>NC_064602.1:28820076-30070076 GCF_943734735.2 Anopheles gambiae
TCTGACGAGACACATCATTCTGTGTGATCTTGTTGGGTTATACATAATTCAAAAAACTGCTTGCTAGCTGTTTTATTTATTCTTCTCTTTGTAATTAGCACATACTTTCTGTACTATTTTCCTATTAACTTTTGCTTCTTCCAACAGCCCATTTTTACATTTTAAGTTCTAACGAAGTAACTCCTCGACGGGGGATTTATTTCTCTCGCCGGGGGAGTTGCACTAATTCGTTACAGATTCCTGTTGTATGCTCGCGTTAGTCTTGTAAGCTCTATGGTGTATAGTTGTGAAAACATTTTCAATGGCAGTAGTTACACTTCGGATGGCACTTGATCCCGTTCACCCCGCACCGACAGCCACCGGACGTATCACCTTTACCGGCCGGTCCCCAGCGATGGCCGCGCGTTACCCAGCAAATTTCCGTCTTGCACATCGAGCACTTGAGCCAATCGCAGCCCCATTTCTTCATTACTATCACCTGCGGGGAAGTAGGGGAAAGGGACGATATAGATTCTTAGAGTTGGAGGCTTTCAATCCTTCAAAGTTACCTGACAGGTGGGACAATTCAGTGCTTCACCCTTCTCGATCATCTCCTGCAGCATTGCTTTGGTGCGTCGCGCCTCTAAGTTAGTATCACAGTCACTGTTCATCCGGTCCTGGTACTGTTTGCAGTCGAGCCCGTCGTGAATAACCTGTGCGGTGATTAAATGGTGGAGTGTCGTTAGTGTTGGATAAACAAGAACTATCAAGGGAAGAACCTTCAGACAGGTTCACATTGTTTGGACATCTGTGGGATATCAATTGTTAGATGTCTGTGGCTTGTTTTAAGTAAGTGGTTAGGTCCAAAGAGCCAATAAGTTGCAACAGAGAGCCAAGGAGAGCAACCCTGCCAAGGAACCTTCTGAGCTCTGAGTTCTTAGTATGAATTACCAAAAATTATGATAGTTCAGGATTTTTAAACTCTTAGGTTAATGTATCTTAAGATTCTTCAATTTCTAATTACTTGAGTCTTTAATTATTTAACACTTTTCAAAGATTGGTGATTCTGAAGACTGAAGAGACTTGATTCGTGATTCGATGACCTACCCGGCACGTCAAACAGTTGACAATCCGGCAGACGGGACACTTGAACTGGTTCACATTGTCCTCGTAGATGCACCAGCCGCGGCAGTTCGGCGTCCGGCAGTGGAACGTGTTGTCGATCGTGCTTTCCGCCTGCTGGATCGATTTGGCAAGATGCGCCTCGTACAGCTCCTTGCTGACAAGAGCCTTGATTTCGCGTTGCTGTCCAAAACCACAGGAAATGAAAGTCGGTTTAGAGTAATCGCAACTGTGAATGCTCCAAAAGCACCCCCTTATTACCTGTATAACACTTTCACAGCTGTAGACGGCGTCACTGTACGGGCAGCGTATTGCCGCATCCTCGCTGTACTGGATCGTGCTGATCAGGCACTGCTTGCAGAAGGAGTGCAGACAGTCCCGCAGCACGATGCCCTCGTACGGTTGAAAGGCACCGAAGCAGATCGGACACTCGAATGGTTCGATGTTCGCAATTAGATCCGCATTGTCCAGATTGACCAGCTCGGTGTAGTGGTTGGGCGTCACGTCCGACCCATCCTCGGGCAGGGCGAGCCCGTTGCGACCGAACCGGACGGCGGACGCCTTCTCGCCGGACGAACCCTTCAGCAGCACCGCCCGCACGATCGGGCTGGCCGTCGTGATCATGGGCCGTTCCGGTTTAACCATGCCGCTCGAGTTGGGATTGAAGTTATCGACGCCCCGGTACTGGCTGCGGGTAATGTTGGGACTGCGGTGGGTGGCCAGCGCTGTCATCACGATGCGGCTCTGTTCCGGCACCTGGATGTGCTCCGGTCGGATGAGATCGGTGGTGCGAGGCTTCGGAACGGGCGGTGAACATGTTGCCAGGGAAGGCGCTTGTGGCGGTATGAGCGTCGGCGGACCCTTACTCTCATCGTGCAGTATGTTGAAGATGTCGGACGATTTGCGATTGGACGAGATGCGATTCAGATCGTTCCGCGTCTCGATCGGTGGGACGCGCAGCTGCACGTGCATCGTCGGCTCTTTGGTCCTGCGTTCCGGCGCGAGCGGTGGCTGCTGATCGAGATAGCGGGTCAAATCTTCCGGCGTCACGGTGATCTGTTCGACGGGAGACGGAGGCCGCAGGTGGCTTGGTCGGGCCTCGGAACATGCCGCACACCCGGGACGATCGAGTGCGTTTATCAGGGTGCACATTGGGCAGGCCCATCCGGGCTCACTGGCGCTGGACGTATTCTCCACTGTGATTTCGCACTTTGGCACAGTAACAGCAGTTCTTGGTGCAGCTTTAGGGAGGGCTGTAGCGCCTGGAAGGTAAAGATACCTCATTACACCAACTCCTTCTCTCTAACAGCTCCAACTTAGAGCAAACACTTACCGAGCACAGTTTCGTCGTTCTGTGTGTCCGAATGCTCACCGTCCGATTCGGACGATACGGACAGGAGCTTGATCTCGGCACTGCTAAAGTTTTGCTGCTTCAGCAGCGGTGGCTTAGGATCTTTGGCTGGTATGGCCGGCTGTACAATGTACACAAACAGCGTCCGATCGCTCGTCTGTATACCGTAATCGTAGAGTGTTCTAGTGTCATCGTCTAGCGGTTGATCGTCACAACGCCAGCGTTGCACCGCCACCGGTATTTGATACTCGTTGCACAGTTTGGCCTTCAGCTGAGCGAGGGTCGCGAAGGCAGCCAGCGTCATACGGATTGGTCCCTTGTGTGAAACCTTATCATCGATGTAAACGTTTAAACTGGAATGCAATGTGAAATAGAGCAAGTCGAATTAGACGATTCTTAGCAATTAGTGACTCATGAAAAGTCAAGTATATTGAAAGATCAATGAAGCTAGAAATTGATCTAATTTAGCGATCTCATAAGATTCGTAACATCGCTCACTTTATCTTATACATTTGGCATACTTTCTTGATTATTTATGCTTCAATATGTCTCAACAAAGAGTAAAATTTTAACGTATGACACTAAGCTTAATAGACTCCATAAACGTATGCAAGTTGTATAAGTTATGGCAATAAATCTTCCAATCCTGTAAATGATGCTTTATTAAATCTTCAGAATCTCAAAATATTATTCACAGATATTTACAGATTTTCTTTCAGTTGTACTACTTGCTTCAGTCTTTACGCCTTTATGTGCCTCAACAAAGAACAAGGCATCAACCGTAGACTTTATGCCTTAGAGATTCCAGAATGTATGCAAACTGTATAAGATAAGTTGAGTATGCTTCAGAATTATTGTAAGAAACTAAGAATTTACGAGTGTTTTGAAGATCGATAAATTCCCAACATCTAGACCTACTTTTGTTCAATCGGAATCATTGAAGATCTCAAGACTTTCCCACCAAAACGTCTATCAACACACCTACCTTATATCAGTCAAACTTCCCGACGACGAAGAGTTCGGTCTACCCGGGCTTTGCCGCGTCACCGACAGGGACACCTTCATTCTCGCCAGATCCATCGCCAACTCGGCTGCCCGATCGTGCGCTCCCTCGCCGATCGCTTGCTCCAGATTCCGCAGCAGCTTGTTCAGCGCCAGCGTACCCGTCTTCCCGATACTGTTCGGTGTGTGCAGCAACGTGCTGCGGAAACGGTCCACACCCTGCTGCGATCGTAACTGGACGGAGAGTTGCTTTAGCTTTTCATCCTGCTGCTGCTGCTTCTCCATCAACGACTTGCGGTGACGATCCTGCAACCGTGGGGATAGTGGAACACCCGATGGTCTTGGAATTGAACTGACCGGCTGATCTGGATGAGGCTGACGCGTTCCTGCCGCCCTTGCAAACTGCTGCTCGTCCATCGGTTCGACGTGCAGCGCCTGCACATCGTTCGTGAGCACCAGCTGGGAGGGAGTCGGTGGTGGTGGTGGTTGTTGATTGATCTCAACGACCGTGGCTGGAATTGTGCCACGCAAGCTGTCCTGATTGATGATCTTACCCTCAGCATCGGACGTACGTCTTGGGAACGATGTCTTCCTGATTGCACCCGTGTTTGGCGAAGAAATGGGCGCTAGCTCGACAGTTGGCACCGCTGGAGTCTTCTGCTCTTTCCCGACACTGTCCTCCGGTATTGCAGCCGCTGCCGCTGGTGATGTCGCTTTCCGTGCCATCAGCGGACTGCTCACCCTTCTCGCCGGCACCGGACTAAGGCTCTTCGTGCTGATCGGTATACCCGAGGTGAGTCCATTTTTGCGCTGCACCAGCGGTGAGTCACGCTTCAGACTGCTGTTGCTGCTATTGCTGGGAGGTTTCTGCACGACCGGGTACTGTTCCGCCAGGGCTTTCGCGTTCATCGCACGGATCATCTCGCGTAAGCGTTCCTTTTCCTTCTCGAGCGCTTCCAGATCTTGCTGCTCTTTGGTTTTGGGTGGTGGTGGTTGTTCCGGCTGTTGTTCCGGCTCCACCACTGCCCCAAAGCGGGCAATGCGAGCATTACGTATTTCTTCAATGTTAACACGATCCTTGGGAGAGTACGGCTTGCTGAGTGCTCCGTACACGGGATCTTCCTTCTCCGTGGTCGGTTCCGGTGAGGCTAGTGGAGCCACTGGGCCGTTGCTGGAGTGACACTCTTTCAGCTTTTGATCATCAAACTTATTACTGCCTCCATCGGTAACGGCAGTAACGGTAGCAGTAACTCCATTGTAGCCCTCAGGGATGGCATTAAAGTTCCGATACATTGGCCCTGACACAGTAGCGCCCTCTGGATGAACGGTCCGGTTCATCAGACTCTTGACGCCCATTTTCGGTGATGCCATCGGTTTCGTTTGGCCGTAGCTTGGCTTTCGCTGTACAAGCGAGGCACGATCGTCACCGTTCACCATCAGTGTACCGTTGGTGGCTGGGACGGCTGTCTGAGGTTTTGGCAGGAAGTACTTCAACCCACGTTCCGCTTGCTTGTCGTTCACATCGAAACCGTTTGTCTGCGCTTTCTTCACCTCGGGGATGGGACGTTTTAGCGGATGGTTCGGTCTTAGTGGTGGCTCTTCCAGGATGCTTAGCTTACTGTCGTACGGTTTGATGCGCTCGCACGCCTCACAGATGATGCGCCAGTTCGGGTTTTCCAGCGTGCAGTACGGACAGGTCCACAGGCCTAGTAGGTTCTTGTCGCTGCCCGTTTTTGCAAGGCCATTTGTAGCAGTTGTTGGTGTTTGTGTTGGCGTCATAGTTGGCGCTTGTGTTGGCGTCGTTGTTGGCGTTGGGTTGGCGGTCTGTTGTTGCGAACTACCATTCACAATCGATTGTGTTGGTGCTGGTTTCTCACTAATCCTGGTCACGGCAGCAACGGAAGGTTGCGTTGTTGTCGGCGGAGACGCTTTAGCCGACTCCACGCCAAAATAATCCTTCCTCGCTGCAAACGAACTGCACGCCGCTACCTTACCCGCCACCGGAACGCTCGTTGCCTCAAACTTTGATATGAGCTCTTTGGTCGACTTCTGCTTGTCAGTCGGTGCCTCCAGCGACTGTGTGCCACCGTACCCGTTGTGCACGATCTCGGCCGCCTCCCGATCAAGCTCACTAATGCTTGGTATGCCAATGGCCGACCGACGCTTCTCGGCGTCCCGCTCACGCCTCTTGGTATCATCCGACTTTTCCGTAATCTTCGCAAACAAGTTAAACTTTCCCACACCACTACCACTGGTAAGGGAAGAGGATGGACTTCCAGCGGATGAGTTCGTACCACCTGCTTCTGGATGTAGCAGCGAGTTCCGACAGTATCCAACTTCTGGTAGATCATCAGCTACACTCTCTTTGGCGCTCTTTCGCTTGTCGATCGTTTTGAGCACAATATCGCGTTTAAAGGGCAACGAGCTTTCCTGATGTCGCATCCCAGATATTGGCCGCTTGTACCATGGTCTTGGAGAGATCGGTGATGTCGGTGGCACAGGTTGTGCCGGTTGGTTCTGTGCGTTTGAAGAAGACTTGGCGCTTGCCATCGCTTCCGCGTACAGGTAGTCGTGGATTGGAGATCGTGTCCCATTCGCTCGATTGAACCGTTCCTCCATCTTCATCACATCGCAAGGATCATCGTTTGTGGGAGTGGGTGGCGTTTCGGGTGCTTTCACCTGTGCCTGCACCTTGCGGATGTTGTCGATGAGTTGCTGCTTCTGCTCCTCGGTAAGTCCACCGGGTGGAGCCCGTTCCTCGGCGATGTTGGGCAGTGGAGAAAGCGGTCTTATGTACGGTAGAGGCATGATGAGCGTTGGCTCCTGTATTCGAATGCTCTCCTCCTTGACGGTTAGTGAGATGGGTCGTCCCTCGATGATGGCTTTAATTTCACGATCCTCAAGCAGGCTCGTGCTGGAGGACGCTTCGTTCAGAGTGGATGGGGTAGTTGCCGTCGGTGATACTGGAGCTGGTGGTGCTGGAGCGGGTCGTTTTTTGCGTGTTAGTGTCGAACCGGGCGAGAGTGTCCTGTACGTGCCCGGTGTGCTGGAGCGTGTAAGTGTACTGATAGAGGAAGACGCCGTTTCGGAACGGTCCAGCGATAGTGGCGGCGGTGGTGGTGCACGTCTCTTGCCCTTCACGTGCACGTACGCACCGGCTCGGCGATCCTTGGAGCTGTCACTGACCGTACGTCGATGGCGTCGGGCGGTGGTTGGATCACCCGGGAGCTGCTGAAACTCTCCACCTGCGTTGGCAGGAGTGCTTTCCCGGTGGCCTCCACTCGGCAGACTCAGCTCGGTGTACACCGTCCGCTGGCTGGTCCGCGTGAGTGTAGCTCCGTCCGCCCTTGCCGGACTATCGCGCAGACTAGCAAACAGGCGGTACTTCTTGCGCAGCGTCAGCTCGTACTTGCGATCAAGTTCGCGGGCTCGCTCCTGCTCCGTACAGCGGTGCTTGTAGCTATCCGTGTACGGGCCGGGCTGTATCGTACGCCGACTGGCCGCCGGATTAGCAAGTGCCGCCTCGTAACAGTTCGGCGCAACAAACGCAAACCCGTTCGTCGCAATGCTCAGGATGCTGTCGCAGCTCGAACTTTTCGAAAGATTGTTACAATCGATCACTGGCCCAGGGCTGGGCGAAGAGCTGTGCGTACCGTTGCTGGTGGCCGACTGGCTGGCGGTGTCACCCCCAGTTGACGGTGTGTTCGATGCTTTGCTGCTCGTGCTGTCGATCGTGCGCCGACTCGCAATCGTACCACTTCCGGCGGTGCTTACGTCGGCGGAGGTGGCGCTCGCTGAAGGCGTTCGTCCGCTCGAGCCTACACGTGCAGGGGAACCGTCCAACTGTCGACTGCGATGGTCGTGCAGTTCCGGTGCGACTGCTGAACCGCTGGCGCTGCGTGCGAGCGCACGTGACTCATCCCGGCGGAACCAGCGGAAGAAAGACTGAAAGCCACCGCCACCGCTGCCGCTGCCTGCCGTCTCGGAACAGCGGGAGTCGGGCACATTTTTGGACTAAAAATAAATTAGGCAGCGAGGCACAGAAAGAGAGCAGAAGGAAGAAGGTGAAATTAGAGAAAAGTAAAGTGGCTGGTGTGTGTGTGTGTGTGTGTTTGTGATTGTTTGTTCGGTGGTGTCGGATTGTAGCAAAACGAGCTCGGAAAATGTGGAAGCGATACAAAGAAAATCACATCGTGTGGAGTGTGGATGGATTGTCTAAATGGGGGTTTACGATAAAGCATCGATTAGAGGTAGCATGAAATGGAGTATAAAATGGCTCTTTATGGCTAATAGTACGATAATTTCTCTCCAAAGACAGTGGCAAAACTGGGGGAGACAATAATAAATTATTTATTGTAATCCCATTATCCACTGTTGTTTGCGCTAAACTGTAAAAGAATAATAGTAAAGCATGTGAAGACAATTTATTTTAAAAGAAGCTTATAGTTCTTCATTCGGGAATGAGTTATCTTTCGTTGAATGTATAAAACATCTTATTTTATCGTGTTTTTGAGTAACTCTAAGTCAAAATCTTATCATTCTATGGTTAGTTATCATGTTCTGTCTGTTTGCTCGCAAGACACACGGTTCACCTGATGTATGCAGAGTCGGAGATACAGTCCTTTTGACATTTAACTGTTTTTGGAGCAGATTGTTTAGGATATTCGTACATTAATTTTAGGGGAATTTGATGAAATTAATTGAAATTAATCATCAGCAATTACATTTTTACAAATATTTGAGTTATAGTGACAATAAACCGTATATTCGATGGAAGCTCCCCTCCACTCTCTCCACTGCCTATAGAGTCTTTTTGTCAATTCTCCAAGAAAGGTCAAATTTGGGAAATCGTGTACCTCAGAAATTGAGAAACGCGTTACTTGTTAGTAGAATGCAATGTGTTAAAGTGTAAATTTAATTTGAATTATATGGTTAGATTTGAGTCAAAACAATTTAAACTAATATATGTTATGCATTGAATGATAAGTATGCATAAAATATATAAATTTAATATATTTAATTCTTCCTTCTTTCTTCTGCTGATAAATTCAATTAGTGGTTAAATTAGTCTGTTCTTTTATCTTTTATATCCATATCTTGTCGTGTTGTTTATGTGATAATTATTGGGTAATGATAAAAATGACCATTAAGACAAATTATTTTGATATGAAACACATCGCTTAATTGTAAATTAAACATGTAAATTTCAACATGTATATATGAATAACTGTAGCCAAACAGCAAATTGTCATTTACACATTCTCGCGACCTCTATTCGCACCTTAATAGTGGGCAACCTTTTCCTAAGGTGGAAAACGAGCACTTCCGTACCAAGAGTGTGTAATGAGGGAGGTAATGGAAATGATTTGTAACGCATTTGTTTGCTGTAAATAATTGCCCCTTACCTGCACCGACGGTTTTGACTTTGACTTGGGCGTTCTGCCGGCGTCTTCAGCCCTTCTGTTCCGGTTCCCGTTGCCGCTGCTGCTGCTGCCCCCACCGGCGTACGCGTTCACAAGCACTTTGGCACCACCATCGGATTGGCGGTTCATATTACACGCGAATCCGTCGTTCTGTCGAGTTGTCCCCCCTTCGACGAATCAAGGAGGTGCATTATTCTATTAAGCCACGCACACTTGAGACGGTTGCGCCGTTCGCGCTAGTCTGCGGGATTCTGCGCGATAAACACACGCGCGATTGCGTCAATTTGGGTTGTTTGTGGTGTTGCCTTCAATCAAACCTCGGGTGCGTTTGTCCCTTTCGGTAGCGGTCTATATCAACAGAAGGGAGAAGATCGTACAAAATGCATCAATTGGAGGCTTTTGGCGGCGACGAACCTAACGGCAGCAGCATGTGTGATAAAGATTTCGACTAATAACCGACAACCTTCGTTAACCTTTCGGGAAAACGGTGTGGACGTCTCGTGGGAAACATGTCGTAGCAAGCAAGCACAAAACAAAAACACAACGCACGTGTGCTAAATTTAAAATCCTCCAGATCGCTTACTTATGAGTAATCTGTGCGTCTCTTATGCGCCAAGTGATCAAATGGGCGGAAAATATGCCACGATCTTCGCTGCGTTCGCTGCAAACCCGACCCGGAGTTCGATGTACTGGCTGCGCTGCGCGCACCCAGACAGTGATTTATGACCCAACAGAACCGGGCGGACAGAACGAACGGCTCCAGCGTCCAAAAGCCCGGATCTCAGGTCGGCCGGTCGCATCGATCGTTATGTCGGATGCATAAGATCTCATATCCTGAATCATCAGCACGAATCATCGTCATGAGCTAGTGCACGATAGGCGTATGAGAGAATCCGGCTCAGCGTATGCACGTCGTGGTCCAATACTAGAGCTCGCCGTAAAAAAAAGATACGCTAGCGCATACCACAAGCATCGTATAACGCATCTCTGCACATACCGCGCATACGCATCGTTCCGAAAACGAGGAACAGTTCTAATGCGGCAGTGGGAGCGAACAGGACAAATAAAAACCATTCGTGACACATTGCATTTGCGGGGTGTGCCAGAGTGCCTGCGTATGGCTCAGGCATGGGAAAAACTCGGCGACGGTGCAATGAGTCGTAAAAAGAACTCATCTCATCCCTCCCTTTTGCGTTCCCACACCATCCCAAACGGTGGGACAGTCGGTTTCGAATGACTTTGGACGCGCGCGCGGACGGTGAAGGCAAAAACGAACGACGAGCAAACGAGGCGACAATGTTTAATTATAAATTACCAAATGCAGGGATTTTTGCTTATGCTGCAATGTTGGTGAGGTTTTTGGTGACTTTTTCTCTCCTTTTCTTTTTCGCCGCTTCTGGGAGGGAGGTTGTTGCAGCGAGTGGGGCAATTTGTTTTGAGGTTTGATTCCACATTCGTGCCTTGGCTGCACTTCTTGAAATTTGACGAAATATGGTTCAGTTAAGGCGGAATAACGCTTTTCATGGTTTGTGTTTTCTTTATAAACTGAATTTCACAATTTAACACTCTTTAGTTTTTGGAGTGGTTATTGCAACATATTGAGTTTCCGTTTGTAGAAATAATCAGTAACAGTTGATCAAACGCTATACAGTACAGAGATAGTTGTATACTTAATTGGGGTAGAATCACTCAAAGCAGTGGTCGGCAAAGTAAAAATTTTGACATTCTTCAATTCAATTCTCCAATGTGCATAAGTCTAAAACAGTATGACATGAAGAGAACAATTTCATAGCATTTCTTCATGTTTTAACCTCAAAAAGTAAATTTTTGGGAAACATTAAGTTCCGCCAATCAATTGTACTTCTTGCAAGCATCAAAATGCTTAAGCTGGCAGTGAAAGCAAGGGGAATTTCACAATTGATATAAGGCAACTCATTTGTCCAAAAAAACATCGAAAAGCATAAAGACTTGCGTAGTAATTCGATTCTGTTCAGTGCAATTCGATTGTAGCTTTTCGGATTAAGGAAATCTGTTTTATTGAAATATTTGTTAGTGATGAATTCAAAAGCCTTTTTAATGGTGGCAAGTAGCTAAATGTTGTGAAGTGTAACATTTGTATTTTCCTATTCTCTTGGCCACAATTCTGTGTTGTGTTACAGTTTGAAGTTTCTTAATTTCGCTTACATTTACTAACAGGAACGGATTACAATACCTACCATAACCAGTAATATAACATGAAATAAAATGTTTGCCAACCATTGGCTTTGACCATCCCGAAAGCTTCACCTGATTTATTTACTCTATCAAGCGTGCGATTATAATATGTGTGTGTACACAAACCTGCCGCGCCCTTCAACGATCAATCGATCATTTTGGGATGGACAAACAAATAATCGGCTATTTGCATTAGAATTTCAACTTCAATCTACAGATCGTCCACAACACGATCGGCATGAAATTGGGTGTAATTGCCAGCCAGAAAAATCGAACACTTGTTTGGCCTTGTTCGGAGCAGACGCGTCTTATAACACCATTCTGCTCGTTCCAAAAGTAGCCCATGCCCATGGAACAATATCTAAACAACGTCCTGTACTTCATTTCTCCCAAAATCCCCACGAAAGCCGACCCCATTTGCTGCCCATTGTAGCTTAGTGCCGTTGCAAAACATACGTAAACAGATACCACCGTAAACCGCCAAGGTTCGCATAAACCTCTGGCCACTCGAAACACGAAACTGGTCGAATTTGGAGCAACCGACGTGCAATGGGATGAATTGCAGCTGTGTTGCTACTACTGCTGCACAAAATGCACACGAGATCGAACCGCCTGATCCGACTGCTTTAAAATAGTTTCGAACTGAACATTTCCCAATCGGCCGGTGCAAACATTTTGCTGCAAACGTTTCTAATGGGCTTCTAAGGCCAAACACAGTGTCGACATTCCGCCTGCCGGATGCAAACCGAAAGATATAAATAATATCTTCCCTCTCTCAGCTTAGGGTAAGTCGCGCGGACTGGTCGAAGCAACACGATCACCTGGTCGAGCCGAGTGGGAGGAAGAGGCGTTAGAACAAGCCAAAACTAATTATCCAGCACAATTGGATCCACATGGTTGATTGCCCAACCAGGGCGCTCCGTGGGTTGGTGGTTTTCTAATGGATCCGTAACTCAACGCAAGTACATTGAAATACGCTGACAGTGGTGTACACGTGAGTCCATAGTCTAGCATAACCCGTATTACACTACACCTTCGCGTAAAGTCCAGCCCCTCAGGTGTGATTGAAAACTTGTCTCCCGTTAGCCGGAGCAGCTTGTTAGTAGGGAACGTCCGACCACTGCACGTGGTCCATGTTCGAGTGGCAATTAAAGTCAGTCCACAGCACACCAATCCCACCAAACCACGGTTAATCGGCATCGGATGCATTAGGCCGAGAAGGGGACCGGGAATGTAAAGTGAACGCCATAAACCCAAATTGCACACGGCCAACGCTTTGAAGGGGAGGAAGGTCATTGCATGCGTTGACAGTTTCACGTTCCATTTCCTGGTATTTTGAAGGGAATCTTCTGGGACTGTTGAGAGACATTAGAGTGTTGTAGTAAAGAGTGGTATAGAATAATGCTAGTGTTGGGTTTCATGAATCTTTCGTTGAGATTCATTCATATGAATCTTTAGTGATGAGTGATTCGAATTTTGATTCATGAATCTCTAAACATTCACGAATCTTCAAAGATTCCTGAGTTTTCAAAGAATCAAGAATCTCTTAATATTTATGAATCTCTTAAGATTCCTGAATCTTCAAAGAATCAAGAATTTTTACATATTCATAAATCCATTAAAATTCACATATCTCCAAGGATTCACGATTCATGATTCATGGCATTACGTACATTGTTACGCCAAGAAGAATAATACTAAAAAGCTCAAGCTTTATGTATATGGTAACATATGTATCCCACGGAGGCGGTCTCGTGGTACAGTCGTCAACTCGTACGACTTAATAATATGCCCGTCATTGGGTTCAAGCCCCGAATGGACCGTGCCCACCATACCTCCATCACTGACAGCCAAGTCCACAAGGCCTTGACCACAGAGGCCTTGACCGACAATGGTTGTTGAGCCAAAAGAAGAAGAAGAAGAAGTAGAAGATGCATTCCTTGAGATTCATAGGAATAAGATATAAGAATCTTTTGAAATTCATGAATCTTTCGAGATTCCAGAATCTTTAGAGATTTATGAATCATTCGAAAATCATGAATCTTTCGAGATTGCAAACGAGATTCAGTTGTATTGAACCATTCCTAAGATTCATTTAGATTCATGAATCTGAATCAAATTTACCCAATTAGTATTAGTATACGATCGATAAACCTCTTAAAAGGGAAGAATTTTGAAGACCTGTGTTGAAGAGACAGAATTACCGAAAATCTTCATTTAACTGCCGGTTTTTTACCCATTGGTGGGTATGGCTACACATGTTTATGTGTATTTCGTCTTAATTGTGTTTGAAACGATCGCATCGCTAAAAAACCGCATCTTATGCAGATCGTTCAACTTGTTTGCCCAAATGCCCGCAACAGCCTCTTTTAGGTTAATAGCCGTGAAGAGTAAACAACGGTCAGCTTCTTCCTACACGGGATCTTCTTTTCCGTTCCACAAGATTTGATCCCGCACACAGAAAGTGAGAAAGACATAGTGAGAGCGAGCGAGTTCAACATGATCTGTTGATCTACATGATCGTTCGGCCTCCACCGTGTCTCGCTGGGGCTTCAGACAGCTCAAACAAGCAATTACTCAAGCAGGAGAGGCGTGACGGCGCGAGCTTCCGTTCAATATTAATATAATTTGATGTCATCACACCGCTGCTGCTGCTGCTACTACCCCCGGGGTCGGCACATCCACTGTCTTTCTGCTGGAAAACTGTGCGTTTGTGAGGGATGGAAATTTGCTTGCCAGTTGTTGCATATCCGGTGTTTGCGTGAGACACAGAGAGAAAGGAAAGGAGTCTCCGAATGCGGTCGTCGTATGCTGCCGGGTTTTGAATAAATTGCACTAAATTACCAGGCACACACATACGTTCGCTCGCTGGAGCTGTCAGCCCCTGTGGGGCGGAAGACACACGAGAAAGTGCTCGATCGTGCTCGTGGCTAACAAGACTGATTTGACTGTGGCATCGAGCGAGATGAAGGAAAGATGCATTTAAAAATAATCTGTTGCAAACGCAGCCAAGTCATGGCGCCATAAATGCCCCTCCACACCACACTTCACTGCGTCAAAAACCTACGGTAAAAGTACGTGAAAAATGTGACTTTGAAAGCAACCATTCACACGAACGAACACAAAACACTTCGCGACACGACGCGTACGCTAATGAACAGATGAGTAAGCCGCTATTCATCACTTACACTTACACTGTACACAGAACACAGCAAAGAAGGCTTAAAGGGCCACGAAATGATTCAAATCGCGTCACCGCCTGATCTTGACCGCGTGCGCTCGAACGGTGGCGTTCAATGGTGCGGCTTCGGTGGCTTTGATATTTAATCCTGAATTCACTTTCACGCTTGATTCATGGGGCACTGGGACGGCCAACATCATGAGTGCTCGCGCGTAAATAAACGTACGTAGCACCGTACGTAATAAAGTAGCACCGAACTTCTGAACCGTCGGAGGAGATGAGTTCAGTCGACAAAGAGTTGCAGAACACATACGCACTGTCACTTGAACCCGGGAGGGGACAAATCAACACACTATTTGCAGATCGCCTCCTTGACGGAAGCGATTTAGCAGATGGAAAGACGGCGATGAGATGGGATTACAAGCAACTTTCGTTTATTGCAACTCTTTTGCTGCTACTGTCACTACGCACACACACACACACACATGGGGAACAAGGGGGAAAACGATCGAATAAGCGTTACTTTGTCGTCGTGAAGAGATTTTCCTGTTGTTCGCGCGTCTGTTTCATACGCACGACACTTTTGACGCACAAACACTCCGCTATTTTCACTTCACACTGAGATTGGGATTTTCCCGTTTTTCACTGACACTGACACGAACGAAAATACAAAGCTAACGGGCCATTGCACAGCCGTACGTGCTGCTCCCGGGACAGCCAGCACGATGTATGTGCGTCTCTCTCTCTCTCTCTCTCTCTCTCTCTCTCTCTCTCTCTATTCACCTTGGTCGGTTTTTCGCAGAATATTCACATTTTCAGACACATTCTTTCCACTTTTAATAACACAAAAAATGGGATCTTTTAGATTGAACACTTTCTATACACAGTTAATCACACGACTAGTCCACTAATGCTCTTTTAGCAAAAGTCTGATGAACGAAAAAAAAGGATTGTAACGAAAGAGGCCTTTGCCATTCCCTCAAACGGGAAAGGACCGTTTCGACGGGCGCGTGGTCGAATCGCGACTAGTAGCCGGCCGCAACAGACGAGCGTTTGAGTGAGTCCCTTTCGTGAGTTTGCGAAGCGGCGGACGGCTTTTTGGCAGCGGAAAACTTATAAATACTCTTACACCGGCGAACCCGGACCTCGGGTGGAAAATCGTCTCGCTTTCGGGTGCGTCTGTTGCGCTCAGGGGTGAGGGAAGAAGGAAAAAACGTTTGCCACAAATTAGGACGAATCGTTTGCAGTAGAGAAGGAAGGGGAGAGAGAGAGCAAATGGATGTTGAATAGTGAATGAGACAGTGCTGCGGGCTGCGGTAAACCCGCGCGCGTTCTGTTTATACTTGATGCGTGTGGTGCGAGAGAAAGCACAACCAGAAAGCAAGCAAGAAGGAAACCCAACTCCGGCAAGCGCACGGGAGTACGATCATCATCGTGCGGGTTCAACAGTTTTCGCAACTGTTTCTGACCGGACGTTTGCGCGTCATTGCGTATTCAATCATTCCCCTTAAAAAAAAACACAAAAAAAAACACAAAAAACCTTTTCCAACCGACCGGGTGGGGTACCGTGTCGATGGATGTGCTGCAACGTGGTGCGGTTGAGGTAGGTACGAAAATCGAAACTCCATCGTCAGCTCCATTTTTGCGGTCAGCTCGATCGGATTGGAAGGTTTTGTTAAAAGCGAAAAACGGTTCCTCTCTTGTACGATGAAAATGGACGTCATTTGGGAGAGGAATTGGTTTCATGTTTCATGTGCATGATATACATTTAAAAGCACTCGAACGTTGACCTCATTGATTGCGATTGAAATGATCTAATAAGCCCTATTTAGTAAATCACATCATCATCAAGAGTCACCAAGGAATGCTCCAATACCCCCATCCAATCTAGTGGATCCCAACGACAGTGTACCCTCTTGTTTACTCTATTTCTCTTCTTGCTGCTCTCTTGTTGTATTAGATCTTGTGAACATCTCGTCCGAAATCCATCTCGACACAACTAAAACGTGACTGTTTATGTTTGCGGAACGAAGCGGCACACTCGTGAACGTCTTTAGTAAGTAGTAAACTCATGCTCACACACCGTCACAGCAACAGCTTTATCGTCGTGTGGTAGAAGCTGTAAGAGTGACTGCTATTGTACAGTGCACGGGACGCATCGACGCGATCGTTTCGTTTCGCAAATTGGTGACCATTAATAACAATAAAGGTAATGAATTTCATCACCCTCACGAAAGCAGCTCCTTGGCTGCTAGCCGTTTCCTCCCACGGTGTCTGTCTTGCTTCGGTTTCGAAGGAATCACCCCCACGAGTGGGTCACGATGTGTAGGAGTTTAAGTAATGATCTTTATTCTTGTGGCGCTGCACTCGCCCCGTTGCGTGTGTATTTTTCTATTTCCCGATCTCAAAACAACGGAAGAGGCGTCGAAGTTTTGTTGCATAAAAAAAACGTCACTTTTCCCCTGAAATTTCGTCTTGCAACTATCTCTACACTTCTGACCTCCGGTCCTGACTGCTTTATAGAAAGGGGGAAAAGTTGTTTCCCACTCTTGCTTAACCGATGAGGATGTCTATCATCGGTTGATGCCGGCTGGCACTTGCGAGACTTTTTAGTGGCGGCGAAATTCGCATTTTCGTTGACTGCCAAACTGTGATCGGCTGTGGTAGAACGGCTCTAACTCTGGCTCCGCATGGGCGGAGAAATGTTTCGAGACAAAAATAGCAGTAGGAAATACCGTTGGGTGGGTTGAAAAATATGTTGAAAAATATTTTATGTTTTAGTGTTTAATATCTACTGTTTTTAATATTGATAATAAATAATATCCATTTTTATAGAACTCGCCTCTCACCTACAAAGTTATCGTATAATTATTGCATATGTACAGGGTGGCATCGTAGAAGTGATACACTTTGTTTTTGGAATAATATTGACACCAGGTTTGATTTCTCTTAGGAATCGATTTAAATAGCTTCTATTGGTATTAAACCTGCATTTCACTTAATTTATTTCAAATCTTTCACCTTTATACTTGATAACCGCCCGTAGGCGCTTTTGGAAATCGTTGCAGGCCGCACGCACAACTTCATCCGGCATTTCATCCCATATCTTTAACAACCGTTTCTTGAATCTGTCCAAATGCAAATGTTTGACGTCGCCCAACTTTCCAAGCATGTAATCCATATGCTGAAGTCCAACGGGTTCAAATCTGGAGACGACGCAGGCCATTCCGATGCACTGATAAAACATGGCAAATGCTCCTTGCACCACTTCTGAACGATCGAAGCCTTATGGGCTGGAGCTGCATTTTGTTGGAAGCAAAAGTTGTCGTTGCCAATCAGCTTCTTAACGTATGGTTTCAAGTGGCCTTGAAAAACGTGTTCTAAATAGTACTCCTTGTTGATCTTCACGCCTTTGTCGATAAAAAATAACGGAAACTTCCCTTTGGCCGAGATAGCTCCCCAAACCATCACGGTTGACGTATTTTGATACCGTTCGACTGTTCTTTTATCGGCTGTTATATCCCGAATACATGCCTCATCATTCTGCTTATTCAAGGTTTCCTCCAGAGTGAACAGTTTTTCGTCCGAAAAGATGATGTTGTGGCCTGCGTGCATATTCAGCGTGCATATTCAGCAACAAGCGAGATTTGGTCACCCTTTCGGAAATATTTTGTATTTGTTCTCGACTTGAATCCATTATAATATATGAGAAAGCTGAAGTGAGCACTAAGTGTACGTTTTTCACGATAAATAGTAAACAAATTAAGCTGTCAAAATATGCCCGCGAGTTTGACACACAGTGACAGAAAACACATAAAAGGGGTACTCGAATAGGTGTATCACTTCTACGATGCCACCCTGTACTTCCATTTCTGTTATCAGAGTATTTAGCATCTTGGAGATGTGTTTTTATTGTAGTGTTAACATCAGATGGGGAAAAAGTGTCTTTATATTGATATATTCAAACAGTATGAACCACATTGCATTGAAATACTAAAAAATGATCGTGAGAAGATCGTCTTTACCGTCACAATGTAACATTTGCATTATCAAAATGGACAAAAATTGTTGGCTTTAATGGGTTAATCTTCACACGCACTAACGAAACGTTGATTAGATTATCAATAATAGTATCCAATGAGTCAGTAGACAAAATTTGACCCCTGTATCAGGTGAACTCTAACCATGATGGCCAAAAAAGTGAAGCAACTTCGTTCAGAAGCGTGCGCGATCAAAGAACGACACCTTCTAGCGTCTTAAACGGACTTCGTGCGGTACTTTGTGGACGTCGTATAAGACCATTCCGGCATCTATAACATTTTGGCACTATCAGACAACCATCAGAGCATAGCAAAAAAAAAAGACCGAGTTCCGAATGGTCGACGACCCTTACCGACAAGAAGCTCCAAATAATGCTGAAAATAAAAACCGAGGAAAATTCGTTTCATCGCAGCATTCGCTTGGCCAGGAGGTCGATGCAACCGGCCAAACAGTGAAATAGTAGCTGGGAAACATGCTGCAAACATATCAGGAAGCAGAAATCGCTTCCACTGGCTTCACAGTGGCAAGCAATGACGCCAAAACTTAGTGCGATCGTTTTAGGCGAATTTAGGGGGCATTTCGATGAGACACCCAAGTCTACAAACTAGACTAATATTCACCAGCTGCGTCCCAACGAACTTTTCTGGATGCAAAAGTTCTACTCCATCATTTCTGTCACAAAAACCGAGGAGAAATTCATATAAATTGAAGGTAAATGTTAAAAAAAAAAAAACATGTGTAGGCTTGACTTCGTCTACCAAATTCCGAACAACTGACGGAAGGCTGCTTGCAAGGTCGTAAATTTATTTTTGTAAGTAAGCTTAAATAATTACCTTTCAAAGAATGTTCGTAGTAATAAATAATCTGTAATAGTTTTATTTGTCTACAATCAGTCAAAAAAGTCCCTTTTTTAATGCTAACGTTATCATACAAACACTCACGATCAATGAAACAAAAAAAACTTAATTGCACTCTCCTTTGCACATAATCCTTTAGTTGACTTCGAAATTGACATCCATTGGTTCCCAATTTTGACTCCGAAAATGGACTATTAAATTCACTTAATTATCAAATTGCATCCGTTTATCATCTTCACCCGAACCTTTTTGTCGGATTTTCGTTTAACAATTAAATAATTGAATTTCCTTCCGAAAATGCCTTGTTGAACCATCAACTCCATCACAGATGAAACCAGCGACGAATGCCACATTTCAGCACGAACATCTTCTGCAAGACTGCTAACTTTCTAACCCACCCAATAGACGCGATTGGCTTTGCACCCCTCTTTCCACGCCGCGCTTGTTTATGAAGGTGCAAACAAGTGCGCTACCCTTTAACCTCTCGCACCAAAACCGATTGTGCGTAGATAGTTTTTTGTTTTGTTTTGTGCTTCAACCGTAACTGTGTTACTCCCCAGCGCAAGAATGGCGATGGATTGCGATGGTCAGTGGAGTCAGCCGGAAACGTAATCAATGAAAAAAAACACGGCCTACGTTTGTGCGCTTGCGGGGCCACAGCGGTGACATATGGTCAATTAACGGTTGCGGCATCGAAATAGAAGAAGGAGAAGAAGCAAAAAAAAATACGAAAATAAAACGAACGAAAAAACATTGATCCCGCCCGATCGTATGTGACGGGGCCGGGGAGCATCGCCATGGTCTGTTTAATGTGTGTTTTCGTTTGTGTTTCTTTATGTGTTTCAACTCAAGGCAACCGACGAGAACGGGAGCAGATACTTAAAACACAGACACACACAAACCATTGATCGTAAGCGCCGATCGTAAAAGACCATGCGTCGCCATGTGCCGAAAAATGAAACCCTTGTTCGACATTTTGGGAAATCCGCCGGCTGTTGCATGCCACAATTCCACAATTCCACCCTTTGAAAACAGTATTGCCAATAGCAAGTCCACAAGGCGTATGATTAATCGGCTCAATTAATCAATCTGTCAAAGGGGTGGAAAATGGCAACGCGTTCGAAGGGAAATGTCGCACCACGCCACCAGCGGCGATCAGAGTATTGGGAAAAATTAAAAAAAAAAAAGTTTGGTGCGTGAGATGTCCAACCGCTCATTTCCTGCGCTGATAGTTTCAGAAAGTTTATAAATAAACTGCAGAAAACTAGGAGCGCGACATCACACCAAACTATTCGACCACATGGTGTGTGGGACCACAGAGTGACCATTTCGCTTACAGCAAGGCGCGATGGCGATCGACAATATCCCAAACACAACACCACACTCACAGCCAAGCGATGGGATGGGGTCGCTTACGCCGTCCGTGTGTTGGACCGGCTCACTAATTGTCCGTAACGGACCAGCACGGGCTACGGTGATGCTAGAGTACGGGCGCGATTCCAATTACCGCTCAATTGCGCACCCGTGTTGGCGTGTGTCGATCGGTGTCAAATGGCGCACAATCGAACCCGTTTCAAAGAAGCCCCACGATTGCCATCGATTCTCCAAACACGTGTGTGTGTGTGTGTGTGTGTGTGCTCCAAATGGGTAGAAAGGTTGCACACCGCACTACGAAAAACCTCTTTAGATTTTCGCCAATTTTTTCCCCAAAGTTGTTCACTCATCGCGGGACTTTGCGGGTGGTCACTGTAAATTGTAAACAGTTCGTTAAAACGATGCCGGTGATGTGCAAAAAAAAAAACAAAAAAGAAACCGAAGAAAAGAACCGAGACCCCACTAAGAATATAAATTTAGCTATCGAGAGCCGGCCACCCAGCGGAACGCTGCTTGATGAGATGCGCTATCGCACGCGGTGATCACTAGCTTTTGGGGTTGTTGTTTCACTGTTCGTTTTAATTTTGCTGCTAAACATCACCATCCAGTATTGAACTATCACCTACCATGCCACACACACACACACACACACACACACAC
Source organism: Anopheles gambiae (assembly GCF_943734735.2). NCBI lineage: Eukaryota > Metazoa > Arthropoda > Insecta > Diptera > Culicidae > Anopheles > Anopheles gambiae. Next base: position 28,841,281 of record NC_064602.1, read on the forward strand.
ACACACACACACACACACACACGATCGCACGAACTACACAAAGCGCGTTTATTTTGCGGGACGCACCGTTCCGCAAACCCGGCACAAGAAGACGACGGGCCCGGGGCCAGATCCGCAACCGTTGGATGCTGCAGCCAAACTACTGTTGGCGCCTGCGAGAGAGCGCAACTTGGCTGCGTTCGCTCGTGTGCGCCCCCTCTTCGGTTGTCGTGCGTATACGCGCGGATCGCATCGGAGACGATCGGTTTTCGCGATCGTGAGGGGTTTCTTTTCTTTTTTCACTGCTTGCTTCATTACCTCACAGTGCTCTCCATTGCGCCGCTCCCTCCGATTCCTAACCACGTGCTTCCGTGCTGTTTCGCTGCTCGCGATCGTTCCGCATTGCATTGGGCGGCGTATGCTAGGCGTAAGTCAGTGAGATTGTGCACTGGAATCGGGAGTGAATGGAGGGGCAAGTCGTTGTGGTTGCTTTGTGCGGTTTGGATGGGGTGCGAGCAAAAGTTCATTTCTAGTTTACGGGGAATAAATAAAATAAATATAAAAAATTAAATAAACAAATAAAATAAAATAAAAAACAAATAAGAAAAATAATGAAAAAAGAAAGAAATAATGTAAAATTGATAAAACATTTAAATGAATGATATAAAAATAATTAAATAAAATAAATCATAAAAAACGATTAAATAATCGTGTTTATTGTATACACATTTATTGGTGCTTCAGGTCATAGCTATGGATTTTAATATTTAAACTTTTTTTTTTCCTAATTTTTAGAAACAATTAACAAACTAAGCAAATTGATTTGCTTCAACTTTGTGGTGTTTAATTTCTGACGTGCTGTGTCCTACAATTAATGACATGGATTGTCGCCGTACCTTCCTTTGATAATGTGTGTAAATAAGTTGTGCTTGTACTGTTTTACAAAGTTGTAGTTGCTTAATTCGTATACTGTATACATATTTTTGTTTTGAAATATCTTTTTCATCCAGATTTTACCTCATTAAACATATAATAATATAATAAAGAAACACTTTGCACAATACGGAATAAAAATTCGCTTCCCAAGAGCCCTGTATCGCCGCTACTGCTCAGCCAGCGGCGCTTGGTCTGTGCGACAGTGTACACATTCGTTCCCCCCGAGCGCTGTGGCTGTTCAAGCGAGCACAGGGGTGTTCAGCATGCGCTATTAAAGATTCTCGTAATTTTTTTTGAATGCAATAAAATCGAAATTCTATCTGAAATTTGTGAAGAAAATAAGCATTGAAATGGCATATTAATTGAAATAAAAAGCTTATATGAGTGCCACTTTTCATATATTTTTAAAACTTTTATTAATACTTTGAACAAAAATAAATAATGAATCGCATAATGTACCCTATTAATCTATGCATAGCTGATTCAGATCAGAATGTGCCAAGGCTGGGATAGTATTCAAACAAAAATATGTTCTGAATCTTCTATTATACAATTTAACTATTATAGAATAACTTTAGACCTTCTATTTAACGGGCAACATTGCATATGGACTTATAAAAATTAGATCGGTTTTTACTAAACCTTTCGCCAGCTTATACATAAATCACTCATTTTATTTCAACTCAGATTAAGTCCAATTAAGCATTTCATGAAGAATGTTTATATCAACCTGAAGCTCTCTGATACAAATTTTAGTGTGCAATTTTCAAATAAAAACAATCTGCAAAACGGAACAATGTATCATGACTCCCGTAGACGCCGAAGAATATTTACATCCCACAGCAACACTGGACCCTCTTGTACGCTTAATTGTTGTGAGAATGCATTTGCATAAGCTTGCGTTGCTTCTGCTGCGAGCCAAAGGTATCTTTCGAGGATATTCACTCGCTCGCTCTTCCTCCGCTATGTAACGTTTGTGCTGTAGCGAAGCCTGTCTGCACGGAAGGTACAGCCATTGGCAACGATTCAAACGAAAACGGTGGTAGCCCGGTATCGTTCACCATCTAGCCTGTGCATCTGGTCACGGCACACAAGGTGTGTACGGTGATTGTTGTGCTGCAGCATCTGCCGAGGACCGTCTCACAAGGGGGTAATTAGTATGCTATGTAGCAAATGTTGGGCTTTGTGGCGCAATCAGCCGTTTGCCGTGCGGTCAAGAGTAACCAATGCTTACGGCTGGTGCGGATCTCGGAGGTCATGGTCAAGTACAGCACAGCTGACTGCTGGGGGAGTTTAAAATGCTTCATATTGAGTAAAAACCAATGCTGACCTTACTACAGGGTTATTAAAACCGAGTTCTCTTTACTTTGAAGCAGATGATTGTTAAGGTGAAGTGAGAGTCTTTAAACATTTGCGGGCTACATATAAGTGTCTACCAAAGGCAGCACAGCTTTATACCGAATGCTAACTGCCCTTTAAATTAAACATTCTACGAACGTTCGCTTGGTAGGTGTTTGTGGCATCACACGCCGTATAGTCGGTATCATAAGCATGTCGAGTTGGTTTAAGCTGCCGCGACACAACGATGTGTTATTACATGTCCTAAAACCTACAAAGAATACAAAAACCCCTTCTTCGCACGGGAATAGTTTCGAGATGATAAAGGAACCCATTTTGCACGTTCCTTGGCTGGAACGTATGCTCCCGGGTTGACCAACATTGCGCCACCGTACACTGCTTGGTGGTACTGTTCCTGTTTTTTGTTGTTGTTTGTTAGCAGTGAAATTCTTTCACTGCCACAGACGACACGATTGTTGTGGCATGAAATGAACATGACACTGTTGTCTACCACTTTGTTTGCATAAAACTAGTGCGCCACCTTCGCTGGCTAGCCTCGCTTCCCCGCGCTCGAGAGGGTGCTCGAAGCCATAACCAGGAACGCCAGCAAAGGGAAACCAAATTGTAGCGTGTTAGATGTGCTTTTGCTTTCTTTCTGCCTTGTCTCCTTTAGTGTTTGTTTTCTTGCTGCCTTTGCCGTTGCCGTACGTAGTGTGCACATGTACAAACGAATGTACAAACTCTTGTGAATAAAACAGCCGAGCAAGAGCGGGGGAAGGTAATGAAATAAATGGTGGAACACTAAATAGTCGCGCATACAATTTGCAACAAACGGTGTAAGCTTTAAGTGGCAGGCATGGGGGCAGGTGTAATGTGATAGCGAAAATGGGATGACAGCGGATGGCAGAATCAAATTATTACTGTGACTGTACTGCGGTGGTTGAACATTTGTAAAGGGAAACAATAGCAATAATTTTGATTGGATAACAGATGTCAACAAAATTGTTTAGAATGGTTTATAAATAAAATTGTTTATGCTTAACAAACGGACAGAAATGTGTTTTTGTTTGGTTTTTAGTTTACCTTATCTCATGAAGAGCTGGGCGCCTCCTTTGCCGTGTTCATTTGTCTACTCTCCACTAGATGGCAGTAGCAGCAGCGAAAGGGGATGTTTTAGTGCAAGCAAATGTTTTATTTATTTATTCGCTACTGCTTCTAGCTGCATTGAAGTATTACAGTTTGTTGCTTGGCGCTTCTCAGCAGTCTATTATTTTTATGTTTTTCTTGGATTATTAGTATATATCCGTTCCAACATTCATGAAAAAGAAGGGACTGTACATCCTGTACTGTTTTATTTATAAAACGTTAAATTGGATCAAAATATCACTATTTCCAAATTGGATTCCGGGGAATGAACCAATCCAAAGTGTAAACATTGCACATTGCGTTGGTTTAGTTTGCTCGCTGGAAATACAACTGTAACCTAGTTTTGTTGTTGCTACGCAAACCGCAACACACATGTCGAGAAGTTTGCGCGTCTGGGTTAACAAAAAAGGCGATTGTTTGCGCTAAATGTGTGCAGCTAGCTATGGTTTCAGCTAAATTTGTGAGCATTTGAAAGGTATTGTAGTTGTTAAAGGTAAATATTTTCCCTAACCATTAGGAAGTGTTGAATATTGAGTGGATACAATTCAACTCATCGCTTGGGTATCGTTTACACTTCACATTTCTGCACAAGCACAATGCACTGCACCAAAAACCACCCTCCCATGCGCCTTCAAATGATCCTATCTCGTTGGGCCGCTAATACGCTTACTTGCAAACATATCATTTACAGCTAGTGACAAGCAATCAGCCTTCCGGTTGGCAGGCTCAAAAGCCCCCCTGCGCCGTACATTGGTAGTACACGTGTGTTAATGCGGTGCATCCATTTCTCGAATCGTCCGCCCACGAACTGCTGCTCGTGCATTGTTATTAAACTCACAAAACGTCTGCGTGTGCGGTGTGTCTAGAACGCGATGGCACGGAAAGCCTCCCAGCCACGGCCAGTGTGTGGAAAAAGTGACCGCAAAATTACAATCTCCCGCTGTATCTAGCTGGGAGAGAGAGAGAGAAGGAGCGGCTATCTACCGAAATGGTAGAACATGCACGAATGCTTGCTGGCAACCGCTGGCTGGTATTGTTGCATTCGCCATTTCAACTATTATGCGGCGGCTGTGCGGGTATACAAAATCATATCAGCACCCTGCTCGGCCGTGGGCCGTGAAAGGTCGGTTTGCTTGGCCACACAATGTTCGCTAGTTGTTCGGTGCAATGGTTGACGCCACAAATGAAGCCACCGGTTGTGCAGCAATGGGTTGCGATAGCGATAATCATCGTTCCCATCGTTGGTGCTGCCAGTGCTGCCGCTGGAAGAGCGGGATGAGAATTAGTTTTGGGAAATAATATGGTAGCGGTTGTTATACACTGTAATTGTTTGCGTGGCTTCACAAGCGGTAGGCTGGGAAACGATAAATTTAGCACCGAAGTAAGAATATAATGAAGGTTTGCACTATTTCCTAAACAGATGGTAGGAATAAAATGGTATGATTATGTTTTATCCTCCCGCAGTGTAGTTACCGCTTAAAGGTATGCAACATACTAGATTGTAGCTACTTTTAGAAGTAGTATTACTAAAATTAAAGCTAATAAGATAGAACTGTGTAGCAAATTTTGCATACTTTTAGGCGTATGTGTCACACAAACTGTTGTATGCACGTGACATACGGGTTGTATTATGCGCCTAAAAGTATGCAAAAGCTTTATTATCAACTACTATAGTTCACAGTGTGAGATACGCGATTTATGCGTTTCCGAAGCATCCACGTAAATCAAAATTCACGTGTTTAGGCAAAATATAGGTGCTTAATTGGTATTTGTTGAATACATTTTATAATTTTATAATTATAAATAACTGATTTAATACAATTTGTTTAGAACATTTTGATATTTCTGTTTTTAAAGCGATTTAAAAATGTTAATGAAAAAGCAATTTATTTTGAAAAAAAAAAAAATAATAATGGGGCCTTTTCTGTTTTAAGTTCGTAGGCTGAAATGTCAGCCTGTCAGCTGTTTGCATTGTATAGCAGTTTTCGAGCAGCTTTCTAAGTGAGTATAATATACAGGTGGGCTTATCCCAAGGTGTATAAATTTAGAAGGCTGATTTTTATCGCTTCTGTTTCTGAATGAAGATTTTAATAGTGTTTTGTGTATTCGTCAAGCCTCCTGAAAGCTTGTTTGAACAAAAGTTTTCACCCATCCTGTCAAAAATTAATATTCTTTTGATAAAAATTAATAATTTGGCTATAAAAACATTCTATTAGATCACCTGAACTACATACACTTTGATTCTGGATTCCGTCACCAGATCTCTTTAATGCACCTCGGGATAAATGTAAACAGACCCGTGTTTTCGAGCAGGTACTCGAATCTATTTCTAGCTTTGAGGCTAGAATAATCTAGACTGAAAATTGCAGGCTAGTTTCTTGTGTGGTTTTGTATGGAGTGTTTACATGATTTCAGCCTCCAACTGTCAAACTCCATACAAAAAACAGACTAGAATCGTGAAGGCCCCCAATAATAGATTCTTAATGCATCTTCACTAGGTCACTAGTGAACGATTGTTTAAATGCTCATTGCAAACTGTAATTTTCTATAGAGCCATTTTTATAGAACAATCACAGCTTTGCCATCCTTTCTTTGTAAACAGCAAAAGCTTTTCGCTTCATTTGTTCTTAAAAAATGTGCGGTTCATTTACGGTAGGTCGATTTTGTTCCAAAAAAGACATCATACGGTTAGTGTTCAGGGATGAATGCTGCATACAAACGGACCGTGTTCGGGGTATCTCTCTTGATGGCCAAAGTTTGGATTCGCACAGGTGCACACACACATACACACATACAGCCGGTTCAGCCCGGCACCGCAGACTAGTGGGATGTAAAATATTTCGAGATTTATGTAGTTCCACCGGCCAACGGTGAGCTTTTTTTCTTTGTGTGTGGCATGCCTTGCTCCTTCTTTGCTCACCGTAAAAGCCGAGTCGACCGATCTTACGCCATATTTCACTCATATCCTGCCGCTTGTACTAGCGCCACGACACGGGCCAATGGGTGTGGGTACACGAACCCATTGCTGATAGTGCTCGGTTTGGCTCGTTTGGCAATGCATCTTGCCCGGCACCGACATTCCAGTGCTGGCAGGTAGGTATTAAATCAGCCCGGTTACCCATGCTCATGACCGTCATGGGTGAGCAGCAAGGTGGAGGCCAGGTTGCAGTGTGAACCTATGCCCACATGCTTCACACAAGCTACCAGAGTTCGAGATCACGCCAGTCAAGTAGTGATACCACTAACGTGTATTTCAAATGATACATAACGAAAAAGAGATGGAGAGAAAGAGAGATAGAGAGACAGAGAGAGACAGTATGATACAGTGAATAATGTTAGTTCGGCGGTTCGTCAACATAGATGAAACGGTTAGCACGAAAAAAAAGTGCAACACTTTTCTCATTAATCGCATTGTATCTACCGAAACGGATGGAATCGGGACGAAGAAGCTTGAGTGATATATGCATACATTCACGAGCGTCGCTAACAAACACTGCCCGGGTGCATCATCCGTTACAGGTGTTGAGTATTTGATGAATATTTCAAATACATCCCTTTGCACAACGCTTTATTATGCTTCATAATGCATGGAGATAAACGAGGTTTCGAAGGTATCGTCGTGACATGCTGCTGTGGTGAGCACTGGGTGAGCGTATAAATTATCGCCAAGATCGCTGTGGCGTGGCAGGCACAAGCACGCTGAGGAACGTCAATTTAGGGCAGACAAATCATGCACAAAGAAGCGTTTGTACGCTTTATTATGCATCTTAATAGATTTAGCGGACTGGTGCACTTGGATCCACTTGGATACAAAGCGAATTGCATACTTTGTGGCGTATGTAAGCGGCTTGAGCGCCGTGTGGTTTGCATACTTTCAGGCAACTTTTTTATTCTTTTAGGGTGTAAAATGCTCGTATTTAATCTACTTACATGTAAAATAATCCGCTCATCAATAAAGTACTATTTTGTTCATCGAAACATTTGAGCGAAAAAAACAATGAGGCAAAACAAAAAATGCAAGCCGATTAAACATTGCAAACGTAATGAAATGAGAATCGGTGCGCTTGCTTTTCAGTTTGCACGCTGCAGGCTGCATTATTCTGATTTCAATTGTTACGTGGAATGCTACTTTCCGGAAGCCTGAACACATTTGTTGCTTTATTTTTTTCCGTACATTCCGTTATTAAAAGTGAGCGATGGGCTTTGCGTATTAATTCAATTCATTCTCCCGGTGCAAAGAAAGCCACCAACAGTTCTTTAAAACCATTACTCAAACCACGGTTACCGCTGGTGTGGCAGCTTCCAGCTGACTACATGCCATTCAATCGTGCGTGCGTGCGTACGTGCGCAATCATTTGTACTGCCGGAGTGTGATACATGATCATTGTTTTTGCTTTCGTGCTGCAGCAACGGTGAGAATAAAAAATGATGCCGTAAAACTTCCACTTGGGCTCAAAACTGGCGTCGAAATTTATGAGTCGGCTGCGGTGTGCGGGTAGGAGTATAAATTTGGTGGACAAATTTGTTGAAGCATGTTGCCAATCGCACCGGCATCGAACGCGTAAGGAATGGGACGGTCAGCTGATCATCAATTTATCACTGCGTGCCGTGCGGCATTGCCATTGAGCCCGCCCGCTGATTGAGTTATGTTACAGGAAGGTTCGCTTTCATAACGGACGATAGAATTCGATTTCTAGCGGCTGTGGTTTGGAGAGAATTGATTTGTTGCGAGTTTTTTTTTCATCCTACTGTAGCTTTGGTTTCTACATGTGGCTGTGGCTTTATTGAAACGGTGGTTTTTATCGCTTGAGCTTTAAAGCTGTTTGTAAGTAGGATTAACACGTTTAGCGTTTGTTGCTGAATTTAATTGATTGCAGTATTAAAATAATGAAAGGGCAAACGCTTTTCCTCCGACAAACGCCTACACAACTTCCGTTTGGATAGTTCATTGAAACGGTGGTTTAAACTTCTCCCGTCGGGCTGGCATGTACGCTTCTTTTCGGCACCGGAAATTGCCCGAGTCAAACACAATCAAGCTGTCAAAACTGCTCGTTCTGTTGACATATCCTCTTAGTCACGATTAATTCAATAACGCGCGTATCAAAAACACCCCGCAGGTATTGGACGCTTGGAGGGCCAAAGTGGTGGAACAACCTGTTTCCTGTCCTCTCGGAATGACTAATTGATTTTGTTTCATGTTCGTTCCAGGCACCGTTCCATGGGTTCGGCGGACTTTACTTTCTTCCACCCGGCGGGTAGAGCGGTACCTGGAAGGCAGTTGCTATAGCGTTAATGATTTCATCGAGCGTTGTGAGTGTGCTTAGCGTGTAATAAAGTTAATATCCGACCGGACGCTTTCGCACTTTGCTGGGGGCGGAGGACAAGTCGATGAAATTTACTGTTTATGCGAAATCAATCAGTGGGTAAATCAATTAAATAATGTGATCGTTTTAATGGCATAAATGCATTGCGTTGATATTAAGCTTCTATGTAAGCTCAATTTAATAGGAGAATGTCATATCTATTGCAAATGTGATGTAATGGGTTAGGCGATAGCTACGGTCGCCATATGATGAGCGTACAGCGGTACAACTGATCAACGCGTACCATCGCGGTAGGTCAGTGTTTCGCTGACAAGTATCGAGGTTGAATAACACTTTGTTCGAAGCGGACTTTTCAACACTTGATCGTCCAGGCGATCATAGAAACCTTTAGGAGGTTTCCCTTACTGGAAACGTTGGAGTTTAGAGGCCTTACCTTGGGTAGGGGGCATAACTAAACTCTTTAAATGAGAAGTCGATAGATGTTGGATGGACATAGTCCTATCCTGACAGTCCGAACGAATCTGACTTGCCACGGTCGGAATTGGTTTTATTTATACTCAATAAGTTTCGTACATTTGGTTTTGTAATGTGTTTTTGTCCTAATTAAAGGTTATTGATATGAAGTACAATTCATACATTGTATTGGAGTGAGGTGTTTATCAATTTGTGCCTATGTTGCGCTTTTAGTGTTTTTACAAAGGTTCTGGAAAGTTTCAACTGTTCTAGCCAAAGAACGAGTGCGTTCGTCGATCTTTGCCTACACTGCGCTTTTTAGCAATAAGTTGCTATGCGTTCTCTGTTTGTCCACTTTGCCGCAGTAACGCTTGAATTGCTTATGCTGCGCGTTTCGGTTGTTTTCGATAAATGTTTCTCAATTGTTTTTTCTATGAACGGTATGGTCTGGGTGTGTTGCTATGGTGTGGATTGATTTGCTGATGTGTTATAATGAATGTGTTGCAATGGTGTGATTTGGCTTTCCGAAGTGTGTTACAATGTGTTTATAGCTGATAGTGTGTATTATAATAAGTTCTGTATAGCAAATATGCTACAGTAAACCATTTAATGATAATAGTAGGGAAAGTGGATAATCGCCTGAAGGTAATGAAATTTTGCTTCACTACTTGCGACCACGACTTTTACAACCAACATTTTTGCGACCAAGAATATTGTGACCATGAATTTTGCGATTTAAAATTTTGTGACGAACCATTTTGCAGCCAAGAATGCAGATTTTTTGCAGCAATCGCAGAAGTTGTTGCGACAATTGCAGAGGTTTATGCGACAATCGCAGAAGTTGTTGCGATAATCTCAGAAGTTGTAGCGACAATCGCAGAGATTTATGCGACAATCGCAGAATTTTTAGCTACAATCGCAGAAGTTGTTGCGACAATCGCAAAAGTTTTTGCGACAATCGCAAAAGTCGCAAAAGTTTTTGCGACAATCGCAAAAGTCGCAAAAGTTTTTGCGACAATCGCAGAAGTTTTTGCGACAATCGCAGAAGTTGTTGCGACAATCGCAAAAGTTTTTGCGACAATCGCAAAAGTCGCAAAAGTTTTTGCGACAATCGAAATGATTAATTTTCGATTAATCGCAAAAGTTTTTGCGACAATCGCAGAAGTTTTTGCGACAATCGCAGAAGTTTTTGCGACAATCGCAAAATTCGCAAAAGTTTTTGCGACAATCGCAAAATTCGCAAAAGTTTTTGCGACAATCGCAGAAGTTTTTGCGACAATCGCAAAAGTCGCAGAAGTTTTTGCGACAATCGCAGAAGTTTTTGCGACAATCGCAAAATTCGCAAAAGTTTTTGCGACAATCGAAAAAGTCGCAAAAGTTTTTGCAACAATCGCAAAAGTCGCAGAAGTTTTTGCGACAATCGCAAAAGTCGCAGAAGTTTTTGCGACAATCGCAAAATTCGCAAAAGTTTTTGCGACAATCGCAAAAGTCGCAAAAGTTTTTGCGACAATCGCAAAAGTCGCAAAAGTTTTTGCGACAGTCGCAAATGTCGCAAAAGTTTTTGCGACAATCGCAAAAGTCGCAAAAGTTTTTGCGACAATCGCAAAAGTCGCAAAAGTTTTTGCGACAATCGCAAAAGTCGCAAAAGTTTTTGCGACAATCGCAAAAGTCGCAGAAGTTTTTGCGACAATCGCAAAAGTCGCAAAAGTTTTTGCGACAATCGCAAATGTCGCAGAAGTTTTTGCGATAATCGCAAAAATCGCAGAAGATTTTGCGACTATCGCAACAGTCGCAAAAGTTTTTGCGACAATCGCAAAAGTCGCAAAAGTTTTTGCGACAATCGCAAAAGTCGCAAAAGTTTTTGCGACAATCGCAAATGTCGCAAAAGTTTTTGCGACAATCGCAAAAGTCGCAAAAGTTTTCGCGATAATCGCAACAGTCGCAAAAGATTTTGCGACAATCGCAAAAGTCGCAAAAGTTTTTGCGACAATCGCAAAAGTTGCAAAAGTTTTTGCGACAATCGCAAAAGTCGCAAAAGTTTTTGCGACAATCGAAAAAGTCGCAGAAGTTTTTGCGACAATCGCAGAAGTTTTTGCGACAATCGCAGAATTTTTTGCGACAATCGCAGAAGTTTTTGCGACAATCGCAAAAGTCGCAAAAGTTTTTGCGACAATCGCAAAAGTCGCAGAAGTTTTTGCGACAATCGCAAAAGTCGCAAAAGTTTTTGCGACAATCGCAAAAGTTGCAAAAGTTTTTGCGACAATCGCAAAAGTCGCAAAAGTTTTTGCGACAATCGAAAAAGTCGCAGAAGTTTTTGCGACAATCGCAGAAGTTTTTGCGACAATCGCAGAATTTTTTGCGACATTCGCAGAAGTTTTTGCGACAATCGCAGAAGTTTTTGCGACAATCGCAAAAGTCGCAAAAGTTTTTGCGACAATCGCAAAAGTCGCAGAAGTTTTTGCGACAATCGCAAAATTCGCAAAAGTTTTTGCGACAATCGCAAAAGTCGCAAAAGTTTTAGCGACAATCGCAGCAGTCGCAAAAGTTTTTGCGACAATCGCAGAAGTTTTTGCGACAATCGCAAAAGTCGCAGAAGTTTTTGCGACAATCGCAAAAGTCGCAAAAGTTTTTGCGTCAATAGCAAAAGTCGCAAAAGTTTTTTTAACAATCACAAAAGTCGCAAAAGTTTTTGCGACAATCGCAAAAGTCGCAGAAGTTTTTGCGACAATCGCAAAAGTCGCAAAAGTTTTTGCGACAATCGCAAAAGTCGCAGAAGTTGTTGCGACAATCGCAGAAGTTTTTGCGACAATCGCAGAAGTTTTTGCGACAATCGCAGAAGTTGCAAAAGTTTTTTTGACAATCACAAAAGTCGCAAAAGTTTTTGCGACAATCGCAAAAGTCGCAAAAGTTTTTGCGACAATCGCAAAAGTCGCAAAAGTTTTTGCGACAATCGCAAAAGTCGCAGAAGTTTTTGCGACAATCGCAAAAGTCGCAAAAGTTTTTGCGACAATCTCAAAAGTCGCAAAAGTTTTTGCGACAATCGCAAAAGTCGCAAAAGTTTTTGCGACAATCGCAAAAGTCGCAGAAGTTTTTGCGACAATCGCAAAAGTCGCAAAAGTTTTTGCAACAATCGCAGAAGTTTTTGCGACAATCTCAAAAGTCGCAAAAGTTTTTGCGACAATCGCAAAAGTCGCAGAAGTTTTTGCGACAATCGCAGAAGTTTTTGCGACAATCGCAAAAGTTTTTGCGACAATCGAAAAAGTCGCAAAAGTTTTTGCGACAATCGCAAAAGTCGCAGAAGATTTTGCGACAATCGCAACAGTCGCAAAAGTTTTTGCGACAATCGCAAAAGTCGCAAAAGTTTTTGCGTCAATAGCAAAAGTCGCAAAAGTTTTTTTAACAATCACAAAAGTCGCAAAAGTTTTTGCGACAATCGCAGAAGTTGCAAAAGTTTTTGAGACAATCGCAGCAGTCGCAAAAGTTTTTGCGACAATCGCAGAAGTTTTTGCGACAATCGCAAAAGTCGCAAAAGTTTTTGCGACAATCGCAAAAGTCGCAAAAGTTTTTGCGTCAATAGCAAAAGTCGCAAAAGTTTTTGCGACAATCGCAGAAGTTGCAAAAGTTTTTGCGACAATCGCAAAAGTCGCAGAAGTTTTTGCGACAATCGCAGAAGTTTTTGCGACAATCGCAGAAGTTGCAAAAGTTTTTTTGACAATCACAAAAGTCGCAAAAGTTTTTGCGACAATCGCAAAAGTCGCAAAAGTTTTTGCGACAATCGCAAAAGTCGCAAAAGTTTTTGCGACAATCGCAAAAGTCGCAAAAGTTTTTGCGACAATCGCAAAAGTCGCAAAAGTTTTTGCGACAATCGCAAAAGTCGCAAAAGTTTTTGCGACAATCGCAAAAGTCGTAGAAGTTTTTGCGACAATCGCAGGAGTTGCAAAAGTTTTTGCGACAATCGCAAAAGTCGCAGAAGTTTTTGCGACAATCGCAGAAGTTGCAAAAGTTTTTGCGACAATCGCAAAAGTCGCAAAAGTTTTTGCGACAATCGCAAAAGTCGCAAAAGTTTTTGCGACAATCGCAGAAGTTTTTGCGACAATCGCAGAAGTTTTTGCGACAATCGCAAAAGTCGCAAAAGTTTTTGCGACAATCGCAAAAGTCGCAAAAGTTTTTTTGACAATCACAAAAGTCGCAAAAGTTTTTGCGACAATCGCAAAAGTCGCAAAAGTTTTTGCGACAATCGAAAAAGTCGCAAAAGTTTTTGCGACAATCACAAAAGTCGCAAAAGTTTTTGCGACAATCGCAAAAGTCGCAAAAGTTTTTGCGACAATCGCAAAAGTCGCAAAAGTTTTTGCGACAATCGCAAAAGTCGCAGAAGTTTTTGCGACAATCGCAAAAGTCGCAAAAGTTTTTGCGACAATCGCAAAAGTCGCAGAAGTTTTTGCGACAATCGCAGAAGTTTTTGCGACAATCGCAAAAGTTTTTGCGACAATCGCAAAAGTCGCAAAAGTTTTTGCGACAATCGCAAAAGTCGCAGAAGTTTTTGCGACAATCGCAAAAGTCGCAAAAGTTTTTGCGACAATCGCAAAAGTCGCAAAAGTTTTTGCGACAATCGCAAAAGTCGCAGAAGTTTTTGCGACAATCGCAGAAGTTTTTGCGACAATCGCAAAAGTCGCAAAAGTTTTTGCGACAATCGCAAAAGTCGCAAAAGTTTTTGCGACAATCGCAAAAGTCGCAGAAGTTTTTGCGACAATCGCAAAAGTTGCAAAAGTTTTTGCGACAATCGCAAAAGTCGCAAAAGTTTTTGCGACAATCGCAAAAGTTTTTGCGACAATCGCAAAAGTTGCAAAAGTTTTTGCGACAATCGCAAAAGTCGCAAAAGTTTTTGCGACAATCGCAAAAGTCGCAAAAGTTTTTGCGACAATCGCAAAAGTCGCAAAAGTTTTTGCGACAATCGCAAAAGTCGCAAAAGTTTTTGCGACAATCGCAAAAGTCGCAAAAGTTTTTGCGACAATCGAAAAAGTCGCAGAAGTTTTTGCGACAATCGCAGAAGTTTTTGCGACAATCGCAAAAGTCGCAAAAGTTTTTGCGACAATCGCAAAAGTCGCAAAAGTTTTTGCGACAATCGAAAAAGTCGCAAAAGTTTTTTTGACAATCGAAAAAGTCGCAAAAGTTTTTGCGACAATCGCAAAAGTCGCAAAAGTTTTTGCGACAATCGCAAAAGTCGCAGAAGTTTTTGCGACAATCGCAAAAGTCGCAAAAGTTTTTGCGACAATCGAAAAAGTCGCAGAAGTTTTTGCGACAATCGCAAAAGTCGCAGAAGTTTTTGCGACAATCGCAGAAGTTTTTGCGACAATCGCAAAAATCGCAAAAGTTTTTGCGACAATCGCGAAAGTCGCAAAAGTTTTTGCGACACTTGCAAAAGACGCAGAAGTTTTTGCGACAATCGCAAAAGTCGCAAAAGTTTTTGCGACAATCGCAAAAGTCGCAGAAGTTTTTGCGACAATCGCAGAAGTTTTTGCGACAATCGCAAAAGTCGCAAAAGTTTTTGCGACAATCGCAAAAGTCGCAAAAGTTTTTGCGACAATCGCAGAAGTTTTTGCGACAATCGCAAAAGTCGCAAAAGTTTTTGCGACAATCGCAAAAGTCGCAGAAGTTTTTGCGACAATCGCAAAAGTCGCAAAAGTTTTTGCGACAATCGCAGTAGTTTTTGCGACAATCGCAAAAGTCGCAAAAGTTTTTGCGACAATCGCAAAAGTCGCAGAAGTTTTAGCGACAATCGCAGTAGTTTTTGCGACAATCGCAAAAGTCGCAGAAGTTTTTGCCACAATCGCAGAAGTTTTTGCGACAATCGCAAAAGTCGCAGAAGTTTTTGCGACAATCGCAAAAGTCGCAAAAGTTTTTGCGACAATCGCAAAAGTCGCAAAAGTTTTTGCGACAATCGCAAAAGTCGCAAAAGTTTTTGCGACAATTGCAGAAGTTTTTGCGACAATCGCAAAAGTCGCAAAAGTTTTTGCGACAATCGCAAAAGTCGCAAAAGTCGCAAAAGTTTTTGCGACAATCGCAAAAGTCGCAAAAGTTTTTGCGACAATCGCAAAAGTCGCAAAAGTCGCAAAAGTTTTTGCGACAATCGCAAAAGTCGCAGAAGTTTTTGCGACAATCGCAGTAGTTTTTGCGACAATCGCAAAAGTCGCAAAAGTTTTTGCGACAATCGCAAAAGTCGCAGAAGTTGTTGCGACAATCGCAGTAGTTTTTGCGACAATCGCAAAAGTCGCATTAGTTTTTGCGACAATCGCAGAAGTTTTTGCGACAATCGCAAAAGTCGCAGAAGTTTTTGCGACAATCGCAAAAGTCGCAGAAGTTTTTGCGACAATCGCAAAAGTCGCAAAAGTTTTTGCGACAATCGCAAAAGTCGCAAAAGTTTTTGCGACAATCGCAAAAGTCGCAAAAGTTTTTGCGACAATCGCAAAAGTCGCAAAAGTCGCAAAAGTTTTTGCGACAATCGCAAAAGTCGCAAAAGTTTTTGCGACAATCGCAGAAGTTTTTGCGACAATCGCAAAAGTCGCAAAAGTTTTTGCGACAATCGCAAAAGTCGCAGAAGTTTTTGCGACAATCGCAAAAGTCGCAAAAGTTTTTGCGACAATCGCAAAAGTCGCAAAAGTTTTTGCGACAATCGCAGAAGTTTTTGCGACAATCGCAAAAGTCGCAAAAGTTTTTGCGACAATCGCAAAAGTCGCAAAAGTTTTTGCGACAATCGCAAAAGTCGCAAAAGTTTTTGCGACAATCGCAAAAGTCGCAAAAGTCGCAAAAGTTTTTGCGACAATCGCAAAAGTCGCAGAAGTTTTTGCGACAATCGCAGTAGTTTTTGCGACAATCGCAAAAGTCGCAAAAGTTTTTGCGACAATCGCAAAAGTCGCAGAAGTTTTAGCGACAATCGCAGTAGTTTTTGCGACAATCGCAAAAGTCGCAGAAGTTTTTGCGACAATCGCAAAAGTCGCAAAAGTTTTTGCGACAATCGCAAAAGTCGCAGAAGTTTTTGCGACAATCGCAAAAGTCGCAAAAGTTTTTGCGACAATCGCAGTAGTTTTTGCGACAATCGCAAAAGTCGCAAAAGTTTTTGCGACAATCGCAAAAGTCGCAGAAGTTTTTGCGACAATCGCAGAAGTTTTTGCGACAATCGCAAAAGTCGCAAAAGTTTTTGCGACAATCGCAAAAGTCGCAGAAGTTTTTGCGACAATCGCAGTAGTTTTTGCGACAATCGCAAAAGTCGCAGAAGTTTTTGCGACAATCGCAGAAGTTTTTGCGACAATCGCAAAAGTCGCAAAAGTTTTTGCGACAATCGCAAAAGTCGCAGAAGTTTTTGCGACAATCGCAAAAGTCGCAAAAGTTTTTGCGACAATCGCAGTAGTTTTTGCGACAATCGCAAAAGTCGCAGAAGTTTTTGCGACAATCGCAAAAGTCGCAGAAGTTTTTTGCGACAATCGCAAAAGTCGCAAAAGTTTTTGCGACAATCGCAAAAGTCGCAGAAGTTTTTGCGACAATCGCAAAAGTCGCAAAAGTTTTTGCGACAATCGCAAAAGTCGCAAAAGTTTTTGCGACAATCGCAGTAGTTTTTGCGACAATCGCAAAAGTCGCAAAAGTTTTTGCGACAATCGCAAAAGTCGCAAAAGTCGCAAAAGTTTTTGCGACAATCGCAAAAGTCGCAAAAGTTTTTGCGACAATCGCAAAAGTCGCAAAAGTTTTTGCGACAATCGCAAAAGTCGCAAAAGTTTTTGCGACAATCGCAAAAGTCGCAAAAGTTTTTGCGACAATCGCAGTAGTTTTTGCGACAATCGCAAAAGTCGCAAAAGTTTTTGCGACAATCGCAAAAGTCGCAGAAGTTTTAGCGACAATCGCAGTAGTTTTTGCGACAATCGCAAAAGTCGCAGAAGTTTTTGCGACAATCGCAAAAGTCGCAGAAGTTTTTGCGACAATCGCAGTAGTTTTTGCGACAATCGCAAAAGTCGCAGAAGTTTTTGCGACAATCGCAGAAGTTTTTGCGACAATCGCAAAAGTCGCAAAAGTTTTTGCGACAATCGCAAAAGTCGCAGAAGTTTTTGCGACAATCGCAAAAGTCGCAAAAGTTTTTGCGACAATCGCAGTAGTTTTTGCGACAATCGCAAAAGTCGCAGAAGTTTTTGCGACAATCGCAAAAGTCGCAGAAGTTTTTGCGACAATCGCAAAAGTCGCAAAAGTTTTTGCGACAATCGCAAAAGTCGCAGAAGTTTTTGCGACAATCGCAAAAGTCGCAAAAGTTTTTGCGACAATCGCAAAAGTCGCAAAAGTTTTTGCGACAATCGCAGTAGTTTTTGCGACAATCGCAAAAGTCGCAAAAGTTTTTGCGACAATCGCAAAAGTCGCAAAAGTCGCAAAAGTTTTTGCGACAATCGCAAAAGTCGCAAAAGTTTTTGCGACAATCGCAAAAGTCGCAAAAGTTTTTGCGACAATCGCAAAAGTCGCAAAAGTTTTTGCGACAATCGCAAAAGTCGCAAAAGTTTTTGCGACAATCGCAGTAGTTTTTGCGACAATCGCAAAAGTCGCAAAAGTTTTTGCGACAATCGCAAAAGTCGCAGAAGTTTTAGCGACAATCGCAGTAGTTTTTGCGACAATCGCAAAAGTCGCAGAAGTTTTTGCGACAATCGCAAAAGTCGTAGAAGTTTTTGCGACAATCGCAGTAGTTTTTGCGACAATCGCAAAAGTCGCAGAAGTTTTTGCGACAATCGCAAAAGTCGCAAAAGTTTTTGCGACAATCGCAGTAGTTTTTGCGACAATCGCAAAAGTCGCAAAAGTTTTTGCGACAATCGCAAAAGTCGCAGAAGTTTTTGCGACAATCGCAGTAGTTTTTGCGACAATCGCAAAAGTCGCAGAAGTTTTTGCGACAATCGCAGAAGTTTTTGCGACAATCGCAAAAGTCGCAAAAGTTTTTGCGACAATCGCAAAAGTCGCAGAAGTTTTTGCGACAATCGCAAAAGTCGCAAAAGTTTTTGCGACAATCGCAGTAGTTTTTGCGACAATCGCAAAAGTCGCAGAAGTTTTTGCGACAATCGCAAAAGTCGCAGAAGTTTTTGCGACAATCGCAAAAGTCGCAAAAGTTTTTGCGACAATCGCAAAAGTCGCAGAAGTTTTTGCGACAATCGCAAAAGTCGCAAAAGTTTTTGCGACAATCGCAAAAGTCGCAAAAGTTTTTGCGACAATCGCAGTAGTTTTTGCGACAATCGCAAAAGTCGCAAAAGTTTTTGCGACAATCGCAAAAGTCGCAAAAGTCGCAAAAGTTTTTGCGACAATCGCAAAAGTCGCAAAAGTTTTTGCGACAATCGCAAAAGTCGCAAAAGTTTTTGCGACAATCGCAGTAGTTTTTGCGACAATCGCAAAAGTCGCAAAAGTTTTTGCGACAATCGCAAAAGTCGCAAAAGTCGCAAAAGTTTTTGCGACAATCGCAAAAGTCGCAAAAGTTTTTGCGACAATCGCAAAAGTCGCAAAAGTTTTTGCGACAATCGCAAAAGTCGCAAAAGTTTTTGCGACAATCGCAAAAGTCGCAAAAGTTTTTGCGACAATCGCAGTAGTTTTTGCGACAATCGCAAAAGTCGCAAAAGTCGCAAAAGTTTTTGCGACAATCGCAAAAGTCGCAAAAGTTTTTGCGACAATCGCAAAAGTCGCAAAAGTTTTTGCGACAATCGCAAAAGTCGCAAAAGTTTTTGCGACAATCGCAAAAGTCGCAAAAGTTTTTGCGACAATCGCAGTAGTTTTTGCGACAATCGCAAAAGTCGCAAAAGTTTTTGCGACAATCGCAAAAGTCGCAGAAGTTTTAGCGACAATCGCAGTAGTTTTTGCGACAATCGCAAAAGTCGCAGAAGTTTTTGCGACAATCGCAAAAGTCGTAGAAGTTTTTGCGACAATCGCAGTAGTTTTTGCGACAATCGCAAAAGTCGCAGAAGTTTTTGCGACAATCGCAAAAGTCGCAAAAGTTTTTGCGACAATCGCAGTAGTTTTTGCGACAATCGCAAAAGTCGCAAAAGTTTTTGCGACAATCGCAAAAGTCGCAGAAGTTTTTGCGACAATCGCAGTAGTTTTTGCGACAATCGCAAAAGTCGCAGAAGTTTTTGCGACAATCGCAGAAGTTTTTGCGACAATCGCAAAAGTCGCAAAAGTTTTTGCGACAATCGCAAAAGTCGCAGAAGTTTTTGCGACAATCGCAAAAGTCGCAAAAGTTTTTGCGACAATCGCAGTAGTTTTTGCGACAATCGCAAAAGTCGCAGAAGTTTTTGCGACAATCGCAAAAGTCGCAGAAGTTTTTGCGACAATCGCAAAAGTCGCAAAAGTTTTTGCGACAATCGCAAAAGTCGCAGAAGTTTTTGCGACAATCGCAAAAGTCGCAAAAGTTTTTGCGACAATCGCAAAAGTCGCAAAAGTTTTTGCGACAATCGCAGTAGTTTTTGCGACAATCGCAAAAGTCGCAAAAGTTTTTGCGACAATCGCAAAAGTCGCAAAAGTCGCAAAAGTTTTTGCGACAATCGCAAAAGTCGCAAAAGTTTTTGCGACAATCGCAAAAGTCGCAAAAGTTTTTGCGACAATCGCAAAAGTCGCAAAAGTTTTTGCGACAATCGCAAAAGTCGCAAAAGTTTTTGCGACAATCGCAGTAGTTTTTGCGACAATCGCAAAAGTCGCAAAAGTTTTTGCGACAATCGCAAAAGTCGCAGAAGTTTTAGCGACAATCGCAGTAGTTTTTGCGACAATCGCAAAAGTCGCAGAAGTTTTTGCGACAATCGCAAAAGTCGCAGAAGTTTTTGCGACAATCGCAGTAGTTTTTGCGACAATCGCAAAAGTCGCAGAAGTTTTTGCGACAATCGCAGAAGTTTTTGCGACAATCGCAAAAGTCGCAAAAGTTTTTGCGACAATCGCAAAAGTCGCAGAAGTTTTTGCGACAATCGCAAAAGTCGCAAAAGTTTTTGCGACAATCGCAGTAGTTTTTGCGACAATCGCAAAAGTCGCAGAAGTTTTTGCGACAATCGCAAAAGTCGCAGAAGTTTTTGCGACAATCGCAAAAGTCGCAAAAGTTTTTGCGACAATCGCAAAAGTCGCAGAAGTTTTTGCGACAATCGCAAAAGTCGCAAAAGTTTTTGCGACAATCGCAAAAGTCGCAAAAGTTTTTGCGACAATCGCAAAAGTCGCAAAAGTTTTTGCGACAATCGCAAAAGTCGCAAAAGTCGCAAAAGTTTTTGCGACAATCGCAAAAGTCGCAAAAGTTTTTGCGACAATCGCAAAAGTCGCAGAAGTTTTTGCGACAATCGCAAAAGTCGCAAAAGTTTTTGCGACAATCGCAAAAGTCGCAAAAGTTTTTGCGACAATCGCAGTAGTTTTTGCGACAATCGCAAAAGTCGCAAAAGTTTTTGCGACAATCGCAAAAGTCGCAGAAGTTTTAGCGACAATCGCAGTAGTTTTTGCGACAATCGCAAAAGTCGCAGAAGTTTTTGCGACAATCGCAAAAGTCGTAGAAGTTTTTGCGACAATCGCAGTAGTTTTTGCGACAATCGCAAAAGTCGCAGAAGTTTTTTGCGACAATCGCAAAAGTCGCAAAAGTTTTTGCGACAATCGCAGTAGTTTTTGCGACAATCGCAAAAGTCGCAAAAGTTTTTGCGACAATCGCAAAAGTCGCAGAAGTTTTTGCGACAATCGCAGAAGTTTTTGCGACAATCGCAAAAGTCGCAAAAGTTTTTGCGACAATCGCAAAAGTCGCAGAAGTTTTTGCGACAATCGCAGTAGTTTTTGCGACAATCGCAAAAGTCGCAGAAGTTTTTGCGACAATCGCAGAAGTTTTTGCGACAATCGCAAAAGTCGCAAAAGTTTTTGCGACAATCGCAAAAGTCGCAGAAGTTTTTGCGACAATCGCAAAAGTCGCAAAAGTTTTTGCGACAATCGCAGTAGTTTTTGCGACAATCGCAAAAGTCGCAGAAGTTTTTGCGACAATCGCAAAAGTCGCAGAAGTTTTTGCGACAATCGCAAAAGTCGCAAAAGTTTTTGCGACAATCGCAAAAGTCGCAGAAGTTTTTGCGACAATCGCAAAAGTCGCAGAAGTTTTTGCGACAATCGCAGAAGTTTTTGCGACAATCGCAAAAGTCGCAAAAGTTTTTGCGACAATCGCAAAAGTCGCAAAAGTTTTTGCGACAATCGCAGAAGTTTTTGCGACAATCGCAAAAGTCGCAAAAGTTTTTGCGACAATCGCAAAAGTCGCAGAAGTTTTTGCGACAATCGCAAAAGTCGCAGAAGTTTTTGCGACAATCGCAGAAGTTTTTGCGACAATCGCAAAAGTCGCAGAAGTTTTTGCGACAATCGCAAAAGTCGTAGAAGTTTTTGCGACAATCGCAGAAGTTTTTGCGACAATCGCAAAAGTCGCAAAAGTTTTTGCGACAATCGCAAAAGTCGCAAAAGTTTTTGCGACAATCGCAAAAGTCGCAAAAGTTTTTGCGACAATCGCAAAAGTCGCAGAAGTTTTTGCGACAATCGCAAAAGTCGCAAAAGTTTTTGCGACAATCGCAGAAGTTTTTGCGACAATCGCAAAAGTCGCAAAAGTTTTTGCGACAATCGCAAAAGTCGCAAAAGTTTTTGCGACAATCGCAAAAGTCGCAAAAGTTTTTGCGACAATCGCAGAAGTTTTTGCGACAATCGCAAAAGTCGCAAAAGTTTTTGCGACAATCGCAAAAGTCGCAAAAGTTTTTGCGACAATCGCAAAAGTCGCAGAAGTTTTTGCGACAATCGCAGAAGTTTTTGCGACAATCGCAAAAGTCGCAGAAGTTTTTGCGACAATCGCAAAAGTCGCAAAAGTTTTTGCGACAATCGCAAAAGTCGCAAAAGTTTTTGCGACAATCGCAAAAGTCGCAAAAGTTTTTGCGACAATCGCAAAAGTCGCAAAAGTTTTTGCGACAATCGCAGAAGTTTTTGCGACAATCGCAAAAGTCGCAAAAGTTTTTGCGACAATCGCAAAAGTCGCAAAAGTCGCAAAAGTTTTTGCGACAATCGCAAAAGTCGCAAAAGTTTTTGCGACAATCGCAAAAGTCGCAAAAGTCGCAAAAGTTTTTGCGACAATCGCAAAAGTCGCAAAAGTTTTTGCGACAATCGCAGTAGTTTTTGCGACAATCGCAAAAATCGCAAAAGTTTTTGCGACAATCGCAAAAGTCGCAGAAGTTTTAGCGACAATCGCAGTAGTTTTTGCGACAATCGCAAAAGTCGCAGAAGTTTTTGCGACAATCGCAGAAGTTTTTGCGACAATCGCAAAAGTCGCAGAAGTTTTTGCGACAATCCCAAAAGTCGCAAAAGTTTTTGCGACAATCGCAAAAGTCGCAAAAGTTTTTGCGACAATCGCAAAAGTCGCAAAAGTTTTTGCGACAATCGCAGAAGTTTTTGCGACAATCGCAAAAGTCGCAAAAGTTTTTGCGACAATCGCAAAAGTCGCAAAAGTCGCAAAAGTTTTTGCGACAATCGCAAAAGTCGCAAAAGTTTTTGCGACAATCGCAAAAGTCGCAGAAGTTTTTGCGACAATCGCAGTAGTTTTTGCGACAATCGCAAAAGTCGCAAAAGTTTTTGCGACAATCGCAAAAGTCGCAGAAGTTTTAGCGACAATCGCAGAAGTTTTTGCGACAATCGCAAAAGTCGCAGAAGTTTTTGCGACAATCGCAGAAGTTTTTGCGACAATCGCAAAAGTCGCAGAAGTTTTTGCGACAATCGCAAAAGTCGCAGAAGTTTTTGCGACAATCGCAAAAGTCGCAAAAGTTTTTGCGACAATCGCAAAAATCGCAAAAGTTTTTGCGACAATCGCAAAAGTCGCAGAAGTTTTAGCGACAATCGCAGTAGTTTTTGCGACAATCGCAAAAGTCGCAAAAGTTTTTGCGACAATCGCAAAAGTCGCAGAAGTTTTTGCGACAATCGCAAAAGTCGCAAAAGTTTTTGCGACAATCGCAAAAGTCGCAAAAGTTTTTGCGACAATCGCAAAAGTCGCAGAAGTTTTTGCGACAATCGCAAAAGTCGCAGAAGTTTTTGCGACAATCGCAGAAGTTTTTGCGACAATCGCAAAAGTCGCAGAAGTTTTTGCGACAATCGCAAAAGTCGCAGAAGTTTTTGCGACAATCGCAGAAGTTTTTGCGACAATCGCAAAAGTCGCAAAAGTTTTTGCGACAATCGCAAAAGTCGCAAAAGTTTTTGCGACAATCGCAGAAGTTTTTGCGACAATCGCAAAAGTCGCAGAAGTTTTTGCGACAATCGCAAAAGTCGCAGAAGTTTTTGCGACAATCACAAAAGTCGCAAAATTTTTTGCGACAATCGCAGAAGTTTTTGCGACAATCGCAAAAGTCGCAAAAGTTTTTGCGACAATCGCAAAAGTCGCAAAAAAGTTGCGACAATCGCAGTAGTTTTTGCGACAATCGCAAAAGTCGCAAAAGTTTTTGCGACAATCGCAAAAGTCGCAGAAGTTTTTGCGACAATCGCAAAAGTCGCAAAAGTTTTTGCGACAATCGCAGAAGTTTTTGCGACAATCGCAAAAGTCGCAAAAGTTTTTGCGACAATCGCAAAAGTCGCAAAAGTTTTTGCGACAATCGCAGAAGTTTTTGCGACAATCGCAAAAGTCGCAAAAGTTTTTGCGACAATCCCAAAAGTCGCAAAAGTTTTTGCGACAATCGCAAAAGTCGCAAAAGTTTTTGCGACAATCGCAGAAGTTTTTGCGACAATCGCAAAAGTCGCAAAAGTTTTTGCGACAATCGCAAAAGTCGCAAAAGTCGCAAAAGTTTTTGCGACAATCGTAAAAGTCGCAAAAGTTTTTGCGACAATCGCAAAAGTCGCAAAAGTCGCAAAAGTTTTTGCGACAATCGTAAAAGTCGCAAAAGTTTTTGCGACAATCGCAAAAGTCGCAAAAGTCGCAAAAGTTTTTGCGACAATCGCAAAAGTCGCAAAAGTTTTTGCGACAATCGCAGTAGTTTTTGCGACAATCGCAAAAGTCGCAAAAGTTTTTGCGACAATCGCAAAAGTCGCAGAAGTTTTAGCGACAATCGCAGTAGTTTTTGCGACAATCGCAAAAGTCGCAGAAGTTTTTGCGACAATCGCAGAAGTTTTTGCGACAATCGCAAAAGTCGCAGAAGCTTTTGCGACAATCGCAAAAGTCGCAAAAGTTTTTGCGACAATCGCAAAAGTCGCAAAAGTTTTTGCGACAATCGCAAAAGTCGCAAAAGTTTTTGCGACAATCGCAGAAGTTTTTGCGACAATCGCAAAAGTCGCAAAAGTTTTTGCGACAATCGCAAAAGTCGCAAAAGTCTCAAAAGTTTTTGCGACAATCGCAAAAGTCGCAAAAGTTTTTGCGACAATCGCAAAAGTCGCAAAAGTCGCAAAAGTTTTTGCGACAATCGCAAAAGTCGCAGAAGTTTTTGCGACAATCGCAGTAGTTTTTGCGACAATCGCAAAAGTCGCAAAAGTTTTTGCGACAATCGCAAAAGTCGCAGAAGTTTTAGCGACAATCGCAGTAGTTTTTGCGACAATCGCAAAAGTCGCAGAAGTTTTTGCGACAATCGCAGAAGTTTTTGCGACAATCGCAAAAGTCGCAGAAGTTTTTGCGACAATCGCAAAAGTCGCAGAAGTTTTTGCGACAATCGCAAAAGTCGCAAAAGTTTTTGCGACAATCGCAAAAATCGCAAAAGTTTTTGCGACAATCGCAAAAGTCGCAGAAGTTTTTGCGACAATCGCAAAAGTCGCAGAAGTTTTTGCGACAATCGCAAAAGTCGCAAAAGTTTTTGCGACAATCGCAAAAGTCGCAAAAGTTTTTGCGACAATCGCAAAAGTCGCAAAAGTCGCAAAAGTTTTTGCGACAATCGCAAAAGTCGCAAAAGTTTTTGCGACAATCGCAGTAGTTTTTGCGACAATCGCAAAAGTCGCAAAAGTTTTTGCGACAATCGCAAAAGTCGCAGAAGTTTTTGCGACAATCGCAAAAGTCGCAAAAGTTTTTGCGACAATCGCAAAAGTCGCAAAAGTTTTTGCGACAATCGCAGAAGTTTTTGCGACAATCGCAAAAGTCGCAAAAGTTTTTGCGACAATCGCAAAAGTCGCAGAAGTTTTTGCGACAATCGCAAAAGTCGCAAAAGTTTTTGCGACAATCGCAGTAGTTTTTGCGACAATCGCAAAAGTCGCAAAAGTTTTTGCGACAATCGCAAAAGTCGCAAAAGTTTTTGCGACAATCGCAAAAGTCGCAAAGTTTTTGCGACAATCGCAAAAGTCGCAAAAGTTTTTGCGACAATCGCAAAAGTCGCAAAAGTTTTTGCGACAATCGCAAAAGTCGCAAAAGTTTTTGCGACAATCGCAGTAGTTTTTGCGACAATCGCAAAAGTCGCAAAAGTTTTTGCGACAATCGCAAAAGTCGCAGAAGTTTTTGCGACAATCGCAAAAGTCGCAAAAGTTTTTGCGACAATCGCAAAAGTAGCAGAAGTTTTTGCGACAATCGCAAAAGTCGCAAAAGTTTTTGCGACAATCGCAAAAGTCGCAAAAGTTTTTGCGACAATAGCAAAAGTCGCAAAAGTTTTTGCGACAATCGCAGTAGTTTTTGCGACAATCGCAAAAGTCGCAAAAGTTTTTGCGACAATCGCAAAAGTCGCAAAAGTTTTTGCGACAATCGCAAAAGTCGCAAAGTTTTTGCGACAATCGCAAAAGTCGCAAAAGTTTTTGCGACAATCGCAAAAGTCGCAAAAGTTTTTGCGACAATCGCAAAAGTCGCAAAAGTTTTTGCGACAATCGCAAAAGTCGCAAAAGTTTTTGCGACAATCGCAGAAGTTTTTGCGACAATCGCAAAAGTCGCAAAAGTTTTTGCGACAATCGCAAAAGTCGCAAAAGTTTTTGCGACAATCGCAAAAGTCGCAAAAGTTTTTGCGACAATCGCAGAAGTTTTTGCGACAATCGCAAAAGTCGCAGAAGTTTTTGCGACAATCGCAAAAGTCGCAGAAGTTTTTGCGACAATCGCAAAAGTCGCAAAATTTTTTGCGACAATCGCAAAAGTCGCAAAAGTTTTTGCGACAATCGCAGTAGTTTTTGCGACAATCGCAAAAGTCGCAGAAGTTTTTGCGACAATCGCAGAAGTTTTTGCGACAATCGCAAAAGTCGCAGAAGTTTTTGCGACAATCGCAAAAGTCGCAAAAGTTTTTGCGACAATCGCAAAAGTCGCAGAAGTTTTTGCGACAATCGCAAAAGTCGCAGAAGTTTTTGCGACAATCGCAAAAGTCGCAAAAGTCGCAAAAGTTTTTGCGACAATCGCAAAAGTCGCAAAAGTTTTTGCGACAATCGCAGTAGTTTTTGCGACAATCGCAGTAGTTTTTGCGACAATCGCAAAAGTCGCAAAAGTTTTTGCGACAATCGCAAAAGTCGCAGAAGTTTTTGCGACAATCGCAAAAGTCGCAAAAGTTTTTGCGACAATCGCAAAAGTCGCAAAAGTTTTTGCGACAATCGCAGAAGTTTTTGCGACAATCGCAAAAGTCGCAGAAGTTTTTGCGACAATCGCAAAAGTCGCAAAAGTTTTTGCGACAATCGCAAAAGTCGCAAAAGTTTTTGCGACAATCGCAAAAGTCGCAAAAGTTTTTGCGACAATCGCAGTAGTTTTTGCGACAATCGCAAAAGTCGCAAAAGTTTTTGCGACAATCGCAGAAGTTTTTGCGACAATCGCAAAAGTCGCAGAAGTTTTTGCGACAATCGCAAAAGTCGCAAAAGTCGCAAAAGTTTTTGCGACAATCGCAAAAGTCGCAAAAGTTTTTGCGACAATCGCAAAAGTCGCAAAAGTTTTTGCGACAATCGCAAAAGTCGCAGAAGTTTTAGCGACAATCGCAGTAGTTTTTGCGACAATCGCAAAAGTCGCAAAAGTTTTTGCGACAATCGCAAAAGTCGCAGAAGTTTTTGCGACAATCGCAAAAGTCGCAGAAGTTTTTGCGACAATCGCAGAAGTTTTTGCGGCAATCGCAAAAGTCGCAGAAGTTTTTGCGACAATCGCAAAAGTCGCAAAAGTTTTTGCGACAACCGCAAAAGTCGCAAAAGTTTTTGCGACAATCGCAAAAGTCGCAGAAGTTTTTGCGACAATCGCAAAAGTCGCAGAAGTTTTTGCGACAATCGCAAAAGTCGCAAAAGTTTTTGCGACAATCGCAAAAGTCGCAGAAGTTTTTGCGACAATCGCAGAAGTTTTTGCGGCAATCGCAAAAGTCGCAGAAGTTTTTGCGACAATCGCAAAAGTCGCAAAAGTTTTTGCGACAATCGCAAAAGTCGCAAAAGTTTTTGCGACAATCGCAAAAGTCGCAAAAGTTTTTGCGACAATCGCAAAAGTCGCAAAAGTTTTTGCGACAATCGCAGAAGTTTTTGCGACAATCGCAAAAGTCGTAAAAGTTTTTGCGACAATCGCAAAAGTCGCAAAAGTTTTTGCGATAATCGCAAAAGTCGCAAAAGTTTTTGCGACAATCGCAAAAGTCGCAAAAGTTTTTGCGACAATCGCAGAAGTTTTTGCGACAATCGCAAAAGTCGCAAAAGTTTTTGCGACAATCGCAAAAGTCGCAAAAGTCGCAAAAGTTTTTGCGACAATCGCAAAAGTCGCAAAAGTTTTTGCGACAATCGCAAAAGTCGCAAAAGTCGCAAAAGTTTTTGCGACAATCGCAAAAGTCGCAAAAGTTTTTGCGACAATCGCAGTAGTTTTTGCGACAATCGCAAAAGTCGCAAAAGTTTTTGCGACAATCGCAAAAGTCGCAGAAGTTTTTGCGACAATCGCAGTAGTTTTTGCGACAATCGCAAAAGTCGCAGAAGTTTTTGCGACAATCGCAGAAGTTTTTGCGACAATCGCAGAAGTTTTTGCGACAATCGCAAAAGTCGCAGAAGTTTTTGCGACAATCGCAAAAGTCGCAAAAGTTTTTGCGACAATCGCAAAAGTCGCAAAAGTTTTTGCGACAATCGCAAAAGTCGCAAAAGTTTTTGCGACAATCGCAGAAGTTTTTGCGACAATCGCAAAAGTCGCAAAAGTTTTTGCGACAATCGCAAAAGTCGCAAAAGTTTTTGCGACAATCGCAAAAGTCGCAAAAGTTTTTGCGACAATCGCAAAAGTCGCAAAAGTTTTTGCGACAATCGCAAAAGTCGCAGAAGTTTTTGCGACAATCGCAAAAGTCGCAGAAGTTTTTGCGACAATCGCAGAAGTTTTTGCGGCAATCGCAAAAGTCGCAGAAGTTTTTGCGACAATCGCAAAAGTCGCAAAAGTTTTTGCGACAACCGCAAAAGTCGCAAAAGTTTTTGCGACAATCGCAAAAGTCGCAGAAGTTTTTGCGACAATCGCAAAAGTCGCAGAAGTTTTTGCGACAATCGCAAAAGTCGCAAAAGTTTTTGCGACAATCGCAAAAGTCGCAGAAGTTTTTGCGACAATCGCAGAAGTTTTTGCGGCAATCGCAAAAGTCGCAGAAGTTTTTGCGACAATCGCAAAAGTCGCAAAAGTTTTTGCGACAATCGCAAAAGTCGCAAAAGTTTTTGCGACAATCGCAAAAGTCGCAAAAGTTTTTGCGACAATCGCAAAAGTCGCAAAAGTTTTTGCGACAATCGCAGAAGTTTTTGCGACAATCGCAAAAGTCGTAAAAGTTTTTGCGACAATCGCAAAAGTCGCAAAAGTTTTTGCGATAATCGCAAAAGTCGCAAAAGTTTTTGCGACAATCGCAAAAGTCGCAAAAGTTTTTGCGACAATCGCAGAAGTTTTTGCGACAATCGCAAAAGTCGCAAAAGTTTTTGCGACAATCGCAAAAGTCGCAAAAGTCGCAAAAGTTTTTGCGACAATCGCAAAAGTCGCAAAAGTTTTTGCGACAATCGCAAAAGTCGCAAAAGTCGCAAAAGTTTTTGCGACAATCGCAAAAGTCGCAAAAGTTTTTGCGACAATCGCAAAAGTCGCAAAAGTTTTTGCGACAATCGCAAAAGTCGCAGAAGTTTTTGCGACAATCGCAGTAGTTTTTGCGACAATCGCAAAAGTCGCAGAAGTTTTTGCGACAATCGCAGAAGTTTTTGCGACAATCGCAGAAGTTTTTGCGACAATCGCAAAAGTCGCAGAAGTTTTTGCGACAATCGCAAAAGTCGCAAAAGTTTTTGCGACAATCGCAAAAGTCGCAAAAGTTTTTGCGACAATCGCAAAAGTCGCAAAAGTTTTTGCGACAATCGCAGAAGTTTTTGCGACAATCGCAAAAGTCGCAAAAGTTTTTGCGACAATCGCAAAAGTCGCAAAAGTTTTTGCGACAATCGCAAAAGTCGCAAAAGTTTTTGCGACAATCGCAAAAGTCGCAAAAGTTTTTGCGACAATCGCAAAAGTCGCAAAAGTCGCAAAAGTTTTTGCGACAATCGCAAAAGTCGCAGAAGTTTTTGCGACAATCGCAGTAGTTTTTGCGACAATCGCAAAAGTCGCAAAAGTTTTTGCGACAATCGCAAAAGTCGCAGAAGTTTTAGCGACAATCGCAGTAGTTTTTGCGACAATCGCAAAAGTCGCAGAAGTTTTTGCGACAATCGCAGAAGTTTTTGCGACAATCGCAAAAGTCGCAAAAGTTTTTGCGACAATCGCAAAAGTCGCAAAAGTTTTTGCGACAATCGCAGAAGTTTTTGCGACAATCGCAAAAGTCGCAAAAGTTTTTGCGACAATCGCAAAAGTCGCAGAAGTTTTTGCGACAATCGCAAAAGTCGCAGAAGTTTTTGCGACAATCGCAGAAGTTTTTGCGACAATCGCAAAAGTCGCAGAAGTTTTTGCGACAATCGCAAAAGTCGTAGAAGTTTTTGCGACAATCGCAGAAGTTTTTGCGACAATCGCAAAAGTCGCAAAAGTTTTTGCGACAATCGCAAAAGTCGCAAAAGTTTTTGCGACAATCGCAAAAGTCGCAAAAGTTTTTGCGACAATCG
Organism: Anopheles gambiae; assembly: GCF_943734735.2. Taxonomy (NCBI): domain Eukaryota; kingdom Metazoa; phylum Arthropoda; class Insecta; order Diptera; family Culicidae; genus Anopheles; species Anopheles gambiae. Next base: position 28,871,400 of record NC_064602.1, read on the forward strand.
CAAAAGTCGCAGAAGTTTTTGCGACAATCGCAAAAGTCGCAAAAGTTTTTGCGACAATCGCAGAAGTTTTTGCGACAATCGCAAAAGTCGCAAAAGTTTTTGCGACAATCGCAAAAGTCGCAAAAGTTTTTGCGACAATCGCAAAAGTCGCAAAAGTTTTTGCGACAATCGCAGAAGTTTTTGCGACAATCGCAAAAGTCGCAAAAGTTTTTGCGACAATCGCAAAAGTCGCAAAAGTTTTTGCGACAATCGCAAAAGTCGCAGAAGTTTTTGCGACAATCGCAGAAGTTTTTGCGACAATCGCAAAAGTCGCAGAAGTTTTTGCGACAATCGCAAAAGTCGCAAAAGTTTTTGCGACAATCGCAAAAGTCGCAAAAGTTTTTGCGACAATCGCAAAAGTCGCAAAAGTTTTTGCGACAATCGCAAAAGTCGCAAAAGTTTTTGCGACAATCGCAGAAGTTTTTGCGACAATCGCAAAAGTCGCAAAAGTTTTTGCGACAATCGCAAAAGTCGCAAAAGTCGCAAAAGTTTTTGCGACAATCGCAAAAGTCGCAAAAGTTTTTGCGACAATCGCAAAAGTCGCAAAAGTCGCAAAAGTTTTTGCGACAATCGCAAAAGTCGCAAAAGTTTTTGCGACAATCGCAGTAGTTTTTGCGACAATCGCAAAAATCGCAAAAGTTTTTGCGACAATCGCAAAAGTCGCAGAAGTTTTAGCGACAATCGCAGTAGTTTTTGCGACAATCGCAAAAGTCGCAGAAGTTTTTGCGACAATCGCAGAAGTTTTTGCGACAATCGCAAAAGTCGCAGAAGTTTTTGCGACAATCCCAAAAGTCGCAAAAGTTTTTGCGACAATCGCAAAAGTCGCAAAAGTTTTTGCGACAATCGCAAAAGTCGCAAAAGTTTTTGCGACAATCGCAGAAGTTTTTGCGACAATCGCAAAAGTCGCAAAAGTTTTTGCGACAATCGCAAAAGTCGCAAAAGTCGCAAAAGTTTTTGCGACAATCGCAAAAGTCGCAAAAGTTTTTGCGACAATCGCAAAAGTCGCAGAAGTTTTTGCGACAATCGCAGTAGTTTTTGCGACAATCGCAAAAGTCGCAAAAGTTTTTGCGACAATCGCAAAAGTCGCAGAAGTTTTAGCGACAATCGCAGAAGTTTTTGCGACAATCGCAAAAGTCGCAGAAGTTTTTGCGACAATCGCAGAAGTTTTTGCGACAATCGCAAAAGTCGCAGAAGTTTTTGCGACAATCGCAAAAGTCGCAGAAGTTTTTGCGACAATCGCAAAAGTCGCAAAAGTTTTTGCGACAATCGCAAAAATCGCAAAAGTTTTTGCGACAATCGCAAAAGTCGCAGAAGTTTTAGCGACAATCGCAGTAGTTTTTGCGACAATCGCAAAAGTCGCAAAAGTTTTTGCGACAATCGCAAAAGTCGCAGAAGTTTTTGCGACAATCGCAAAAGTCGCAAAAGTTTTTGCGACAATCGCAAAAGTCGCAAAAGTTTTTGCGACAATCGCAAAAGTCGCAGAAGTTTTTGCGACAATCGCAAAAGTCGCAGAAGTTTTTGCGACAATCGCAGAAGTTTTTGCGACAATCGCAAAAGTCGCAGAAGTTTTTGCGACAATCGCAAAAGTCGCAGAAGTTTTTGCGACAATCGCAGAAGTTTTTGCGACAATCGCAAAAGTCGCAAAAGTTTTTGCGACAATCGCAAAAGTCGCAAAAGTTTTTGCGACAATCGCAGAAGTTTTTGCGACAATCGCAAAAGTCGCAGAAGTTTTTGCGACAATCGCAAAAGTCGCAGAAGTTTTTGCGACAATCACAAAAGTCGCAAAATTTTTTGCGACAATCGCAGAAGTTTTTGCGACAATCGCAAAAGTCGCAAAAGTTTTTGCGACAATCGCAAAAGTCGCAAAAGTTTTTGCGACAATCGCAGTAGTTTTTGCGACAATCGCAAAAGTCGCAAAAGTTTTTGCGACAATCGCAAAAGTCGCAGAAGTTTTTGCGACAATCGCAAAAGTCGCAAAAGTTTTTGCGACAATCGCAGAAGTTTTTGCGACAATCGCAAAAGTCGCAAAAGTTTTTGCGACAATCGCAAAAGTCGCAAAAGTTTTTGCGACAATCGCAGAAGTTTTTGCGACAATCGCAAAAGTCGCAAAAGTTTTTGCGACAATCCCAAAAGTCGCAAAAGTTTTTGCGACAATCGCAAAAGTCGCAAAAGTTTTTGCGACAATCGCAGAAGTTTTTGCGACAATCGCAAAAGTCGCAAAAGTTTTTGCGACAATCGCAAAAGTCGCAAAAGTCGCAAAAGTTTTTGCGACAATCGTAAAAGTCGCAAAAGTTTTTGCGACAATCGCAAAAGTCGCAAAAGTCGCAAAAGTTTTTGCGACAATCGTAAAAGTCGCAAAAGTTTTTGCGACAATCGCAAAAGTCGCAAAAGTCGCAAAAGTTTTTGCGACAATCGCAAAAGTCGCAAAAGTTTTTGCGACAATCGCAGTAGTTTTTGCGACAATCGCAAAAGTCGCAAAAGTTTTTGCGACAATCGCAAAAGTCGCAGAAGTTTTAGCGACAATCGCAGTAGTTTTTGCGACAATCGCAAAAGTCGCAGAAGTTTTTGCGACAATCGCAGAAGTTTTTGCGACAATCGCAAAAGTCGCAGAAGCTTTTGCGACAATCGCAAAAGTCGCAAAAGTTTTTGCGACAATCGCAAAAGTCGCAAAAGTTTTTGCGACAATCGCAAAAGTCGCAAAAGTTTTTGCGACAATCGCAGAAGTTTTTGCGACAATCGCAAAAGTCGCAAAAGTTTTTGCGACAATCGCAAAAGTCGCAAAAGTCTCAAAAGTTTTTGCGACAATCGCAAAAGTCGCAAAAGTTTTTGCGACAATCGCAAAAGTCGCAAAAGTCGCAAAAGTTTTTGCGACAATCGCAAAAGTCGCAGAAGTTTTTGCGACAATCGCAGTAGTTTTTGCGACAATCGCAAAAGTCGCAAAAGTTTTTGCGACAATCGCAAAAGTCGCAGAAGTTTTAGCGACAATCGCAGTAGTTTTTGCGACAATCGCAAAAGTCGCAGAAGTTTTTGCGACAATCGCAGAAGTTTTTGCGACAATCGCAAAAGTCGCAGAAGTTTTTGCGACAATCGCAAAAGTCGCAGAAGTTTTTGCGACAATCGCAAAAGTCGCAAAAGTTTTTGCGACAATCGCAAAAATCGCAAAAGTTTTTGCGACAATCGCAAAAGTCGCAGAAGTTTTTGCGACAATCGCAAAAGTCGCAGAAGTTTTTGCGACAATCGCAAAAGTCGCAAAAGTTTTTGCGACAATCGCAAAAGTCGCAAAAGTTTTTGCGACAATCGCAAAAGTCGCAAAAGTCGCAAAAGTTTTTGCGACAATCGCAAAAGTCGCAAAAGTTTTTGCGACAATCGCAGTAGTTTTTGCGACAATCGCAAAAGTCGCAAAAGTTTTTGCGACAATCGCAAAAGTCGCAGAAGTTTTTGCGACAATCGCAAAAGTCGCAAAAGTTTTTGCGACAATCGCAAAAGTCGCAAAAGTTTTTGCGACAATCGCAGAAGTTTTTGCGACAATCGCAAAAGTCGCAAAAGTTTTTGCGACAATCGCAAAAGTCGCAGAAGTTTTTGCGACAATCGCAAAAGTCGCAAAAGTTTTTGCGACAATCGCAGTAGTTTTTGCGACAATCGCAAAAGTCGCAAAAGTTTTTGCGACAATCGCAAAAGTCGCAAAAGTTTTTGCGACAATCGCAAAAGTCGCAAAGTTTTTGCGACAATCGCAAAAGTCGCAAAAGTTTTTGCGACAATCGCAAAAGTCGCAAAAGTTTTTGCGACAATCGCAAAAGTCGCAAAAGTTTTTGCGACAATCGCAGTAGTTTTTGCGACAATCGCAAAAGTCGCAAAAGTTTTTGCGACAATCGCAAAAGTCGCAGAAGTTTTTGCGACAATCGCAAAAGTCGCAAAAGTTTTTGCGACAATCGCAAAAGTAGCAGAAGTTTTTGCGACAATCGCAAAAGTCGCAAAAGTTTTTGCGACAATCGCAAAAGTCGCAAAAGTTTTTGCGACAATCGCAAAAGTCGCAAAAGTTTTTGCGACAATCGCAGTAGTTTTTGCGACAATCGCAAAAGTCGCAAAAGTTTTTGCGACAATCGCAAAAGTCGCAAAAGTTTTTGCGACAATCGCAAAAGTCGCAAAGTTTTTGCGACAATCGCAAAAGTCGCAAAAGTTTTTGCGACAATCGCAAAAGTCGCAAAAGTTTTTGCGACAATCGCAAAAGTCGCAAAAGTTTTTGCGACAATCGCAAAAGTCGCAAAAGTTTTTGCGACAATCGCAGAAGTTTTTGCGACAATCGCAAAAGTCGCAAAAGTTTTTGCGACAATCGCAAAAGTCGCAAAAGTTTTTGCGACAATCGCAAAAGTCGCAAAAGTTTTTGCGACAATCGCAGAAGTTTTTGCGACAATCGCAAAAGTCGCAGAAGTTTTTGCGACAATCGCAAAAGTCGCAGAAGTTTTTGCGACAATCGCAAAAGTCGCAAAATTTTTTGCGACAATCGCAAAAGTCGCAAAAGTTTTTGCGACAATCGCAGTAGTTTTTGCGACAATCGCAAAAGTCGCAGAAGTTTTTGCGACAATCGCAGAAGTTTTTGCGACAATCGCAAAAGTCGCAGAAGTTTTTGCGACAATCGCAAAAGTCGCAAAAGTTTTTGCGACAATCGCAAAAGTCGCAGAAGTTTTTGCGACAATCGCAAAAGTCGCAGAAGTTTTTGCGACAATCGCAAAAGTCGCAAAAGTCGCAAAAGTTTTTGCGACAATCGCAAAAGTCGCAAAAGTTTTTGCGACAATCGCAGTAGTTTTTGCGACAATCGCAGTAGTTTTTGCGACAATCGCAAAAGTCGCAAAAGTTTTTGCGACAATCGCAAAAGTCGCAGAAGTTTTTGCGACAATCGCAAAAGTCGCAAAAGTTTTTGCGACAATCGCAAAAGTCGCAAAAGTTTTTGCGACAATCGCAGAAGTTTTTGCGACAATCGCAAAAGTCGCAGAAGTTTTTGCGACAATCGCAAAAGTCGCAAAAGTTTTTGCGACAATCGCAAAAGTCGCAAAAGTTTTTGCGACAATCGCAAAAGTCGCAAAAGTTTTTGCGACAATCGCAGTAGTTTTTGCGACAATCGCAAAAGTCGCAAAAGTTTTTGCGACAATCGCAGAAGTTTTTGCGACAATCGCAAAAGTCGCAGAAGTTTTTGCGACAATCGCAAAAGTCGCAAAAGTCGCAAAAGTTTTTGCGACAATCGCAAAAGTCGCAAAAGTTTTTGCGACAATCGCAAAAGTCGCAAAAGTTTTTGCGACAATCGCAAAAGTCGCAGAAGTTTTAGCGACAATCGCAGTAGTTTTTGCGACAATCGCAAAAGTCGCAAAAGTTTTTGCGACAATCGCAAAAGTCGCAAAAGTTTTTGCGACAATCGCAAAAGTCGCAGAAGTTTTTGCGACAATCGCAGAAGTTTTTGCGGCAATCGCAAAAGTCGCAGAAGTTTTTGCGACAATCGCAAAAGTCGCAAAAGTTTTTGCGACAACCGCAAAAGTCGCAAAAGTTTTTGCGACAATCGCAAAAGTCGCAGAAGTTTTTGCGACAATCGCAAAAGTCGCAGAAGTTTTTGCGACAATCGCAAAAGTCGCAAAAGTTTTTGCGACAATCGCAAAAGTCGCAGAAGTTTTTGCGACAATCGCAGAAGTTTTTGCGGCAATCGCAAAAGTCGCAGAAGTTTTTGCGACAATCGCAAAAGTCGCAAAAGTTTTTGCGACAATCGCAAAAGTCGCAAAAGTTTTTGCGACAATCGCAAAAGTCGCAAAAGTTTTTGCGACAATCGCAAAAGTCGCAAAAGTTTTTGCGACAATCGCAGAAGTTTTTGCGACAATCGCAAAAGTCGTAAAAGTTTTTGCGACAATCGCAAAAGTCGCAAAAGTTTTTGCGATAATCGCAAAAGTCGCAAAAGTTTTTGCGACAATCGCAAAAGTCGCAAAAGTTTTTGCGACAATCGCAGAAGTTTTTGCGACAATCGCAAAAGTCGCAAAAGTTTTTGCGACAATCGCAAAAGTCGCAAAAGTCGCAAAAGTTTTTGCGACAATCGCAAAAGTCGCAAAAGTTTTTGCGACAATCGCAAAAGTCGCAAAAGTCGCAAAAGTTTTTGCGACAATCGCAAAAGTCGCAAAAGTTTTTGCGACAATCGCAGTAGTTTTTGCGACAATCGCAAAAGTCGCAAAAGTTTTTGCGACAATCGCAAAAGTCGCAGAAGTTTTTGCGACAATCGCAGTAGTTTTTGCGACAATCGCAAAAGTCGCAGAAGTTTTTGCGACAATCGCAGAAGTTTTTGCGACAATCGCAGAAGTTTTTGCGACAATCGCAAAAGTCGCAGAAGTTTTTGCGACAATCGCAAAAGTCGCAAAAGTTTTTGCGACAATCGCAAAAGTCGCAAAAGTTTTTGCGACAATCGCAAAAGTCGCAAAAGTTTTTGCGACAATCGCAGAAGTTTTTGCGACAATCGCAAAAGTCGCAAAAGTTTTTGCGACAATCGCAAAAGTCGCAAAAGTTTTTGCGACAATCGCAAAAGTCGCAAAAGTTTTTGCGACAATCGCAAAAGTCGCAAAAGTTTTTGCGACAATCGCAAAAGTCGCAAAAGTCGCAAAAGTTTTTGCGACAATCGCAAAAGTCGCAGAAGTTTTTGCGACAATCGCAGTAGTTTTTGCGACAATCGCAAAAGTCGCAAAAGTTTTTGCGACAATCGCAAAAGTCGCAGAAGTTTTAGCGACAATCGCAGTAGTTTTTGCGACAATCGCAAAAGTCGCAGAAGTTTTTGCGACAATCGCAGAAGTTTTTGCGACAATCGCAAAAGTCGCAGAAGTTTTTGCGACAATCGCAAAAGTCGCAGAAGTTTTTGCGACAATCGCAAAAGTCGCAAAAGTTTTTGCGACAATCGCAAAAGTCGCAAAAGTTTTTGCGACAATCGCAAAAGTCGCAGAAGTTTTTGCGACAATCGCAAAAGTCGCAGAAGTTTTTGCGACAATCGCAAAAGTCGCAAAAGTTTTTGCGACAATCGCAAAAGTCGCAAAAGTTTTTGCGACAATCGCAAAAGTCGCAAAAGTCGCAAAAGTTTTTGCGACAATCGCAGTAGTTTTTGCGACAATCGCAAAAGTCGCAAAAGTTTTTGCGACAATCGCAAAAGTCGCAAAAGTTTTTGCGACAATCGCAAAAGTCGCAAAAGTTTTTGCGACAATCGCAAAAGTCGCAAAAGTTTTTGCGACAATCGCAAAAGTCGCAAAAGTTTTTGCGACAATCGCAGAAGTTTTTGCGACAATCGCAAAAGTCGCAAAAGTTTTTGCGACAATCGCAAAAGTCGCAAAAGTTTTTGCGACAATCGCAGAAGTTTTTGCGACAATCGCAAAAGTCGCAAAAGTTTTTGCGACAATCGCAAAAGTCGCAAAAGTTTTTGCGACAATCGCAAAAGTCGCAAAAGTTTTTGCGACAATCGCAAAAGTCGCAAAAGTTTTTGCGACAATCGCAAAAGTCGCAAAAGTCGCAAAAGTTTTTGCGACAATCGCAAAAGTCGCAGAAGTTTTTGCGACAATCGCAGTAGTTTTTGCGACAATCGCAAAAGTCGCAAAAGTTTTTGCGACAATCGCAAAAGTCGCAGAAGTTTTAGCGACAATCGCAGTAGTTTTTGCGACAATCGCAAAAGTCGCAGAAGTTTTTGCGACAATCGCAGAAGTTTTTGCGACAATCGCAAAAGTCGCAGAAGTTTTTGCGACAATCGCAAAAGTCGCAGAAGTTTTTGCGACAATCGCAAAAGTCGCAAAAGTTTTTGCGACAATCGCAAAAGTCGCAAAAGTTTTTGCGACAATCGCAAAAGTCGCAAAAGTTTTTGCGACAATCGCAAAAGTCGCAGAAGTTTTTGCGACAATCGCAGAAGTTTTTGCGACAATCGCAAAAGTCGCAGAAGTTTTTGCGACAATCGCAAAAGTCGCAAAAGTTTTTGCGACAATCGCAAAAGTCGCAGAAGTTTTTGCGACAATCGCAAAAGTCGCAGAAGTTTTTGCGACAATCGCAAAAGTCGCAAAAGTTTTTGCGACAATCGCAAAAGTCGCAAAAGTTTTTGCGACAATCGCAAAAGTCGCAAAAGTTTTTGCGACAATCGCAAAAGTCGCAGAAGTTTTTGCGACAATCGCAGAAGTTTTTGCGACAATCGCAAAAGTCGCAAAAGTTTTTGCGACAATCGCAAAAGTCGCAAAAGTTTTTGCGACAATCGCAAAAGTCGCAAAAGTTTTTGCGACAATCGCAAAAGTCGCAAAAGTTTTTGCGACAATCGCAGAAGTTTTTGCGACAATCGCAAAAGTCGCAAAAGTTTTTGCGACAATCGCAAAAGTCGCAAAAGTCGCAAAAGTTTTTGCGACAATCGCAAAAGTCGCAAAAGTTTTTGCGACAATCGCAAAAGTCGCAAAAGTTTTTGCGACAATCGCAAAAGTCGCAAAAGTTTTTGCGACAATCGCAAAAGTCGCAAAAGTCGCAAAAGTTTTTGCGACAATCGCAAAAGTCGCAGAAGTTTTTGCGACAATCGCAGTAGTTTTTGCGACAATCGCAAAAGTCGCAAAAGTTTTTGCGACAATCGCAAAAGTCGCAGAAGTTTTAGCGACAATCGCAGTAGTTTTTGCGACAATCGCAAAAGTCGCAGAAGTTTTTGCGACAATCGCAGTAGTTTTTGCGACAATCGCAAAAGTCGCAGAAGTTTTTGCGACAATCGCAAAAGTCGCAGAAGTTTTTGCGACAATCGCAAAAGTCGCAAAAGTTTTTGCGACAATCGCAAAAGTCGCAAAAGTCGCAAAAGTTTTTGCGACAATCGCAAAAGTCGCAGAAGTTTTTGCGACAATCGCAGTAGTTTTTGCGACAATCGCAAAAGTCGCAAAAGTTTTTGCGACAATCGCAAAAGTCGCAGAAGTTTTTGCGACAATCGCAGTAGTTTTTGCGACAATCGCAAAAGTCGCAGAAGTTTTTGCGACAATCGCAGAAGTTTTTGCGACAATCGCAAAAGTCGCAGAAGTTTTTGCGACAATCGCAAAAGTCGCAAAAGTTTTTGCGACAATCGCAGAAGTTTTTGCGACAATCGCAAAAGTCGCAAAAGTTTTTGCGACAATCGCAAAAGTCGCAAAAGTTTTTGCGACAATCGCAAAAGTCGCAGAAGTTTTTGCGACAATCGCAGAAGTTTTTGCGACAATCGCAAAAGTCGCAGAAGTTTTTGCGACAATCGCAAAAGTCGCAAAAGTTTTTGCGACAATCACAAAAGTCGCAAAAGTTTTTGCGACAATCGCAAAAGTCGCAGAAGTTTTTGCGACAATCGCAAAAGTCGCAAAAGTTTTTGCGACAATCGCAAAAGTCGCAAAAGTTTTTGCGACAATCGCAAAAGTCGCAGAAGTTTTAGCGACAATCGCAGTAGTTTTTGCGACAATCGCAGTAGTTTTTGCGACAATCGCAAAAGTCGCAAAAGTTTTTGCGACAATCGCAAAAGTCGCAGAAGTTTTAGCGACAATCGCAGTAGTTTTTGCGACAATCGCAAAAGTCGCAGAAGTTTTTGCGACAATCGCAAAAGTCGCAAAAGTTTTTGCGACAATCGCAAAAGTCGCAAAAGTTTTTGCGACAATCGCAAAAGTCGCAGAAGTTTTAGCGACAATCGCAGTAGTTTTTGCGACAATCGCAAAAGTCGCAAAAGTTTTTGCGACAATCGCAAAAGTCGCAAAAGTCGCAAAAGTTTTTGCGACAATCGCAAAAGTCGCAAAAGTTTTTGCGACAATCGCAAAAGTTGCAATAGTCGCAAAAGTTTTTGCGACAATCGCAAAAGTCGCAGAAGTTTTTGCGACAATCGCAGTAGTTTTTGCGACAATCGCAAAAGTCGCAGAAGTTTTTGCGACAATCGCAAAAGTCGCAAAAGTTTTTGCGACAATCGCAAAAGTCGCAGAAGTTTTAGCGACAATCGCAGTAGTTTTTGCGACAATCGCAGTAGTTTTTGCGACAATCGCAAAAGTCGCAAAAGTTTTTGCGACAATCGCAAAAGTCGCAGAAGTTTTAGCGACAATCGCAGTAGTTTTTGCGACAATCGCAAAAGTCGCAGAAGTTTTTGCGACAATCGCAAAAGTCGCAAAAGTTTTTGCGACAATCGCAAAAGTCGCAAAAGTTTTTGCGACAATCGCAAAAGTCGCAGAAGTTTTTGCGACAATCGCAGAAGTTTTTGCGACAATCGCAAAAGTCGCAAAAGTTTTTGCGACAATCGCAAAAGTCGCAAAAGTCGCAAAAGTTTTTGCGACAATCGCAAAAGTCGCAAAAGTTTTTGCGACAATCGCAAAAGTCGCAATAGTCGCAAAAGTTTTTGCGACAATCGCAAAAGTCGCAGAAGTTTTTGCGACAATCGCAGTAGTTTTTGCGACAATCGCAAAAGTCGCAGAAGTTTTTGCGACAATCGCAAAAGTCGCAAAAGTTTTTGCGACAATCGCAAAAGTCGCAGAAGTTTTTGCGACAATCGCAAAAGTCGCAAAAGTTTTTGCGACAATCGCAAAAGTCGCAAAAGTTTTTGCGACAATCGCAGAAGTTTTTGCGACAATCGCAAAAGTCGCAGAAGTTTTTGCGACAATCGCAAAAGTCGCAAAAGTCGCAAAAGTTTTTGCGACAATCGCAAAAGTCGCAGAAGTTTTAGCGACAATCGCAGTAGTTTTTGCGACAATCGCAAAAGTCGCAAAAGTTTTTGCGACAATCGCAAAAGTCGCAAAAGTTTTTGCGACAATCGCAAAAGTCGCAGAAGTTTTTGCGACAATCGCAAAAGTCGCAAAAGTTTTTGCGACAATCGCAAAAGTCCCAAAAGTTTTTGCGACAATCGCAAAAGTCGCAAAAGTTTTTGCGACAATCGCAAAAGTCGCAAAAGTTTTTGCAACAATCGCAGAAGTTTTTGCGACAATCGCAAAAGTCGCAAAAGTTTTTGCGACAATCGCAAAAGTCGCAAAAGTTTTTGCGACAATCGCAAAAGTCGCAAAAGTTTTTGCGACAATCGCAGAAGTTTTTGCGACAATCGCAAAAGTCGCAAAAGTTTTTGCGACAATCGCAAAAGTCGCAAAAGTCGCAAAAGTTTTTGCGACAATCGCAAAAGTCGCAAAAGTTTTTGCGACAATCGCAAAAGTCGCAAAAGTCGCAAAAGTTTTTGCGACAATCGCAAAAGTCGCAAAAGTTTTTGCGACAATCGCAGTAGTTTTTGCGACAATCGCAAAAGTCGCAAAAGTTTTTGCGACAATCGCAAAAGTCGCAGAAGTTTTAGCGACAATCGCAGTAGTTTTTGCGACAATCGCAAAAGTCGCAGAAGTTTTTGCGACAATCGCAGAAGTTTTTGCGACAATCGCAAAAGTCGCAGAAGTTTTTGCGACAATCGCAAAAGTCGCAGAAGTTTTTGCGACAATCGCAAAAGTCGCAGAAGTTTTTGCGACAATCGCAGAAGTTTTTGCGGCAATCGCAAAAGTCGCAGAAGTTTTTGCGACAATCGCAAAAGTCGCAAAAGTTTTTGCGACAATCGCAAAAGTCGCAAAAGTTTTTGCGACAATCGCAAAAGTCGCAGAAGTTTTTGCGACAATCGCAAAAGTCGCAGAAGTTTTTGCGACAATCGCAAAAGTCGCAGAAGTTTTTGCGACAATCGCAAAAGTCGCAAAAGTTTTTGCGACAATCGCAAAAGTCGCAAAAGTTTTTGCGACAATCGCAAAAGTCGCAAAAGTTTTTGCGACAATCGCAAAAGTCGCAAAAGTTTTTGCGACAATCGCAGAAGTTTTTGCGACAATCGCAAAAGTCGCAAAAGTTTTTGCGACAATCGCAAAAGTCGCAAAAGTCGCAAAAGTTTTTGCGACAATCGCAAAAGTCGCAAAAGTTTTTGCGACAATCGCAAAAGTCGCAAAAGTCGCAAAAGTTTTTGCGACAATCGCAAAAGTCGCAGAAGTTTTTGCGACAATCGCAGTAGTTTTTGCGACAATCGCAAAAGTCGCAAAAGTTTTTGCGACAATCGCAAAAGTCGCAGAAGTTTTAGCGACAATCGCAGTAGTTTTTGCGACAATCGCAAAAGTCGCAGAAGTTTTTGCGACAATCGCAGAAGTTTTTGCGACAATCGCAGAAGTTTTTGCGACAATCGCAAAAGTCGCAGAAGTTTTTGCGACAATCGCAAAAGTCGCAGAAGTTTTTGCGACAATCGCAAAAGTCGCAAAAGTTTTTGCGACAATCGCAAAAGTCGCAAAAGTTTTTGCGACAATCGCAAAAGTCGCAGAAGTTTTTGCGACAATCGCAAAAGTCGCAGAAGTTTTTGCGACAATCGCAAAAGTCGCAAAAGTTTTTGCGACAATCGCAAAAGTCGCAAAAGTTTTTGCGACAATCGCAAAAGTCGCAAAAGTCGCAAAAGTTTTTGCGACAATCGCAAAAGTCGCAAAAGTTTTTGCGACAATCGCAGTAGTTTTTGCGACAATCGCAAAAGTCGCAAAAGTTTTTGCGACAATCGCAAAAGTCGCAGAAGTTTTTGCGACAATCGCAAAAGTCGTAAAAGTTTTTGCGACAATCGCAAAAGTCGCAGAAGTTTTTGCGACAATCGCAGAAGTTTTTGCGACAATCGCAAAAGTCGCAAAAGTTTTTGCGACAATCGCAAAAGTCGCAAAAGTCGCAAAAGTTTTTGCGACAATCGCAAAAGTCGCAAAAGTTTTTGCGACAATCGCAAAAGTCGCAAAAGTTTTTGCGACAATCGCAGTAGTTTTTGCGACAATCGCAAAAGTCGCAAAAGTTTTTGCGACAATCGCAAAAGTCGCAGAAGTTTTTGCGACAATCGCAAAAGTCGCAAAAGTTTTTGCGACAATCGCAGAAGTTTTTGCGACAATCGCAAAAGTCGCAAAAGTTTTTGCGACAATCGCAAAAGTCGCAAAAGTTTTTGCGACAATCGCAAAAGTCGCAAAAGTTTTTGCGACAATCGCAAAAGTCGCAAAAGTTTTTGCGACAATCGCAAAAGTCGCAAAAGTTTTTGCGACAATCGCAAAAGTCGCAAAAGTTTTTGCGACAATCGCAAAAGTCGCAAAAGTTTTTGCGACAATCGCAGAAGTTTTTGCGACAATCGCAAAAGTCGCAAAAGTTTTTGCGACAATCGCAAAAGTCGCAAAAGTTTTTGCGACAATCGCAGAAGTTTTTGCGACAATCGCAAAAGTCGCAGAAGTTTTTGCGACAATCGCAAAAGTCGCAAAAGTTTTTGCGACAATCGCAGAAGTTTTTGCGACAATCGCAAAAGTCGCAAAAGTTTTTGCGACAATCGCAAAAGTCGCAAAAGTTTTTGCGACAATCGCAGAAGTTTTTGCGACAATCGCAAAAGTCGCAGAAGTTTTTGCGACAATCGCAAAAGTCGCAGAAGTTTTTGCGACAATCGCAAAAGTTTTTGCGACAATCGCAAAAGTCGCAAAAGTTTTTGCGACAATCGCAAAAGTCGCAGAAGTTTTTGCGACAATCGCAAAAGTCGCAAAAGTTTTTGCGACAATCGCAAAAGTCGCAAAAGTTTTTGCGACAATCGCAAAAGTCGCAAAAGTTTTTGCGACAATCGCAAAAGTCGCAAAAGTTTTTGCGACAATCGCAAAAGTCGCAAAAGTTTTTGCGACAATCGCAGAAGTTTTTGCGACAATCGCAAAAGTCGCAAAAGTTTTTGCGACAATCGCAAAAGTCGCAAAAGTTTTTGCGACAATCGCAGAAGTTTTTGCGACAATCGCAAAAGTCGCAGAAGTTTTTGCGACAATCGCAAAAGTCGCAAAAGTTTTTGCGACAATCGCAAAAGTCGCAAAAGTTTTTGCGATAATCGCAAAAGTCGCAAAAGTCGCAAAAGTTTTTGCGACAATCGCAAAAGTCGCAAAAGTTTTTGCGACAATCGCAGTAGTTTTTGCGACAATCGCAAAAGTCGCAAAAGTTTTTGCGACAATCGCAAAAGTCGCAGAAGTTTTTGCGACAATCGCAAAAGTCGCAAAAGTTTTTGCGACAATCGCAAAAGTCGCAAAAGTTTTTGCGACAATCGCAAAAGTCGCAGAAGTTTTTGCGACAATCGCAAAAGTCGCAAAAGTTTTTGCGACAATCGCAAAAGTCGCAGAAGTTTTTGCGACAATCGCAAAAGTCGCAGAAGTTTTTGCGACAATCGCAAAAGTCGCAAAAGTTTTTGCGACAATCGCAAAAGTCGCAAAAGTTTTTGCGACAATCGCAAAAGTCGCAAAAGTTTTTGCGACAATCGCAAAAGTCGCAAAAGTTTTTGCGACAATCGCAAAAGTCGCAGAAGTTTTTGCGACAATCGCAGTAGTTTTTGCGACAATCGCAAAAGTCGCAAAAGTTTTTGCGACAATCGCAGTAGTTTTTGCGACAATCGCAAAAGTCGCAAAAGTTTTTGCGACAATCGCAAAAGTCGCAGAAGTTTTTGCGACAATCGCAAAAGTCGCAAAAGTTTTTGCGACAATCGCAAAAGTCGCAAAAGTTTTTGCGACAATCGCAAAAGTCGCAAAAGTTTTTGCGACAATCGCAAAAGTCGCAGAAGTTTTAGCGACAATCGCAGTAGTTTTTGCGACAATCGCAAAAGTCGCAGAAGTTTTTGCGACAATCGCAGTAGTTTTTGCGACAATCGCAAAAGTCGCAAAAGTTTTTGCGACAATCGCAAAAGTCGCAGAAGTTTTTGCGACAATCGCAAAAGTCGCAGAAGTTTTTGCGACAATCGCAAAAGTCGCAAAAGTTTTTGCGACAATCGCAAAAGTCGCAAAAGTTTTTGCGACAATCGCAAAAGTCGCAAAAGTTTTTGCGACAATCGCAAAAGTCGCAAAAGTTTTTGCGACAATCGCAAAAGTCGCAGAAGTTTTTGCGACAATCGCAAAAGTCGCAAAAGTTTTTGCGACAATCGCAAAAGTCGCAAAAGTTTTTGCGACAATCGCAAAAGTCGCAGAAGTTTTTGCGACAATCGCAAAAGTCGCAGAAGTTTTTGCGACAATCGCAAAAGTCGCAAAAGTCGCAAAAGTTTTTGCGACAATCGCAAAAGTCGCAGAAGTTTTTGCGACAATCGCAAAAGTCGCAAAAGTCGCAAAAGTTTTTGCGACAATCGCAAAAGTCGCAAAAGTTTTTGCGACAATCGCAAAAGTCGCAAAAGTTTTTGCGACAATCGCAAAAGTCGCAGAAGTTTTTGCGACAATCGCAAAAGTCGCAAAAGTTTTTGCGACAATCGCAAAAGTCGCAGAAGTTTTTGCGACAATCGCAAAAGTCGCAGAAGTTTTTGCGACAATCGCAAAAGTCGCAAAAGTTTTTGCGACAATCGCAAAAGTCGCAAAAGTTTTTGCGACAATCGCAAAAGTCGCAAAAGTCGCAAAAGTTTTTGCGACAATCGCAAAAGTCGCAAAAACTTTTGCGACTATCGCAGAAGTTTTTGCGACAATCGCAAAAGTCGCAAAAGTTTTTGCGACAATCGCAGAAGTTTTTGCGACAATCGCAAAAGTCGCAGAAGTTTTTGCGACAATCGCAAAAGTCGCAAAAGTTTTTGCGACAATCGCAAAAGTCGCAAAAGTTTTTGCGACAATCGCAGTAGTTTTTGCGACAATCGCAAAAGTCGCAAAAGTTTTTGCGACAATCGCAAAAGTCGCAGAAGTTTTTGCGACAATCGCAAAAGTCGCAGAAGTTTTTGCGACAATCGCAAAAGTCGCAGAAGTTTTTGCGACAATCGCAAAAGTCGCAGAAGTTTTTGCGACAATCGCAAAAGTCGCAGAAGTTTTTGCGACAATCGCAAAAGTCGCAAAAGTTTTTGCGACAATCGCAAAAGTCGCAAAAGTTTTTGCGACAATCGCAAAAGTCGCAGAAGTTTTTGCGACAATCGCAAAAGTCGCAGAAGTTTTAGCGACAATCGCAGTAGTTTTTGCGACAATCGCAAAAGTCGCAGAAGTTTTTGCGACAATCGCAGAAGTTTTTGCGACAATCGCAAAAGTCGCAGAAGTTTTTGCGACAATCGCAAAAGTCGCAGAAGTTTTTGCGACAATCGCAAAAGTCGCAGAAGTTTTTGCGACAATCGCAAAAGTCGCAAAAGTTTTTGCGACAATCGCAAAAGTCGCAGAAGTTTTTGCGACAATCGCAAAAGTCGCAAAAGTTTTTGCGACAATCGCAAAAGTCGCAGTAGTTTTTGCGACAATCGCAAAAGTCGCAAAAGTTTTTGCGACAATCGCAAAAGTTGCAAAAGTTTTTGCGACAATCGCAAAAGTCGCAAAAGTTTTTGCGACAATCGCAAAAGTCGCAAAAGTTTTTGCGACAATCGCAAAAGTCGCAAAAGTTTTTGCGACAATCGCAAAAGTCGCAAAAGTTTTTGCGACAATCGAAAAAGTCGCAAAAGTTTTTTTGACAATCGAAAAAGTCGCAAAAGTTTTTGCGACAATCGCAAAAGTCGCAAAAGTTTTTGCGACAATCGCAAAAGTCGCAGAAGTTTTTGCGACAATCGCAAAAGTCGCAAAAGTTTTTGCGACAATCGAAAAAGTCGCAGAAGTTTTTGCGACAATCGCAGAAGTTTTTGCGACAATCGCAAAAGTCGCAAAAGTTTTTGCGACAATCGCAAAAGTCGCAAAAGTTTTTGCGACAATCGAAAAAGTCGCAAAAGTTTTTTTGACAATCGAAAAAGTCGCAAAAGTTTTTGCGACAATCGCAAAAGTCGCAAAAGTTTTTGCGACAATCGCAAAAGTCGCAGAAGTTTTTGCGACAATCGCAAAAGTCGCAAAAGTTTTTGCGACAATCGAAAAAGTCGCAGAAGTTTTTGCGACAATCGCAAAAGTCGCAGAAGTTTTTGCGACAATCGCAGAAGTTTTTGCGACAATCGCAAAAATCGCAAAAGTTTTTGCGACAATCGCGAAAGTCGCAAAAGTTTTTGCGACACTTGCAAAAGACGCAGAAGTTTTTGCGACAATCGCAAAAGTCGCAAAAGTTTTTGCGACAATCGCAAAAGTCGCAGAAGTTTTTGCGACAATCGCAGAAGTTTTTGCGACAATCGCAAAAGTCGCAAAAGTTTTTGCGACAATCGCAAAAGTCGCAAAAGTTTTTGCGACAATCGCAGAAGTTTTTGCGACAATCGCAAAAGTCGCAAAAGTTTTTGCGACAATCGCAAAAGTCGCAGAAGTTTTTGCGACAATCGCAAAAGTCGCAAAAGTTTTTGCGACAATCGCAGTAGTTTTTGCGACAATCGCAAAAGTCGCAAAAGTTTTTGCGACAATCGCAAAAGTCGCAGAAGTTTTAGCGACAATCGCAGTAGTTTTTGCGACAATCGCAAAAGTCGCAGAAGTTTTTGCCACAATCGCAGAAGTTTTTGCGACAATCGCAAAAGTCGCAGAAGTTTTTGCGACAATCGCAAAAGTCGCAAAAGTTTTTGCGACAATCGCAAAAGTCGCAAAAGTTTTTGCGACAATCGCAAAAGTCGCAAAAGTTTTTGCGACAATTGCAGAAGTTTTTGCGACAATCGCAAAAGTCGCAAAAGTTTTTGCGACAATCGCAAAAGTCGCAAAAGTCGCAAAAGTTTTTGCGACAATCGCAAAAGTCGCAAAAGTTTTTGCGACAATCGCAAAAGTCGCAAAAGTCGCAAAAGTTTTTGCGACAATCGCAAAAGTCGCAGAAGTTTTTGCGACAATCGCAGTAGTTTTTGCGACAATCGCAAAAGTCGCAAAAGTTTTTGCGACAATCGCAAAAGTCGCAGAAGTTGTTGCGACAATCGCAGTAGTTTTTGCGACAATCGCAAAAGTCGCATTAGTTTTTGCGACAATCGCAGAAGTTTTTGCGACAATCGCAAAAGTCGCAGAAGTTTTTGCGACAATCGCAAAAGTCGCAGAAGTTTTTGCGACAATCGCAAAAGTCGCAAAAGTTTTTGCGACAATCGCAAAAGTCGCAAAAGTTTTTGCGACAATCGCAAAAGTCGCAAAAGTTTTTGCGACAATCGCAAAAGTCGCAAAAGTCGCAAAAGTTTTTGCGACAATCGCAAAAGTCGCAAAAGTTTTTGCGACAATCGCAGAAGTTTTTGCGACAATCGCAAAAGTCGCAAAAGTTTTTGCGACAATCGCAAAAGTCGCAGAAGTTTTTGCGACAATCGCAAAAGTCGCAAAAGTTTTTGCGACAATCGCAAAAGTCGCAAAAGTTTTTGCGACAATCGCAGAAGTTTTTGCGACAATCGCAAAAGTCGCAAAAGTTTTTGCGACAATCGCAAAAGTCGCAAAAGTTTTTGCGACAATCGCAAAAGTCGCAAAAGTTTTTGCGACAATCGCAAAAGTCGCAAAAGTCGCAAAAGTTTTTGCGACAATCGCAAAAGTCGCAGAAGTTTTTGCGACAATCGCAGTAGTTTTTGCGACAATCGCAAAAGTCGCAAAAGTTTTTGCGACAATCGCAAAAGTCGCAGAAGTTGTTGCGACAATCGCAGTAGTTTTTGCGACAATCGCAAAAGTCGCATTAGTTTTTGCGACAATCGCAGAAGTTTTTGCGACAATCGCAAAAGTCGCAGAAGTTTTTGCGACAATCGCAAAAGTCGCAAAAGTTTTTGCGACAATCGCAAAAGTCGCAGAAGTTTTTGCGACAATCGCAAAAGTCGCAAAAGTTTTTGCGACAATCGCAAAAGTCGCAAAAGTTTTTGCGACAATCGCAAAAGTCGCAAAAGTTTTTGCGACAATCGCAAAAGTCGCAAAAGTTTTTGCGACAATCGCAAAAGTCGCAAAAGTTTTTGCGACAATCGCAGTAGTTTTTGCGACAATCGCAAAAGTCGCAAAAGTTTTTGCGACAATCGCAAAAGTCGCAGAAGTTTTTGCGACAATCGCAAAAGTCGCAAAAGTTTTTGCGACAATCGCAAAAGTCGCAAAAGTTTTTGCGACAATCGCAGAAGTTTTTGCGACAATCGCAAAAGTCGCAAAAGTTTTTGCGACAATCGCAAAAGTCGCAAAAGTCGCAAAAGTTTTTGCGACAATCGCAAAAGTCGCAAAAGTTTTTGCGACAATCGCAAAAGTCGCAAAAGTTTTTGCGACAATCGCAAAAGTCGCAAAAGTTTTTGCGACAATCGCAAAAGTCGCAAAAGTTTTTGCGACAATCGCAGTAGTTTTTGCGACAATCGCAAAAGTCGCAAAAGTTTTTGCGACAATCGCAAAAGTCGCAGAAGTTTTAGCGACAATCGCAGTAGTTTTTGCGACAATCGCAAAAGTCGCAGAAGTTTTTGCGACAATCGCAAAAGTCGCAAAAGTTTTTGCGACAATCGCAAAAGTCGCAGAAGTTTTTGCGACAATCGCAAAAGTCGCAAAAGTTTTTGCGACAATCGCAGTAGTTTTTGCGACAATCGCAAAAGTCGCAAAAGTTTTTGCGACAATCGCAAAAGTCGCAGAAGTTTTTGCGACAATCGCAGAAGTTTTTGCGACAATCGCAAAAGTCGCAAAAGTTTTTGCGACAATCGCAAAAGTCGCAGAAGTTTTTGCGACAATCGCAGTAGTTTTTGCGACAATCGCAAAAGTCGCAGAAGTTTTTGCGACAATCGCAGAAGTTTTTGCGACAATCGCAAAAGTCGCAAAAGTTTTTGCGACAATCGCAAAAGTCGCAGAAGTTTTTGCGACAATCGCAAAAGTCGCAAAAGTTTTTGCGACAATCGCAGTAGTTTTTGCGACAATCGCAAAAGTCGCAGAAGTTTTTGCGACAATCGCAAAAGTCGCAGAAGTTTTTGCGACAATCGCAAAAGTCGCAAAAGTTTTTGCGACAATCGCAAAAGTCGCAGAAGTTTTTGCGACAATCGCAAAAGTCGCAGAAGTTTTTGCGACAATCGCAGAAGTTTTTGCGACAATCGCAAAAGTCGCAAAAGTTTTTGCGACAATCGCAAAAGTCGCAAAAGTTTTTGCGACAATCGCAGAAGTTTTTGCGACAATCGCAAAAGTCGCAAAAGTTTTTGCGACAATCGCAAAAGTCGCAGAAGTTTTTGCGACAATCGCAAAAGTCGCAGAAGTTTTTGCGACAATCGCAGAAGTTTTTGCGACAATCGCAAAAGTCGCAGAAGTTTTTGCGACAATCGCAAAAGTCGTAGAAGTTTTTGCGACAATCGCAGAAGTTTTTGCGACAATCGCAAAAGTCGCAAAAGTTTTTGCGACAATCGCAAAAGTCGCAAAAGTTTTTGCGACAATCGCAAAAGTCGCAAAAGTTTTTGCGACAATCGCAAAAGTCGCAGAAGTTTTTGCGACAATCGCAAAAGTCGCAAAAGTTTTTGCGACAATCGCAGAAGTTTTTGCGACAATCGCAAAAGTCGCAAAAGTTTTTGCGACAATCGCAAAAGTCGCAAAAGTTTTTGCGACAATCGCAAAAGTCGCAAAAGTTTTTGCGACAATCGCAGAAGTTTTTGCGACAATCGCAAAAGTCGCAAAAGTTTTTGCGACAATCGCAAAAGTCGCAAAAGTTTTTGCGACAATCGCAAAAGTCGCAGAAGTTTTTGCGACAATCGCAGAAGTTTTTGCGACAATCGCAAAAGTCGCAGAAGTTTTTGCGACAATCGCAAAAGTCGCAAAAGTTTTTGCGACAATCGCAAAAGTCGCAAAAGTTTTTGCGACAATCGCAAAAGTCGCAAAAGTTTTTGCGACAATCGCAAAAGTCGCAAAAGTTTTTGCGACAATCGCAGAAGTTTTTGCGACAATCGCAAAAGTCGCAAAAGTTTTTGCGACAATCGCAAAAGTCGCAAAAGTCGCAAAAGTTTTTGCGACAATCGCAAAAGTCGCAAAAGTTTTTGCGACAATCGCAAAAGTCGCAAAAGTCGCAAAAGTTTTTGCGACAATCGCAAAAGTCGCAAAAGTTTTTGCGACAATCGCAGTAGTTTTTGCGACAATCGCAAAAATCGCAAAAGTTTTTGCGACAATCGCAAAAGTCGCAGAAGTTTTAGCGACAATCGCAGTAGTTTTTGCGACAATCGCAAAAGTCGCAGAAGTTTTTGCGACAATCGCAGAAGTTTTTGCGACAATCGCAAAAGTCGCAGAAGTTTTTGCGACAATCCCAAAAGTCGCAAAAGTTTTTGCGACAATCGCAAAAGTCGCAAAAGTTTTTGCGACAATCGCAAAAGTCGCAAAAGTTTTTGCGACAATCGCAGAAGTTTTTGCGACAATCGCAAAAGTCGCAAAAGTTTTTGCGACAATCGCAAAAGTCGCAAAAGTCGCAAAAGTTTTTGCGACAATCGCAAAAGTCGCAAAAGTTTTTGCGACAATCGCAAAAGTCGCAGAAGTTTTTGCGACAATCGCAGTAGTTTTTGCGACAATCGCAAAAGTCGCAAAAGTTTTTGCGACAATCGCAAAAGTCGCAGAAGTTTTAGCGACAATCGCAGAAGTTTTTGCGACAATCGCAAAAGTCGCAGAAGTTTTTGCGACAATCGCAGAAGTTTTTGCGACAATCGCAAAAGTCGCAGAAGTTTTTGCGACAATCGCAAAAGTCGCAGAAGTTTTTGCGACAATCGCAAAAGTCGCAAAAGTTTTTGCGACAATCGCAAAAATCGCAAAAGTTTTTGCGACAATCGCAAAAGTCGCAGAAGTTTTAGCGACAATCGCAGTAGTTTTTGCGACAATCGCAAAAGTCGCAAAAGTTTTTGCGACAATCGCAAAAGTCGCAGAAGTTTTTGCGACAATCGCAAAAGTCGCAAAAGTTTTTGCGACAATCGCAAAAGTCGCAAAAGTTTTTGCGACAATCGCAAAAGTCGCAGAAGTTTTTGCGACAATCGCAAAAGTCGCAGAAGTTTTTGCGACAATCGCAGAAGTTTTTGCGACAATCGCAAAAGTCGCAGAAGTTTTTGCGACAATCGCAAAAGTCGCAGAAGTTTTTGCGACAATCGCAGAAGTTTTTGCGACAATCGCAAAAGTCGCAAAAGTTTTTGCGACAATCGCAAAAGTCGCAAAAGTTTTTGCGACAATCGCAGAAGTTTTTGCGACAATCGCAAAAGTCGCAGAAGTTTTTGCGACAATCGCAAAAGTCGCAGAAGTTTTTGCGACAATCACAAAAGTCGCAAAATTTTTTGCGACAATCGCAGAAGTTTTTGCGACAATCGCAAAAGTCGCAAAAGTTTTTGCGACAATCGCAAAAGTCGCAAAAGTTTTTGCGACAATCGCAGTAGTTTTTGCGACAATCGCAAAAGTCGCAAAAGTTTTTGCGACAATCGCAAAAGTCGCAGAAGTTTTTGCGACAATCGCAAAAGTCGCAAAAGTTTTTGCGACAATCGCAGAAGTTTTTGCGACAATCGCAAAAGTCGCAAAAGTTTTTGCGACAATCGCAAAAGTCGCAAAAGTTTTTGCGACAATCGCAGAAGTTTTTGCGACAATCGCAAAAGTCGCAAAAGTTTTTGCGACAATCCCAAAAGTCGCAAAAGTTTTTGCGACAATCGCAAAAGTCGCAAAAGTTTTTGCGACAATCGCAGAAGTTTTTGCGACAATCGCAAAAGTCGCAAAAGTTTTTGCGACAATCGCAAAAGTCGCAAAAGTCGCAAAAGTTTTTGCGACAATCGTAAAAGTCGCAAAAGTTTTTGCGACAATCGCAAAAGTCGCAAAAGTCGCAAAAGTTTTTGCGACAATCGTAAAAGTCGCAAAAGTTTTTGCGACAATCGCAAAAGTCGCAAAAGTCGCAAAAGTTTTTGCGACAATCGCAAAAGTCGCAAAAGTTTTTGCGACAATCGCAGTAGTTTTTGCGACAATCGCAAAAGTCGCAAAAGTTTTTGCGACAATCGCAAAAGTCGCAGAAGTTTTAGCGACAATCGCAGTAGTTTTTGCGACAATCGCAAAAGTCGCAGAAGTTTTTGCGACAATCGCAGAAGTTTTTGCGACAATCGCAAAAGTCGCAGAAGCTTTTGCGACAATCGCAAAAGTCGCAAAAGTTTTTGCGACAATCGCAAAAGTCGCAAAAGTTTTTGCGACAATCGCAAAAGTCGCAAAAGTTTTTGCGACAATCGCAGAAGTTTTTGCGACAATCGCAAAAGTCGCAAAAGTTTTTGCGACAATCGCAAAAGTCGCAAAAGTCTCAAAAGTTTTTGCGACAATCGCAAAAGTCGCAAAAGTTTTTGCGACAATCGCAAAAGTCGCAAAAGTCGCAAAAGTTTTTGCGACAATCGCAAAAGTCGCAGAAGTTTTTGCGACAATCGCAGTAGTTTTTGCGACAATCGCAAAAGTCGCAAAAGTTTTTGCGACAATCGCAAAAGTCGCAGAAGTTTTAGCGACAATCGCAGTAGTTTTTGCGACAATCGCAAAAGTCGCAGAAGTTTTTGCGACAATCGCAGAAGTTTTTGCGACAATCGCAAAAGTCGCAGAAGTTTTTGCGACAATCGCAAAAGTCGCAGAAGTTTTTGCGACAATCGCAAAAGTCGCAAAAGTTTTTGCGACAATCGCAAAAATCGCAAAAGTTTTTGCGACAATCGCAAAAGTCGCAGAAGTTTTTGCGACAATCGCAAAAGTCGCAGAAGTTTTTGCGACAATCGCAAAAGTCGCAAAAGTTTTTGCGACAATCGCAAAAGTCGCAAAAGTTTTTGCGACAATCGCAAAAGTCGCAAAAGTCGCAAAAGTTTTTGCGACAATCGCAAAAGTCGCAAAAGTTTTTGCGACAATCGCAGTAGTTTTTGCGACAATCGCAAAAGTCGCAAAAGTTTTTGCGACAATCGCAAAAGTCGCAGAAGTTTTTGCGACAATCGCAAAAGTCGCAAAAGTTTTTGCGACAATCGCAAAAGTCGCAAAAGTTTTTGCGACAATCGCAGAAGTTTTTGCGACAATCGCAAAAGTCGCAAAAGTTTTTGCGACAATCGCAAAAGTCGCAGAAGTTTTTGCGACAATCGCAAAAGTCGCAAAAGTTTTTGCGACAATCGCAGTAGTTTTTGCGACAATCGCAAAAGTCGCAAAAGTTTTTGCGACAATCGCAAAAGTCGCAAAAGTTTTTGCGACAATCGCAAAAGTCGCAAAGTTTTTGCGACAATCGCAAAAGTCGCAAAAGTTTTTGCGACAATCGCAAAAGTCGCAAAAGTTTTTGCGACAATCGCAAAAGTCGCAAAAGTTTTTGCGACAATCGCAGTAGTTTTTGCGACAATCGCAAAAGTCGCAAAAGTTTTTGCGACAATCGCAAAAGTCGCAGAAGTTTTTGCGACAATCGCAAAAGTCGCAAAAGTTTTTGCGACAATCGCAAAAGTAGCAGAAGTTTTTGCGACAATCGCAAAAGTCGCAAAAGTTTTTGCGACAATCGCAAAAGTCGCAAAAGTTTTTGCGACAATCGCAAAAGTCGCAAAAGTTTTTGCGACAATCGCAGTAGTTTTTGCGACAATCGCAAAAGTCGCAAAAGTTTTTGCGACAATCGCAAAAGTCGCAAAAGTTTTTGCGACAATCGCAAAAGTCGCAAAGTTTTTGCGACAATCGCAAAAGTCGCAAAAGTTTTTGCGACAATCGCAAAAGTCGCAAAAGTTTTTGCGACAATCGCAGAAGTTTTTGCGACAATCGCAAAAGTCGCAAAAGTTTTTGCGACAATCGCAAAAGTCGCAAAAGTTTTTGCGACAATCGCAAAAGTCGCAAAAGTTTTTGCGACAATCGCAGAAGTTTTTGCGACAATCGCAAAAGTCGCAAAAGTTTTTGCGACAATCGCAAAAGTCGCAAAAGTTTTTGCGACAATCGCAAAAGTCGCAAAAGTTTTTGCGACAATCGCAGAAGTTTTTGCGACAATCGCAAAAGTCGCAGAAGTTTTTGCGACAATCGCAAAAGTCGCAGAAGTTTTTGCGACAATCGCAAAAGTCGCAAAATTTTTTGCGACAATCGCAAAAGTCGCAAAAGTTTTTGCGACAATCGCAGTAGTTTTTGCGACAATCGCAAAAGTCGCAGAAGTTTTTGCGACAATCGCAGAAGTTTTTGCGACAATCGCAAAAGTCGCAGAAGTTTTTGCGACAATCGCAAAAGTCGCAAAAGTTTTTGCGACAATCGCAAAAGTCGCAGAAGTTTTTGCGACAATCGCAAAAGTCGCAGAAGTTTTTGCGACAATCGCAAAAGTCGCAAAAGTCGCAAAAGTTTTTGCGACAATCGCAAAAGTCGCAAAAGTTTTTGCGACAATCGCAGTAGTTTTTGCGACAATCGCAGTAGTTTTTGCGACAATCGCAAAAGTCGCAAAAGTTTTTGCGACAATCGCAAAAGTCGCAGAAGTTTTTGCGACAATCGCAAAAGTCGCAAAAGTTTTTGCGACAATCGCAAAAGTCGCAAAAGTTTTTGCGACAATCGCAGAAGTTTTTGCGACAATCGCAAAAGTCGCAGAAGTTTTTGCGACAATCGCAAAAGTCGCAAAAGTTTTTGCGACAATCGCAAAAGTCGCAAAAGTTTTTGCGACAATCGCAAAAGTCGCAAAAGTTTTTGCGACAATCGCAGTAGTTTTTGCGACAATCGCAAAAGTCGCAAAAGTTTTTGCGACAATCGCAGAAGTTTTTGCGACAATCGCAAAAGTCGCAGAAGTTTTTGCGACAATCGCAAAAGTCGCAAAAGTCGCAAAAGTTTTTGCGACAATCGCAAAAGTCGCAAAAGTTTTTGCGACAATCGCAAAAGTCGCAAAAGTTTTTGCGACAATCGCAAAAGTCGCAGAAGTTTTAGCGACAATCGCAGTAGTTTTTGCGACAATCGCAAAAGTCGCAAAAGTTTTTGCGACAATCGCAAAAGTCGCAAAAGTTTTTGCGACAATCGCAAAAGTCGCAAAAGTCGCAAAAGTTTTTGCGACAATCGCAAAAGTCGCAAAAGTTTTTGCGACAATCGCAGTAGTTTTTGCGACAATCGCAAAAGTCGCAAAAGTTTTTGCGACAATCGCAAAAGTCGCAGAAGTTTTTGCGACAATCGCAGTAGTTTTTGCGACAATCGCAAAAGTCGCAGAAGTTTTTGCGACAATCGCAGAAGTTTTTGCGACAATCGCAGAAGTTTTTGCGACAATCGCAAAAGTCGCAGAAGTTTTTGCGACAATCGCAAAAGTCGCAAAAGTTTTTGCGACAATCGCAAAAGTCGCAAAAGTTTTTGCGACAATCGCAAAAGTCGCAAAAGTTTTTGCGACAATCGCAGAAGTTTTTGCGACAATCGCAAAAGTCGCAAAAGTTTTTGCGACAATCGCAAAAGTCGCAAAAGTTTTTGCGACAATCGCAAAAGTCGCAAAAGTTTTTGCGACAATCGCAAAAGTCGCAAAAGTTTTTGCGACAATCGCAAAAGTCGCAAAAGTCGCAAAAGTTTTTGCGACAATCGCAAAAGTCGCAGAAGTTTTTGCGACAATCGCAGTAGTTTTTGCGACAATCGCAAAAGTCGCAAAAGTTTTTGCGACAATCGCAAAAGTCGCAGAAGTTTTAGCGACAATCGCAGTAGTTTTTGCGACAATCGCAAAAGTCGCAGAAGTTTTTGCGACAATCGCAGAAGTTTTTGCGACAATCGCAAAAGTCGCAGAAGTTTTTGCGACAATCGCAAAAGTCGCAGAAGTTTTTGCGACAATCGCAAAAGTCGCAAAAGTTTTTGCGACAATCGCAAAAGTCGCAAAAGTTTTTGCGACAATCGCAAAAGTCGCAGAAGTTTTTGCGACAATCGCAAAAGTCGCAGAAGTTTTTGCGACAATCGCAAAAGTCGCAGAAGTTTTTGCGACAATCGCAAAAGTCGCAAAAGTTTTTGCGACAATCGCAAAAGTCGCAAAAGTCGCAAAAGTTTTTGCGACAATCGCAGTAGTTTTTGCGACAATCGCAAAAGTCGCAAAAGTTTTTGCGACAATCGCAAAAGTCGCAAAAGTTTTTGCGACAATCGCAAAAGTCGCAAAAGTTTTTGCGACAATCGCAAAAGTCGCAAAAGTTTTTGCGACAATCGCAAAAGTCGCAAAAGTTTTTGCGACAATCGCAGAAGTTTTTGCGACAATCGCAAAAGTCGCAAAAGTTTTTGCGACAATCGCAAAAGTCGCAAAAGTTTTTGCGACAATCGCAGAAGTTTTTGCGACAATCGCAAAAGTCGCAAAAGTTTTTGCGACAATCGCAAAAGTCGCAAAAGTTTTTGCGACAATCGCAAAAGTCGCAAAAGTTTTTGCGACAATCGCAAAAGTCGCAAAAGTTTTTGCGACAATCGCAAAAGTCGCAAAAGTCGCAAAAGTTTTTGCGACAATCGCAAAAGTCGCAGAAGTTTTTGCGACAATCGCAGTAGTTTTTGCGACAATCGCAAAAGTCGCAAAAGTTTTTGCGACAATCGCAAAAGTCGCAGAAGTTTTAGCGACAATCGCAGTAGTTTTTGCGACAATCGCAAAAGTCGCAGAAGTTTTTGCGACAATCGCAGAAGTTTTTGCGACAATCGCAAAAGTCGCAGAAGTTTTTGCGACAATCGCAAAAGTCGCAGAAGTTTTTGCGACAATCGCAAAAGTCGCAAAAGTTTTTGCGACAATCGCAAAAGTCGCAAAAGTTTTTGCGACAATCGCAAAAGTCGCAAAAGTTTTTGCGACAATCGCAAAAGTCGCAGAAGTTTTTGCGACAATCGCAGAAGTTTTTGCGACAATCGCAAAAGTCGCAGAAGTTTTTGCGACAATCGCAAAAGTCGCAAAAGTTTTTGCGACAATCGCAAAAGTCGCAGAAGTTTTTGCGACAATCGCAAAAGTCGCAGAAGTTTTTGCGACAATCGCAAAAGTCGCAAAAGTTTTTGCGACAATCGCAAAAGTCGCAAAAGTTTTTGCGACAATCGCAAAAGTCGCAAAAGTTTTTGCGACAATCGCAAAAGTCGCAGAAGTTTTTGCGACAATCGCAGAAGTTTTTGCGACAATCGCAAAAGTCGCAAAAGTTTTTGCGACAATCGCAAAAGTCGCAAAAGTTTTTGCGACAATCGCAAAAGTCGCAAAAGTTTTTGCGACAATCGCAAAAGTCGCAAAAGTTTTTGCGACAATCGCAGAAGTTTTTGCGACAATCGCAAAAGTCGCAAAAGTTTTTGCGACAATCGCAAAAGTCGCAAAAGTCGCAAAAGTTTTTGCGACAATCGCAAAAGTCGCAAAAGTTTTTGCGACAATCGCAAAAGTCGCAAAAGTTTTTGCGACAATCGCAAAAGTCGCAAAAGTTTTTGCGACAATCGCAAAAGTCGCAAAAGTCGCAAAAGTTTTTGCGACAATCGCAAAAGTCGCAGAAGTTTTTGCGACAATCGCAGTAGTTTTTGCGACAATCGCAAAAGTCGCAAAAGTTTTTGCGACAATCGCAAAAGTCGCAGAAGTTTTAGCGACAATCGCAGTAGTTTTTGCGACAATCGCAAAAGTCGCAGAAGTTTTTGCGACAATCGCAGTAGTTTTTGCGACAATCGCAAAAGTCGCAGAAGTTTTTGCGACAATCGCAAAAGTCGCAGAAGTTTTTGCGACAATCGCAAAAGTCGCAAAAGTTTTTGCGACAATCGCAAAAGTCGCAAAAGTCGCAAAAGTTTTTGCGACAATCGCAAAAGTCGCAGAAGTTTTTGCGACAATCGCAGTAGTTTTTGCGACAATCGCAAAAGTCGCAAAAGTTTTTGCGACAATCGCAAAAGTCGCAGAAGTTTTTGCGACAATCGCAGTAGTTTTTGCGACAATCGCAAAAGTCGCAGAAGTTTTTGCGACAATCGCAGAAGTTTTTGCGACAATCGCAAAAGTCGCAGAAGTTTTTGCGACAATCGCAAAAGTCGCAAAAGTTTTTGCGACAATCGCAGAAGTTTTTGCGACAATCGCAAAAGTCGCAAAAGTTTTTGCGACAATCGCAAAAGTCGCAAAAGTTTTTGCGACAATCGCAAAAGTCGCAGAAGTTTTTGCGACAATCGCAGAAGTTTTTGCGACAATCGCAAAAGTCGCAGAAGTTTTTGCGACAATCGCAAAAGTCGCAAAAGTTTTTGCGACAATCACAAAAGTCGCAAAAGTTTTTGCGACAATCGCAAAAGTCGCAGAAGTTTTTGCGACAATCGCAAAAGTCGCAAAAGTTTTTGCGACAATCGCAAAAGTCGCAAAAGTTTTTGCGACAATCGCAAAAGTCGCAGAAGTTTTAGCGACAATCGCAGTAGTTTTTGCGACAATCGCAGTAGTTTTTGCGACAATCGCAAAAGTCGCAAAAGTTTTTGCGACAATCGCAAAAGTCGCAGAAGTTTTAGCGACAATCGCAGTAGTTTTTGCGACAATCGCAAAAGTCGCAGAAGTTTTTGCGACAATCGCAAAAGTCGCAAAAGTTTTTGCGACAATCGCAAAAGTCGCAAAAGTTTTTGCGACAATCGCAAAAGTCGCAGAAGTTTTAGCGACAATCGCAGTAGTTTTTGCGACAATCGCAAAAGTCGCAAAAGTTTTTGCGACAATCGCAAAAGTCGCAAAAGTCGCAAAAGTTTTTGCGACAATCGCAAAAGTCGCAAAAGTTTTTGCGACAATCGCAAAAGTTGCAATAGTCGCAAAAGTTTTTGCGACAATCGCAAAAGTCGCAGAAGTTTTTGCGACAATCGCAGTAGTTTTTGCGACAATCGCAAAAGTCGCAGAAGTTTTTGCGACAATCGCAAAAGTCGCAAAAGTTTTTGCGACAATCGCAAAAGTCGCAGAAGTTTTAGCGACAATCGCAGTAGTTTTTGCGACAATCGCAGTAGTTTTTGCGACAATCGCAAAAGTCGCAAAAGTTTTTGCGACAATCGCAAAAGTCGCAGAAGTTTTAGCGACAATCGCAGTAGTTTTTGCGACAATCGCAAAAGTCGCAGAAGTTTTTGCGACAATCGCAAAAGTCGCAAAAGTTTTTGCGACAATCGCAAAAGTCGCAAAAGTTTTTGCGACAATCGCAAAAGTCGCAGAAGTTTTTGCGACAATCGCAGAAGTTTTTGCGACAATCGCAAAAGTCGCAAAAGTTTTTGCGACAATCGCAAAAGTCGCAAAAGTCGCAAAAGTTTTTGCGACAATCGCAAAAGTCGCAAAAGTTTTTGCGACAATCGCAAAAGTCGCAATAGTCGCAAAAGTTTTTGCGACAATCGCAAAAGTCGCAGAAGTTTTTGCGACAATCGCAGTAGTTTTTGCGACAATCGCAAAAGTCGCAGAAGTTTTTGCGACAATCGCAAAAGTCGCAAAAGTTTTTGCGACAATCGCAAAAGTCGCAGAAGTTTTTGCGACAATCGCAAAAGTCGCAAAAGTTTTTGCGACAATCGCAAAAGTCGCAAAAGTTTTTGCGACAATCGCAGAAGTTTTTGCGACAATCGCAAAAGTCGCAGAAGTTTTTGCGACAATCGCAAAAGTCGCAAAAGTCGCAAAAGTTTTTGCGACAATCGCAAAAGTCGCAAAAGTTTTTGCGACAATCGCAAAAGTCGCAAAAGTTTTTGCGACAATCGCAAAAGTCGCAGAAGTTTTAGCGACAATCGCAGTAGTTTTTGCGACAATCGCAAAAGTCGCAAAAGTTTTTGCGACAATCGCAAAAGTCGCAAAAGTTTTTGCGACAATCGCAAAAGTCGCAGAAGTTTTTGCGACAATCGCAAAAGTCGCAAAAGTTTTTGCGACAATCGCAAAAGTCCCAAAAGTTTTTGCGACAATCGCAAAAGTCGCAAAAGTTTTTGCGACAATCGCAAAAGTCGCAAAAGTTTTTGCAACAATCGCAGAAGTTTTTGCGACAATCGCAAAAGTCGCAAAAGTTTTTGCGACAATCGCAAAAGTCGCAAAAGTTTTTGCGACAATCGCAAAAGTCGCAAAAGTTTTTGCGACAATCGCAGAAGTTTTTGCGACAATCGCAAAAGTCGCAAAAGTTTTTGCGACAATCGCAAAAGTCGCAAAAGTCGCAAAAGTTTTTGCGACAATCGCAAAAGTCGCAAAAGTTTTTGCGACAATCGCAAAAGTCGCAAAAGTCGCAAAAGTTTTTGCGACAATCGCAAAAGTCGCAAAAGTTTTTGCGACAATCGCAGTAGTTTTTGCGACAATCGCAAAAGTCGCAAAAGTTTTTGCGACAATCGCAAAAGTCGCAGAAGTTTTAGCGACAATCGCAGTAGTTTTTGCGACAATCGCAAAAGTCGCAGAAGTTTTTGCGACAATCGCAGAAGTTTTTGCGACAATCGCAAAAGTCGCAGAAGTTTTTGCGACAATCGCAAAAGTCGCAGAAGTTTTTGCGACAATCGCAAAAGTCGCAGAAGTTTTTGCGACAATCGCAGAAGTTTTTGCGGCAATCGCAAAAGTCGCAGAAGTTTTTGCGACAATCGCAAAAGTCGCAAAAGTTTTTGCGACAATCGCAAAAGTCGCAAAAGTTTTTGCGACAATCGCAAAAGTCGCAGAAGTTTTTGCGACAATCGCAAAAGTCGCAGAAGTTTTTGCGACAATCGCAAAAGTCGCAAAAGTTTTTGCGACAATCGCAAAAGTCCCAAAAGTTTTTGCGACAATCGCAAAAGTCGCAAAAGTTTTTGCGACAATCGCAAAAGTCGCAAAAGTTTTTGCGACAATCGCAGAAGTTTTTGCGACAATCGCAAAAGTCGCAAAAGTTTTTGCGACAATCGCAAAAGTCGCAAAAGTTTTTGCGACAATCGCAAAAGTCGCAAAAGTTTTTGCGACAATCGCAAAAGTCGCAAAAGTTTTTGCGACAATCGCAGAAGTTTTTGCGACAATCGCAAAAGTCGCAAAAGTTTTTGCGACAATCGCAAAAGTCGCAAAAGTCGCAAAAGTTTTTGCGACAATCGCAAAAGTCGCAAAAGTTTTTGCGACAATCGCAAAAGTCGCAAAAGTCGCAAAAGTTTTTGCGACAATCGCAAAAGTCGCAGAAGTTTTTGCGACAATCGCAGTAGTTTTTGCGACAATCGCAAAAGTCGCAAAAGTTTTTGCGACAATCGCAAAAGTCGCAGAAGTTTTAGCGACAATCGCAGTAGTTTTTGCGACAATCGCAAAAGTCGCAGAAGTTTTTGCGACAATCGCAGAAGTTTTTGCGACAATCGCAGAAGTTTTTGCGACAATCGCAAAAGTCGCAGAAGTTTTTGCGACAATCGCAAAAGTCGCAGAAGTTTTTGCGACAATCGCAAAAGTCGCAAAAGTTTTTGCGACAATCGCAAAAGTCGCAAAAGTTTTTGCGACAATCGCAAAAGTCGCAGAAGTTTTTGCGACAATCGCAAAAGTCGCAGAAGTTTTTGCGACAATCGCAAAAGTCGCAAAAGTTTTTGCGACAATCGCAAAAGTCGCAAAAGTTTTTGCGACAATCGCAAAAGTCGCAAAAGTCGCAAAAGTTTTTGCGACAATCGCAAAAGTCGCAAAAGTTTTTGCGACAATCGCAGTAGTTTTTGCGACAATCGCAAAAGTCGCAAAAGTTTTTGCGACAATCGCAAAAGTCGCAGAAGTTTTTGCGACAATCGCAAAAGTCGTAAAAGTTTTTGCGACAATCGCAAAAGTCGCAGAAGTTTTTGCGACAATCGCAGAAGTTTTTGCGACAATCGCAAAAGTCGCAAAAGTTTTTGCGACAATCGCAAAAGTCGCAAAAGTCGCAAAAGTTTTTGCGACAATCGCAAAAGTCGCAAAAGTTTTTGCGACAATCGCAAAAGTCGCAAAAGTTTTTGCGACAATCGCAGTAGTTTTTGCGACAATCGCAAAAGTCGCAAAAGTTTTTGCGACAATCGCAAAAGTCGCAGAAGTTTTTGCGACAATCGCAAAAGTCGCAAAAGTTTTTGCGACAATCGCAGAAGTTTTTGCGACAATCGCAAAAGTCGCAAAAGTTTTTGCGACAATCGCAAAAGTCGCAAAAGTTTTTGCGACAATCGCAAAAGTCGCAAAAGTTTTTGCGACAATCGCAAAAGTCGCAAAAGTTTTTGCGACAATCGCAAAAGTCGCAAAAGTTTTTGCGACAATCGCAAAAGTCGCAAAAGTTTTTGCGACAATCGCAAAAGTCGCAAAAGTTTTTGCGACAATCGCAGAAGTTTTTGCGACAATCGCAAAAGTCGCAAAAGTTTTTGCGACAATCGCAAAAGTCGCAAAAGTTTTTGCGACAATCGCAGAAGTTTTTGCGACAATCGCAAAAGTCGCAGAAGTTTTTGCGACAATCGCAAAAGTCGCAAAAGTTTTTGCGACAATCGCAGAAGTTTTTGCGACAATCGCAAAAGTCGCAAAAGTTTTTGCGACAATCGCAAAAGTCGCAAAAGTTTTTGCGACAATCGCAGAAGTTTTTGCGACAATCGCAAAAGTCGCAGAAGTTTTTGCGACAATCGCAAAAGTCGCAGAAGTTTTTGCGACAATCGCAAAAGTTTTTGCGACAATCGCAAAAGTCGCAAAAGTTTTTGCGACAATCGCAAAAGTCGCAGAAGTTTTTGCGACAATCGCAAAAGTCGCAAAAGTTTTTGCGACAATCGCAAAAGTCGCAAAAGTTTTTGCGACAATCGCAAAAGTCGCAAAAGTTTTTGCGACAATCGCAAAAGTCGCAAAAGTTTTTGCGACAATCGCAAAAGTCGCAAAAGTTTTTGCGACAATCGCAGAAGTTTTTGCGACAATCGCAAAAGTCGCAAAAGTTTTTGCGACAATCGCAAAAGTCGCAAAAGTTTTTGCGACAATCGCAGAAGTTTTTGCGACAATCGCAAAAGTCGCAGAAGTTTTTGCGACAATCGCAAAAGTCGCAAAAGTTTTTGCGACAATCGCAAAAGTCGCAAAAGTTTTTGCGATAATCGCAAAAGTCGCAAAAGTCGCAAAAGTTTTTGCGACAATCGCAAAAGTCGCAAAAGTTTTTGCGACAATCGCAGTAGTTTTTGCGACAATCGCAAAAGTCGCAAAAGTTTTTGCGACAATCGCAAAAGTCGCAGAAGTTTTTGCGACAATCGCAAAAGTCGCAAAAGTTTTTGCGACAATCGCAAAAGTCGCAGAAGTTTTTGCGACAATCGCAAAAGTCGCAGAAGTTTTTGCGACAATCGCAAAAGTCGCAAAAGTTTTTGCGACAATCGCAAAAGTCGCAGAAGTTTTTGCGACAATCGCAAAAGTCGCAGAAGTTTTTGCGACAATCGCAAAAGTCGCAAAAGTTTTTGCGACAATCGCAAAAGTCGCAAAAGTTTTTGCGACAATCGCAAAAGTCGCAAAAGTTTTTGCGACAATCGCAAAAGTCGCAAAAGTTTTTGCGACAATCGCAAAAGTCGCAGAAGTTTTTGCGACAATCGCAGTAGTTTTTGCGACAATCGCAAAAGTCGCAAAAGTTTTTGCGACAATCGCAGTAGTTTTTGCGACAATCGCAAAAGTCGCAAAAGTTTTTGCGACAATCGCAAAAGTCGCAGAAGTTTTTGCGACAATCGCAAAAGTCGCAAAAGTTTTTGCGACAATCGCAAAAGTCGCAAAAGTTTTTGCGACAATCGCAAAAGTCGCAAAAGTTTTTGCGACAATCGCAAAAGTCGCAGAAGTTTTAGCGACAATCGCAGTAGTTTTTGCGACAATCGCAAAAGTCGCAGAAGTTTTTGCGACAATCGCAGTAGTTTTTGCGACAATCGCAAAAGTCGCAAAAGTTTTTGCGACAATCGCAAAAGTCGCAGAAGTTTTTGCGACAATCGCAAAAGTCGCAGAAGTTTTTGCGACAATCGCAAAAGTCGCAAAAGTTTTTGCGACAATCGCAAAAGTCGCAAAAGTTTTTGCGACAATCGCAAAAGTCGCAAAAGTTTTTGCGACAATCGCAAAAGTCGCAAAAGTTTTTGCGACAATCGCAAAAGTCGCAGAAGTTTTTGCGACAATCGCAAAAGTCGCAAAAGTTTTTGCGACAATCGCAAAAGTCGCAAAAGTTTTTGCGACAATCGCAAAAGTCGCAGAAGTTTTTGCGACAATCGCAAAAGTCGCAGAAGTTTTTGCGACAATCGCAAAAGTCGCAAAAGTCGCAAAAGTTTTTGCGACAATCGCAAAAGTCGCAGAAGTTTTTGCGACAATCGCAAAAGTCGCAAAAGTCGCAAAAGTTTTTGCGACAATCGCAAAAGTCGCAAAAGTTTTTGCGACAATCGCAAAAGTCGCAAAAGTTTTTGCGACAATCGCAAAAGTCGCAGAAGTTTTTGCGACAATCGCAAAAGTCGCAAAAGTTTTTGCGACAATCGCAAAAGTCGCAGAAGTTTTTGCGACAATCGCAAAAGTCGCAGAAGTTTTTGCGACAATCGCAAAAGTCGCAAAAGTTTTTGCGACAATCGCAAAAGTCGCAAAAGTTTTTGCGACAATCGCAAAAGTCGCAAAAGTCGCAAAAGTTTTTGCGACAATCGCAAAAGTCGCAAAAGTTTTTGCGACAATCGCAGAAGTTTTTGCGACAATCGCAAAAGTCGCAAAAGTTTTTGCGACAATCGCAGAAGTTTTTGCGACAATCGCAAAAGTCGCAGAAGTTTTTGCGACAATCGCAAAAGTCGCAAAAGTTTTTGCGACAATCGCAAAAGTCGCAAAAGTTTTTGCGACAATCGCAGTAGTTTTTGCGACAATCGCAAAAGTCGCAAAAGTTTTTGCGACAATCGCAAAAGTCGCAGAAGTTTTTGCGACAATCGCAAAAGTCGCAGAAGTTTTTGCGACAATCGCAAAAGTCGCAGAAGTTTTTGCGACAATCGCAAAAGTCGCAGAAGTTTTTGCGACAATCGCAAAAGTCGCAGAAGTTTTTGCGACAATCGCAAAAGTCGCAAAAGTTTTTGCGACAATCGCAAAAGTCGCAAAAGTTTTTGCGACAATCGCAAAAGTCGCAGAAGTTTTTGCGACAATCGCAAAAGTCGCAGAAGTTTTAGCGACAATCGCAGTAGTTTTTGCGACAATCGCAAAAGTCGCAGAAGTTTTTGCGACAATCGCAGAAGTTTTTGCGACAATCGCAAAAGTCGCAGAAGTTTTTGCGACAATCGCAAAAGTCGCAGAAGTTTTTGCGACAATCGCAAAAGTCGCAGAAGTTTTTGCGACAATCGCAAAAGTCGCAAAAGTTTTTGCGACAATCGCAAAAGTCGCAGAAGTTTTTGCGACAATCGCAAAAGTCGCAAAAGTTTTTGCGACAATCGCAAAAGTCGCAAAAGTTTTTGCGACAATCGCAAAAGTCGCAAAAGTTTTTGCGACAATCGCAGAAGTTTTTGCGACAATCGCAAAAGTCGCAGAAGTTTTTGCGACAATCGCAAAAGTCGCAAAAGTTTTTGCGACAATCGCAAAAGTCGCAAAAATTTTTGCGACAATCGCAAAAGTCGCAAAAGTTTTTGCGACAATCGCAAAAGTCGCAAAAGTCGCAGTAGTTTTTGCGACAATCGCAAAAGTCGCAGAAGTTTTTGCGACAATCGCAAAAGTTTTTGCGACAATCGCAAAAGTCGCAAAAGTTTTTGCGACAATCGCAAAAGTCGCAGAAGTTTTTGCGACAATCGCAAAAGTCGCAAAAGTTTTTGCGACAATCGCAAAAGTCGCAAAAGTTTTTGCGACAATCGCAAAAGTCGCAAAAGTTTTTGCGACAATCGCAAAAGTCGCAAAAGTTTTTGCGACAATCGCAGTAGTTTTTGCGACAATCGCAAAAGTCGCAAAAGTTTTTGCGACAATCGCAAAAGTCGCAAAAGTTTTTGCGACAATCGCAAAAGTCGCAAAAGTTTTTGCGACAATCGCAAAAGTCGCAAAAGTTTTTGCGACAATCGCAAAAGTCGCAAAAGTTTTTGCGACAATCGCAGTAGTTTTTGCGACAATCGCAAAAGTCGCAAAAGTTTTTGCGACAATCGCAAAAGTCGCAGAAGTTTTTGCGACAATCGCAAAAGTCGCAAAAGTTTTTGCGACAATCGCAAAAGTCGCAAAAGTTTTTGCGACAATCGCAAAAGTCGCAAAAGTCGCAAAAGTTTTTGCGACAATCGCAAAAGTCGCAAAAGTTTTTGCGACAATCGCAGTAGTTTTTGCGACAATCGCAAAAGTCGCAGAAGTTTTTGCGACAATCGCAGAAGTTTTTGCGACAATCGCAAAAGTCGCAGAAGTTTTTGCGACAATCGCAGAAGTTTTTGCGACAATCGCAAAAGTCGCAGAAGTTTTTGCGACAATCGCAAAAGTCGCAGAAGTTTTTGCGACAATCGCAAAAGTCGCAGAAGTTTTTGCGACAATCGCAAAAGTCGCAAAAGTTTTTGCGACAATCGCAAAAGTCGCAGAAGTTTTTACGACAATCGCAAAAGTCGCAGAAGTTTTTGCGACAATCGCAAAAGTCGCAAAAGTTTTTGCGACAATCGCAAAAGTCGCAAAAGTTTTTGCGACAATCGCAAAAGTCGCAAAAGTTTTTGCGACAATCGCAAAAGTCGCAAAAGTTTTTGCGACAATCGCAAAAGTCGCAGAAGTTTTTGCGACAATCGCAGTAGTTTTTGCGACAATCGCAAAAGTCGCAGAAGTTTTTGCGACAATCGCAGAAGTTTTTGCGACAATCGCAAAAGTCGCAGAAGTTTTTGCGACAATCGCAAAAGTCGCAGAAGTTTTTGCGACAATCGCAAAAGTCGCAGAAGTTTTTGCGACAATCGCAAAAGTCGCAAAAGTTTTTGCGACAATCGCAAAAGTCGCAGAAGTTTTTGCGACAATCGCAAAAGTCGCAGAAGTTTTTGCGACAATCGCAAAAGTCGCAAAAGTTTTTGCGACAATCGCAAAAGTCGCAAAAGTTTTTGCGACAATCGCAAAAGTCGCAAAAGTTTTTGCGACAATCGCAAAAGTCGCAAAAGTTTTTGCGACAATCGCAGTAGTTTTTGCGACAATCGCAAAAGTCGCAAAAGTTTTTGCGACAATCGCAAAAGTCGCAAAAGTTTTTGCGACAATCGCAAATGTCGCAAAAGTTTTTGCGACAATCGCAGAAGTTTTTGCGACAATCGCAAAAGTCGCAAAAGTTTTTGCGACAATCGCAGAAGTTTTTGCGACAATCGCAAAAGTCGCAGAAGTTTTTGCGACAATCGCAAAAGTCGCAAAAGTCGCAAAAGTTTTTGCGACAATCGCAAAAGTCGCAAAAGTTTTTGCGACAATCGCAGTAGTTTTTGCGACAATCGCAAAAGTCGCAAAAGTTTTTGCGACAATCGCAAAAGTCGCAGAAGTTTTAGCGACAATCGCAGTAGTTTTTGCGACAATCGCAAAAGTCGCAGAAGTTTTTGCGACAATCGCAGAAGTTTTTGCGACAATCGCAAAAGTCGCAGAAGTTTTAGCGACAATCGCAGTAGTTTTTTGCGACAATCGCAAAAGTCGCAGAAGTTTTTGCGACAATCGCAAAAGACGCAGAAGTTTTTGCGACAATCGCAAAAGTCGCAAAAGTTTTTGCGACAATCGCAGAAGTTTTTGCGACAATCGCAAAAGTCGCAAAAGTTTTTGCGACAATCGCAAAAGTCGCAGAAGTTTTAGCGACAATCGCAGTAGTTTTTGCGACAATCGCAAAAGTCGCAGAAGTTTTTGCGACAATCGCAGAAGTTTTTGCGACAATCGCAAAAGTCGCAAAAGTTTTTGCGACAATCGCAAAAGTCGCAGAAGTTTTAGCGACAATCGCAGTAGTTTTTGCGACAATCGCAAAAGTCGCAGAAGTTTTTGCGACAATCGCAGAAGTTTTTGCGACAATCGAAAAAGTCGCAAAAGTTTTTGCGACAATCGCAAAAGTCGCAAAAGTTTTTGCGACAATCGCAGTAGTTTTTGCGACAATCGCAAAAGTCGCAAAAGTTTTTGCGACAATCGCAAAAGTCGCAGAAGTTTTTGCGACAATCGCAAAAGTCGCAAAAGTTTTTGCGACAATCGCAAAAGTCGCAAAAGTTTTTGCGACAATCGCAGAAGTTTTTGCGACAATCGCAAAAGTCGCAGAAGTTTTTGCGACAATCGCAAAAGTCGCAAAAGTCGCAAAAGTTTTTGCGACAATCGCAAAAGTCGCAAAAGTTTTTGCGACAATCGCAAAAGTCGCAAAAGTTTTTGCGACAATCGCAACTGTCGCAAAAGTTTTTGCGACAATCGCAGAAGTTTTTGCGACAATCGCAAAAGTCGCAAAAGTTTTTGCGACAATCGCAGAAGTTTTTGCGACAATCGCAAAAGTCGCAGAAGTTTTTGCGACAATCGCAAAAGTCGCAAAAGTCGCAAAAGTTTTTGCGACAATCGCAAAAGTCGCAAAAGTTTTTGCGACAATCGCAGTAGTTTTTGCGACAATCGCAAAAGTCGCAAAAGTTTTTGCGACAATCGCAAAAGTCGCAGAAGTTTTAGCGACAATCGCAGTAGTTTTTGCGACAATCGCAAAAGTCGCAGAAGTTTTTGCGACAATCGCAGAAGTTTTTGCGACAATCGCAAAAGTCGCAGAAGTTTTAGCGACAATCGCAGTAGTTTTTGCGACAATCGCAAAAGTCGCAGAAGTTTTTGCGACAATCGCAAAAGACGCAGAAGTTTTTGCGACAATCGCAAAAGTCGCAAAAGTTTTTGCGACAATCGCAGAAGTTTTTGCGACAATCGCAAAAGTCGCAAAAGTTTTTGCGACAATCGCAAAAGTCGCAGAAGTTTTAGCGACAATCGCAGTAGTTTTTGCGACAATCGCAAAAGTCGCAGAAGTTTTTGCGACAATCGCAGAAGTTTTTGCGACAATCGCAAAAGTCGCAAAAGTTTTTGCGACAATCGCAAAAGTCGCAGAAGTTTTAGCGACAATCGCAGTAGTTTTTGCGACAATCGCAAAAGTCGCAGAAGTTTTTGCGACAATCGCAGAAGTTTTTGCGACAATCGAAAAAGTCGCAAAAGTTTTTGCGACAATCGCAAAAGTCGCAGAAGTTTTTGCGACAATCGCAAAAGTCGCAAAAGTTTTTGCGACAATCGCAAAAGTCGCAAAAGTTTTTGCGACAATCGCAAAAGTCGCAAAAGTTTTTGCGACAATCGCAAAAGTCGCAAAAGTTTTTGCGACAATCGCAAAAGTCGCAAAAGTTTTTGCGACAATCGCAAAAGTCGCAAAAGTTTTTGCGACAATCGCAAAAGTCGCAAAAGTTTTTGCGACAATCGCAGAAGTTTTTGCGACAATCGCAAAAGTCGCAAAAGTTTTTGCGACAATCGCAAAAGTCGCAAAAGTTTTTGCGACAATCGCAAAAGTCGCAAAAGTTTTTGCGACAATCGCAGAAGTTTTTGCGACAATCGCAAAAGTCGCAAAAGTTTTTGCGACAATCGCAAAAGTCGCAAAAGTTTTTGCGACAATCGCAGAAGTTTTTGCGACAATCGCAAAAGTCGCAGAAGTTTTTGCGACAATCGCACATTGTTTACATTTCGCACTCATGGCAGAACAAGATACACGCAACACACATTTACACATCTACACACACGAGCAGTAAGATAGGAGATAAGCGTCAGGTTCAAGAGTCGAACTTTTTTTGAATTCTTTTTTGAACTCAGTTTTGAATTTATATATTGCATGAAATTTAAAGAAGTTCTTCTTTGGTGGCCGGGAATGTTGGAATTTGAATAATTATTTTCGAACATAAATTTGAATTGCATAAAACAAAGCGTTAGGAAACTAAGATTAGGTTATAAACTACTCGACGTTAGAAACTGCTCGATCTGCATGAACTATGAACTGCATGAATTATTATATACAAAAAAGGACAAACGAATATACAGTTGCAAACCGACCAGCGATAAAGGTGTACACTTTCCTATTCAAATTTCCTCCAAATATCACAGCCAGCCCCTTTTCGTGAATATATTTCACATTTTTGGCAAAAGTTTTTGCGACAATCGCAAAAGTCGCAAAAGTTTTTGCGATAATCGCAAAAGTCGCAGAAGTTTTTGCGACAATCGCAGAAGTTTTTGCGACAATCGCAAAAGTCGCAAAAGTTTTTGCGACAATCGCAAAAGTCGCAAAAGTTTTTGCGACAATCGCAGTAGTTTTTGCGACAATCGCAAAAGTCGCAGAAGTTTTTGCGACAGTCGCAGAAGTTTTTGCGACAATCGCAAAAGTCGCAGAAGTTTTTGCGACAATCGCAAAAGTCGCAAAAGTTTTTGCGACAATCGCAAAAGTCGCAAAAGTTTTTGCGACAATCGCAAAAGTCGCAAAAGTTTTTGCGACAATCGCAAAAGTCGCAAAAGTTTTTGCAACAATCGCAGAAGTTTTTGCGACAATCGCAGAAGTTTTTGCGACAATCGCAAAAGTCGCAGAAGTTTTTGCGACAATCGCAAAAGTCGCAAAAGTTTTTGCGACAATCGCAAAAGTCGCAAAAGTTTTTGCGACAATCGCAAAAGTCGCAAAAGTTTTTGCGACAATCGCAAAAGACGCAGAAGTTTTTGCGACAATCGCAAAAGTCGCAAAAGTTTTTGCGACAATCGCAAAAGTCGCAAAAGTTTTTGCGACAATCGCAAAAGTCGCAAAAGTTTTTGCGACAATGGCAAAAGTCGCAAAAGTTTTTGGGACAATCGCAAAAGTCGCAAAAGTTTTTGCGACAATCGCAAAAGTCGCAGAAGTTTTTGCTACAATCGCAAAAGTCGCAAAAGTTTTTGCGACAATCGCAAAAGTCGCAGAAGTTTTTGCCACAATCGCAGAAGTTTTTGCGACAATCGCAAAAGTCGCAAAAGTTTTTGCGACAATCGCAAAAGTCGCAAAAAAACGCAAAAGTTTTTGCGACAATCGCAAAAGTCGCAAAAGTTTTTGCGACAATCGCAAAAGTCGCAGAAGTTTTTGCGACAATCGCAAAAGTCGCAAAAGTTTTTGCGACAATCGCAAAAGTCGCAAAAGTCGCAAAAGTTTTTGCGACAATCGCAGTAGTTTTTGCGACAATCGCAAAAGTCGCAAAAGTTTTTGCGACAATCGCAAAAGTCGCAGAAGTTTTAGCGACAATCGCAGTAGTTTTTGCGACAATCGCAAAAGTCGCAGAAGTTTTTGCGACAATCGCAGAAGTTTTTGCGACAATCGCAAAAGTCGCAGAAGTTTTTGCGACAATCGCAAAAGTCGCAAAAGTTTTTGCGACAATCGCAAAAGTCGCAAAAGTTTTTGCGACAATCGCAAAAGTCGCAAAAGTTTTTGCGACAATCGCAAAAGTCGCAAAAGTTTTTGCAACAATCGCAGAAGTTTTTGCGACAATCGCAGAAGTTTTTGCGACAATCGCAAAAGTCGCAGAAGTTTTTGCGACAATCGCAAAAGTCGCAAAAGTTTTTGCGACAATCGCAAAAGTCGCAAAAGTTTTTGCGACAATCGCAAAAGTCGCAAAAGTTTTTGCGACAATCGCAAAAGACGCAGAAGTTTTTGCGACAATCGCAAAAGTCGCAAAAGTTTTTGCGACAATCGCAAAAGTCGCAAAAGTTTTTGCGACAATCGCAAAAGTCGCAAAAGTTTTTGCGACAATCGCAAAAGTCGCAAAAGTTTTTGCGACAATCGCAAAAGTCGCAAAAGTTTTTGCGACAATCGCAGAAGTTTTTGCGACAATCGCAGAAGTTTTTGCGACAATCGCAAAAGTCGCAAAAGTTTTTGCGACAATCGCAGAAGTTTTTGCGACAATCGCAAAAGTCGCAGAAGTTTTTGCGACAATCGCAAAAGTCGCAAAAATTTTTGCGACAATCGCAAAATTCGCAAAAGTTTTTGCGACAATCGCAAAAGTCGCAGAAGTTTTTGCGACAATCGCAAAAGTCGCAAAAGTTTTTGCGACAATCGCAAAAGTCGCAGAAGTTTTTGCGACAATCGCAAAAGTCGCAGAAGTTTTTGCGACAATCGCAAAAGTCGCAGAAGTTTTTGCGACAATCGCAAAAGTCGCAGAAGTTTTTGCGACAATCGCAAAAGTCGCAAAAGTTTTTGCGACAATCGCAGAAGTTTTTGCGACAATCGCAAAAGTCGCAGAAGTTTTTGCGACAATCGTAAAAGTCGCAAAAGTTTTTGCGACAATCGCAAAAGTCGCAGAAGTTTTTGCGACAATCGCAAAAGTCGCAGAAGTTTTTGCGACAATCGCAGTAGTTTTTGCGACAATCGCAAAAGTCGCAAAAATTTTTGCGACAATCGCAAAATTCGCAAAAGTTTTTGCGACAATCGCAAAAGTCGCAGAAGTTTTTGCGACAATCGCAAAAGTCGCAAAAGTTTTTGCGACAATCGCAAAAGTCGCAAAAGTTTTTGCGACAATCGCAGAAGTTTTTGCGACAATCGCAAAAGTCGCAAAAGTTTTTGCGACAATCGCAGAAGTTTTTGCGACAATCGCAAAAGTCGCAGAAGTTTTTGCGACAATCGCAAAAGTCGCAAAAGTCGCAAAAGTTTTTGCGACAATCGCAAAAGTCGCAAAAGTTTTTGCGACAATCGCAAAAGTCGCAAAAGTTTTTGCGACAATCGCAGTAGTTTTTGCGACAATCGCAAAAGTCGCAAAAGTTTTTGCGACAATCGCAAAAGTCGCAGAAGTTTTAGCGACAATCGCAAAAGTCGCAAAAGTTTTTGCGACAATCGCAAAAGTCGCAAAAGTTTTTGCGACAATCGCAGAAGTTTTTGCGACAATCGCAAAAGTCGCAAAAGTTTTTGCGACAA
This sequence comes from Anopheles gambiae, assembly GCF_943734735.2. Taxonomy (NCBI): domain Eukaryota; kingdom Metazoa; phylum Arthropoda; class Insecta; order Diptera; family Culicidae; genus Anopheles; species Anopheles gambiae. The sequence continues at coordinate 28,914,775 of NC_064602.1, forward strand.
TCGCAAAAGTCGCAGAAATTTTAGCGACAATCGCAAAAGTCGCAGAAGTTTTTGCGACAATCGCAAAAGTCGCAGAAGTTTTTGCGACAATCGCAAAAGTCGCAAAAGTTTTTGCGACAATCGCAAAAGTCGCAGAAGTTTTTGCGACAATCGCAAAAGTCGCAGAAGTTTTTGCGACAATCGCAGAAGTTTTTGCGACAATCGCAAAAGTCGCAAAAGTTTTTGCGACAATCGCAAAAGTCGCAGAAGTTTTAGCGACAATCGCAGTAGTTTTGGCGACAATCGCAAAAGTCGCAGAAGTTTTTGCGACAATCGCAGAAGTTTTTGCGACAATCGCAAAAGTCGCAGAAGTTTTTGCAACAATCGCAAAAGTCGCAAAAGTCGCAAAAGTTTTTGCGGCAATCGCAAAAGTCGCAAAAGTTTTTGCGACAATCGCAGTAGTTTTTGCGACAATCGCAAAAGTCGCAAAAGTTTTTGCGACAATCGCAAAAGTCGCAGAAGTTTTTTGCGACAATCGCAAAAGTCGCAAAAGTTTTTGCGACAATCGCAGAAGTTTTTGCGACAATCGCAAAAGTCGCAAAAGTTTTTGCGACAATCGCAAAAGTCGCAAAAGTTTTTGCGACAATCGCAGAAGTTTTTGCGACAATCGCAAAAGTCGCAGAAGTTTTTGCGACAATCGCAAAAGTCGCAAAAGTTTTTGCGACAATCGCAGAAGTTTTTGCGACAATCGCAAAAGTCGCAAAAGTTTTTGCGACAATCGCAGAAGTTTTAGCGACAATCGCAAAAGTCGCAGAAGTTTTTGCGACAATCGCAAAAGTCGCAAAAGTTTTTGCGACAATCGCAAAAGTCGCAAAAGTTTTTGCGACAATCGCAGTAGTTTTTGCGACAATCGCAAAAGTCGCAGAAGTTTTTGCGACAATCGCAAAAGTCGCAAAAGTTTTTGCGACAATCGCAAAAGTCGCAAAAGTTTTTGCGACAATCGCAAAAGTCGCAGAAGTTTTTGCGACAATCGCAAAAGTCGCAAAAGTTTTTGCGACAATCGCAAAAGTCGCAAAAGTTTTTGCGACAATCGCAGTAGTTTTTGCGACAATCGCAAAAGTCGCAAAAGTTTTTGCGACAATCGCAAAAGTCGCAGAAGTTTTAGCGACAATCGCAGTAGTTTTTGCGACAATCGCAAAAGTCGCAGAAGTTTTTGCGACAATCGCAGAAGTTTTTGCGACAATCGCAAAAGTCGCAAAAGTTTTTGCGACAATCGCAAAAGTCGCAGAAGTTTTTGCGACAATCGCAAAAGTCGCAAAAGTTTTTGCGACAATCGCAAAAGTCGCAAAAGTTTTTGCGACAATCGCAAAAGTCGCAAAAGTTTTTGCGACAATCGCAGAAGTTTTTGCGACAATCGCAAAAGTCGCAAAAGTTTTTGCGACAATCGCAAAAGTCGCAAAAGTTTTTGCGACAATCGCAGAGGTTTTTGCGACAATCGCAAAAGTCGCAAAAGTTTTTGCGACAATCGCAAAAGTCGCAAAAGTTTTTGCGACAATCGCAAAAGTCGCAAAAGTCGCAGAAGTTTTTGCGACAATCGCAAAAGTCGCAAAAGTTTTTGCGACAATCGCAGTAGTTTTTGCGACAATCGCAAAAGTCGCAAAAGTTTTTGCGACAATCGCAAAAGTCGCAGAAGTTTTTGCGACAATCGCAAAAGTCGCAAAAGTTTTTGCGACAATCGCAAAAGTCGCAGAAGTTTTTGCGACAATCGCAAAAGTCGCAGAAGTTTTTGCGACAATCGCAAAAGTCGCAAAAGTTTTTGCGACAATCGCAAAAGTCGCAGAAGTTTTTGCGACAATCGCAAAAGTCGCAGAAGTTTTTGCGACAATCGCAAAAGTCGCAAAAGTTTTTGCGACAATCGCAAAAGTCGCAAAAGTTTTTGCGACAATCGCAAAAGTCGCAAAAGTTTTTGCGACAATCGCAAAAGTCGCAAAAGTTTTTGCGACAATCGCAGAAGTTTTTGCGACAATCGCAAAAGTCGCAAAAGTTTTTGCGACAATCGCAAAAGTCGCAAAAGTCGCAAAAGTTTTTGCGACAATCGCAAAAGTCGCAAAAGTTTTTGCGACAATCGCAAAAGTCGCAAAAGTTTTTGCGACAATCGCAAAAGTCGCAGAAGTTTTTGCGACAATCGCAAAAGTCGCAAAAGTTTTTGCGACAATCGCAAAAGTCGCAAAAGTTTTTGCGACAATCGCAAAAGTCGCAAAAGTTTTTGCGACAATCGCAAAAGTCGCAAAAGTCGCAAAAGTTTTTGCGACAATCGCAAAAGTCGCAAAAGTTTTTGCGACAATCGCAAAAGTCGCAAAAGTTTTTGCGACAATCGCAGTAGTTTTTGCGACAATCGCAAAAGTCGCAAAAGTTTTTGCGACAATCGCAAAAGTCGCAGAAGTTTTAGCGACAATCGCAGTAGTTTTTGCGACAATCGCAAAAGTCGCAGAAGTTTTTGCGACAATCGCAGAAGTTTTTGCGACAATCGCAAAAGTCGCAAAAGTTTTTGCGACAATCGCAAAAGTCGCAGAAGTTTTTGCGACAATCGCAAAAGTCGCAAAAGTTTTTGCGACAATCGCAAAAGTCGCAAAAGTTTTTGCGACAATCGCAAAAGTCGCAAAAGTTTTTGCGACAATCGCAGAAGTTTTTGCGACAATCGCAAAAGTCGCAAAAGTTTTTGCGACAATCGCAAAAGTCGCAAAAGTTTTTGCGACAATCGCAGAGGTTTTTGCGACAATCGCAAAAGTCGCAAAAGTTTTTGCGACAATCGCAAAAGTCGCAAAAGTTTTTGCGACAATCGCAAAAGTCGCAAAAGTCGCAAAAGTTTTTGCGACAATCGCAAAAGTCGCAAAAGTTTTTGCGACAATCGCAGTAGTTTTTGCGACAATCGCAAAAGTCGCAAAAGTTTTTGCGACAATCGCAAAAGTCGCAGAAGTTTTTGCGACAATCGCAAAAGTCGCAAAAGTTTTTGCGACAATCGCAAAAGTCGCAGAAGTTTTTGCGACAATCGCAAAAGTCGCAGAAGTTTTTGCGACAATCGCAAAAGTCGCAAAAGTTTTTGCGACAATCGCAAAAGTCGCAGAAGTTTTTGCGACAATCGCAAAAGTCGCAGAAGTTTTTGCGACAATCGCAAAAGTCGCAAAAGTTTTTGCGACAATCGCAAAAGTCGCAAAAGTTTTTGCGACAATCGCAGTAGTTTTTGCGACAATCGCAAAAGTCGCAAAAGTTTTTGCGACAATCGCAAAAGTCGCAGAAGTTTTTGCGACAATCGCAAAAGTCGCAAAAGTTTTTGCGACAATCGCAAAAGTCGCAAAAGTCGCAAAAGTTTTTGCGACAATCGCAAAAGTCGCAAAAGTTTTTGCGACAATCGCAGTAGTTTTTGCGACAATCGCAAAAGTCGCAAAAGTTTTTGCGACAATCGCAAAAGTCGCAAAAGTTTTTGCGACAATCGCAGAAGTTTTTGCGACAATCGCAAAAGTCGCAAAAGTTTTTGCGACAATCGCAAAAGTCGCAAAAGTCGCAAAAGTTTTTGCGACAATCGCAAAAGTCGCAAAAGTTTTTGCGACAATCGCAAAAGTCGCAAAAGTTTTTGCGACAATCGCAAAAGTCGCAAAAGTTTTTGCGACAATCGCAAATGTCGCAAAAGTTTTTGCGACAATCGCAGAAGTTTTTGCGACAATCGCAAAAGTCGCAAAAGTTTTTGCGACAATCGCAGAAGTTTTTGCGACAATCGCAAAAGTCGCAGAAGTTTTTGCGACAATCGCAAAAGTCGCAAAAGTCGCAAAAGTTTTTGCGACAATCGCAAAAGTCGCAAAAGTTTTTGCGACAATCGCAGTAGTTTTTGCGACAATCGCAAAAGTCGCAAAAGTTTTTGCGACAATCGCAAAAGTCGCAGAAGTTTTAGCGACAATCGCAGTAGTTTTTGCGACAATCGCAAAAGTCGCAGAAGTTTTTGCGACAATCGCAGAAGTTTTTGCGACAATCGCAAAAGTCGCAAAAGTTTTTGCGACAATCGCAAAAGTCGCAAAAGTTTTTGCGACAATCGCAAAAGTCGCAGAAGTTTTAGCGACAATCGCAGTAGTTTTTGCGACAATCGCAAAAGTCGCAGAAGTTTTTGCGACAATCGCAAAAGACGCAGAAGTTTTTGCGACAATCGCAAAAGTCGCAAAAGTTTTTGCGACAATCGCAGAAGTTTTTGCGACAATCGCAAAAGTCGCAAAAGTTTTTGCGACAATCGCAAAAGTCGCAGAAGTTTTAGCGACAATCGCAGTAGTTTTTGCGACAATCGCAAAAGTCGCAGAAGTTTTTGCGACAATCGCAGAAGTTTTTGCGACAATCGCAAAAGTCGCAAAAGTTTTTGCGACAATCGCAAAAGTCGCAAAAGTTTTTGCGACAATCGCAGTAGTTTTTGCGACAATCGCAAAAGTCGCAGAAGTTTTTGCGACAATCGCAGAAGTTTTTGCGACAATCGAAAAAGTCGCAAAAGTTTTTGCGACAATCGCAAAAGTCGCAGAAGTTTTTGCGACAATCGCAAAAGTCGCAGAAGTTTTTGCGACAATCGCAAAAGTCGCAAAAGTTTTTGCGACAATCGCAAAAGTCGCAAAAGTTTTTGCGACAATCGCAAAAGTTTTTGCGACAATCGCAAAAGTCGCAAAAGTTTTTGCGACAATCGCAAAAGTCGCAAAAGTTTTTGCGACAATCGCAAAAGTCGCAAAAGTTTTTGCGACAATCGCAGAAGTTTTTGCGACAATCGCAAAAGTCGCAAAAGTTTTTGCGACAATCGCAAAAGTCGCAAAAGTTTTTGCGACAATCGCAAAAGTCGCAAAAGTTTTTGCGACAATCGCAGAAGTTTTTGCGACAATCGCAAAAGTCGCAAAAGTTTTTGCGACAATCGCAAAAGTCGCAAAAGTTTTTGCGACAATCGCAGAAGTTTTTGCGACAATCGCAAAAGTCGCAGAAGTTTTTGCGACAATCGCAAAAGTCGCAAAAGTTTTTGCGACAATCGCAAAAGTCGCAAAAGTTTTTGCGACAATCGCAAAAGTCGCAAAAGTTTTTGCGACAATCGCAAAAGTCGCAAAAGTTTTTGCGACAATCGCAAAAGTCGCAAAAGTTTTTGCGACAATCGCAGAAGTTTTTGCGACAATCGCAGAAGTTTTTGCGACAATCGCAAAAGTCGCAAAAGTTTTTGCGACAATCGCAAAAGTCGCAAAAGTCGCAAAAGTTTTTGCGACAATCGCAAAAGTCGCAAAAGTTTTTGCGACAATCGCAAAAGTCGCAAAAGTTTTTGCGACAATCGCAAAAGTCGCAAAAGTTTTTGCGACAATCGCAGAAGTTTTTGCGACAATCGCAAAAGTCGCAAAAGTTTTTGCGACAATCGCAAAAGTCGCAAAAGTTTTTGCGACAATCGCAAAAGTCGCAAAAGTTTTTGCGACAATCGCAAAAGTCGCAAAAGTTTTTGCGACAATCGCAGTAGTTTTTGCGACAATCGCAAAAGTCGCAAAAGTTTTTGCGACAATCGCAAAAGTCGCAGAAGTTTTTGCGACAATCGCAAAAGTCGCAAAAGTTTTTGCGACAATCGCAAAAGTCGCAGAAGTTTTTGCGACAATCGCAAAAGTCGTAGAAGTTTTTGCGACAATCGCAAAAGTCGCAAAAGTTTTTGCGACAATCGCAAAAGTCGCAGAAGTTTTTGCGACAATCGCAGAAGTTTTTGCGACAATCGCAAAAGTCGCAAAAGTTTTTGCGACAATCGCAAAAGTCGCAAAAGTCGCAAAAGTTTTTGCGACAATCGCAAAAGTCGCAAAAGTTTTTGCGACAATCGCAAAAGTCGCAAAAGTTTTTGCGACAATCGCAGAAGTTTTTGCGACAATCGCAAAAGTCGCAAAAGTTTTTGCGACAATCGCAGAAGTTTTTGCGACAATCGCAAAAGTCGCAAAAGTTTTTGCGACAATCGCAGAAGTTTTTGCGACAATCGCAAAAGTCGCAGAAGTTTTTGCGACAATCGCAAAAGTCGCAAAAGTCGCAAAAGTTTTTGCGACAATCGCAAAAGTCGCAAAAGTTTTTGCGACAATCGCAAAAGTCGCAAAAGTTTTTGCGACAATCGCAGTAGTTTTTGCGACAATCGCAAAAGTCGCAAAAGTTTTTGCGACAATCGCAAAAGTCGCAGAAGTTTTAGCGACAATCGCAAAAGTCGCAAAAGTTTTTGCGACAATCGCAAAAGTCGCAAAAGTTTTTGCGACAATCGCAGAAGTTTTTGCGACAATCGCAAAAGTCGCAAAAGTTTTTGCGACAATCGCAAAAGTCGCAGAAATTTTAGCGACAATCGCAAAAGTCGCAGAAGTTTTTGCGACAATCGCAAAAGTCGCAGAAGTTTTTGCGACAATCGCAAAAGTCGCAAAAGTTTTTGCGACAATCGCAAAAGTCGCAAAAGTTTTTGCGACAATCGCAAAAGTCGCAGAAGTTTTAGCGACAATCGCAGTAGTTTTGGCGACAATCGCAAAAGTCGCAAAAGTTTTTGCGACAATCGCAGAAGTTTTTGCGACAATCGCAAAAGTCGCAGAAGTTTTTGCGACAATCGCAAAAGTCGCAAAAGTTTTTGCGACAATCGCAGAAGTTTTTGCGACAATCGCAAAAGTCGCAAAAGTTTTTGCGACAATCGCAAAAGTCGCAAAAGTTTTTGCGACAATCGCAGAAGTTTTTGCGACAATCGCAAAAGTCGCAGAAGTTTTTGCGACAATCGCAAAAGTCGCAAAAGTTTTTGCGACAATCGCAAAAGTCGCAAAAGTTTTTGCGACAATCGCAAAAGTCGCAAAAGTTTTTGCGACAATCGCAAAAGTCGCAAAAGTTTTTGCGACAATCGCAAAAGTCGCAGAAGTTTTTGCGACAATCGCAAAAGTCGCAAAAGTTTTTGCGACAATCGCAAAAGTCGCAGAAGTTTTTGCGACAATCGCAGAAGTTTTTGCGACAATCGCAAAAGTCGCAAAAGTTTTTGCGACAATCGCAAAAGTTGCAAAAGTTTTTGCGACAATCGCAGAAGTTTTTGCGACAATCGCAAAAGTCGCAGAAGTTTTTGCGACAATCGCAAAAGTCGCAAAAGTTTTTGCGACAATCGCAAAAGTCGCAAAAGTCGCAAAAGTTTTTGCGATAATCGCAAAAGTCGCAAAAGTTTTTGCGACAATCGCAGTAGTTTTTGCGACAATCGCAAAAGTCGCAAAAGTTTTTGCGACAATCGCAAAAGTCGCAAAAGTTTTTGCGACAATCGCAGTAGTTTTTGCGACAATCGCAAAAGTCGCAGAAGTTTTTGCGACAGTCGCAGAAGTTTTTGCGACAATCGCAAAAGTCGCAGAAGTTTTTGCGACAATCGCAAAAGTCGCAAAAGTTTTTGCGACAATCGCAAAAGTCGCAAAAGTTTTTGCGACAATCGCAAAAGTCGCAAAAGTTTTTGCGACAATCGCAAAAGTCGCAAAAGTTTTTGCAACAATCGCAGAAGTTTTTGCGACAATCGCAGAAGTTTTTGCGACAATCGCAAAAGTCGCAAAAGTTTTTGCGACAATCGCAAAAGTCGCAAAAGTTTTTGCGACAATCGCAAAAGTCGCAAAAGTTTTTGCGACAATCGCAAAAGTCGCAAAAGTTTTTGCGACAATCGCAAAAGACGCAGAAGTTTTTGCGACAATCGCAAAAGTCGCAAAAGTTTTTGCGACAATCGCAAAAGTTTTTGCGACAATCGCAAAAGTCGCAAAAGTTTTTGCGACAATCGCAAAAGTCGCAAAAGTTTTTGCGACAATGGCAAAAGTCGCAAAAGTTTTTGGGACAATCGAAAAAGTCGCAAAAGTTTTTGCGACAATCGCAAAAGTCGCAGAAGTTTTTGCTACAATCGCAAAAGTCGCAAAAGTTTTTGCGACAATCGCAAAAGTCGCAGAAGTTTTTGCCACAATCGCAGAAGTTTTTGCGACAATCGCAAAAGTCGCAAAAGTTTTTGCGACAATCGCAAAAGTCGCAAAAAACGCAAAAGTTTTTGCGACAATCGCAAAAGTCGCAAAAGTTTTTGCGACAATCGCAAAAGTCGCAGAAGTTTTTGCGACAATCGCAAAAGTCGCAAAAGTTTTTGCGACAATCGCAAAAGTCGCAAAAGTCGCAAAAGTTTTTGCGACAATCGCAAAAGTCGCAAAAGTTTTTGCGACAATCGCAGTAGTTTTTGCGACAATCGCAAAAGTCGCAAAAGTTTTTGCGACAATCGCAAAAGTCGCAGAAGTTTTAGCGACAATCGCAGTAGTTTTTGCGACAATCGCAAAAGTCGCAGAAGTTTTTGCGACAATCGCAGAAGTTTTTGCGACAATCGCAAAAGTCGCAGAAGTTTTTGCGACAATCGCAAAAGTCGCAAAAGTTTTTGCGACAATCGCAAAAGTCGCAAAAGTTTTTGCGACAATCGCAAAAGTCGCAAAAGTTTTTGCGACAATCGCAAAAGTCGCAAAAGTTTTTGCGACAATCGCAGAAGTTTTTGCGACAATCGCAGAAGTTTTTGCGACAATCGCAAAAGTCGCAGAAGTTTTTGCGACAATCGCAAAAGTCGCAAAAGTTTTTGCGACAATCGCAAAAGTCGCAAAAGTTTTTGCGACAATCGCAAAAGTCGCAAAAGTTTTTGCGACAATCGCAAAAGACGCAGAAGTTTTTGCGACAATCGCAAAAGTCGCAAAAGTTTTTGCGACAATCGCAAAAGTCGCAAAAGTTTTTGCGACAATCGCAAAAGTCGCAAAAGTTTTTGCGACAATCGCAAAAGTCGCAAAAGTTTTTGCGACAATCGCAAAAGTCGCAAAAGTTTTTGCGACAATCGCAGAAGTTTTTGCGACAATCGCAGAAGTTTTTGCGACAATCGCAAAAGTCGCAAAAGTTTTTGCGACAATCGCAGAAGTTTTTGCGACAATCGCAAAAGTCGCAGAAGTTTTTGCGACAATCGCAAAAGTCGCAAAAGTTTTTGCGACAATCGCAAAAGTCGCAAAAGTTTTTGCGACAATCGCAAAAGTCGCAGAAGTTTTTGCGACAATCGCAAAAGTCGCAAAAGTTTTTGCGACAATCGCAAAAGTCGCAGAAGTTTTTGCGACAATCGCAAAAGTCGCAGAAGTTTTTGCGACAATCGCAAAAGTCGCAGAAGTTTTTGCGACAATCGCAAAAGTCGCAGAAGTTTTTGCGACAATCGCAAAAGTCGCAAAAGTTTTTGCGACAATCGCAGAAGTTTTTGCGACAATCGCAAAAGTCGCAAAAGTTTTTGCGACAATCGCAAAAGTCGCAAAAGTTTTTGCGACAATCGCAGAAGTTTTTGCGACAATCGTAAAAGTCGCAAAAGTTTTTGCGACAATCGCAAAAGTCGCAGAAGTTTTTGCGACAATCGCAAAAGTCGCAGAAGTTTTTGCGACAATCGCAGTAGTTTTTGCGACAATCGCAAAAGTCGCAAAAATTTTTGCGACAATCGCAAAATTCGCAAAAGTTTTTGCGACAATCGCAAAAGTCGCAGAAGTTTTTGCGACAATCGCAAAAGTCGCAAAAGTTTTTGCGACAATCGCAAAAGTCGCAAAAGTTTTTGCGACAATCGCAGAAGTTTTTGCGACAATCGCAAAAGTCGCAAAAGTTTTTGCGACAATCGCAAAAGTCGCAAAAGTTTTTGCGACAATCGCAGAAGTTTTTGCGACAATCGCAAAAGTCGCAGAAGTTTTTGCGACAATCGCAAAAGTCGCAGAAGTTTTTGCGACAATCGCAAAAGTCGCAGAAGTTTTTGCGACAATCGCAAAAGTCGCAGAAGTTTTTGCGACAATCGCAGAAGTTTTTGCGACAATCGCAAAAGTCGCAAAAGTTTTTGCGACAATCGCAAAAGTCGCAAAAGTTTTTGCGACAATCGCAAAAGTCGCAAAAGTTTTTGCGACAATCGCAGAAGTTTTTGCGACAATCGCAAAAGTCGCAAAAGTTTTTGCGACAATCGCAAAAGTCGCAGAAGTTTTAGCGACAATCGCAGTAGTTTTTGCGACAATCGCAAAAGTCGCAGAAGTTTTTGCGACAATCGCAAAAGTCGCAGAAGTTTTTGCGACAATCGCAAAAGTCGCAAAAGTTTTTGCGACAATCGCAAAAGTCGCAAAAGTTTTTGCGACAATCGCAAAAGTCGCAAAAGTTTTTGCGACAATCGCAGAAGTTTTTGCGACAATCGCAAAAGTCGCAAAAGTTTTTGCGACAATCGCAAAAGTCGCAAAAGTCGCAAAAGTGTTTGCGACAATCGCAAAAGTCGCGAAAGTCGCAAAAGTTTTTGCGACAATCGCAAAAGTCGCAAAAGTTTTTGCGACAATCGCAGTAGTTTTTGCGACAATCGCAAAAGTCGCAAAAGTTTTTGCGACAATCGCAAAAGTCGCAGAAGTTTTAGCGACAATCGCAGTAGTTTTTGCGACAATCGCAAAAGTCGCAGAAGTTTTTGCGACAATCGCAGAAGTTTTTGAGACAATCGCAAAAGTCGCAGAAGTTTTTGCGACAATCGCAAAAGTCGCAAAAGTTTTTGCGACAATCGCAAAAGTCGCAAAAGTTTTTGCGACAATCGCAAAAGTCGCAAAAGTCGCAAAAGTTTTTGCGACAATCGCAAAAGTCGCAGAAGTTTTTGCGACAATCGCAAAAGTCGCAAAAGTTTTTGCGACAATCGCAAAAGTTTTTGCGACAATCGCAAAAGTCGCAGAAGTTTTTGCGACAATCGCAAAAGTCGCAAAAGTTTCTGCGACAATCGCAGAAGTTTTTGCGACAATCGCAAAAGTCGCAAAAGTTTTTGCGACAATCGCAAAAGTCGCAAAAGTTTTTGCGACAATCGCAAAAGTCGCAAAAGTCGCAAAAGTTTTTGCGACAATCGCAAAAGTCGCAGAAGTTTTTGCGACAATCGCAAAAGTCGCAAAAGTTTTTGCGACAATCGCAAAAGTCGCAAAAGTCGCAAAAGTTTTTGCGACAATCGCAGAAGTTTTTGCGACAATCGCAAAAGTCGCAAAAGTTTTTGCGACAATCGCAAAAGTCGCAAAAGTTTTTGCGACAATCGCAAAAGTCGCAAAAGTTTTTGCGACAGTCGAAAAAGTCGCAGAAGTTTTTGCGACAATCGCAGAATTTTTTGCGACAATCGCAAAAGTCGCAAAAGTTTTTGCGACAATCGCAAAAGTCGCAAAAGTTTTTGCGACAATTGCAGAAGTTTTTGCGACAATCGCAAAAGTCGCAAAAGTTTTTGCGACAATCGCAAAAGTCGCAAAAGTCGCAAAAGTTTTTGCGACAATCGCAAAAGTCGCAAAAGTTTTTGCGACAATCGCAAAAGTCGCAAAAGTTTTTGCGACAATCGAAAAAGTCGCAAAAGTTTTTGCGACAATCGCGAAAGTCGCAAAAGTTTTTGCGACAATCGCAAAAGTCGCAGAAGTTATAGCGACAATCGCAAAAGTCGCAAAAGTTTTTGCGACAATCGCAGAAGTTTTTGCGACAATCGCAAAAGTCGCAAAAGTTTTTGCGACAATCGCAAAAGTCGCAAAAGTTTTTGCGACAATCGCAGAAGTTTTTGCGACAATCGCAAAAGTCGCAAAAGTTTTTGCGACAATCGCAAAAGTCGCAAAAGTTTTTGCGACAATCGCAAAAGTCGCAGAAGTTTTTGCGACAATCACAAAAGTCGCAGAAGTTTTTGCGACAATCGCAGAAGTTTTTGCGACAATGGCAAAAGTTGCAAAAGTTTTTGCGACAATCGAAAAAGTCGCAGAAGTTTTTGCGACAATCGCAAAAGATGCAGAAATTTTTGCGACAATCGCAGAAGTTTTTGCGACAATCGCAGAAGTTTTTGCGACAATCGCAAAAGTCGCAAAAGTTTTTGCGACAATCGCAAAAGTCGCAAAAGTCGCAAAAGTTTTTGCGACAATCGCAAAAGTCGCAAAAGTTTTTGCGACAATCGCAGAAGTTTTTGCGACAATCGCAAAAGTCGCAAAAGTTTTTGCGACAATCGCAAAAGTCGCAAAAGTTTTTGCGACAATCGCAAAAGTCGCAAAAGTTTTTGCGACAATCGCAGAAGTTTTTGCGACAATCGCAAAAGTCGCAAAAGTTTTTGCGACAATCGCAAAAGTCGCAGAAGTTTTAGCGACAATCGCAGTAGTTTTTGCGACAATCGCAAAAGTCGCAGAAGTTTTTGCGACAATCGCAAAAGTCGCAGAAGTTTTTGCGACAATCGCAAAAGTCGCAAAAGTTTTTGCGACAATCGCAAAAGTCGCAAAAGTTTTTGCGACAATCGCAAAAGTCGCAAAAGTTTTTGCGACAATCGCAGAAGTTTTTGCGACAATCGCAAAAGTCGCAAAAGTTTTTGCGACAATCGCAAAAGTCGCAAAAGTCGCAAAAGTGTTTGCGACAATCGCAAAAGTCGCAAAAGGCGCAAAAGTTTTTGCGACAATCGCAAAAGTCGCAAAAGTTTTTGCGACAATCGCAGTAGTTTTTGCGACAATCGCAAAAGTCGCAAAAGTTTTTGCGACAATCGCAAAAGTCGCAGAAGTTTTAGCGACAATCGCAGTAGTTTTTGCGACAATCGCAAAAGTCGCAGAAGTTTTTGCGACAATCGCAGAAGTTTTTGCGACAATCGCAAAAGTCGCAGAAGTTTTTGCGACAATCGCAAAAGTCGCAAAAGTTTTTGCGACAATCGCAAAAGTCGCAAAAGTTTTTGCGACAATCGCAAAAGTCGCAAAAGTCGCAAAAGTTTTTGCGACAATCGCAAAAGTCGCAGAAGTTTTTGCGACAATCGCAAAAGTCGCAAAAGTTTTTGCGACAATCGCAAAAGTCGCAGAAGTTTTAGCGACAATCGCAGTAGTTTTTGCGACAATCGCAAAAGTCGCAGAAGTTTTTGCGACAATCGCAGAAGTTTTTGAGACAATCGCAAAAGTCGCAGAAGTTTTTGCGACAATCGCAAAAGTCGCAAAAGTTTTTGCGACAATCGCAAAAGTCGCAAAAGTTTTTGCGACAATCGCAAAAGTCGCAAAAGTCGCAAAAGTTTTTGCGACAATCGCAAAAGTCGCAGAAGTTTTTGCGACAATCGCAAAAGTCGCAAAAGTTTTTGCGACAATCGCAAAAGTTTTTGCGACAATCGCAAAAGTCGCAGAAGTTTTTGCGACAATCGCAAAAGTTGCAGAAGTTTTTGCGACAATCGCAGAAGTTGCAAAAGTTTTTGCGACAATCGCAAAAGTTTTTGCGACAATCGCAGAAGTTTTTGCGACAATCGCAGAAGTTTTTGCGACAATCGCAAAAGTCGCAAAAGTTTTTGCGACAATCGCAAAAGTCGCAGAAGTTTTTGCGACAATCGCAAAAGTCGCAAAAGATTTTGCGACAATCGCAAATGTCGCAAAAGTTTTTAAGACAATCGCAAAAGTCGCAGAAGTTTTTGCGACAATCGCATAAGTCACAGAAGTTTTTGCGACAATCGCAAAAGTCGCAAAAGTTTTTGCGACAATCGCAAAAGTCGCAAAAGTTTTTGCGACAATCGCAAAAGTCGCAAAAGTTTTTGCGACAATCGCAAAAGTCGCAAAAGTTTTTGCGACAATCGCAAAAGTCGCAAAAGTTTTTGCGACAATCGCAAAAGTCGCAAAAGTTTTTGCGACAATCGCAAAAGTCGCAAAAGTCGCAAAAGTTTTTGCGACAATCGCAAAAGTCGCAAAAGTTTTTGCGACAATCGCAGAAGTCGCAAAAGTTTTTGCGACAATCGCAAAAGTCGCAGAAGTTTTTGCGACAATCGCAAAAGTTTTTGCGACAATCGCAAAAGTCGCAGAAGTTTTTGCGACAATCGCAAAAGTCGCAAAAGTCGCAAAAGTTTTTGCGACAATTGCAGAAGTTTTTGCGACAATCGCAAAAGTCGCAAAAGTTTTTGCGACAATCGCAAAAGTAGCAGAAGTTTTTGCGACAATCGCAAAAGTCGCAGAAGTTTTTGCGACAATCGCAAAAGTCGCAAAAGTTTTTGTGACAATCGCAAAAGTCGCAAAAGTTTTTGCGACAATCGCAAAAGTCGCAAAAGTTTTTGCGACAATCGCAAAAGTCGCAAAAGTTTTTGCGACAATCGCAAAAGTTTTTGCGACAATCGCAAAAGTCGCAAAAGTTTTTGCGACAATCGAAAAAGTCGCAGAAGTTTTTGCGACAATCGCAAAAGTCGCAAAAGTTTTTGCGACAATCGCAAAAGTCGCAAAAGTTTTTGCGACAATCGCAAAAGTCGCAAAAGTTTTTGCGACAATCGCAAAAGTCGCAGAAGTTTTTTGCGACAATCGCAGAAGTTTTTGCGACAATCGCAAAAGTCGCAGAAGTTTTTGCGACAATCGCAGAAGTTTTTGCGACAATCGCAAAAGTCGCAAAAGTTTTTGCGACAATCGCAAAAGTCGCAAAAGTTTTTGCGACAATCGCAAAAGTCGCAAAAGTTTTTGCGACAATCGCAAAAGTCGCAAAAGTTTTTGCGACAATCGCAAAAGTCGCAAAAGTTTTTGCGACAATCGAAAAAGTCGCAGAAGTTTTTTGCGACAATCGCAGAAGTTTTTGCGACAATCGCAAAAGTCGCAAAAGTTTTTGCGACAATCGCAAAAGTCGCAAAAGTCGCAAAAGTTTTTGCGACAATCGCAAAAGTCGCAAAAGTTTTTGCGACAATGGCAAAAGTCGCAAAAGTTTTTGCGACAATGGCAAAAGTCGCAAAAGTTTTTGGGACAATCGCAAAAGTCGCAAAAGTTTTTGCGACAATCGCAAAAGTCGCAGAAGTTTTTGCGACAATCGCAAAAGTCGCAAAAGTTTTTGCGACAATCACAAAAGTCGCAAAAGTCGCAAAAGTTTTTGCGACAATCGCAAAAGTCGCAAAAAACGCAAAAGTTTTTGCGACAATCGCAAAAGTCGCAAAAGTTTTTGCGACAATCGCAGAAGTTTTTGCGACAATCGCAAAAGTCGCAGAAGTTTTTGCGACAATCGCAAAAGTCGCAAAAGTTTTTGCGACAATCGCAAAAGTCGCAAAAGTTTTTGCGACAATCGCAAAAGTCGCAAAAGTTTTTGCGACAATCGCAAAAGTCGCAAAAGTTTTTGCGACAATCGCAAAAGTCGCAAAAGTTTTTGCGACAATCGCAAAAGTCGCAAAAGTTTTTGCGACAATCGCAAAAGTCGCAGAAGTTTTTGCGACAATCGCAAAAGTCGCAGAAGTTTTTGCGACAGTCGCAGAAGTTTTTGCGACAATCGCATAAGTCGCAAAAATTTTTGCGACAATCGCAAAAGTCGCAAAAGTTTTTGCGACAGTCGCAGAAGTTTTTGCGACAATCGCAAAAGTCGCAAAAGTTTTTGCGACAATCGCAAAAGTCGCAAAAGTTTTTGCGACAATCGCAGAAGTTTTTGCGACAATCGCAAAAGTCGCAAAAGTTTTTGCGACAATCGCAAAAGTCGCAAAAGTTTTTGCGACAATCGCAAAAGTCGCAAAAGTTTTTGCGACAATTGCAAAAGTCGCAGAAGTTTTTGCGACAATCGAAAAAGTCGCAGAAGTTTTTGCGACAATCGCAGAAGTTTTTGCGACAATCGCGAAAGTCGCAAAAGTTTTTGCGACAATCGCAAAAGTCGCAAAAGTTTTTGCGACAATCGCAAAAGTCGCAAAAGTTTTTGCGACAATCGCAGAAGTTTTTGCGACAATCGAAAAAGTCGCAGAAGTTTTTGCGACAATCGCAGAAGTTTTTGCGACAATCGCGAAAGTCGCAAAAGTTTTTGCGACAATCGCAAAAGTCGCAAAAGTTTTTGCGACAATCGCAAAAGTCGCAGAAGTTTTTGCGACAATCGAAAAAGTCGCAGAAGTTTTTGCGACAATCGCAGAAGTTTTTGCGACAATCGCGAAAGTCGCAAAAGTTTTTGCGACAATCGCAAAAGTCGCAAAAGTTTTTGCGACAATCGCAAAAGTCGCAAAAGTTTTTGCGACAATCGCAAAAGTCGCAGAAGTTTTTGCGACAATCGCAAAAGTCGCAAAAGATTTGCGACAATCGAAAAAGTCGCAGAAGTTTTTGCGACAATCGCAGAAGTTTTTGCGACAATCGCGAAAGTCGCAAAAGTTTTTGCGACAATCGCAAAAGTCGCAGAAGTTTTTGCGACAATCGCAAAAGTCGCAAAAGTTTTTGCGACAATCGCAAAAGTTTTTGCGACAATCGCAAAAGTCGCAGAAGTTTTTGCGACAATCGCAAAAGTTGCAGAAGTTTTTGCGACAATCGCAGAAGTTGCAAAAGTTTTTGCGACAATCGCAAAAGTTTTTGCGACAATCGCAGAAGTTTTTGCGACAATCGCAGAAGTTTTTGCGACAATCGCAAAAGTCGCAAAAGTTTTTGCGACAATCGCAAAAGTCGCAGAAGTTTTTGCGACAATCGCAAAAGTCGCAAAAGATTTTGCGACAATCGCAAATGTCGCAAAAGTTTTTAAGACAATCGCAAAAGTCGCAGAAGTTTTTGCGACAATCGCATAAGTCACAGAAGTTTTTGCGACAATCGCAAAAGTCGCAAAAGTTTTTGCGACAATCGCAAAAGTCGCAAAAGTTTTTGCGACAATCGCAAAAGTCGCAAAAGTTTTTGCGACAATCGCAAAAGTCGCAAAAGTTTTTGCGACAATCGCAAAAGTCGCAAAAGTTTTTGCGACAATCGCAAAAGTCGCAAAAGTTTTTGCGACAATCGCAAAAGTCGCAAAAGTCGCAAAAGTTTTTGCGACAATCGCAAAAGTCGCAAAAGTTTTTGCGACAATCGCAGAAGTCGCAAAAGTTTTTGCGACAATCGCAAAAGTCGCAGAAGTTTTTGCGACAATCGCAAAAGTTTTTGCGACAATCGCAAAAGTCGCAGAAGTTTTTGCGACAATCGCAAAAGTCGCAAAAGTCGCAAAAGTTTTTGCGACAATTGCAGAAGTTTTTGCGACAATCGCAAAAGTCGCAAAAGTTTTTGCGACAATCGCAAAAGTAGCAGAAGTTTTTGCGACAATCGCAAAAGTCGCAGAAGTTTTTGCGACAATCGCAAAAGTCGCAAAAGTTTTTGTGACAATCGCAAAAGTCGCAAAAGTTTTTGCGACAATCGCAAAAGTCGCAAAAGTTTTTGCGACAATCGCAAAAGTCGCAAAAGTTTTTGCGACAATCGCAAAAGTTTTTGCGACAATCGCAAAAGTCGCAAAAGTTTTTGCGACAATCGAAAAAGTCGCAGAAGTTTTTGCGACAATCGCAAAAGTCGCAAAAGTTTTTGCGACAATCGCAAAAGTCGCAAAAGTTTTTGCGACAATCGCAAAAGTCGCAAAAGTTTTTGCGACAATCGCAAAAGTCGCAGAAGTTTTTTGCGACAATCGCAGAAGTTTTTGCGACAATCGCAAAAGTCGCAGAAGTTTTTGCGACAATCGCAGAAGTTTTTGCGACAATCGCAAAAGTCGCAAAAGTTTTTGCGACAATCGCAAAAGTCGCAAAAGTTTTTGCGACAATCGCAAAAGTCGCAAAAGTTTTTGCGACAATCGCAAAAGTCGCAAAAGTTTTTGCGACAATCGCAAAAGTCGCAAAAGTTTTTGCGACAATCGAAAAAGTCGCAGAAGTTTTTTGCGACAATCGCAGAAGTTTTTGCGACAATCGCAAAAGTCGCAAAAGTTTTTGCGACAATCGCAAAAGTCGCAAAAGTCGCAAAAGTTTTTGCGACAATCGCAAAAGTCGCAAAAGTTTTTGCGACAATGGCAAAAGTCGCAAAAGTTTTTGCGACAATGGCAAAAGTCGCAAAAGTTTTTGGGACAATCGCAAAATTCGCAAAAGTTTTTGCGACAATCGCAAAAGTCGCAGAAGTTTTTGCGACAATCGCAAAAGTCGCAAAAGTTTTTGCGACAATCACAAAAGTCGCAAAAGTCGCAAAAGTTTTTGCGACAATCGCAAAAGTCGCAAAAAACGCAAAAGTTTTTGCGACAATCGCAAAAGTCGCAAAAGTTTTTGCGACAATCGCAGAAGTTTTTGCGACAATCGCAAAAGTCGCAGAAGTTTTTGCGACAATCGCAAAAGTCGCAAAAGTTTTTGCGACAATCGCAAAAGTCGCAAAAGTTTTTGCGACAATCGCAAAAGTCGCAAAAGTTTTTGCGACAATCGCAAAAGTCGCAAAAGTTTTTGCGACAATCGCAAAAGTCGCAAAAGTTTTTGCGACAATCGCAAAAGTCGCAAAAGTTTTTGCGACAATCGCAAAAGTCGCAGAAGTTTTTGCGACAATCGCAAAAGTCGCAGAAGTTTTTGCGACAGTCGCAGAAGTTTTTGCGACAATCGCATAAGTCGCAAAAATTTTTGCGACAATCGCAAAAGTCGCAAAAGTTTTTGCGACAGTCGCAGAAGTTTTTGCGACAATCGCAAAAGTCGCAAAAGTTTTTGCGACAATCGCAAAAGTCGCAAAAGTTTTTGCGACAATCGCAGAAGTTTTTGCGACAATCGCAAAAGTCGCAAAAGTTTTTGCGACAATCGCAAAAGTCGCAAAAGTTTTTGCGACAATCGCAAAAGTCGCAAAAGTTTTTGCGACAATTGCAAAAGTCGCAGAAGTTTTTGCGACAATCGAAAAAGTCGCAGAAGTTTTTGCGACAATCGCAGAAGTTTTTGCGACAATCGCGAAAGTCGCAAAAGTTTTTGCGACAATCGCAAAAGTCGCAAAAGTTTTTGCGACAATCGCAAAAGTCGCAAAAGTTTTTGCGACAATCGCAGAAGTTTTTGCGACAATCGAAAAAGTCGCAGAAGTTTTTGCGACAATCGCAGAAGTTTTTGCGACAATCGCGAAAGTCGCAAAAGTTTTTGCGACAATCGCAAAAGTCGCAAAAGTTTTTGCGACAATCGCAAAAGTCGCAGAAGTTTTTGCGACAATCGAAAAAGTCGCAGAAGTTTTTGCGACAATCGCAGAAGTTTTTGCGACAATCGCGAAAGTCGCAAAAGTTTTTGCGACAATCGCAAAAGTCGCAAAAGTTTTTGCGACAATCGCAAAAGTCGCAAAAGTTTTTGCGACAATCGCAAAAGTCGCAGAAGTTTTTGCGACAATCGCAAAAGTCGCAAAAGATTTGCGACAATCGCAAAAGTCGCAAAAGTTTTTGCGACAATCGCAGAAGTTTTTGCGACAATCGCAAAAGTCGCAAAAGTTTTTGCGACAATCGCAAAAGTCGCAAAAGTTTTTGCGACAATCGCAGAAGTTTTTGCGACAATCGCGAAAGTCGCAAAAGTTTTTGCGACAATCGCAAAAGTCGCAAAAGTTTTTGCGACAATCGAAAAAGTCGCAGAAGTTTTTGCGACAATCGCAAAAGTCGCAAAAGTTTTTGCGACAATCGCAGAAGTTTTTGCGACAATCGCAAAAGTCGCAAAAGTTTTTGCGACAATCGCAAAAGTCGCAAAAGTTTTTGCGACAATCGCAGAAGTTTTTGCGACAATCGCAAAAGTCGCAAAAGTTTTTGCGACAATCGCAAAAGTCGCAGAAGTTTTTGCGACAATCACAAAAGTCGCAGAAGTTTTTGCGACAATCGCAGAAGTTTTTGCGACAATGGCAAAAGTTGCAAAAGTTTTTGCGACAATCGAAAAAGTCGCAGAAGTTTTTGCGACAATCGCAAAAGATGCAGAAATTTTTGCGACAATCGCAGAAGTTTTTGCGACAATCGCAGAAGTTTTTGCGACAATCGCAGAAGTTTTTGCGACAATGGCAAAAGTTGCAAAAGTTTTTGCGACAATCGCAAAAGTCGCAAAAGTTTTTGCGACAATCGCAAAAGTCGCAAAAGTCGCAAAAGTTTTTGCGACAATCGCAAAAGTCGCAAAAGTTTTTGCGACAATCGCAAAAGTCGCAGAAGTTTTTGCGACAATCGCAGAAGTTTTTGCGACAATCGCGAAAGTGGCAAAAGTTTTTGCGACACTCACAAAAGTCGCAGAAGTTTTTGCGACAATCGCAAACGTCGCAGAAGTTTTTGCGACAATCGCAGAAGTTTTTGCGACAATCGCAAAAGTCGCAAAAGTTTTTGCGACAATCGCAAAAGTCGCAAAAGTTTTTTCGACAATCGCAAAAGTCGCAAAAGTTTTTGCGACAGTCGCAGAAGTTTTTGCGACAATCGCAAAAGTCGCAAAAATTTTTGCGACAATCGCAAAAGTCGCAAAAGTTTTTGCGACAGTCGCAGAAGTTTTTGCGACAATCGCAAAAGTCGCAAAAGTTTTTGCGACAATCGCAAAAGTCGCAAAAGTTTTTGCGACAATCGCAGAAGTTTTTGCGACAATCGCAAAAGTCGCAAAAGTTTTTGCGACAATCGCAAAAGTCGCAAAAGTTTTTGCGACAATCGCAAAAGTCGCAGAAGTTTTTGCGACAATCGAAAAAGTCGCAGAAGTTTTTGCGACAATCGCAGAAGTTTTTGCGACAATCGCGAAAGTCGCAAAAGTTTTTGCGACAATCGCAAAAGTCGCAAAAGTTTTTGCGACAATCGCAAAAGTCGCAGAAGTTTTTGCGACAATCGAAAAAGTCGCAGAAGTTTTTGCGACAATTGCAGAAGTTTTTGCGACAATCGCGAAAGTCGCAAAAGTTTTTGCGACAATCGCAAAAGTCGCAAAAGTTTTTGCGACAATCGCAAAAGTCGCAAAAGTTTTTGCGACAATCGCAAAAGTCGCAGAAGTTTTTGCGACAATCGCAAAAGTCGCAAAAGATTTGCGACAATCGCAAAAGTCGCAAAAGTTTTTGCGACAATCGCAGAAGTTTTTGCGACAATCGCGAAAGTCGCAAAAGTCGCAAAAGTTTTTGCGACAATCGCAAAAGTCGCAGAAGTTTTTGCGACAATCGCAGAAGTTTTTGCGACAATCGCGAAAGTCGCAAAAGTTTTTGCGACACTCACAAAAGTCGCAGAAGTTTTTGCGACAATCGCAGAAGTTTTTGCGACAATCGCAAAAGTCGCAAAAGTTTTTGCGACAATCGCAAAAGTCGCAAAAGTTTTTGCGACAATCGCAAAAGTCGCAGAAGTTTTTGCGACAATCGAAAAAGTCGCAGAAGTTTTTGCGACAATCGCAGAAGTTTTTGCGACAATCGCGAAAGTCGCAAAAGTTTTTGCGACAATCGCAAAAGTCGCAAAAGTTTTTGCGACAATCGCAAAAGTCGCAGAAGTTTTTGCGACAATCGAAAAAGTCGCAGAAGTTTTTGCGACAATCGCAGAAGTTTTTGCGACAATCGCAGAAGTTTTTGCGACAATCGCGAAAGTCGCAAAAGTTTTTGCGACAATCGCAAAAGTCGCAAAAGTTTTTGCGACAATCGCAAAAGTCGCAAAAGTTTTTGCGACAATCGCAAAAGTCGCAGAAGTTTTTGCGACAATCGCAAAAGTTGCAAAAGATTTGCGACAATCGCAAAAGTCGCAAAAGTTTTTGCGACAATCGCAGAAGTTTTTGCGACAATCGCAAAAGTCGCAAAAGTTTTTGCGACAATCGCGAAAGTCGCAAAAGTTTTTGCGACAATCGCAAAAGTCGCAAAAGTTTTTGCGACAATCGAAAAAGTCGCAGAAGTTTTTGCGACAATCGCAAAAGTCGCAAAAGTTTTTGCGACAATCGCAGAAGTTTTTGCGACAATCGCAAAAGTCGCAGAAGTTTTTGCGACAATCGCAAAAGTCGCAAAAGTTTTTGCGACAATCGCAGAAGTTTTTGCGACAATCGCAAAAGTCGCAAAAGTTTTTGCGACAATCGCAAAAGTCGCAAAAGTTTTTGCGACAATCGCAAAAGTCGCAGAAGTTTTTGCGACAATCACAAAAGTCGCAGAAGTTTTTGCGACAATCGCAGAAGTTTTTGCGACAATGGCAAAAGTTGCAAAAGTTTTTGCGACAATCGAAAAAGTCGCAAAAGTTTTTGCGACAATCGCAAAAGATGCAGAAATTTTTGCGACAATCGCAGAAGTTTTTGCGACAATCGCAGAAGTTTTTGCGACAATCGCAAAAGTCGCAAAAGTTTTTGCGACAATCGCAAAAGTCGCAAAAGTCGCAAAAGTTTTTGCGACAATCGCAAAAGTCGCAAAAGTTTTTGCGACAATCGCAAAAGTCGCAGAAGTTTTTGCGACAATCGCAGAAGTTTTTGCGACAATCGCGAAAGTCGCAAAAGTTTTTGCGACACTCACAAAAGTCGCAGAAGTTTTTGCGACAATCGCAAAAGTCGCAGAAGTTTTTGCGACAATCGCAGAAGTTTTTGCGACAATCGCAAAAGTCGCAAAAGTTTTTGCGACAATCGCAAAAGTCGCAAAAGTTTTTTCGACAATCGCAAAAGTCGCAAAAGTTTTTGCGACAGTCGCAGAAGTTTTTGCGACAATCGCATAAGTCGCAAAAATTTTTGCGACAATCGCAAAAGTCGCAAAAGTTTTTGCGACAGTCGCAGAAGTTTTTGCGACAATCGCAAAAGTCGCAAAAGTTTTTGCGACAATCGCAAAAGTCGCAAAAGTTTTTGCGACAATTGCAGAAGTTTTTGCGACAATCGCAAAAGTCGCAAAAGTTTTTGCGACAATCGCAAAAGTCGCAAAAGTTTTTGCGACAATCGCAAAAGTCGCAGAAGTTTTTGCGACAATCGAAAAAGTCGCAGAAGTTTTTGCGACAATCGCAGAAGTTTTTGCGACAATCGCGAAAGTCGCAAAAGTTTTTGCGACAATCGCAAAAGTCGCAAAAGTTTTTGCGACAATCGCAAAAGTCGCAGAAGTTTTTGCGACAATCGAAAAAGTCGCAGAAGTTTTTGCGACAATCGCAGAAGTTTTTGCGACAATCGCGAAAGTCGCAAAAGTTTTTGCGACAATCGCAAAAGTCGCAAAAGTTTTTGCGACAATCGCAAAAGTCGCAAAAGTTTTTGCGACAATCGCAAAAGTCGCAGAAGTTTTTGCGACAATCGCAAAAGTCGCAAAAGATTTGCGACAATCGCAAAAGTCGCAAAAGTTTTTGCGACAATCGCAAAAGTCGCAAAAGTTTTTGCGACAATCGCGAAAGTCGCAAAAGTTTTTGCGACAATCGCAAAAGTCGCAAAAGTTTTTGCGACAATCGAAAAAGTCGCAGAAGTTTTTGCGACAATCGCAAAAGTCGCAAAAGTTTTTGCGACAATCGCAGAAGTTTTTGCGACAATCGCAAAAGTCGCAAAAGTTTTTGCGACAATCGCAAAAGTCGCAAAAGTTTTTGCGACAATCGCAGAAGTTTTTGCGACAATCGCAAAAGTCGCAAAAGTTTTTGCGACAATCGCAAAAGTCGCAAAAGTTTTTTCGACAATCGCAAAAGTCGCAAAAGTTTTTGCGACAGTCGCAGAAGTTTTTGCGACAATCGCATAAGTCACAAAAATTTTTGCGACAATCGCAAAAGTCGCAAAAGTTTTTGCGACAGTCGCAGAAGTTTTTGCGACAGTTGCAAAAGTCGCAAAAGTTTTTGCGACAATCGCAAAAGTCGCAAAAGTTTTTGCGACAATCGCAAAAGTCGCAGAAGTTTTTGCGACAATCACAAAAGTCGCAGAAGTTTTTGCGACAATCGCAGAAGTTTTTGCGACAATGGCAAAAGTTGCAAAAGTTTTTGCGACAATCGCAAAAGTCGCAAAAGTTTTTGCGACAATCGCAAAAGTCGCAGAAGTTTTTGCGACAATCGAAAAAGTCGCAGAAGTTTTTGCGACAATCGCAGAAGTTTTTGCGACAATCGCGAAAGTCGCAAAAGTTTTTGCGACAATCGCAAAAGTCGCAAAAGTTTTTGCGACAATCGCAAAAGTCGCAAAAGTTTTTGCGACAATCGCAAAAGTCGCAGAAGTTTTTGCGACAATCGCAAAAGTCGCAAAAGATTTGCGACAATCGCAAAAGTCGCAAAAGTTTTTGCGACAATCGAAAAAGTCGCAGAAGTTTTTGCGACAATCGCAAAAGTCGCAAAAGTTTTTGCGACAATCGCGAAAGTCGCAAAAGTTTTTGCGACAATCGCAAAAGTCGCAAAAGTTTTTGCGACAATCGAAAAAGTCGCAGAAGTTTTTGCGACAATCGCAAAAGTCGCAAAAGTTTTTGCGACAATCGCAGAAGTTTTTGCGACAATCGCAAAAGTCGCAAAAGTTTTTGCGACAATCGCAAAAGTCGCAAAAGTTTTTGCGACAATCGCAGAAGTTTTTGCGACAATCGCAAAAGTCGCAAAAGTTTTTGCGACAATCGCAAAAGTCGCAAAAGTTTTTTCGACAATCGCAAAAGTCGCAAAAGTTTTTGCGACAGTCGCAGAAGTTTTTGCGACAATCGCATAAGTCACAAAAATTTTTGCGACAATCGCAAAAGTCGCAAAAGTTTTTGCGACAGTCGCAGAAGTTTTTGCGACAGTTGCAAAAGTCGCAAAAGTTTTTGCGACAATCGCAAAAGTCGCAAAAGTTTTTGCGACAATCGCAAAAGTCGCAGAAGTTTTTGCGACAATCACAAAAGTCGCAGAAGTTTTTGCGACAATCGCAGAAGTTTTTGCGACAATGGCAAAAGTTGCAAAAGTTTTTGCGACAATCGAAAAAGTCGCAGAAGTTTTTGCGACAATCGCAAAAGATGCAGAAATTTTTGCGACAATCGCAGAAGTTTTTGCGACAATCGCAGAAGTTTTTGCGACAATCGCAAAAGTCGCAAAAGTTTTTGCGACAATCGCAAAAGTCGCAAAAGTCGCAAAAGTTTTTGCGACAATCGCAAAAGTCGCAAAAGTTTTTGCGACACTCACAAAAGTCGCAGAAGTTTTTGCGACAATCGCAGAAGTTTTTGCGACAATCGCGAAAGTCGCAAAAGTTTTTGCGACACTCACAAAAGTCGCAGAAGTTTTTGCGACAATCGCAAAAGTCGCAGAAGTTTTTGCGACAATCGCAAAAGTCGCAGAAGTTTTTGCGACAATCGCAAAAGTCGCAAAAGTTTTTGCGACAATCGCAAAAGTCGCAAAAGTTTTTTCGACAATCGCAAAAGTCGCAAAAGTTTTTGCGACAGTCGCAGAAGTTTTTGCGACAATCGCATAAGTCACAAAAATTTTTGCGACAATCGCAAAAGTCGCAAAAGTTTTTGCGACAGTCGCAGAAGTTTTTGCGACAATTGCAAAAGTCGCAAAAGTTTTTGCGACAATCGCAAAAGTCGCAAAAGTTTTTGCGACAATCGCAAAAGTCGCAGAAGTTTTTGCGACAATCGAAAAAGTCGCAGAAGTTTTTGCGACAATCGCAGAAGTTTTTGCGACAATCGCGAAAGTCGCAAAAGTTTTTGCGACAATCGCAAAAGTCGCAAAAGTTTTTGCGACAATCGCAAAAGTCGCAAAAGTTTTTGCGACAATCGCAAAAGTCGCAGAAGTTTTTGCGACAATCGCAAAAGTCGCAAAAGTTTTTGCGACAATCGCAAAAGTCGCAAAAGTTTTTGCGACAATCGCAGAAGTTTTTGCGACAATCGCAAAAGTCGCAAAAGTTTTTGCGACAATCGCGAAAGTCGCAAAAGTTTTTGCGACAATCGCAAAAGTCGCAAAAGTTTTTGCGACAATCGAAAAAGTCGCAGAAGTTTTTGCGACAATCGCAAAATTCGCAAAAGTTTTTGCAACAATCGCAGAAGTTTTTGCGACAATCGCAAAAGTCGCAAAAGTTTTTGCGACAATCGCAAAAGTCGCAAAAGTTTTTGCGACAATCGCAGAAGTTTTTGCGACAATCGCAAAAGTCGCAAAAGTTTTTGCGACAATCGCAAAAGTCGCAAAAGTTTTTGCGACAATCGCAAAAGTCGCAGAAGTTTTTGCGACAATCACAAAAGTCGCAGAAGTTTTTGCGACAATCGCAGAAGTTTTTGCGACAATGGCAAAAGTTGCAAAAGTTTTTGCGACAATCGAAAAAGTCGCAGAAGTTTTTGCGACAATCGCAAAAGATGCAGAAATTTTTGCGACAATCGCAGAAGTTTTTGCGACAATCGCAGAAGTTTTTGCGACAATCGCAAAAGTCGCAAAAGTTTTTGCGACAATCGCAAAAGTCGCAAAAGTCGCAAAAGTTTTTGCGACAATCGCAAAAGTCGCAAAAGTTTTTGCGACAATCGCCAAAGTCGAAAAAGTTTTTGCGACAATCGCAGAAGTTTTTGCGACAATGGCAAAAGTCGCAAAAGTTTTTGCGACCATGGCAAAAGTTGCAAAAGTTTTTGCGACAATCGCAAAAGTCGCAGAAGTTTTTGCGACAATCGCAAAAGTCGCAGAAGTTTTTGCGACAATCGCAAAAGTCGCAAAAGTTTTTGCGACAATCGCAGAAGTTTTTGCGACAATCGCAAAAGTCGCAAAAGTTTATGCGACAATCGCAGAAGTTTTTGCGACAATCGCAAAAGTCGCAGAAGTTTTTGCGACAATTGCAGAAGTTTTTGCTACAATCGCAAAAGTCGCAGAAGTTTTTGCGACAATCGCAAAAGTCGCAGAAGTTTTTGCGACAATCGCAGAAGTTTTTGCGACAATCGCAGAAGTTTTTGCGACAATCGCAAAAGTCGCAAAAGTTTTTGCGACAATCGCAAAAGTCGCAGAAGTTTTTGCGACAATCGCAGAAGTTTTTGCGACAATCGCAAAAGTTGCAAAAGTTTTTGCGACAATCGCAAAAGTCGCAAAAGTCGCAAAAGTTTTTGCGACAATCGCAAAAGTCGCAGAAGTTTTTGCGACAATCGCAAAAGTCGCAAAAGTTTTTGCGACAATCGCAAAAGTCGCAGAAGTTTTTGCGACAATCGCGAAAGTCGCAAAAGTTTTTGCGACACTCGCAAAAGTCGCAGAAGTTTTTGCGACAATCGCAACAGTCGCAAAAGTTTTTGCGACAATCGCAAAAGTCGCAAAAGTTTTTGCGACAATCGCAAAAGTCGCAAAAGTTTTTGCGACAATCGCAAAAGTCGCAAAAGTTTTTGCGACAATCGCAAAAGTCGCAAAAGTTTTTGCGACAATCGCAAAAGTCGCAGAAGTTTTTGCGAAAATCGCAGAAGTTTTTGCGACAATCGCAAAAGTCGCAGAAGTTTTTGCGACAATCGCAAAAGTCGCAAAAGTTTTTGCGACAATCGCAGAAGTTTTTGCGACAATCGCAAAAGTCGCAAAAAAAATCGCAAAAGTCGCAAAAGTTTTTGCGACAATCGCAAAAGTCGCAAAAAACGCAAAAGTTTTTGCGACAATCGCAAAAGTCGCAAAAGTTTTTGCGACAATCGCAGAAGTTTTTGCGACAATCGCAAAAGTCGCAGAAGTTTTTGCGACAATCGCAAAAGTCGCAGAAGTTTTTGCGACAATCGCAAAAGTCGCAAAAGTTTTTGCGACAATCGCAAAAGTCGCAAAAGTTTTTGCGACAATCGCAAAAGTCGCAAAAGTTTTTGCGACAATCGCAAAAGTCGCAAAAGTTTTTGCGACAATCGCAAAAGTCGCAAAAGTTTTTGCGACAATCGCAAAAGTCGCAGAAGTTTTTGCGACAATCGCAAAAGTCGCAGAAGTTTTTGCGACAATCGCAAAAGTCGCAGAAGTTTTTGCGACAATCGCAAAAGTCGCAAAAGTTTTTGCGACAATCGCAAAAGTCGCAGAAGTTTTTGCGACAATCGCAAAAGTCGCAAAAGTCGCAAAAGTTTTTGCGACAATCGCAAAAGTCGCAAAAGTTTTTGCGACAATCGCAAAAGTCGCAAAAGTTTTTACGACAATCGAAAAAGTCGCAGAAGTTTTTGCGACAATCGCAAAAGTCGCAAAAGTTTTTGCGACAATCGCAAAAGTCGCAAAAGTTTTTGCGACAATCGCAGAAGTTTTTGCGACAATCGCAAAAGTCGCAAAAGTTTTTGCGACAATCGCGAAAGTCGCAAAAGTTTTTGCGACAATCGCAAAAGTCGCAAAAGTTTTTGCGACAATCGAAAAAGTCGCAGAAGTTTTTGCGACAATCGCAAAAGTCGCAAAAGTTTTTGCGACAATCGCAGAAGTTTTTGCGACAATCGCAAAAGTCGCAAAAGTTTTTGCGACAATCGCAAAAGTCGCAAAAGTTTTTGCGACAATCGCAGAAGTTTTTGCGACAATCGCAAAAGTCGCAAAAGTTTTTGCGACAATCGCGAAAGTCGCAAAAGTTTTTGCGACAATCGCAAAAGTCGCAGAAGTTTTTGCGACAATCGCAGAAGTTTTTGCGACAATCGCAGAAATTTTTGCGACAATCGCAAAAGTCGCAAAAGTTTTTGCGACAATCGCAAAAGTCGCAAAAGTCGCAAAAGTTTTTGCGACAATCGCAAAAGTCGCAAAAGTTTTTGCGACAATCGCAAAAGTCGCAAAAGTTTTTGCGACAATCGCAGAAGTTTTTGCGACAATCGCAAAAGTCGCAAAAGTTTTTGCGACAATCGCAAAAGTCGCAAAAGTCGCAAAAGTTTTTGCGACAATCGCAAAAGTCGCAAAAGTTTTTGCGACAATCGCAAAAGTCGCAAAAGTTTTTGCGACAATCGCAGAAGTTTTTGCGACAATCGCAAAAGTCGCAAAAGTTTTTGCGACAATCGCAAAAGTCGCAAAAGTTTTTGCGACAATCGCAAAAGTCGCAGAAGTTTTTGCGACAATCGCAGAAGTTTTTGCGACAATCGCAGAAGTTTTTGCGACAATCGCAAAAGTCGCAAAAGTTTTTGCGACAATCGCAAAAGTCGCAAAAGTCGCAAAAGTTTTTGCGACAATCGCAAAAGTCGCAAAAGTTTTTGCGACAATCGCAAAAGTCGCAGAAGTTTTTGCGACAATCGCAGAAGTTTTTGCGACAATCGCAGAAGTTTTTGCGACAATCGCAAAAGTCGCAAAAGTTTTTGCGACAATCGCAAAAGTCGCAAAAGTCGCAAAAGTTTTTGCGACAATCGCAAAAGTCGCAAAAGTTTTTGCGACAATCGCAAAAGTCGCAAAAGTTTTTGCGACAATCGCAGAAGTTTTTGCGACAATGGCAAAAGTTGCAAAAGTTTTTGCGACAATCGCAAAAGTCGCAGAAGTTTTTGCGACAATCGCAAAAGTCGCAGAAGTTTTTGCGACAATCGCAAAAGTCGCAAAAGTTTTTGCGACAATCGCAGAAGTTTTTGCGACAATCGCAGATGTTTTTGCGACAATCGCAGAAGTTTTTGCGACAATCGCAAAACTCGCAAAAGTTTTTGCGACAATCGCGAAAGTCGCAAAAGTTTTTGCGACAATCGCAAAAGTCGCAAAAGTTTTTGCGACAATCGCAAAAGTCGCAAAAGTTTTTGCGACAATCGCAAAAGTCGCAAAAGTTTTTGCGACAATCGCAAAAGTCGCAGAAGTTTTTGCGACAATCGCAAAAGTTGCAGAAGTTTTTGCGACAATCGCAGAAGTTGCAAAAGTTTTTGCGACAATCGCAGAAGTTTTTGCGACAATCGCAGAAGTTTTTGCGACAATCGCAGAAGTTTTTGCGACAATCGCAAAAGTCGCAAAAGTTTTTGCGACAATCGCAAAAGTCGCAGAAGTTTTTGCGACAATCGCAAAAGTCGCAAAAGATTTTGCGACAATCGCAAATGTCGCAAAAGTTTTTAAGACAATCGCAAAAGTCGCAGAAGTTTTTGCGACAATCGCATAAGTCACAGAAGTTTTTGCGACAATCGCAAAAGTCGCAAAAGTTTTTGCGACAATCGCAAAAGTCGCAAAAGTTTTTGCGACAATCGCAAAAGTCGCAAAAGTTTTTGCGACAATCGCAAAAGTCGCAAAAGTTTTTGCGACAATCGCAAAAGTCGCAAAAGTTTTTGCGACAATCGCAAAAGTCGCAAAAGTTTTTGCGACAATCGCAAAAGTCGCAAAAGTTTTTGCGACAATCGCAAAAGTCGCAAAAGTTTTTGCGACAATCGCAAAAGTCGCAAAAGTTTTTGCGACAATCGCAGAAGTCGCAAAAGTTTTTGCGACAATCGCAAAAGTCGCAGAAGTTTTTGCGACAATCGCAAAAGTTTTTGCGACAATCGCAAAAGTCGCAGAAGTTTTTGCGACAATCGCAAAAGTCGCAAAAGTCGCAAAAGTTTTTGCGACAATTGCAGAAGTTTTTGCGACAATCGCAAAAGTCGCAAAAGTTTTTGCGACAATCGCAAAAGTAGCAGAAGTTTTTGCGACAATCGCAAAAGTCGCAGAAGTTTTTGCGACAATCGCAAAAGTCGCAAAAGTTTTTTGTGACAATCGCAAAAGTCGCAAAAGTTTTTGCGACAATCGCAAAAGTCGCAAAAGTTTTTGCGACAATCGCAAAAGTCGCAAAAGTTTTTGCGACAATCGCAAAAGTTTTTGCGACAATCGCAAAAGTCGCAAAAGTTTTTGCGACAATCGAAAAAGTCGCAGAAGTTTTTGCGACAATCGCAAAAGTCGCAAAAATTTTTGCGACAATCGCAAAAGTCGCAAAAGTTTTTGCGACAATCGCAAAAGTTTTTGCGACAATCGCAAAAGTCGCAAAAGTTTTTGCGACAATCGAAAAAGTCGCAGAAGTTTTTGCGACAATCGCAAAAGTCGCAAAAGTTTTTGCGACAATCGCAAAAGTCGCAAAAGTTTTTGCGACAATCGCAAAAGTCGCAAAAGTTTTTGCGACAATCGAAAAAGTCGCAGAAGTTTTTTGCGACAATCGCAGAAGTTTTTGCGACAATCGCAAAAGTCGCAAAAGTTTTTGCGACAATCGCAAAAGTCGCAAAAGTCGCAAAAGTTTTTGCGACAATCGCAAAAGTCGCAAAAGTTTTTGCGACAATCGCAAAAGTCGCAAAAGTCGCAAAAGTTTTTGCGACAATCGCAAAAGTCGCAAAAGTTTTTGCGACAATCGCAAAAGTCGCAAAAGTTTTTGCGACAATCGCAAAAGTCGCAAAAGTTTTTGCGACAATGGCAAAAGTCGCAAAAGTTTTTGGGACAATCGCAAAAGTCGCAAAAGTTTTTGCGACAATCGCAAAAGTCGCAGAAGTTTTTGCGACAATCGCAAAAGTCGCAAAAGTCGCAAAAGTTTTTGCGACAATTGCAGAAGTTTTTGCGACAATCGCAAAAGTCGCAAAAGTTTTTGCGACAATCGCAGAAATTTTTGCGACAATCGAAAAAGTCGCAAAAGTTTTTGCGACAATCGCAAAAGTCACAAAAGTTTTTGCGACAATCGCAAAAGTCGCAGAAGTTTTTGCGACAATCGCAAAAGCCGCAGAAGTTTTTGCGACAATCGCAGAAGTTTTTGCGACAATCGCAGAAGTTTTTGCGACAATCGCAAAAGTCGCAAAAGTTTTTGCGACAATCGCAAAAGTCGCAGAAGTTTTTGCGACAATCGCAAAAGTCGCAAAAGTTTTTGCGACAATCGCAGAAATTTTTGCGACAATCGAAAAAGTCGCAAAAGTTTTTGCGACAATCGCAAAAGTCGCAGAAGTTTTTGCGACAATCGCAGAAGTTTTTGCGACAATCGAAGAAGTTTTTGCGAAAATCGCAAAAGTCGCAGAAGTTTTTGCGACAATCGCAAAAGTCACAAAAGTTTTTGCGACAATCGCAAAAGTCGCAGAAGTTTTTGCGACAATCGCAAAAGCCGCAAAAGTTTTTGCGACAATCGCAAAAGTTGTTGCGACAAGTGCAGAGGTTTTTGAGACAATCGCAAAAGTCGCAAAAGTTTTTGCGACAATCGCAAAAGTCACAAAAGTTTTTGCGACAATCGCAAAAGTCGCAGAAGTTTTTGCGACAATCGCAAAAGTCGCAAAAGTTTTTGCGACAATCGCAGAAATTTTTGCGACAATCGAAAAAGTCGCAAAAGTTTTTGCGACAATCGCAAAAGTCGCAAAAGTTTTTGCGACAATCGCAAAAGTCGCAAAAGTTTTTGCGACAATCGCAAAAGTCGCAAAAGTTTTTGCAACAATCGCAAAAGTCGCAGAAGTTTTTGCGACAATCGCAGAAGTTTTTGCGACAATCGAAGAAGTTTTTGCGAAAATCGCAAAAGTCGCAGAAGTTTTTGCGACAATCGCAAAAGTCACAAAAGTTTTTGCGACAATCGCAAAAGTCGCAGAAGTTTTTGCGACAATCGCAAAAGCCGCAGAAGTTTTTGCGACAATCGTAAAAGTTGTTGCGACAAGTGCAGAGGTTTTTGAGACAATCGCAAAAGTCGCAAAAGTTTTTGCGACAATCGCAGAAGTTTTTGCGACAATCGCAAAAGTGTTTGCGACAATCGCAAAAGTCGCAAAAGTTTTTGCGACAATCGCAAAAGTCGCAAAAGTTTTTGCGACAATCGCAGAAGTTGTTGCGGCATTCGCAGATGTTTTTGCGACAATCACAGAAGATTTTGCAAAAATTGCAGAAGTTGTAACGACAATCGCAGAAAGTGTTGCGACAATCGCAGAAGTTGTTGCGACAATTGCAAATGTTGTTGCGACGGTTGCAGAAGTTGTTGCGAGAATCGCGCGCAAAAACATAATGTGATTAAAAAGAGAAAACCGAACGTGAATTGGACAAAGTGGAACTTTCCGTTTTAAGTTCGTAGGCTGAAATTTCAGCCTGTCAGCTGTTTGAATTGTGTAGCAGTTTTCGAGCAGCTATCTAAGTGGGTACAATATACAGGTGCGCTTATCCCAAGGTGCATGTATTTAGATGGCTGATTTTAATCGCTTCTGGTTCTGAATGAATATTTTTAGAGTTTTTTATGTATTCGTCAAGCCTCAAGAAAGCTTGCTTGAACAAAAGTTTTCACCCATCCTGTCAAAAAGTGATGTTCAAAGTTGGTTTTAAAAAACATACTATGAGACCACCTGGACTACACACACTTTGATTCTAGATTCCACTACCTGATTTCTTTAATGCACCTTGTTTTGCCATTTTTCGAGCAGGTATTCGAATCTAATTCTAGCTAGCTTTGAGGCAAGAATAATCTAGACTGAAAATTACAGGCTAGTTTTGTGTGTGGTTTCGTATGGAGTGTTTAAATGATTTCAGCCTCCAACTGTCAAACTCCATATAAAAAGCTGACTAGAATCGTGCAGGGTGCCAAAAACAGAAATAAATTAGTTTTGTTCAAAAAATCCTTCGCCTAATTTACCGTGAAGCCATTACGAGCAAGTTTTTAGTAATACAAAAAGGTATTACCAAAAATATTGCTGATTTTGAAAAGAAACTCTTTGGATTTGAAATGAAAGCAGTTTTGGATATTTCTTCCTTGAACAGGATTTACAGCAAAAGCTTTTTCCTAGAGCGAGCAACAACTACCAAGAAAACGTTCCCAAACACTCAGCTGCACTTTTGGATTATTTGGCAGTTTGGTGTTCCTGCTTGGTTTTTTTTTGTGCTGGGAATTTGATCATCGACTTTTTTTTAAACTCCGCTTCTTTGTATGCGTACCCACAGCGTTCGACACTCGGTCAACAGTGTGCAGCAAACGAGTCGGTAATTAAAAGCATCGCTTATGAGCAATGGATGGCGCTGATGGAGAAGAAAAAAAAACCCACACATGCACAGGTACCTACTCAAAGCATCGTTCTCACCCCGTAAACCATCCATCCCATGTGAAAAGACTGACAAAACTCTTTCACATGCACGATGAAAAAAAAAAACAGAAGGCTAAAGAGAAACACTTTCTACTTTGAGAAAGGCGCACACTCGAGCCGGAACTTTCTTCATCGTACGCCAGTAGCAGTCGGACTGGAAAGTGAGTGCTAATCCGTGAACTAATCGTTCGCTTTTTTTCTTCTGTCGGGTGCACGGTGCTACTGCTACTGCTGCTGTACGGCATTGCTGGTTGTTGCGAAAAAGGTAGTAAAAGCGTTCGCCTTCCGAAACGTGACCGAACGCTGAAGAGTTGAAACAAAAAGCTCGAAGGAAGCGGCAGCGCACGAAATCATTAAAGTTCCATTTTGCTTTTTCAAAAGCATACGGAGTGAATGGGCAACAAAGGGAAAAAGTGGTGCGAGCCACCCTAAACGGTGAACGGCTGCCGGTTTAAACCTCGTCCGTTCGTCCGACTCAATTTGTAGGAAGAGATTGAAGCTTTAGAATTGTTTTATACTTTTCTTCTTCAACCCTAGCGACGGTGCATTTGGTAGGCGAGGCAGTTGTTTTTTTTGTGTTTGAAGAAAAAATCAGTTCAAAAGAAGCACAAACGCCTAAAGTTATGCACACCGCTAGGCAAAATTCATCCAACGATATCCTTCTAACAGCTTGTTAGCAGTGGAGTTCACGTTCGCGTGCCCTTTAGAAGGAGGAAAGCGATGAAAAATCGTTCTGCAAATACAGCAATAATTTCGCTTGATTGCATTCTTGACAAACCATTTATATTTGTTTGTTTCGCCCGCGTCCGATAACTGGCTGACAGTTCGATATTATTACACCGTTTCGCGCTGCACCCGTAGCGGTGTGTGCGTGGATCAAACCGCCACTCCATGGAGCGATAAAGCTACCCGCGCCATAGAGAACCAGACGGCGCGCTATCCCTCTTGAGTAATGATATTCTCTATCCCTTGGATTACCCCGCAGCCAGTCGCACATATAGACATGCAGACCAATTCACACAGACCCTGTACGGTACGGGACAGTGTTTGTGAAATTATTCCTCGATTCACGTCCATCCATTTTGCACTCTCCACCCCACTCCAGATAACGGCGGAGTTTGGATGATGAATGATTTTTCCGCGACGGGTACAAAAATTATTAGACAAAACCACACGGCAATTCAACCGAAATCGGTTGATCCGTACCGATGGTCGTGCTGTTCTTCAGCTTCTTCGTCCAATGCACTTCCCTGTCGAGTGCAGTCGTAGCCACTACAATTCTGAAAAACAACAAAACACGAACACCATCCCAGCGTGCAAAATTTGAATTGATGGTTGCGGTATTTTCTACCTCGTTCGAAGGAACAGTGCACTTCATGTTTACGAAAATCCACACAATCAACCGTACCCAGGTACACCGGTATCTATATGTGTGTGTGTTTCTCCGGGATGTGCGAAATCGATAGCAAAGCATACAAATTATGTTTCCCGTGGGAGCAGGGCTTGGCACAAGCGCATCGGAGCCACATTGCGCGTCTGCTATTTACCCACCCGAACTCCGGATCCGGAAGTAGACTGGGCCACCCTATCATTCCAGCCAGCGCACAATGGGCAGTTTAGAACAAATTGCGGGATAAAATTATTTTTGCAGAAATTGTTAGTTTTTATCCTTTGTAGTAAAGTATTATGATAGTAAATAACATTTTATTTGTAGTTCGCATCCATACCACCAGGTGGCGCTACATAAAATAGTGTTTTAAGGGATTTTTGCTTAGTTTTATTAATTTTGTGTGTTTTTTTCTTGTATTATTTGTTGCTAATAGTATAAACTATTTTAAAATATATTGTAATGTTCCATAATGAAGATTAAATAATAATAATAATAATAATATACAAACAAAACATAATAATTTTGAATAAAATATTTTTTTCTGCTTTGTATAGGACAATTGTAGCTAATTCTCGTCACTTTTAAACACAGGTAGTACAAATATTAAAAATTTACATACACAACTTAGGTGGATGCTATTACAAGCTCCTGACGTCTAGTTCACTTTTCTAAAGACATGAATAAAGGCATTTAAATAATTAGATAGAGCAGGTGCATTGAAATAAAGTACTTCCCATATTCGTAATGAAAAGCAGCACATATTGTTTGTCTTTGAATATTCATCCAATACCTTTCCAAGTGCTGTACTGCCTTCAGAAGGGGTAATAAAACTAAAAATTCCTTCTTGGTTTTACAACTATCTGAAAAAATCAAAATTGCACGATAGCTACAAACTAAGTATTTACTTCATTTGTAAAGTTAAACTCTGTCTTTTTTTAGTGCGTGTAGCTACTGATATTGAACTGGTTAACGAATCAGAGGAATACAGCTCATTATACAAAATGTCCTTCTGGATGCATTTTCTTTCTTGCAAAATATTCTTTGTAGCATCTCCCCTCTATCCTTATATTTAGTTTGTCATGAGTTTTGGGAGTTTCTTCTCCCAAAACGCCAATAGATACTACTGCATTCGTAACGTTTTCCTGTTATGCGTATAATTTCAGAATTATTTTCCTTATATCCTTCTATAATCTGCAGTAGGACCAAAAGGTATTTGGTTCTGATTTGCTTCATTATATTTAATGATAAAGTTAGGTTAGAATAGAAATTTACATATTAGATAAGTACATGAGCTGAAGCTAAGATACACAGCTTCGTAATTGAAATGAAAGTTGATCAAAAGCACGTAGAATATATTTTTGTAGAATACACGAAATACGCTACACTAGGCACCTATGGAGCCGCCTAGTTACGCATGTGTCTGTTTTTAGAAAAAGTTGATGTGAAAAAACTTCAATAAAATTCGCGTTCGCAAACTTTCGCAGAATATTTCTTCACAGATTGATAGTATATATATTACACTATAATGTGACATATATGAGACAACGCCACTCTACGCCACTTTTATAATGGCATCAAGTCAAAAGTTAAAATGATGAAAATTTTCAGGAGGTTTCTTCAGTTATTATAGTATTTTTTTGCATGAAATTAACTTAGCTCAAATTTTTTCATGTGTTTATAAAGCTGACTAAATATCCTTTATTAAATGTCTAAATTTATCAAAATCGGTTAATATTTGAAAAAGTTACAAAGGTTTAAAGTTTTCCAAAAAAGTGAAGATTTTTCTGCGTTTTTTTAACAAATCTCGACTTTGAGAGGTGTTTTCTAGAGAACCAGAACAGATAAAGAGCTCATATTTGTTATTTTTCTTAGTTTAACCCTTAGTATTAAAACCTATTATTTGGAATTGCGCTATTACAAAGTTGATTTTTTGAATTTCATCCCGGCAAATGCCCATTGTGCAGCGTTTGGTTTTTTTTTTCTTTCAGCCACGCTTCTATTCCGTATGCCCATGATGACCCGTGCCAACCGTGCCGGGTTTTGCTGGAGAGTTAGTTGAAATATGGTGCTCGAGCGCATAAAAATGAGCGATGCGCAAAACGCCACGTACAACGCCACGGGTGACGTACGGTCCAAATGGGGAAGGAGGCGAACATTTATCTCCGACGGTGGCAACACTGTGTAAGCTACCCGTCCGGATGTTCGCCAGGTGCTCTGGCGTTGGTCGGAGCATTGAAATTCGTTTCATCGTTGCAACAGGGCTTACGCCCGGATTGGGCTATAACCATCGTACAACAGAGTGCACGAGAAAGGGGTGTGTGTGTTTGCTTGCTGTTGGAAAAAGCAAAGCTTTAAACAAATCCGACTAAAACTACTTTGCACCAAACCATTGGTGAACGGTGAAGCTGAGGTAATTCTTCAAAACAGGAAGCCTCGCAACGTGTTCTCGCTGGCTCAGGCATGCGGTGAAAAGCATCGTGCATCGTTTTCGGAATGGTAAATTACCCTAATTAGTTTCAAATTTCTGGTTTCCGGACGCATACTATCTTTGATGCGCCGGGGAGTTCGCGTCGAAAGTTTATGTTTGAGCTGTAATTCCAGCGAACGAACTGCGCTCAAGCAAACACGCCAAATCAACATGGACGTATTTGTGGAAAGTGCTGTCGTGCGATCGTGAGGTATGTGTTTTCATGTTTTCATGTTGAGAATGATCACCTTTCCAGGAAAATTATTATTGAGTCTGACAAAGGCGCGAGGTATTAAACTTCATAAAATATTTAATAAAAGCTACCGCTATGAAACATTTCAATGCCAACCAATTAAACTTCCAATAAATGCTAAAATGTTACGTTTTAGTATGTTGTTTCCTAGTATACTAAGTGGAGCTGCGCAAATATAAAGTGAATCTAACTACAGCTTTCAAGGCTCATATGGACCGACTCCCTGTAGCAAGCACTTGCATGGCACTCGCTGCGTAGTATTAAAAAAGTCGCCAAAAGCTTGCTTAGGACGGCATGTCCGTTTAGGACGTTACGCTAAGTACAAGATAAAGAAGAACTTGAAACACGGAGGGAATGGTTAAGATACGTGCCACTAAAAATTAAATATTAATCAAATATCAAATATATTTGTAAATATGCGTTATAGATTGGAAAAAATACAGTTAAAAAAATGTGTCTTTATGGTTTTCTTGCGGCTCAAATAGAAACTGAACATTATACGCCTGTGTTTATGCTTTACCTTGCGCCTTGTACTAAAAGCCTGTATTTATGCTTTAATATTTCAGGTTATAGATTTTCGTATTTGTTTTGTGATGTAGGGGAAGGTAGGTAAAGACGGACACTGCGGGTAAGATGGACACTTCTCATAAATGCATCAAAATGGTAATTTTAGAAAAAAAACAACATTGCAGCATCCTAACTTAAAGTAAAACAACACATTTGCGAACATTTTTGGCATGATGAGATGAGAAATTCTATGGGAACACATGCATCAAATGTTGAATTTTAACATGGTGGAAATGGATTAAACTATTAACAAGTCCCTCAAAAAATACTGGGGTCGTAGTCTTTTCGCGTAGTAATTTCCTTAAAGGTAGTTCTAGACTGTTGTTCTGTAAGCTGGAGCAACGTCAGCTGTAAGTGCGCAATATTTCATTAATGCTTTAGATTCTGCATTCTACGATGTATTAGAAGCGGTGCTTACAATTTCTAAAACCACGGCTGAATGAATCGTCGTTGCAATAGTTGGTTATATTGGTTTATAAACGTACCAGGACGTGGAAAGCGATAGAATTTGTTAAAATACTGTAAAACTCTTCACTTTCCAACGTTTTCTACAGGTTTTCATCTTACCCTTCATGGTGTCCATCTTTCCCAAATCAGGTGTCCGTCTTAACCGAACATTTCAAAACCGCACGAAAAAAACCATATTTTCCATTCATGAAAAAACGCAATAATCGATGGAAACTTAAAAGTTTCAACACATTTTCTGATAAAACATGAGTGTAAGATAATGTACGCACATTTTCATGGTCGTTGCATTTATATATCACTAGATTTTTACCATTTCCCTTAACGTTTCCGTCTTTACCTACCTTCCCCTAAGCATGGGTAACATGAAATCAGCCAAAAAGGCTTACACATAAAAAATAGCAAACCCATCGTTTCCGCTCGAACGATCGTCCGGCAATGTATCAATTTCATTAGAAGTCTTAACATCTAATCAGCACCATACGGCACATACACACAGCCGCATCGACAGAAACGTACTGCCAAATTGCACAACGGCATCGCAAGGAAGCAATCGAAGCCAATCGTTCACCTTCCCCCAGGACGGCTCGATGCTCGATCGGCTGTCATCGGCAATAAGCGGCCGCTCAATCCTCCCAAACTAGGCGACGGAAAACCGATATTTGTCATTCGCCGCTTAACGATGATGAATGGTCTCGCGAAAAGAAGGCGGAAAAGCCTCCCGCGTCCGTTTGCGAACGTTAATTATTAGTTACATCACAGCGCAGCCGGTAGCACGGAATCGTACGGAAGTGGCGAAACAAATAAAACCCCCGTCTGGGTAATTTTGCTTGCTGCAACGATGAGTCGATCAGGCACGAAGATGGAAATTTGATTTCAGGCTTAGAGTTCATTAGCAGAAGCTACGGCGCTACA
The DNA here is from genome assembly GCF_943734735.2 of Anopheles gambiae. Taxonomy (NCBI): domain Eukaryota; kingdom Metazoa; phylum Arthropoda; class Insecta; order Diptera; family Culicidae; genus Anopheles; species Anopheles gambiae. The sequence goes on from NC_064602.1 coordinate 28,954,227, forward strand.
CATAAAATAGCTCGCGGTGGTTCAATCGTGCAAAAGTCCCGCCCGCCCCGCTAGCGAGTTGGAGTGCCGTTGCGTTGGGTTGCGCGGAAATCAAACGGAATGATATTAATTAGCCAGGGCAGTGCCGTGGGCTTGGTTCGTGGCTTGGTGGGCATGGCTAGAACATAAATAGTGGCACAATTTCACGCGATCCCCCCTTATCGGTTTGTCGGGGTTTTGTCCGGTCGTAAAGATTACAAGCCTGACTGACGCAATCGTTCAAACCGTCACGCTGGTTTGTGGTGCTAGTCTTTCCTTTCCTGGTACCAAAATTTATTTCAAACCTCATAAAACTGTTCTGATTTGTTTTTGGCGCTCTGTTTTTGTGCTAGGACGTTCCACCGTTGAGCAATGATAGTGGTTTCGTGTTTAAGCTCAGCAGAGAAACCGAACCCATCAAATCACGCCACCAAAGGCACGTGTCGTGGCACGCGTTTGAGGTGGGCGTTTTTTACCCGCCGCCTCGAGCTCGAGTTCCGGTGTCGATTCGCGAGTTAATGAAGGGTAGATGACGGTTGTGGTGGTGGTGGTAGTACCAAGGCATGCGAACGCCCGAAGCCAGCGCATCCATCACAATTACTTCCACCGCTGGCCGGTTGAAGCAAAGGGCCCGCTCGATCGAAAATTGCACCGGCCGAAACGGTTGGCACGTTCCACAGCCAGAACAGACAAGCCACGGTCATGGTCGGCGGTCAAGGATGGGTCGGTTTGTTAAATGATAGCAGGATTACAGCTACTGCCGGCTCGTTTGACCCCCGTTGTAAGTGTGTGGTGTAAGTGGAGTGAATTTCCTGCCCCGCTTGCCTTGTCACGCGTCGGTATGCGGCAAGCGGGAAGGTGATCGATCACTGCGAGCTAATAAAGCCGGGTGTAGTGGGGTTGTGATGGTGTACCGGAGCTATAAATTTCCGTTTGCCAATGGATACATGGCGCTGTGACGGGAAGGTGTGTTATGTTTTAGCGAACTAGAGACAATTTTCCTTAAGTGTTGCCATTTTATTGCACTGTCGATGGCAAAAGTGAGGCGTGAGAGTGAGTTTGCTTGTTTTATGTGCCATTTATTCACTACATCAACACGTCATTTACAAACGAAATGGTCCAAACGTTCTGGAATGAGTTGATTTAGTGATTTAAGCACTACAAAAACGGGAATGTATGCAATATTCTTACTATATAAACCGAATAAGACAATTTTGTAATGTGTGTTGCATAACTGTAGGCGTTTTGGGAATGAAATGCGCACAATTTGTGGTGTATTTGTACCAGTTTGTATAGAGTTGTTACTTGCAACTTTTTCATTACAAAATATTTAATTTTTCATACAAAATATCATGCCCAGCATCAGCATGAGTCGGTATGCTATAAATGAAATCAGAAAATCTCGAAAACAAGTGCACTATAAAAACCACCATTCGTCGGCAATGCTTCTCTGCCCAACTTTATAACCACACGTGTGATAGCTCTAGCGTAAGAACGGTCAAATCAATTGGTTGCACAGATTTTTGTGGGCACCTCGCATTCGACAGCATGCTCACGAGTGTTGTATCACAAACTCTCGTTTCCATCGAACACGTTCGGAGAGTTCATCAAAAAGCAACTCTACCTTACCAACCGTGGCAACTGCATTGTATACTCCCGCGTTACTTTCACAGGAGGGGGGTGTCCAACGTGCTGGACGGTTTATTTCGTGTCATCGTTACTGTAAGCCCTCCCTGTGCGCCCCTGCGAGTGTGTCACACAGTATGCACACGAAGGTCGGTCGAGGGATTGCATCTTTTACAACGCTCATAATCTGTGACTGAGAGCATCGAGAACACAACAAACATCGTATGCATAAGATTTGTCGTGCTGACTTTCGACCGACAGTGCTGTGCAGCTTAGCGCTCGGTGCAGCCAAAGTTTATGGAGCAACCCGATTTTGGGAACGCGAACCGAGGCAAAAAATGGAAGACTTTGCAGCTCACTTTACGACCACGCCACCGAAGACGGTATGCAATTTTTACGAGAAAGTAATGATGCACCCGCCAGAAGGGGTGTGTGTTTTCTTTCGGAGTTTGCCGAGATTGCTGCTTGCAACAAAGCGTGAAACATAGTAGAGCTGTAACCGAAATGGAGACGAGAGCATTAATCGAGTGCACACGATGCACGTTCCGTATCTCGGCACGGTCGTAACTTTTCGGTTAATATTGGATTTTTTATACATTTGTAATGAAGCGTGCTTGATGGTTTGCCGTGCAACCGTTAGGCGATCTTTGTTATTTGGCGTAGCAGGGAAAATGTGGTGAATTTACATGTTGATTGTAAGCGAAATTTTCAACTCTGTATGCGTTGATATGGTTTAGTTAAATTGCGCCTAAAGGTATGCAATGTAGATAAAAGTGCTATACCTTGTTTGTACCTTCATAAAAATCGCCTGAAAGTATGCAAAATGAATTATTTATGATGAAAAAGAGAAAAAATGAGTCAAAACGAAATAGTTGGATAATTTTTATTGTTCGTCATCTCCACGCAATAAACGCTTCATAATACGGCAACAAATTTTGCTTCCGACCACCGAAATCTTAACAAAACTAAACAACTTCCATGACACTTTTCTTATCAGTTCGCTTCAACTTTTAGTGTTTTTGCCATAAAGCTAAGCATTATGCATGCCAATGCAATGCACACACGGACCCGTACGCACTGAAGCGTACACGACCGCATCCAAAACATCCACCCCTTGGAGTGATCTGACTTTACTTTCTTGCAAGTTGCAATATCAGCCCGGGAGGAACTGTCAACTGTCCGAGAAAACAGTCCCCTTGTTCCCCTCCCCCCTCTCCCTAGAGGCCATCACAAAACCATCAAAGGCCCTTTGCCAGGCTTGCTGCTACGTACCACTAATGCTGCCTTCCCATCCTGAATAGCTTCCAGCGCTCGGTCAACCGCAAAACTTTTCCGCTTCGTCCACATTAGCTTCACCCGAACTTTTTGCCTCTAGCTATATAGTAGAAAGAGAGAGAGAGAGAGAGAGAGAGAGAGAGTGGGATACGATACAGCAGCACAACACACAACGCTCTAGCACTAGCAGCCCATTTCCGGTTACCCATCCGACGGAAAAGAAAAGTTTCACAAATGACCTACATAAAAACACACAACCGGGTCCGGTACAATCTTCTCGGGTGTATATCACACATACACACGCTCTCTCTCTCTCTCACACACACACACACACACACACACACACATCTTGCCCATTTCTGGCCACATCCGGGGCACTTTGCTGCCGTTCGGTGGCCGTTAGCAATCGTAGTATGACAAATTGTATAATTTCTCTCGTAATTACAGGCTCGATGAACGTATTTCTATGGGAAGGTCCTGCAAATTGCTCTCAGGCACTCGCCTGCCTAGACACCGGAACCGGTGAAGAAAATTGGCCGGCAAGTTTAGAAAAATTAGCATTACATAAGTGCAGCAGCAAACTCCCTCCCCGGGTGCATTAGATGGCATCGGAGGAGAGTTGAATGTATTTCATCAGAAAGCGTTCTTCCACTTTCCATATCTGCATACACAAAATGGTAACGTTTTCTTTTTGTTTGTGTGTTTTTACTGCCACTGCCCAAAATTGCACAAAGATCGAAAATGCTTCCCGCTTTATGTGTACGTCGTAAAGCTGCAAAAGGAAAAAGAACAGAAAAAGGAACGCTGCTGACGCTGGTGCAACTAAACTAATCAGCAAACTTGTGAACCATTTCGTCACGCTCTAGATAAACTTTTGCCGCACGGGGGTTTTTTTTTTGCCGAACGTCGGAACGGTCGGGAAATCTTTGAAATCGCACGATAGTTTTCTGACTGGTCGCATCTTTCGACGCTCACACACCACACCACGGAAGTCGGCAGTGGCGGAAGTTGTATTTGAAGTTTTCTACAAATTATGCCACGCACAGTAGACGGCGCAGCAGAGGCAGTAGCAGCATATGCTGTTTTTTTTTTTTGAAGGAGAGACCGGGATAGGAATCATAAAAAATGATTTACACAGCCAATGATTCATGTTACTCGAAACGCGACGGGAAAGTAGCTATGGATGTGTCAGTGTGTGGTTGGTAGCTGCTGAATATTTTTGGCACCCAATACACTATTAAGCCTTTGTATGTGTGTGTGTGTGTGTCTGTGGAGTGGAACATTTTGTGCACTTGCAAACTGCATTTCCCTCCCAAAAGCTGTTTAGTGTGTCGTTCCTTCGTGTTGGCGCTCATATCGTTGGCAAGCTTTCTAGCAGATACGATTTGCACCTTAAGCTTGTTAGCGTTGCCGGTAGCACGGCGAAGAAACGTGTAATCTGTCAACTTTCTTGCATTTGGAGCGCTTTTTTGTTGTTGGTGGTGGTACAAATCGGATCAAAGAGTGACGGGTTTTTTGCTGTACCTTTTGCATATGTGCAAAAGGCGGTAAAGTTTTCCCTTCATTAGCGTCACAGACGACGCTGTTCGCATCCCTTTCCCACCCCCGGCAGGAAGTCGAATGGATCCGATTTTGTAAACGCTTGCCATTCGAATAACCAGCAATGGTGCAGTAACTTTTTACGTCACTTTCCCAATCCACCGTGCGAGGCAGTAAATGGAGCAAGCAACGGTAAGCTGTTTGGGCGTTGAAACTGGGCCAAAAAATAAAAAAATAAAAGGATTTTGGCAAAGGGAAAGCGGGCGAACCGCTCTTCTAACAAGTGCTCCCGGTGTGGGAGGAATTGAAGCTGCAGTGCAAATCAATATAATGCCATCAGCTCCCTGCTGGGAAGAAAAGGGATCGATGAAGGTAGTGTAAGAAAGCGATGGAAGAACTAGCTTCGCTTCGCGAAGAAAGTTAAAAGTAGTTTTCCCTATGGGAAAATGGTGCCATCAGAGGGATATATAGTAGATGATGTTGGAAGAAAGTTCGAAGAATCGATTGGAAATAGGAAATGTTGCAAGAAAGCTTTATGTTAACGGCTCTGTGAACTAAATCTAGGAAATCTTCAGCACTATTAGCTTTTTTTGTCTCCTTTTTTCGTTTCAGTTCACCTCCGAAGTAGAGCACTAGTGCAGCATTAATAAGAGAGTACGGTTATCCTTGTTGCATACCTTTAGACGTAGTATGATTTTATCATCAAAATCCATATAATTTTAATGTTTCGAGGCTTTGAAAAGATTTGTAGTGTTTGCTTAATAACATTGAAAAAAATACAACACAAAATGGCCAGCATTAAAATCAAAGCCTCTGCAGTACATTCCAGCAAAACTATCGGTGAAACTTGTTTGCAAGCTCGTTTAAAACAGTAAAGCAGTTGTCCTGCTTGCTGCTGCACCGTACAGCACGCATTTCGCACAACCATTAACATCTGTCCACACGATGCATACGGCACTTCAAAACGTGGTGGTCGCCCAAAACCGGCCCCACCCGGTAGTAGGGGGACAAATGTTTATCGCCGCTTATCCTGCTGTTTATCTCCAATTTATCACCTGCAATGACCAATAAACTGGCGCAATAACGTACCACTATCCCTGCTGTGTGGTGTTGCGTGTGATAAACATCACACTCTATCCGCGTGTCACGATTGGTGTAATCGGATTCCCTGCGCTCGTCGGATCGGGCACTGGGAGGTAGTGGGGCAGCGATAAATAAATCCACTTGGGCGGGAAAATGAGCGTGTGTACCGATGGAAAACCAGGACACACGGTTGCAGCAAAAAAGCAACCCAAATCAACCGCATTAAACTACAGTGAATGAGTGTGTGTGTGTATATGTGTGTGTGTGTTTGTACGTGACGGTGGTGGTAAAGGTGAACTTTTGGTTCTTGTGCATTATTCATGAGGTAAAGCGTGTCTTTTGTTCATTTTGTTCCGTTCTTGAATCAATTCCGATCGTGTGAAGCGCGATTCTTTACTGATAGCAACACTCACCGGAGATAATCGGTGTTTATATGTGTTACAATTGCACACCGTTTGGGTTAATCTTGTTTGATGGCTATAATAATAACAACGAATCACAGAAGAGGGATTGAATAATACTTTTACCACTCAAAAGGTGTTTCAAGTAATAATACGTCTTAAAGTAGGCTATAATGTTTTTCAAAATAATAATTCGCCTCAAAGTATGCAATTATGAAAACAAGCACGCTTTATAAAGTTACTTTTTCATCCACATACTGCAAACATGTTTGATTATGAATGATACTCTGAGCATCAGAAGGGCAATAAAAATTAGTAATACGCCACAAAATATGCAATCATGCAAGCAAACAAGCCTATTAGTGCTACTTTTTCAATCACATACTCAACACATGTTTCGAAATTGAGCAAATTTTCCGAAAATTTACGAAGAAGCTTTTATTTCCTCACAGCTCACTGATTCAATTGCTTTGGGTAAAACAAACTGTGCTAAAAACTCCACTTGTAACAACTTTATCGCAAGCCCCCCTCCCACCCCCCATCATGCCAAACCAATGATGCCCGCATTTGCAAACCTCTGCAGTACATCATGCGCGCTACACGGGTATGTTGCGGCGTAAAGTGTGTGCAGCGACCCGCTAGCAAAACCGCTAGCAACGCATCCTTTACGCATGATGAACGATCGAGGCACCACACGCATGCCCTTTCTCACAGGCACGCAAAATATGGCACCCCGTATGTGACACAGAAGTTACACACCCGCGTGAAGGTGTGTTTGCGGCGCTCGCAAGTTAAAATTAAATTGGGTAGAAAATTCCATTTCCCACGATTTCGGCACATTGCCGCTGCTCGCTCGTTTCGGGGTGGAATGTGGTACGAAACATTTTCAACATTTTCACCTGCACGATGGTTGAGGAAGGCTTATTTCCTGGTCTCGCTTGTGTTTTTTAGTAATCCAAGAAAACACTTCCCTAGCTCGTAAAACAACCGCCATTACGCTACTTTTATGAGCATTAAAAAAAGCATTTTCATTCATTAAGAGGTACGAAACGGGCCAACGTAACGGGCTTACTCGTTCCCTTCTTCCCTGCGTGCTCTATTTTTTAACCACACACACACATACAATACCGCACCGAAAAATGTTTCCGCAAACAGGCAAGGTGGTCTTGGTTTTGGCGGCCACAGACAGTGATAAAAAATATTAAGACAAAAATAATGTTTTCTTCCTTTTTTGTTGGATTCTCACCCATTGTTCCACCTCCCATGGTGCCTTGGTGGTTATCCTTCTCGGAAAAAATATTGTTCATATTTGCGGCCGTCCGCACTGAACCGAGTGCCGGTGCAAGAATGTTGCAGCAAACTAATTTCAGCAATGGAAGCTAATTTTTTTTTGTTGCCAACCTCTCGACGGCAGCCGAGAAATATTAGCATTTGAAAATCATTCATTTTCATCCACTCGGGGTGGCTCGCAGGGGTTTTTTTTAATTCACCAAATTGCTGCTCATTATTTAGATAGCACCTCAAACGAAGCTACTTCCATTCGCTTTGACCATTTGCTAACAAACCACAAACCATGGACGGGTCCGTTGTTGCTGCAGCGCTCGGCTTCCGGGCTGATCATTAACCGGTGTGGTTGAGTGGTGGTTGAGGTAAAAAAGCTCATCCACTTCGGCAACAGTCTGCAGAGTGCAGAAGAAATAAAGGATATAATAAAGGACGAAACATAAAAAGAAAATGAAAAATCATGATTTGAACGTTACTGAAAGCAAGCGGGTGATTAAAATGGTCGGGAGGCGGAACTGAAGCTACCTCTAATGATTGTGCCAACGGAGTGGCAGCGCTGATCGGTTATGTAAACGTAACGAAACCGTCGACCGCATCGCGTTCATCAATTCGCAGGAAACGGCTCTTCTTACATCCAGTGGAATTGTAACGTTGGTTTTTGTACCACACGTTGTTACGACGTTGGCTTCTATTGGATGATGATATTCTATTCTTCCTTGCCATTCTTTTTCTCGCAGTTCCTTCAGTTCTCTATGTGCACTCTCTCTCTCTCTCTCTCTCTCTCTCTCTCTCTCTCTCTCTCTCTCTCTCTCTCTCTCTCTCTCTCTCTCTCATATGATGGTTAGCAATCGCTTTACGATCGATGGCTTTTTGCTGTTTTGCTCCGTACCGTTCGAAACTCGTTCCAATTAGATTCTTTGCCATTGCCGTCGACTCCCCGTTTGACTCATGTTTAATTAAATCTAGATTTATACGCGGTTACCGAGAAATTACGATGTCACTTTGGTTGTTTATCGTTCGGTTCGGTGAGGAAGATGCGGGAGGCTATGGTTTGCTAAAATACCCAATGGTGGGAAAGGAAGCTTGTCGAAAGCAGGAAACGAAAGAAAATGGAAAGAAAATGGAACGAATGGAAGATTGCAACGGAAATATGAATTTATGACAGTGAAACCTGCTTTACGAGTGGTTCGATTCGCGTCATTAGAAACCTTTCTTTGAAGCGTAGCCGAATAAAACGCCTTTAACTATGCAATCCTCATAGCAGAAGTAGATTTTTAAAAGATGCTTTATATTAAAAAAAGTCAATAAGCTCAGTGTCAATTTTAGTTGGCAGACATTTAATAACGTTGTCAACGCCCTTTAATACACATTCGGTCTGTTTTGCTGTGACGCTTCTCATCTCTATACTCAATCTGCCTCGCAGTGACGGTGCGTCCGAACCGTGACACGCAAAATGCCATTAATTCCCCAATCGAATCACGCTTCAATCTACAAATTGCTCGCTCGGTGCCCATGCCCTCGCACACCTTGGGCGTGACGCACACGTTCCGATTAACACGTTTCGATTAACAACAACCCAATTTTCGGTACCAAGTCGCAAAGCTCGCAAAGCGATCGCCAACGGCCATGGCATGATTTAATTGCACTAAATCCATTGTCAAAATATAGATCACCGCCCGGTGCGTTCGCGTTTGCTGCCATCCGGGAAATCGGGCGCCGATGGTGCATAGCTGCATAGTTGAGGTGAACACACCGACACACACACACCTGTCAGTGTTGCTTGGTGATGGCAATATTTTCACAACGCGACAACCAAATCGATATGCATTCCGATGCACCACAACTCCAACTGCACCCAACGTGGGGCGCACAAATCCCTAGGGAGTGAGCATTGCAATCAACGATTCGGTAACGGTAATCACAACGGGATATCAATTGTTCATTGCTGCTGCGAGATGGACTCGGTCAACGGTCGCAGTGCAGGAAAGGTGGCTTTTTTTTGCACAGCTCTATGCGCCACGGCTGTACCGAGTTCCGTGAATCCGGGTGCAGCTCTTTAATCAGGCTAATGGCACTGAACAGAGCTTTAGAATAAACCAGCCCATGCTTTTCATGGGAAAACATCGCGCATATAATGGTAAATCAAGAGCGGAAAAATATTCTCCTCCCAGCATTATTTTAAATCTGCTGTGTTTGGGAGAAAGTGAAGCTTTTCTTGTTTATTTCCCTTTTTTCTGAGAGATGTACAAACGGAAACGAAAAATGTTAAATATTAAATGAGGAATAGTACAATGTAATATTTACTTAAATCTTTAATCCAATTGAATATATTGTGGAGCATGATTTTTAAATTTCGCCGAGAATGAATGCTACAATCTAAACATCCTTTTTGATGGAAAATAATAGATTACCTCACAGATGATTTCACTCAACTCCTGAAAGTAGGCAATATAAACCATAAGCCGTTTTCTAGGTTGTTTAGCAAGTTTTTGTTGTAATTTGAAAAATAATTAGAATCAAAGATGGAAAATGAGGCAACGGAGTTCTAATGTTCTAAAATTGAACGGAGCATACATTTCAAGCTTATTGGTTCTTAAGCTCAATAAAGTTTGGAAGTTTTCTCGTACCATTGGATTTAGGCTAAACTCACAAACTAACCTACAGACAAACCTATTTATGAGCAATTTGGCAGAGTTTGATTCATACAGCATACTTATTGCAGTGCTTAAGCCTAGACGCGATAGAAGAAAATACCAAATAGTGCCAAAATCCAATAGACTGTTAAGGATACTCGCTTCCATTTCCTACTCCTACGCGCGTAGTGTATAAAACCATCCCTTCCCTTCGCAGAAAGCGCAGTTTGATGAAATGCTGGCAGCAGGAAGAAAAACGGCTTCCACCGCCATACCCATTCGTGTGAGTGTTCCCGAAATTGGACCATTTATAATCAGATTCGCCCTCACGGCCCGGGCCAGGTATTGTTCTCAAGTTTTTGGCTTGCGGAGGCTTTCGGTCTCGCCGCACCCATTGCCAACCCGTGCCAACAAATCTCTTCCTGCACAAACAAACCATTTGCACTGGCAGGCCTTGGCGGGTATCGGCGCGGCGCTTCCGGGGTAGGTTTCGAATCGGTGTGCCACCACTTCGGCCAATTCCCGGGCGCACCCAGCGCCCGTAAGCTAGCTCATAAATTATTCAAATTAAAATATTCGTCTTCTGGTAGTGGTGGTGGTGGCGGTGGCAGTGCCGGCGATGGTGGTGATCCCGGCTTACCGACTTCTCGGGTAGTTTGTGCGCGGTTTTTGGACCGGTCGACATAAACAAAATCGCTCGCCGTGCTTCCTTCCGCGCCAAAGTATTCCTCGTATTCTCGTACGCTCCGTTGCGAGGTGGAGAAAAGGAACCGTTTTGGGTGGGGATGTTGATTTTCGCTGTTTTCGTTTCATTTCTGTTCGCTTTCGGAGGAATTTTGCCGCAGCCTGTGTATGTGCGCGAGAATGCTGGCCAAGGTTTGCATCGAATGGATTTGCGTGCTAATGAAATGATGATGTATGTGTGCGAGAGTGTGTGTGTGTGTTTGTATCTGTGATGATAATGCGGGTGCAGAATGCTCGCGCAATAGTTCCTGGAATAGCACAGGTTGTATTTTCTTTTCGCTACTTACCGTTCGAGGAAAATTTGGGTGAAGAGTGTGAATCGTACGGTGCGAATGAGAAGAATTTCTAGGAATAATGGTTGAATAAATCATAGATAAGCGTATTGTGTGGAGCAGAAAGATGAAGGACAATCAAGGCAAACAATGTTCGGGTGGCTTGTCAACAATAAATATGAACGTTGATGTTTCGCGGGAAGATGTGGATGATGATAATTCTTGTTTAGCTTCGAATATGATACATCATGAATGCCTTATTACAACACTGAATAATATTAATATACATCCGTATTATTGTGCTTTAAATGTTTTGATTGTAATGAGTCTATAGAAACCAATAAAAGATTTCAAACACGGCGTGATTGTATATCCAGCCTTATATTTAGTCTTAATAGACGCATTCGTACTGCGGATTGCATAACAGCAGGCGTAAACTGTCAATTTTCATTTATTCTCTCCATTTATTCCTACCAAAACACTCAAATCACACTCAATTTTCTAGTTGTTAACTATAATTTACCACCTGATGTTTCACTTGGTCTAGGTCGAACGATTCTCCGACCAATTAGTTCCTGCTTCCTGCTTGATTCCATCGAGCGATGCTTAACCATCCAGCGCGGTATCATCCGTTCAGCAAAGCAAATAATTTAATTTCACCTAGCAACCAATCTCCGGCAACCGCTGCCCGCCTATGGGCAGCGTGATAAATGGCCACCGAAAAGCAAACAGTGTCCGATTTTTAACATTCTCACGAACGCCGGCCGTGTAACTTTTTTCGCTCTTTTAATTTCTCAGGGCAAAACCCCCGGGGGCAGCGGAGCTCACGTGCTCGCGGGCTCGCATCCCCCTTCCAGGCATTCGAGAGATCGCCAAGCGCGTGCCACTGATTGAAGATTACGTATTCAGCGCAAAAACCGACGAAAGTACCTTGTTCGGGATTATTTACCTTTGGAGGCAGTTTTTTCGCTCTCTATCTGTTTGTCGTGGATGGGCTGGAGTTGGAGTGGAGTGTGATTTTTTTTTATTTTGTTTCATCCACTCGGTGTATGTTCCCGTGTTTACCTTTACGGTGGTATTTGTGTACGTTTTACGTGGCTGTTGCTGTTGTTGTTGTTTTGCACCACTTTTGGCTTAACCTTTCGCATCCTTCCGGTATGCGCTGGTAGCAGGAATCGACTGTCGTGTAGCATAATCATGGGGCCTAACTTTTGCCACGCCATTCCCATTGCCAGCAGCCAGGAAAATGTTCGGTGAGTGTTGTGTGTTGCGTGTGCTTTTCTTTCTCATCCTCTTTTTTAATGCTCAACAGCAGAAACGGGGCAACATTTGCTGATAATGAATTCCCAGTAAACACGTAACCGGACTCCGGGAACGTGACTTTCGCGTTCGGGCCAGATTGGCGCGAGAGTGCACGCGTTTTATTTTTCATTTACTGGCGCTTTTTTTATTCTCCCCCTTTCTATCAGTCAGCCCCTCTCCAGCTGCGACATGTTCGGCCTGTGGGCAAGTTCTCGCTTTACGATCGTTTTACTCGGCCGAATGAGGGAAGGAGGCGAAACGAATTTGGCGCTTCCCGTGTCGCTTCCCGGCAATGGGAAAATGATGTTGAACCTTTTGAGCCTGCGGCATCCTGCTTCATTCCCGTCACACACTCACCTGCATATAAACCTGGGCTTTTTTTGGCTCAGGGCACGACATTTTTGTTCGTTCGTTCGGTTGAGCAAATCTTGGTAGGTGATTAAATTATTAACGTTCCACAAACACTTTACGACAGTTCACTCCAGCATCTGAGCGGAGGGCATGTGCTCGTGAAGTGGTATGTGTGTTTAGAGTGTATTCTTTTTCGGTTTTGTTTTGTATCTCTTCGATAAAACTTTTAATGGAGAGCTGCTTGAAAGATGTCAGCGAATGTTTAAAATTGCAGCGTCTTGTCATTTACTGCTATTTTAAGAGTGTTTTGCAACTTTCGAGACGTTGAAAGAAAGTTTGTTATACATTCAAAGAATTGAGGCTAAAAATGGGTTGATGTATGGTTTTTTTGTGTTGGAGCAAAGATCATAATAAAGCTTAGTGCTTAATCTTATTAGCGGAATAATACTAACAATACTATCACATACTACTACATACTACAAAATAGTACCCTTTTTTAAGTTTTTTATCTTTTACGAGGCAAATCATCGAGTTTTGCTTTAATCTGGACTTGTTTTAATCTACGATGGAATTGCAGAATTGCCCTACATTGCATACCTTCAAGCGACACTTAATGATACCTCGATTCGGATGAGTTGATTCAATTTATATAATTATTAATACAACTTTGAATCATTAATATAATTTTCATTCATTTTTTGTTGCTTCCAAACAACAACTTTACCCAACTGAGGCTTTATTTTGTATGCTCGAACATTGTATACGCAACGCGAACCAAACGGCAAACATCAACCAAACCAAGCACTGCACACGCTCAAACTTGTTGAGCTTAACCACAAACCCTCCCCCTCCCAGCAACCCACAAACAATGGATTGCACTTCTCGGCCGAGCATTGTATTGCAAACTTTACAGCACTCCAAGGCCGTCCAAAGGCTGCGGTTACTTCCTTACCTATCTGCGCTCCCCCTTACACCGTAACCGAAATTCGCAAAATGTATTCATAAACACATTCCACCCTCTTTGCCACAGTGACCGCATTGGTCCGCAATTTGCCCATGGATTTGTTTGAAGTGCAAGATCGTTCGGTATGGTGTGCAACACGAGCACACATACACACACAACCACACAGTACAACACAGTTTTGCTGCAGCAATGTTTGAGAATCGAAATGCGACGTCTTGCATCGAATCGAGAAGGAAGATTACAGCACTCGGGTTGTTCGTGGAGGTTTCTGGAACTTAAATTTCCTCGGCAGGGGAAGAGGTATGTATGCTTTGCGTCTTTCCGTGTTACGAAACCCAGATCTTAGAAGATGTGCCAGAATTTTCAACCACAGCACACACACACACACACACACACATCAACACACGCTCAGAACCCTTAACACAGATACAGACAGGGATATTTATTTTCCGAGCGTGACCAAATGGGAATAAAATTTGCCAGTTAATTGTGCGGTGAAGGGCTTTAGCATGCGGACGGCAACGGCATCCATGGTGTCCATGGAGTACTAGGTGGGAAATTTCAATTACATGCAGTACGTGTCGGGGCAGTTTAAGTAAGAGATTAGTAATGTGCTTGGTAGTGCTTGTGCCCCGCCCGGCTGGAACTGGGGAACGGAGTGAATGTGCAAATGAACCAACCAAGACGCTGGGTTTCGAGATGTTCCCACGGATGTTCCTCGCACCTCCCCTCAGAAAGGACAGGACAAAAGGCAGTCCCTGCTGTAGTTTCATTTCGTTGCGCGTCTGTGAAGCACATCTTGCGTGTGCTTTTGAGACTGAAAAGCCCTGCAAGGGAGCTTTCGTTTAAAGGATAATGTTCTTTTATCGCTCTCTTGGAACATAGACATGGCTGAAACGTGATTAATATGTACATTACCATTGAAATGTCATTTATCTCTTCGACAGGCAGCTGAAAATTGCATCGCATTTAAGCACAATCCTTCTTAGCAGCTCTTAGCATTTGTGTGTATGTAGATTCTCATCTTAACATTATGTACTGGAGGAAAAAAAAGTTTGCTATTTATTCTTAAGATCCTGCTACATGCACGTGGGAAGCGGGTTTTCATATATCATGCTTGCATTTGAATGTTAATCAACCATAAATCAAACCGAGTATCCGTCGGCCAAATCTAATATTCATACCTTTTGCGGACCATTATCCGTTACCACCGGGCTTTGGTGTGGGCATGGTGGAGCACTGCAACTTTCCGGCTATGTTGGATGGGGCAGGGTGGCAGAAAAAGCAAACTTTACCAACCTATAAAGTGTCGACCCGTAATCTAGTCCCGTGTACCACAAAACCATTTCTACCTGTCCATGTAAAAGCTCGTCGTCCCGTGCTCGCTCGCCTTACCCCTTGTCTGCCTTATGTAAACCCGACAAGATGCATCCTGGTGGGTTAGGAGAGGCAGGGTGCTGCCAGTGCTGCAATCTAAGACATTTATCTGAAGTACAATTTACGGAATGTAATGAATTTTTTACACCCAAGCGTGCCCAGTCAACTACCTCCGATGGGTGACGCTGAAGAAAGGCAACTCACATTCCACCTGACTTGTCGTCGGGTTGTGCAGCTCAGTGTGTGAGTGAGTGTGCTCAGTTCGGTGTGCATTTACTGGCGAGTGCATATATTATCGAGGCTTCGGGCGTGGTACGGGTCGTACAGACCCTATGGCGATGCTGTCGGAACGCATATAAATCTACATTTCATTGGCGTTTTTTGTGTGTAAGTGTGCGGATGCTGAAGCTGTCCGTTTCTGCTGTGTGCGGGAATGTGTCCCGGGAATGTAAGTCTTTTGGTGTGGCTTTATGTACCATCTGTTTTAGAGCAGATGGAGCAGGAGGATGGGGAGGTGAAGTGTTTGAGCAGTGCGTTTTACACGGGAAAGGTGTTACGATCTGCAGCACGAGGCGGTGTTTAGCTTTTGTAGACGGGGCGAAGCAATTGAAATTCACTTCCAGGGACATTTATTATTGGAAAGCTTTACCGGATCAGATGTGGGAAATAAAACCGAAGGGGAATGTGTAAGTATGCATGTGTGGTTTTGGTACGATCATGAGTTTTTGATAAATTTGTAGAAGTTTTTGAGTGTTCTTTTTATAAAAACATGCTGATAATGTAAATAGGTGAGGACTTATCCGAGCATCGTTGCGTACTTGAAAAGGTCGAATGTTTAATTTTTACAATTTGAATGCTTAATAAACTAGCTATAAAATAATATTATGCGCCTAAAGTTATGCATGCTTTGCAAGTAAAAAAAATCATATTGTGTTGTAAGATTTCAGTGAGTAAGGTTTAAAGATAATTTATTGTGATTGTATACAATGTTAATCGACTCAGAAAGCCTTATGGTAAGCCCATGTGACCACGTAGGGCCTGAAAGAAGAAATAGTTAAGTATTCATCCTTATCGGTTCCCCGCTGAATCAAGAATGAAGTGTGTAGCCAATAATTTATGAAGCACAACATGCGTGCATTCTATGTATTTTTCAGCACCAATCAACGGCTCTGGAACTGTTGCAGACTTAGGAATAGTTTTTAGATTTGCTTAGGATGATTTCGTTGTCTTTTTTGAGTCTTGTTTGCTTAAACGTGTAACTTGGATGTAGTTTAAAAAGTTATGTACAGCTTGCATTCGCAAATTGAAGCCTGTCACTTGTCAAAGCACTAAGTCACTATTAAAAATGTTAGTAAACGTTCAATATATCTTACTGTAGCAAACTCCATTTTAAACTTAATTTCAACAGCTTTTCTTATGCAAAGGGGTTGATTTTGTTTTATAGCATATTAAGTATAATTATAGTTTCGTTCATTGTTGGCCCATAGAACATAGCGAAGATTTGCTGGTATCACCATGTTCTGCATATGCTTTTTGCATCAATGG
Organism: Anopheles gambiae; assembly: GCF_943734735.2. Classification (NCBI taxonomy): domain Eukaryota; kingdom Metazoa; phylum Arthropoda; class Insecta; order Diptera; family Culicidae; genus Anopheles; species Anopheles gambiae. The sequence continues at coordinate 28,970,641 of NC_064602.1, forward strand.
GTAAGGAAAATCAGTGCAAGTTTTATAGCAGTCTGAAGTAAGGGATATAAAAACATCTATTTATAAACTTTTTGGTATGCTTCACAGAATTCATCTTCTTCTTCTTCTTCTTCTTTGGCTCAACAACCGATGTCGGTCAAGGCCTGCCTGTACCCACTTGTGGGTTTAGCTTTCAGTGACTAATTGATTCCCCCCCATAGCAGGATAGTCAGTCCTACGTGTGGCGGCGCGGTCTATTTGGGGATTGAACCCATGACGGGCATGTTGTTAAGTCGTATGAGTTGACGACTGTACTACGAGACCGGTTAAATTCATTTCATTCATCTTAGCAATCTTAGAATTCATCTTAGCATACATTTATTGCTGTAAGAATAAAGTTTCCGTTTGATATTTAATAACTGCAAATCATACAGCGTTACACTTTTTTAAGTCCTTTGCTGGCTGAATGATCCCCCATAACGCGGTTTGCCACTTAAAAACCTTGAAGAGACGAATGATAAGTGTAAAACATCATTGGCACTGTACAGCAAATGTGCTCTCCTTTTGCTAGTTTATCATATTCTTTGAGTGTTACAATATTGTAGTGGCAGTATATTTCTACATTTTTCCTATTTCCCCTCGTACATTATTCCACATTTGCTTTCAATCGTCGCCCGGAAGCCTCGACATGACTTCTAATGAAGTTGATGGCAGGTTCGATGGCAACTCACCACACGCAACCACCGTGCATCGTAGTTGCCATACGCTGCCCTCATTGTCGAGTGCCAACAAATTCATTTACTTTTAATTCACTTTTTATCGCCTCCCTCGGCATGCAATTGCACCGCGTGGTGGCGAAAGTATGCGATAGTTTGCTTCGGCATCCGCCGCACCGAACACCAAGTGGGTACCCCTTCATTTGTAAGTCAAGGGACCCAAACGGAGGCATTATGGTCTTGTTCTTCAAGCGAGTGGTCGGAGTTGCAAGCCAGCTGGGACCGTTTTTCTGTCGAGCTCGTAAATAGGAACACAATGGAAAGCAAAGCGCACATGACGCATGCCGGGTGGTGCAGTGGTGCAAGTGCAAAACCTCAACCCAAACCAACTTCAACAAACACATTTGCCCTCAGTGGCGGTCACGACAATCAGCACACGAATGCATCGCGTTAACTGCGCTCGTGGTTTGACTTTTGTTCCCCCTTTTTTGATGTGAAGGCGAAGTCAGCAACCGTTCATGAACTTCCTCCAGTGGTGCAAATAATGGAAACTTACGAGCGAGTGAGCCCACACGACGTCCAACCGTTGGCGCGTTGAAGGAAACGAAACGTTCCTTGGAAACGGTGTCACCCATTTCGGGGGGAACTATCGGCCGTAAATAAATAATAAAACCGCAATAAGAATGTAGAGCGCGCTGGGAGGGGCGAGTGAAGCCAACCTCCCATCCATTGGAACGTAGCAGGTGGGTTGAGGATTTTTTTTACTGTTGCAAAACTGCACCACGAAATTGGTGCAGTGGGAAAATTGCTCGGAAAATTGGATCGAAAAGGTTTCGTTTTGAACGCGTGAGTGTTTGATGGTTTTTTGTTTTTAGAACGAAGCGGCAAACCATTCAGCTTGTAGTTTCTAGGTACGGTTTTGTGTGGCTGCGATACATTCGCATCAATCGTGCAGCTAAGTGGTCGGTAATTGCGTGGTCTCCCCCCCTGCTTTTTGTGGCGCATTGGGGTGGAATCGACTTCGGTGTAAACGCTAATCGATTGCGGACGTTTGCTTTGATGCTTTCCAGCTGGTGCTGAAGGGAGAAATAGTTTTTTTGGGTGGGGTATCATTCCACAATGATTGCCAGCAGATGGCGCCACTCGGTCACCGAGTCGAGTGAAGTTGACAGATTAAAAGCATTCACATTGGGTAGGGTAGCATCGATGTGATAGGAAGGAGTTTGGGTGTGGTATAGTTTGCTTCGGGAATTAGGACGAAACAACTGTTGGTAAAGTAATTTTGGTCTATTTTTGGCCTTTTTGTGCAGCCGGAAGGACAGAATTCTTCGAACGAATGGTGATACGAGCACCAGAACTATTCCTTTGTACGAGATTAAATTTAGAAATGATTTACACTAACGACATTGTGAGACTTTTCCTTTAATTCTATTTTGGTGTTTATTTTTTACTATTTCATCTCGGACAAAAATTGTTTTGGTGATTGCATAATTTAAGGCGTAATTCAATCGACATGGCGTCTGAAATTGAATACATTTAGGAGCCATCACAATCTTTCTTATCATTATCATATTGATAAATATGATGATATCCTTATAGATGAATGTATTTTATGTCGCTGCATATATTAAGAACCCACTCTTTGTAGAACAAAGATTCATTCAAAGCTTTAAGATAAGTCCGGATTATTTTTAATTGAATTGCTTAGATTGCATAAATTTAGGAGCCGTTCTTTTCCATGTATAGAGCAACTCGCAGCAACTTTTTAACTTTGCCATGGAAGAAGATGTATTGTTCTCCATACAATTACGTCTAATGTGCTGTTTTCAACTACATTTTACTTTGCCCCCAAGGCATCACATTACTTTGCCTAATTTTACAGAGCAAGCTCGATACAATTGGTTCCACGAAACCGTTCGACCACATCTCGGTCTCGATTGGCCACGCTTCCAAGAAAACAACCCCGTTCTATTCATCTTCAAGATCAACCGGCTTGCGAGCGTTGCCGGTTTGGTAGCATTTCCTTCCGTTTCGACGATGCCGAAGCCCGGTGGCGGTTGGGATTAGTAACAAGCAATTTTAATCATGCCATTGTTCGGGAAGCGAGTGTATGTTGTTTGCTTTTCCGAGGTCAAATCAGCACGGTCGTGGGCCAGCCATGCTTGCTGTGCTTCGTTTGGCTAATGTCGCCAGCTGCAATAAAACGGGGCGCAGGGTAAGCAAGCAACGGGATGGAACTAGGACACCAAACAACAACAGCGCCAAATCGGTGGTGGAAATGGAGGGGAGACAAATGGTGCAAAAGCAATAGCCCTCTTGCGAAGCGCTGCGGGACCGCCACGGGAGTTTCGTGTAACGAGTTTCGAGAAGCAGTTTCCATTTCATTTTCGTCCATTTTATGGCATCCCCATTCGCTTGCACGCTTGCCCACGTCTCTCGTTGCAATGGCGAGGACAAGGAGCGCGTTCGCGGCAACATTGGAAGCGTTGCGTACTGTTTTGGGCCCGTAGGGCTGGTTCGATGCGAACAACAGTCAGCAACGGCGAGCTGCTTGCTGTTTTGGCTGCATTGGTAGCAGAGCGAACGGGTTACGAAGTTTGTCTGCTCCCGGGCGAACCTTCATAAAAAGATCTATGTGTCCACAACAATTTCGAACGATTCGTATCACGCTAGGGTGAAGAGGATGGCCTCGGTAGCGGGCGAATAGTAAACCATGTGGAGAAGACAAAGCAGTTGCTTCTGGGGTTCATGATGCAGCTTGGTGCATGGTGGGAATAATGTTTGTTGGGGTATGGACATTTATTTTTTATGGAAAAAAAAATTTCATCGGCAGCTTGTTTTATGGAAAAATTTCATTGAAACATGTTAAGTCTAGTCTTGAGGTTCTTATTGAAGCCTTATCCTGTAATCAGAGTAACTGTGAAACTAGATATATAGAGACAATTTAACGCAGTGAAGCGTGAAATAATAGCTAAAATCAACATGGCTGAAACATTTCACGCCTAAATGTATGTACCGAGCTGTCATCCTTTATGGTGCGATGATATTCGATGCAATTCCAAAATTTTAACGCGTGAAAATATTCGCAATGAAATTGATTGTTTTTGTATGGACCTGTCATTCAAAAAATACATTGAATGTCATCGAATTTGGCTTCACGCTTCACGGCGCGACGCTATTTGGCGGGATGTCTGGTTTTACGGTTACACTCACCAAAGCTTTTGGTAGAAAACTTTTGAAAGAAATAGATTGCATAAATTTAGGCAAATATTAAATCAAAAATATTCCGACTTTTTTTATAAATTTGTATTACATTACACCAGTTTTAAATGATGAAAAAAAGCTTTAACATTATTTTGACGTTCAAAAAAATTGTAGCAGAAAATATTTTCAAACGCAAGTGATAAAAATCTCATGACCAAATACCATCCCATAGTCATCGCACCAAAACACTTTCGGGTCGAAGGGAAACCAATGAAAGTGCATCATTGAAAGCAGGGCTGCTTGACACAACAAAAAAACACAGTTAAAAGCAACAACAACACAAAGAATCCTTAGAAACATACCAAATTGTAGTGGAAAATCGAAAACAGCCCTGCGCCAGACAAGCAACGAACGGGTGCTGCCTCCTCGTTGACTGCCGCCTTTTTACAACACCAACAGCCAAAAACCCGCGTTAAGTGAAAACTGGCGATAGCAAAAATTTCCAATCTTTCCAACCCTACAAAAAAGCGCCAACCCTCCTAACATTGGTGCAATCAGCCGGGGGAAGTGGCGATCGGCGAGGAGCGGGAAAGCGGGTGGGATGAGAAATTTTGCGTCATTGAAACCGAATTGAATGGAAGGTTGTAAAATTGCGCCAAACTGCGATCTCTGCAATCTTCACTACAGCCTCAGGGGGAGGGTAAGACAGAAAAAAAACATGAACATAGTAACGAGATAGTGCACGGGGGGTGCGAAAAGCAAAAGTGATTTTCGCTAGGCAGCGTTCGGGCTTGGGATGCATCGTGGCGCTTGTGTACAACGATGTAGCGCTCGATGCGGCTGTACAAGAGCCCTTCGTGTGAAGCAGCACATGGGCGAATGGGAAAGGATGGGTTGGGTTTCATAGCATGATTACACTGTAAACCTATCTGGTAAATGATGATGGTTTGGGGAGGGGATTGAATTTTGCACAGAGAAAAAAAAGAAGTAAGCTACGATGCAATATTGAGTAGCCCGGTGCCCGGTTTGGTGCTACAAATTTGAGGTCAGTAGTCGATAGTAATTTGCATGGGAGTTTTTTTGTTTCGTTTTACATGACAGGCTTGAAAACTCAAGCAGACAGAAACAAATTTTACGAGTTTTATTTACTATCGACTATACTGTGTAAAGCGCATTGAGCAAGGGAACCCTGTTCAATGTAAAGGGAGTTAAATTTAAAAAGGAATTGAATGCACGGCACATTGCATATCTTCAGGAGCTTTGGAATTGCTTCGAAAAGAATACATTTTTGACTCTTTTCTTTCAATCGACCTTGAGAAGCTGAAATTAAACGCAGCGTTTAAAGTTGAACAGTCAAATGGTGGTTAAAAACTGGAAAAAGGTAAATCGAGCATCGTATATTGTAACGTATGAAACAATAGTACCTTTCCTCAAATTGTCCATGAACGAATCCGACGCTACCGGTACATTTGCCAGGAATAGTTTCTTCTGGTCGAGTGGTTCTGTATGCTAACCTTCCCAAAGCGAAAACTGGTTCATGTGGCTTTTGTTTCCTTCCGATTCACAAATCAGCAAAATAGCAGCAAACTACCTGTGCTTTGCGGTTGCTTTCTCGCGTGAAGGTGCAGTAAGCGTTTCTCTTTTATGGCTGCTTTTATTGCTTCGTGGTGAGTGGTTGTACGTGTAGTTGCATTTTTGTTTTCTTTTGAGGGTAAATTGAAAGCTCAAAAGTTAAACGTGCCAAAAAGGAAAGAAAGTGCAATATAATAACCAAAGCACTCCGACGGTAAATGCTCCCCGTGCAGCAGCCTTTTCTTACTATCAAAATTATAATAGCAAGCAATAAATCCATTCGAAACTTTTAGCGGTCAGCATTCCGCTCTTCCTCGAGCTTGCTTACCTTGGTTTAGATTTTCTTTTTTTTCAACCCTCCTTGCATGCCTAAAGAAGCTGTTCGTTTCAGCATCAACAGCACGCACCATAACTTCACCATGGTAAGGTGAAAAGGGGTTTCGAGCAGTATTAACCACACACACACACCGCCAGCTGCTGCCAGGCTCGACCTTTGGGGCATGTTGTGTTGAAACTTGTGCTGCTTCCCGTTTAGTCCCACGCCATTGTGCGCTATGTTCAATGGTGCAAGTGTACCCACGGGATAGCAGGCGTCTCCGTTACAACAAGAGTGAAGGCGCAATATTGGTTACGGTACCGCTCAACCGTCGGTGGTTAACGAACTTAAACGGTGAACCATGGCCGGTGCGCAAACAGTTCGACACCATCGTGGGCAATGTAGCATATTAATAGCATAAGACATGCCGTGGCCCCCGCAAGCATCGAATAACAACAGTCGCGCACTACCAAACAGCGTGCTCTTGGGATGTGTGTACAAAAGTGAGAGAATGAGGGTGTCTGTTAAAAGTGCTGACTAGGGATTGTTTGTAAAGGTGAAGTTTTGCCCAAAGTTTCCTGCTCTTCTTCTACCCTGCTGTTTGAGTTTCACGCAGTGTCATCCAGCCGGATGGTGCGTGTACTTGACTATGGGGCATTTGGTTTGGCGTGGTACATGTGCCAGTGCTTGTCTCATTACCGGCAGCCAACGGTACGCGGCAGTGAAGCATTGAAATTCATTAGGTAATAATTTTCGACATTTTACAATAATTGTCTCCAAAAAAAAGGACGTGAAACCCCGAACCATTATCACTCGACTTGCTTGGCAGTGCAGCAATGTGTGTAAGAGATCGGAGTGTACGCGACCAGTGTGAAAGTATACGCTATAGAGGTTGTAATTTGAAAAGGGAAGGTTTGGTATGCGTAATAGTTTGAATGCGATGGAGACGCCTGGTAGTTGGTGTTGTTTTGGTAAATACGATAGATCAGGGGTCGGCAAATGTTAAAAAAGTATCGTATTTTAGCGTGATATATGCTGATAATAATAGGTAACAGGTCAAAAATGACTAAAATCAGATTAAGGAGGTCATTATACATGAATGTGCTTTCGTTTACGCTTGAGACATAACATCCGATTAAATACAAAGATAGTCTGGTCTGAAAAAAGCAATTAATGTTGCCAAGGAAACGCATTTACCGCATTTTTTTTTGAAAACTGAGAATACAATTGATCTTACTAGATTCTAAAATAAGTTCATACAAAGGCTTAAGCATGAGGCTAAAAACAAGCGCTAAAAATATCAAAAGAAGGTGAAAGTTACCAGATGGCCTACAATTTGCTTGTAGTAAATTCCAAAAAAAAAAATGCGAATTTGATTGTAATGACATTTTTAACATGTAAATGTACATTATTTTTTAAATTGAGAATTTTGTAAAAAAACTTTTTTTTGTATATTCACGATTTTATCAGGTCATATTGGGGTCATTTTACACGATGATGCGGTAACTGCTTTTTCTAAAATTTCGCAATAAATTTTTGTAACATATATCGCTTTGATCCTCCATTTAGACGCAGTGCTGTTGAATATTATAAAATAAACAAAAAATTAACACAGAACGATGATTAATCAATCTTCATAAAATATTTTACAGCAAATGATGTCTGACGACCGTGTGTCTGTTTGCACCTTCAAAGTATAGATCAAACGGTCTCACAAGCCGAACAGTGCCAACCCCTGCGATGGATGAAAATGTGTCGTCTTTGAAAGTTTTATGCGCTCATTTTGTGCTTAAAAAAACAAAAATTACAAGTTCACGTGCCATGCCCCCCTGTGAACGTTGCCTGACTTTGTTGAAGGTGCGTAATATTGAAACGGTTTAATTTACGATCCAGCCTTTAACTTTTTGTTTAAAGTACAACAACACACCTACACACACACACGCTCACATAACAAGCGCATAGTGCATCCCATTGTACCGAGCACTCGATCGTTACACACAGCTCATTATCATCTCCAGCCTCGTTTGCTGTGCAGTGAACGAACCTTTAAAGGCCGCTCGGCACACATCGGACCTTCAATCAGGGACCGGCTATCTCAGCCGTCACATGCGCCCCAAACCATTGTGCAACCCCATCGTTGGGTCTGTGAAAGCGAGCAAAAGTTTAATTTGAGCTTTTTTATGGTTTGTCATCGAGCACCGGTCCCGAATCCGTCCGGTGCCTCGGTTAGGGGCGAGATTTGGCTCCGTTTTTGCTTAATGAGGGTGTTACCCAACAACAAAAAAGGCATCCCCTACACCAGCTTAGGTGGCGAACGTGCGTGAGCATGTGTGTCGGTATGTGAGAATGAGATTAAACTTAATTGCAAACCATGGCGCGCTCTAGCAGATGTCCACAAATCTGCTCGAAAGCTTTGCCCTAACATTTTCCATGGATCATGTGTAGAGCTGCCTATCTGCTTTGAAATAAATTTGCCCATGCACAGCTTTACCCCTTTTTTGGCTTTTGTTCTTCATGCTTCAGCTCATCATAAAGCTGGAAGCATTCATTAGTCAGCCGAATGGATGCTGCATAACAAGGAAGAAAGAATCGAGAAGCAGTTACGCTCCCTTTTGTATGCATTATCTAAGGGTGCGAAAATTGATTACCGAGTCCGTCCGATCGCGATATGATTCAGCATACGCAGAGAGAGAGAGAGAGAGAGAGAGAGAGAGAGTGAGAGAGAGGGAGGGATGTGTCATTAGCACAAATCGAGCCCCGGACTCTTATCAGATTGTCGTTGAAAATTGTTTCCAAAGCAGCAGCAACCAGCTTGATTTGTGGCTTTTACAAACACATTATTATAATCCAGTTTGTGTGGGATAAAATAAACAAAACGTTAAACAGCGCGATTGTTACCATTTAAATGGATAAGTTTCCCGACTGCTGAGATGCAATCGGCAAGCTTGCCACAACCACTGCTTGCACACTAACACACGCACAGCTTACACACCATTACCACGTTATCGAAGCCACACATACCATCCGTCCGTAATGCTAATCTGGGGTTTTTCGAGCAATAATTATAATAATGGGCGCAATTGGAATTAAAATGGCAACACACGAGTGCATCCTTTGCACCGCTACATTGAGCTGCCGCTTTTGCAATTATATTGTACGCACTGTGAGCCGTGAGGGAGGAAGCCGTGCAATGCAACGCGGGAGTAGTGGAGGAAAAATGGACGAAACTTTTGAATTACTGAGTACAATCTCCCGCATTACCGTGCATAAGTGTTTGCAAACATAGTGGTAGTGTATGGTAGTGTTTCACGTGGCAACAGAAACGATAGAATTCAGCAGGCCAAAGTTGGTTTCCTTCTGCAGTGCGTTTGCGATGGGCTAGAATTATGTTTCACTTTGTTCTCGCATTTGCCTGTGCCCACAAAGGAACCACCGGGCGTAGCACCAGTTTGATGCTGCTATGGCAATAAATGAGCTATAAACGAATGGAAGGGAAAACACAACTACACACACAAACATATTATTTTCCCCCGGCTTGCCCGGGTTTTTGCACAGTTTTGGCACTCCAAAGCCATGAACTGTGTGGTATAATGTTTGCGTTTATATTTTATATGCTGTGCGCTGGGAGATGCGAGTCGCTTCTTCAGATAAGCCATGCAAACAAAAAAAAAAAAAACAAAACAAAAAAACACAAACACACCCAACCATACCTTGCCCGGAATGCACCGGCTGCACGTATTGATGCGAAGGATGGAATTAATTCAAGCAGCATCGCAATCCCCCACCCGCCCGCTGCACCACACGATGGTGAAATATTTTCATCGTGCGCAAAAAGTTCGGGCACAAACCCCGAAAGCTTCGCTGCATAAATCCGTTTTCGAACTTGTCGAAATGCAGAAGTTCGCAGCAGCAGCAGTAATAGTGACGCTCTTTTGGCTTTTAATTAAAACCATCCTTTCCTCGGATCGGCTTCAGTACCCACTATTGCGCTCGTGGATGGGCTGGAAGTTGTGGAAATGTTGAGTACCAGAAGCCTGGGTAGAGTGAGGGGAGCTGTAGCTAGGTAGTGCCTCAAGATGGACGGGCGGGAGAGGAGGTACAGCTGCGCAAAGTTTCACAAATGAACTGCATGATACAACATGCAGTTTGCTGATAAGCGCTTGAGCCGATAAGGGGTGGCTTATATCTAATTGAAAGTTCGCCTCACGTTGTGCATGATTTCTGCGTCTCGGCACATTTTCGGTAAATATTATCGAGTTTGTGGCAGCGTAGATGAGTGTGGGTGTGCGTGGATTTGCTGTAATGTACTGATCATTGTTGGCGGCCCATGTGTGCAGGCACGATTTCAATTGAATATGTAAAATTCAAAAGTAGTCATTGGAGCGTAAAATTACCTGAAAACTGCATTTTGTGTTCCATGGAAGGAGTAGCAAGGGTAGTTCGAGTGAATTATTGTTGGAAGAGAACGTAGTTCATAGAAACCAACATACATATTCAAGCTAATTCCAAATGGCTGATGTGGCTGAATCATTTGCCTAATCAGATTAAACTAATAGTTGAAGTCGTAGCAAATAAGCTGCCATCAAAATTGTTTTATTCTCATACTCGATTCGAGTTGGCGCGAGACCGCGAGGTTGTAGTGCCGGATAAGGCACGCTCGATTCGAGTGGAGAAATTTGACTGGATTGCTTTTAGTGATATGTTTGTTGTATTAGAATTTTGGTAGGGAAAATCAATCGATTCCCCGCTGGGATTTTGATGTCGAGAACGACAGGCTCGAATTGACTCTGGAATTGAAAGAACATACGCTTTCATAAAAAATGTGCCTGATTTCTTTGGCACTATTTAACTCGATGTCGATACACCTCGACGATTGCAAGAATAGAATAAGCCTAAAAGTCTCAACAAAAAACAATAGGAAATGTGGCTAACTAGAAAATTGTTGAACATTAAAATCATTAATATAGGAGCACAAAATCATGGACTGGACTGAATAAAACCAAAACGTCCGAGTACTCCCAGGATAAGGTGTCCTTACATGGCTCAGAGAAGGAAATGTCTCCCAGCCAATATGGATTGTAGCGCCATAAATTATAATTGTATGCTCGATTTTAAAGCAATAGGGTAAACGTACCAATAGTGGTGCTAGTACCAATAGTGGTGGTATTGCACTAAAATGCGTCTCATACGATAAATTAACAGTACTTAAGTTATTTACGATAGTGTGAAATGTTCTCTAGCCTTTTACCTCATAACCTCATAGACCTCATAACAACGCAATTATTAGTTTTTTTTAAACATAATTGTTATCAAATGATATTGTATTATTCAAATTCATTGGCTTTTGACCATATTTACGTATTTTTAAGTGTTTTTTTTTTACGATAGTGCCATTATAGGTACACCAAGCAGGCAGTGGTCCTAGTTCTAAAATCAATAAAAAACAGGTAATTTTCGATTTTTTTCTACGACATTTTTGACATGTCGTACTGTTTTCATTAAAATGAGCATCAAAAATGAGTTTTCTGTAAGTAATTTACCAAACAAAGGTCAAACTTCGCTTATTTGGCTGAGTCAAATTTCAAATCAAACAAACTCTTCTGGGTATGGGTTGACGACAGGTGTTATTCAGTACTTTAGTCAATATTTTCATCAACCAAATTCATACATTTTTTACGATCAAATTACGAGAGAAATCATTATTGTCGCAATAATCCTTGCTATTCAAACGAAAACAGCTTCAAAACTAAGTTATATTGATATTATACACTGTTTTGAGGCATCTTTGTTTACCACCACTATAGGAACACAATACGACGACTATAGGAACCATATCACCATTATAGGTACAACGAAGCAATCACAAAAATATGTATTTTTTCGTAAATTTGATGTGTTTCACGGTAAAAATGGTTGTGATTGCGAAGATAAAACATATTCCAACTGTTATGTGTTAAAATATTCAGAAATTGTCCTTCCTGACATTTTAAATCCATTAAAACACATCTGTACCACCACAAATTGCACCACTATTGGTACATTTACCCTACGGCATTTTGGATCGTTCCTCTTAAATAATAAAAAATCATGAATTTAACATTGCCCCCTTCGCAAAAGTTTTATGTTTGCAATGGACAAAAATGAATAGAATCATGCCAGGAATCTTGTAACAAAAGGCAATGTTCTGTTGAAAAGAGGTCGTTTGTTGTATCTCTTTTAGCTATGTTTTATATATTTTATAAAGATTGGATATTCAGAAGAAAAATACATTTTCACTTGGTCTTTTAAAAAAATTGATCAATTAATTAACACCATAAACAAACTTCCATACGGAGTCAATACATATTGTTGAGTGATCTTTTGCTATGTAATGCTAAATATAAAATATTTTACTTACATTAATACTACGCTATTGCACTGCATATGTAATCGAACATGTTTTATTCAGCTCACTATGTCGTACATATATTGTCGTACTCTACGCGTTTGTCTGAGCACGCACAAGTAAGAAAAAAGGGGGTAAGAAAACAGCAACTGCTTCGAAACACCACATAATCTTCATAAATAGGTGAGTTATCGGTCCGATATCGCATTATCCGTAGGGGACAAACCAGTGTACTGCCAGTGAAAGCGTGTAATGCATGCAGAAAAAAAGGGTCAACCATTTTTCGGCGGGAGAGAGAGAGTCTCGTAAAGCTATCCCTTCCAAAGCGCAGGAAGTGCTGCGTACGTGCCACAATTTAACGGATCACGAGTGGAACGATCGGAGCGAGCTTGAGTGCGTGCAAGTGGAGTTGTGCGGGGGTGCGTGTAACGGAATTTTATAGCTTTTAGTCCTTGTTCACTTTCCGATGTTGTTCGGAGTGGTACGCACGCACGCACGACAACAAAAAGAGCGATCACATCGGTTAAAGGGTAAGTTATAGGGACGCCACATTAATAACATGGCGACCCAACGTCCACCGGCCCGTGTGCATGCCGAGGAATGATTGCTTTAATGAAATACGTGAGGCTGATGCTGGAATGAAAAGGGATTCACATTGTGTGTGTATGTGTATCCCAGGTGTTTTTTCTTATTTATTTCTGTCACAAAGAGCGTTTAATTGCGAATCCGTTTCGGGATTACAAGTGTTGTGATTATTGGTTTCGAGCTTTTTTTTTGCCGAAAACTGAAACGCAATTAAATGCGAAACGCATTTTGAAACTGAAAGCTCAGCACATTCTTCATCTTATAATTGTCAGTTGCGCTTCACGTTAAATTTGCCAAAGTTTCGCCACCAAAGTTACCTTTGCACAGTGCGCAAAAAAGTCGAACTATACTTTTGTAAACCAATTCTCCCCTCGCTTACCGATGCTAATTCTTCGTGGGCAGTAAATAAAAGCTCCTTATTATGTTAATCCCCCTCCAAAAAAGCTTCTAATGGGTACAGCAAAATGTAAAAGAGTGCAAAAACTCCTACAAAACTCGCCCTAACTAACATAATCCCAATGCTGGGGCGGTCGGTGCTGTTACTCAACAAAAAAAAAAAAAAAAAAAAAAAAAGTGAGCTCAAACGCTTCCCGGCAGCAGAACTTTTCTGCTAAGCTGCGTGTTGCATAAAATTAGCTTCTTTTAGGGAGCGCTTAAACAGAGGGGGAATAAATGGCATTGCACAATGTCATGTCTTCCGCGTGGGAACGATTTCAATCCACTTTCCGGCGCAGGCAGCTTGTAAGCCGAAACCGTAGCTTAGCGGTTTTGGCGGTCGCATTGTGTCGAACCACTGAATAGGTTGAATCCTTGAATCCGCGGTGCAGTGTGTGCATTTCGGGTGAAACACTTGGATTGTTTCATTTTACATGCTGTGTGATGACTATGACATCGTTAAACAGTGGACTGCTTAACGATTGTGTCGTGTGTGTGTTTTTTTTTGTTCCTTCTATTTTGCACTAACGGTAAGCTGTTGTCGTATTGTCGGTGTTTTTGTGCCATTTCTCCTACCTTTTCAATCATCAACGGTACGACCCGTTACTAAGCAGCTGAAAAGGATGACCAGGCAGGAGGGGGCGTTTTATGAGGTTACATTCGGCTCAATGATACCAGACGCATCGAAACATGGCCAGCGGAACAAAAGCGTACGCGGTTTTTGTTGCCGTCAAAAGCATAGTCAGCAGCAACAGCCAAGTAGCTTATCGTGCAATGAAATGAAAAGCGACCATGAGACGAGAGGGAACAAAGCAAGGCAAGCGCTCGCTTCACGAAAAAGGATCTTTCGGCACACGCTTCTACACACCCTTGTGAGGGGGGGCGAGCGCGTCAACCAGAAGAGGGAGGCGGTGGGTTTGATATGGGTTGGTGAATTTGTACAGGAGCGCAACCGGCGCATTAAGTGTGCCTCTTTATGGTCGGATATTGAGGTGACGGGATTTTTTCCGCCCCTTCGATGCGCAAGCTCTCCTTTATTTTGCCCGGGTTTGTTTGTCTTTTTTTTTTGCAGTGTAAAGCGGTGGCAGTTATTTTCCAGCTGGTCGCGTTTCCATTGTGCAGCGGTGGAAACAACGCTCAACCCTTCAGAAAACCCATCGGCAGACAATGGCCAATGCGCAGGTAGGGCCGCGTACTGCCGTTCGACCTGTTGCCCGGTGGTTTTTTGTCTGCCCTCCTTCCTTCCTGCCGACCGCTTGAATTGATGTTTAAGTGAAGGGTGATATGAATGGTTTGGAGAGTGGGAGAGTGAGCAAATGAAGCCGGAAATGGGAAGGGAGAGGGATCTGGACCATTGTTGTGTGCAGGTGCCAAGGCAAAACAGATGAAATGTCGGTGTAAACCACTTCAGACGTTCGCGAAATTGAGGAAGGGGTGGACGGTGTAAACATAATGAGTTAAATTTATGTTGTTCACGTTTGGCGGAACGCATCTTTTGAAAATGAAAAAAAAGTAATAACTATAATTATAAAATTCATAATAAAAATGACAATTTTATTAATTATTATAAAAATTTAATTGATAACTGTGAAAAAAGTAAAAATTTGAATGATAAGAATACAACATATAATACATAAAATGTAATGCAACATAATATAAAATAATAAAATATTGATAAATTTGAACGCTCGAGAAGGGACAACAGCTTTGACCCATTCAGTGATTGTGTATTTATCACTTTATTTTTCCGTGTGGGGAAGTGACTTCCTGCACCGACCTAAACTATCTTCCTACAATTACGCGGTGTGGTTATTTCATAATGAATCTAAGCATTTCCTATACATTGTAGCACTGTCAAAGAGTTGTAGAGAATCTTTTGTACATACGATTGCATACTGTTAGGCGCTTTTGATAATGAAGGAAGGGACCAGTACACAGTGGGCAACCGCCATACAAACGCCGGGATGAAAATCAATTCCTCGTGCTATTTTCTTCATTCAATACCATTGCTCTTACTATACAGGGCAGTCCTATACTAAAATCGTCAAGACAGCAAAAAAAAACCTTAATAATTATCGCTCACAACATTACGTTATTGTGTAGTAAAGGCGGAGTAAGTTCCTTACTAAAAACGATTTTTTATGTATTACGCTCTAAAAAGCCGAGAGCTGATTCCTGTCTTCCTGTCTTTACCTTTTTTAAACTGTTTTTTTTTCTGTGTTCAGCTTTGTTTCTCATGCCTGTTCGTTTCACCCGTTTATGACAGGTAGTTGCATACTGGTGGTGTATGGCCCATACAACAACACATGTCAAAATCACTCGCGCTATTTTCAAGAAAAAGTTCAAAAATTTTCGGGTTTCGCGGATGGTCGTATCTAATTTCAACGTCAAATTGTAGGAAAACGTTGATCTTTCCAATGATTTGCGACTCACGAGTGAAATCGAGTCGAATCATAAAAAAAAAATACTCTGCAAAATGAAAATATTCAAAAATTCGGCAGTGATTTTTGGTTTTCAATCATTTATGAACTTTAAAAACAAGTTTTTTTTTGCAAAATATTCAGACATAACATCAAAGTATGACAAAAAACCTTTCCAACGACACATTAATTATCAAAATTTAAGCATCATATACTAAAATATGATGGTTTATGTTCGGTCGAAAAATAGCTCAAATTTGGGAAAAAACACCAAGTTTACACTTTGATGGCCTATATCTCAGTAAATTCAAGATAAAAACGTGAACTATTTTGGTTTTAACAAAGTTTAAGTAACTTTTTTAAGAAAAAGATTATGGTGTTAACCTGCGATGAAGTTGGTTTTTCGATTTTTATACAGGCGTTTGCCCAATGTGCAGTGGTGGAAGATCCGGCCCAAATGTTTCAAATGGAAATTAAATGTTAATTTGTTTTTTTTTTTTTTTTTTTTTATTTGGCAGCAAAACTATGAGAGAGAACATGAAAGCATTCAGAGAATATTTTTAATAAAATATTTTTCTATTGTATCATCTTGAAAGGCATTTGCAATAAATGTACCATTCTATGATGGAATGAAACGCTTCATATAATTTATTTTATTTGATTCTATGCAAACATTTGTCCGCTATTTTTTACCGTTAACGTCTTAAGTTTATTGTACCGTGCCTTACTTTTACTGCTCGAAAAAAAATATTGTCCTTTTCCCCATTTTTCATGCCCAATTCTCCGTTCATTTTCTACCCGTTCGTTCTCTAACCAGCACTCCCGCTGTTGTACCGTCGGGCTTACCAGCACAGGGGCAATTAAAATATGAGTTCAACACCTACTTCGATTTATGTTTTACACCATGGGGGGAAAACCCAGCGCCGTACAAGCGCTAGGCGAAACGATTACATGCACTCGTGGTTTATGTCATGAAACGCAACCAGCACACAAGCTAGCGTCACTGTGCGAACGGTAGGACAAAGAGCGGCCCGGTCTGCCATGTACACGTTACGACCATAAATGTAAGTGGACCACAGCAAAGCACAACAGTGATGGTAACGCTATAAAGCGGAAGCTATGCGAGCACCCTAAACTCATCAGGGGGTTCTCGAGCTTTTGAGACGCGAATCCGGTCGTCTGAAAAAGAAAGAAAGAAATAGTAGCGCTTTGCATACATTAGGGCGTTAAGGTGCTCGGGTTGTGTGAGTGTGTAGGGGACCCTTCACACGACACGAGAACGAAGCTACACATCAGGGAAAACAAACAAAGGGGATGCAAAGGGGAAAATGTGGCTCCATACGAAAGAAATCATCCCACCGGGTGAGCCCCAACTGGGAATTTTTTTGCAGAGTTTTTTTTTTCTCGGCAAAAGTTTGCCTTCCTGTGCGTCTGGTTTGCGAGAAAGAAAATCTATGAGCAAAATTAAGCATGCATATGCTGACAGACGACGTTTCGACGTTTTGCCGCACGTTCTTCGCCCGCGTTGCGTTGTTCAGTTTTCATCGTAGCATGTAAAGATGCTACAATTCCCGCTGGAGAGTAGCATCGTCGTCGTCGTCGTCGTCGTCGACCGTAAAGTGGCATCCCAATGTGGAGAAAGAGTGCTTGTGAATGCTTTAACTCATCGCGCTCTATGAGTGTGGTGGTTTTCTTCCCGGGAAGCCTTTCTTCCGCAGCTAAACAGGTCAACGTAACGACGCTGCGACTGTTGAGATGTTGCTATGAGCGTAATATTTTTCTACCCAAGGAAACAAACGCAGAAACATGCCACATGGGAACAAGCAGGCAGCGTTGAGCATCCAACCACACATGGCGCATTCTGTACTTACAAATAGGTCCTTTAAAATCTCACCCATCTACTCACACCGAGCCCCGATTGCTACGCAGCTTACGTCTATTATGCTATCGTTCTTATTATACCGCTTAACCGAGCAAGCGGCTCCACCACACACAGTCGCGAACCGTAGACACCGGGTGAAAGAAGTTAAGTCTATCTTTTGAATCTGGCGCTATAAAGCAATCCCCACCAGTGCACAGGTTGTGGTACCCCTGACGTGCACGGGCAAATGTCTGCATCGACATGGCGCAAGGACATTCAACTAGCGAGCGAGTGCTCGTCGGATCATGCCGGGCGGTTCCATTCAGCTTGGCTATGCCGGTACGAATCAACGAGATAGGGTATCACATGAGATAGCTTTCCGCAAGCAGAGGATTGGCAGCGTTTCTGCTGTATCTCATGAGTGCATCTTTGCTGTGTGTTTAGAAAACTACATGTCTACACTTTAGCTTCACTTTGCGCCCTGCGGGGCTGGTATTAAAACAAAGCGCGGCGGCACTGAGTAGGTGACGCTATTTTGAGATACGACTTTAGTGACAGCGAAGGACATTTATTTACGGCCTTTACAGCATTTGCGTTTTGCAAAAGAACCAAAACGGGCAGCCCACACCCGGCCCGTTGCCGGGTTTTCAAGGGGTCTGAGTGGAGCAACTTTTCATAGCTTCAGTGAGACACTTTACACGTAAAGAGGAATGATTTTCCTTTATCGAAACGCCCTGGCACCGTTGCGCAGTGTGAGAACTAGCAGTAGCGTCGTAAAATCGTAATGAGAATTTGTCGTTCACCATGTTTGGTACGGTCACCGTTTGTCGACCCTTTTTGTGGAGGACGTGGTTCTCTTTCCCAATAAACCCTTAAGGTCAGGGGTTGGCAACAATGCGTTGTGTTTGGCTTTATAAAGAGTGGCGTTTAACGGCAGAGTATTTGCGATGAGGTCAGTTGCTGTATAGACAAATGATTTCAGAGCCCCTCAAAGTATGCAAAGCAAGGAATACATTTTGAAAAAGAGAAATTTGTTTCCATGAAAATCAAACCATTTTTAATAGTGAATAAATTTGATCAAATTCGAAAAACAAAATACAGTCCAGCAGTTACAAGCCAAAATGTATTACATTATTTCCAATTCAATTGCATACCTTTAGGCAAAGCTCTTACAAACGCACAGTTCCATGCAAATCACATACTTGTAGGCGTAAACTACTCGTTCGTTAAAACACCTTTCTGCCAAACGAAACACACAAATGCAAACACAATTGACGATTTATTAAATCCCTAATAATGATAAATTCATCATATTGTAATCACATTGCTATTCTTCGCTACCCCTGCCGCGTCGCGTCAATATTATTACGCCGAGTGATTTGCGAAACTCACTCGGATGGAAAATGGGCAACCGAAAAATGACACGAGTCCCGAGAAAAGGACCGTAGGCGTCGGCGCGAGGATTAATGCTAGGCTCATCAAAGGGAGCCGCTGATGAAGTTTTGCCCCCGCTCTGCATGCGATCGCAACGTGGGGAGTAACTCATTAATGGCATAATGATCCAATTGGGAAGCGAGCGAGTAATTCAATTTATTGCCACAAGCACTGCGTTGGTTCTTGCCAAAAGTTCTTCCTCCTTGCCCGAACGTGCCGATAATGCATTAGCCACATTAGCCCAGTGGGGGAGAGGAAGTAGTGTATGGAGTGATGTGAAAATAGGTGGCCAATGTGCTGCCTTTTTTGAAGACGGTTTCGTTATTAAATCTATCCTTCTATTCGGCGGATCTGGGAGGGAGCACCATGATGCTCCACAGTGCGCTGATGGAATATTCATGTCGCTTGTCTCCGGGCTAGGTTGTGCGCGGTCGTAAAAACGTGTGAACAAATGTCGCTCGCTTTCCTTGGTGTGTGACTGACGTGGTCTCAACGGTGTCGTACGTCAAAAAACTGGAATGTAAGCTGCGCATTTGTTCGCTTTTTTTGTCTCCTTGTCTAGAAGTAAGATGCCTAGGTGCGCCACGTGTGCACTATTTGGGGCCGGCACCATCGTTACTGGGTTTGTTTTCGAATTAAAATTCCTCCTCCCACGGATGATAACCTGTTATCGGGCCAGGCAAACCAGCGGGGCGTGATTGGGACTTTGGGCGGGAAAATTTTACTGCCTCCAAGATACCAGACTATCGTTGTACGTCGTTTTATAGCCTGCGGGAAAATGGGGCCAGTTTCGAGTGGGCCGAATGGCTTGGAGGAAAATGCTTCCAATAGTTAAACTTTGCCCTTTCGAGTCTTTCCTTCGAGTCTTATAAAAGCGTAAAAAAAGAAAACAAAAAACCCAGAAAGACCATTTCCGTTCGCGTGAATGGTGTTGTGCACACTCGGCAGCGCTCGATCGTAATGGTCGATCTTTGGCAACCTATCGTGGTTCACCGTTTCCGGAGGACACGTAAATACTCTGGCGGTTCGGGAAGCGGTTCCAATCAGGACAGCACACGGGGTGTGCCGACTGGCTCGGCGGGATTCGGAGCAGTTCGAACGCGAACTTTCCCACCCGAAATAGATGCATAATTTTGTCGATATGGGAAAAGTTATCCCAATCGTAGCCGACGCGCACGTCCCAAACGAGTGGCAACGAGTTGAAGTTTCCTGTAACGGTTTTTCTTGCTGCTTGTTGCTGGGGTGGTGGCAGCCGCCGCGGCACAAGCTGGGGCGTGTGTTTGGGCAGGTGTTGGAGCTTCCCCTGTGTTTGCCACCCGGCTTTGACGGCACCCATGGGAGAGAAGTTTAGCACAATCAGGGTTATTTTTTTGGTTGTTGGCTCAAAGAATACGCAACGACCGTGTGCCTTCGATAACGTTCGTGTAAGGAACCGTTTACAGCACATAGAATTCGGCTAGGGTGTGTGTTTGGCGTAAGAAATGGTACCAAGTGCTCCCGGAAGTTGCCCAGGAAGCGGCCTCGAAGTGGTCGTGGACGTCGTGCGCAGCAACTTTTCCACGGGGCACGTGCCCTCGCCTTACTGCTCCCGGTACGCTCCTGCGAGACACACTTGCCGCTACTCGGCTCATGTAATATTGATTAGCTTAATGAAATGGAAAGGAAGTGATTTCGTAATCTGTTTGCCAGGCCCCAGAAACACGGCCCGCCCGGCCGTCCGCTGGGAAGCGTTCTAGTGTTTCTTTTCCCTTCTTTATCGTGTACCTTTGCCCCTGGTTGCGCATTTTTGTACGTAATGCATTAGTGTGCGAGGCAAGCCTCGTAGTAGATCAGAGCAGGAAAAAAAATCAGCCCTGGCTGGCTGGCCAGGAGATTAATGGACGAGCATTAGAGGGCAAATGCATTCGATTTGCGTCGAAACTGCTTTTGCGGGCTTTTGCGCTCAACGGGCGCGCAAAGTTGAAGAGAAAAGGGAGCAAAATTGAAAATGATATGAATGAGTTATGGGTTCGGATCCACGGATGCGGCCGCATCCGTCGGATGCAAGAGAGTGAGGCGGATGAGAAAGGTGATTTGAAAGTTGGAGGATTTATTTCGCCCGGCTTTTGGCCTTTGCCCCAAGGTGAGTTGGTTCTTGGTGCGTGCAAGGAAAGGTAAACGCCACTGGATAAGTTGCTTGTGATGGACGCGCTTTCATAAAGATTTCGCAGTGCATTGTGAACAAAAAGCGTGGAAGCTGCAGTAGGCAATCTCGGTGTAAAGGAATTACTAGTTGGCGCTTAGTTCACTGTAGTTCAGGTAATTTCCGATATAATTATCGTTACTTACTACATTTAAGCAATTGAACTGCTAAAAGGAATAGTTTGTCATGAACATTGCATAACTTAAGGCGATCGAAATTGATTCGGTTTAAGTTATTTTTTGACGCAAATTCAACGATGAAAAGATGTTGTTATCGTTTTATGTTTGAAATTTTAGAAAATATGGTTGATATTTTTGTTTTCATTTCCCGCAAAAACAAACGATTATCGGCATTCTACAATTCTTCATTTAAGAGCTAACTTCAGATGAAGATGTAATCGTGAGCATTATTTGCTCGGAGAGATAGAATGAAGTGCTTATTGGACTGTTAATACTTTCAAAGAATGATGACTGAATAACCAATAATATATAATGCACCTCCTAGCTTGTATTGCGTTATTTTTGTCCCTGTTTTGGCTAACCCTGCAGATATTAAAAATTCTCTCAATGGCGTTGTGTGTGTCTCGTAGCTTGTACGCTAAAAAAGTATGCACCTATCAGCAATCGCAATCGACCAGCACATTCCACAGTGGTGCTGACAGATGCTGGAGAGTAAAATTTTAATTACATCTCTGAACGCATATTTTTACGGTTCCAGACTACTACCCACGATGGCATGTTAATGAAGAACCACCGGGAGCAGGTTGTCACCAGACAGGCAAACATGTAAATGAACTTTTCCAGCGTACCGAATGGACTGTTAGCACACAAAAACATCGCTCTTTCTGGTGGGTGCATTTCCGACGGGTGAACGAATCGTCTGTGGGTGACAAGTCGTTCCTGGTGGGTGATTGGAATGAGTTTGGAAAGTAATGTAAATCGTATTGGCATGGAAAGATGAAGTTGTCGTGACTGCGGTTTTGTCGGTGAGTGGGATTTTTGTCATGCGTTTGTGCTAATCGGATGCTGCAACAGCACGGACAAAGTTGGTATGTCAGAGTGAGTGTAAAAGTTCCGGTACAGAGTACCTGTACCTAAAATAATTGGATGCAGCCTTGTTTGACGACAGCTGGGTGATTTCATTTGGCGAAAGTCGTGTCTTAAACGAGCAGGTGAATTGTTTTAAAGGATTGGGATACAAAATTGCACGCTTTAAAGTAGACTGTCATCGATAAAAGCAGTTTTTTTGGTAATTAAACTCATCTTATGTTTTAACCTCAGTGGTTTGGGATTTTCAACGCCTCAATGTATGCAATTCTTCAAACTCAACATAGTTGTTATGCGTTTTGATAGAGACAGACGGACAAAACGGATTTTTTTTGTGTGTATCAGCGCAGATATAAGTTTTTTTTTAGATTCAAAATTGCTGTTTAAAATAAAATTACAAATCATGAATGTTTATTACGCGTGAAAGATTGTATCAAACCAACAGCGAAACCAAAGAAACCATCCTGAAGGGAGTATGCACATCTTATTCGTATCGACTGATTCATAACTTTCTTCAGACAACTGCAACAAAAGTAATTCCACAACTGTCCCCTGTCCACCAGAAAAGTTACTTCCCGCAATTAAAAAGCACTCGAGCAGTGTCGCGCCCATCTTCTTAAGCCTCCATGGACCAAGAACACCTTCCCGCCCGACCCTTGCTCGTGACAAAGTAATGTATTCCGATTGTTTTCAATGTTTTTCTTCCCTTCGAAGAAGGAAAGTTTTGTAGCTGTGGCCCGATCTTCAGCACGCCAACAAGGCGTACCCAAGGCCCTACCACCTGGTGCACTGGGAACCATCATCGGTTGCGAGGCACGCCGGCAAGGATCATTGCATTTCAAAACTCATTTTCATGTTGCAAATTAGGTTTACTTTTCATTGCGAAACTTTTCCGTCACTCATAATTAATTGCCTCCCGGGGTAATCACCCCCAAACGGCCCCCGGGCTGTCTGAGCGCGGCACAACCTAACAACGCAACTTCTTCGTTGCCTCCACCTATCCGTTCACGGTGTGAGTGTGTTTATGTGTATATGTGTATGTGTGTGTGAAAGCGCTAGAAAGGGATACATTCTTACTAACAACTCTCGGCAACAAACTCGGCTGCTGACGTTACCGAGCCAACCGACCAACGGCAACAGCCGCTGTTGCGCCGTTTCACACTTCGCAGCAACTTTCGGGCCGGAGCGGGGGTGTTGGGATTGCAAAGCGAGATGAAAAAAGCAAGGTGGATTCGAAAAATGTTTCACCAACAATGTGGCACTCGCTTCTTCGTCCCCCAAAAGCTGTCACCGTGGCAGAACGGATGTCGTCGAATTGTTTCAGCGCGCGAAATCGCGGGTTTGGAATGTCCGCTTCTGCGTTCACGTGTTGCTTCGCGCCGGGGTTTCGTGAATAATAAAGAAACAGAAACAAAAATCCAAAAAACAAGAAAACCGTACCGCTAAATCGGGCGAATGCTTTGCCGCCAGCGGCAGTCGGACGGGAGTCGGCTCGGGTTGGGCCGAGCGCGAGAGAGTGTAATCAACTTCCACTGCTCGCCTACAAATAATTAATTCCATTTCAGTTCATTAAGTACAGCTTTGGCTTTGACTCAATTTAAGCGTCCGGGACGGGACGGTAAAAAAGTTAGCATTCCCTAATTTTCGGCAGCGTTTTTGATCGTCGTGGCAACGGTTTTTGGCGCGACGTGTGGCGCGTGCTGCAGAACGAGCGCCAGCACAACCGAAGGATTCATAATTGTGCAGCTTTGCTTTTAACGCAAAGTAACGACAGTTTGCGTGATGCCGGATGCAATCAGTGAGCGATTTGAGCGTTTCATCGCTAAACGGTAATCGGATTACGGCGGTAAAACGGGAAGCGACACTGCTGTGCTGCGGCGAAAACGGTGCTTACGAACACACTACTTCGTGCACGGCTACCGGTGGTGAAGCATTTTAAATGAATTTTTGCTTCAAACGTGATCCAATCGTGCTTCGGAGTCTGAAAACACTTTGCCTAAATGACTGTAAGGACACACCCTGCTCAAACAATCGTTTTGCGCTAATGAAGTGATATTGTTCCCCATGTTTCTGCAAGTGAAACTGTCACTCGAAGTGGAGCCGGGAAAGCTCAACCACCAAGAAACCTGCGGCAAACAAAAGTCTGCCGACGGGCGACCCAGGTCCTTGGGTCCACTTTGACCGCGCAATGAACTTGCTAGCTCCGTCCTGTGGAAGGGACGGGCCTCCTCCTGGAATGGACGTTTTGATTTCAAAAGGTTGTGCAAAACTTTCGCACAAAAGCAAAACTCCGGCATCGCTGCTGCGGCGCTTTTGTGGTGCATACCCGTTAATCCTGTTGCTGGTTGGCATGGTGAGCTGGTGGCTCAAGTTGTGCGGCCGGTCGGGTGCTTTGATGAATGTACCAGCACAGAGGGAAGCAGCAGAAGATTTGCGCGACGTAAAGAAGGTTGTGATAGTGTCTTTTGTTCGCATGACAATAACATGATTAGGCATCCTTTGCAGAGAGCAAACAAACCGGTGGGCCCGCCGCCCTTGGTGAGCTTTGTTGGAGCCCTAATTTATCCCTTTTGCCTTACTCACTCAGAGATCTCATTCGCAACATTGCTCCCGAGCTTCTCAAGACCTTTTGGATAAACGAAACACACACACACACACATACAACCACATACACATGTACATCTTTCCCAAAAGTGTCACCATCTCAAGGAGAGATGCAGTCGGAGATGGGGATTGGTCCTGGACCGCAACCGTACACAAGATTATCGAGTCGAAGATAATTAGAATATCTTTTAACGGGCCTTCATCGTGTGTACCGAAGGAGAGGATGAGGTGTGTGTACCGGGTCCTCCTAAATCCGGGCCCTTTTCGATTGTCTCTGTGGAATGGGATTTCGGAATATAATTAAATTGTCCCTGCATGTGTGAGTGAAACTAATTGATGCGGTTTTGAGTGTGACATCTTTTGATTGTTTAGAAATTGCTTCTGAAGTGACGAAGGTAGAACATGAATGGTGCTGTTGGGATTAAATGTGAAGATTTTCATTGGAATGCAGTTCTAGCACGCACTGAATGGTTCAAAGTTGAGATAATTGTAAAATATACATAAATAATGGGTCGTTTCACGATTATAGTCAGTTTTTTTTAGATGAAGTTTGGCAGTTTGGCAGGAGGCTGAAATCATGTGAACACTCTCTACAAAACCACAAAACACAAAACAAGCCTGCGATTTTTAGCCTAGATTATTTTCGCCTCAGAGCTAGAATTAAATTCGAGTACGTGCTAGAAAAAATAGCAAAACAAGGTCGTGTTTCAATTTATCCCAAGGTGCATTAAAGAGATTAGGTGATGGAATCTAGAATCAAAGTATGTGCAGGACGGGTGAAAATTTTTGCTCAAACAAGCTTTCTGTTAGCTTGACGAATTCACAAAACGCTGTTCCAATGTTCATTCAGAAGCCAAAGTGATGAAAATAAGCCTTTTAAATCCATACACCTTGGGAAAAGCCCACCTCTATACTATACCCACTTTGATAGCTGTTCGAAAACTGCTACACATTGCAAAAAGTTGGCAGGATGCAATTTCAGCCTACGAACTAAAAACGGAAAGGGGCCCAAAGATGGATTCTTGTCCTTTTTGTATTCAATTGTGTAAATTGCAACCGTTAAACCGTTTCTTCTTCTTCTTCTTTGGCATAACAACCGTTGCTGGACAAGGCCTGCCTGCACCACTAATGGGCTTTGAGCTTTCAGTGACCCCATTTGAGGCTTGAACACATGACAGGCATGTTGTTAAGCCATACAAGTTAAACATATAGCCATATAAGGAATGTACCACGAGACCGGCCATACCTTTTGGCGTTGGTTAATTGGAAGAATTCTTAATTGGGCGTTGGTTAATTGGAAGAACTTGTTCGTCCTTTGATTGAGTACGCTTCAGTTGCTTGGTTTCCGGAGCAAATTACTAGAACTGAGAGACTTGAAAGGATCCAAGCGAAAATTTACCCGTGTAGCTATTGTAATAAGTTGGTTCGGACGCGACGGATAGTTCAACAATGCCATACTATAGACATCACTCTTCAGGTATATTTGTAAGCACGATGGTGGAGGTTTCGGACAAACACAACTGAATTAAATACACATTTCACTTTGTTTGCAAATCGAGACTTGACCGACCAAGACTTAGCAGCACCACTTTACAACTGTACGTACTGTGCGTAACTGTCTCCGACTGCCTCCGTACGTCTGTGTCTGGTCTCATCTTACATCTTTATTTATACGGTACCTTTCTTCAATTCGATTTTGCGTTTACTTTCGCTTTGTGTCGGTTATGCTGAGGGTTAGGTTTTTCGGTTAACATATGGTTGCAATTATTCTGTAAGGTCAGTTCTGGGTTCTGGCGCTTACGTGGTGTTTTGTTTCCTACGCTTACGATTAACGGTCCTGTTTGTACACACGAGGTACGGTGTCTCCTATTTCATTATTTATTAACTGTTGGTTGCTATTATGCAATGCTGTGTTTTTTACACTTTACGCACTTGAAACGTTTTTGTGCTGGGTAATGTTTTTCTGCTGTTTTCGCACCTACGGGGCTGTGTGCGGGTTGTGTGTTTTTAAGTGTTTTTGGACAAGGGTTTTTCTGCTGACTTACAATTCCTGGCGTAAGGTTATTTATGTGGTTTGGGTTGTGTTAATTTCTTGAGTGGTTATTTTATCCTTTTTTGTGTGTTGTGTGGTGTTGACAATTTGTGTTTATTAAGTGTGATGAGAATTGTGTGTGAATTGATTATAGACAGTATAGCATGTGCATGTGCATGCTACACTATTAAGCAGCTTCCGTGGACACATAACGACGTGCTACCATATTATCGTACGAGGTGTCAGTTGTTAGGGCTTGAAACTCTTGAAAAGAGAATAATGGTTGCCCAAGGAATGTTTATGTTTAAACTATGAACTAGTAAAATCGATGCACCTCTATTGCTAAGTAATGTAAATTTTTATGTCCCTATTAGGCCTTTAAGAACTCGACAATTTTAAAATACCGATTTTCGTTATCGTCTTTTCTGTGCTAGGGATTCGTTTTTTGATGTCTAAGAATTTTAATTTATTTTCAAATTTTATTGACCTGTCCTGAAGTGTACCGATATGTACAAGTGTCATACGAGATTGCATTACGTCAAATTTTAGGAGCCCAAAGTTTATATGACATTAGTTGTAATTGTGTATGTAGGCCATGGAGGGTCGATACCTTAATAATAAATAAATAATTAAAGAAGTAGTTATGGGTAATGCCCGAAAGTATGCAATCTTTGATTCGTAGCATAGGAAAACGTGCCAAGTTATTTACTGTACGGAAATGTTGGATTAAAGAAAAAAAAAAAACGTGAAAATCCCTTGACAAAGCAACATAGACTAGAAGACGTCCATGATAAATTATGTGACGCAAGTTTGGCGCCTTAGCGAAGGCTCCGGCGTGCAATTTCCTTTCTAGACATTCCCGTCCCAGTTAATGGCCTCACCTTTGCGTGAGAGCAGGGACACAAAGATTTAATTAATATGACTATCCAACGGAAGGCACATTTTTCAAACTCACTTAGCAGCAGGAAGACACGTGAAATCAGTCAGAGGGAATGACAAAAAGGCATCGGAAAAAGGTTCTCAGCAGGGAATGCGCAATTTAAAAGTAAATTAATGTTGTTTTTTTTGTGTGTGTGTCATTCTTAGGAAACGTCAAAGCGCTAAAGGGAAGGTAACATTATTCCCGACGACCTTATTTATGCGTCAAATGGAATACTCGCACACCTTCATCGCGCTTGCGATTCCGGGTGTGCTAGGCTTCATTCCGGGTGTGAAAATTTCTCACACAAAACATCAGTGACCGGTTAAAAGCTTTCCCGTTGCCACCGGGCTCGTGGCACACCGACCTTTTCGCAGATGTATTTTTTTTTCACCGCCGCCACTGGTGTGATGTGGGCATGCGGTTACGACACGCGTGGCAAGATTAATGATAATGTGTGTCTGCAGGAGCATGGCACGGCAACCGGAGGCACTGCTGGCATCATGCTGATGATGCTGATGATGATGATGATCGGCGTCGCTGCCGGCGGGGGTTAGCAACAACGCTACGCCGCTGGTATCCGAATCACCGAATCACAGAGCGTGAGATAAATTATCGCAAAATTACGCCGAAATATTCAAATGAGACATTTGTGCTT
The DNA here is from genome assembly GCF_943734735.2 of Anopheles gambiae. Lineage (NCBI taxonomy): Eukaryota > Metazoa > Arthropoda > Insecta > Diptera > Culicidae > Anopheles > Anopheles gambiae. Next base: position 28,998,989 of record NC_064602.1, read on the forward strand.
AGTGCCGTTACCACACCCGCATCCACATGGTGTTGTTGCGTCTATTGTTTTGTTCCCGTCTTGCTTTGGAACGAATGCAGAATGGGTTTTGGTTGCAGAGGGTTGATACGCGGGAAACAAAATATGACGCGTAATTTATCGTTATGGCGCTATTCGAAAGGAATGTCAAACGTTGAAGGGTGTATTTAGGATTAAATAAGACGCTCTTCAAATTGTAGAAATTATGGGAAGATTTCATTTAGAAGTGAAATTGCCCGTAAATTGAAGAAAATAACTGACACATTGTGCTTTATAGGTATACAGAGCGCAAAACATTGAATAACTGAAACAACTTATAATATACGCCTGCATGTATGTAACGTGCATTACGGCATTGCATTATGTATCGTGTGTTACAGGCTATTAGTCATATTTTGTCTAAAATTATCTTAGTGTTATCAGAAGAAATTTAAGCAAAGCAGGTTTGATAAATGCTCAAAACATTTGCAAACAATTTCCTTAATTCAATTACTCATCTACCAATCAATCGGTCTTCGTTTGGCAGAATAAAAAGCATTGCAGTAGAAGGAATGTAGCAAACCGAGTACCAGTGCTCGTATGGAATATATCTTTCGCTCTTTAAGCCAACTTTTTGCCTCCCGAAACCAAACTCAAAACAAACGCTTTCTCCCAGTGCTGTGCTGCTGCAGTATATTGACTTTTAAACTTCTGTCCCACCATTCGCCACTCCCGGATAACACGGTGCTCCATTGTTGCCATTTTATTGTGCTCTGTGTGTGTGTGTTTGTGTACTTTTTCTGTTCTCCTTTTTTCTCTCGCTCCACACCGTTTCGTACTTTTGCAATCACAATTTGTTTGCATTTCAGATGAATTTCCCGTGTCCGCCCCACCTACCACCTTCCAGCGACAAAACACTGGCTGGGTACATTCCAGCTACCGCCCCCCTCTGGGAGTCGGTTGCAATGCAAATTTAAGAATTGGACTGAATAATCAACATACCAACGTGGCCTGTCCTCATCCTCTTCCTTCTCTGGGACCCAAAAACCAGCGCAGCATCCGGTAGCTCCCATTTCGCGTATCGTCCCGAGGGAACAGAAACATGTCGCTCTGTGTGTATGTTTGTGTTTGCTTGTGACCGTTTGTGGCGGTTTGGTTTGAGGAATGAAATAATTAACTTTACTGTCCCCCAGCGCCGGTGCAATGTGCGGCAAAGGTTGAATCTTTTATACGCTTAATGCACCTTGGATTATCGGCTTTGCAGCTGTCGCAGGTCCGGGCCGAATGAAGGAGAAATTCGGTGCCGTGGAAGCATCCGTGCAAGGCATCGCTCGCTTATGTTAAGCACTTTAATCCTCATCGTCTTGTGCAGGGAGAGAAAAACCACACCATCCCCGAAATTGCATCGATCGTTCTAGCTCACCACTCTCTCTCCTCCAGATAGAGCAGTATGCCATCCTTCGGTCGGGTAATTAGCTCATTCACGATAAGCTGTTCGGCGCGCGTCCGGTGCGACCGGATGCGGAACCGGCGCAGGATGGACGAAACAAGACACTTCTCCTCCAGCAGGGCAAACTTCTGGCCGATGCAGTTTCTCGGCCCCGCACTGAACGGGATGTACGCGTACGGGTGGCGGTTTTCCGCGGTGCGCTCGGGCAGGAAGCGATCCGGATCGAAGGTTTCCGCATCCGGGAAGAATCTTCAAAGAAAGAGAAGCGCAGAATTGAGTGCGATTGCAAAATCAGCTGCCAGTAGCTCAAAAAAAAAAAAACGAATCCTACCGCTCGTCCCGGTGCACGTTGTACGCGTGGATGCCGACGATGGTACCGGCCGGCACGTGATACCCGCCGAGCGTGACGTCCTCGCTGGTGGTGCGGCCGAAGAACGCGACGGACGGGTAGAGGCGCAACGTTTCCTTCAGGCAGCGCTCGAGCAGCCGCATCGCGGTCAGGTCCTGCATCGTGGCGGGTCGGTCGCTTCCGCCAAAGATGGAATCAATTTCCTGATGGACGCGCTCCTGCACCTCCGGATGGAGGGCGAGCAGAAACAGGGCCCAGCTCATCCCAGCCGTCGTCGTGTCGTGGCCCTGTGTGTGTGTAAAACAGCATTAAACATTCGGCACAACCATCATCGTTATAAGTTATCTTTCCATTCGTGTCTTACTTCGAACATGAACGTATCGACCTCTTCGCGCACATCTTCATCGGTCAGCAGCGGGCTGCCCGTGCCCGTGGTGGCACTTTGCAGCAGCAGATCGAGAAAGGCCAACCGCTTGCGACGTCCCAGACCATCACCCTCTGCCTCCGGTTGATTGCGCTCCCCTGCGTGCTGCTGGTCCAATGTACGTCGCCTCTCTTGAATAACCTATCGTAAGAGGGATGAGTTTTCCCATTTTAAACGCATCCGCATTGAAGCTGCAAATCGAAACCTCCGCTCCGTGAGCGTGCGTACCTTGCGCGTGTAACCGTGCAGTATCGCAAGGAGTTGCGCCTGTCGGTGACCCAGTGCCGAGCGGCGGAATGTCCAGTCCGGGTGCAGCCAGGGACGCACCAGCCGCTCCAGAAACAGCGAGCTTAATCTGCAACGACCAACCAAAGCTCATTAAGCTGAATATCTCGCGGAGTGCGGCACGCAAGGGCTTACTCGTAGACGGCGTTCACGTACGCGTTGTCTTCGCCGGCCGTTTGTGCGTGCACCTGCACACCCATTGCCGTTTCTGTCGATTGGGATGATAGAAAAGCATATTCGATCACATCAGTATTATATCATCCGGGAGGGTAAAAGGCAACACACACACACACACACACACACACACACACACACGAGTATCGTACCGCAAATTACATCTAGCGCCGCCTTCGTTACGTAGGGATAGATGTTGACCGGCTGACCAGTGTTGGCGTGGCGCTGCAGGCGCTCAACCAACACGGCCCCATTCTCGGCAAACACCTCGCAGAAGCCGTCCAGTATGTTGAAGTGGAAGGTGGGCGTAATGAGCTTCCGGTGCTGGAACCACCGTTCGCCTTTATGTTGTGAGCCGGGAAAGAAAGATAACCCATTAGACGGATGCAAACACACACACACACACACACACACACACACACACACACACACACACACACACACACACACACACACACACACACACACACACACACACACACACACACACACACACACACACACACACACACACACACACACACACACACACACACACACACACACACACACACACACACACACACACACACACACACACACACACACACTGTGAGAAGGCCCGCAAAAACCGCGCGCCCCAGCAGGCATACCTTTGGACGTGAGCAAACCTTCCCCGAGCCAGTCGCCCAGAAAGCGGTACATTGTGGCCTTTTCCGTGTGCTTGCTCGCACCGATGATCTGCTCGACGTACTCGGCCCGGCTCAGCCGCACCTCCGGCGTCATCCCGACCCAGATGCGATGAATGCCATCGTACTGGCGCGTTCTTTGATCGATCAGCGTGAATATCTCTGCACATCACTCACTCCGGGAGGGATTAGTTTTCAGGCTCTCCAAAGCACACACACGCGCGTCCATGGAAAAGAATCTTACCGTGAGACTTTTTGCCAAACAGCAAATACAGCGTGCCAACGAACGGGTACGCTTTCGGGCCGGGTATCTTGTCGTAAATCTGGCTCATCTGTACACGCCGGATTAGCCACTGCAGGACGGGGGTAAGGAGCAGCAGCACCAGCACCACGAGCAGCATGTCCACCGTGCTGTAGGAACTCATCGTCATCGCCAGTGGAACGGTCGCAGTGTGAGCGTCTTTGTTTACTTTGACTGGCCGATCGACGCAAACCGGGGCCGCTTCCTCTCTTTCGGCCGTTTGACGGATGACTGACGGGCCTGTGTTTGCGTGCGCACACACGAACGATCTTGCGAGAAGCGAGTGATGATAGTACGCGTTCTGGCTGCTGGACCGGTTACGATAGATGGTCGCTTTGTGACCCTGCATGTATGTGTGTTGGTGAGGCCGTTCCCATTTGGACGAGTCATGCTGTTGCGGATTGAATCGCTGTAGATTGGCCGGGTTATCTAATCTTACGCTACGCTTGTATTGCTTGTTGTTGTTATGTCGGTGGATGTAATGCAGTGGGTTTGTGCGCTCACGTTTGCTATGATTAGCTGTGCCTTTTAATTACGGTAGTTAATCAATGGTCAATTATTGAGATTAAGTTTATCTTGTTTTCCGTTTTTTCGAATTGTTTCTTTGCAATCATTTACATTTGTTTCGAATTGTTCCAAACATATGCAATTGATGACTTTGCTTATTGTTACTGATTTTTATTATTCCTTTTTTGATCATTCTCTTAATTGCTGTTATTTAGGTCTTAGCAAAATCGCATGGTTTTTTAGATTTATTTAATTCACTTGTATTGTCCGTCAAGTTTTTACGCTTAGTTTATTCTTTTGATTTCCATAAATCTTACGATTTAAAAGTTTTTTAATGTTTTTATTATTCTTGGATTGAAGCCTTCGCGCTTAACTTTATGTACCAGTGATGAGGAAACAATTTAAAAAATACGCAATACATAAAATAACATCAGGGATTGACATTGTCTTGAATAATCGTTAAATTTAACTGCTCAAGGAAGTCTTCTTCTTCTTCCCAATTTTTGGCGTAACAACCTCCAGCGGTGTTATATATATATATATATATATTTATATATATATATATATATATATATATATATATATATATATATATATATATATATATATATATATATATATATATATATATATATATATATATATATATATATATATATATATATATATATATATATATATATATATATATATATATTTATACATATATATATACATATATATATATGCTGGCGCTATACAGGTTTGAGAAAACTTATTATAACATCGAAGCTGGATTAATCAATTAATATTGCTTTGCAGGGCCGGTTTGGTTGAGAATCGATTTTGTACGGTCTTGTAGGAGATGACGCATGTAATAAAGAGACCAACGGGCCACTGCTAGGAGGTTTACACTGTATTGAAATATAAACGCAGTGGCTCACATCGCTTTGATCAGAAATTATCACCGATAAACTCGGTGTTACATTTTCCAATGTTAATTTTACTCTCTCTCTCTCTCTTGCACAAACCACTATTGTGAGTTGATGTGGATAATATACATTTCTGCCCTCATTTGTAAACCAACTGCTATAAAAGGCAGTGATTGTTCATTCAATCGTGGTGTTTTAATTACCGCATTCGAATATTCTGTGCACAATTTACCTCGTTTGATGGAAACTGGTATCGAACTAATTGAGTGCAACATTTATGCATGCAGATAGTTAATAACGAACCATTCGATTGGCCCCTTTTTCCACTACTTCTGTGCAATCATTATGGTAGAAAAAACCTGTTGTAACTGGTTCGCGGACGCTGCTCTTTAATGTTTGTACCTTTTTTAGTTTTATTTTAGTTTTACTACAACCATCACCTGACTGTACTCACCTGCCGTGCTAGTAATAACGGGTAAAAGTTATTACGTCTCCCCTTGTACTTTCTCACTAACAAGGAAGTACCGAGCAGCTGTTATGATTGAAAGTTTGGATCAAGATTCGTTGAAGTACGCTCGGAGTGAACGGTTGGTTGGCGCCACGTGGAACGATTCCCTAGAGTGGTCGGGTGCTTGAAAAAGTAGAAAAAACGCATATTGAAAAAGAGACGGAGGAAAACAAACATCTGGTCAACTGGTGGTGCCCGTTGAAACGAAGTTTGTGATGGAGTTTTGCTTGTTAATGCTTTGATTCGATGCGAAATTGCAGTATGTGTTTGAACAGGAACGCTTGATTTTCCCTCAAAAAACTGTAAAGTTAGGGGTGATGTTGGGTAGCGTTAAAACTCAATGATTTGTTAAGAAATAAATACGGATACTAAACACCATAATAATGCTTCAAAATATCATGAAATTCCGGTTGAAAAATGAGTAAATTAGGAAATAAAAGTGACGCATCACACAATGCTTGTAAACCCGTTCTTACTGGAAAAGATACTTTCCGGCAAATAATACGGCTCCTGTTCATTAACGAAAATCCTTGGAAGGAAGGCGATCTTTTACATTCCTCGTCAAGTTTATGCTTCCGATCTGATCCATTTACAACGCACCGTTGATGCTCCCGAACGCTTACCCACCCGAAGGTCATTCTGGGGTGGTGGTGTTAATGATGATTAAAACTTTTAAAAAGAGCGCATTACATTCACTATCAACCGGCCGGCACTTGGTATCTTCAAAGGTCAACCAGAATGAGAGACCATAATGTCCATCGAAATGGGAGGAAAACAAGAACCTGCTACAAATTGAAAAATTTATCACCCAACGCTTGGGCAGTGTCACATTATTTGACACTTTTTACGATGACGACGACGAACCACTGCAAATATTGCCATGTACGTGCCCATCACGCTTGACTGCAGGGCTGGAACTTCCGCGGTTTCCGCATTTTAATGCACAAAAAACAGACACACACACCCGGCGGTCCATTTCGTGTACGTTCCCTTTACGGAAGGTGCTTCCCGTAATGGGCTGTAAAAGTCAGTGTAAAATTTCATCACAGTGCGCCCGCAGATGGCCAAACGTGCCAAGGCAGGGCGTTTTGTGTGTGTGCTCTCTGGCACCTCCGCTACAAATCGCGATTTTAATCGCATTCGTGGAAATTGTGAAACCATGAAAAACAAAGAGAAAGAAATCGGGACGAAAAAAAACGGGCAAAGAAAAACATTATGTTAGAACTGGTCGACATTGACATGTCATAAAGCATGGCACATCATAATGACTGTCGTCATCGTTCGGTTGAGGTGCGTGATCTTGTGAAGGTTCACACGCCACACTCCACCCTGTGGGCTGGACCACAGAGAAGCTACACGAGTCTTTGTTTTGCCAGTGCTTGGCAGAAGGCCGTTCCGGTAATTCACTTTGTTTAATGGGTGTCGGTGGATGCGTCTCTGGAGCTGATTTGGCCAGGGGTGTCGGGACTTCCGCGCAGCAGTTCATTATCCCCAGTAGCTTACGGGTGGGTTTGGGAGTCGAAAGGCACCAAATTACTGCTTTCGGCCAGAGGAAGGAGTGGCCCACCACTTTTGCGTGGATGAGTGTCTCGAGCGACGAGAGCGAGTCCCCTGCGTCTTCCAGTGTCTTTCTCGAAACAAACTCCCACCGAAGAGCTGATGATGGTCCAGACGAATGGATGGCGACACACAAAAGGCTCTGTGATGGGGGTGGGACATGAAAGAAGACATAAAACAGTGGCGGGGGAATGCGAAATTATGTCCCGCCTTATCGGTGGGATGCATAATCCGGTGGACATCTGGTTTTTATCTTCGCTCCAACAACTCATTTTGCACATCCTTTCCAGCAGCAGTGGTCGGTAAGGCTTCAGCAGAGGCAGCGTGAGGGTGGCTGGGCAGTGTGACTGGATTTTGGTGAATCCGGGAACTAGTTTTCCCGCTGCGAAATGATGAAGTTATTCTTTGCCTGTGTGATCTGGTGTGGGGAAGATACGATTATACGCGCAGAGAGAGGAAAAAAACAATGGATAAAATGAGGAAAAAATGTCGGAGCGGGATTAGGTATGGATGACACACAGGCTTACATGAGCCGTCGCCGCATTCGACGGCTTTGGGTCAGGGAAGGGATTAGTGTCGTTTAGCTTGGAAGCCTTTCAATTAATCATGATTTTTCAAAGCAGACTGAGCTGTTTGTTTTCAAATTTGGAGTTGAGCTCTTTAAAGCTTGAATTCTTGGTATTCACAATTTAAGGTAACATAACAAAGAAGTCGAGGAAGAACAGAGATGACTTGCTGCTAAGTATATTGAAAAAAAAAAACATTATACAAACGTAAAAATCTCACAGCATTACAAAGCAGATCAAACTCTTTGCCACACAACATCAAAAGGCGCACCGGGCCCGCCAGCGTAGCTAATTCAATCAACTCCTCCAAACGCACCCAACACTGTGCCGGCAGCGCAAGAAGCGCCAGTCTAGGGCCTCCCAAAGGTCTTTGGGCATTTCAGTCACTCGGACAGCAAAAAGAGAGAGAGATAGAGAGAGAGAGAGAGAGAGAGAGAGAGAGAGAGAGAGAGAAAGAACGAGAGTGTGCGAAAAATCTGCCTTGCAAGCCGCCCAACCATTATCATGAAGGAAATTCAATTAAATGATTGAATTTATCTCATCATACAGTGTCCTCCAGCCCCACTGGCAGGCCCGTTGCATTTGCGATGAAGCGATGTTGGTGACCACTTTTTCCGGGGAGGTCAACCTTCAAGTACGTCCAAGCATGCGACGGTTGGCCGTACGGGTTGAATGATTAGAGCTTGTAACAGACCGAGCAAGTTGTCGTTGTTGTTGGTTGGAGACGAATTTCGGTGTAAGAACGCAACCGAAAAGGGATAGTTCCGTCGAGGGTCGTTCCGGTTAGTCCTCACTGGTCACTCGTCGTGTGGTATGTGTGCGTGCGTAAGTATGGGGATGGCACGAGCAGTACATAATTTCCATAATGAAGTAAACATATCTGTTGTTTATCATGGCTGTGTGGGTGTGCGTGCGAGAACGTGCCTGGAAGCGGCCCCGTGAAGCTGACCGAACCTAGCCGGCATCCTTGATTTGACTCTTGAGTGCGTTGACCAGTGATTGGGCAAAGAGGCACGGCACGGAAAACAGACAGAGAGAGAGGGAAAGAGGGCTGATAGTAATATTCCGGTTCACTGTGTTCGCTGGGACGTGCTGTCGGATGCCGGGCTCGAATGGACCAGGCATAACGCTTGTGGGTATTGTCCTGTACGGAATCGCCTCCTTCTCTTGGCTGGTTGCTGCCTGCTTTTTGGATGTACCCTGGCGCAGGTCATGCCGGAGAGCGAATGAATTGAAGGGCCTACGGTGGGTGGATGGGTGTACATTATTTAGGTTATCGCTTCACCAGCATGACTGGTGCATGTGGATGATGTGCGCTTCGAGAGCCTTCGGTGTAATTAAATGTGTGCCTGACATCAGGATAATTACTGGAACTGGCTGTCACATTAGGGTTGGTCGGCCGGATCGGTACGTGATGTCATCTAGTTTACACTCCATATCGGAACTATTGACGTGTTTGTGCCCCGGGGCGGGTTGCTCTCGGTGGTAAGTTTTGGTGAGTTGAACACTATTTACATTAATGCATAAACAACCTTCAATTGTTGTTGGATGTAATTGATAATTATTTACAATTATTTGTAACACTGCCATTTGTCAAATTTTGCCAAACTTAACAACAAAATGAGCATGCAGACACAATGACAATGATAAGGCAATTAGCTGTGTGTGAGATTATTAATGGGTAAAGTTGTGTAATAAACACCCCAAATTATGCAATTTCAATGTAATATAAGACTCGAAGAATTATAACGGTAATAAAACATATTTTTTGTCATAACAATACAGGAAGTTAGGAAGTTATCATACGAATACAAATGATATAATATTCAAAATAAGTGCTTTTTCCAGTGTACAGCAGCATTACTGTGATAAAAGCAATTATAAAACGCCTTATACTATGCAATTGTCAATGCAAAATAGGACTTCTAGGCTTAAATTCAAGGCACAACCGCCTTATATTTTGCAATTGGCTCTGTTAAATAGGAGTGTCATGGTTAATTCAATAAAAAAAACACCTTAAACTATGCATTTTTAATATAATTTAGAGTAATTTTGTTAAGAAACAAGCCAAAACGCCCGAAGCTATGCAATTGGTTTTGTAGAAGGGTATTATTAAGATTATTGACGTGACAAAACGCCACAAGCTATGTAATAGTGTATATAAATATGGTATCACTTTGGTTTTGTTTTTAAACTGTTGCTTCTAACTTTGCCAAGTTGATGAGTTAAATAAAATTGCTTGAAATTGTTGCATTCTTCTAAAACAGAAATTTTATATTTATGATACTTACCCTTACCTGTTTCGCAGCCTGTTCGTTTCAAACAAGCATTCACTGTTGCAAACCCTGATGGCTGTGTGTGTGTTTAAGCTCACTGTACGTCGTCCTAGCCCTAAACCGTTCGTTCGTGTGCTGTCGTACGGCAGCAACAACAAACAAACAAAAAAGCCCTCCACTTTCGACACACTCCACAGACAATACCGATACTGCAGCACACGGGCTTGCGATACGAAACGCTCATCTGACCAGGCGTTATTATGCCAATCACGCACACAAGCTCGGGGAGTTTATCGAAACCTTTGCCAGGGCAAACAAAAGCAAAACCTCACGGCTTGGAACGACCCCGCCAAACATAAGGCGAACACGGTCGGCTCCGGACGAACCCTGCTCCGGTCTGCCGCGGGCCAGCGCCGGTGAAATGCAATCAATCGCCACTGTTTCACTTTATGACTCTTTGGTAACGGGGTTGGGAGTAGCGCAGCTGGACCCGCTGGTGGCCCGTTGATCGTGGCTAATAACGAGTGTGCGCGCGCGCCCGTAACGAGGTACGGGAGGGTTGGTGTTTGTACGCGGTACAGTTGCTGTGGCTATCATGTGTGGGCCGGCTGGCCAGCGCGTTGGAGCCGTTTGCCGTTAAGTTTGGCCCGTCTGTGGCTTATTAGCTTGATGCGAGTTATGGGACCTTGGTTTGATTTAATTTTCCCGGAAATGGGATGATTGTTTCGGGCGGGAACATTTATCCAATCTCCAATTTAAGGATTGTAATGAAATACATACACATCGTTCAACTAAAATAAGATTGCAACAGAACTAATCACACTGATTGGTAAACACATTCCAGTGAAAATGTAATTAATTATTTCGCAATGATTTTCATAAACTTGAATGCATAATGCTTTGCAATCGTATTGAAATTTCCATCATTTTTTCAGTACTTTTGTTTTGCAGCTTCATTCGTCAGGAATCAGGAAATGATTGCATCATGAGCTTGTCAGGAAAAATCAGGCTTCCAGTGTAATAAAAATGAAATCAAACGTATTTGTGCAAGCTCAGCAGAATGCTGATCGAAAAAAATAAAACATCAACTCTGCGCAATAACATGTAAATCATTTGCAAAGGAAAAAAGCCGCCTAAGAGGAGCAAGCAAAAAAAAAAAACAGGATCATTTACACATTCACGCGTCTACAACGCGTCCCGGGGATCAGAGCGACCGACCTATATGAACCGATTCCCCCGCGCAACGTCACTGTTCGCCGTTCGGCGGCGGGAGAAAATCATTGCAGCAGTAACATAAATTATTCCAAGCATGTGACTGATTGATTTATGATACTGTCAGGCAAACGTTACGACCTCCCGTGGCCGTCATCCCGTCATCCCGGGAGAGGGGCAGTATTCTCCCCCAGGAAGAAAAAAAAACACCTCCCTTTGCTACTTCCCTTTCTTTCCCGATTGATTGCCGAAAACCCCGTTCTCGGCTCTTTATCAGCTCATCCATTGCACGTCCCATTTCGCATGCGTTGGGCGAGAATGGGCCTTAAAACATGTGTCGGACAATTGCCCCGGCCGTGGAAGGAACTGGGCCGTACGACGTAGTGCGTTAGGCAACGGGACGCCACCAACGCTGACAGGGCAGAAGTTCATCAATTGTCACCGTCGCGCAACCGTCGCGGCGGACGTTTTTCCTGATGGGTTGTTTGTGCCTGATGGGCATTGCTCTATTGTGGCATCCCGCTGGGCGGAACGCATGAGGTCAAGCAGCATGTGTGGCATCACACTGGGCCGAGAAGAAAGCAAAAAACAAGGGGCAGCAGTACACAGAAAAAAGCCATGCTCCCGGCACACAATATCCCGCATGTGCCGAGGCGTCCCCGGATTGCCTTGCAGGCGGTACGAGAAAAGGGAAAATTGAGCCTTCCCGAGTGCATATATTTTTTGAAGCCTTGCGAAACGTCAGTTGCAGCGAGAGCGCACCCGAGCGATGCGTAAGATCCGTGCCCTCAGTTTGACGCCTGGTGTGGCTGACCACTTGGCTGTGGCCCAGCGCAGTGCGCGCATTGTCAGCGCCGTGGCCACGCAGATAAATAGAGTAAATGAGCGAATGGTGTGGTGGGGGCGGCGTTGACGGATTGGGTTGAGATGGTAGTAAAACCGTGTTCAAAGTAATGGGAGGGGGGTTTTGGCGAGTGTATGTTTGTTATGGCCTGCAGTATCTACGGTGGCCTACATTTGGGCGTAAAGATTACGGCTGGATGGATTACGCTGGAGCAGCGCTGCCTGGTGGGCTGCGTGGTTATCATTATGCTTTATTGTTGCAAGTGTTAGGATGGCATTGCTTTGTTATAGCCCAAGTAAAGTGTTTTTATATGTTTAGCTATGTTTTTGTATTTTTCATATATACTGAAATGTGATATATTATTACTCTTTAGAGAATTACTGAAACATAGAAGCTATAAATAATTTATTTCAGTTATTATTGCACAAAAGATACATTAAGTTAGTGGGGGAATCGCCCAACAAATCGTGGAAAAATACAAAAAAAAATATGAGAAGCAACCAAAAGTTTTCGGGAAACAACCAAACAACCTTAGATAACACTGTATTACCTGACGAAAAGCCCCTTAATATATGCAATTGTTTGTACAAATCAGTTGTTTTAGCTAGGTCGTGTCTAATTCTTGTGCAGATTAGTAGTTTAACAAAAAGATCTACTTTAGCTAAAGGCTTGAAATAAAGTAAGCCTTTCCATTTTTAGAGATATATAAAGTGTTACCATCAAATCCACTTTTGTGGAAAAGCAAACACACGAACTATTCATCAAAATGGTTAACATTCATAAGCCGAAAGCACGTGGGAAAAACGAAAGCCACCGCTGATAAATAAATCTGAATTGTATTTTGCATTTTTGTTACGTGTCGTAAACTATACGCCTTGACCCGGAAGCCATGGTACGTTTCCGGTTTATAGATAGAATAGCACAACATTTTTTCCTTTCCATTTTGTCTGCTCTCTCTCTCTCTCTCTCTCTCTCTCTCTCACACACACACACTCTCTCTCTCTTTCTCTCTCTCTTTCTTTCTTTCCTTCTCTTTGTACGAAACGATTGGCTGTTTTGTGTTCCGGCTCTGCGTGGCCAAAACCAAAGCGAGTAAACACTTTTCTCCAGATTAGACAACGGGTTCAATATTACCGAAATGTGTTTTTCTTCCCTTTCCCGGCTGTCCTCCATTTTACCTCACTCGTCCTAAATCTCTTCCATTCATCTCCGGTGATCTGCGGCGTACGATAAGCACTTTCGCAATGACCGGGAGAAGGCCATTCGAGCGCCAAGAGCGGATAAGAAACGGTGCAAAGCCCCCATCATCAAGGGATGGCTCTCTTTATTAGCTCCATTCTGGTGGGGTTTGTTTTTTCTTTCCTCTTTTGTTGATGTGCGTGTGTGGGAGTGCAACAACGGTCCAGCACCGGACACCGGCCTTTCGGCCGGGGGCATGGAAAGAAAACCATAAAGTACAGACCAAGTGGTAAGTCGTTCGTCCCGATAAGGATTATTCCGTTCCGCCCGTTAAGCCGAAGCATCATCATAAAGTGGTGGGTGGGTGGTGGATGGTGGTGACGACGGCAAAAGCCAACGCCTTCATTCCGTGCCAGGGCCACTTCCGGGTCGCATTTATGCTTTGCCGCACCCCGCATGAGCGGACGATATTTCCGGAAATGATTATAGTTGAATATAGGCCATTCACCGGCCGGTTTGGATGCGGTGGCATAGTCCTAGCGGCGATGACTTTCTTCTTAACGCTCGTGAAAGTGGATGGAAAATTGTTTACGCTCTGCCAGTGAAGGTAGCCGTCTGGCAAGGTTGAGAAAGATGCTGTGATGCTGGGCGTGAGCAAGGTAGACCAATAAAAAAGTGGAAAACTGTCATACAGTCTCCAAACGACGGGAGACAATGAATGTCTTAATTGGATGATTTATGAGTCAAGGGAAATGATAAGCCAATTTTTGTTTGCGGTCTGGTGCCAGCGTGTCGTTTGTGATTGTCCCCTAAAATTATTTTCCAACATTTTATTAAACAACGCGCGCGGTGATGATGAACAATGTGTTACGCAATGATTGCATACATACGGCCTTTTATGTTAGTGCGCTTGGGGAAGTTTAAAAAACATCATTCGACGTCATCGCTTCACGGGGACTGCATGAAAGTAGTTTCAGTTTAAATCAAATTAACGAACAGCATTTACCAGGCGACTGGTCTGAAGCATAATTATATCGTGTAATTTAAATATTGCAGCACTGCAAAAGTCATTGCCAATCGTCGGTCAAGCGTTAAGGCTGACGCAAGCGGCCCTTGGTGCCGTTGCGTGTTTTTAATTACGTCGGCTTCCCGTCCTCTCGATCCCGGCACCTTTGGCTGTCATCTGTCAGCTATCCGTCAGCGAGATGGTGACACACAGGCACACGCTTCGCTCCATTGTTGAGGTGAGACAACACCGTGACAACCGTTTAATGACCGCCATCATTATAGCAATTCACACCAATTACGTGCTAATGTTTCGCCTGTCCGAAGTGCGTTTGCGTGTTAAACCTTCGCTGATGGACGTTTTGTTTGACGTGTTTGAACGGCTGGAAAGGTGCGAAAGAGCGACAGCGTGACAATATCTTCGGCTTGTTTTTTTGCTTCTTCAGTATAGTGTCACGGGCATTGATCGTATATTGCAGCTGTGGATGAGAATGAGATGAGGTTGAAGGTTTTTCAGTAGTTTGATATGTTGTTTATGGAAACATTACCAATGGAAAAGATATTGAGATATTATAAAGTATTGAGTGCCTCGCAAAGCGCCTAAATGTATACAGCATGACTGTAAGCTTTGCATTTATTTGCTTATGCAAGCTTTTGCATACTTTTAGGCGACGAGCAGTAGATACCGAATGCAGAACAACTATAAATGATGATTAATGTTTTCCCAGAATAACGTGTTAAGTCGTTAATTTGGCCTTACTAGTGGGCCATTGAGTGGGCTAAATTATATAATTAAGAGTTTCCCTTTTAATCTAAGGTGCACGTTAAAAGAAACAGATTTAGAAACTAACACTGGTCTTGGATCTGATGCTGAAACTTCTCCGGAACTAATCTTCTGACTTCTTTCAGTTCATAGAACTGAATAATTGCTCTTCATATAATTGTCATTATACAGTACTGGAACTGATGCTGTATCCATATCGATCCTGGAAATGAGCTTAAACCCTATTCAGTCCTGGATTTCAACATGAAGTCATTCATCATCCTGGATCTTACACCGAACTCTGTCCTGTAACTATTAGTGAACCTGTTCTTCTCTTGGAATTGGGTTTGATTCGAAAGGTCCGTGGAGTTCAACCAGATTCAGTTCAGTTCTAGTTTGAAAAGTGATAATTACCTCAGTCCTAGAACTAATCCTAATTCTATTCTGGTCTTAAAACAGATTATCCACTCCTTAAATGCTGCCAATGCTGGAACAGTAGTAACTGAACCCATAGCGCCTCTGGAACTTATCCTAAGCCTAGACAGGTCTTGGAACTGATCAAAATATTCTAACTTCTGATTCTGCTGATAAATTATGTTGGGTTGTTTAAAAAGCCAAGAAAGCTGTGATTCTGATCCACAAAAAATGGCGAAGTATTTAACAATTAACACAACTCAGATCCATTCTGGCAGTTTTACAATGATTGATGTATCTCTATGCATAATTTTTCACTTTTAATTTGCCAAATAATCTAATAGGCTGTAAAATCTATTAGCTGTACCGGGGCTGGTCGTTTCACTCATTTAATGATTTTGCCCACGTTCGTGCAATTTTTCACTCTGCCAAAGTTCGCCATTAAATTGAAGCCGATGATTCTATTAATGTTTCTTGCAAGAAAAACCATTACAGCAAACGGCAGCATATTGGCACGCTCGGCCCTTTGCCATGTTGTGTGGGTGCCCTCCTCCCCGCGGGGGTGAACTATTTCAAACGCTCGAATAGTAGTGTTCCCCTCGCTCGCTCTCTCTGTCTCTCTTCAGCCCCAACATGGACTTTAAACAGATTACAGTCGAAATTAATATGCCCACGAGCAGCCACCGGGACGATTCATCTGCAGCGGAAATGGAGCGAGCTTTTCCGAAAACGCCATCATAATGAATTGAGTTCGACTAATTTAGGAACCCTTTTTCACGACATTAGTTTCCGCCATTGGAAAATTGGCCAGCGGATGCGTACGCACTGCTGGAGGAAGGGTGATTGGGAGAGGAGCCAAGGGTTAGAGAGCTAAACGAGGGGAGAAATAAATCGTAATCGTTGAATTCAATTAATATTCTTAATG
Organism: Anopheles gambiae; assembly: GCF_943734735.2. NCBI lineage: Eukaryota > Metazoa > Arthropoda > Insecta > Diptera > Culicidae > Anopheles > Anopheles gambiae. The sequence goes on from NC_064602.1 coordinate 29,015,304, forward strand.
TGCCGCACAACGCTGGAAGACACGGGGTGGGACACGATACAAAAGCCTGGAGAGTTGAGCTGTCAATAGGCATTTTCCACGCGGCGAGGCACAGCAGCACGGTTGGCATGCAAATTAAACTTTGTGCAAGGGCGGCGTACGGGGTGTCGGACGGGGCGAAAGTTTCGCAAAACCCCTTTTGTTTAAACCAATCTGAAGCAATGCCCGCCCGCCCGGAGCAGAGGTTTGCAGAGCAGAAGGGAGCATTGAAGAACCGTTTTGTCTTGCCATGGGTAAGCTGGTGAGCTAAAGCTAGCTCAGTCAGATAGTTCTACAATACATGCCCACATACACCATACACACGCACACACACACACACACACCCCGTTCCCTTGCTATTGGAGTTGGTGGTTTCCCCTTGCAGTGACGGTGCACCAAAGCGCACGATAGCGAGAAGACGATCGTAAATTAAACCATTATAGCCTTTCTCGACTCTCTAAATTGTTGGGCCCTTTCTACGGCAGGAAGTGCGCCCGATGGGAAGCTTGCGGACCTGTGCGGGTTTGGGCATACTATGCCGTCTCCGCCGGCAAGGAACAGTCGACCTACCACCAGAGGGTTTTCGACGAAGACCCAACTTTACCCCGTCGCTGGTGGTGGTGGTGGGAATCGCAGTAAAATTTCGAAAATTACTGCGTAATGAATTTCAATGATTGTCCTCGGTGGTTTGCGCCCGTACCGTTACCGTACGAACGGGTAAGGTTTCGGTGTGTGTGTTTTTTTGTTGTTGCTCTTTCTCTCTTCTCCCTGACTAGTGCCGAGGTTTTTGGAAAGGGAGTTTTTGATTCGGCTCGGTTGCTAAGCTTTCGCTTTTTGGTCCGCACAAATGCAAAAGTCAAAACAATACGATCCGAATTTTTAGCCTTGAGTGTTGTGCGGCGAACGATTCATTTCGCCAGCACGTTTGCAAGGTTGGTGGTAAGCTTGGACCTGGATCTGGTTCGGTTCGGTCCAATTGCTCTTCTGACCGGCTGGCAGAACCACAGCCACGAATGGGGTATGGGGTTTTCTGGGCGAGAAATAGTGCTGCATGGTGTTGGCGACTAGACGTTTTGTGGTTGAATCAGAAGGATCACGGATGTAAACGGGCGAACAGTTTCTGCTCGACCGAGTGTATATAGAATGGAAAATATGAGCTTGCGGTTGTGTCGCTTGAAGGCGACGGAAGCGACGGTTTTTTGGCTAACCCCGACCCCGACAGCACAGCGAGGAGTTTTGTGATTTGAAATTGAGTTCAGAACTCATGGTCCGTTTCCAGTTTTGCTTTGCTTGTTTGTTTTTTGTGTTTGGGTTTGAGCTGTGTTACACCGTATTGTTGCTATCGAAGCAGTTTAACTGGGTAGTATACGAGTGAGAATGTTTGTCTGAGATATGCTTTTTGCTATAAGATTGCTATAGTATCAGTTGGACTGGAGTGGTAAGAGTTACAAAAAATCAATTTTCTTGCTTTTATCTGATGGAAAACACAACTACCTTCGAAAAAAAACACCTAAATGTATACATTAAGCATTGCATTTGCGCATTGCATACAAGTTATTAGTGTGCAAATGACATTAGTGCGCTTATTTACTCTAACCGCTTTAAAGTACACATTAATTTGAAATAACTTTACTTATGGTTGCCTTAATTCTCATTTTTGGTTATTAATTGCCATTCAATTCAACGCCTTATTAAGCTTACCCCCGCATACAATGGATTACATTCAGCTCAATCCTTCCTTTTTTGTGTGCAAATAAATCATTTCCCAACGAAACCGGGAGCTGCTTAATATTTGGAACACATTCCGGCCATTATTTATAGGCATCGGTAGCACCCTTCGGTGTTAATTCGTCATCACATAAACAATCTACCCCAGCGGAACGCTTCATCAAGCTACTTAAGAAGAAGGACCCGCTCCACAGACAGTCGACGAGCCGCAAGGCCGCCGGTGGTGGAATTAATCTTGATCTTACTGTGCCATAGCAACAGTGGCAAGCAGCTGGTAAGCTTTCTTCCGGATACATCTGTCACAATCAGACCATCCGTCTTTCGGGGTCCTTTTCGGGAGGCAAGACAGGCTCGCTTCACCGGCTGTCGAGTCTTGGCCCTGAGTGGCACAGTTTGGAGTGGCGAGACTTTCGTTCCTTCGTTCCTACTGGGTGACGGTGGCGTAAACTTTACCACTTCAGGCATGCTCCAAACCCGGCAATCCGGTGTGTATCTGTGTGTGTCTCTGTGTGGCTGCTGCCAGAGACATCGTCAAAGCCCGGCCGGTAGTAGGATGGTGGCACCGAATCTGGCACAGCATATGGTACACTAAATTTCTTAATTATGGATGTGTAGCACCAGCGGGATGGTGCTTTTATCCAAGAGGACCAAGGCGCCCGACCACCCCGGCTGGTAATGAAGACAAACATGCTGTCGGAAACAGTAACATTTAAATTAGTGTTTAGGCACGAATTGGGGCTGGAGGTGGCAGTCGCTTCGAAAACGGAACGATTTGCTGGCGTGTAGCTGTGGGAGCTTCTGTGGCCCTTTGCTTTTGTTAAATCATATCCCACCTACCTAGCTTGCTAGATGGTAGTCTGTCTTTCCCTGATCTAGTGTTTGTTGGCAGCCGTGTTTTGCCAGCGTAAAGTGAACATGAAAAGTGCCCGTGCTAGTGACATCACGCGCGATGCGCTGGATGCTTAAGAGATGAATAGAAACGTGTAAGGAATTGAAACGGTAAGATGGATAAATTGATAAAGATGCATCAATTAGAACCGGGTTGTCTGATGGCTTGTTGGCGCTGGCGTGGGAATAGACATTCAACATGTGTCACTTGCAGCTATTTTGGTTCAACTTGGTCGGGGGAGGAATGGTGAACCGAAAACATGGCACTGAAATGAATGCTTACACTGTTGCCAAAATTTCCCCACTTACCAATCGTCACAAAGCTAGGAGCGCTTGTGCGCCAGTTTATTCCCATCGAGCACACAATGCTGCTGAGCGAGTCAATCCGCCAGCGGTGGAAAATGATGCTGCCTTTCGGCCGTGTCGTGGGCGTATGGCGTGGGGAGAGAAACGCAACGAAATTGACACGACTCCATCACTATGTAGTCGATGATGGAACACGGTTTTCCATTTAACCGTGTGAGACGTACACAAACACACACACACACAAACACACAAGAACGGTTGACGGTCTGTCGACTGAATTGTGGGATGTGATGGGATCACCGCAAACAAGCTGCACCATTTCACCGGGACATGTTTTCGATTATTAACGATAGACGGTGCTGGATCAAGGGGACAAACTGTGTTCGAGCGGGCGTTTCGTTAGTGGACTGGAAAGTGTTTGAGGCCGACGTTTGAGCAGGGCGGGCTTTTAATTTAAAGAGGTGCTCCAGGGATATGGAATAGTTTTTTAATGTTTCATAGCCGAAAAGGGTGCATTGGTGAGGATTTACTCAACGCTATCTCAATGCTTTGTATTGATTTTATAATGTCTGGTGAAAATGTCGTGCAAACTGCACAATTTCATCACACGAATAAGTCAAAAACGTCTAAATGTATATACGAGACACTTCATAAAGTTGTTATTACAGGGTTTCCCACGATTTATTGGTTGGTTCTCATCAATTTTTGGTGGGTTCCCATATTTTTTTGGTGCGTTCCCACGATTTTTTGGTCGTTTCCCAGAATTTTTTGGTCCAATTGTATTGATATCCAATCGGAAAATACCAATAAATTATGGGAACGAACCAAAAATCTATGGGATACGACCAAAAAATCGTGGGAACACACCAAAAAATCATGGGAACTGACCAATAAATCGTGGGAAACCCTGTAAGCACCATGTTCTTACATTTATTGACGAAACTTGCTTGAAATAAAAAGTTTGTAACGCATTTTTCCTTCTGTTCTATCTTCGCTTATAGCAATGACGATAAAAATGGAACGTAAAACTGAGAAAAAAAGTTTTACCTGTTTCTTAAAATAGAAACAGTTTGACCTTTGGTGCTGCGATTAGTACCATAAAAAACGATCCTTATCGGAATGTCCAGCGAACTGTGAACATAACCATAACGGGCAGGTCAGTCTGACAGTTTTAACTACCGGTTCAACAAGAACAAACCACAATACATGGTACGGTTTTGGTAATGAAAAAAATCTTAAAATCATATAGAACGTTTTTACCTATACAACGGTTATAAAAGTACACTGGTACAAATTACTACCACACTTGTCGCGCTGCGCTGGCCATGCTATAAATCAACCGCTGAGAAAACATGGAATTATGCATAATAATCTCGTACGCTTGGTTAAGCTGGTTTGCGGCAGCACCTCGCTGGATACCTTGAAATGAGACCTTTGAACCGTTTGGAACTAAGAAGAACGCGTGTCTAGCATTTTTATGACCTGTTATTTAAGCCGCGATGAGACATGGACGCGCAGTACGGGTTGGGTGTATCGTTGCACAGTAGTTCAGCTTAGACTTATGGATGGACGTTGAAGATGTTTTATTGAAATCTCGTTCTAGTTATTCTGGATGAAGTCGTCCCACTCATATTTTCACCATCTAAATAATATAAGTAAATTATTATCATCATTTTTCATAGGCTCTAACGTCCTTCCACGTCGTCTTTGAAATATGAATAGAATTGTAGTATTTATTTAACGGATTTTGTAGTATAATATTTAAAGGATGAATGGGAGCCAATTAATGAGCATTTGTGTAATAAATTTGAAAGTTTGAAAAATTTGAAATAAAGCCTCAATACTAAATTATTTTACCAAAACAAGCGGATTTTTTTATTTTGGGTTTTTTGTTTTCTGTAATATTCGCTTATCCCCCATAAAAATCTTTTCCCCTGCTTAAAATTAATCTTTGGGACTTAACCCATTATCTCTTTAATCCAGGTTTCATGGTTGTTTAAGTTGATTTGTGAAAAAAAATCAATAAACTAGATTAATTTTCAATATTATTGTCTATTCAATTGAAATAGTGACATATTGCAACACTATGAATTACCATGAATGAACTCTGAGACTTACACTTTCAAAATCAGTATTTAATCTTCTAATGTTCAGCCATAGACCATCGTGCTCTGCCCTTTATCGGGCTCAATTGGTGTGTGGTGTGCAAGCAAGTGTCTTTAAATTTGGGTTATCTCCTCAGTCTGCCCGCGCAACAACCATGCGGGCGACGGAACGCTCCGGAAACAAATGATAAGCACAACAGGCACAAGAAGATGAACTAGTTATCAAACCGTTAGCCTGAGCATCTGAGACACGCTGATGGGAAATATCTTTACAGCTCGCTCACTGCCCATCGGCTCAGTCGGTTGCGAGCCTTGGGACTGTAGGCACTTTTGGGCCACTTATCTCTCGGCAGCTGTTGTTTCGGTGAATTAGTAATAGGCAGATAATAGACATTATTGTACGTTCCCGAAAAATTGGTGATCTCGGAATGTTGACGGGCGAAACGGTACTGCTCGTCCAGATCGCTCTGGTGGTGATCGCTCTGGTACCGCTTGCAAAATGGATCAAGAAGCGGCTCAACCTGCACGATGTGATCAACAAAATTCCCGGCCCCAAGGCGTACCCGATCATCGGAACGATGTACACCTTCGTTGGGAAGAAGTCGGAAGGTACGGTGGTTGCTTTCGGTTCGTTTGAGGTCACTTAAAAACGCTCTGCTTGCTACACTTCAGAAATCTTCTACATCATTGACAAACGCACCCGTGACTACCCGGAGATTCATCGCATTTGGAACGGGTTCGTGCCGGAGGTGCGCATCAACAAGGCGGAGTACGTGGAGAAGCTGCTCTCCTCCAGCCGGAACATTGAAAAGTCGATGACGTACAAATTCACCCGGGACTGGCTCGGTCAGGGTTTGTTAACGTCAAAAGGTTAGTATCTTTGTCAATGCTATAAATCCGAAGAGAGAGAAATAGAGAGGAAAAAAATGGAGAAAAAAGTACAGATATTTTCTCAATCTGCTAGATGATCGATGGTTTCAGCACCGGCGGCTCATAACGCCCACCTTTCACTTCAACATCCTGGACGGCTTCTGCGAGGTGTTTGCCGAGCATGGGGCACTGCTGGTGGAGAAGCTGGCGGCAGCCCGAGCCGCCACCAGTGCCAGCCAGCCGATCAACGTGTACCCGTTCATGACGAAGGCAGCGCTGGATATCATCTGCGGTGAGTTGTGTGGAATGGAGTCGAGAGTCGGCGAGGTGTGATGAAGCTACTTACGCGTCATGTTATTTGTTGTTATTTTTCCCGTTGTGCCCGGGCTCAGAGACGGCCATGGGTGTAAAGGTGAACGCACAGACCAGTGGCATGGATAATCCGTACGTTGCGGCGGTGTACGAGTAAGTGTGTGTGTGTGTGTGGCACGGTGTTTATGTGAGAACTAAGATTAATGTACCGGATTTCGTTACCTCTCGAGCAGCTTGAGCAGTCTGATACAGTACCGTCTGCTGCGGCCCTGGCTTCATACGGACTTTGTCTGGAACAGGACGGCGGAGGGTAAGCGGTACCACGAGGTGCTGGCAATCGTGCACGGATACGCTCACAAGGTACTACCGAAGCACCGGAGACGTTGATGAAGTAGCTCTGTGTGTGTGTGTGTGCTCTGGAATCTGTAACTAAAAACTCATTAAATGATGCAAATCACAACTGACCCGTTTTGTAGGTGATACGGGAGCGCCGGGAAGAGCGCAAGCAGCTCCGCACGCAGGGAAAGGATGGAATGGCGCAGGACGGTGAGCGCAAGCGACGACTCGCCTTTCTCGACATGCTGCTGGAGAGCAACGAGCAGAACAATCTGCTGACCGACAACGACGTACGGGAGGAGGTGGACACGTTTATGTTTGAGGTGAGTGACAATGCGCCAACGGCCGTACCTGTGCGACCAGCAACGCCATGCCCGGAGTTGATTAGCGCCAGCTCCCTCCTGCGTGTTTCTTTATGCGCGTGCTATTGCTATTTTCCAGGGACACGATACGACCACCGCCGGCATGTGCTGGGCACTGTTTCTGCTCGCACTGCATCCGGACATTCAGCATCAAGTTCACCAGGAAATTGATTCGATCTTTGGCGGTTCGGACCGTGCCCCGACGATGCGGGACCTGAACGAGATGAAGCTGCTCGAGCGCTGCCTGAAGGAAACGCTGCGCCTCTACCCGTCCGTGTCGTTCTTTGGCCGCACGCTAAGCGAAGACATACAGTTCGGGCACTATCACGTCCCGGCCGGCACGGTCGTCGGTGTGCATGCGTACCACGTCCATCGGGACGAACGGTAAGTTGGTGGTTGGTCTGAATGGAAGTTTTTTTTGTTGTTTGGACTGTGGCGTGGGATGTGTCTCATGCGTTCGAATTCCGCTTCGATTCGTAGGTTCTTTCCCGATGCGGAAAAATTCGACCCGGACCGGTTCCTGCCGGAGCGCACGGAAAACCGACACCCGTACGCGTACATTCCGTTCAGTGCGGGGCCAAGAAACTGCATCGGGCAGAAGTTTGCCCTGCTCGAGGAGAAGAGTGTGGTGTCGTCGATTTTGCGCCGGTTCACCGTCAGATCGGCAAAGACGCGAAAGGAGCAGCTGATACAGCACGAGCTCATCACCCGACCGAAGGATGGCATTTTGCTGTACTTTGAGCCAAGGAGCTAGGGGTGAAGGACGATGTTACTTGGTACTCTGGTGTTTGATGACCGCTGGTTGTGAACGTGAAATGTCCCTTTTGTGGGATAGTATGGCTTATAGCGAGTGATTTCAAACGATGTAGGGGAAATTTGAATGTCCGAGAATTCGATAAAATGCTATTGATGCTGAATAAACGGTTTGGTTAGTGCTAATGAGAATACGTATGATCTACCTTTTTTTTCTTTAGACTGTAGGAATCAGGCACTAGGTAAGATCGATCAATCATTTCTTCACTAACGACTAGAAATGTAATATAGTAACTTCAATACAAACTTGCCAACAAAATATTGACATAATTCCAATCGAAACGCTCAACTAAAAACTTGCGACACCGTTGCCAAGTGTGCCACTCACAGCGCCACAACTTTGTAGATTTTCATCGATACAAAAGTAGCAGAAAAAAACAGCAGCTCTTCCGCAACAGTGCAAACGTTTGCAAAGCAACAGCCAATAAAGCGAAACGCAAAGTTTTCCACCCGCTTGACGCCGGAAATGGTAAGTAAGCTTCCTTCAACGCTGCAAAATGGCGCAATGGAATAATACAAAATACATAAACATTGAACTACATTTTGATTTGCACTTCCGAACTCGGGCGACAACTTTTGTCGCTGCTGGTTGAGCCTGGTGTTGGATGAAGCGCATCCGCTTACCGCCAGCGAACCGGAAGTGGCAAGTTGGTCGCTGTCGTTCCGCCCGTTGATTACCGGTGACAGCATCGATGACATTGGCGCTGTCCACCTCGGTGCGGGAGTAAAGTGCATTACTTGAGGAGGGGTGTGCGTTGTGGGAAGTAATGTGCGTTCCGGAACTGTGCCGGCAAGTTTGCAGTGAGGCGATGACATTCGATAACACTTCAAAACTTGCGTATGATGAAAGAGCTGGGCAAAGTGGTTTTCAGATTGTATACTCGAATGCACATTTACGGTTGAGAAGATACAGCAAAGTCTCTCTAAGGCTGAAAGAACCTACAGTGCTTATTGCAGTGAAGCTAAATATATTTTGCTATAAATTATTCAGAAAACCTAGCGATAAAATGAATCATGCAGTGCTTTGGTTAATTGCTTCTGTGAATTGTTCAAGATACTAAAACGCAAAAACGCACATGCAGAAATTAGCCGCAGAGAAAATTGCATCTCATGTTCTGACTACACTGTTCCAAACTTCAACTTCGAACACATTGAACTCCTGTCCAGAATTGTCTGGAGGTTAAGCTGGATGAGATCGATTGATTAATTCTTCATCACTTGGAGCTCAAATGCAAAAGAATAGCCCGTGCCTACGTTTAGGGAGACATAACTGTGTACGTAACTGTGTATACTATAAAAAAGTCCAATTTAATATTAGAATTCGTCCTACCTGTACTTCGATTTGATGATTATTCGGATAGAAAATTACATTTGGAAGAATATTTTCGATTCAAAAGTTGAACTCAGAGTAGAATAAGCTTTGATGCTCAATAAACGCATTCTTCTCGATTTGCATAGACCTCAATCACGCTCGAAAAAGTCACGAGGTAAGGACAATGTTTCATGCAATTCCAGTTTGCGCTAGTTCCTTATAATCTGAACGTCTGCATTGAGTAATGGACTCTCGACGTCACATTCCTACACTCCCCAAAGACACACGCACACACCTTTGCTCATTGTGACCAGTGTCACATCGGAATCAATCTCTGCCGATTGTGGGATGAACACTTGAAGTAAGTGATAAGTCTCCATTAATTTTATTGCTTTCTACCCCCATGCACACCATTGCACACCTCCTCGGACGGCATTCGGTATTTTTTGGTCCTTCGAACCGGAATTTCTCTCCGAAGCGAAACTAGAGCAGCTTGCGATTGCGTCTTGGAGTAGCTAGTTAGGAACCAATGGGAAGGGCAAGCAAAAAAGCCTAAAGCACACCTAAAAGCATCGTCTGTAGGCAAAACCCTTGATCACCTTGCTCCTCCACTCTTCCACCGGCTCCACCACACGCAAAACCACCATCTTTTTGCTCTTTCTTCAATAGAAGCGTTTGCGATTGTGCGATCCGTTAGTCATGGCTGCGATTAGGGAAGATAAACGATTGCTCGTTGAAATAATGTTTATTCTGATCGTCTTCCTAAAGCCCTCGGTGGAGTGGATGTGCTGAGTGGCACTACCCGTACAAAAGCATGCACCAGTACCAGTACTCCTCCCCAGTGTTGCCGAAATGGATTGGGACGACTCAGACCAGCGGCTTTGAACAATCAAAGGGACCAGCGGTATAATCGGACCACCACGCCTTTCAGCTTCGTTCGGTTTTGGTGGGGCACAACAACGGGTACCGGTCACTGGGTATCATTCGTCATTGGATAATTAATGATGCGTGACGCCCGAATGTTTGACCGGTTTGAGCGATGAGGGCTTCCGAGCTTCCGAGGCGCTTGTGTGCGCCCTTTCAAACGGATGCTCGGTACTGCCAAAACGGGACTAGTTGTGCATTAATCGAGCGGTCCGGTGCTATTATTTGCAAGTAATAAGAAGCTTGATTTGTGTGTGTGTGTGTGTGCATGTGTGTGAGGCAACCACCATAAAGAATGGGATTGGGGCGTTGCCTTTCAGCTTAGCCCGGTGGAAGTATGATCTACTGGGTGAATAAAGTTTCAGGGCTTGTTTGGGTGTGAATGCTGCCTGAGTGAAAGGGGTTACAGGCAGCAGTACAATCGAAGGTGCAAATCTCCACTCTCGTACCAACGATGCAGCATCAGACTTAATGGGACAATTCCTCCAAGGCACAGGTACTAGACGTGCATAGTTGTTATTTGCTGCCTGGCAGCACGCTCCGGTGATTGCATTCACTCTTTCAAAACCTATAAGAAAAAAAAACCATTACAAAGCAAAAAGGGGATCTCCAGCATCGTTTTCCCCCCACACACACACACACATGACTTCCTGGCGTCCTCTTCAGTGTTCGATAAAAGTTCATTCTGCTGTGGGAACAATGGAAATTAAAGTTTTTCCTACCTCGTCCGGGCATATCCCACCGCAGGAAAGTGCAGCGTGCGAAACGTAGCTATATTTCACCTCGACTGGGTCGACAATGTCATCTGCACGTGAAGAGTACGCATTGCCTTGGGACGGTTTGGTGGTAATGGTGGCTTCCCGGCTCCCAACACCATACAGCTCGAGGAAGCATAAAGCACAAAAAGTCCTGGATACCTGCTTGTAAGGATAATCACAGGAATAAAGCGAACAGGGCTAGGTTTCGTGCAGTGTGTGAGTGTGTGTTTTTGTATGTGTTGATGTTTGTGTGCGGGAAGGTAGAGCTTGGAGCTGTTTTGTTTTGCGTGAAACTTTCATCATCCACAGCACCGGGAAGGGCAGCATGTGTAGGTTAAATATTATTCGAAACTAACGAAGCTTTTTCTGCTCACCTAGCACATACACAGATAGACAGACAAACCCGTTGGCTTAGTGTATGTGTGGGTGAGGATGCCGTGGTAAAACATAAATATCCTGCGGTTTTTCAGTGGTAGAAATATGTTTAGCCATAAACATAGTTGTTTGTTGCTCGAGCGCTCGCCTTGCCTACATCGTCCTGCTCTGCTCTGGGTGGTTCTGTTTTTGATGATTTTGTCACGTTACCCTTGTGTGTATGTGAAAGTGTGTTGAAACCCATCCCATACCTGGTTCATTACTTGTGCCAAGGGGTGGGATCAAGATCCTTATGCAGTTTGAGGACATGACTGTGTGCTGTTTAATCCTGTTAAAAGCTGTGGTGCAGCAAATAAATGAAAGAGAGAACAAAACAGACTTAAGAAGCGTTTTTCTTGCACCACCCTTCATTGACTGCACACTGCACATTGACGTGGCAGGCACTTTCAAAAGGGCAAACAGGTGTGAAGCTCCACTATTTAGTTTTTTACAATCTAAACAAATAGTTTTCACATTTTAAACACGCTCGCTGCAGACGACACTTACATACGCGTACCATGCACCTTGGGAAGTTGTACCGAACACACACAAACACACACACCCATACTCATTTCGGCGTTGTAAAGCAACCGACTCGCGGGTAATAAACGGGACAAAATGGGATGTGCAGTCGCACGGGGCAAAAACTAATTTCGTTTCATCTCACAATTTAGCGCGGCTGCATCGTCGTCCTTTTCCCCTTACTTTGTAAAGGATAGCGCACCGAACACACCCATACACACAAACATACAACATGCCCAGGGATACATGCAGATACATGGGTTGCAGCATCTAAATGCACCGACGCTACCACACGCGCGGTTGTGTGGCTGTGGAGAGGAAATTTAATAGCGTAAAATGAGACAAGCACGTGCAGCACACGATTGCGTACATTCGGGCGCAGGTGAGTGGGAGCGACTTTTCAAAGGGTTGGGTAGTTACATGGAGAAGCTACCGCGACAGTGGGCGGGTGGGTGTGTGTGTGGATTGGCGTTACATTAGATGTGCAATTTAATTCATCACCCGTTAGTGCCTGGGAATGAATTATTCAGCCGAGCAAACGGGGGTTTGGAGCAGGTAGAGGGACCGGGGAGAGCGCAACGTCTTCATCAGGTGAGGTGCTACATTGTTGAAGCTGCCGGTGCCGCGGTACGAAGTATGGAAGAAGTTGCTAAAGCTTGCTGAAGCGCGGTCAAAAGTAATTTCTCTCTCGGTACGTGCTAACAAGATGATGATGAACGTAATCTGAGGTGCAATAAGTTTGAAGTGGAATACATAAATAAGGCGAGTTTTGGATGAATCATGAAGGAAAAAATTTAACAATAAAAGATAAAATGAGATCTCAAATGTTGAAGGTATAGAACAAATTGCATTTAAATTTAATACATTTTCAAACAGTGCTCACTCGCCTGAAAGCATGCAATATCACGCAACCCCTGAATGACTGCAATCTGCGAAACACAATGCATCTTTTACTGGATTGGAATACAATTGCTGTGCGCTTTTCATGGTAAGCTGTGACTAATGCGATATTTCATGTCTTTTTACGTCGGCCGCCCTCCGTGAGCTTTCGTATTGAAAAGAAGGCAATCATAATAAAATCGGATAAGCACCTCAACATCCCGGCTACCCTGCGCCACACCGGTGCCAATGCGGAACCCATGCCATTCAATCGGGTTCGGTACAAATATTATAATTATCTTTAGCCGCCTCTTAATCTCACGGAGGGTAAAATTTAGTTTCACAGCTCCATTCAAATCACAATCACAATTTGCATAGAGGGTTGGTAGGTTCGGCGCCGATCCTCTCATCGCTTCACGCCCCAGCAAAACCATTCGGGCATTCCGGGAAGCTTATATTTTAATCCTTCCCTCCTGGTTTCCCACTTGGTCTGTGTGTTTTTTCCCCAAAGTATCTCAGTGTGTGTGTGTGTGTGTTCTTCAATTCAATGCCCCCGTCCGGAGTTCACGGTTCAACCGGTTGGAAGCGCTTCAATGAATGAAAATTGATTGATAAGCGAACCGAGCGGCGGATCCGTTTTTGTTCTGTTTTTTCTCTCTCTCGTTCCCTCCTCCTTCCAGTTCCAGTTCTAAAGCGCGGAGACACAGAGAGCTATGAATGCAACAAATCCAACGCCGGTCATTGGACGAACCATGCCTCTCCCCTTCCCTTTTGGTCGGTAGCAGCTTACAAAGCTCGGGATTTGCATACATTTGTAAAATTTGAATAAATCACACCGGTGGGTCGCACCGGTTGCCGGTTGGGGTGGATGGACGGCTGGGATGGATTTGTGCCCGGTGTGCCCGTAAAAGCTTTGCTTCGCCGTCAAGCTGCCAAAGCGGCTCGAAAGCGATGGCTTAACGATGGTGGCAAAAGTGCGCTGTACCGTATCGACAGTGAATTCGGCAGAGGGCGAAACTTCTGGCAGTGCGGACACAAAATCTCCCAAAGCTAGCTCAGCTCGCGGACGGGGAAACACCAAGCGGACACGGGTCGATTCGTCTTGAGCGGTCGTCATCATAACGCGTCAACGGAGCGACGGAGGCGAATCTTCAGGCGAAGGCGAATTTGACGGAACAACCTCACCCCGGCAGAGGCGGAATCTCGTGAACCGTTTCAAGGAAATGCCAAGCGAATAACAGATTATCGTTTTGCGTTGGATTGGCTTCGCTCATGCGAAGGAAATTGTTACATTCCGTGGAATTCTGCCCGAAACATGGGGAGAGCCTTTTTTATTGCCACTAAGCGTTTTCATTAACCTTGGATGGAGCGAGGAAGGAAGGTTACGGTAGCAAAGCCGCTTAACCGCTGTAGATTTGCGTTTGCTTTGAAAGGGTCAAGTGTATTGGCATTTATGATCGGTGGTTTTTGAATGCGAATCCGATTCGCAGTAACGATTGACATGAATCATCACCGCTCATTGACTTAATTCGTTTTTCACCATCACCTAGCAAACAGGGAGAGCCATTTTAATACGACCAACAGGGTTCGGGGTGTTCTTCCCTTCCGACCAAGAAGTCACGCAAACAATTAACACCTCGTTCGGGTTGAGGTGGTCGGTTCGACAGAAAGGTAATGGTGAAACCCGAACAACCCGTAGCATCGTTGTGGCTTTTTACGAGTCCGTTTGATCCTAGCGATGCCCGCAGTGCCCGCAGATCGATCTGCTGTGTTAACCTTCACGCTGCAGTGTGCCCCGTGGGGCCATGGCGAAAGTGAAATGGCCGTTTGGGTGCGGACGATGATACTGATGATGGTGCAGTTTCGAAATCGTTCCAGCTTCTTCAGCTATCTTGCCCAGGGGCTGGGGGCTGTTATCGGGTCATCGGGAAAAGTCATTTTATGGAATGCCGGGTGACAGTGGTAGTGCTGTGAATTACGGTCATTATCGATGGTGTTTAATTAAACAGTGCGCTCGGCGCTCGGAGCGTTATCGATGGGCTGCCGGGCTGCACCAACTTGCTCTCCGCCGTAAAACGTTTAATGAAACATTGAACCCCCGTGTGTGGGTTTAGCGTGCCCGTATGGGCGAGGCGCTAACATTTCTGTGGGTTAAGCAGTCGTTAAGCAGCACTAGAAATTGATGTTCGGTTTCTTTGTAGCGTAAAACGATTGGAAAAAGGGGTTTGTGCTAGTGTTGCAGTAATAACGGTTCGTTTAATGAATTCAGATACCAGTACTAGTTGGATGTTAAATCGGAGTAAGTAGTTAAGTAATTTATTTTATGGCACAGCTTTTAAGGATTGGCACAGCTTTTTTTATCTGGTTGCCTCCCAAAACCATCTAGTTTGTTCAAATGATGAGGCTTCGATGAAACTCGTAAGACATGAAGTGTTGAACCGTTGTTGACATTGCAAAAAGGCTTAAAATACGGTTTTATTATACTGCCTTAATGTATGCAAGAAAATATTTATAACGCCTGAAACTATGCAATGCTAACAAATATAATGAAAACCCCCTACAAGTATGCAATTCATTGTATATTTAAAGCCTGAAGGTATGCAGTGCGGAATAAAATGTGGAATGTCCACTTTTTAAACCTAATGAATTATATATTGTTTACAAATGCAAACAACAATGAATCATTCTAAATATGCAGCAATGCAATACCATGCGTAGCTGATTACTATCTTAGCTAACATTCCTCGAGCTAAAAAATCATAATCGGTACCGTTTTTTGTTGTTGTTTGGCACAACCGTCACACAAAATCAAACGAATCAACTAATTCACATAAAGAAACCCGCTTTTCATCACTGTCACCAAACAGCGCAAATTGCAGTCCTTTATCACCCAGAATCCAGAATTCAATTCCAAGCGCGTTTTCAAGGTCCATTTGTGTGCATATGTGTGTGTGTGTGTGCGTCGTTTGTCCCGGCTCATGTACAAACACGCCACAACAATTGACAAATCGAACACGTAGCCATCGATACCACAGGCCCCACGGTACCCCGGGAGCTGGGCTTTTGCAAACTCAATTATCCGGCAGGCACGCGTGTAAGTTGTTCACGGCGTTTTTAGCAAGATATATAGAGAGAGAAAGAGAGAGCAAGAGCAATGAACGGAAAAGGCAAGGAAAACGGTATCAATTCCCGAACCCTATTGTGTGCGGGATGAGGAGGGAATTTTATTTGTGTCATGTTGATGGTTTTCCTCAGTTGTTTGGGGCTTCGCAAAAGGATTCTTGATTTGTTCGAGCTAGAATTGAGCGACACGCCAGAAATGTTTCGTGTGTTTTGCCCAACCGTTCGCTACAATATTTGGTTGCTTTTCCGTGCTGGTTTTGTCATACCCTACTTTGCCGGCTGCTGGTGGCCGGTTTTCGGCCCCGGCATTGATAAGTGGGTTCAACGATAAGATATATTTCTTATCCCTCGCCCGTACCCTTTTTTCGGGGGAAGGAAGGAAGGAAGAGTGCCCGTAAAATGTGATTCTTTTTGTTCGTCGGTTTGAGCGCTCTGTTCTGAGCCACAACAAGACGCTTATTGTCGAACACAGCAAAAGTGTAGATGGACGAAAGGGGGTCACAATGGAGGCGAAAGGACAGGCAGAACACAATCAACCATCCGGCAATGAGTCAAACATCGCCACAGAGCAACGGCCAGAATGCCGGCAGGAGGTCTTCCTCCTCCAGAGCAACCCGAAATCGACATCACCTCACTCCGTCGTCTCGCTCATTTGAGGCTTTGAGGTTTTGCGGGCTTGTAGGCGAGCGCTAGAGCGAGACCGAAACGATTGCGCACAATGTTGAGCCTGCTGGCCGACTGGCAGCAGATAAGTATTAGCTGGGGCGAGGGCACCTCGGATGGTGAGCTGCCGAATTGGCCTTCTCCTGGCTCGTATGCTGGTTAGTGCGCTTTTTGCTCTGATTATTTGTTTGTTTGCTCTATCCAGAATTGCCCCGGATCAGTGCCTTTTTGCACTGCTCTACTGGTGGCGAGCCAGCGGTTTTTTGATGTTGTTGTTGCTGCTGCTGCTGCTGTTGTCTGTTATTATTCCACGATAGCGGAGTGTTGACACTCCCGTACCGATGAGCCGAGGCAGAGAGCAAGCGAAACTCACCCTCACAGCCATGGTGGCTGCGAGTTTTTGGCTACGGTCAGCAATATTTCGGGTAAATGATCATTGTGCCGAATGGTTATGCTGCTCGAGAGGTTTGTGGCTTGCTTGGTGGCGCTCTATCCGTGGGCGTTGTAGGCAGACTTGCATAAAGCGTCTGCCCGTTCGCGAATGCTGCCCAAAGCAAAGGGGTCGCTGCGAGGTCTTCCCGGTGATCGAGAACGTTCGCTTCGGCGTTTGTTCGCCCGGGCGCGTTTTGGGAAGCGGAGATAAAAGTCTTAATTTGTTGATTTATGCCAATGATTATCATAACGATGGTTTCATAAGAGCCCCTCTGTGCGAGAGGATTTGTTTTGGGGTGGGTGGGAAGGATATTTACTGAAGCAGACAGAGGGTTTTTTTTGGGTGTGTGTGTGTGTGTGTGTGTGTGTGTGTGTGTGTGTGTTTGTGCGTGTTTGCCCTTTTTCTTCACTTACCCTTGCTTTGATTTGTTCACCCCGTACGGCTACAGTGGCAAGACCTTGCGTTGGAACGCAACGAAATGGAGGCAATTGAAGCATAAAGTAGGAATTTCTATGAGAGTGGTGGTTGCACTCCTCCCAGGGTCGATCCTAATTTGCTCGATTGATTTTATGCCAGACATATTTTTCTGGCAGCTCACACCAGTCCGAGCTGCCGGGGTTTGGGAGGAATTCCAAAGGATATTGGTGGATTCGGAGGTAGCTCGCCACACTGTTATGGCTACTGTGCTTTGGAGAAAAAAGGCATCGCAAATGTTTAATTTATTAGGTCTTGCAGAACGGCATCTGAAATTCATAGCCCGATCGGGGCACGTGTGCGCCGTATCGTGGTATTCAAATTTTGATTTAATATTTCGGAAAGTTTGAGCTTTTATTTCCAGCGAGACGAGTGCAACGAATCGCACATTCGGAAGATACTTAAAAGAAAGACAAATTCTTGATTTTGAAAATAAAAGTAACGCATTTTTACATATTTGTCTGTTGTTTGAGGGTATTGTATGATTTAAGGTACAAAATCAACATATTCTGAGGTTCTGCTGATTTCATTTTTTACGACACAATTTGCTCGGAATATTTGATTGAAAAAATGTCTACGCAAAAAGTTTACAAAGACAAACTAAAGTAAAACAATAATTGGGGCCCTTTCCTTTTTAAGTTGATAGGCTGAAATTTCAGCCTGCCAGCTGTTTGCATTGTATTGCAGTTTTCGAGCAGCTATTTAAGTGGGTATAATATACAGGTGGGGTTATCCCAAGGAGTATGAATTTAGAAGGCTGATTATTATCGCTTCTATTTCTGAATGAAGATTGTTTGAGCAAAAGTTTTCACCCATCCTGTCAAAAAGTGATGTTCAAAGTTGGTTATAAAAAACATGCTATGAGACCACCTGGACTGCATACACTTTGATTTTAGATTCCATCACCAGATCTCTTTATAGAACCTTGGGATAAATGTAAACACCACCTTGTTTTGCCATTTTTCGAGCAGGTACTCGAATCTAATTCTAGCTTTGAGGCTAGAATAATCCAGACTGAAAATTACAGGCTAGTTTTGTGTGTGGTTTTATATGGAGTGTGTACATGATTTCAGCCTCCAACTGTCAAACTCCATACAAAGAAAAAAAAACTGACTAGAATCCTGAAGGCCCCCATTGTCTGAAATGCGCATTAATTGGTGAGTTCATAGTCTTATTGTGAAAAGTGTTTTAGAACATTCTTAAAATCATGAAACTTTTAGTTTTTGAATGCCGTGAGAGATTGTTTTTATTTTAATTCTTTTTAAATAGTATTAAATGCACCAAATTTGTTTGCGTGAATTTTGTTTGAAAAAAAAAAAATGTAACAAATGTTTGTCGGTACATTAACACTAGAACCGGCGATGGGACTTTTTTGTCCCATCGCACTCGAAAAAGGTGTGTTATTCCGCTTGCCGTCGTGACAAACCATTGAAATTTTCTGACTTTTATTTATTTTGAACGATCTTTCGAATGCGCTAATAAAAATAATTGTATCCCATATGGTTGTTTAAAAAAATATTTTTTATCCTAGAACCGCCATATGGGACATTTTTGTCCCATAGGCAAAAGACGTAGTAGTGACTGGTATATCCGCTGTCAACGAGTGACGGATGTGCTTCTGCAAGTTTGACAGCACTGGGTAGAAAGTATGCGTGGACAGTACTCCGTGAAAAGTGCTAGTAGAAGATGGCCTGTTCATTCATTTTTTTAATATTCTGGATTTGACGGGAATCAATGATTGGGGTTTGTGCAAAGAACTTACAACAGAAAAGATATCTAGACGCGATTTTCTTATCAAGCTAGGCAAAGAACTTTCATGTTTCATGTGAGCCAGGTTCTGATGAAACAAAGATGTGTTTTAGATGTTTGAAATAATTAATCTAGGTGTTCCTTTTGTTTTCGAAAAAAAAATCTTGTCCTCTTCTTTTGACCATTTAGAGCTGTGTTAACATCGAATTTTTGTAATGTTTCTAAAGCGAGTCATATACGGTTGCCTATACCCAAACAACTTTGAACATTAGACTTGTTTCATTATCATAAAAACCCTACTTATCAGTTTATTGTTTAAATAATTTATACCTGTAAGCCTAGATTTACTGTTGTTTAACCCTGTAAGAAATAAGTATCTATAATATAATTATCATAAGGAGTTTATCACTAGAAGCTCTGTAATGTTATATTATTGTACAGAAAACTGGCTTTGATATTTTTGATATGCGGTTCATATGATCACAATTCGATTTTATCATTGATTGAGTTACTAAAGTTACTAGGTAATAATAAACATGTCCAAATATTTACACATAACTAATGGGACAAAATTGTCCCATCTGGCGGTTCTAGTGTTAATCTGTTAAGTTTTTAACCTTTCAAGGTCTACACAAATAGCTTAACTAATGTTTAAAACTTGTTTGCGCTAGGTTCATATTTTTGATAAATCATTGGTTTATGCTGATTTTAGACAGACGTCATTTAGTGCCTTATTAAAGTTTTCAGCGTTTGGCTTGTTTAGAAGACGTTTAATCCTCGACAAGCTTTCAGCTTCATGTGATTTGTTTTTCTTTGGTTGATGTTTCCAAATAAAGACTGTCTTTGCGATAGAACGATAGAACAAACGCTAAACAACAACCTGGATTGCTCTGAATTTATAAAAAAAAACTTATAAAATGCAACGACAAACATTTGCGATTGTTTTACGTTCAATCACGCCTGCAGCTTTGAAAGAAAAATTATCCCTAACAATATCGCACCCATTTCTTTTGACTCGCGCCAAAGCAGCACTAAATCAACATTCCCCTGTTCAGTGGGCTACCCGCAGAAAAAAAAAACTGTCACGAATCTACTCCGTATCGAATAATTGAGAATTTTAATCCGCAAAATTCGACCACAAATCGAACCCGGGAACTTTAAGCTTCCAAACGACCACCATCGCCCCATCAAGGTCTAACCGTCTGAAGGCGAATTGTTTTTTGGTCTCTGCTGCTTCTGCTCCTACCCCTACCGAATGCATCACCGTACCACTACTGCCTGTCAACTGATAAAATGGACCCTTATTTTTTGCTTCCGCTTGTGGAGCAATTTTGTTAAATTTTATCTCGCTTCCCAGACATCGAATCCGTCCGTTCTGTGCTTCCTTTGGACGGTGTACTTTTTTCCTTCCTCCGTCGACGTTATTTTTTTCCTTCACTGCTTTCACACTTCTACGGCATTCTAGCGGAACTGATTGTGTTTTCTTGTCCTTTTTTTTTGTCTGCCCACCCGGAAGGACCAGTATTTCGCATACATTCTTTAGCCATTGCCGGTTTTAATGCATTTATCGGTTGGATTATTGGAATTAGTGTCCGGGGCAACCGGGCTCGGGTTTTGCTGCGGGTTTGAGCCGCGCTAAATGAGCTGCCCGGAACGTGTTTTTCCCTGCGACCCCGATACCTCTCCCCATCCCTCTAGTCCCTTTGCGTCTCGCTCGATGGGTGTAATTAGACGTCAGTCGGATATTAATTCGAGCGTTTCCTTTTGCCCGAGCTCCTAGGCTCCGATCGCGATGAAGTATGGCGCTTGAAAATAGGGTGAGGATTATCGGAGTAGAAATTTTAGGAAGGAATAAAACGCTTCTTTTTGCATTTGCTCATTGGTTGTTCCATTTTTACGTGGTTGTTTTTTGCAAGGCTGTAAAAGCTAAACCTTTCTAACACAAATACACTCTACTCTGCTTGTTGAAGGTGAAAGCTTGTTCTTTAATCCCGCTACCTGCAGCACACTTTTCCGCAGTACACTTCGAGTGGCAGGATTTGCTTTTACGGGCGCAGTTTGGTTACGGTAAGTTCTGGGCAGGTCGTGGCGTTGTAACCTACTGGTTCGGATTTGCGCTCTAATTGCATAAACATAAATTAGCATTCACTCATCGGACCCGCCGTCTGCTGCTGCTGCTGCCGCTAATTAGTGAACCGTCCGAGGGCGTCCGCGTTGATTCCGCGGTAAACAATCAAACCTTCATAGATAGACGGCTAAAAAGGGAACAGTTTCCTGGTGTACGGTGAAAAAAAAAATAACAAACTTCTCAGCACCACCAGAAGTAACAATTGGCCGACGTTGAAGAGCACTTGGAAACGATTAAATCGTTATTATGGGTGTAAATTACCCTAATTGGTGGCAGTGTTCGTAACTTTTGTTGCAAGAAATTTGCCACTTCGGTCGAATTGTTTTCACACCGATGATGCTCGGTGTGGTGCTTGTTATCATTTCATGTCCTCCATTCTGCATTTCGCACAATCGGCAGATCGGATAGAGTTTCATCATAATCATTATCATTTGCCTTGGGGCCTTTACAATGTAACGAAAATGATTTCCCATTTTAAAAATAAATACCTTCACCAGTGCAGTACAGGGCCCATGGCTAGCACAAAGGAAAAATCATTTGCAAATGTTAATCTATTCCTGCTAATGTGTTGCTTGCATGCTGATCCGTGCCTTGTGGTTCCCAGTACCGGGTTAGCATTTTATTATTCATTAGCCGGGGTGTAGCTCACAGCAACGGGGCCAGCGGGACAGTGGGCTGTACGCTGGGGCTTAGCGCATGCCAGACAGGCAGACGGGCAAACGTCGGGTTGCACGGTTTGGTGCTATATTAATTAGCCCCGTCAGGCACACATGCACCGTTTGATGTGTGACTGCAATCAAGCAACAACAGCAGCAAAGGCCCGGGCCCGAGCTTTCGCCGGTTACAAAACGCCGAGACGTTTCCGAGCAGTAAGAAAAGAGCAGCACACCGAAAAAAAAATTACATAAAATTTCTTCGAATCGTTAAATAATCAACGAAAATTATGCATGTGGCAGTAAACCGTGCCCGGCTGCCTGCACTGGTGCATGTAATTTAATGGTAGAAATGGCAAGAAGGACCCAAATGGCGTGCTGCTAAAAAGAAAAGGGCAACACTTCATCATTAAAACGGATCATAAATAAAAACGGCTGCACAAGATGTTTGTTTGTGTGTTTGTGTAAGCGCGTGTGGTTCCCATTTGCATTACAAATGAGGGCTGATCGCCCGGTCCCTAAAACTCCATTTGGCTATTTAAATCGCTTCGCTTTAGCATGCCGGATTATGCTTCTGCACCCCACTTTCCCAGCACGGGTTTAAGATTCGATCCCTGTCTGGCTGGCTGTTTGTTGCTGCTGCTTGAGTCAATAAACTCTACGGTCGGTGTCTCAATCCGCTAATGGGTTTTCCACCTTGTGTTCGACATGATCCAGAGCGACTAGTGTGTGCAAAAGGGGATTCAGCTCCCCAGGTTGGCTTCATACGTGTCCACTGCTTCAATTAGTGTCAACAACGCGAAACGACCGCAATCAATGGCACCACTGTTAGCTAGTGGGGAACCGTCCCTTGCATCCTGCGACAATCCGGCCATGTTCCCAGTACGACCGACCCGAAAGGGTTGTTGCGGTTTCTGCGATCACACTGTTTGCCAAGTCACGGGGCAGAATGAATGCCGCTGCCACCTGGACGAACTAATCAGCAATAGGCGCTCGATGTTTATTCGCGGGTCCTTTTGTTATCGCACCACCGTCAGCGCAGGGGGCGGGTTGGGGGCTGATGGTTTGCTGTTCTGTCTAATTGGATCAGCAGCGGCCGGTCTCAAAATTTAATGTCGCCAGTTCATCATCGGTGATTATGTTCTGCCTGGGCGGTTTTGCCCGAGCGCGCCAGGTGTTGTTGCTGGCTTGCGGGCCCGGGCCCGATCTATGATTTGTGCCTTTGTGTCTTCGTAATTGGCAAGACAAGAGTAGGGCAGTTGGTGGAAAGTAGATGTTGAACGGGGCATGGGCTGCGTGAATTGAGGCCAACAAGCTCTGGAGGCGCTTTGCTATTAATTTCATGCAGTCCAGCCAGTCCATCGAGAACCCTTTGGCGAACAAAGATGATAACGCAAGATGATGATGGGTGGGGGAGAGAAATTCCTGCTTTGAAGTGACTGCTGCCACTTGGGAACGTCATAAAACTACTACGCTATGATGTTCTCAGCACGTAAGCACTAACTGGTTATTTATTACCTTCTGGTCCGATGCGGGGCTGCTCTAGCCTGCAGGCATCGTCACTTGCTCATGACGGCAACTGTCAATAGGATGCTTTTAATTAACATGCATTTCATCCATAATTGTTATTTAAAGCACAGCTCTAGATTGACGATGGCAATTGACAAGCTTAAAGAAACAATTTAATTAAAAATTGCATACTTTTAGGCGTTTATTTTCAGTATTGTTCTAATGAAGGGATTCTATCTCAAGAGAAAATGTTTGTTTAATTTGAAATTTATTGTAATTCATTTGCTACATTGTTCAGTTTTGGTTAGACTGACATTTCCAGAAGAGTTTTGATGACTAAGCTCCTCTGTTTAAAAATAATTAAAAATAAAAATAGGTACATTAAGGTACATTAAATAAATTACTTGGTATGTAACGTTATCATTTCAATTCTTGATTGCATCGTTATGCTTTCTTGCATTTATCACAGGGACAAGTTTTATCAAAACGTTTCCCCTTAATAATACCATAAAATATTACATTTGTTGTGCATACTGTCTCATCGTTAGTGAAAGTAATGTGGAATTAATCTTGTGATACACATATTGACAAGTGGACGTTTGATTTAGTTTGTTTATTTATTAATCTATTTGCTCGCTAAAATTGATGAACTCGTCAATCATTTGTTTTTTTTTTATCATTTATGATGTCAATTTCGAAACGATTACTAGGTTACTCAGATTGAGTTATAATTCATGAATTATTATGTAGGCCATCATATATACAGGGTTTACCAATCCAATAAACAACTGTCCACTTGTTTATAACAATAGTCGTTTTGAATAGACACCGCTGTCTACCACTTGCTCACACGTCAGATGGTGTAAGCTACTCTGTCCAGTTCAATAACACAATTTTCGCCTTCAATTAGCAACTGTCAGATTCGGCACAGTTTGTTTTGTTGGCACAAATTTTGCAAAAACAAAACATTTTCAAACACGCTTCTTTTATTCAAGCAATATGCAGTATAAACCAGAAATTTCAGTAAATCAAAACATTATTTTTGTTAATTATACAACAACCACAAGAAACCGCGCCGAATCCGACCGTTGTGCGATCGAAGGCGAAAATTGTGTTATTGAATTGGACAGAGTAGCTTACACCATCTGACGTGTGAGCAAGTGGTAGACAGCGGTGTCTATTCAAAACGACTATTGTTATAAACAAGTGGACAGTTGTTTATTATGCTGGTAAACCCTGTATGACAATAAATACTTACTGCTACTACTACTACTAATAGTGTGTAACAATGAATAAGTCACAAGGCAACATTTGTTTCTTTATTCCTACATTGTCATTCATGTTTATTTAGTTTTTATTTCGATTTCGATTCTCCTCCAAAATGTACTTAGCTGCCTTAGCTGAATGTGCTATTCTTTCAAAACGGATTTTCTCACTTTATTACTTATTCCCGTCCTTCATATCCTTTGCTTCTAAACAATTCGAAACGATACGTAAACTAACACAATGCTAGTACGTACATTTCCCGCCAGAGTGCGCTTCCAGCTGTGCCGCCCCGTAAACAGCTCGTTACGAAGTGTCATCCGACGTCGGAAACAGGCAAAGCTCATGCGCACCGGCACGAACCATCAGCTCACCAAATGAACCTCAGCCTTGGTGAGCAATGTTTGCGATACGAAAAATGATGAGAAATGCACCCCCAAGAACCTGTTTCGTGTTACCAAACCACCAGAACGATCCTACACCACGAACGGTTAAATTGTGAAAGGATACTGCTCACCGTGGTGAGCTGCCAAACCAGATAAAACCGGATGAACGTCTCACTACTCAGCAAGGCTCTTCTTTCGCTCGCTCTCTCTCGTTCTCTCGCAGTTGTTGTAAACAGTGTGCCGCCGAAAAAGCGCAAGGCGTGATGCGAGCAAAGCCGTACGTGAGTGCTGACCGTGCCCGTCAGTCTGTTCGCATAATCAACCGAAGCTGCTACGAAACCGCTGCGGAAGCTAGCTCAACCCACCCATTTGGTTCCATTCCAGCGTGCGTGCGTGTGTGTATGTTTTGATGTGGTGGTGAGTGGGGTAGGTAAAGGCGATAGTCCTAGTCTACCGCCTCACAACCATCGGCTGGGGCATTAAGGCCTGGCGGAAGTGGTGGAGGAGTAAAAAAAAGGCCCAACCGGAACAGTGAGGCATTACGTGAGCCTGTGCGAACACCACAAAAAAAAAGAAAAACAAAAACCGCGTGCCATAGCGCGCAACATTAAAGGTGGCCTTTTTTCCCTGTGCGAAACTGCCGCAGGGCGTTAGCAGAACGTCGCCGTCACCGCCGTCTGTCGGAAAAAAGGCAAGGAAATGTGGGAAAATTTGATTTCTCAGCTGATCGAGTGACGTGAAGCGTGGTGCAGATTCCGCGAAGTGCTCGTTCAGTGATTCTCGGTCGTGATTGTTCTGGCTGGCGCTCGTGCTTCGTGGGAAAAGAAAGCTTCACATCCGCTGGGTGGCTGCTTCTTTTTTGATTGAGTTGTAGCGTCTTCCGTGTGTGCGTGTCGTGGCGTACGATTTGTGTGGCTTAAAGCACATGGCATCACTTTAACATCTTCCCCGCCTTTCGGCATCGTACAGGCTGTGCAGCGGCCCGTGGCGATACGAGCCGCTGACAACTGATGTTCGTTATTTTCCAGGAATTGATGAAATTAGATTTTCCACCAAATCATAATAAATATAAAGCGGAGCAGGAAAAAGCATCACAAAAAAACACCAACAACAACTTCCCATTGTTTGCTCTGCCTGCTCGGCTCGGTAGGGTTTCGTACGTTAAAAAAACGAGCAAAACCGTGCCCCACTGCTGCTGCGAAACGGGCGCGTGGTCGATGAAAAAGTGCCCCCAGAAAGAGCGAACGAACGAGTGTGAAATGTGAAAAGGAGTGCAAAAGGTCAGGAAAAATCCACAACAACGGCTAAGGATGCCGCCCCCTTGCTACCCCCAAAAAGGTCCGGCAACCGTTTCGTCGCTCATGCGGAACGGAACACGTCTGGCGGGAAAGGGAGCGGCCTCACCGTCAAACTAATTGAGGTGGAAAAATGATCGCCCGGTCGGGTCCATCGGATTTTCGTCCCGGCGCTTTTCTTGCTTCGTTCGATACTCACAGCAGGGTGTACACACGCGTAACATTCCCATCGAGGAAGTATTAACATAGGGAAAAAGAGTGGGAAAAACAGTCCGGAAAAGGAAAGTTCAAACCAGTTAAATTCCTCCCACCGCCCTTCCCACTCGCCGTTTTGTCGCAGGAAGGTGTAAATTGTCATCTACTTTGTGTGTTGTGAGCGTGTTTCATTGCTTGCTTTTTTTGCTTTCTTTTTTGTTGCAGCAAACGGAAACAAAAAGTGAAGAGTGAACGGAAATTCCTTCAACCTGTAGGTGTGAGGGGCGAGTTTTAGAGTGTAGGGGCCAGGTTTTAAAAGTGTGTAGGTGCTGGTGTGTGTGTGTGTGTTCGGAAGTGCTTGTTGCTTTGGCGTTGTTTTCCGGAGTTTTGAAAAAAACAAAACAAAAAGTAAAAGAGGTTGGACGTGGTGTAGAGCCTATTGAGCATTGGCGAGACGCATTCAACCGGTGCAAAGCACTGGGCTCAGGGTACCAGCAACAGTGAAGGAAACGGATAATGGATGTTTCAAGGATTAACTGCGCCGTTTAGGTCGCGCCGCCGTTTGGAGCTGTAGCGAGCCGTGGTGGTGGTGGAAACGATTAACATGAGCAGTTTTTAAAAAGGTATGTTGCGGCACGATCAACGATGTAAGCAGGGCAAGTTTTTTGTTACACTTTTTATGGTTGCGGTGAGGGACGGAGTAGCCCGAAGGGCTGGCAGAGGCTTGCTTAATTATGGGCGCGGTTAGAAATTATGCGCGCAGAATTTAATTAATCAGAGGGCGCGCCGACACGATGAAGGCGCCTAAACTGGCGGGAAGTTGGCGGCACAGAAAATTATATGGGCAAGATTGCATTAAACAATTTGCTGCCAGCGTTCGAGCTGTTTTGCTGTTTTATGTTTCTGAGAATTATGGTGCAAGGAGTGGGAAAACTTTGCACCCAGCTTACTGTAACACTTGATGGTGTGGCTGGCATGCTTTGTTTGCCATCAACATGTACTTACCATTTCTTGGCAGTGTGTGACGTCAGATGTGATGCAAAATTAATTCATACTGTACTCCCCCTGAATCCCGAACGACGACTAGGTACTGCTTCCAATGAATCCCACGGCCCACTTCATCGTCTGTGCGTGGGTTTGTGGTACTATCGATCCGAACCGAACACGTGGTTTACCGGACAGGTTTTATTTCGACGCTCGAAGAAACCCGCCCGCCCACCTACACAGCTGCCTAGATAAGGCAGGCTATAACAAACGAAGGAACAAAAACACGTCCGAAAGCATGCCGGAACGTTTCACACACACACAAAAAAGGCCCGGCGCCATCGAGTGGGCTATTTTTATTTTTGTGGGCTGCTCTTGTGTGCGCTCTCTCCCCTTCTCAAATCGCTCCTTCACTCACTCGCACTCGTCTGTCGCTGGAAACAGTTTCGGGCACCATTAATCCATTTCCGCACGGCTGGGAAGGTTTATGTTGGTGCTCGACTGCTGCTGCTGTTGTTGGAGGTAGATTTTTCGTTGGCTCCAAGTCCGAAGCACAAGCGTACGCCCGCCCGGAGCTACCGGTTTAGCTTGATGATAAATTAATGAGCTGTATGATGGGAAAAAGCTAAGTTCACTTAGCCGGCGGCCGGTGGTATTTGCTTTTGCGAGGAAGGGAAATTAGTAGTTTATGGGGCACTATATTGAGTAAGTAGCCTTTTTTTTGTTGGAAGGGATGAAAGATTTAGCACGATTGCCTGCACATGCTGGACAGGGCGGAGGAATGTTTGCGGGAAATTTAAAGCATTTTGAGGCGGGTTTTTTTCTGTTTTCGTAGTATTTTGCTTGTGGGCATGCAGCATATTGGTGATACGAGAGTTTGGGAGATTAAATTTAAGAGGCTATTTTTAGTTTCCCCGTAGACCTTCCAAAAAAAGTTAGAGCACTAACTTAATATCGTGCAGAGCTTTGTTTGAATACGTTGAAAAATGGAATGAAAAATTTGGTGAAATGATGCTTTTGAAAAGTGCATAACGCCTAAAAGTATGCAATGGTTGATTTAATTTTGATCTTTGACCTTCAAAAATGATTGCAGAAAAATATGCAAATTGCCTTAAAAATTATGTGCGTGGTTTGTTGAATATCAATTTGGCAAATTATAAATCAATTGTATGATTCAAGTAATTTGATACGTTGTTTTGAATTCTCATTCTAAGACTTCTCATGAAAACTCCAATGTATGTTGTATGTTACCGTGATTACAAAGAGGCGAGCAACGCCTAAAAGTATATAATGTTAGCTGGATCGTAGTTGCATTTGCAAAACACGTGTATCACATAAGCGCAAACGCTTTTTAAACGAATAGCTTTGTTTTACAACTTTGAAAACTCTTAAATAGAAATAAAATGGCTATAAACCTTTAATTCGGGGTTTTGAGATATTACCAAACTACATTTAAAAATAAAACAAAACGATTTTACATGATATCTGTGTTCGTACACAAATTATGTAATCCAACATGATGAAACAGAAATATCAAATAGATCCAGTCCGGATGATAAATATTGTTCCCTTAAATAGAAAACGAGCCAATACTGGTGATTGGCATTAATGTTTTGCGATACGCCTAAAAGTAGGCAATTTATAATTTACTTGAAGTTCAAATGCACTCCCAGATCTTGGATAAAGTCTTTAGGTCTGATACAATTTGTACTTCAAATTGTAATCGAGTCTTGATACCCCTCAATCTACGTTAGGAGTGATAAATAATTGATCATAGCACAAGATTGGTTGCTTCTTCTCTTGTTTGTGACGCAGGGTGTAGTTTTAATTCCAGACATGGTTAGAGCCTACGCACGATCGAAGAGTACCTGTAGGATGATACCAGCAAAGAGCATAAATTGCTTCAACATTAACTCAATGCACGCTACTCAGTAATTGGAAATCCATCTCAATCCACTTTGATTTTGCTTACTGCTAACTACACTACGGACATCTACAAGAGGACAATACTACAGCAACTTCCACCGATGCAAGTGGTCTGTTATTCACAGCTCTATTGCCATCACACAACACACGGCTCAGTTTTCAGGGTATTCAACGATACATCATTAAACGAGAGTTACCAGATCGGAACCGATCTTTCAACGGCCGGCTTGTCTACTTACTCGAAAGCTCATCAACATTCAACTCACTGTCCATTCCGGTTGCTGTTACGGAGGCGACCGGATTGAATTTCCTGTTTTTCCCTCTCTCTATCTCTTGCTCTGTGCTACGCCCGGCTCGCAAAGGCTCGATACTTAAAACGTTCCATTTTAATCAGATTTCTTACGGTCAGCGAAACCGGCTCCGGAAGTATCCGATACATGGTCGGAAGTTTTGCTGTAGCCACCGTCGGGAAGCAGTATTGTACGGCTACGGCTGTACTCCACTGTTTTCGCTGCCTCGCACGCGTTGCAAACGCTCTGGAGCATAACTTTGCGCCGTGCCTTCGGTGGGTGATTTTTGCTTTCGCTGCCGGATGTTTGTGGGGTTGTTTTTCTTTCTATCACTGTGTTTTTTGTTGTTGTTTTATTCTTTTTGCAAGGGCAGCGAAAACTCAGCGGAAATGTTTTTGCCCTGCTTTCGCGCTCACAACGATTCCTTTAATATGTCTGCGTGAAGTAAATGCTATTACCCTCTCTTTCTATCTCTATATTTCTCTCTCGCTCATCCGTTTTATTTCTTCTATTCGTTCTCTTCTCTTTGAACGTCCTTATGGTAGCTGTGCGTGTTGAAATTTCAAATAAGCTTGCAGACTTTGGATGGCAGGGAAAAAAACACACGTCCACTTTCGTAGTAAGCCGTTCAGTTCAGTGTTTTCTGTTCCCTTTCACCCAGCAAATGCCGCTTTCGTAATGGCAATGAGCCCAAGCAATGATTCAAACTTAAGACGACAAAACAAACCGCGAAAGAGTGAGCGTTTTTAGCGTGTAACTTTACGTCGACGCGAACGATCCGGCACTCCCCGGACGACGGCTCGTTAGCAGTGGTGAAGCTTTCGCAAAAAGGAAACGTTCCCACTGCATCGTTAAGCGGCATCGTCAGACGTAATTATGGTGGGCAAATAAACGCGGGGAACCATTTGAGTGGGGCTTTTTCTGTTTTTTTTTGTCTCGGGTAAGTGTGTATCGATTGAAGGGCGTGCGTTTCGGTTGAAATTGGGCACAATTTAATCTCGTTCAAATGTTCGTGGGGTTTTTTTTTGTGTGTGAGAAAGCGTAGGAATGAAGCGTGCACTGCTTCAAGAATAATGCCTTTTTTGTTGGTGCTGCTGTAGTAAAGAGTGAGATGTCTGTGAGGTTGAGACGACGTCTGGTGCCAGCCCAACTGCCATCATCGGCATATTTAGTCACACTTATAGCATTATTTGCCATCAGACGTCTTCCTTTGCTCGGGTCGTCACGTCTGCTCGGCTTCGGCGTAACCCTGACATAAATCTTAACGAAAGGGAAGGCTAGCGGACGCCATTTGCAAGCGGTTGTAAATCTCGGTAAGATCAAAATTGGCACACCATTCATCATACGGTCAGTGGGCGGGCGATGCACGACTTGAGTTTATGGTAAATGGTGCCGAGGTTAAAGCGATTTGAGCAGCTAAGGATTCTTTATTTGTTTGACGATAGAAAGCAAATCAATGCACACGAAAAGTAAGTTAAAGCTTATTAAACGAGTAAAAATATGTTGCTGAAACAATGTTCTTTGCAAGTTTTGATGCAAAAGCATTCCTTCATACAAGTATAATTAGCCTAGTCTTGCATAATTCTCTTTCTCAGTGATGAAATTAGTGAAACCATTTGTAAGCGCCTTACATTAGGCAATTTGCATTACAATTTAATCCTATTGCATCGCTTATGTTCGTCCGTAGGAGTGTTTTCAACCGGATCGTGTGTGTTTTTTAGGCACAATTTTAACTTCTTATGACAGTGGCAAAATTAAGGAAAATGATATTTTATGTTTGAAGTTGAAAGAAAAGTTGCCAGGATTAAAACGATTTTAACTCCCACCCCGTCACCTAATTTTGTTGGCTGTATGTGAAAGCGTCTACCATACACTCTTGCCAGTCTGTGTCGTTTCCCACCCAAAAAAAGCTGTCATTCAAGCGTCATATCATTTCACTGCTTTACTCCGACCGACCTTATCGCACACCGCTCGCACACAACCCGAAAGCAGCACACGGATCAGGATGATAAATTGTTTGCAAAGTACCATCACGCGTACAATCTGGCACGAAGTGGCACATTACACAAGCAGCATTCGCGTGGCTTTTGTTTCACTCAGGAGTAGGAAAAAGAGTTTTGTTTGAACATTTGCCTCGTGTGTGCGGAAAAGGGTTGTTGAAGGTAAAGCTTCGCTATTTGAGCTCCAATTTCACTTACTGATTGCTCGACCTGCTCAGCACAGCATGCACATGAGCTGTAAAATAGGCTTCTTGCTGTAAGCCGTGACAGTAAATTGGCTCCATCTGCACTCGTTTGGGGGGGGGGGGGGGGGGGATGGCGTTTAATTTGAAGCATCATTTTCATGTGGGTGCGAAAAATCCAGGAAAAAGAGCGGAATGAAACGGCGAAGCACTGCCAGAACAAAAGATAAATAGCATTACGTTCAATAGCCCTCGGGCGAGCATGGGTCGCTCGGAATAAAAGTTAAAATTCAGTCAGGTGTGTGCGTGCGTGTGGGAGTTGAGCAATTTGCACTTCCTGAATTACTGGTTACGGCAGTCGAACCGTTTCTCCGCAGGCATATTTCATCCGCATAGAGCTGGGTAGAATGCGTACGTATAACGCTTTTCAGTCCACCAACACCAATCAGCTACGCAACGACCCAGCAGCAGTTGCTAGCTGCCTTAGAATCGCGTGCCTTGTTAGCCATAGGTGTTTGTGTTAACCTGCATGTTTACGTGTGCTGTTTATTTGTGTGTTCCGCTCGCCTTCTGCGAAAGTGGAAGTAACATTATTTGTACAACCGGTCGAGCAACACGGTACACAGGCACACCTGCTTCCCGTGTTTTTTTTCCGAAACAGCACGGTAAGTGAAGTTCACTTAGCAACACGATCCCCGGGATGAGATTAAACAAAACCAAAAAAGCTTAACCTTCTTACCTGGCGTTGCTAGATGAGATGGGCCCTTCTGGAGAGGGCTGAAATATCCCCCCCCCCCCCTTCCCTAGCACCATTTACAATGTACGGGAGACGGGCGCTGCAGATAGCCGTTCCGTTGCAGGGTGGGAGAGTGAAAAAACAAAGCAACAGCACATACGGCGTGAGACCAGCCAGGGATGAGCCGCCGCAGCTGGAAAGCTTCAAAAGTTTTTCCCTTATCCAGTGTGCGTGTGTGTGCGTGAGTGGAGAATCACGGGTTCTGGGAACGGAGGATGGAGGCTTGTTGTTTTTGCGTTAAACCTTGTTTGCCCACTCACAAGGGTATCAATTTGGGGCGAAACTTCACCCTCCTTTTCTCTCCCCTTGGAAACATGTGGAAAGGGAGGGTGAAATCTTCGTTTGATGTTTGCCGGGCTCGGGCGCTTTGTTCTCCTTTTCGGAGGTGGAGGGTTTTTGGTGTCCAAAAACGAGCGCAGGGATAGCCTCTGTTTCCGATATCCGCACCGATCTAACGGCAACCTTTTATGACCTTTTTTTTCTCCTGTTCGGGTTCTTACACCAGTGGCTGAGAGGAAAAGTTTTCACGCTACGGGCAAGGGAGGCAGGGAGCGGCTAAAGATAGCACCAGCAAGTGTAGGGTGTGAGTCTTCGGGGGCTCCTTATTACAAGCGCCCCGGGGGAGGGGGTGGCGAAAAGACCTTCATAATTGAACAAATTGTACACGGGTGCGTATGGCCGACCGCGGCCTGGAGGGTGTATCCCGCGTAGTCTCATAATTTAGCGCTACTCAGCGCACGAAAAGTCCTAGCGCAGCTGCGGTTGCGGTGGCTTGCGATGGGCACAAACACAACACACAGACACACACACACATAGAGCAGGAATTTTCGGGAGCTGTCTTTCAGCTTTTGTTTGATGAGCCCCGGAGGAATATGGTGAGGAGCCTTTTCTTTTTTTGGTTATTGTTGTTGGTGTTGTTGCCGCGGTCTGGGATGTCTTTGCGGATATCCGCACATAAACTAGCAAACTTCACGGATGCACCCATACCATCGCACACAAAACGATTGTAAAACGAGTGGAAGCTCGTTTCGATTGCCGTTCATCCGCATGTAAACTAGAGTGGAAACACACAATCGGTGCTGCCATCTGCAGACATAAGCTTCGCTTAATAATGGTTGGGCCGCTCTTTTTTGTTTTACAATCGGGTGCACAGTTGCGTTACTCGTTTCGGTGATAGTTACCAAGTGGTTTGTAGGTTGTGTTCGTAGCATTGGGACAAATCTCACACTCAAATCCTTTTTCGCTGCTTCTGCCAGTGCTTGCGAGCCCAATGGAGCCGCCTGGTGCCTCATTGGTTAATTCACTTTATTCCCACCAACACACACTCATACCCATCATACCACGGTGCCAATTGAATCTGTTTGTAGAGGGGGAGGTAGTGTTTTCACGATAAAAAAGCAAGGCCCTTGGAGACTCGAGAATAAAACCGGGCCCGCACAAGCACACACACGGCACCGGCACACCATTAATCATCGCCAGCAAGCCGGCAAACGGTCGATCGGTCATGGATTTTCGTGTGGTCCGTTGGGGTGTTTTATTTGGGTTGAAGAGAAAAAGTTTCCCTCCACCACCAGCTATCAACCCAGGGTGGGGTGTAAATTTGTGCGAATATGCTTGCACTGATCGATTACGTAATGGATTCTTGGGCGGGTGGGGTGTTTTTTGTTGTTGTTGGTTTGTTGCCGTTGTTGCTTTCCGTGTTACTTTTTCACTTTTCTCGCTTTTTCCGTTGCTCTCAAGGGGCATTTTTTGCCGTGTGTTTTTGGAAAGGGATACAAAAAACTTTCCCCGCAACAGTCGTACGCGCGGGTCGGGTGGGGCAAAAAGTTAACTCATTTATTTGCCCTGCATTCGCTGTAACCGCTTGGTGTGAGGGTGTGTGTTTTTTCTCTCTCTTTGGAGGTGGAGGTGCTGCTGAAGGATCATATGAGTGAGGAAAAAAAATGTATTGTGTTAGCATGGTATTTTTTTGTGGTGATTAATTAAAGAAGCTATGTACGGTTCCAGTTCGACATCGACTTCAAGGCGGCCTACGACACCATAGACCGGATTCGTTCGAATCTCACAGGGGTCTGAGGCAAGGTGACGGACTCTCCTGTCTGCTCTTTAACATCACTCTGGAAGGCATCATTCGAGGCGCGGGGCTAGACCACGACATCCGTGGCACGATCCTCTCCCGATCTCCCTAATTTATTGGCTTCGCGAATGACACAGACATCATCGGCAGGACAACAGCGAAGATGTGTGAGGCGTACATCCGACTCAAATGCGAAGCAGCAAGAACTGGATTGAGAATCAATGCGACAAAGACGAAGTACGTCATACTGTACACTGGGAAGCAGTGTATTAGTTGACGGTGGCAATCTCGAGGTGGTAAAAGAGTTTTGCTATCTCGGGACGGTTGTTACTTCGGACAACGACATCAGCAGCGAAATCCGGAGACGCATTGTGCAGGGGAATCGTGCATATTATGGGCTTCATGGACTGCTGAGATCCAGAAGACTTCAAGCCCGCACGAAATGTGCATTCCTCTAAAAGCATTCATGATGATTTCATGTGTGCTGCAGAACTATGATTTTATTAGTAAAATTGAACTAATTTTTTTGCTGTTTCAAACATCATTAAAACTAATTACAAATCATGTTTGAGCTGTATAAACAAGCGCTTCATTAGTGATCGGTTTTATTCTAAGAGGGAGCGTTTAAATTTAACAACGGGAATCAAAAAGGGCTTTGAAATGTTTTTTTCTTCTGATTTTGGCCTGAATGATACTAGACTTTATTAAAAATGCAGTTGTCATCATGATCTTATGATGATGGTAAGATTTTTCTTTATATATTAAATTAAAAAAAAATATTTAAGAAAGAGACAACATAGGTTTGAGTCACGCGCGTGTTAAGGTGGACAGTTGGAATCTATTTA
Organism: Anopheles gambiae; assembly: GCF_943734735.2. Classification (NCBI taxonomy): domain Eukaryota; kingdom Metazoa; phylum Arthropoda; class Insecta; order Diptera; family Culicidae; genus Anopheles; species Anopheles gambiae. The sequence continues at coordinate 29,050,822 of NC_064602.1, forward strand.
GTGAGTTTATTAGTGTCGATTATCTGATTCAAACGGAAATGTGTCAAACAAAATCGCGCTACACGAACTGAAACGAAATCGGTATTATACAAGCTTGTTAGAGACTTCTTTCGTTGACTCGAGACATTGCTACCAAATTGATCTGAAATGGATTTGTTTGTCAAAACAAACTGCAACGCGTAACGCAGGAAGTATCGTACCAATTTATAATTATTTCTACGTGTGGCATATTATTGTTCTTTAAATGTGGAATTGTTTTGCATATTATTGTTCTTTAAATGTGGAATTGTTTTGCTAAATGTGTTTGGCAATGTCATGAAAAGTAGCGCTTGTGGTATGATTTTCTAATTTCTGTGTATTTCGTAATTCCCACCCTTTTTGTAGTGAATAATTACAAAAAATCCCTTTTGAATTTAATTACATGCAATTCATGTGGTTTAAATATATGTATTTAGTAGTTAAACCGTAAAACAAACCGCTTTCCGTAGCTTTAACCTGACGGAAAGCTGTTTGACAAAAAACGGTCTCCGTTTGAGTCAGGTAATGCAAATGACCTTCGTTCAGTTCGATATATCAAACCAGAGACAAATCGAGTTCTCTAACACGAATCATAATAGAAAATGAGCATTTTTGATACTTTTTCTCAAGCAGTTGAGTCACATAATCGGCACTATTGTCTGCACGTAGTCTAGGGGTCACAGCAGGATTCACTCATTTAGGATTGTAAGTGCCTAATTCCAGATACATTAGCTTGATCTGCTTCGGAAGGTAGATAGCCCTAGAACCAGCTGTTGCTACCAGAGACTCTGGAGCCAGTAGTTGGTATCAGTGGAACTAGCCATGTAGCAGTTGTGTCCTGATAAGTGGTGCGCCAGATCCGTTAGTTGGTTCTTGGCATGCTACGTAAAGCATGCTAGGGAGTTATGTTCGATGGAGTATGACCCGTTTTTTCTTGATGAAACAATGTTGGTCGTCTTGGGTGTGTGTATGACTCGATGGATTTAGCTGAGGATATTCAGATGCCACCACTTACTTGTACATTTCATTTCTTCATTTCTATCAGAGTAATATTATCTTAAAGATACTTCCTTCTTTCCCAAATCAGTGTTGGGATAAGAGGAGGGACTTATCATCATCAAACATGCTTCAAAATATCAATACTTTCAAGTTACATTATGTTTTTATTTTAAGATTCAGTCAAGGAGATATAACAAATAAATTGATGTTTTGCGTCAACTTGATGCTTGTTCTTCAATAGTAAATAATAATTGGTACATTTGATGGTTTTTGAATAAAAAAAAAACTCTATTTGCTGTTGTTTTTTCATCAGTAATGATGATTAGCTTAGCGCAATTCAGAAGAATTAGCAAATCTCGAAAGCAAAAAATGATGTAAATGCTTTTAGCTATAAACAACAAAAACACTACTTATGGATTGCTACCGTACCATTACCTCCTCATTCCTTTTGAAAGGCAAAAAGATAACTATCAAATTTTCGTGTTCCAAAAAAATGTCCAACATTCTTTCAAAACAAAACCTTCACTAGTGCTTAACAAGCTCACCAGACTAGCACACACAAACATACAGACACCTATACCATCGAACAACAAACATTCACCGAAGCGGTACATTCTTTAGCAGCTTTGCAAGCTTGCCAAAATTCGCTTCGCTTTGCACAGGCCGTTTGCCGCCCAGCAAGATGCAAGCTATTTGTAAGGCCCTCGCACTGTAACACTGTGTGTAAGCTGTCAGGCCGTGTGCTGGCGATTGTTGTTCAGCATTCCGGACGCAGTTTCACAGCTCCAAAGCTCACGCCGTGCAGTTTTTTTGTGTTCGTTTGTGTGTAAGTGTGTGTGTGTGTTTTTTATGCCACCCAGAATGGAAGGAACTGCTACGGTAAGGCGTAAAGAAAGCAACGAAAACACGTGAAAGAAATGCTCTCTTCCAAGGCACGGTACGGTTTTGACTGCGGAATCTTTGCAACGCGCACTAAGCCGGGTGAGCGGTGGATTGAGCGATGGCAAATGAAAGCAAAACATCATCAGCACCCCACGAGAAGATTGGGTTTGGGCACAGACGGAGAGAAAAGGGAGAGAGCTTTTCGCTCGTTTGTTTGGGATGCCACAGTGAAACATCAACGCAAGACGTGGTTTGATAACAAGCAGCGGAAAGTGCAGAAACCCGCCGATGGATGGTTGCTTGTGAGGTATCCTCTGCCAACGAGATTCAGGTTTGGTGGAGTTGGAGGTACAATAACAGCACCCAGAGGTGTGTGTGTGTGTGTGTGTGTGTGTGTGTGTGTGTGTGTGTGTGTGTGTGTGTGAGCAGGGTGTCCCAATGCTTCGGTGCGTTCCAATGTCGCAGGTGTAAAACGGCAGGGCGTCTTATAAATATTGCAAACAGTAAGCTTGGCTTCAGCGTACTGCGAAGGAGAATGGTTTCCCGGCTAAACCATTCTTCGTGGTGCTTTCCTTCTTTCGAAACCTCAAACTGCTGCTGCTGCTGCTGCTGCTGCTCTTTAAGTCCCGAGTGTCGATCCCGGGCGCGTGACGAGCGTTTGCGTTCGAAGGGTTCACACCAACCGACCGACCGTCGTTATTTTTATTGTTAGAAATGTGTTCTTGCCGCCACGCCAGGCAGGAATTTGTTTGTTTTGCTTGTCGCCTGTCGGCTCACGCTTGACACGAAGCGTTTCGGAAGTGGTGGAAAGAAAAATGTGCTCATTTCAACCGTATTTCAGCGGAAATGGCAAGCGATAAATTAAGGAAACACAAGCAGACAGTAGAACACCGTGGAAGAACCACCTTACCGCCTTTTTCCCCTCCGCCGTCACTGCAAAAAACGATCGTCGCTGTGTTAATGAGTTCCGCACAGGACCGTTTGCTGAAAGGTTGCAGTTTGGTAGGGTCGGGGTAGAAATAATTCAGCTCACCGTTGGGCCGCGTGTGCCTATCCAACTCCGCCCTGCCGCGAAACGACAGCTTTATTTCTGTCTCCTTATGGTTTTGTTTTTGGGGCACGCTTTGTAAGATGCGAGCGGTTGTGTTGGCGGTCGCGGTTAGGCGTTGTTTGTTTGCACTTTAGAATTTGCATTAGCAGAAGCTCGTTACTGCTTTACTGAATGGATGTTATTTACGTTTCGTTACAGAGTATGGATCGGGGTTACACATGGGAACTATGAAGCAAATAGCGGTTGTGATGATTCTCCTCAACATCAGCTACGGTAAGTAAATTTTAAAGTCTGATTTTTACTTTATTTTGAATCAAGTTGTGAAATAAATTAAAATTAAAGCGGGTTTTTATCCCCCTAAAAGTATGCAATTTTAGATTTTTGTTTGTTTTACTAATATTAGTTTGAATATCTTAAAATTAACTAAACATTGCTGGAAACAAGATACAAAATGTGATAAAATGTTCATATGTTAAGCATGGCAGTGTGAAAATCAAATTTAGTTAATAACAGCTTTTCAAAACGCATTTTGTTATGCAACCCGCAGCACAAATTATCTTTCTTTACTCTGGAATTGCTATAAACACGTGTTGTATGTTGCACGTTGCTTTAATGTACAAGATTTCCAGTGAAGCGAACGTGTAACCAATCAAAACCTCTGGAAAGCATTACAACATCTTAACAAAAGCTCCATTCCCGTGTCCCTCTGCGAGCAATACACAACAAATCAATCTGCCAATCAGCGTCGAAGCACTGGGCAGCAGTAATCCGCTGTCAGCAGCTGGCCCCCGTAACGAAGCTGGCATCGCAAAACTGCTCTAAATCTCTACTTTGCTGCCCTATTTCTGCTGCAGGTCAGTTCTCACGCTCCCAGTCGGTCGACATCGACGAGCCACACACGTACACACCACCGAGGCACTACTTCCAGACGTCCTCCTTCGACGAGGCCGACCAGGACGACGACGACGCGGCAAAGAATCCGCTCGACCGGGGGCCCTACTTCGACATCTCGGCTTCCCGCAACGTCACCGCGCTCGTCGGCAACACGGCCTATCTCAACTGTCGCGTGCGCAACCTCGGCAACCGCACGGTAGGTGGATGTGTGTGTTTGTGTGGAGTGGGAGAGCAGCAGAAGAAAAAACCCTCAGCGTCAGCGAAGAACAGTTGATTTAATTAAGCCGCTTTTTCGTGTCGTTCCCTGTGCTCCTTGTAGGTGTCCTGGATACGGCATCGGGATCTGCATCTGCTGACAGTCGGCAAGGCAACGTACACCTCGGACCAGCGCTACCAGAGCGTGCACAATCCCCAGCTGGACGACTGGTCGCTGAAGGTAAGCCATTGCTGGCAGCACAGCGAGAGGAGTAAAGATTGCGTGGCTTTCGGCGACACAAGGACCTCCCCAGAGTGTGTGTCCCGGTCCCTACAGCCCCCCCAACGCTCATTACTATTCATGATAATGAGCTAGATGTAAGTTATTTGACGGCATAAAAGCAGTCCCCGGCGCCAATATGCCGCATCAAATTATGGTTCCCACCTTGGCCATAAAAAGACGGTCGTGTGCCGCCTACCGGATGTGCTGAAGCAAGACAAAGGTCGTCGGGGCCACGTTCGGTTAAGATTTTCATTACGCCTCCCCGCCTCGCTCCGCGGTCGGTAATCTGGCCGATTATGGGGTGTGGTCGTGGGGTCGTTGGTTGTGTTCCGGGGTGTTTAGGCAGGACTTTCGGGTAAAGCCCGACGGTCTCAAATCCGATCAGTGGATGGATTAGGAGCGTATTACATGACATTTGGTCATTCAATGGGGTGGTAATGTGGTTAATGCCCACTCGTTTCGAGGTTTTCGCACCCTCTTCGGGGGAAATAAATTGCTGCACTTTAATAGAGCAATTTTTATTAACGGTCCATAATCGAACTTTTGGCAGTGTCAGCCGCATCTTGGAACGGAATGGGCAGAATTTAGAACGGATTCTAATGGCTTGCTACGGGTATTAATGCAATTGATTAATTTTTGGGTTCAATATTTGTTATTATTATTATTTTCTTCGATTTTATAGAGCATGAACAACATTCCATTCGGTTAATAAGACAAGTAAGCGTGTTTTATCGCGCAGATTGCATAGATTTAGGATATTTGTGTTTTATGCTGCATACATGTAGGCGTATTTGACTCCTTTAACTAAATCACTGAATATTTTCACCCATTCCATAAACGCCTACCGCTATGCAATGAGTCAGCGGCATGAAACTTGTATTGAAGAATAAAATCAACATTTTTGCTCCCCGTTTACAAACATTTCACTCAAAGCAGTCGAAAAGCAGATAACATTAAATAAAAAAAATGTTTTTGCTCGCCAAAAACAATCACATCCAACTGGTTAGATTCCTTTTGCGTGTTGTTTGTGCACACGCGGTACCGGTGTACCCTGAACATATCTGGCCCCGAAGCCATCCGTTTGGGTGTATTGGATTGTGTGCTTTGTAAAAGCCGTGCCTGCGCCTACAGATATACCGGCACCGGCACAAGCGCTGATCTCTTTTCGCACGTGAAGCTTCTCAAGAACAGCAAAGAGGATAAAGTTTCTCAAACACACGCAGGCACACTTTTGAGCAAACCATACAAAACCCAGCAACTCAATTATCCGTCCAGCATTACCCTTCCGTCACAACGAAAAAACCCCTACACAAGCCTTTGGGGAGAGTGAAGACCACCCCCAAACCAAAGAAGGTAAAAAAGCGACCAACTTCCAACTTTGAAAAAACCACAACCGAACTTCCAATCCGATAAAATCCGATCGTATCGTATCATGTTTCTTGCCGCCCCAGTCCTCCCCCACCACCCCAAAACACGCAATCTTGATGGCTTATCGTGGGCGATTGGGCTCGTGTCTCGGTGGAGGAGGAGGGTGAGTCCCTGCGGTGTACCGCCGGATGCGGATAGCAACTCCCTCCCCTTTGTTGGCTGCCATCCATGGGACCCGGTGTTGGTGAAGCGAGCGTGAACGGTGTTCTGTTTTCGACCGAATGCGTCAATTTTGCGGAGGAGCGTTTCCCGCTTAGTTTGGTTGAATGTTGTTGCTGTGGCGCTTTCTTCAAAAATCACATACACATTGTGACAGAGTGTTGTTTTTTTTTGTTCATGAACTTTCTCTCTCTCTCTCTCTCTCTCTCTCTCTCTCTCTCTCTCTCTTTCTTTCTATCTCTTTCTCTCTCTTTTTTCCAACTACAAACAGGTCCTGTACCCGCAGCAGCGAGACTCCGGTGTGTACGAGTGTCAAATCTCCACGACACCGCCGGTCGGCTACTCCATGATGCTGTCGGTTGTCGGTAAGTTGTTTATTGGTTTGCCGGACGAGGTTCCCCCGGCGGATCCGATCCGGCGGCGGCAGTGTATCGACATCGATATTTTCCCTTCGATCCCTTCGGGAGGGAGGCAGGTTGGTGATGAATACTTTCTGGTCGCATTTCCCGAGGACCCACGCCCCGAAACTGCAGTACAACATGGTGCGCTGGATGGGTGTTGAAAGGGGGAGCTTTGTTTGGCATCGAGAGGGCACGGGATGGGGTATCCATTTATATTGCAGACCGAGGGAAGAAGCTGTGCTCGGGACTAGAGAGGGAAATGGGGATACGAGGAAACGTGAAATCGAGAACCAATTTCACACGAGCATTTGTTGATTACATTTTTTTTCTCTCTCTCGCTCCATTTCGCTGTCTGGGGAGGGGTGTATTTTCGTAGACGCCAAGAAGTGTGATGCTTTCCTGGAACCATCAGAAATGGGAAGTCTTACAAGCAATCAGAGGGAAAACCACGCACACACACTCACACACACACACACACACACACACACACACACACACACACACACACACACACACACAAACACATTTTGTTGCCAACGCAAGGTTCGTCGCCTGCTTAGATGGATGTTTTTATTGTTGTTGTTGTTATATCTTAACACGCAAAACCATCCCACCAAGATTGACAGACTAATTATATCGCTTACGCCGGTGCCTTTGGAACGTACCCACGTCTCCTGCCAAGATGCCGCGGTACCTTATCGGTACCGTTTATCCAGCAATTAAACGTACATTAAATTCCGACTTCTTTACGGCGAAGAAGTTTCTCTCATCACCGATCGAAACCATGCTCCCGCTGCCCGTCTGGCTTTGCGTCCCAAAGCCCAAATCATACGCGGCGAGAAACTAACCGTTTAGTGGCTTAATAAAAAGCGATAAGCGATTTCCCGGTGGAAATCATAGACCATTATCATCCATCATGTGCGCATCGGTGGCTGGCAGGGAGTACGCCACGGTCCTGCCGGGACCAAAGTAATGTGCCGCGCGACTGCTGATGTGGAATTTCATTACGCGAGCGTATTCCCAGGCGCATCCCAGGGGGACGCGTGTACACGCACCCACAAGTTCACCCGCAGCCGCGCTGCCAGAAAGCATCATTGTTGTGTGCGTCAACAGTTTTGAATTCCTGCTCGCTGGGTCCGTTTTCCCGGAAAGTGTGCCAAACAGTACATCGGGATGCACGCTGGGTCGGGTGGCTGGTGCTGGTGGATACAGGCACGCCTCTGCATGGATGGCTGGCGCATAAATTATCTCATCGGATCGGGGCTGGCTGAGCAGAATGGAGCAGTGGGGTAACAGGTCGGCAAGATTTACTCGCCTTCACATTCTGCTGGCTGGACGCTATCGAAAGGTGGCACCATTATTACCGTACTGGGACATCGCCTGCTCTAGCCGGGCTAGCCATCTTACCATCATTCCCGGAGCGGGAAATCTGCATCGTTCAGCTAATAAAGCTTTTGCACACACATGAACTCACTGAACACACACACACACACACACACAAACAAGTGGGGGATGTCTTGAGAAATTAATAAACACCTCTCAGCTGGATGTAATCTATAGCTTCCTACTTCGGCTTCGGGACACCGGCCAGCCATTTTGCACTTCCCTGTGTGATTGATAAATTATGCACTTTGAGCAAACATTGCTCCGCATCGGGGCAGGGCTGCACGGGCACGGTTTTAGGTGGAAAATAATTAGCAGTAAAGCGTTTCGTAATGAAGTGGCCCGTCGACCCGAAACGTTTAGCTTAAGCGTGCGACCTTCCCTCCAAAATGTTTTAAGTTTCACATGGAGTTTAAATTGTATCTCGCTTTTATGTTGGTGTGTTTCGAATTTTGCAGAACCCATAACGACCATTATCGGCGGACCAGATCTTTACATCGATACCGGGTCGACCGTGAACCTAACCTGCATTGTGAGGCATCTTCCGGAACCACCGCCACTGATACAGTGGACCCACAATGAGCAGGTAAGTGAAGCAGCTTGTGGCGTTTGTTGGGAAATGAATTTGTAAGCATTAATTAAATTAGACTAATTGAATAAATTAAAACACAGCTCAATAGAACTTATTTATATGGATTTTTACAAAGTTATCTTAAATTCATGACAATTTAACTAAGCCAACGTTTAGTTGCTCCAATAGCTGGATGAACTGAAGACATGACATTGTACATTCAAAAATAGTCGTTTAACATATTATTTTACCATTTTTTCTTTATAATTTCATTATCTTAAGCTGGAGTAGAACACACAAACTCTTCAAGTTGCTTTTTAAAACGATACGGTGCTTCTTCACAAAATGATAGGCAAAGCAAAACAAAAAAGGAAACAGAACCTCACGAAGCTGCACTTTTTTCCCTCCACTCCATGATACATTTTACCCATAAAGTGCAAACTCGATTTAATGCGTTCCCATCGTTAGCATAATTTGCACCAATTTGCTGAGTTAATGTTGGTTTCTGTTTCCGTTGTGTGTGTTTTTTTTCGCTCACGCGCGCATTTCTGTTCAGCCCCAAGAGTGCAGTTTCATGTTCGCCGCTACGAACGGCCAAACGATACTTTGTTACGCGAGAGAGGAGAAGGCATGCGATTGGGTGTGATCAATGTTTGCTTTTAAGGCTGACTAAATGAAGCAATTTACGCGCGTTCGGTTCGGGTCCGCTGCACGGGGCTACAGATTCAGGTGCTGCACCAACTCACACACACAGACAGACACGTATACACACACCATCCAGTGGCCGAGTCAGCGGCTGGCGATGCGATGGAATGGTTAATTATTCGACAGCGCCAATTGGGGTTTTTGCGAACAGGCAACGAGGCCGATCGTTTATGTGTTTAGTTTTAAAATGCTGTTTAAAAACCTGTTTGCTTATTGGCAAGGGCCGAGTGCTTAATAACGCACCATTTGCGGCGAGCTGTTGCCAATTATACGGCTTGGATTAGAAGCAAGCGGAGCGTTAATTGATTCGATTTGTGCAGAAATTGTACAGGCTGGTTGTTTGATCGCGTGCTTTGATTGTAGATGTTTATTTAAGCTGCGTGCATCACGAATCAAATGGAAATTTATACAAAATTTAGTGGGGTTTGGTTTAGTTGATAAATAATTGAATAAAAAGTAGCTGATATACAACGTTTTATATGGGTTCTCATAGTTGAAAGACACTTCCTTCCCACTCTTTTTTATGAGAAATGAAGTTCATAAGCTTAGGGCCGGTCTAGTGGTACAATCGTCAACTCGAACGACTTAACAACATGCCCGTCATGGGTTCAAGCCCCGAATAAACCATGCCCCGTGCCGAATAGATACGTAGGACTGACTATCCTGCTATGGTAACAATAAGTCACTGAAAGCCAAACCCACTTCTCTAGTGGGTACAGGCAGGCCTTGACCGCCAGTGGTTGTTGTGCCTAAAAGAAGAAGAAGAAGAACTTCATATGTTGGAAATTGCGCTCTAATGCACCCTTTTTGGAAAGGCTCCTTGGAAATTCCTATTGGATGTATCTAACAAGGGTGCTATAGAGTCCAATTCCCATTACAAGAAGTTTATTTCACTTTAAAAAGAGCCAATAAAGTGTCCCGCTGCTATGAGAATTGCTGGAAAATCCTGTAATGACAATTTTGATAAATCATTCTTAAAAAACAATCGTTTGCTGCACGTGTTGCATAAATGAAAGCAAATTGTTTACAACGCCTGAAAGTATACACATATCAGCACTTCAAGTCAAGCAAGCGGTTGAATAATTGGATTAAAGATAAAATTAATTACAGATAAATTGTTATTGAGATTGGGTTTGGCATTACCTTTGTTGACACTGACAATAATGAAAGGCATCTTTGTTTTTATTTTACATGGGTAAACAATATTTCAGCAAAAATAAAAGTAACAGGGTAAGATTCTTACCCAACGCTTCAGGAATCACAAAAATCTGATGTCTTCTACTCAGCAACACCTACTCCAAGTAAAAATGTCAGAATTGTTGTAATTTCTAGATAGCACTCCACCTGAACGGAGGTCAACCGTTACATTCAAACTGAATTTATGATCACGTTCAGTAGCTCAGAACCATCGGTCATATGATAAACCCTCCCCGCAAATGTGTCTTGCAAAATATCAAAGCCTTGTGTGTTCTATTTCTGGAGCAGCCTGAATGGAACAGACACACTTCCGCTGGTATTGTATGTCTTTTCCATGCCGCTCAAAATAGAACAAACGAATTCGAGTTGTTCCGGTGACTTTATGGCTGCCGGTTTTCGGGGGTGCCTCTGTCTGATGACGCAGAAGCCATGATCATTTCAAGGTTGACTAGAGGTGGGAGTTTTTTTTCGTTCATTTGCCTTAGCTGACATTGTACACTTTGCAACTCCCACGTTGGAAAATGCCATTCTTCGGTGTCACATTTGTTTGTGCCGTTTCACAGCGGAAATGTATGAATCTTTCTATTTTAAGGGCACAATTTGAGCAGAAGCCGGATAAGAGTTTGCTCCCTCGGCTTTGGGTTTCACTTTCCTGTTTGGCTGTTAGGCGCTCATTTGCTTGCAAACGGGCCCCTTTGCACTAACCTTATCCTTCACTCGATCATTACAGGAAATCAACTACGATTCGCCACGTGGCGGTGTGTCGGTGATCACGGAAAAGGGCGACATAACGACCTCCTATCTGCTGATCCAGCGGGCGCGCAGCACCGACTCCGGCAAGTACACGTGCCTGCCCTCGACCGCCAACCCGATGACGGTGCACGTCCATGTGCTTAATGGTAAGTGGCAATTTGCCTAGTGGTGGCTGTCCCCACCCGTTCCTTTTCCCGTTCCTTAGATTAGGTAACGCTTCCTTCGCAAGCCGTCTAGATTAACTTGATTGAAATTACTATCTTTGCATTTGTCGCGCGCGCTGCGCAGTTGCAAATCGTTTCGCTCAATGTGTTTCTTTCCCGGTTTTTTTTTCACTATTCGATTGGTCGGTGGTCTGCTCTTCAACGTTCCGACCGTTTTGCTGCAGGCGAACATCCGGCCGCGATACAGGGCAGCAAAGGATTGGGGAGCAGTGCCGTGGTCGTTACGTTCGCGCTGCTGCTGCTGGTGCTGCTGGCGACGGTGCGGGCATTCCCAGTGCGATAAGATTCGTCCCGCAGCAATTCATTTGCATGTCAATCGATGTAATTTGCCCAAGCGAAGGTAAGGATAGAAAGAGAGCGAGAAAGAGAGAGAGAAAGAGAGAGAGAGAGAGAGAGAGAGAGAGAGAGAGAGAGAGCGAACGAAAGGAAAAGAGAGTGAGAGCGAGCTAGATAGAGAGGTTTATTTATGCACCGATGGGTTCTAACGACGGTTACTGCAATTCGATAGTGGAAATTTGTTAAGTTTATTTCACAGAAGAGTGTTCGTGCGTGACAGTGTTCGTTGCAAATGTGCAGATGAATTTTATGTAGCGAGGGTGTAATTGTGTGTGTTGATACGTTTATAACCTTAAAGTGTTGTACAAAGTTTTTGGTTTAAAAGGAGCTCTCTTTAAATAATCCAAACAATACAATTTGAAATTTGAATTTGAAACGTAAGCCCAACGAGGCTAGAGCTTACGTTAAAGTATGCATCGTACGCCTTAATGTATGCAAACATGATTTGATTGTCTACTTATTAGAATGGGTTAGTAGCTGCAAACCATCAAAACAATTTAATTCAATGTGTTTACTATAAATTATGCAGTGTTGACTACAATTAAATAAATTTTACAGAAAAGATTAACAAAACGATTTAAAAGGAGGCTCGGAATTAAGTTTAAAGTAACAATAAAAGCTTTAGCTGCGTATAGGTTTAAACTCTCCCCAAACAAAACTGATACCGAAATGAAGAAATAAACAATTTTTGTTATGTTATGTTATCTTGGATGCGAATGGTGCCATTTATGGTAAAATATGCATTAATGTAAATTGTAAAGGTAATAATATTGACATTTTGTTCGAGATTGAAGTTGTAGAGTAATGTAGCTAACTAATAGTGTACATATTAAATTTTCCCATTGAATTGCTTCCTATGATAAGTTTTATACGAGGAAAGGAACCATTCAGAAGCTACAGTAAGCAGTAAAGAGCGAAAGGGTAACCTTAATCTACAAATAATGGCATTTTCTCCCCGCTTCACGTTTTTGATTTATTCTGCAAACCTGCACAATGTTGCGCGTTTGACATTACTTTGCAAACCGATTACCAAACCCACGGCGCCGTGTGTGCTGTGTGTGCCTGTGTATGTTTACGCAACGATTGCGGGAAATTACATAAACCGCCCTCCTTAGCCGCTTGGTTTGGCGTACGCACGTGTACACAGCGGCCATACCACAGCACCACCGTTTGTGTGTTTGGCATGCGAATCTGTAAATACACATATTCATCATGCTGCAAACTACTACATGTGCTGTGCTGATTCGCATACTTCCCCCTCCCCTCCCTTCCACTCATCCAACTCCCACCCCAATTCGTAGCAGAAGAGCAAGACAGATGAGGTCCGTTCATCTTTGACAGTGCAAGAGGGCCACGCAAAGGGCCCTCACTGGCAAGCCGTGCCAAGCCGGGTTGTGGCAAGTGGGCACCGGTGCTTTTCGGGCCAACTGGTTTTGCAAACCTTTGTTCCGTGTCAAGGTTATTTTTTTGTTGTTACTTTTCGCTCGCTCCCACCTGCCTTTTCTCTTTCTCTCTCACTCTGGCTCACTCACACACGCACGGTGGAATCCTTTTGTTGCGATGGGAGGTTTGAATAAAATAAAATAATACATCAACGAGCGTGTTTCGGCAAACAAGGACATAAAGGACGATCGATGTGCGCCTCTCAGGCCGGGGGAGAGCCTGAGCTGCCCAAACCTTCCTGGGCTGATAAAAACAAATCTCGTGAAGATAAATTATTCCGAAATGAATGTAGCGTACTTTGTGTGGCGAAGGTATTTGGCTGTTGTGAGTGTTTTTTCTTCTTTTTCTTCTTCTTTGCTTTCCTTTGTTGTTGTTCTGGCCTTCGCTTTGTCCACCGCACTGGATGGACTGGGCGGGTTTTTGGTCGTTTTGTTGTTTTGAGATGTGCTTTTGTACCTTTTTTGTTGTTGTTGGTGTTGGTGGTGCTGCCGCTGGTAAGCTGCAGAGTAGTAAGCTGCGTAGGTATAAAATGGATGACTTTGGCTAAAAATTTTGGCAACCATGACTAAAGATTTTGTAACAGCGATAGAGTTGGGGATGAAAAACTAGGCAGATTTTTCTTGTGTACAAGTGCGCACCGTATTGAGAGGAGAGAAGCATGCCCTTTGTTTTATATTTCAAAACTGAAACTCTTCTAATTTCCAAACAAAGCAAGGCTCTATTCAGTTGACAACTAAACGTAAGAAGGAATGAACTTGTTTGTCATCCACGCCAAACGACACAAAATGATTGAATAAACACTTGTAAATAGTAAAATATGGCTCTCGATAGGATAAACAAAAAATAAAAATAAAACCACGGATCGAAGGATCGAACGCCCATTTCTTCATTTGAAAACGAAGGTGAATGTAACTAGAGTGTTAGATTGATAAACTGAAATTTCTTCATAGAAGCAGGTAGGAAGAAAATAGTTGAAGCCACACGGTTGATATTCATTTTCTCCTGCTCCTCTGTTTTCACGCAAACGGGACCGCCGGCGACCGACCGAGATCGGCCAAAGGCCGTGGACGGTGTGCGTCCATTCTGAATGGGGGCAAACACACACTGTTCGTTTAGAATAGGGCGAAGCCACAAATGAAGAACAGGTAACGAATAATAAAAGAATGCATTAAGAGAGAAAAACAACCATGGAATAATCGTCTCCAGAAGGACGTAGGACGTATATACATATAAAACTAGATATTTTACATTGAATTCATTCCACAACAAGCAACATGAAACAGAAGAGAAAAATGAAGAAGAGAAAAGAGAAGAAAAAAACAGAACAGAAACGAAAACACATTGAAAACTGTAAAAGAAAAACTTGAATCCTAATGTACTGGAACAAAAAACCGAAAGAAGGGAAGCAACCGGGCGATACGGAAAGGAGAATGTGAAAATAAAGAAGAAAATAAACTGCAAATAAATAAAAGGTGTATTCTGTTTTTTTCCGGACATTTATCACACACAAATAGACCAATCGAATCGAGGCGAGAGAACTGGGGATGAATGGCAATATATGGTAAGTAGGTATCACATCACGTCCATTCGTCAAGCACGACGACGTAGCTGGTGAAATAACAACGCAAAAAGCACTTCACGTTTCGTTTTGCCGGCTGTGATTTTGTTTCTCAGCTTTGTTCGCAACCCGCCAGTAGAAGCTCTGCTGTGGCACATCCCTTCTTTGTGGCTTTGAGTGAGTTAAAGAAGAGGTTCCGGAATCATCCTTCAGCCCGGTACGGATCCATCCCCCGTTTCCATTTCTTTCATTCTTTTCACGATGCATTTCAGTTGAAATCGAAACCCACCACTTTTAGCCGGCACTTGCTACTGTAGGACTTTAGGAAGGTTGGTAATCCTTTTGGAGTAGTTTTTTTGTTTGCTTTTGCTTCTGCCTTTGCTGCGAACCCTTTTGCTTTATGCATTCTTTTCACGCTGGGTACGCTTCCGTCGATGCCGGTGGCGGCGAAGCAGCGCATCGAAACGCTTTGTAGTGATATTATGTTTCACTGTTGAGATATTTTTCATAAAATACCGTGCTTTTCTTCTTCTTTTGCTTCTTTTGCATCTTTTCGGTGTGCTCAACGGGCAAGTGGGTGGGTTTGTCAGATAAAGGTAGCACTGCAAAGCAATTACCGGTGCGAGCGATGGGAGAAAGCAGAAGCGTTCAAAGTATACCGCATTGTTCGGTTGATTTTACTTTGATGGGTTACATTTAGCGTGAATGTTACCAACCTGCTTTCATGTTTGCTTTCATGTTGGTTGTGAAATTGTGGTGCAAAGAGCGGAACATTTCATAAGGAAATAAGCAGCTCAACGATGTGCAACAGTTTTCTGGCTGGATGAAAAACACTCGCTGTGTTGGAAGACAGTTTAACTATGTTTACCTTAATTTCTCTGCGGATCTTTAAAGCCTTTGTGTGTTTGTGTGAGTTTGTGTATCACTGTACTCTCTAGGGGATGGAGGCGATAGATAATCCATGTTTCGCGTGACCTTTTCCTGGTAATACTTCCTATCGACGACGGCAATAAAGGATTAATCCTCTTTTATGCAAGGTAACGGATTAAACGCGTTGGTTGTCCTACGACATTGTGCCAGCATCGAGAAACGGGACACTGATTTTACATCCTTCCTTTTCCAAGGATGATACCTTTTTTTACGGATTTAAAAGAGAGGAAGAATTAAGTTACAATTTGATGTTTTGTTGCACCAAAACGTCTCCCCCCCAAAACCCTGTGCTCCGATCTTCCTCATTCAATTAACCAGTCTTCAAGGCTGTGTTAATTGAATATCAAAGAAAACTGCGAAAACCCTTGGGTCGTTGGGTGCAAAAGCTGCAAATGCTGTAGGTTGCCGTCCTAGGAAAAAGGGTTCATAGCTGTTGGGGGTTTTTTTTGTTTGTTACTGTACCGATGCTCTCCGAATGCTCGAATGCTGCCAACAAAAAGTGGTCGTGGCTTCATCTTTTTCGGGTGGGGGGCACTAGTTGCCGAAATGCGTTCTTCCGGCTTTCCGGATGGATGTGGCTAACCAGCAAAAGCCCCCCGCCGCCCGTGTGGTGTTGAAAAGGATTTTTAATTACATTTCCTAATTAACCTTTCAGCTGCGATGGGCGAGCGAGAGGTGGTGCGGATGGATAAATTGCGGCTCGGGCTCAATCAGATGAAAAACCGAAGGGTTTATTTGGGGCAGCGTTCCCGGCCCAAGTTAAAGAAGAAAATTAAATTTATAACAGTTTGTTTTTTTTGTTGTCGTTTGTTTGTTCAGCGGTTGCTTGAACTTGGGCAGCCTTTACGCTATTGGATTAGGCTGGGCAAACGAGATCGACATTAAAGGCGAGTTGCAAAATACTTTCATGTTTTGTAGGTTATGTTCAAAGTTCGAGTGCGCGAGAAAGTGGATTAGTTTGTAATCATGTTTCAAAAAAAAAAAAAAAAACTGTTCCACAAGCAATTCAATTATCACTTATTATTCCTAAACAGCAAGACACCATTCCGCTCGTTCGCTTGTAAAATGGATCGAATTTATGTTTTCATGTTGTATCCGAAGACAACAACGCGGCACAAATTGATTGGATGCCGGGTTTGCCCACCGTAGCTCCCGTAGCGTTTTCGGGCTCGCTGCCCAATCAATTGTGGCGATCGGTACTAAATGACTGTCAGCAGTTGCTGAATGATTCATCAGGTGAATTTCAAAAAACGCCCAAACCAATGCAATGCCTCGGGACAGGAGCTGTCAGCAGTGCCGGAGCTGTGTGGAGGCGCCTTGTGTGCCTTCGTGCGATTCCACTATATTTCTCAGTGTGTGTCAGTCTGTGTATGTGTGGCTGTTTGCAATCATTTTTCTAGTGAAACCCCTTCCAATGGGTCTGGAGTTTATCGATTTTCCTTCGCAACTCTGTAGCTCTGTAGCGCTGGCGGAAGTAGTGGTGGAACCGTTTGGCAAGCTTTTTTATTTTGCCATGGCACCGCTTGCCATGCAAGATTTACGAGCCAGCTTTCTTCGCTTTCCGCTTTCTGAGCTCATCATTTATTGAAGGGGACTCGTTCGGCACAGCTCGCTCGATCGGACGCCATTTAAAAGCTGATGAGCCAATCGTGATGTGATTTAATTTCCTTTTCTGCTCCCGTTACCCCCCCGGGGCTGTGAATAAAATTCCGGCCCGCATAGTGTGGTGTGGTGCGGACAGCTGTTAACATTTGTGGCCGCAGGGTGTAGGTTAAACAGGTGAGTCGTGTTATTATTAACAAAAAAAAACAGGATATTAATGAATTATGTTTCACTTCGTTTTGGATGCTTTTCCGGAAATGAATGCGTTCATGAAGAGAAAAATCGCCTGAAGGTATGCAACCCGTATGACAGATTTGCATTTCTTGACATCCTGACAGACAGTTTTAGTGTAGCGAAAAAAATAGAGAGCGATTCTTCGAAATTTAATCATTTTAAGTTCAAAATCCAATTTGTCAACGAACCTGCTAATGTTGAACATCTTATTGAAGCGTTCCCGTACCCAGCATCTGCCAGCGAAAGGCTTTGAAGCGTTTCGAGCGAAAAAGGCTTCACCTCGTCCTTTCTCCTCGTCGGACCAGTAGCGCATGATGGGGAGCGAGGGAAAAATAGAAGATACGAACTACGTGCCTTCCTCGTTGACTACATTTACATGTGACGGAGCGTGGATGCACTTGAAACATACCGAGCGGTGGATCTGCTCTGAAAGGATTGGTGCCCATCCGTGCAGGAAACATAAAATCATTCGCCAATCACGGGCGGAAGTGATCAATGCAATTTGCTTCTCTGCTGCTCCTCGGTGACTGGTTGCAGCGATTCAAGTAGTGCGGCATCTTATCGAGTCGACATGCAATGGAGTAGCATCAATGTGAACATCTTTTTTTATAGCCCCCCAGAGGACGCTTTTGTGAAAGGGATGAGAAGGCATGCATCTGGACACTTTTCCTGATTTAATTTTAATGCACACAAGTGCTTGGAAATGCAATGAGCTACCACAAACATCATAAACCAGTTACTCAACAACCATTTTATGGGGTAGAATTGGCAAAGAGTGCACTTAATGAATACTTTGCATTTGAAAAATAAACTAACTTCAATCAAGCTACAGTACAACACTGCTAACAAGCAGTTAATTGTGTGTGCGTTGGTGGTTATGCGGGGTGGAGCAGGTTGGATTTTTTAAACAGTTGCATTCCCGGGTCCCTTCACCTGTGTCCCGGACACAATACGAGGCACTTGTTATGCCCCTCGGGCCATACATAACATTAAACTTGCGCCATAATAAATTGTTAAACCAAACCGGCCGGCCGGGGCTCGGCTGTGTTGAAATTCATTATGAGCGCTTGTACGCCCGAATGCATTTGCATTTGTGCGCTGGATTTATTCATAGCGTTTCGGAGTGTTTGGCTTAGTCAAATAAACTACATCACCAGCAAGCGTGAGTGTATGTGTGTGTGTGTTCGGCGACAATAGGAAGGTGGAAGCAGAGCGAAGCACAGACACAAATAAAGAGTGACCCATCCAACCGGTGGCTGCGGTTGTCGTAAAAACCAACAGCCAACTCTAACAAATCATGGCTCGCGGCCAGTTTTAGTGAACCGCAAACTGGCGGGAAAGGTCTGGCGTACTTGAGTAAGTGTATTTGCGCTGTACATTCTGGCTCATTGGAGAGTGGAGCGATGGCGGAGGACTATGCGAGAGATTTTTTTCTTTTACTCCAAGGTTTTGTTTGACCGGCGCCAGCGAAGAATAATTCACCTTTGTCTAGCAAACAGGACCGTGCAGAGGCTCGTTTTTGAAACCTTGAAAACTATCCTTTGTGTGATGCGTTTGTTCTCGCCTAGGGTAGACAATTTACTGTAGAATAGAATGGTTTACAGTAGACAGACAGAGCATCCTTATCTGAGGACATTACCGGAAAGGAATAATTTGAGCTAAAAAGACTTTCAACCTCACACGCTGCTCCAGATGCGGGGAATATTTGCCTCCATTATCGGATAACTTGGGTGCAGTTGTAAGTACGGTGCGCCACGGTGGCCTATTCGAGGCGCAAAGCATCAATCTGCATGCTGGAACACGTTCGGCCAATGTTTAATTGGTGTAAACAGCGCATTCTGCACGACACAGAAACTGGCACGGGGTACAACAATTTATTCCACCGGCGTTTCGTGTTTGAGTGATGATCTATGCTGCGCTTACCCTTGATTAAGGGCATTAAGTAGGAGCTGTTTTTTTGTCTGTATGAGTGTGTTGCTTCCCATACTCAAGCACCATCAAGCGATCTTTCTCAGTTTGAGTGGCAAATAGCTAACATTTGCTGGGATGCATTTTGCGATATATTTTTCCTTCCCCACTTTACTCTCTGTACTGTAGTATGTGCATGCATAGGCAAGTGCGAGCAGTTATATTGTCTGACTGTAGAGCTCTCTTGCCAGCACACACACTCATAAACACACCCACACATATAAGCGCACACGGTGGTCTGTTGTGCTGTCGGTGCTCGGTCATTAATATTAATTGCCCGCATGAAGAGCTGCAGATGCAGTGGCCGACCGCAGCAAACGCTTGAGCGGTGGAGTGCAATTTCTCATGTTGCAAGATGAAGCATGTGCTACTTACCGAAGAATTTACCGTGAGTGGATGGATTTGGCAACAATGAGTTACACACAGTGCAGTGGTTGTGTGTGGTGGTGTGGGGCACTCTTAAAGATGCAGGTACTGGACTAGTAAGTGTACGGTCGTTTAAAGTGGTGCGAAAGGTTATTTTTATAGGTTTTTTTTAGGGAAAGAGTAAAGTAATTTTTGTTTAATTTATTGTTACAGATGTCATTTTTGTTAATGAATTCTACAATTTTAATCTGTACGTACGTTGTCTCTTTCAGAATGTTGTAAGCTTGATACATGAGAAAACGCCTAAAGGTATGCAACCTACATGCAATATTGGATTAATTGACGTGCTTTATTTCGGTTCAGTGATCAAGATTGCTTTTCTACATTTTGTCAAAATTCAATAGCAATAAATTGTCTGCGATATATAATTTTAGTAAGCCAAGCTTAATTTTTTTATAATTAAACCTTTTAAATCATATTTACTGTATATTGTTGTCACTTTTCATAATATAATAACACGTGCTCATTTGCCATATTTCGTGTGTAGGTGAATGAAATTCAATATATTTTTTTATTTTTTTTTTCGCAACCAAACCTTGTCATATCATTTTATCCTTAAGCACAAAAGATAACACACAACTCTCCTCGCGTAATCAAAAAGGAGAGTAAATAAATCAGGCAGACTACTACATGTACTTCCGCCAGTACATACTCTTACAAGAACGGGCATCTTTTCCTATTACCTGACACCTATCATCACGTATTTGATCGCCATTTTCGGGCACACCTGGTGATTGGTGTTGCAAACTAAACATGCCCTTTCAACCGACTCTACTCCTAGATGCAGAAGGGTAACCATCGTGTGCACACGAAATCCGTACCGCTTGTTTTATGGTTCGATACGCATGTCCTAGCATGATTTTATGAGCCTTTGGATACTGCCTTCGATGCCTACAGCGCTCCACCATTGGCACTGGCACGTTTGCAAAGGTGTTAAAGGTAACGGAGGAGCAGAAGCAAAAAGCTCCAGCGCACGTGAGAGGTTCTACCGGGGCTGTACTGTGTCGGCTTCCCTATGTGCAGTCATGCTCAATGCAGGTTCAAGCTACGGGCCAGCAACACATCCGGCACAGTAAGATGCGTTTTGAGCGAATGGTAGGCAGAAGAAAAAAAACCGGCTATTACGTGCGTACACTCTAGAACTCCCACCCCATTTACTATCACATCCGGATTATCCGGGCAAAAGCTACCATCGAAGTTGATCTAGCGTCTGGGAGGTGTTTGGGCAAAGAAAAACCAAACAAAAAAATGGTTTGAACTCAGCCCATCTTCCGTGTTACTGAGGGCATAAAGGATATGGCGAGCAGAACGTTACCAAACGGGCCATCTTACACAAGTGGTTTGAGAGTGCTTTTGGCTAAGCGAAACGAAGGAAAGGGGAAGAAGAAAACATACTTTCTCCCCTTTTTTGCCATCGAGAACTGGCGCTCGATTCTGGGAATGGGAGTTGGTTGATTGACACTTTTATTTTTGCTGATCATCGCAGCAGTTTTTGCTCTCGCACACAGCCACACACCCTGTGTGATTGTGCTTTTGCTTCGGCAGCAGTTGGTTTGTCTGCCATCTTGACGCCCAGTGGAGGGGGGGAGGCGTGCGAACTGGTCGCTCTGTTTGAACTTTTGCCCTCAATGTGTTACCAGAAATGTGTTCAAACACTCGACCTAAAGCAAAGAAAAAATCGTTTGAATAAAAAAAGGAAAGGGATCTCCGTTCGGTTTCGTTAGCAGTTTGTGAAGCATTCTTCCTCCAACTCTCTCTCTCCTGCGCAGTATTTTCTTCGCCCACCAGTCAAATGTTGTGGTGCCCGCACGGGGCGAAAGACACGTTGGCAAAACATAGTGATTTTGTTTTGCACGAAACAGTGCCGAAAGAAGCTTCGTGTGCTCGTTAACACCAGCGAGAAAAGGACTGACGGTGCCTTTCCCGGTCCCTGGCAAAATCTCCCCACTGAGACAGTTGACTCCTTATATTTCTTTTTTTTTATTCTTTTGTCACATCAAACCAGTGCACCACACCCCTGCTTTTGGATACGCCTTTCAGCTAACCTCTTTTGCTTGCGCCACAGCAGTGCCAGTGTTGAAGAGCCAGGAAAAAAGCTCATTCGTTTTGCTCTGTTTTCCTTTCCAGGAACCGGCGAAGCACGCAAATGCCACTTTGGCGAAATGATTGCTTTCAATTTAAGGTTACGCATATGTTGCTTAGCGCCACCGATAGAAAAGGGAGGGAAGTACGCAGCCTGCAAATGAGAGTGCTCCAGCCACAGGGCACTCTCCCTGTACGATAATGATGATTTAAGTGTCGTTCAATGCGTGCTGTTGCACGTGTGCCCCTTGCTTGATGCGTACGGGCGATGGAAGGAAAGCGTGTATGTGTGTGTGTACATTGATCTGGTGAAATTATTTCCGCATTACTTTCCGACCTTTCCGTGTGTACGATAAGCTGCGACGAAAGTTGGCAAATAAATTGGAAACGGCTTCGGCACAGCCATCAAACAGCCTAAATGTA
Source organism: Anopheles gambiae (assembly GCF_943734735.2). Taxonomy (NCBI): domain Eukaryota; kingdom Metazoa; phylum Arthropoda; class Insecta; order Diptera; family Culicidae; genus Anopheles; species Anopheles gambiae. The sequence goes on from NC_064602.1 coordinate 29,072,967, forward strand.
TGCAGCATCTTATTTGCCTAAATGTATGCAATTCAGTCGACAAAGGTATGTTTATTACCGTAAAGAAAAGGACCTGTGTATTGATTAATGATCAGATCATTAAGAAGTGCGACACAAGCACATCTGATCAAAATAATTCAAAAAAAAAAATCGAACAAATTTTAGATTTTTTTGTTGGGAAAATATTGGCAAACAACCAGTAGGTACTCGGCAAAGTTCCCTAAGAGCATGCTTTTTTATTTAGCAAGCTTGAAGCACTTTTATTAAAGCTTGCGATTACTGATTACTGATATGCTGATTGTGATCCTGATATCAATGATTATTTACCTACAACTTGTTATATTTTTAGTTTTTAGCCATTCATTTTTGCGCACCTTTTCCTTGGAAGAAAGATTTGAAAGATTTTAATTGTGAATAAAACTGTAAAAATGAGTACTTTTCTGCCGCAAAAATTAACTTCTTATCGGTGGTTGCGTTGTTATAATTACAGATTGTTATAACGAACGACATAATGTTTTGAGTCATGCATCGTGATACTCCATTTTAAAATTATAATCTTTTAAAACGGCCAAAGCTCAAAATAGCAAATCATGACTGGATTTGAAGCAAAGCTTATTCCTGAACTACCTAACCAAGTTCTACGTATGATTTGCTGCATGTGTAGGGTCCTTGTGGTGGTTGCCATTTCTCAAGGGTTGAAGCTTTAATTTGCATTGAGCTTGAGGTAACATTCTACCAGAAAAGTAATATTTATTTGGTTTTAAGGGTGCTAAGCATACTAACTACGAGAAACTCTTCACAAACACGAGGGAAGAAAAATGGATATGAGCTAAAGGGTAAGAGTTTGTGTAGAGATGAAAACTTCCCCTGCTATCCGCTCCAAACAACACTTCATTGAGAAAGTGGTGCACAAGAGTTTCTCCAATGTGCAGCAGCATTATAATTACACTTGAAAATTTTACCCAGCAACGTTCAAGTACCCGTTTGCTTGGTAAACTTTCAACCCCTTTTTCTAGAAATGTTCCCTTGTTTGAAGTCTTGTTTCTTGAGCGAGTTTCGCCTGAAATCGTTCGCCCACGACACACAGCTGACAAAGCAGTAAAACCTTCGCTTGTAATACTTTTAAGTGACAGGACGAGCATTAAATTGTCCATCACCAGCACGAACGTGTGGCTGTGAGTGTGTGTAATAACGCAAACGTGGCTCATTCACCTCCAGCTGCAGTATCAAAGAGGATCTGTCAGGTTTGTGGAAAGGGCGTTATGTTTTATACATATCACATCACACATCGGAGCGTGTGAACAGTGCCGGCAACAAATGGAAACCAAAACGCCAAAATTGCTGTTCAACTACCGCATTTTTGGCACGCCAGCCAAGTGTCCCATCTGCCGCCCTGCGACCTTTCACCATCCACGCCACGACCACGGTGATCAGATGAAGACACGAGCAAATCAAAGATAAATCCACATTTCTGACACACCAACCACCACATCAACCTGTCGTGCCGCGTCGTGGTTACGCATCCGGTGCGCGCATGATGATGGGCACTACGCGCGAGCCCGGTTGCGCCAAGGGTATTGGCTGTATTCATTTGCATAAAATTGAAATTCTTTCCGCACTCATATTGCCGTCGTCCGTGTGTGTGTGTGTGTGTATGGCAGTGCGCACACGATGGGCTGCCAGCACTGCTGACAATATTATAAAGTGAAGTGATATTGTCGCCCAGCACTTGACTCTCGGATGTCAAAGGCCATCCCGTTACGGCGCGCAAACGAACGAGCAGGTGAGTGGTATTGTGTATTTGAAGATTGCTTTTCTTCATTTGCAAAAGGTTTCCATCACGTGGTGTTCATTCAATTGCCGAATTTCCCATTGGAGTTAGATTTCATTTTTGCTGGCTGTTTTTTGCCATCCTGATAGGTTCGGCCCATGGGTTTGGAAAGATGCCATTTGCGTTGTTTCGATGCGGGAAACTGTTTGATCTATCAAAGAGCGATCGTTTTCCGGTTTCAGTTCTAGAGTCAGGTGTAATCGATGCTGTGTTCGAAGTTGATAAATCCTAGCAAAAAAAAAACTAGCTGTTGGGCTTGTTTCATTATGGAAACGGGTAATGTGCCACACAAAGAGGGGTACCATTAGCTAATATGACTCAGCGTGTGTTCAGCTTGCCGTAGGAGGAAACGTTTGATGTGTTTTGATTTATGAAATGGAAGTATTATTTTTATCATGGTTTCCCACAAAGGATGCTAGTTTTGCACAGTGGTCCGATTTCCCATCATTCAGGCATTGAAATGTCAATAGATAATCGCACGAATATCAGAACCAAGTTATTATGCAACTGATAGCAATACGCCTAAACGTATGCAATACGACAATATAATCACATTATAGCACTTGACCGGTATTACGTGGTTGATAAGCTTGCAAATTATTTAATACACTTAGCAATGAGCCACATTTGAATGGCCTTCTTTGTGTAGAACCCTCCAGCCTGGATAAAATGAATAGCATGATTGTATCTGTAGTTTGCAAAGAGTTTGTAGAATGGGAGTTTGCAATTGGTCAGGGGGAAAGAATTGCAACTGTTTAAAAATTGAAAACCTTGCCTACTTGTGAACTAGTGATGTGCAGTGGTGTACGAAATAAAAAAAAAAAAGATCAAATCGACTTTGTTTGGGTTATAGTTTGATCAAGAATGAGCATTTTAGGGTTGTTGCAAGCATTTTACTTTGAAACGCCTGCCAGTATGCAATCGTAGAATAAAATCACATTTTCAGCGGAATCATTATGCTTACGAGATTCGTGTAGTTTATATACATCCGAGAACGCATTAATGGTGTGTAACGTCATAAATTTCGCGAAAATTTCAGAATTATGTGAACGCTCCATCACATACCAGAGTTGCGAGAGGATTTATTTGCAAAATCTATGAAGTAGGCATCTCGTTACATTTCTTTCTTGCTTAGTTGTTTACCCAGAAACCTTTTTATTAATTATTCAGTTGTGTGCAGTCGATGTTTGATGTTTTGCGAATGCATAATGAGCAAAGCTGCAGAGTGTGCATTGTACATAATATCCTGCAAAGTAGTACATTTTAAGCAGCATTGATGTCAATTTTACCAGTCGAACATATCGCACGCTACGCAGTGCACGCATTTGCGTAAATTAATTATTCCGACACATGTGGCTTCTATTCAGAGAAGATGTGCTGTGTGCTGTAGCCGAAATAAAAGAAATAATTTGTAGTGAAGCGGAACAACTGACTGCACAGTTATAAATGTACGGCAATTTCAGTTTTTAAATATCTAGACTTTTTGGTGCAAGAGCTAAACCCAGTATGGAATCTTTCATCAGCGAATAATGCAACGCTGTAACATGCACAACCGGCTTCACAATACATAGTTACCACGTGTAGCTGCATTGTGAGTGGGTGAAACGTTTTGGGTCTACTGTTAACTGGGGTGTAGCTGTAAATTTTGTACAAAAACTAAAAACTGGTAACGCCTTCGAATTCCAGCAAACCCTGTAGCATCGTCTGATAACATGCTTTGAAGTAGCGAAAGTATTGTAACGACCGCAACAGCAACAGTCGCAACAAGGTTGCTTCAAACTATAGGAGTAAAAATAAGCTGACTTCCCATACCACAATGAACATTCCCTGTCCGCTATTTTCACCATCATCCTTCAATGTGCATGGCGTACGCAACCGATCTAAACCCTCTTTCGAACGAAACGCGAGGGCGGGTAATAATTTGGGAATGAGTGGAAGGTAATGATTTGGCACAAAATTATGCAGCAGCACACAGCCAAACGCACGTGCGAGCACCGTTGGTGTAAATATTTGCAAAATGTGATCATAAACATGTGAATTAATCGAACGACGGCAAGCATGGTTTCTGACGGCACGGTGGTCAGGGTTGGCAAGCCACTAAAACGGTGTGACATATTAATTTGATTAAATGGTTTTGGTTTTCCGTTCGGGGTCACGTTCACCCTACCGAACTCCTGGTGAGCCGGGTGCAAAATTTGTGTGTTTGTATGTGTGTCTATTTGCGGTATTGGTGTTCGCTTTCGTCGGTTTTGCCGTATGTGGTTTCGTCGTGTATTAGTGAGAGCTATATGAGGAAATTCCTACACAGTTTAGGTGAACGTTTTTTTATTGCATTTTGCCAGATGGTTGTCGACAGTGCAATAAATGCTTCTGTTCTTTTTTCCCCATCCCTCCGTTTGGTTTGGTGGAACATTTTGTTTTGCGGCTGGAATTTGATTCATTCAGGAAAGTCATAATATCACCATTAGTGGTGTTGGAGAATAGTATGGGTTTTAGTCAATTTGGCCAGATTTTGTGGTAAATTATGCATAGCGCTTTGTGTGGCGGTGAGTTAATTTGCATATTTCATCGGAAAACGGATAAAATGGTTCACATTTTTTGGTGATTATGCAGAATGTGTGTAACCCGTCAATTAGAATTGCCAAACTATTATTCGGCAGGTTTTGCGATGTTGATTGCATACTTTTAGGCGAATGATTTGAAAGTTATTTGTTGCTAATCGAATATCTGATTGAAGAAAAACACAAAACACACTTTTTTAGGTTTCAATAAAGACATGTACAAATCAATACGATCATGCTGCATGGATTTGACACACTCTCACAGCTTCCCTCGGCAGTAAAGAACCTTCATCAGATTAAGTAGGTTTATATTTTCTTTGCCTCTGGTGCTTGCCGTTACTGTTGTTTGTGCTCATCGAAACTAGTTCTCAATAAAAAAGAACCTCCCCATCCATCCAATTTTGTTTTCATAGTGCTTCCCCCTTCCATCGCCCACACGCTGATAAGCACAATCGGCCCTCATCTGCCGTATGCTGCCACACCGTGTAACACTCCGTACAGTCACAGCCGTGCAGTCTCGTCGTTGTTTTGACTGCCAAATCCGTAACACTATTGGCCCGGTCCCATTGCAGACAGTGCGGGCACTAGATAGTGGCACATCCTCGCTCAAGAACGCCCGGAAGACGGAAGCTCTGCGCCATTTGTGTCACAAATATTTGCTCACCGAGTGCCGCATCCGTGGGCGACTTGGGTCCACACTTGCGCGGAGATGGGAGCGTGGTTCGTAGCATGAATACCATTTCGCGGCTACCAGTGTGCGCCTGAGGGGCAAGACAAACAGACAGCCTGGCAGGCAGGCAGGCGTCGGGGCGGAGGTTTTGATGATGAAGCAATGAGCGAGTCGAAGCGCGGAAGGAAATGCTGCGGCGTGTAAAGCCCAAAGTGGCCGAGCGTCGAGCGTGACTCGGTAAGTAAATTGGCATCATTTTCTTCGTCACCCGCGTGTGGAAAGGCGCCCCAGCGGCCATTGACAACAGCTTCGACATGGTTGTAATACACGCTGCTCGTCATTTCTTGGTTGTGATGGTGGTGGTGGTGGTGCAGCTTTTGTTGTGATGCCTCGGGCACATTCATCGATGCGTGGCACGCACGTGGTTCGGCGCACGCTTGTTCGTGAAGATTTTCGACAAACAAAGCCACGTACGAAAACACGTTCCTTGCACGTTGCTGTGTCGTATGTAATGCCGAACAATGCGTGGATGCCTTGGAGTGATGATTTTGCTTCCTGGAGTGTTGTTGCTGCAGCAAGGAAAAGTGATGTTTGAAATTATTCGATAATTTTTGCGTAGCAAAAATCATGCAGGAAGTAAGGCTAGATTCAAAATCGTTAGACACTGGGAAATTTTTCAAACGAAGCTGCCCTCTTATAAAAACAAACCATAGGCAAAGAATGACAGCAAACTAGGTAACTAATGTAACATAAATACAGGTCACAGTGAGCGCCTAAATGTATGCAAGCAGCTGCAATTTTTATTCTTTAAATTTTGTTGCTCATTGAGAACTGTGAACTGTTTTAATCAAAATCGTCATTTCTGTGAAATGTCGTGGATTCATAATTGTCGTAGCTCGTCACAATTGTGCGTTGAAATAGAAAAATAAAAACAGCCAACAAGTTGTTAAAAGTTGTACAAAAAGCCCCCGTTCTGCTAGTTCCTCATTGTCGACGCTTGCACAAATGTAAAAGCCACTCGAGAAACAACAAAGCTTTGCACAGTGTTAACGCATCCGTAGCAACAAGAGGCAGCAGTGTCGATTGCTTCTGTGCTCATTTCCGCGAATGCGGAAGTGAATAATGTTTGCCTTTCATCCTTGCAAAACTCGCTCACTTTTAAGAAATTCGCCCTACCCCCTACAGCAAGCAGCAATTATCGTTACGGAATCAAGTGGCACAGGTTTGTTTACCCATTTTGCAGGCGTTTTCTTACTACCAGGTGGCTCCTTTAACTTCAAAGCAAAACACAGCGGAACGCAACGCGCGGCATTGACGAAGCATAGGGTATCGTTTGTACGCCGTTTCGGCGTCAGAACCGGGTCGAGTGTCTTTCGCAAGGCGCGGCAATCGGGTGTACAAAAATAGGAACCTACCTATTCGGTCGCGGCACATCGCTAAGCAGGTGGAAACGTGACGCGGCGTACAGTGTCCCTAGCTGTTGACTTTCAGGCTGCTGGGAAATGGGACAACTTCGTTCTTCCTTTCTTGTTCTGCGGGTGTCCCTGCACGGCTCGGCAAAACCATCATCACGAGTGAGCGCGCGCAGTTGGGGAGGTGGGAGCAGGTGGACGAATGAGCCACCCGGCCGCCCCGTGATGATGAAAGACGCGGCTTAGGGTTTGCGCGTACCAACTGTGCGCGAATCACACGCGGTTGAAGATGACGGCTGCTCGTTAGCATTAAAGGACAATGGCGCGCTGCACACGACTGTCGCGGTCGTGTATTTGTCGTTTGCAGATTTGAAATTGGGGGGAAGGGAAGCGGGAAGGTCCCTCGTAAGCTGATACGGTTCTGGCATGCCCTGGGTGGTGCTAATTCCCGCGCTACAACTGCGAGAATAGTGTCATATGGAAGGCGCCAGCTTTTGAGTCTTTTTACTCCGTGTGCTTGTTTATTTTTTCTTTCTTTTTTTGCAGCATCGTTTACGCTTCACCGCAACCGGAGACCGTTCGTTCGCTGCAGGCTCCCGGTTGAAGGATCCGGAAGTGAACAAATAGAGAATGGTTGAACGGTTACGCTGTAGTACCCGCGGGACAGAAATAAACGTCATGTAGTGCAACTTTTGCTTTTTTTCCGGGAACGGGGGGGCGCAGAGAAATCACGCGGCGTAAGATTAATGTGGACAAAGCGGAGCGGCCTCGGGGTGCTTCGGGGTCCATATGTTGCCCTACGCGACGGAGGCAACCTTTACGCATAATAATGACGAAAGCACTCTCCCCCCACTGTGTCAGCCAGTTGCGCTGGCTAGTTGGCCAGGGCAGGGACGCATACTAAAGCTAACCGGGAAGGCCGGGAACTTTACATTTTGTGCCGTGATTTATGATTTAATTACTGCGATTAAATCGCAACGATCTCACGCTGGTAGCTGTGCTTTCGTGGCTTTAATAGCGAGCGTGCTTTAACTTTCGCGTGTTGCGTGTGGCGGGAGGGACCAAGGTGCATAAAATATGAGCTTCATTGTGCTTGGTCGCATGAAGTGATATTTTAATCAGCAAACGGCTGAATTCGATTAACTTTTGTTTGTTTTTTTTTTGTGCAAGTACATTTTCCGAATGACCATGTGGCCTGAATGTTTAAAGGCGAGGAGCTTAAATAATGGTTTTTCGTTAAATATTGACGACACGATTGACGATAATGACGTCCAACTCATTATTCATATAAGATAGAGAAAAGTGCTGACTTTTTGTTTTATAAATTGGCTTACGGTTTTAAAATTATCTCCGTTATGTAATGCATCCACTAAAATCATTTGATTATTCATTCCTCTACTTTGGCGTAGAGAGGTTTTAAGCAGCGCAAATGCAAACAGGAAGTAAACGTGCGTGTGTGTATGTGTGTTGGTGAGTCAAAATCCAACAGCGAAGGAACCGTTCGTCCGAATCCTGTATCTCCTTGCTATTGCACACAGACACACACACACCCTTCTCCAGTGCCATAAATCAGCGCACGACTAAATCATGTCGGTCCAAACGTGTCCTTAATAAACACAACGCGAACGCTCCGATGAGCCATCAGCGGCCCGGGTAGGGCCGGGAGTGTCCGTAACAAGTTCACAACAACTTCCGCCGCACTTGAACGGAATCCCGCATGAACTCGATGAGGCTGTGTAAATAGCCGCTTTCACCGTTGAACGACTCGAAAAGGTCGAGGTAGCCCTGCCCTTGGAACACCTGTTTGGTGAAGCTCCCTGTGCGTTTGTATGGAGAGAGAGAGAGAGAGCGTATTGGTTGTCTTTTTTTTCCTCTTCTTCTCCGAGACACAGAACGGCACAGTAGCGCACGACCAAGAGCAGACGGGGCCGAAGTGTTTACATATTTATGAAATAAATCGACACCATAAATTCTTCCGCCTGTCAGCCGCCAGATTGCGACTTATCGGGAAGCGCTAACGATGGCGGAAATCGTCCAGCTCCCCGTTCGCTGGAGTGGGGGGCGCAAGCCGTGGACATATTGCCTGCCGCACTGTAACCATAGAAATGGTCAGTGGGGGATATTTTGTTTTGTTTTTTTCCAGACTTTTGTTTGGCGATAGGCTTTTCAGAAGGGTGTTTTAGAATTCTTGAGACGGTGTAAGAAGCTATTTTTAATGGTGTTTACTTTTGCTGGGTGTGCTGCTTATCTTTAATCATAGACACTTGAAATAGATTCGATTAATCTTTTTGATATCACTTTTTTAGATGTTGTTGTTTTTTTCTATTTCAATTTGACCGAAACTTATCTTTTGCTATTCATGATGGTGTATAAAATTGTTAATAATTGAAAAACTCATTCCTATGGTGTGAAAACTCTAGCATCATTAACTTTTGTTTCATTGCCTTTTACAACTTTGCTTACAATTACAACATATTTCTTGTTAGCTGTTATTTTGAAGTCGATCAACAACTGTTGAGACATTCAAAAAACGTCCCACTGTAACGTGGGTTTGCATACTGTTAGGCGTTTTTTTTGGATTGAAGACTCTCCGTTTTTATGCGTTGTCATGGCATCATTTCAGACAAATTCCCACATCCGCCCCACCAATCCGAATAGCCAGCGCTGTAAAAACTTTCGCTAAGAACCGTCCTAAAATAATACATCACTTAGCAACCTTCAATGCTTCATCATAATGCATAACATTTCTTCGATTTGATTGTACCCAATAAACATCACGAGTGAGTGGAGCAGGAGAGAAAGGTGGAAAACTCCCAGAATTATGAATTCTTTTCAAACAACACCGGTCCCCCAGCCGGACTCCAAAATAAGTCAAATCAAAACCACACTAACGCACAGCTCCCTCAATCGGCAAAGGTGCGGGCAATGGTTTCCTTCCCACCGCACCATTCTAAAAAACCTGTCATTGCGTAGCAAAAATTTTCCAGAAGGTTCGCCACAAACAAGACGTATCCGTATGGGAGATTGTTTAGGACAAAAACATTAAGATGAATCAGTAGCCGGTGAAGTGAACCCTTTTTTTGAGGGGCATCCAAAAGCATAATGCATAAGTATGATGGCGTACTGCAGTGTCCGCTTCTTGGAAGGTTTGAGGGATGTTTTGCCGACCGAAAGAAAAAAAAAGGAAAAAAGGGGAAGATTTTTGTTGCGGAACAGGTACGCTGTACGGGAAGAGTGTCGTGGACATACAGTTGTTTACTTAAACATATTTGCCATATTTTTGTGATGGTACCATTTATATTTTAAGAAGGTTTTATGTCCTCTCGAACCTCCCGAACCGAGGTGAGTGTTTGCAACGGTTATTTGATATCAATCGTTTTAGTTCTTTTGCCTACCATCGACTGTACTTGTACGACTGTACCTTCATCCTTGTTTGCTGTGGTGGTTCAATGTCAATCGCTCAATCTTATTATGCAGTTGCGCATAACGTTGCGCTACCGTACGGAGCTGGTCGAATAAATGAAGAAAACATTACAGTGCCATCACCGTGATTCAAAATGGCAATCAAAGCACTTACGCTCATGAACCCTTCCCATAGCAACGATCGAAGTGTATCTGTACTCGTACTGCCTCAATGCTTCCTTTGCCAATTGGCTGCTGAAAGCCAATCTTTTCCCAATTTATCGTAAACCAAGCCACAGTTGCTGACGTGTACCGCACGAACCCCCTACCCGGGTCCGCTGTACTCTGATTCTTGAATTATCCTATCGAGCAGGGCCCAGGCGTAGGGCTCCCGGCACAAAGTAACTCGCCTTTCGAGTGGCACACTATCGTGCAGGCACCCGGCATTGATTTGCATGAAATACTGACAAAAATCATGCAAATGTAAGGGGAAAACAGAGTGAGAAGGAACATACTCGCTTCAGTGCTTGACTTCGGCGGCTTCGTTTTGACTGTTCCGCACGAAGCAGAAAGCAGAAATTGGTGCTTCGAGTGGCTCGAAAGGTTCGAACTTCCAGTTAGAGTACTAGTTGTGTGCAGTCGAGTTGCTGCTATCCAATTCATCAACCCTTCAACCACAATCATGCCTAAATTACCTTCCCCTCACCCGCATTGTTTCCGCTGCAGGAGTGATGGCAGTTTCCCGCTTTGCTTTCCCCGAAGCTCTTGCGCCTTCCCACCGAATCCGTGCACTTCCGGTCGTGTTTGCGTGCATGATGGCTTCCCCTATTTTGCCCGTTTTGCCTGACACCGGTTGATGTATTTGGGGGGGGGGGGGGGGGGGTTAGGAGGATCCGCACACACACATACACCTACAGGAAACCTGTTACCGCTGCCCGACACCGGAATGGATTCCTGCACAGCACCTGCGGTTGCATGATCGGTGCCGGGAGGTTTGGGTTTTAGCTGTGGCTAATAAAGTGAACCGCTCGAATGACTTAATTTATTTTTGACACGAACCACTCCCCTTCTCGGCACCCTCACACACACGCACACAGGTTCGTGTTGCACATGGGAAAACTGTTTGCAGGGGGGAAAATAGAAGAAAAAAAAACCGTCTGACACAGCGTTTGCTCCACGTGGCTTAACAAATCGGTTTGAAATTATGCACGACATGTTTGTTGTTCGAGGGAGAAAGAGGGAGAGGAGGAAAGGCGTTAATAGTATATAAAAAAACTAAATCGGCCACCAAACACCCATTTTCGTTTCGGTATGCAAGTGTGTTCGCTTTTTTATGCTGCGGTTGTTGTTTTTCTTTGTTTGAATTTCAACACGACAACTTCCAATGCGATTCCGCTGCTTCAAAACCGCTGATGATGATGATGATGATGATGCGCTGTTTTGAAGTTTTCATTCCACTTATGTCGTTAGCGCACACACTCACACACGCGCCCGGACACATGAACGCGCTAATTCGGGGGCGGTCCCATTTCAAAGCACACTATTTAAGATCAACTTTTGATTTCCGAACCGGGCGCTTCCGGTTGCAGCTTTGACAGTTCAGAAAAAGGCGAGTTTCATTTTGCGACTAGCCAATCGGGCAAAGTCACTCGGGGGGATGAATTCGTCACACGGCTCGCATATCACGTACCCCACGTTGATGAGCGGGACGTGCGCTAACGAGTTTCGGGACGTTCGAGTTGCTTGTCACATGTCGGGACGAAGGAAGCCGTACTGATTTGTTCGGTGAGCCACGGTGGATGATGTTCAATGTTTGGTTCAATGTCGGATCGATAGTGGAGGTTGCAAAGTCTAAAATAAGTAGATTGTGGTCTTGTTTCAATCGATAGTGAAGCTTGTTTGAGTTGTACAAAGCAGTCACGAGACCTTCCTTTCAGATGAAACAGTTTCAAATCAGCAAATCAAAGCACTACAGCAAACATGACTAATAAAACGCCTTCAGGTATGCAATGCGCAATACAAAGTGACAGTTTTTACATGTTTGACTGCAAGGCGAGTTTTTTTATTCTGTTTAATCTTTATTTTATTGTATATCAATTGCCATCATGGTGTCCAAACAATATATTTGAGTATGATTGTGTTCCAGAATCCTCAATCACTCGATTTGTTCTGCCTGCCTACGACTCAGCCAAGCCGTGGAAACACTTGGCCGTTGATTTGGTTAGGATTTATTAGTTTGATTTTTGACAATTTCTAAATTGAACCATACATCATCCCACTCCAGTGGAGCTAAACTGTCCATCTCCATCCTGCACTGGACGGTCCTGAAACCTACCCCCCAGTTCCCTAAACACCACTCACCGAGCCACCGAAACAGAAGAAAACTCATTCCGAGACGAGCGAGCCGATTTGCCGCATGATTGCTGACGGTGACCGTAATAAATCTTGACGTGGTAAGCCTTTCGGATCCACTCGAGAATGTCCAGGCGGAGAAAGTTATTTTTACTTTTCTCCTCGAGCGCGCGCGCTCGCTTAACCGATTCACCCCACCGTGAGCTTTGATTTTCCAACGAATCGATCTTCGTTGATGAGCTGATGAGTCGGCCGGCCCTGTGGAAGTTGAATCGAATGTGCAGTGAAGGGCAAACTATCACGAGCGAAAGCAATTGTGCTTGCAATGACATCTTAAGCCGCTGCTGATTGATATTATTCTTTTGGCGTGTTGTTTGTTTGTTTTTTTTTGCGCGATCTTTCCAGCAAAGACCCAGTGATGAGCTCAAGACGCATCTCGAAGGCACTCGAAACCGAACCGTGTAAACAGGCGCGTGTATTGAATTGCGTTGCTAGGAATTTATTCCGCTCCATTCAAAACTGTTTCCGAATCAACCGGAAGAGGGGATTGGGAGTGGGAGTGGACCTCCTCCGTAAGTATCGCTGCCTTCACGGGAAAATGGTTTTTCGATTCGCGCAATAAACGGTCGTGCGTAATGAATTGCTTTTGAAACAAATGCCCCCAACAAACCGCCACCAACACAAAGCAACGCAACGGTATTCAAGGTTTGACGTCGGGTCTAAGGCAAGGGCCAAACATAAAGGCCGGCTTCGACTGATGACAGTGTCCCATTCCTCCCGCCAGCAAAGACAGCAATCGCTCAAGGGTGGCTCGTTAACGGTTACGTATTGCGTTTGCGAAATGCTGTGACTTCGTCAGCACGCGCATCCATCCAGTTTCCAGGCACTCTGCAAAAGCGGCCAGCCTGACAAAGCAGGGTGACTTGGTGGTGTAAAGGTGGGGCAAAATAAAACAAATCGCTCCAAACGGCTTGCGTTTAGCGGGCAGAAAAACGAACCATCAAATCGTAATCCGATTACGTTCAATTGTGTGATCAAAGGCAGCCTGTACCAAACGTCACTCGGTGGTTTGGGAGGGCGTGTGGCCATTTATGCTCGTAACCGGTTGGTTGGTTCGTTTAAGCTGTGTAGTTTTGGCCATTCTTTTTTTTTTTGGGTTTTGGGTTTGGTGGCAAATTGGCTTAGATATTAGGTTTACTGATGGTCGTTACGCATCCGTGGTTGTGGTGTCGTTTAAGGATTGTTCGGTACTTCGGTGATTCGGAATCTATATGGTCGATCTAGAACACTAGAATGCTAGGTTTTGTTTCTTTTGAAATTTATTTGAGAGTTAAATCGCATTATTGGTATGTAAAATTAATCCTTTTCGTCAGAATTGTAACGTGAATTGCATACATTTCGGCGCATTACCTAGAAGAAAGGGGTTATCCATAAATTTGGTAACGCCGAAAATGAGAATTTGTGTGTTTTACAAATTGTATAATTTAACAAAAAATGGCCTTATTCTGGCCTTTATTGATCATACATTCAATAGGAAATTCTATTGCATTTTTGGATAACGTTCTTTTGACTAACGGCTTTGGTTCTAAAATTCAACGCTAACGTCTAATGAGAACGTGTAATTTTTCAAAACACAAAAATACAAAACATGGTATGTACAACATAATAACATACTGTTCAATCATTGCATCCAAATCGCTCCACAAAAAAAGATATCTGAACCTCATTCTTTTGCTTCACACATTAACAGCTATGTTACAATCCAACGCAGCGCGTTCCCCATGTTCATCAATCATGCATTAACGGGGGGGAGGTAATTTAATTACGCCGGCACATTTGCTGACCCTTATCAAACCGGTCCAACACTTTGCGACACTTCCACTCCTTTTGCCTGCTCTACGCAACGTGCCAATTGAACTTTACACAATTAAATGCAATTGCGTTTTTGTTGCCTCCTTACTGGAATCAATAATTTTTTATCGATCTCCTGTGTAACACTGTTAAACTATGGTGTCGATTGTAATCGAAATTGATACTTCGGCACCAAAGCAACCAGCAGCTGGCTGGGGTTTGGACACAAATGGACCCGGCCAGGATTAAGCTAATTAAAATGATAACTGAAAATGAGCCATTTTAACGAGTAATGATTGCCTACCACGCCCGTTCCCTGCATTCACAACCATTTGTTTGTGTGCGAGCTAGCTGGGAAGTATTAAAGATTATGAGGCCGTTTTATTTGGCCCGTTGTGACTCACGCTGTGTTTTGTGTTTTAAAGATCAAACGCAAAATGCGGCCGTAATCCCCGTGCTGAGAGCTGTAATAAGCAGATTGTTGAGAGATTTTGATGTAATTACGTAGTGTTACAATGGTGAATGAAATCACGCTTCCAAGAGAAACAAACAAAACAGTTAAAACTTTGTGCTTTGTCCATTCATGGCTACGACATGATCATTAAAACGGATGAATAATACAGTGCCAAATATCTAACGCTAATGATGTCTGGCAATGTGGCCAGCAGTAAAGAGATAGCGAGCAAACGCACTTTACAAGTTTTGCATCTTACCGTTGCTGATAAAGATGTTATTGTGGCGGTAAAGGAGTGCTTTCCCCTGCTTTCGCATTGCTCAACTGGCTGGATGTAACCGGGTCAAGGCTACTTGTCTCCCCATAGCTCCGCCCTTTCCTCCCCCAAAATAGTGAATAGTGGCCTCCAATGTGGTAATGTGCTCACGCTGTGGCCCCTGAACATGGCACCGGCTTCACTATAAATTAAAGTTTATTATGGTAATTTTAATTTTCTTGTCACCAACCCGTGCTGTAACTCAAGGACAGCACGGCAAAAGGGAGATCTGGTTGAAGGAAAGGGGGCAGCTTCCTCGGGATTGAAGATTTACTTTAGCCCAATAAAGCGGCCGCAAGGTAGCCGCAACACTTTCGAACGCTTGCGGGTACCGGGATCGCCCGGATCGCCCGGTAGGGTTGATTTATGTCCCGGCCGTGGCCGGGCCTGTCCGCACTTCACGTTCATAGGGTTTGGTCCGTTTGGAGGTGGGTGGTAGGTGTTGGGCAAACTTAAAAGTTGCCATTTTGCACGGAACCGCCAACTCCTGTACGGAGAGGGGGCGGAAAGGAAGGCTAGATTTATTGCACTGCTTACATGCGGCTGGCAAACGGGCTTAGCCAACAGCCGATGGCGCTGAGTCAGTTGAATTAAATTCGGTGACTCCTGTGCTCTCTGTTCCCGTTTTCCATCGCGCCCCAGCTTCGGTCCGATAAGTGGCCGGATGATCATTTCGGATTGACCAAGGCCGCACATGGCTGAACAGTGTCGCGATGTGGTCGCGCACACGCACAAAAGAAAATGAAACACCATCGCCCAAAAAAAAAAATGTAAAAAAACCATCAATATTCTTAAGTACCTTTTTTTGGTAGGTTTCTTTTTTCGATTTGTGGGTTCGTCGCGAAATGAAAAATTGTTCCCAAATTGATCCTAACTGAATTAAGTGCCATAAGGGAGGGCACAAATGTGTGTGTGAGTGAGTGTGTGTGCGGTTCTGTAGCATGAAAGATTCGATAGTTTGTAGTAAAATAGCAGAGAGAGAGAAAATCGATATATTTTTTTTTTGTCAGTAGATATAAAATGGAAGCTACACAGTGGGACGGACCATGATCAAAAGGGTTCGATTGCTTAAGAGGACACATATTTTATTTGGGTGCGGTTCAACGGACAGGACAGTAAATCTTGGATCGATTGAACGTCGCAAGCATAACATGTAAGTAGGACGTGAGTTATGGTGCTGGCAGTACGCCTACAGACTGTTCTCCGTCTCTCTGAAAAGGGTTCGTAGCCGTTGCTATCCCCTTTTTCATGTTGGTTGGGCCAAGTATGCGAATTAGTTGTGCGTGCTACTATCACGCTTGTTTGCTTTTTTTAAGTTTTCTTGAAAAAAAAGTATTTTTTAAATTTTATTGGCAAAAAACTAATCTAAAGCTGATTTCTGTAACTTTGTGATTAGAGGTCAACCATAAATTAGGCAATGCGCATAGGGAATACAAGGTGTACATTGCAGCGTAACGATGTGTTATGTAAGGAGTACAGAAGACTTTGATTCTACATTAAACAAAGAAAGTAATCTAAAAACTACAAATTTGAAAACGTGTTCTCAACAAACATCAAATAATTGTTAAATTGATCTTTTGTATAGACATACCATGCTTTTGCATCCTTAAGTTATGCAATTCTGATGCGTTTAATGCAACAACATATACATTCAGGCTGTGGTGACAATTGCAAACATGTGATTGTGTCAGTGCTGGAGTGTTATTCGGGACTGCTATCAGTAAAACAGTGAAATCTCTTTAAGAAGTATTCTGTTCAAGATCAACTGTTTGTTTAAATAACAAGATTTTCAGTGTCTTGTAATATACCATACAGTTTGTGTCTCTACAAGCTGAATGTCTCCCTGAGTCGAAAATTCTCTAAGCTTCATTTGCTATTTGGCAACTTAAATTTTCTAACATTAATTTTTGGATGGTCGTTCACAAATATTTTAGTCAAAGGATATCGTGTTTTTTACGACGTTTCTTGGATAATTTATAGCAACACATTCATGAGTTTTCCGTAACATGAATCTTTCGAAGCTGGCGGTCCCTTAAAGATTAATCTTAGAGAGGTTTCAATGTAATTAGGATTACGTAACTTATGGATGTCCCCTTTAAAATATAACAGAAAATAAAAACTATCAATTCTTGTTTTTTTTACAAATAACTGCTTAATTATGCTGGAATTACGGGAAAATTGAAAAAGCGCACCATGTCTAAAAATATATAGAATCTTATAGAAATCCCTTATTTTAACAAACGATACGCATCCACGTTATTGTTATCAATAAACTTTAATATTAGTAAGTAAATTTTATCTGAATTACATTTTACTGTTAAACATGTTTGGTATTTAACATTTAAAGGTACGATATTATCAAATATTCGCTGTGCAGGTTTATTATGTTCCAAACTCTCCTTGAAATTCCCATGGACCACTGTTTCCTTTCATGCCAAATGCACCGGTACATATACCATAAAGTCTACTTTGAAGCTTCTCCTACCCCATAGCTTATATTTATACTCCAAACGCGCAGATAAAAAGCCTAAATAAATGGCTCAGTTGTGACGAGTCTATACTCGCCTGCTCCAGTCTTCCTAACGCAAACTTTCACCCAGAACGCACCCAGAGCGTGACAGCACCGAAAATCGAACGTGCAAAAAGACGCAAATGATATGCTCTGCGTGCACAAACTGAACCATAACCTCGTTCGACTCGCGATATTG
This sequence comes from Anopheles gambiae, assembly GCF_943734735.2. Lineage (NCBI taxonomy): Eukaryota > Metazoa > Arthropoda > Insecta > Diptera > Culicidae > Anopheles > Anopheles gambiae. The sequence continues at coordinate 29,090,524 of NC_064602.1, forward strand.
ATGGAACGATACAGGCCGGGAAGGTGTACCAAGCGAGTGGGTACTTTCACGTTTTCGTACCGTCATCCCCGTTTCCCCGAAAGCGCTCCGGACGCATTTCCGCGTGATTTGTGCTTGCATCGGCGTGAATGGCAGCTGCCTGTATGAGATATGGTAATGAGATTTCGCTTAGCTTTCACTGGCAATGATTGATTCCGGGTTGATTAATTGCTTGAGTCAGTCGGAACACGCGGGAATGGCACGCGAGTGAGGCACGCAGAGAATGCACCCCAACCACCCTGAAACGGTTTGACAATTTGACTTCCAAGTAAGTGGGTCACAGTTGGAATGAGAGCGGCTGAGCCTTGGGTATATTGAAACGTTACTTGTCCCACAAACCCGAAAATGAAACGGAGGAAAACTGTTGACAGATAGAGACGTTTATTTATTATTCGTAAAATGCGAACAGAGGGTTGAGGAGCCGTTGCCGTTTCATCGTTCTACTCCGTCCCCGATTGAAATGTCTAATTTTGATTTCTTGGGAGTTTTGTCTGAGGCTCAGAGGTCAGAGGCTCGCCCAGTGCGCAGCACAGTCACTTTATTTCGATGGACAGCTAATTTATTCTAAGAAGCAAACAATTATACTGCCAACAATGCATCCCCGCCGGCACTGTGCGCTGTGTACGCATTGGAAAATCTAATAAATTCACAATTCTTCACAACCTTCTCGCCAGGAAAACCCCACGAGAATGGAACGTTCGCTGACTTTCCATGAATCGGTCTAATTGTTTATAAAAATCTTTACTGACGAGCTGAACGGATGATTTGCATAATTCTTCATCTTCGTCTCTGGGGCGTTTGCAGATGAAAGTCGATACCGATGCTGCCACTAGCGCCGGTGCTGCCAGTCCCCTTTTCATCCCCAAACGAGAATGGATTCATTGATCGAAACAAGTTCTCCCACACCACCGTTGGCATCGTTTATGTCATTTGTTGGCTGCTGTTCACTCCCAGCGTGGTCCATTCCAAAGCGTACGCTTGCGGATCCGTGACTCGTCGATTAGACCATTCCTCGGGTGTACGGGTGGGGCGGAAAAAGCATCATTCACGGTCGGAAACCATCGATCCAGCACCCCATTGGAGTCTGTTGTCGATTGGAGATGTGCCTTTTTTTGTTTGCTCTACCTTTCTCACTCACTCACTGTCCCTGCTGATAAGTGGAGCATTTTTGTGCCAACCGACCCAAACGCTCATTAATATTCACGGCACCAATTTGCGGCCTCCAGCAGTTGGCGTTCGGCGGGAAGAAGCGAACCGTGGGAAAGAAATAACCTACCGGTCACCGTCTGCGCTGCAGCGTGGAACAGGGGGCACAGGGATCAATGCTTGTGCCCGGCAGAGGAAAAATGCGAAAGAAAAATGCAAACCACAAACAGGGAGAGCCAAGAAAGAAGCGGATGTAGAAAAAAAACACAAAATTCCCACTTACTGGCCCCAACGGTTCGCGGACGTGGTGTCGGACAGGCGTCGAAGTCACGTATTGATAATGATAGCAGGTAATAATTCATTCGGGTAAAAAGTTTTTCGAAACTTTTAATCATACCGCTCCCGGGCGGTGGTGGTGGTGGTGGGTGTGAACGGTTTGCACGCGGTTTGCTTGCCATTATCATACAAATGAAGTCAGCAGAGTAGTAATTTGGTGGCTTTTTTTTGTTAGTAAGAGGGTATTAAAAGACAATAACAAGAGCGCAATAGGCGATATTATAGCGATCAAGCTCAGGGTTGATGTAGTTAATTGTTAATAGTAGGATATTGCTACAACGAATGCATACCTTTAGGCGTTTTCTCCCTTGAACAGTTGTTCTTACTCTTGGGAATGTAAAATTATATGCAAAAAACACCCTCATTCAAACAGCTTGAAAAATTATGTTGCTAGGATTAAAATTAATTTTAATTACTGTCTGCTCTCAAATGACCTGTTCTTAGCCTCACGAAGATTCAAAGCAACGCCCTTTGCTTGATTGTACAGTTCTAGGACCAAACTGCATTGATTTAGCCCACAAACAATGTTAATGTCTGTACAATCTGTACATTTCCAGACATTCTGTAATTTATAGTATAAATTAAAATCAATTGAATAGCGTAAATGTATAGATAGTGGTGCAATTTATAGTCGTACAGCTGTGAAAAAAAAATTAAAATGGATTTTAAATGTCAGGAAGGTAAAAATATGATTTTTTTAACACATATTTATCGCAAAGGGTTTAATTTTCCCACTCACAACGAGTTGTACCACCAAACTCAACATCTTTAAGAATACAATACGTATTTTTGTGACTGCTTCGTTGCAGTCTGGCTGTTTTCTGTGTTGTGTACGTATAATGTCACTGTGGTGAAAAGAAAAACACTAAAAATGAGAAAATAGGCCCAAAAGTCAAAGAATTGAAGTATATTAATAACATTTCATATTAGTTATGTGTAAAAAATAAAAGTTCCACTGTTACGCAGTCATTTACAATCTAAATATGAGTTTCTTTATGAAATTCTAATAATGGCGTCCTTCACGATTCTAGTCATTTTTTGTATGGAGTTTGACAGTTGAAGCCTTAAATCATTTAAACACTCCATACAATACCACACATAAAACTAGCCTGCAATTTTCAGTCTAGATTATTATAGCCACAAAGCTAGAAATAGATTCGAGTACCTGCTCGAAAAATGTCAAAAAAGGTGTTGTTTACATTTATCCCAAGGTGGATTAAAGAGATCTGGTGATGGAATCCAGAATCAAAGTGTATAAAGTCCAGGTGGTCTCCTAGTTTTTTTTATAACCAAATTTGAATATCAATTTTTGACAGGATGGGTGAAAATTTTTGTTCAAACAAGCTTTCTGGAGGGTTGAGGAATACACAAAATACTCTTAAAATCTTCATTAAAAAGCAGGAGTGATAAAAATCAGCCTTCTAAATTCATACACCTTGGGATAAGCCCACCTGTATATTAAACCAATTTGGATTGCTGCTCGAAAACTGCTATACAATGCAAACAGCTGACAGGCTGAAATTTCAGCCCACGAACTTAAAACGAAAAGGGCCCCAATTTTGGAAAAAAGTTGTTGTGCGAGTTGCGCATTGCGTTTGCTGCTTGGGCAAACTGTCATATGTCACAGGGATTGGGTTGTTGCTTGGGTTTGCATATTTTTGTGACAGTAGAATTCGGAGTGCGACACGCACACATTGAAGTGATAATAAATGAACTTTAGTCTTGCATGCGACATCAACGAAGAAAGATCGTCTTGTCCGTGAGGGCTCCCGATTTATGGTGAAAGAAAACTACTACCCCACCCCCTCAAGTTACAGTCCACCGCTAGAGACACAACAAAAGTTAAACATTGAAAAAAAGTAATAAAAAAGTAAAAAAAGTAAAAAAGTAATGGAAATACTATCTTTGGCTACCTGAATAAACGGTAGATTATTTTTATATTTTGAGATTGCCAAGATTGATTTAACTTTGTCGAGTGGTTTACAAAATTGGATGTGTCTTTGAGAAGAGAATATAGGGAAAAGAGATTGCGTATAGTGTTCGCTGGGTTTTTTAAAAGATGAGGCGGAAGTGTATTGCGCGGCCTCGTGGCTTATGTCACGTTGACGTCTTCGGTTAATCCGTGCGCGGTGTATGTCAGGCTGACGTTTCCTGGATTAACCGTGTGCGGTGTGTACAACCGGAGGTCAGCTCCGAACAGTGGTAGGGCCACACCGTGGTCGCCACATATCTAATACAATGGCATATCTTTATTTTAAACCCCTTGTTAAAAGTCCAGAGAACATTTCAAATTAATAACTTAATTATTTATCAATTATCGTACGGAGTATATTTTAGTTCTAGACTACCATTGGGGCCCTTTCCGTTTGAAGCTCGTAGGCTGAAATTTCAGCATGTCAGCTGTTCAGCATTGTATAGCAGTTTTCGAGCAGCTATCTAAGTGAGTATAATATACAGGTGGGCTTATCCCAAGGTGTATGAATTTAGAAGGCTGATTTTTATCGCTTCTGCTTCTGAATGAAGATTTTAAGAATGTTTTGAGTATTCTTCAAGCTACCAGAAAGCCTGTTTAAGCAAAAGTTTTCACCCATCCTGTCAAAAAGTGATATTCAAAATTGGTTAAAAAAATGCTATGAGACCACCTGGACTACATACACTTTGATTCCAGATTCGATCACCTGATTTCTTTAATGCACCTTGGGATAAATGTAAACAAAACCGTGTTTTCGAGCAGGTACTCGTATCTATTTCTAGCTTTGTGGCTAGAATAATCTAGACAGAAAAATGCAGGCTAGTTTTATGTGTGGTTTTGTATGGAGTGTTTACATGATTTCAGCCTCCAACTGTCAAACTCCATACAAAAAACTAACTAGAATCGTGAAGGCCCCCATTATTGGTACTTGCATCACTATAGGCACGTATACTCTAAATAATTTAAATGATTGAATCAGTAAGTAAAATCGATATTTTTTGTACTGTAAACTGCATAAAACTTAAAATTAGTAAAACTTGAATGATGCATAACTGCTCCAAACTAGCTGCAAGCAGTTTCGGACACAACATTTGAAACACTTTTCTTTCCCAAGGACTCGGCACGCAAACTTTAACCAAAGCGCTCGCTTGATAAGAAAATTGAACCATTCGCTAGCATTTGGTCCTCCCTTTTTGCGGATAATTTGTGTCTAAATCTGCTCCAATAATCGGGAAGCAGATTAAATATTGCCACAGTGCAAACACACCCATTCACACCAACACACACACACACACACACACACACACACACACACACACACACACACACACACATGGTACGGAGCATCAACGACTTCGTTCGTTCTCCACAGTCAGCATTTGCCGCCTGCCATCACGCTCTTGAACGGTGCCTTTCAATATGCTTCCGTTTCGCTGAGCGCATTGTTCCTGTTCCGAGTGACAAGCACTAGGGAGCAGAATGGTGGGGGGAGTGGATTGTTTCTTTGGAAGCGCATTTTTTTTTTGCCACCGTCAATCCGCACCGTAGTGCGGATGGACGACGGGGTTTTCAATTTTCCCCGCAAGACGAGGGCAAAATCGTGCAAAACGAACAAATTCCGTTGCAATCTCCCTGGTGGATGGACATTGCTGCCAGATTTATGCTATCCCACTTCGAGTGCTTTCTATCGGCCAGTTGGGAAACGAAAGGGAAGGGGGGGGGGAGTGGACCGGGTACATTAGAAAGCACAAACACTCACACACACACACACACACACACACACACACACACACACACACACACACACACACACACACACACACACACACACACACACACACACACACACACACACAACCAGTGCTACATTCCCACTTGCGCCAGCTGATGATGCCGTGTATGCATTCCTTACAGGGTGCTGGTCAGCCCAGAAAATGGTGGAATTCAAAATTCATAGCGCAGGAATCATAAATTGAAAGGCCGGCCATCGGTGTGCACCGTCCCGGTCCGGGCCGGGGTGGAATTTCGAGTCCACTCGCACCGAAAAGATACCGTGATCTTAATGGAGGCCAACGGGTGGATAGTTTCTGGGTGGGGTGTTTCCCGCGTATCGTATTCCCGGGCCGGCAGTGCAGAAAACGAATGCACATTGCGATGGAGCACGGAATGGACGGTCTCTTAAAGCGAGGATGCGAGCGCATTTGGCACAAAACCCCATGGGGTGTTGGTGGTGGTCACATCTTGCTTCGCTCGCTACTAGCCGTCCTAGCTGCTTTGCATTCCTCATGCTCATGCTTTATGCACACACGATGGTGGCCAGCTTTTTATTAGTTTTGCTTCGTCTTACCACTTCATGAATGAAAGCGGGAGACAGAAAGAGCTAGTCGGCGGGCTGTGGAAAGTGTATCATACTTGGAAACGTAGATCTGCCGCCCATTTCCCTGCTTCCGGCACGACTGCACGAATGGTTGTTCATGGTAGCGAAACACACACACACACACACACCAAAAAACAAAAACGACCAACAAAACGAACATACGCTACTCCGTTCGACAGCGTTTTTCCACTCCTTCCCACTCGCTCTACATAATTCATACATTTTTCGCAACTTTGCCAGTCCAGTGCTGCAAGGGCAAAGAGTGGCGTTCGACGATGGTCAAAAGCGAGGAACCCAGTGCTGCTCGGCTGCACTCTGGTGGCGAAGAGTGAAATGGTTTGTTTCAAAAACCGCCTTGCTCGAAGGGTTCACTTATGCTATTGAATGGTCAATTCACTTGCAGGAATTTCTATTTCCGTCATTCGCTATGACCGTGTAGGGTGTGTATGTGTGTGTGTCCTCGTACAGCACACCAATCAGTGCCTTCGGTGTTGCCAGTGAAGCGATTCCCCATGGAAGCCGAATTTCTGAAGCGCTTTCGTTTGAAGAGGTTTCGAAAATAGAGGGAACGAAAATCCTCACATTGCACAAATAAAAAAAGAAGGGAGATTTTGTATCATTATCGATGGAATTTGTTTTCCCACACACGACGCCGGCGTTGGTCACGAATAATTGATTGCGGTTTCAGCTCAACCCGGACGTCGGGAACGTTCGAGAGCGAGCCTAAGAGAAGAGCAATGATACTGAATTGCAAAGTTTATATGCGACTGAGGGACCTATCTTTTACGGCCTTCCAGCTCGATTCTAAATCGAGAGTAATATTCGTTTTTTATTTCGATTTTCATTAACGTCCGTTCCACCCAGTCCGCCACTTAATCCTTCCAATTCGGACGCTGGTAGCGGGATAGTTTTGCTCCGTTTCGCAAAATAAAGGAAGGCGATGAGTACCAGGGTTCCCGCCGACCCCGAGCCGAAATCCGCTTTTCATGGCAATGAAATGAGGAAGAATAATGTGATTCAATATTGCGTTATCAATAAACTGCTGCAAAATATGTGCCTTTGGCTTTCTCCCAAAAAAAAGCCCCTCCAAACCCGAGGGTTGATAATACCGCCATGCTTCTCTCTCTCTCTCTACCGATTGGCAAAGGCAAGATGAAATCGAGCGTAAAGGGCGCTCCCTTTTAGCCCCTAGCGGACAGAGTCAATCGTTCGAGGGTAAACCGATGCTTCCCCCGATGTAGGCTTAGCGGCAAGAAGCCGTGTGGCGACCCGGGATTAGATTGTCCTACCGCTACGACGTCGAATACGACGGCGAAGACTTCTGGATCAGTGGTGTGTAAAATATTCACCATTCGCTCTGTGTGCTTGCGGTATAACGAAGTCGCTTGCCCCCACCCCCTAATCAGTGCCATCAAGTGGAACGATTTTACAGCCGACCGAGCCGACCGAGCCGACCGTGCTTTACGGTCGGGGTGGGTGGGGGAGGCTGTGGAAAACATTAGCAAAACCGCTGACCAAAACGGCGCTCGGATTAAAACGGTCTGTGTCATCACTTTGGCGAATCCTTTCATGATCGTTTTTTTGGGGGGCGAGAAAGGGGAATGGATTTATGTGTACCTCATTGAATCTTAGTTTGGCCGCTCGCTGTGGCCCAAAATAGTTTGCCCGTTAAGTCAGGGCGTTCGTCGATAAAGCCCTTTTCTAAGATTGTTTGTTAGTTTCTCTAGGGTCGACCCGGGTTTTTAGCGCAAAGGGCGTGGAATTGATGCAAATTAGTTACCTTCCTGAAATAGACCGCGCGCGTGCGTGTCTATGGCGATGCTTTTGAGGCGAAGCAAATGGCAAAATAATATTTATTGTGCTTTATGGTGAAGGTCACACGAATGGGTGGTTTGTAGAGGCAAACTGAGGGTTGAGAAGCGCATTATTACGGATTGCGAGAATAGTTCTGAGAAGCTGTTGAGTGTGGCATTATTACACGCCTGCGGAATGGAACACTTTTTTGCAACCGCCGGTAAAGTCAATCTTTGTACGGAACGGGGAAACGTTATTGTCGGAACATTGGAGAAGCTTTCACCACTCACACGCACACGGAGGTAGGACAAGATGTAGGCCTCTATATATTGGTTTACATAATCCGTTAACTGTTGACATGCTGACTTCAAAAATTCCTTCTCAAACAAGACCGGATGCCGGAATAGCAAACAACCGTACAAGATCACCTTAAACCAGGATATTATTTCCATCCTCTGAGTGGGAAGCTTTTCCATCCTGCCACTTCTTACAAGCACTGGTTTACCATAGCTAGGTCTCTCGTTCATCCGGACGGATCCACCTCACTGTTTATTGTGCCAGTTTTATGCGTTCACTTTGCGAAATTGAGCAACAAGAGGACACACGGGCAGACGTGTACATCCTCTTATCGGGTGGCTGCCGGACAGTAGCCAAGCTTTCACAACAAACAATTCCACGTACACACACACATACACAGGTGGAGTGACATCAAACCACCTCGTCAAAAAGTGCCTTTCAATGGTGCGGAGGTAATGCTTTTTGGGCCAGCCACTGTTCCCGTTTGTTGGCCTGCCGAAATGCGTTTTGGGGCATTGTTCGGTAATTGAGTTTTATGAATTTTTATCTGTATTTACACTTAATCAAATATGGTCATTGGGTAGGGCGGTGCTGGGGTAGCGGGGTTGCGTATTGTGATGAATATTCATGCCGAGACAAGAAGATAATTGAAACTGTCTCCCGGGCCGGCGGCAGTGTACTGGCCAATGTACCATTGCGACTGGAAGCTTTGGAGCGATGGCTGGGAAATAATTATTATTCCACCACCCTACCCCCACCCGGTGGGAGGTCTGGCGAGTTTGTTTGTGAAATGAAAATATGTGTCTTTGGCCACCGGGAACAGTATGGTGGGTTGGGATTTAGTTGAAGTAAATAAAGCCATCATTTTTCGACAGAGCTCATGCTAGTTTTGGCAGTCGTTTGGAGTTATGCAAATTAAAATAATTCACAATTCAATTGAATACAGTACCATTTCTGTAGATTTTTGGACATACCGGATTTACTTAGCAATTTTCAACACAATTGTGTATGGTGAATTGCGTGCTGCACTCTAAAGAAGCACTAAAACGGTGGATGTGTAGCACAAATTGCATAACGAAAGGCGTATTCGAACATGAAATTTATTTCCAACGATTAATTGGTTTGGAAAGCGTTGCGTTTTGCTTGGAAGTTTTTATTATATTTGTGATAATTTAAAAAAAAAGTGCTTAGGATTCAATGTGACAATGAACAGGAAACTACGCTTTTTCAAAGTGTCTCCAGCTATACTATTCAACTGTCACACACACACACCGGCAAGCTCGGCACAGGCAATAGCACAACCACTTAGCGAACTGTAGTTACTGTAACTTTCCTTTTTCCCGTTGCTCTTTTGATCGAAATGACTTTCGGGTGGCATCGGACGATCGAAAACGCTCACCTCTCCCTCAAGTCAACAACTTCCACACCCGCACGAGGAAGCAGAAACGGTCCAACCAATATTTGCTTTAAAAAAAAACACACACACCCACATCCTCCAACAGAAAAAGGTTCGCAATCAGTTTTCTTCTGGTCGATTATTCATCTTTTCCCTCCCAACGATCTTCACCTTCGCCAGCGCCATTCGCTGGAATGTTTTCGTTACAGAGCCTCGGTCTCAGGATGCGATCCGATCCCTACTGGCAACTGGTGATGTGGGCCCACACGAGCACAAGAAGGGGAGTGGGTTGTTTCAAATGGTTCGAGGTTTGAAAAATCGAACGGACAACTTTTTCCCATAAATGGGATGAACTGGCATAAAAAATTCATCCCCGAGGTCACCCCGACGACAAACGTCTCCGTCCCAGGCGTGCTGTGCTGTGCGGTGCTCCGGGTTGAATATTATTCCCGTGCCCCCGCCCGGACGGAACCGTACACTGGCTGACTGTCTGTCCGGGTGGGTAAAAATTCACATTCGTAAACAGGCACACACTCGCTCGCTTCCTGTTGGCGCTCGATCAACCGTTGACGAGGAGGAAGCACAGCCGAGTTGGAGTATGTGTGGATGTGAATATTTTTAATGCTTTTTCTGTTGTTGCTTGCTTGCTTGCCTGCTTGCTAGTCCAACATTTGCTTACCTTCTTGAGCAGCCAGTCGATGGCGCTGCTGGCAGACCGTATCAGGTCGGTTCCGATGAGCGATTTGTGTGTGCTTGCGTGTGTGTCGGAAAATATTCACCAGCTGCGTTGTATCCTTTGCTACCTTTTTTTTCTGTTGCGCCCTTGCGAGGCGGGCAGCACCGATCGGAGTCGGATCGGTGGCTCGTCCGTCGGTGGGAAGTTTTGTTGCAAACTCATGTAAAATTGAACTGTCTAATGAAACGGAACGGAAGTGATTTGGTAATCTGTTTACCATTTGTTACACGGAAGACTCCGTTTGATCGGGGTTGTTCCGGATCCGATCAGTTGCGGCATACGCGTGTGTGTGTATGTGAATGTGGGTGTGTATGTGTGTCTATTGGTGCGTGTCGGTTCGGTTGAAGCAGCAGACGTAGACGGAATACGATTTGGCTGGAAGGTCATTTAAGAAATTACGAAAGGGTAGCCGTTTCGGAACGGCCAGCCAATTGGGGATGGTTGCCGGGCGAAGAAATAGCATCCGAAAGGTCGATAGATCGGTACCGAATGGATTCTAATGAGATCAAGTGTTTAGCATATGAATAAGAAAGTTGAACGGGCAGGCAGCAGTTCAGTTCAGGCTATTTTCCGACGGACCTTAGGTTTACGATGTGATGGTCCATAAACAGTCATTTGGAAGTTTCTAATGGTAAGCAATTTAATCGTTTATTGATAAAGGGTGAGCTCAGCGATTAATCGGTTAGTTGGTCGGGTTTTATAAGGAACAAACCAACAATCAAAAACAAATATTGGAAAAGAACCTTTGGCTTCTTAAAAGAAATAACTTTGTCGTGCCGTAAGCATACATTTAGGCGCTTGCGATTATTTTCTTTCCGCAAGTGAACATTCAGGCGTTTTTATTGGTTAGGTTTCTCGCGTTATTCACTTTGTATTTGGACAAAAATATATTGAATCGTCTCTTAATATTTCTACGTAAATTCTTCTTACTAAAATTACTCTGAAAATATTATTCAAACCCTTCAATCCCGCCCGCTACAGAGTGTTTCGCCCCAAAAACAACCTCAAATGTATGCAAATTTATGTTTGATCGCTTACAAAAACCCATCACCGAGCAGTGACAGATGTTGAAAATGGAAAGTCAATATCGTGGAGGCGATAATTTATAATCAACTACTTGAAAGCACGCAAGCAACCATTTTTGTCGCAAGCTGCTCCACGTGTGCACGATGGTAAGTGCGCTTAGCATCAGTGTCTGCTAATGCTTCACATTTCTCTTCATAAAGCAGAGGGACAAGGTTGTGCGAGTGATGTACACCACTATCGCGCACCGGCAGACACAAACTCGCATCCATTTCCGCGGGGTTTCATAATTTCCAGATTAGCTCTAGAAGCATCACGGGCTGGGAAGCCCCGTAAAGCACTCTCAGTGGGTAGCACTGTAAGTGCGTGTGAGTGAAAAGTGTATTATTGCAAGAGCCGGATGGTAGTGACGATGGCTTGGATGCGGAAATAAATCGATCCAGTTAACAGTGGTGCTTGCAGTGCGCGCTGCAATAAATTAATAGCAAAATGCAAGTTTGTTTGGGTTAATTTAAAAATACTGTTGCTACTGATGTGGAAGCTAATAATTTTTCACTTTTACTATAATAATTATTGCCCAAAAGTAACACAAAAACACACAAGTTGTGTGCAAAACCCTCCGTCAGAGCTACAGTTGTCCCATCACCACGCCCAACCGGATGTTCAGAATGGCCAAAGCGTGCCGCGCGATTGTTATTCAAATTAGAAACTAGTTCGTCCGTCCCGAAAACCCGGGAGTTTCGGTCCGTCCTTTGCGTCAAAATCTTCCCAGCGCAACGGTCTTGTCGTACGTGAGTACGTTGGGCATGAAATTATTGATGTCAACCCACGGTCCAACGTGTGTGAGAGCCGTGCGCGAAGGACGTACACAAACTTCAGCATCAGTGTAGTGTTACGCTAGTTGGTAGCTGCTGTCGAGCTGTTCTATGCTCACTTCTGGGCAGACTGACTGACTGCCTGCCATCCAGCTCAACAGTAGCTTCATATTTGCTAGAAGAAAGATGGTAAGCAATGGTACGGATTAGTAATGGCGAGGATGCGGTACCCACGCAAACATCTCAATATTCGTCGCTGAGGTACGCCGCTCGCCTTACTTCCTCGCCAAATGGGCTCGTTCGGTGGTGGTTTGCAAGGGAGTTTCCATCTTCACGATCGTTCGGATGAAGGAGTTTGACTTGAGCCTGTGAAGCAGCCTCTTCGATGATGAATAGGTAATTTTCGAGGTAACGGAGATGATTTTCCCACAGCGCTTTCTACGTTGTCTGTGTTTCAGCGCAACGGGGCAATGCTTTACTTGAGCCCAACACCATCGAACCGTGTGCTCATGGGTGTGTGAGAAGCACACAAGAGAGTAGCTGAAAAAATGAAAAAAAAACACACACACACACATTCATATAATGATACCTAATGAAAGGACAAGGTTTGCCGGAGACACGGTGTAAGTGAAGGAATTGCTGTCGGGTTTTGTGTGTATGTGTGCGTGATAAGTGGGCCGCTTCCCATCCGGGGAATGGGGGAATGGGATCGGAACGGATGGTAGCAAAATATGTGAATATTTTATCATACTATTATACACGTCCCCTTTCAGCGTCCAGTTTGCCGTCTCCACCGCCGAGTCGTAGGGCTCAGGTAACGGTGCGAAATGCCATTACGGGCTCGACGGTAGATGACGGTAGAGCGGGCTTTTCTTCTTTCTTTTTTTGCGCTCAAAAGGCTCAACAGCTTTTCACCGCACCAAAATACGCATTAGTGTACCAGGCAGTGGGAGGGCAATGGGAGGCAGTGGGAAAAATCAAACCTTCCCTTTCGACGATATGCTTCAGCCCGCAAGCAAATCGAGCAAATCCGGCAGCAGGATAAGAAGATAACGGCCACACGAACGCTGAGGATACTCGCACCCACACACAAGAAAGGCTTTTCACGTGTTTTCTCGAACCCCCTCGGAGAGATGTGGGTACATCAAAGTTAGAAGAGAGAGAGAAAGAGAGCGAGCAAGAGTGTATGTGTAAGGCAGGGTACATGCTTTTATCCATTCCTACTTTTCGTTTCCATTGTGATGTTTCGATTTCGATGCCCTTTCCTTCCGATGTGATTTTTTGTTACGCTCTCCTCTCTATGCACATTCATCCTTCTCTTGTTCATCTTCCCGTTAGTATCTCGCTCTTTTTGCACAATATTTTTTTGTTCTTTTAGCGCAGGGACGGACGGGTTTTGTGTGTATTTCCATGGGTACAAATCGGTCGACTGCTTTGTTCGCTGGATGCTTGCGGGCATTCATACAGCGCGCCGGGAAGGGAGAGCTTTTCTGAATTTCTGAATATCCTCTTTAGGAAATTTTCATACCAAGGACCTGCAGCACCTTCAAACTGGTGGTAGGGCGACAGCAGCAGCAGCAGCAGCAGCAGCAAGCACGGCAAGACGCCGAACGTATCATGCGTAGTGGGATAAGTATGTGTACGGGTTTTTCTTCATCAACAACCCTGTCGGAAGATTATGCTGCTCCGCACGATTCCCCTGTTCCCCGTTCCGTTGGGTTTGAAACCCTTTCCGTTTTGCGTTTTCTTTGAGTGACTGTACGAAAAAGACAGTGCGCAAAGCAGAAACTGTTAACGCCTTTCTCTTTGGGGACGCTTCTAGCTCCTCGCTTTTTCCGGGAAGATCTCAAAACCCTGCCCCTTTTGTACGCTTTGTTAACCAATAAAATATTAAAAGTAATCGTACAGACATACACACACATATACACACCCAAACTGTCACCCTTCCCGGTCGTTCTGTTTCATTTTCGGAAATGCTGCCTGAATATTCCCTGCGCGCACTGATGACCTGCCTGCCTTGCTTGGTGGAGGGCAGAATCCCTCCGTCGAATACCAATGCGGAATGGGGGTGTCTGATGCCATCGTGATCATCTGCCACCCTCTGCACCTGGGGATGGATGGCGCACGAAAAGGCACGTCGGATTTATCCACCGGAAAAGCAGTAAGCCTTGCCGGGCCGGGAAGAAGGGTGGGTCCATTTACCGTGTGTCTTCTCTACGCTGTGGAACCGTTCATGAGAACCAACGTCTTGCAGCAGCAGCAGCACGATCAGTTTTAATAATAATCCACTAGCAGGAAGTAAGGACTCTTTTGAAGCGACGCTGGTAGCTGGAGGGTAGAACATTCGTGAAGTGAACAACAAAATCTGGAACGATGGGATTGGGAAGTGCGGAAGTGGGAAGACACGGGAAAGTTCCGGCAGCAATCGGAGACGGTGTCATGCCGTTACAGTTGGGCTGTTAAGGAAGTTGAGCATGATTATTTGCTGCCTTCCATCGAGCCCATTAGAATGAAGCAGCAGTAGTGGTCGTGGAAGTACTAGTAGTAGTAGTATTAGAAGTAGTGATGTTGCTAGCAGTAGTCGGTTGTTTTTCGGAAAAAGGGAATGAATGAAGTTGAAATCGAGCACGACACGTACACGTGGTATGTCTATCGACCCAACTTCCTCTCTGCTAGTCCACGAGTTGCAGGAGCATCTTCGCCAAAGTTCAGTTTACTTCAACCATCAAGAAACAAGCACGTAGAGGTTAGTGCGTGTGGCATTGGTGGCTGCCCCATTATTGGCTTTATCTTGTGTACACAGGTTTTCCGGCAGCTTAACACGGCCGATCTTGGGGAGTTGATATGCGGAGGTGAAAGGGTAAAGGCGGGATAGAAAGATTTTAGCTACATTCATTGCATTTTGGTTTGAATGTTATGTTTTGCTTGTGAGTGTTGGGGGGGGGGGGGGGGGGGGAGTTTTGGTTGGGGATATTTATTTAACGCAAATCGTTTTTGTCGTTTAGCTCGATGCAATGCGAACGATTAATGCGAATCGAATGGAAAGTTAGCGTTTGTTTGTGGGTGACAACTTAAGCTTTTGTAGCATTTATCTCAGATTTGTTAGGTTGATTGGATACTTCAAGGCATTTTCTCAAATTTACTTAGCAGCAACTTTTGTTTACAATTGATAACATCCAATTTTGTTACCATTATTTAAACGCCTAAATTTATGCAAGCGAATAGTTAAACATTGACGAGATAATTAAAGCGCGATATTCTAGAGCTTTTCTGACATAAAGCGCCCAAAGTTAGGCAATTCTAATTGCAAAACCATCTTCTAAGGCACAACAAATATTTTATTTGCATCTTTTTAATAAATCTGCACCTAACGGGAAGAAGAGTTTGTTTTTCCATCATGCTTGAAAATAGAACAACGCATCAATCGTCCCCCAGCTCTCGACTAATATCTTACGTCAATTCAATTGTTTTGCAATCACGCGCTCGTAAGGCACACTTGTTTCTTTTGCTGAAGAACCATCATGCGTGCGTTTGTTGCAACCTTCCCTTTTTTGTTTACACCATAACTTGACTTTTAACTTTACATAAGCAGCATTTGCCCATTCAAAAACGAGGCAAGCCAAAGCCCCACAGGGCCCAACGGCGTACGATTTGCCCGGGCAACGCACAAATGATGGCATCGTCATCAATCACATAAATTTGATTTAAACGGCAGATATAAACCAGGCGTAGATCAGTCACCCGCCTTCCATCCCGAGCCAACCCCGGGGGCTCTGGATATATTTTATATTTTATGTCTTTTTATCAATTTCAACACACGACACCCGCTTAATGATCTCACCCGGCACGGAATGGTGAACGGTGGTGTCTATTAGTGCTCCGGTCGGTTTTTTTGTTGCCACGCTCGCCTCTCATGCACCACTCATCATTCATCCGAGCGGAAAGCGTACACAGCTTAAGTGGCAGGCCCACCGTACCACACCGGTAAAAGGTACGCGGTGCCCGGAGTGTCTTCATCTAAAGTGAACTTTTGCTCTCCGCCCGCCAGCCATTCGAGTGCTTACGAGCTTTTGATTTATCTACCCATTTTATTTGCATCGGTTTGTAGACGCTTTTGAACGGGCCCATAGTGGGGCCCTAAATGTTTCCAGCGACCAAATAAGCGGATCCCGAAAACGATCACACCTGACTAGGGGGCAGCCCTTTTTTCCCCCCAGGGGGAAAACTACGGCATGGTATCGCAAGGCAAGCATCTTGTCCCACTTGATGGCCACAAATTACCCACCGCTTTACATCGTATTACATCGTGTCGGTCACGCGGGGGAGAGGTCGCGTACACTTTATCGATGACAGAGGGTCCGGGATCATAAATTGTGTACGTTCCCCTCATTTTGGGTCCGGAAGGTTGGGGAACTCGGGCAACCAATCGTCCACAATGGCTGACAGTTTGGGATAATTAAGCGGCTTACCCGCGTGTGGTTCGTGCCGTCTGGACTGGGACTGGCGGGGTCCCGATGATTTCGGGGGTTTTTGGTGTTCCGTGCTGGGTGAACGGCTTTAACGATGCAATTATTTTTCCTAAGCGAAACGAAAATCCACCCCACTCGATAGCGTTCGTTTCGTTTTGTCGAAACCATTCCGCTAACATACATGCTAACGTCCCATGCTTGCGGGTGTGATTATGTCGAACAAGTGTGTTTCATTGCTTTATTTTACTTTTTCGCGTGGAAGACCATTTTAAACTCTGAAACCCATGCGGTATAAGCCGTGAGCCGGCTTTTGGCCAGTGGAAGCATAAATTATTGATAATGATAACGATACACCATGACAGTGGCGGGTTTTGGGACAAACGGTTTCCGTCCACCGCTGTGGACACGAGTGTGTATCCTTTCTTTTCTGTTTCGTTGTTACCTCAATCGGACCACCGACAAAGCCGACCAAGCCAAATTACGTCCGGTGGGTCAGAGGACGACAAGTGTAGAGTGAGTGAGAGAGATAATGGATGGTGCAGATTACATCCGCTGACCCGATGCCTCGCTGCTAACGCGCTCTAACCTTACAAAGCGGATTGCGAATGAATGATTCGTGTTCGTGGTCAACGTGCAGAATGGGCGCCAGCTCTCGCCAGCCTTTTGGTGTGCACGCACAAAAGGTAGATTAACAGAGTCGGGGATGCGATTATTCACAACTGGGCAGCATAGCTTTGAAAGATGGCACAAATGTATAAATCACACGATAAATCGATTTGGAAACAAGTTTTGCTGGGGCTTGATAATAAATAAATAGTAATTTGTGTGTGCCTTTTTTGGGCTTTGGTTGCTATATCGCTTAAAAGACTGTAGCTAAACACGTGAAAAAGCCTAAATGAGAGGATCATGATGTGTGAATTGCAGATATTTAGGCGGTTTCTTTAACCTTTACAGCGTTTGACTATACTAGTTAATTTGGCCAGGGTACAGTACTTCGCGACGCAATTTTAAAGATCTCTTTTACTCTGAAGTATACGCAAAAATGTTTGGCTACCAAACCCAATTCCAATGAGGAGCCGATGTGGACCCTTTAAGACACCAACATCAAATCAAACCCATACCGATCCTGAAACTGAACATTTCCCATTCTGTTCCAGGACCTGATACTTAAGCTCCACAGGTACAGGCACCGATACTGAAACCAAACCGGTTCTGGAACCGATTACGAGCCAATACTGGTCCTGGAATGGATACTGAACCTATACCGCTCCTGGAATCAATAATGAGACCATACTGGCTCATGCCCCACCAAGAAGGTGTTCGACAGCGATCTCCAGTTCGGCATAAAGCGCAGGAGAGCACAGCGAACTCTATGGCTGGTTCAGGTAAAGCGAGACCTGACGGAGATCGGGTGTCTACATGGATGGAAGGCTGCATCCAAGGATCGAGCATGCTGAAGAATTATTGTTGACCGGGCCAGCTTCATCGTGAGCAGACCAACAAGAGAGAGTGGTTCTGGCCCAGATGCTGCACCCATATCAGTCATTTAACTAATACTGAACCCATACCGGTCCCGAAATTGATCATGATTCCATACCAGGGCTTGGAAATGTTCAAGAATCCGAATCCGAATTCTGGAACCGACCCATACTGGTCCCTGCACCAATCATTAACCTATATTGGTCTTGTGACTGATGCTGTACTCATACCGGTTTGAAAAAAGCTCTCGATTTTATTCTGTTCCGGGAACATGAAGATGTGCCGGAAACGGAATGAAATTTTAACCCAGTCAGTTTCAGTGTAAAAACCATACCTGTTACTACAAGTGCAGCTTTGGAATAGGGTAGAAAATGGCGTAACAAAATAAAAGATTTTATTAGGTGATATTGTTTTCTTTACAAAAACAAAATTAGCAAAAAATATGGTTTTATCTGAGTAAACGCTTAAGCGAATGCAATCAAAAGGTCCACTAAGATTCCTGTAAAAACATATTTTAAAGACAAAATAGACACATTTCTGATGAAAAAATAGACATATTTCTGATGAAAAAAATTCCAACCAAACATTAAATTCACTTGGTGTAATTTGAAACAAAACTTAAACTTTAAAATTAACTCTTTAGCATCATTTCACGTATGCATCATTTCAAGTAAAACCAATGATAAACTCTGTTGATGCTCTTTACCATTTTGATTTTTTTTTTCCAAACGGATTGAGCTCAAAGTACAAGCACCAACACTCTTTAAAATTCAAACATGAGCTCTTCATCACAATCAAGACCATTTATTTTGCTCCCATTTCAGCGAGGGCGCATTTTTCAAACTTCCAGCAAACCCCCGCGACACGGATCATTTCCTCGCAGCATCACCCGAAAGTCAGACCCGACTGCCGTTGTGCAGGAGCGAAAGCGTGTTGCACTTGGCATATTCCTTCCCGGGGTTCGCCCTCACACCCGGCCAGGACCGAAATCAGCGTGACGGATGCATCATCACGACCACCGTCGCGTTAAGCATCGGCAACTTCAATTAGTGCAGAATCTTATCACCAACCCTGCCCCGCTTCCCTTCATGCGGCTCCATCAACCAAACACCAGGAACGTTAGAAAAGGTCCCCGGGATTTAGCCTTACGTTCGGGGTTCCGCCTGCCTACGGGAGCGTAAAATTGGGGTTTGGTGAACTTTTACAAGTTTGCTCATTACTCGGAAGGGCGCGTCAACCAACCACCAACAGCCTCCCCTGCTCCAGGCTCTCACATTCACGAGCGGCACTGTTCTTATCGCATCTTTCCGGCACAGTCCGCTTCCGCGACAACCCAGTTCGCGAACAGGCGCGTTTCCTCCCTCTTGAAACGCTTCATCCGAATGCGCTCACTGCACTGCATTGAGGTGCATCGGGGTGGAAAAGTGGGTTTTTAGGGGAAATATTATGTCCCAACCTCTCCGCGTTTCAAATTTGTAAACGATTCAAAGGAAATGGCAGGCGCGCGCGCGCGTGCTCACTAACCCTCCCGAAATAGCTGCAGGGTGAAAATGATTATTTAGCGGCAAATGGTTTTCGAGGGGACGTTTGTTGGTATAGTTAAAGGCCGCTCCGTTCGCGGCCGGAAGGAAATGCATTGCAGACCGTTAAGCAAGTGAAGCAAGTTAACGGCTCAATGAGCACGCCACAGTAGATTAAGTAGTGTCCTGGATCGCTTCCTTGGGTTGCCATTACTGTGTCTATTTATTTGTCTGAGTGTTTAATACTGTACGGGAGGAGGGACGGATTCTGAGGAATTGATGAGGCTTTTGATCCATCGCTCACGATAACGTCTTGTCGCATAATAGTGCCGAACCGATATTCTTGCATTTTATCGTAAAACTTTTAATCTTTCCCCCTTGAATGGAACATCGGCAGCAGTAGCCTCTAGCTTAGGCCAACCATTCCACGAGCAATACGCACGTGCTAGATGCTACTTTAGTTTTATCGAGAGTTGCAAACTCAAGTAGAGGCTGAGAAAGTAACGCAGGCTCTTGGGAAACTTCACACAACGAACAAGTTTTCACATCGTGCGCGTGTATGAATTTGCTCCCGCTGACGGTGATATCTCAGCTTATATCAGGTAGCGCGTCCGCCTCCACCGGTATCTCCGATCGGTATCTGGTTTGTAAGAGTTTACCTTTTTATATCGTTATCCTTCAACATAGTGCGGGAAGTTTCAGTTTCTCTGGTAGGTTGCTCCGGAAAGGTACATTTCCATCGTTGCTACGGCGAGAGTTTTGTTGCTAAATTGAAAATTTAAATGAGAAAACTTTCGCAATGACACGGTGGCAGGACAAGGTAAACAAGGCCTACGGATGGGTCAGGTGTACGGTTGTGCTGGGAAGGGTACTGCTGCTGCTGCTGTTGCTGATAACGTCTTAAGGAGCGAGATAATTATTGTCGAGACGGCCCTGGTGGATAAGTGATAATCATGACTGCCTGTGGCAGTTTGAAGGAAGCTTCCGTGGCTGGCACTGTGTTGTCGTAAAATCACATCTTAAGTAACGTGGCCCATCAGAGTGAAGGTAGGGAATTGCTAAACGTGGCTATGAAGTGATGGAACACATAAATTGAAACAGTATATGAGCTCTGTTTCCAAGGGCACGATGCACTTTAGACAAAATAAAGAGCTCTTAGTGTTAAAGAATAAAAGTAGCAACAAAATAAGTATTAGACTGTCGTGAAAACGCTTTTCTTTGTACCAGAAGAGAGCTTGCAGAATCGCAGAGTAGCTTTCTTCAAGAACGATACAGTGTGTAACACTAGTTAAAAGCCTAAATGTATGCAAGCTACATTGCATAACTCACGTAGTTCTATCTTGTTAATGTCCATTTGGCAACAGACCGATGAGTTAAACCAATTTTTTTTTTGAGATTTAAAGTATTTTAACAGCAAAATAAATCATAAATTGTGCTTTTAATGTAAACTTTAATCGATTTAAACAAGATCGAGCAAATCTATAATCAAATTCAAGTCCCTTATTCAACTGTTTCGTAGATTGCATACTTTTAGGCGTTGAAAATTTTGAATTTGAAGACTTTGAACGATTTTTTATGTTTTATGGGCCAAAAGATAGCAAAAAATATTGATAAAAAAGCGCCAAGCCATTAAAAAAGCAATGTTAAATCCAGAATATATGCTGTAGTTTTTTTTATCGCGTAAAAATTAATATCCACGGCATTATCCAACGTGACAATCCGGCAAGGCGTCACAATGCTGCATATTTCATACTC
Organism: Anopheles gambiae; assembly: GCF_943734735.2. Classification (NCBI taxonomy): domain Eukaryota; kingdom Metazoa; phylum Arthropoda; class Insecta; order Diptera; family Culicidae; genus Anopheles; species Anopheles gambiae. Next base: position 29,111,678 of record NC_064602.1, read on the forward strand.
CGGTGACAACAAGCAAAAGCCATAAAAAAGGATTTAAATCAACAACAGCCTTCGTAACAGTGACAAAAACAAGCCAGCAAATAACGATGACGGGTGCTAGCATAAACACATACACACATACATTAACAAAGCGATGGCTATATCCTTTCCTCTCCTTTCCATACGCCTTCGGCTCGAAAGCTCGCGCAAAACTCGCCCTATATCAGCATAATTGAAGGTGAAAATCAATTCCCGTCGCCCCCGTCGATGGCGTCGTTTAGATGAAGCGCTTTGAAAGCTGCCGCAGCTAGGCGAGAGCTTATGATTTGAATATTTTCTTTAGGCACCGTTAGCCGGCTTCTTCAGCTGCCTCCCCCGAAGGACTGATGGAGAAAAAGGCACTCACACACACACAAGTACATACACAGATTTGGGAAGGAAAAACACCCGTTCCACCACGCTCATCCAGCAGCTGCTGCACCGGTGGCGGTACAACAGCGGAAGCAAAAATTCAATAGTCAAAACAGAATATAATGTAGATCTTCTTTTTCTTATTCCTCTTCGTTCGGCTACAAAACTCACACACACACACAGACACAGGGAAACAGTGTGTGCTCCCACGCTCCGAAATTTGGTCCGGATCCGTTATGAAGAAGCCAACAAAACCGCGCAGGGAATTCGGACGGTGCCCGCATGGGAGCGGCAGCAGTGGATGAAAACGAATAATAATTGGAAATTCTCAAAATATACCGATCCCATCTAGCAGCGCGTGTCGGGTGGGTGTGGGAGCGACGCACGGCATTCCTCGTTGTTTCCCGTTCCCTCGCCCGGTATGAAGTGATGTACTTACCCAAAAATCGGACAAAAAAGTATGTCGCTTTGCACTGTGAGTGTGCCCCTCTGGGAGAGGCAACAGAAGGGTAAGGGTAAGAGAGAAAAGGGGAAGAGAAAATACAGAAAATCAAAATATCAACCAGCGAGGCGACTGGTCCAGAATCAAAACGGCACAGTAAAAAGCCTCACAATCGTTGCTTATTTTTCCACCCATCAATACTGTTTGGGTGCGTATCGGTGAAGCTCTCACAGTTGTATGTGTATATGTGTGTTTGATTTTTCCGTCCACATGAGAGGAGGGTGGAGAAAAGCGTTGACGAGGAAAATAAAATTATGTTGACGCCCGCAGCAGAAGAAACGCTATGGTAGCGCAGCTGATCCGTCTTGATGTGTACGGGCGCCCAGTTGCTTACCCAAAGTCGTAGAATATTGTTTCTTATTCAGCTTTCGCGTCGCAACACACTCGACCCAATCGACCAACCGCTGGGTTATTGAAATTTTCTACCAGCCTACAAACGTCATCATCATCATCATCATCCACCGTTTGCCACAATGGTGTGCGCAGTGTGTGCCTGCCCAATTTCGGAGAAGGTGTGCGTGTGCGTTAGTTTTTTATGCAGCACGCCGCTTCTGCTTATGATTGAGCGAAGATTGATTACATATGCGTAGGCGTAGGGCACGTTATTGGGTTCTAATGTTGTGCCCGCCTTTCCCACTACTCAAGCACACGCACCGTGGGGGAGGGAGCAGGGGAAGGAAATTTAATCCCCTGATGAAGATGGAGTAGAATAAAAGCAAGCATCAAACAATTCGGGTAGCGGGAAGCTCGACCGGAAGCGAAGTCTAAGCGTACAGTGGGTCACCACTCAATGGTACCCGTGGTGCGATCCGGATGTGGTGACTTTACCGGAAGAGTGTCACGAATGCGGCATTGATGAGATTGTAAACGATGCCCGGGATGTGGAGGGTCCGAGCGGGAGAAGGCTGTTGTGATGGAAACGTACGCCAAGGTCGTAAAAGCGATTGAAAATCAATTTCTTTTCGGGAAAAGCAAAGAAGATTAAAATTAGGGTTTATTTAGAACGTAACTGTGGCAAAGTTATCTTAAGATACAACAGGCTACCTTCTTTGTTAATATTTTTTTATTTTCTGAAAGTAAAACGCCTGTAACGTATGCAATCAACATGACATAGAATGCATTTTAAGACGCTTCTTACATTTTTATTTGCTCGAGCCAACGAAATCGAATGTTTTTTGATAGTGCATATTATTTTATTATATTTCTTACTTAAATTTAGTATTTTTCAATGTGTAGCCATTTTATAACTTATTTACAATTTCAAATTGATGTTTGTGTTACAATTTTTAGCCATAAATTAACCTTTCATTAAATTTCAAAATTACCACTTACCATTGCAAACTTTTTTTTTTAGGAGCACCAACGCTCCACGATGAAGAGACGACTTCCGGTGGATGCCAAAAGTGCCAACATCATTCCTCAACCCACAGCGGATGCTATTGTTGCTGGGGTCTGCTCCATTTGCCGTTTCGCCGTATGGCGCGTTTTTGTTACGAAACTGCCTACGGAAAAGTGCCGCTTCCTGTGCTGTGCTGGTGGTGCTACTGACCTTTCTGTGAGCTTGGTTGGATTGACGTTGTATTTGTGCCGAAAGCAGGGAACGAAAGAACGGGCAGAAACGCCCACTTTAGTACGGGAGGTATTTGCACTTTTCCAGAAGCGAAAGAAAACCTGAAAGAAAAAAAAAAACGCACGATCCCTCTTATCCCTTTCCCAAACAGCCGAAAGGTCCTGGACCGAAATCTCATCACTGCCGCTTCAGCTGATCGATTTGGGTTTGTCGCCTTTTGTTGTGCTGGGCCCGGCCATTTCGTGAGAGGAAAGAAGGAGTCACAACAACAGCAATACACAGAATAAAAAAAAAAGTTGAACGAAGCGGTAAGTAGACGCTTTGAATGAATTTGAATGCCAGTTGCCCAGTTGTATGCTCAGTGGGTTTGAGTGTGTGAATGGGTATGTGTGTATCGTCTAAAAGCACTCTGAGCCAGGGCCAGGGAGACAAAATCAGGTAAAAGTAGCAGCAGCAGCAGCAGGTCGTCCAATAAAATGGCGAAAGAAAGGAAGGCTCCCCATCCCCTCCGAGTAGAAAATGACGAAAAAGGTCGGAAGCAAACAAATGGCCTCTTAATAGGCTCATTTGATGAATGTTTGGTTTGCTTTTATCCTGTGATTTGTTTCACTGCCCGGTCGGTTGTGGGTGGGTGTGATTGAACCTGCTGCTGATGCTGTCGCTTCCTCGATATCATGCCGTGTGCCGTGTGGCCTTTCCGATTGAATGAAGTGAACGGAAAGGCACGTAAAAGAAGACTCACAAAAAAACACCGATAAAAAAGGTAGGAAAGGCATAATAAATAAACGTACACACACAAAAACACATACATATATGGAGAAGAAAAAAACATCTCCAACATGCCGCCAATCATTGGAAGGGATAATTTCGAACGGACAGAGCGAAAAAGGACACACAAAAACCAGGACGAAATAAAATGAAGCTTCTTCTCCCGATGGGAAATACTTCCGCACGGTGTCAGACGAATATTTTTGTTCATGTATATATTTTTTTTATTCAGCTCTTCCCTGTGATGTCGAAGCTGGTCAGGCAAATGTCAAGGATATTAGCACGCCGGAAATGAGCACCGCGTGGTGCTTCAAATATTTCAATGGCTGTCAACAGCTTGTCTTTTTGATTTTTGTACGTATCTTCTTTTTCAATTCCTATTGCAAGCGTTGCTTTCACCATTAATGTGGAGCTTCAACAGCTTCAAAAAAAGCAAAGCAAAAAAAAAGAACACTCTAAATTTGATATCATTTTCAATGCTTTATTGTGCGGCGGACGAACGGATGGTGGGGATTCCCTTCCATTCCGAAATTGCTTCACCAACGAGCAAAGAAATCGTTGCTGTCCTTACTTGCGCTCGTATCGCTTGGGTGAAGTGGTTAAACTTCGCTCGTGTAGTGCAACGGAAGCAGCAATGCAAAAGACTGGCTGCTTCTGGGAAGTTTTCACAAAGTATTATGCACCATCGGTAAATGTTTGCCCTCCTGGGTCTGGTTCCGAGCGTTGGGCAAGGGCTAAGCTAACACAGGCCGCACAAGATCATTACATCTTCAGTGTAATGGAGATGTTCGATAGTTTAACGTTCGTGGAAGATGCTTTAAGGGGCAAAACGAAGCGAAGGTACTGCTTTGCTGTTGTCTTCTTAATTAAGACAATTTGCAAAGAGGATTTCTGTTTCTGTTTTGCTATCTTGTATCGGTTAACCATGAATGTTTTTGCGTATATCTAAAGCAATGTTTGTATATGTTTACTGTAGTACATCTTTTTGGTTCATTTTTGACGTTTTACAAGTTTTTTTGTGCTGACAATTATAATTTACAGCGTTTCTCAAAGTTTTTTTTTATGTTTCATTAAGATTTTTAGTTTGGTCCCATCGTTTTTGGTGGGTTCTTGCGATTTTTAGAGCATGTCTCAGAATTGTTGGTTCGTATGGATATCCAATGGGACGATATCAATAAATCGTGGGAACAAAGTTACATCTATCGTGAGACGAGCGCTAAAAAATTTTAACCAAGCAATAAATCGTGCGGAACCCTGTATTGTACGACAGTCGAAATTAAAAACAAATTAAAATATTCTAAGTCGTATCTTAACATCTTACATCAAACACAAAAAAAAAATCAAATAGCGCCTACAAGTATGCACCTTGCATGACATTTTGTCCTTGACAGTGTAGGTATGCATTTATTTTACAGTTCTTTGTGTTTTTTCTTTCTATTTTAGTAACAGCAATGTTAGACAATTAAACGACACTTAAACTTTTAATGCTATTATGAAGTACCGCGATTTGATTTGTTTCTTCGCACACAATTGGTAACAATTTTAAAAACATTTTGCTTCCCGCTTCTTTTTGGTTTCTCTCCACTATTCACCGATTACCTGAAACTGCTTTATCGATATTGACTTGCGCCAGCGATAGGAAAAGAGTTGTTACCCACTTAAAAACATCTTGAAACTCGTTCAAAAAATCACAGCCCACAGCCTACGAGCCACCCAGTTCCACGCTTCCACGCAGTGTACGAACACAAGCGGCAAGTATTCCGCCCCTGCGAGAATACGGCCCAGAGCATCAATTGATACCTCGTTTGTGTTTTAGTGTCTCCCACACCCGCTCCCAGCCGTGTGGGAAACTTTCACAACTCCGCACGATTCACACTTGCCTTGGGCAAGGCCAAAAAGCTACCCCGACCACACTCACACCCCTCTGCCGGACGCGCTGTACCCGGCAGAGTCGAAAACAATCGGCCACTTTATGGGCCACGTTTGCAATGGCACAACTGGCCCCGAATAAGTGCGTTCGCCCTGTGCTTCACAGGCGAGATCTTATGCGAGCGCATCCCATGGGATGGATCCGGAGCCGAAATTCACTTGTCGGGAAGCATACGCCACCATACGGTTGTGCCGCCCCTCGTTTGCACCGTTTGTGGAAAGTGTGCCACGACTTAAAACTTATAAGTTCAATTTAAAACTTTTGCTCCTATTGCTTCCCTCTTGTTGCTCTGCTCTGTCGTTCGCTGCTCGTTACCTCCTTGTTCTTCTCATTTTTTCCCATCCAGTGAACTTTGCCATTCGAACGATGGTGACGGTGTCGCGGTCGGTCTGGTGAAATGAGCCTTCCAGGACACACCGCGCCAGCGTATGCATTTTTCGGCTGTGCATCTGTTGTCGAGCGCACTGCTACCGCTTGGCCAAAACTTTTGGTTCCCACTCCGGACCGAGAGTGGCTGGCTCTGCACTACGCTGTTGCAGCTTGCTTGGTAAGCTTAGTAGTAGTAAAGGATTCTTTGTTTCAAAAACTTTGGCCTAATGCTAACGTTGGCACACCCGGGACAGGGGAGGGGCGCGCGCGCGCGCGCGAATGCCAATACCGGAACACGGAAGGAGCGCACCGTGCGCTTCGTTGGTCATGAAAAATAAAATCACGACCGTCGACAACGCTTAAGCCGGAAAGTGAAACACCCAGCAGCAGTGAACAGTCAGTCGGTCGGTTCGGGTTTGTGTCTCGCAGAGCTGCACAAAAAACCCACCCGCTTGCCAGCGTGAGAAACGCATTTGAAGGCGGGTGCTGCTAGCTGCCCGCGATGATTCATGATATATTCAAAGGCACGAAACTCCGGCCGTCGACTTAAAACTGTCGGCGTAACAATAAAGTCTTGAGCAGGCGAGCAGCGCTGCATAATGCATGCACCGATGACCAATGATAAATTTATCGTCCCGGTGGCTTCAGCTTCAGTCCAATTGTTGCATTGTTACGGTGGGAAACAGTGCACGACGTCCGAGGTATCAGTTTCAGATAAATTTAAATAATTTACTATGCCTTAGTTTTTTGCTTTGAAAAAAAAAGAAGCCCTAATTGCAACAAAACTGCTCGCTGCACAATGCATGCAGCGAATCACCGTTAAATCCAATTCCACTTCACAGCTGACTGCCCCGGGTTTAGAAAGTGCTTGCGTGGGCCGTATCAAATTCGATCCAATTCATGTATTTTTTCACTTCCCTGTCCTTTCATCTCACCAATGAAACGGTGCAATCAAAGATATCCTCTTAGCGTTTTAAAAATGGTCACTCTAGAATGCGGCTTATCCCGGTCACGGCGAGGGTGGCATGTGCATTCACGCTCGTGCCGGCCATCGTCCAATGTCTCTATCAGGTGGAGAGGAGCGCATTGATGCATCGGTACCGGAAAAAGCCATAAAAATGTCACAATATAACTCAGTCACTTTCAACCAACACACACACACACACACACACACTGGTACTGGCTGGATTGCACTATCAGTAGTTTTGGGTTGGCACTATGTGCGTGTGTGTGTTTTTCATTGCATTTCGCTCTTTGGTGCTCGTTTTTCGCTCGCAGAATCGCATCAAAAGTATCTGGCTTTTTCGGGGACGCTTTTCCACTCGCTGCACCAGGGGCTGGACCATATTTTATTCGGAACGACCCCCCCCCTCCCCGCCTGTGACCGGTACGATCTCGGTCACACAGAGAAGAAGGCTTTTGCCTTTTCAGGTCATGCGGTTAGCGTGGATAACAACCGTGGCTGGGAAGGCTTTTGTCAAACGGGAAGCTTTTTAGTTTTATTTCTATAGTTTATGGTGTGCGCGTGTGTGCAATGCGAAATGAAAAGCATTCATTGCAAGTGCAGTTGTGGATTTGATGTGTATGAAGTACGCTTGATGATGCCTTTTTTACAAAAAAAAAGTTTGGCTCGGAAAATTTGTTCCTAGTTAACAAAGCGCCTAAAAGTATGTAACATAACAAAATTCCTATTAAACAGTTACGTTTTATGTTACATTCTCAATATGATGTAAAATGAAATGATTATCAATTAAACAATGTTTATTTGATAATAAAATCTTGCTTTTTAAGCCAATTAAACTAAAAATTTATATATTTTATATTTAGCTGCTTTCAGCGTAACTACTATTTTTATTCGAAATTTTATGTTTTTGTGTGCGCTTATAATAGTTAAGCTGCTAAGAGCTTCCATAATTTATCAAAAAGTTTCACTATTCGAAGCTGCAACACATATTCACAACTATGCCAAACCAAACAAACATTCATTGATAAAATCTATCCATCTTCACCGAAAGGAGATGAATGATTGCCTTCCAACCGTTACAACTGTACCTGTACCAGAGTAGCGCTGCACGCTGACAGCAATCCAAACATGGCAAAGGTGGAAGGGAACCACCTCACAATCGTTACGCACAGGTGCAAATAACGCCGTTTATTGCAATGTTTTCTCGATTCACAGAGAGCGCCCACCCCGAAGCACCAGCTGTATCGGATCGGAGAGTACTAAAATTACATTTTCATTGACAGGCGAACGTCACTGGCGTGGGCACGTACTGGTGTGGCGAATGGGAGCAAGCCGGCTATCGATCACCTCTGCGATGCTGCTGGCAGAGTACGACACCAACGAGCTCGAATTTGCGGTATTGTTATCCACTGCCGAAGCATGTGTACCTTTCTCGAGCGACACGTGTCAGCAAAGATGGCAAAGATGTATCGAAAAGGGGCCAATGGTAGTGGTTTTGTGATGAAATGCAACAATGCTGGCATGCTAGAATATAAAAGATTATTTTTTTATTACTTCCATTGACCCATATTTGTAATTCTGGAAAGTCATTGGTAAAGGATTGTACAAAAAACATTGCTTCTAATCCATTTTGCAAATGTTCTTTCGCAAATGCCGTCATTTCATTCAATGAGCATTAGGAGCTCAACGGACATCTTCACAGTGCAAGCAGGTTTGCAAAACTCTCGATAAACATCCGCCCGGAAACAGTGCATAGTACCTTATTACTAACAGTCCCAGTGCCGGGCCCAGTGCTGATTTGCTTACATTTCGATGCGATATGAAATCGGTCGCGCGTGCTTTTCCCCCTAGCTCCCCCGCATCGGGGGAACAGCATTTGCACCAGCAACAATCAATTGCGACCGAGCGCAAATGCGCTCCCTGCCCCTGGCACTCATTGCTCGATCGATCCGGGCAGGAGTTAAATTTATTTACACAACCGCATCGCTAGGAAACGGCACAGGCAGCCGTCCGTTCCAGCTGCAGCTTGCAGCCGGCATGCGGATGGGTTTCGATTTGATTCATCGATATCTAACGTGCATCTAGATGAGTCGCACTGTCGCAGGGCAGGGGAAAAAATGGGGGGGCAGCAGCAGCATTATTTATGGGCAGTGGTTGAAAGCTTAAGCCATCTGCAACGCACTGTTGGCGAGAGGGAACGGAAGGGGCTCCTACTGCACGGCCAGCAGATCGATCGTGTTAGCACTGATTAGCGAAGCGTTGTACGCAATTTGCGATTCACATTTATTCGTATATGCGATTCGATGATGACTGTGATGATGATGATGATGATGATGATAGTGTGATTGTTAGGTAGAGAAGTTGAAATTCTGCCTCTTTTCCACCAGTTTCCAGTGAAAGCATCCAACTGTGGTATATTAAATTGGACTAGAAGGCCTCCTCTCTCGTCACCCTGTCATACTCTTCCACTGCTTCTTTTTGTCTGTTTGTTTATGTCCGCTGTTACGTTTCGTTTTGCTTTATTGATCAACTGACCTTCATTCCGCTTGGCCGGTTCCGTAGCCGTGCCAGATTCTGTTTCCAGCTCTTCTGCCAACTGCTAACAACTCCAATCCGCTTCATTCTCCCCCGCCCTGTGTGATTCGATGCTGGGAGCAATCAGTACTTTATTGAGCTTGACCGCTCCTGCGCTGGCGAAAAATAACTCCGCGTCAGAAAAGGGCACCGTAGACGGCGCGAGGGCGAACGCAAAACATAAACTTCAACAATGACCTCACATCCGGTCGCGCTCGAGAGGGAGTGCGCGCACATGCGCACCAGCAGGCGCCACTCGCCAGATGAACTTCTCAGCCACTCTCACGATGAGAGCGGGCTGCGCTGAGATCCACTCACTAGCGAGTGAGAAAAGAAAACAAACCCTGCACAAGGACAAGGTTGAGTAACGGGCCCGACCAGCGACCAGCGGCTGCACCGGTTTCAGTTCATCGTGGGCCGCGAACGGGAACGATTCGTACGCTGTGTTACGCTGCGCGTGGGTATGTTCGTGAGTGTGTGTATGTTTTGTGCGTACGCACCCGTGAAGGTTAGCGTCGGAGCGATGGAGCCGCCTGGTCGTTTGTAACGCGTGCAAGCCTGTGTTTTGCGTGTGAAACAGTGTGTCAAGATTCGATCACAGTTTTAACGAGCCACTTGCAGCGGTGTTTTGGAGTTTTATTTTTTATCCCACAAAAAGCTGTCGCGTCAGTGAGACAGTGCACACTGACAGCTGGGCCTTTGCGGCAGTGTCAACAGTGAGTGCTTTGAGAAAGTGGTTAGCAAGCACTGCTTGGTGTGCTTTCGCCATGGAAATGATAATCAAAGCAGACGAAACACAGTGCCATTTTGCCCTGTAAAGTCATCAAGATGTGAAGGTTTCTGTGCGTGTGTGTGTTCAATTGGATAAATTCTTGCGAATTAATGGTTGGCTTAATATTATTCCATCAAACAAAGATATAACGTTTCAAGTCTGTGTTTCTTCCCCGTTCCGTGAAACGTAAGAAGTGTGTGTGTGTGCGTGTGTGATTCCCACGAAAACCCACATCCCATCAAAGGTTACCGGTTCGGCTGCGGGTGATTTCCATCAGTGATAAAACGTACACAAATGCTGTTCACAGTGAAACGCTTCGCCTGGATGTAATGCGATCCGGCTTCCCTTGACAGCCACAGGTACGGGCGCGTTTTATTTCAAAAACACTTATTTAATCAACATTTATTTCACGTGCCATAGGAAAAAAAAACAAAAAAGGTGCCAAACAATATTGGTACAAGTACACGCAAACTTTCCGCTTTCCTGGTTGCTGACGGTTTTGCAATTTTAATAAAAAAACCCCTTTATCACACCTTCACTTGCAAATGAAACGCCAACATAGGAAGGCACACATCCAAGCGCGCTTACCACAGCAAAGCTTCCAATGAAAAGCAAATTTCTCCATTCCTTTGATTTTGTAGCAAACGCACTTTGATTCATTTCGGCAACGCATTGTTTGCACCGCTCACACAGCAAGGAGAACGGAATGGAAATCAGCTCCACAATCACAGACCGACCAAAGCGGTTGCCTGTGCCGTGACGAACGTCAAAAATCACACCGTTCTGGTTGTTGGGTGGCTAGAGAGCGTAGCCGATGGAGGGAGGGATTGTTTTGTTTGCAAACAGAATGAGTGCGGACACGCGCGAACAAATGCAAAATAAAGGCAACACTTTTTTGTTGGCGAGTTGAGATATAAAACGCGTTCGCATTGTGCTGTGCAAACTGAGCTTTTGGGAAAATTGTAAAGCCAAGCGGGCGAACAAATCCAACGGCATCGAAATCAAACACAAGCGGCACCCCGCTTGTGGTCACGGGTGGGGTGGAGATCAAGATAGAGCCGAGATGAATGGGCATTTATATTACCCGTAACGGACTGCAAGCAAGGTTTCGGTTTGATATCAAATGTTTGCACCGGTGCGTCTCTTGTGTACCGTGAAATGGAGGCTTTTATTCATTTGTTGCCTTTGCGAATGGATAAAGATAAGGAGAGAGAAAGAGAGAGAGAGAGAGAGAGAGAGAGAGAGAGAGAGAGAGAGAAAGAACGAAACAATTTGTATTTACAATCCTGAAGCATTCGTTTGATCAATCTTGTTTTCGGAATTGTTTTGTTTGGTGTGAAACGAGGCTCGCTTGTTATTTCACTTATCACGCAATCATTCACTCTTGCCTACATGCGAGGATGGAAAGCCTTTGATGTGCTTCTCGTGGGCTTTTCCCTTCTGAACAGTTTTTTTTAACGATGGAATGAAACAGATTGAATTGTACCAAATGCTTAATTTTAGCTTTGGTCCGTTCCTTGCTGTACCATGCTTGTTTTATGAGAATCTGTTCACAACTCTAAAAGTGATGTGTATCAAAAGGCAGTAATATTGAATATGATTTACTGTGGGAAGAAGAAATGAAACATTTTTTTTACATTCATTGCCACAATTGCAATGCTATCCTCATGGGATCCGGCCAAAACGCCTGAATGTATGCAAAATGATTATAAAATTTTAAGAACGTGCAGCTCAAAGGTCGGGAAAAGCAATGTTATTATTGAATTCACTTTATTGAAATACTCAACATAACGTGCTTGCAACGTAAGTTTCGCAGAATTGAGTTTATCGATCCTGAATGAAATCACAGCCGTTGCACAGAGCGCGATAAAATCCACCTCATAGGTAAAAAATACAATATATTGGCTCTTTGCACTGCAACATTTACAACGATAAAAGAGTGGAACAAACGCTTAAACAGAGAGCGAAGCAAAAAGCACGAAAGATAAAAATTATACCATTTCTTGGAAAGGATCAACACACCTGGCAAATGGGTTTTGCAGTATTTGCAAACCGAAAGGATAAAGCTGCATGCAGAATGAAACCTGTTAAAATCAATAAATGATTTTTTTTATAACTCATGTTGGCTTTTAAAATGAGCTCTTGACAAAGGGGATGAAACCACCAACTTTTGTTTTATTTCTTGAGTATCGATGATTGAATTTGATCAGAGTACAGTTTTTTGAGCTGGTGTTAAATGAAAGCGGTCGAATATAAATTAAATTCTGAGTTGATTTCAAGTTAAATATGTGATAACGTTATTCAAAACGAACGCAAAAAAGTTTTACTAAAAATACCGCAAAGGTAAAAGGTATTGCACCAAGTAATTGAATTTACTGTGTTTGCAACAAGCTTCGTGGTCTTAAAAAGAAATGAGAACTCAGGGTCAGTCTGTGAGTGTTAATTAGTTAGAAAACTGCCACACTAAATCTTTTCGATACACCATCAAATTATCAAATTTCAAAATTAGTAGCACAATGTTGGCACCAACTCTATTGCTGTGAACTGTGAAGTGGTAATTCAGTTACAGGCAATTAAAATAAGTAATATTCTCAGTAACAACTTATCAAAGCCCACATCAAATAGATGAAAAGGTTAAGTCACTCGTTGTACCGAATGTAGCTATACAACCATAACGATTGTTCATGTTCCGATAGAGTCGAGCAAAAAAAAAAAAAAATTGTTTGTGGACACTATCGCGAACACGCTGCCACTGCAACGCCACTCATTGGCGCACTACACGATAATTGTGTGATAAACACATCAACAGTGGTGCTGTTTTTTTTTGTTGGTAAAACCCCATTAAAAAATCGCGCCCCCCCCCCCCTGTCATGGAGCTTTGAAAGGGTATTAACATGTTTAGCACAGAACCGCTCCACTCGAAGCCCCTGGTCCCCTCTCTGTCCCATAACGATTATCACACACGGTGGAGTGATTCCTGGATCACGGGGCAAATGATTAATATTATTGTTGCTTTTGTTGCTGGTTATTCCCCTTTTTCAGGCGACACTTATTTGTGCGCCATTTAAAACACTTCGCAGCGTGCCACGAACAATAAACACGTTTCACGTAAACAATATAAACGATTTACCTGTCCGGACCTCGTTCGGGGAGAGAACTGCTGCCCTGCGTCATACTGGCGCACACAAACAAACGCCGGCAAACACACACACATACACTCGCACAACACTTGTGCTTGTGCCCGCTGCAAAGTTGCACAGCTTTGATGAGGGTACTGGCTATTATTTATACGACCACTTTTGCAGCACACCGCCGCTGCTCCTGCTACTGCTTTATGTTCCCTTTCTCACCAACCCAGTGCATGGGTGGGACTGCGGGTGGAAAAGCCCGATTAAGGGTCTCAGCTCGGCGGTGGGTGGGCACGTGCTCCTCGCAAATGCAAAACTCTTGCATCACGTACATTGGTATCATAAATTATAAAACTCATTATCGCCATGTTGTGAACAATTAATTCAATTATTTTGCCATCGACAGCTCCAAACAGTGGTGCGGGAGAAGGGAGGGGAAATGTTTTTTCCATGTTTGCCGAGCAAATAATGAGTCCACTATTACATGCCACTTTCTATGTTTAGGCGGTGCGTGGAGGGCTTTTGTTAGTTTCGTGATGAATGTGATGGGATTTACATGAGTTTGCAGAATGCGCTCCTTGTTTGGTGTGTTGGCAGACGTTAAATGTGGGAAAATTATGTTTAAATGTTTTGGAGCTCAATGGAGCTTCGCCAGTGCATTTGTAAAACGATGTGTACAGTAGGAAATCCTTTGTCAGGAAGCGCTACAGAATTATGTATGATTAAAAAGAGCATTTTTGTTGCTCATATTGCATACTTTTAGGCGGTATCTTTTGATGTATTGAATTTAATACATATTGTGAGCATTGGTTGAATTCCAACAGGATAATTTGTGATAATTTCATGCTATGAAACAATGAGCATGCTGCAACATATTTCAAAATCCTTGGCATTCCATTTTATTGTGCATTATTCGAACAGTGTGTTTTGCTCTAAAATGAATGTAATGATTGGTATGAAAACATTTGGCATACCTCCTGGGGTTAGCCCACATGGGAAGAGAACAGTGTTAAATAAAAGTTCATGTTGTTGAATAGAAATGTTTTAGCTTACTATTTTCAATCTCAAATCGAACTACACTACACCATCGAACACAAGTTTTGCATCCAATTAAGTGCTCACCTGTTTTGGGACCATTCTCGGTGCACTTATTTATCACCATTAGCTGCACCTAATTAAGCGTTTAGCTGGGGTTTAGCTTAGTTAACCACTTTTGCTGTATCTGCTAATGAAGCTTGTTTGCAAAAAGTGCTTTCGAGAAGGGATCTAGAAAGAAAAACACTCACTACACTCAGTCACATTTACCATGCAGATCGCATGACGTTCGTTTATCTTCATTAACCTCCACGCCACGTAAATGCACTATCATACCGCACTACAGAAACACCTGAGGACGAGTAGCGATTAGCAGTAAAACCAGCATGTGCCACACCAAGCAGCAGTTGTGGAAAGTTTGTCCCAAAACGGGCACCACACACACATACTGATTGACACGTAGTCGCCCGAGATGGACGGACGAAAACAACCTAATGACTTGAGCGCCGAAAGACTTGGGCTAGATAGTTTGCTTCTACTGCAAAAACGCTTTCCATGACGATGGAAAGTAATGCTTCTGGTCTTCTGAGGTACCACACTGAGCCGCTCTACTGTCGTTGGGAAGTTGCTGGAAGGGTGGAATTGTCAGCTGTCGTCTTAATTAAGCTCCCTTGCCCGTGCGGTCGATCGATTTTCCATCTTCTAATCACCAGCCACCGTTGCAGGCTCCGCTTTCTTCAAGACACTGGGAAGAGCGAGGCCCAAGCGTACATCGTCCGTACTTAATCAGCTTTCCAGACCCACTGCTCTCAGGCCGAAACATGCATGACAATCTAATTATTTTGTAATGTTTCCTCACCAGCAACCAGAGTCCGCAATCGGTTGAGTAAGCAAGAGTGCGCCAAGATGCTGGAATTATAAACCACCAAGAAGTTGAAGTGGAGGTGTGCCGTGTTACCAACGCAGGGCAGGACGTATTACTGCGCCCCGAAGCTCCTGCACCCACTGAAACCCCAAAACCACTTGCCAACATTGAATTAATGGTCAGAGTATAAACTTGTACGGTGCAAAGGACGACACAGGCGCCGGTAGATGGGCTGTTTGCCGACCGAGAACGATACAAAGTTAGGTGCAAGTTTCTTTGGTGTAGGTTCCGTGTTCTTCGGCAGTAATTCCTGAGCGGATTGGGGTGATAATCCCCCCCAGACCTGCTCTCGTGGCATCATTCGCTCTTTCTCCCTCTCTCTTTTCGTCCTCCGTGTGCGTTTGGACCGTTCCACCAAAGAAATATCAAGCTGTATCACTGATAGTGGGCTCTCTTCGCCTCTTTTCAATGACGCAACGCACAAAACTTGCTTGTCCGCTTTGACAACTATCTTGCAAATGCAATTCCCCCCTCCCGTGGCTGATGATGGGCAATGCCAAACTTGGAAGCAGCAAACTACACCTGCAGTCGTTGCCAGGCGCGAAATGAGCTGCGACAAAATTGACAGCGGTGCCGATCTTTCCCAAAACTGTCAGGCCGGTACAAAACAAATTAGTTGTGCCGCGTCGATTGCAAGATTCTGCCGTTGTTGGAAGCGCCTAGCCCCATGTCCCTGTGGGATCTTTTTCGCTGTAGGGGTTGAGGGTGCTTCAAACCGGAAGCGCTTGCCCAACCGTTGGGTTGGGTTGCGAAATATACCCGTCACCGTGTGGGGCCTTTTGCTCGTTCAGGTTCTCCCCTGCCGTGGAGCGTCGAGATGACACTAATTAGCAAAGCTGTGCTCGTGGACTGCTTTCGCTCTGGCTTGAGATGTGTCGTGTCATGTGGTGTGCTGGCTGAGATCTTACGGCGCTGGGCAGAACGAGGACTTTGGCAAGAGTTTTACAGGGTGAGATGTTTTTCGACGCAGAAAAGCAAATGGAAGATAGAACGGCAGAAAAGCGACGGAAACAGAATGTGTAAAACTCAACTCGACACAGATGATGAAGACTCTTAAGCTTTTGAAAAAGTTGTACAGCTTTCTCACACCACCACGAGGCTGGAAACGATGTTTAGGGACGGAGAGAGCTCTAGAGGGTGTTTTTTCTTCTGGCTCTCAGTGTGTAACTATTTCCGTTTATCTTGTTCGGGTTTCCGTGTTGACTTAGTGAAAAATTAGCTTCTACAAGAGCAAAATCGCATAAAAAAGAACGTTCATCTTGTATGTAAGTTTGCATCAGGAGGGTCCAACTCATATAATGGGACGTTGTGTATAGTGGTTTTTTTATTGAAAATAGATAAAGTAGTTATGGAAATGACCGTATTTCAAAGTGAACGTATTGATTTTTTAAAAGTAATTATAACATAATCGCCGGTCTCGTAGTACAGTCGTCAATTCGTACGACTTACCAACATGCCCGTCATGGGTTCAAACCCCAAATAGACCGTGCCGCCATACGTAGGATTTGACTATCCTGCTATGGGGGGTATTCGATAAGTCACTGAAAGCCAAGCCCACAAGTGGTACAGGCAGGCCTTGACCGACAACGGTTGTTGAGCCAAAGAAGAAGAAGAAGATAACATGATCGAATACCTCCAGTATCAGTAAAGGTTTCAGCAAGAGCAGTGAAAAAGTTAACACATAATTTATGTTCAGTAGTGAACTATTTCAAGATCAGTTTCACTATGTAAAAGTATTGTAAAGTTTGATCCTGAGAGGGATGTAATAAAAAGAAGTTCTTTAAAATATATTCGTACCATCACACAGATCGAAATATTGTACCAAATGTACTAATTCACTTACGAAACATTTGGCAGGTGCTTGAAGTTTAAATAACCGCTTCAACAGTTAAACGCTTTGCCAGTGGTGTACGCTTAGGACAGATACAGCTTTTCGTACTGGATAATCACATACAAAAAACATATTTTCAAAAAAAAAACAATCAACGAGAGACTACAGTCTGTGGCAATATTTATGCGAATACCGATATAAGCGGTCAAATACAAAAGAAATTGCTTTTTTGCTAATATCTTCAAACCACTTAAAAACTAAAAACATTCTAATTGAATAGTTGAATGGTTGAGTTGAGTTGAAGTTATCTTTTTTTTTATTAAATAGTTACGTTTGTTTTCACAACATTAGTCAATTTTACTTTAATCGTCGGTTCTTCGGGTTAAGCAAACCTTGATTTGTCTTTCAAATTAAAAAGCCAATGAAAATAATCTAAAATAACAATCACAATACCACAACAAGATTTTTTTGCCCAAACTAAAATGTTCCATTTCCCAAAATATCTCAAAAATATTCTTTAAAAAAAATCACTTACTTTCGGCCCTTGCCAATTTACATTTACGACACCGACACCGACCATATGTTTGACATCCCTGTCCGCACGTGTTGTTACCGTCCGACCGTGACCGTCGTGTGCTGTCCTGATGAAAGAGCATAATCTCACCAATTCTGTGTCCCCGAGGGGCCGTGAGCTTATTCTGAGTAGAATACCATGGCTGTTGTCACCTGAACTGCCCTTTTTTGGAGCAGTTCACGTTCGTACGTGAAAGTTCGTTCCACACAAACACACGACAGAACAAGCGTGTTTGCTATTTGTGCACGCCACCGTCCACCAAGGCACGTCTTGTGCGGCCAACAATCTTGCGCCGTGTTTGTAATTCGCATTCCAGCCAACACTTGAGGCGGCGGCGCTCTTGAGTGCCAGGATTCGGCCGGATTACCCGGTGCACTGTGTAGCGAACAAGCCACCACTTGTCCACGCCCAAAGGTTGCAGTAAACAATTCCATTATGCAAAGCGTTAAGGTGAAACTTTTTCGACCGAGAAGGTAAAGGAAAAGCAAAACACACTTACGCACACACCTACAGAAGCACAGCACGTGGCGAATTTCGGTGCCTCGGCGTGAAGTCAAAACCGAGATTGAATTTCTTCCTCATGTGCATAAGAAGCCGTCTGCTCATCACCCGGAATGGAACAAGTTTGGCAAATGCCGGCAAATGTAAATTAGATTGTTATGGGTGCGAAGCGCAATACTCAGTGCGTTGCGTAGGCTTCGGTACAAACCGGAGTATGTGCATTAACGAAAGCTTCTCAAATGAAGACCTCCAAATTTGTCACTGGTGGCAGCTAAAAAAAACAACGCTCTACACCTGAGCAACGTTTTCTGCAGGTTGTACTCGGTTTGTACTCGGCAATCATTTTCATTCCGTTTTTTCAACCCTCCATTTTCCTCTCTTCCACAGAATATGAAGCCAACGGACCGCAACTAGCAGCAACTATGAGACAGCTAGCGGTAGTGATGATAATTTTAAATATAAATTACGGTAAGTACCGCTATCCACAGCAGCTTGTTATTGCTGGTAGCATCCGGGGCGGGGTTTTTTCTTCCTCCCCTCCCCATTTTAGGCTCAACAAAACGGAGAGGCGCATGGTTTGCCGTTGTTGCGGTAGGACTTTATTTTTTTCCTTTTTTTTTTTTGGTTTCTTTTTGCATCTTCACTTTTACCTCTCGAACTCATCTCGTTTGGGGGAATAATTCTCCATCACCACGACTACACTAGATAAGTTCCCGGTCGGCCTTCCGTGGGGCCTTTTCTCTGCCTAGCTAGCTGCAGCAGACCGTTTCCGCGGAAAGCACACCACCAGCGGCAATGCTTGCTTGTGGTTTTGCAATTTTCACTAATAACACCGGCAGCAGTAGACACTACCTTCGTACCTTTGTGCAGCAGCTACACTATGTCGCCATGTTTTTCCTAAACCCTCCATTTTGTGCCTCCCTCTTTTTCCTTGCCGCATTCCCGCGTCCACTCCACGCCTCTTCGGATTCACGATACTTTATAGTTGGCAAACGGCTTTCGGCATGGTAGGACCGTTTTTCCTGGGAAATCAAATTAATTTGGTACAAGCGGCAAGCACAAGAGTGAGCAGCAGTGAGGGGAAAAGCACCGAAGGCTGCTAGTGGAAACAGCACCAGCAACAAGCCGTCAGCCCGCCCCGGTCTGTATGCATACGTTGCGCACCGTGAAAATAAACCTTCCGGTGTGTATGGTTTGCGGAGCGTTGCTGTTCGTTGCCATGACGGGCCTCGAACCCGGTTTCCCGGTTGAAGGCTGGGCGCTTGTTCGTGTAGTATTTAATTCCCATAAATTAAATACTTCAGTTCTCGTGATGGAGCCGGAGAGACACTGGGGGGGAAGCACTCGATGTAGCGTAGCGTGCGCTACCTGCTATCTTTTTACTATGCATATGCGTTCGAAGCGCTGTTATAGTAAAAGCTCATAATAGCGAGAGTTTCGATTTTAACAAGGTAAACTGTTATGCCATTGTAGGGGAGTGTGTGAAAACACTGCTTCCAAGTCATTCAAGCATCCGTGTTGAGGGTGGCGTATTTAGGATGCGTGCTTGAGAATTGTGAGCGAACGTGAACGGCTGAGGATGCGTTTTGTGTGTTGCATGTTGTAATTGTAATTAGAAGATGAAAAGGGGAATGTTTTTGGAAGGGATTTTGATTTCTATGAGCTCTAAATTCGGAGTAATGATTCGATATGAGAAAATGCATGAAAAAAGTCAAATCTTTCTTGGTATTGGTACTGCACAAAACTATCAGCTACAACCAGTGCCCCATTGTTTTGAGCTTTTAGCTACTAGGAAATTAACAGGCAATTTGATCTTGTTCAAAAAGTGTCTAGCTTACAGTAAAGTACATTTTTGTGAAAGTCTGTTATTTTAATTTGCAGCTATCGGAATATTGTCTTCACAGATCGATGAATATTGTGCTATGATATGTTATTTTGATTTTTTTTAACTGGTGCACTAAATCGAAGTCATTAAATCGCTTAGCAATGGAGACTGTTCGGCTTTCAGTGAGTCTCATGAACATCACGCCTTTTTTTCGTTTATGTATGGCTTTACAAGAAACTTTAAGATATTTGCATTTGCAGAAGCATAATTAAAGCGTGTTCTCACCAATATATCAAGAACGTTTTGCTATAAGTTGTCCAACTATCAAGGAAGTCCCATAGTCAGGGAACAGGAGAAAATATGACATGTTCTATATTTAGTAGCCACCACTGTAAGTATCAGACAGCCTATTTCCAGTGCCAATTCAACATAGGAGCTACCTACTGAAACCAATCTACACTTCCCAGGAATTTACTCAGAATGCAAAGGGTTTAGCTTTATTTGTTTGATGCTACTGCTTCGAATGCAAACTACATCGTTTCATCTCATGAGAATGGATTACGAATCACAAGAATTGTCCGTTTTTACCGAACAAATGAAATAGATTACCATGGAAACGTATCGAACCTTCGTAGCTACGATACCGGTTAGCTCGATCGAATATATTATTGTATAGTATGTTCGGAATCGTTTTAGCTACTTCGTTGCCTTCTCAAAAGTCAGGACCAACCATTCCACAAAAATTAGAGAAATGAAAACCAACATGCTCAAGCTATACATTTTTGGTAGTGACATCCATAACAAACTTGATTCGGTAAAAGAAAACTGGCACACTGACGCAACGCATTGGTAAAAATATTCCAAATTTTGTGAAATGTTTTAATTTGACTGTACGTTTGCAGTGCATTTTTTGAAGTACAGCTTATTGACGATGGAAATTATTTAGTTACAAACTACTATACCAACGATTATTTGGACACTTATGTAATATTTAATAAATTTCTTGAAATTTCACGCATTTTGGCTTCAATTTCTAGCAAAAGAATAAAAATAAAAACCAAGTTTTACCAAGGAAAGGGAATAAATAATCATAAATTGCTGAATGACAAACCACAAACGTAAATTCAAGTTTTGACTTCAATCTGCAAGCAATGCAATATAGAACATTTTTATCAATTTCTGACGAATCAATCACGCAGAAATAAGATATTTTGACAGCTGGAGATATACTGTAGAATGAAAGCTTCATGTGCCAATACCATTTCAATTTATTTCAGGTTTACTTGAATATCATTCATTTGTTGTACTCCATGCTAAAAAAAGACTTTTTTTCCAAAATCAAAATAATTTAATAACAAAAAAAAGCAATTTTAAAAAATAATACCAAACAATTTCCCAACGCAATTTCATCGTATCATGTCAGTATTTAGATAGATATAGTAACACCGACTCTATCAAAAAAATATCCCATTTAATCACGCGTGTGTAATAATGAAATGATTGTAGAGTCAAATAAATACACGAGAACCATTTTGCACACTTTATGATGCCTGGCACGGCTTTAGAAAGTATTTTGAAAAACAAATCATTTCGTTTTGATAACGATAGAGTAAATTACACGACAGCATTGCGTTCAATCTGCAATGTACACATAATTTGTAATAAAAGAATAAACTATTATTGTGACATAAAACTAAGGACAAGGTTTTATGCTTCAAAACTAATGAAAAGCTTCTAAATAATAGAAAATGGTTCCAATTATCACTAGATGCATTCACTGAAGCTTTAACACCAATTCGTGTCCATTATTTCAATGACTGAATTTACTTCTCATTAATCATTATTCACTTCGCACTACCGCTACCCCATCTTTTCCAGGTCGCCTTCACTGCTCTTACACCATGGACATCGACGAGCCGCACACGTACACCCCACCGAAGCACTACTACCAGACGTCCTCCTTCGACGACAACGAAATCAACGACGACGGTACGGCGAAGAGTCCGCTCGATCGCGGCCCTTACTTTGACATTTCGGCCTCCCGGAACGTAACCGCGCTGGTGGGCAACACGGCCTATCTCAACTGTCGCGTCCGGAACCTGGGCAATCGGACGGTAAGCAGCTCCCCCGGCCGAGGTCACGAGGGGATTGGGATGATTTAATTAAAAATATCCGTTTTCATCTGTCTCCAAATCTCCCCCCCCCCCTACCTCCCGCACTATAGGTTTCGTGGATCCGGCATCGGGATTTGCATCTGCTGACGGTCGGCAAGGCGACGTACACCTCGGACCAGCGCTACCAGAGCGTGCACAATCCCCAGCTGGACGACTGGTCGCTGAAGGTAAGTGGGCGTGCGGTCGCCTCCTTCGGAAAGCTAGAATTTTAATTCCAGCGACACTTCGAGCCCCATTCACTGTCGGTGGCGAATCCAACCCGGTTGTGCGGTGTGGGGATGAAGAGGTCATTTTTCTGTCACGTAACCAGCTTTTACAGCTGTCTGCTTTTTGGGATGCAAACACAAAAAAAACACAACCTTCGCCATCTTGTCGGTCATGAACCTGACCGGTAATTATGCCGGTAAGATCCCAAAATGTTGGGACCCAAATATGCGACGGTGTAATGAAAGTGATAAAAATAAATTGAATTTAAGCTGGCATAACATTGCCCACCCACTCAGAACGATGCTGACACGCACGCACAACCACACACGCAGACCAAACTTGGCTAGGCTGCGCTAAATAATCCAGCCCCAAATAAGCGTCATTCAAACCTTCTGCCCTTCAAACCAGGAGGTTTGTTCAAACCAAAGGTTCTCAAGGTTGGAAAGGGGTAACGATTTCGCTCGTTTGTAAGTGGTTAAATAAATTCCAGTCCCTTCCCACCCCGTGCCGCAGTATGATCCACCTGCCACAGATGGCACTTTCCGGGCGAGATTAGTTTCTTATCGGGCGCGCGCCTTAATTGCGATTGTTTTGGAACATTAATTATGACACACCGTATCGTGACGGGTTGATCTAGCTGCTGCCGTGGATGATCGCCGTAAATGCGCCTTAAATCTAGATCCGCTTAAAGTGTCGCAAAGTCCCAACCAAGTGGCTACGGTCTCTAGGCCACATAAATATGGCCAAGGGCACGGCCAAGGCGTTCGTGGCGGTGGCACGGTGGCGGTGAACGTGATTTCTCTGCCAGTTGGCCAATTTTGCTAATCTTCGGAAGCGGCACTGTGGAATTAAACAATCGCTCTCACACAGCGCCACAAGCCACAATTCTCGGAAAACTCGAGTAGTACAGCAGCTTCAGTCACAGTTTGAATTGGGAGTACGGGCAGGACTTACTGCTTGCTTCTAGCGGCACCAAAACAGCGCGTACTTCATTCGGATCCGTTTAAGATGTTTATCGGTTAATTTATCGACCTTATATTTGGAAAAGCTTCCTCCGGCTCTTGCTCCCCGCCCAGCTGAAGGCGGGTTGCTGATCAATTTTGAGTGGTATTATTCCTCTTTCCCCCAACATGGCAATGCGGAGGAAAGGAATGTGATAAATATATTGAGTCACGCGCTTAAGTCAGACGCTGGCACAGAAAATGGAGCCAAGGCGAAAAAACATTGTGTCACCATCGACCACGACCGGCATGAACCGAGCCGGCAAGGCGTCTGAGTTTCGGGCACAAGGCATAATTTGTAGAAAAAGGCCGTGTCTAAATTGAACTTTCTCTCTGTTCTTGGTTCCCACATTCTCCCTCTTTACTTTACTTACTCCCCCCCCCCTGCTTTGTGGTAATGCTTCAGTAAAAGCTTTTTGCTGCTTCGCCTTCGCTCCACTCGAACAAACCAATCTGCCCGCGCTTGATGATTAGCGGAAATGGACTGGAAATGATAGAACGTGCCCCCTCCCGATTGGCCTCCGGAAGCGAAGGGCTTTTGTTTTGCCAGATCGTACTGCTTTGCAATTCGTTCAAAATTCATTCCGACCGTCCGAAAAGAGATGGAAGCCCGAACGTGCCTGATGCGATACGGAAGGGGTTAAAGGGTTAAGTAGGGCGAAAAGAAAAGAATCACAAACCCGCCAGTCACACAGTCCGACTGAAGCAATGTCTCGAATGGAGAGAAAAAAGAAGAAGATAGAACGAATGCATTGCAGAGCATTTCGGGGCAGGGGCAATAATATTAATCACTAGCTCGTGTGACTAATGGGTTGCGTTTATCCAGAGTTTAATTACTATCATCCGTTTGCTATTCGCTTGCGGTGCGGAGTGGCAGCAAAGAAACGGGACGTCCCTACACTTTCACCACACAGCTGCTTCTGCGGAAGGATTCGTTTCGGAAAGCAATGCGGATAAAACGAAGTAGGAAACGCAAAGACAACCCAGCAACACACTTCGGAATGCGAAGTGGTCGCCCGGTGGTACAATAAAACTATTATAAACAGGAAAGCATTACACTGGCGACCTCCGGTCGGGTTTGGTCGATGATAAATGTTGCCCTCGAACACGCTGGATGCCCACCAGTTCATCCAATCAATCCATCTTGTTGGCTAATGGGAGTGAGGGGGATGGGCGATGGAGTGAGTGTATGGGATTTTAAAACAAACCGTTTAGGGATAGTGGATGGATTGTGCTACTTAGAACGACTAAAAAGGATTTCGGCGTCACTGCCAGCAACAACGAGCTGACCAATAAACATGGATGGGTTAGGAGCACAACTATAATTAATGAACATACGAATAGATTTATTTTAAATGCAACACTTAAGTGTGAAACAGGAAATAATAAATGCTCTATAATTCCATGGTGAATCAACGAAAATTAATCGATTATTTAACTCCCCAAATGCGATAGACAAGGGATACTCCGGTTCGAAAGACCAAATTTTGAGTATGAAACTTTTAATCATGTATTGGAATATCTCAATGGTTTGTGATGAACTGTTTCAACTGTATAATGGGAT
This sequence comes from Anopheles gambiae, assembly GCF_943734735.2. Lineage (NCBI taxonomy): Eukaryota > Metazoa > Arthropoda > Insecta > Diptera > Culicidae > Anopheles > Anopheles gambiae. Next base: position 29,136,282 of record NC_064602.1, read on the forward strand.
ATTATAAGCATACTGTTTACACGTTCACAATGATTTAAATTGTCTTTATATGTCCCAAATGATATTTGCTCGAAATTGTTTTCCCATTTCTGTTCGATTAGTACTCGATACGCTTGAAATTGTGATTTTGTGTGTGATCAAGTGTGTTGAAAGCGCCAAGATTTGGTGTGTTCGTAAATTAGACGTTCCTCTATCGATAGACGATGCTGTCGAGCTCATTTTTCATTCATAGCTATGTATTTCTGATGAAAAACAAAATATTCTTTTGTGTGACGTTATTTTATAAAAAAAAATTTTTTTAAAGAATACAATGGGAACATGGCCAACTATAACGATAGGAAACATCATTTCCGAGTGAATCTAGAAGAAAGTAACGAAAAAGAAGCATCACAGTTGATTTTAAAAGACTTTTTCAGAATTCTGAAGTTTAAGGCTCCAGTTTAAGGGAATTTTCTCGAATGCCCGATTATTCGTGCTCGAAAATGTCAATTGAGTAAGGCTCCAGTTTAAGAGAATTTGCACGAATTCCCGATTATTCATGCTCGAAAGTGTCAATTGGGATGGTTTTCAATATCAGAAACTTTAATTTGATTTTGTTTCATAACTTTCTGTGCAAATAAAATGCTCAACATGCTGTAAATGTGTGTTTTTATTCAACAATTTTTGCTTACGTATTTACGTATAACTGTTTTCTATAAGCTAATCTGTCTTGCTTTATGTATCCTCTTCGTTTTTTGTATCGGTCTCTTACTCTTGTTTTTGTTAAATCGATTGATGTTTAATATTTATAATTTTTTGCTCTGTTAACTCAGTTATTTTTTTCTTATCGTCTTGTTTTCTTTATGTGTGTGTCTTCCTTTGTTTATTATATCCAGTTACTGTTGAGATTACGGTCAAATTAGGACTAATTTAGGAGTTTGTGTTGCTATAACATGTTATCTTTTGACTTTTTAACAACAGCTTGACTAAACAAAGTTCAAAATTTAGCAAATGATAAAATATATTGGGCTAACAACGGTGAAACCTAAATTCAATCGAAACTTAGTTCTGAAAATGTATTTAAAGATTATTAAATGATTGTTTAAAACGTTAAAATTGAATCAATCCACTGTTAGAATTTTGAATTTAATATATAATATTCGACAAACCCCTTTTATTAGTCTATATTTGTAGACTTTCCTGTTTCTGCTTGACTTTGCGGCATGTAAAGCCAACTTCAATAAATACATAAGAAATACAAAAATACAAAAAGCAAAATTGTAAAAACAATTGCTGTAAACTTGAAAAAAAAATGTTACAAACTTTTATTAAACTGTATAGTAAAAAGTTGCAAAATTTTCTGTTCGCTGTGATCTTTTCGTAAACAGTTTGCAATTTCTCTCTATCATTTTAAATTATTCGATCGCAATTGTTCCACTACAACATTGAAAATCCTGGAAATGATTGCAATGCATACGATTGTTTTCAAATGTTGATACCCTTTGTCAATTTCCGAGAAAGAAGTTAATTACATCTTCCATATAGTGACTATCAAAAAGACCCATGAAGTCTTGATTCCATGAATCGTTCAGATTTCCATGCAATTTTATTCCATTGATTTGCATTAGAGTCATTGCAAGGAATGAAAGAATCGTACCGAGTTCCCTCCTCTGCTGAAAATGCTATTATCAGTCCGCAAAATATCCGCTTTCCATTTATCCAAACTGACAGCCACTCAGACAAACGCTGGCATTTCTGTCGCACTCCCCAGTTGATGCATTTCAGTTGGTCATATATTTTCTTTCGTTTTAAAATGACCAACAGTTCCTCTAAATCGTCACACAAAACCGTACCATGGTTATTTTTGCTAATCTACGCTTAATTATTTGCTTCCCTATATTCCCGCTTATGCCTTGTACCTTGCAAGCCGCTGGTTTGCTGTTCCGAGTGTCAGTTTTTAAAACACGCTCATTTTTATCCCTGTTGCCACCGGTTTTGTGTGAGCTGAATGTGATGATTTTCTTACTTTATCACCATTTGCCGACTGTTTCCTGCAAAGGTCTCTTTGTGTGTGTGTGTGTGTGTGTGTTTTCCTCCAACTGATATTTGTAGAGTTGACAGTTTTTGTTGAATTATTTCCGCCCTCATCGGACACGTTCCGGTTTTGCGTCGCTCCCTCTAAATGTCGCATGCTACTAAATCGTAAAAGCGTATCCGCAAACAGAGTGGAATTGAATGTCAAACAAAAACGCACCACCCCATTCAAACACACACACACACACACACATACCAACACGCTCCAAGAAAGAGAGACAGAGAAAGGAATGCATAAAAGCGAGAGATTGGGGCGCACGCACAAAACGGTGTACAAGTTGTAGATTTCTTCGTTTACTGCACTGCATCAGCACATCCGGGCCCAGCTTCACGTCTTTTGGCCGATGGTGATAAGCAACGGTCCGGAACCGTTTTCATCCTCTCTTTCTTGGCCCCTGCGCTCCACCAGTACGCTTTAAATGGAGCAGAAAAGGAGCCGGCATCTTATCGAGGGATACAGATCAGACTAATTGTCCTTAGCCCGTGCCCGCTTTTCTGTTATCGTCGCCTTCCCTACACGCTACCCGCTACAGAGCACGAATGCAGACCGGCCAATCGACATGGCGCATACCGAAACCGCTTCCGGAGGTCAAGTAATTAGCACTGTAGCGATGTGCGCTCCCTTTCCTTTCGGTGCAAACCGGACGCTTCTTTAGTTTTGCACAGCAGCAGATACAAAACTAAGCTGAAGATGAAGACAGAAATTTCCACGAACGTTTGCCAGACGACAATATTGTCGCTTGACTTGTCGGGTCATCCCTTTTTCCAAGCAAGTTACAAGATGGACACAGTCTTTGCGCTGCTTTGCAGTTTTTTTTTGAAGAAGCGAAAGGGTTTACGTAAGAGTTGCTTTGGAAAGCTTTCGATTGTGGGGCAACGAGCCCCAGCAAACCGATACAGCCAATCGATATCACCGTATGCCCACGGGGCATCTTCCCGCAAACACGAACCCCGGTCCCAAATTGTACAGTTTGATGCTGGGCAATTGCTGTTATGATGACTTCAATCAAGTCAGCACACGACCGATACAATCTTGTCAGCGGTTGAGAGGTCGCAAAAGCTTATCCGGTAGCCCGAACATCGATAGCACCGGATGCCGTTCCTTTGCTAGCATTCCGCACCTGATACCGCCATTTTAATCCAAACGCACACACACACACACACAGAAACATCTTACTTTCTACACCGTTCGATTCGATTTGTTCAGAAACGGGCCCCCAGGGAGGGAGAAAGGTGAAAGCATCCGATAGTATCTCGTTCGAGTTCGATCTCGATAGTAGCCGACCACACACCCAATAATCTCACAATGTCGTCCTTGGTTCGAGGAATTAGACCAAAGAAGGACACGCTGGAATGTCTTCCGGAATGTACGTGAGAAAGTGTGTGTGTGTGTGTGTGTCTTAAATGAAAGAAGCAGCAGCAGCAAAAAAAACGAAGAGCTGATGCTGATCTCGACAACTCTATTATCACCTTGCCGGATGTCTTCTCTTATCGGCTGTGGTACCGTTCGGTGCTATTGAACCATCGTCTAGCTTGAGCGTTGTCCACTGCTGGACCACTAATCCTGACCCTACGTGCGCTCTCTGTTACACATTTTCTCACTCTATTTCTTTTCCCTCCCCGACAGGTGCTCTACCCTCAGCAGCGTGATTCCGGTGTGTACGAGTGTCAAATCTCCACGACACCGCCCGTCGGCTACTCGATGACACTGTCCGTCGTTGGTAAGTACTGTGCGTAATGCAAAAGTCATTAGGGTTCGGCAGGGGTTGAGTAGGTGTGACCGTACAAACAAAGGTGTACCGGCTAGTGAACCTTGTCCGAGCTGGTTAGAGCAGAGGAGAGAAAAATAGTATGCGAAGGGTTTGTAGATATCTTATCGCTGTGAAAGATGCTCTTCATAGGACATGAGACTGAAAGAATGGCTGAAGGCATGAATGTTGATAGTTATTTATCATACAAGAACTTGACCTGTTTCATAATTTTTTTGTCTCAACAGGTTTTTCTATTAAGTAGATTGAATTTGCCGGCAATATTGCCTAGCTTTAGGCGTTTATAATTAACTGCTTAATTAGTGCGCCTGAAGTTATGCCTTCGGTATGGTAGATGATTGTTTTTAATAAATTATGTAGGATGTTACGTAGTCCTAATTTAGGAGTTCCGTTTATAGTTAACTGTTTCATTAGCACGCCTAAAGCTAGGCAATTTGCTTGACAAAATAATACTATTACTTGATTAAAATAGGCCGATGTAAGTTATTATAGTCATAGGAGATTCAAGTTCAAATATCCTATCTACCGTTGAGTTAGTTATTACGCCTCAAGATATGCTTTTTCCATGGCAAAATATTACCAATAGTTGACAATTTTGAAAGATTTCAGCTTCAATTATTAGTAAAATTTTGCAAAATTATTAAACAACACTCGGAAAACATTGAAATAGCATTCCTAACACTTGCGCATCCACTCACTGTGCCTGCTGGCCAGATGATATCGCATTTTCACTACAATTAATGGCCGCTACGATCATCATCATCATCATCACCATCACCATCAACAACAGCATAGCCTGCGCTATCAGCCGGGGATAAGTTTTGTAATAATCCTCCAGCTGCAAATGGCACCAGGATGGAGGGTTTACATAAAACATGGGCTCCAAAAATTTCAATCTTCGCTTCGCTAGTTAATCGTTTGCTAGCTCCGGGTTTTTTTTTACTGCTGGTGAGCTGAAGCAACGACTACAGGGGAAGCTTTTCGGATGGGAGAGAAGGATCGGTTGAGATGGTAGTTCATTTTCCGGTTACGGATCTTACCGTCGGAGGGTTTTTTATACCTTTACCTTCTCACCTTTTTTTGCTTACGAGCTTGTTGAGCTTTGAGTAATACACGTTTTTTCGCTTCCCCACTGCCGTTGCCGGCGACACCGTGCCCACCCGGCAGCGGAAAGGCCCTTCCGGTGGCGGCGGAAGGTGCACGGGAACGGCTCTAAATAAATAATGCACCATCCCGAGCCCGTGGCACCTGATTGGCCGTCTTACCGTAATAAATCTTAATGTCTTCGGTCGTGGATGGAATCACGTAACCTCACGCGGCCGAACAGCGTCCTATGCCGTGGGATGTTTCATGCGCTCCAGCGCGCTTCCATTTTATGTGTCCCCGGTTGCGGCTCGCTAGGGCCGGTTTCCGGTTTCCTGTGCTGTGGGGTTGGTTAGTTTTTTTTGTCTTGCTGTTATGTACGATACACAACAGCAGGCACAAACACGAAATGGAAAGGAAACCAAAGGTGACTGAGCGAGGGAAAAAAAACAGAACACGTATCCTCGTTATCGGATGACAGTTGTGCTGACCTTCGTTTTACGTCAACGATAAATATTCCACTCGTTTTAATTAAACCTGACCTGATGAGAGGATGGGAGGGAGATGGTGCAAAGATGAAATGTGGGTCAAAGCTCACTCAGGGCTGCTTAAAGAATCGTAACCTGGCGAGGGAATGGAAAGATCTTAATTCCGAGGAGGTCCCATAGTAACTGGGCGTCTCCATTAGGAGCGTCTGGGAAGGGGTGGGCCAAGGGAGGCAGCGGTAACTGTGGTCGTGATACGATTACGCGCCCGAGTAGGGCGATGATATGATAGGTTGATGATAGAGGACTAAATGAATATTTGACACTTGGCATCGGCCAAAGGTTAATGTGGCGTCAGCCGTCCTTTGGGTATATATGTCATTTCGTGATTTCGTTACTGCGAGAAGGATGTCAGGAGAATTTTCCACAAGGACACGTTCTGTTGTTTTATGTTAACACTTTGACCACCGGCCTGACGTCACAGTTTTTGAATGAGCACGTAGCGCATGGCAAGAGAGCGATGAGAGCGACAGTTTCTCGTGCCATTGTTATCACTCTTTTGTTTCATGGCGATAAGCGGCGTAGCACATGTCGTTCTCGTTCTCTCTTTCATTGAGAATCATTGAGAGAATCATTGAGCGTCAGAAGCACAGCTGAACGGTGAGCAAAACCGTCATGCGACTTTATATGACACGGCGGTTAAAGTGTTAAAGCTTAATATTTATCTGTTTTATACATGATATTCTGCACATCACCGGCCAAATTGACGCACCTTGTCAAAATTGCACAGTGGGTAGTTTGGAACAATTGCCGTGATAAACACGGGCACTTATTGCATGAAAATTGTAAAAGCGTGAACTCTTGGTTATTGCTACAATTCGATATATTTTACTAGTATTATTTGTAGTATTTTTGTATTTTTGTAGTATTTGTAGTATTTTTGTATTTTTGTAGTATTTTACTAGTATTTTTACTAGTATATTTTACTAGTATTGTTCGTTTTAAAGATAGAACTTTTTTTAAATTGTATAATATTTCATGGATTTATTATCAAAAAATATTATTATTATTATTACTATTATCAAAAATTATGTTTTTTTATTTATCCTTATAAACAAGCATTACTTCATAATGTTCGTGGTCACGCTCGGTCACACTTACTTTTTGGCCAAATGACTGGCATTGGCATTTAGAGTAATGTAAAGAATACAAAACCTTTGAAGCTATTGGGCCATTTTTGACAACGGATGTGGTTAAGCATAGAGAAAAAACCTATGATATGGGCTATTTCTAAGTTTATAACTGTTTGTTGGGGAATTTAAGACATTAAAAGTAACGAAAAAAGTCTAAAAAAAGTTTCAATCGTTTAAAAAGCTTAAGATATTGGTTAAAAAAATTGGTTTGTGAAAGAACACTTTAGATTGTTAAGGAAAGCATACGCAATATTTTGTAAAATTGAGAGTAAATTATGCATATTTTTAAAAATTTTAGACTTTGATGATTTTTTACTGATAAACTATTTGTTATAAAATTTGTAGAAAAAAATGTACCTTAGTTTACACGTTAGGTATCGAACCAAAAATTGAATTGAGAAAAATATTATTTTTATTTTTGAATGTTCTTACCAGCAAAGCGGGCACGCTATGCATTGGTTTTACATGCTCATAACACATTTGAAATACCTTTTGAAGCTACTTTTTTAAATTGTATTCTTTACATAGCTTTCTCCCAATGTATGTACACGTTACATATAATCAGTAATGTATTGTTGAGCCAAAAGGACCCACTGCAGTAAGCCCTGTAATGTTTATTGAAAAAATCTTCCCATAGCTCACCCCAAAGTATCGAGATTAGATAAAATCTATAAATTCAAACCATAAAACGATCGACGCCGTTCGAGCCCTCGGTAAACAAGCACACAGAAATTGCTTCGTTTGCACCGGCCATACACGACCATACCGGCCCATTGTCCAGGGGCACTAGTCCTTATCCGGGGCCGGCCCATTGCAACCCAGTCGTTTATTTTCTCCTCTCAAAAGCATGCGGTCCTTCGCATACATCTTAGCGGTCCGGAAGCATTACGGCTATCAGGGCCAACTTTTCCACTGCCCGGAAGGTGGAAAGTAACACCGTACATCACGCCCGTAAACCTTCATCATTTTCTCACTCTAACCGTTCATGTTTCTTATTTCTTTTCTCTCTTCCCGCACAGAGCCCGTCACATCGATAGTTGGAGGACCGGACCTATACATCGACACCGGTTCGACCGTTAATCTGACCTGCATCGTACAGTATCTGCCCGAGCCGCCACCGCTGATCCAGTGGACGCACAACGGCATGGTAAGACCCGATACAGCAAGGAAACATACACAAAAAAAACGCTCACCCTACTCCATTGCTTCCCGCCCACTAATCCTTGAGCCCCGAACTCGGAAGTTAAAGCTACTCGTCACACCTTCCCTTACAACAAGCGGTGGTCAGTGGAATGGTCATGGGAAAGGCTCTCAATGTGTGTGTGTAAAGATGCCCGCATTTCCGTGCACCGGTCATGTTTATCTTTGATTAGTGTGCTGTGACTGTTAGGACAGAAGGACTGAACCGAAAACTCCGACCTTTTCAATCGGGTGGACCGGGGCCTCGTCGCAAGCTGCCTTATTAAATCTGCCTTCGGAAGGTTTGCCAATAGGCGGAATGGGCGGAAAGTGTTTTGCCAGCGTGGCAGGGAATTGTTGTACGAAAGGTTTCTGGGGCATAAATGGCTCGCCTGCGATGCCGAAATAGGTCGCCAATGCCGAAAATCCACCACAAACTAACTTCCAACCAAACCATCACACGGCAATAAGGGGGGGGGCGGTGTGTGGGAATTGTTTATCGAAACATTTCTCCCACCCCTCTCTCCCTGTTTCCATTCTTTACCTTTCGGGATGGCTTCTCGACCCGGGGTAAAGGTAAATATTGTTTCAGAGCGTCCCCGGCACCGGCAGGGACACGGAATCGCCTCAAGCGCTTTCGCGTAGATACTTTGCCGAAAATGTCTTCTGGTTGCCCTTTCCTTGCCTTTCCAAAAAAAAAGGTAAACGATGTGCTGCTGGCTACAAAACAAACACGATACGATACGATGCGATCAATCGTGAAAGGGTTTTATCGATGAGGGAAAGGGGAACAGGCCAGCTAACCTGCAACCTGATGGTGAATGTGAAATGAGATTTGAGATAATGCTCGTTTTATCCCTGGTGATAAGGCAACCTTAGCAAAAAGGGGCTAGCAATATTTTCCCCTGCTGTAACCCTGCTTTAATGCTGCTGAGCATGAGCAGTGCTACCGGGAGGGGATTTCACTTATCATCATCAGCAGAGCTAATAATAATCTTTTACCTAACAGATACACCGTGTACTCCCATCCGTCAAATCGGTCAAAACTGATGGAGTGTAAAATTTTACCAGACAGCCTGGCCGGGTACTTGGCAGCCGGGCATGAAATGAGAATGCATTTATTAACCCTAGCGAACGACCTTCGAACCTTCATTTTTGTGAAGGTGAGATTAATTTATTTACAAAAAAAAAGATAACGAACAACAAACACAGCATACTGTAACGAGCTGCTTATAAGTTACCCTTTTTTCTCCTTACCCAACATGACATTGATTTGACGTTTATGCTCGAGCGGTGAAAGGTTTCGGTGCTTGCGAAAAAACGGCTTCGGCACCGGAAAAGTTGTCAATTTTTTACGTTGTTGAAGGTAATGAATTTTTAAATTGCAATCAACAGCCGGTCTCGGCTGTGTGTGTTTATGTGTGTGGAAGCCCCTTAATGTTTCACTTTGGACGGGTTTCATTTTGATTTTGTTTTTTTTGCCTCATTTTAAGATACGTGGAAAATTTAGTTGATTTCCAACTTAAAATGATAAACAGATTGCTCACTTTACTGCTGTTCAGGAGATAATTATAATAAAATCAAAAGGGATGATAATTATAAAATTAAAATATTGTGTAAATTTATTAAACATGTAAAACTCAAAAGAATGTTCATTTTGTTTTAGCTTTGAGCGCTTTTGAACTTCTGGTGTGTTCAATATGCTTTATGATGAAATGAAATGCATTTTCCTGAGGGTTTCCTATAATTTATTCACTTTTTTCATATATTTTGGAATCGTTCTCACGGTTTATTGGCATCTTTCCTTTGAAAATCAATACAAAAGATTCTTGGAATTCTTTTTAATGCTCAAAATATCGTGAGAATAATAGAAATATATATAACAAGCATTTATAAATTTTCAGAGAACACCAACTACAAAACCGTAGGAGATTTTGTAGAAAAATCCAGATGACATATTTTTCTTTTTATTATCTCTGTAAAGCAGAGACATGCCGTGAAACCCCTGAGGTGCTCCCTTAATTAATTATCGCGTAGTGTATCATGATGTTAACAGGCAAAATAGCTGGGAATACATGGTGTTATACAAGTTCGAATTAAATGTCAACAAACTATTTTCACTTGCTCAAGATTCGCTTAAAATTTTAAACGTATTTTTATAACAAACAGTATGTTTACAGGCTCTGAATGATTTATTTAACGTTCAAGATAGTTTTTCTTGTGTGCATTGTCTTTTACACATTCAAAGACGAATTTACAAATCGCTTGATTGATAGTAATTGTGTAGTGAATTTTAATGTTTTATCATTCAGTGCGCAATACCAAGGGTACTAGTTCAAACAAAAAATCTGTGAAAATGGCTGCCATGTGATAAAGAAAACAATCAACGTTTCAAAGTCAAAATGTGTGGACATGATTTGCCGACAATTAACTAGGATTTTTAAATCTTGCAACAGTGCTGCAAAATGTCACAAGCATCTTGAGATGTTTAACAACGAATACAATGAATATATCCGTAGTAGCTTGATGCTGATTGCTGATACTCAAAGAAAGTGCGTTATGACATGCTAAACACGACATGTGAGTGCTTGAGTCAAACGCGAAACTGTGACTGTCAAGCTGAGCTTAATACTGGCGTAAACATAATCATGATTTTTTTTCTGGCTGTGAACAGTGCTGCCAAATGCCACTGTTTCAGTCACCAACACTCATGACTGAAACGTAGCTCAAATTAGCTCACGTACACAACTGAGACGATCGGAGGTAAGACTCAAACAGTTGGAGGATTAATCACATGCTTGATGACATTTTGTTTAGCACCCCACTCTAGGTCACTCACTTGGTCACGTGAGTGACATTTTCGGTCAGTGATAATCACGACATTCTTGGAATGTATTTGTCGTGAGGTCCCAAGCAGCAAAATGCTATCTCGTTCTGTTTGGTTTGATGGTCTGACGGGTCCAACAGAGCGATAAACCATGCTCATTTTGTTTCTTTGAACCACTCGCACGCACCGCATATCTCCCATAACTAGCGGGATGATCACCGACTGAAAATGTCGCGAGCAAGTGACTGACCAAGAGTTGGTCGCTCAAAATGTCACAAAGCATGTGATGGTCGCACCAACTGTTTGAGTCACACCTGTGATCATCACAGTAGAGCTCGTGACGCTGACATTATTTTGTTTCAGATGGAATTTGTCATGACTAAGTCAGTGACATTTTTCAGAACTGATCACAGAAAAAAACAGTCTTGACATAGTGACTGACCAAACGTTGGTCGCAAGAATGTCACGAAGCATTCATTGGTCACACCAATCGTTTTGAGTATCACCTCTAATTATCACAATTGAGTACCAGTCAATTTTTTTTGACAGTGATATCTAGCAGCACTGATCTGCAACGTAAAACCTTATTTAGTACGGAACGAATTAGTATAACTTCAGGCGCATAGTATAACTTCAAACAACAAAGCTAACATATAAATCATTTAAAAATTGTAGGAGGCGTACGAGACCAATCGGTTCAAAGTCTCTATAAAAAAGGAGCACATTTACCGTAATTTATGACCTAACATTTGAAGAATGTTTAAACGAAATAATCTTCCGCAGATCTCTGCCACTTTCTCACCCATCCGATTAAGCGTGTCGCTGCTTTAAACCAATCAATGTCAGCGATAAAACCCGCCCGCCTGGAACCGCACTAGGTTATGTGGTTTCCTTGACAACATCTTTGCAATTGCAAAACTGATTACCATTTAGTATGTGCCTTTTTCAGCGCACTACACACAGCGCGCGTGTCATCCCATTCCTACTCCTTTCCTTTTGATACCAAATAAAGAATAAAAAAAACCCATTAACGAATAAAAAGAGCGGGCAGCAAAAATGTCAGCCCGGGCTGACATTTCCAATTGCTGCACCCGTTAGATGGTATCGATAATTTAATTAAACACTTCACACCGTTCTGCATTCGCTGTTCTGTCCGTTCTACCATCACTAATAGCAAACCGTTGTCGCATTCGGCTTCGGTGTATGTGTGTGTGTGTTTTTCGCTTTGCTTGCAGGAAATTAATTACGATTCGCCACGGGGCGGCGTGTCGGTGATAACGGAGAAGGGCGACATAACGACCTCCTATCTGCTGATCCAGCGGGCGCGCAGCACCGACTCGGGCAAGTACACGTGCCTGCCATCGATGGCCAATCCTACCACCGTGCACGTGCACGTGCTGAATGGTAAGTGTCTAAGCGAGCTCTAGCGCGAGCAAAATGGGCGGAAGGCGAGCCCACCCACTCATAATTGCAGCATATCGCGCGGTTATTTCATCTCGCTCGTCCGATTCTTGCCCTGATTATTCAAGCCGCGCGCACGAAAATGAAAAGCGAGTTGCTGATTCACGGTGGGACTGTTTTTTTGTTGTTATTCGTTTTCCTCCACACTTCAAACACTGAAGCCCAAACTGTGCCACAACACAAACACGAAAGCCATCGTCGTGTTTTCGACTTGTTGGGTTGATTATTTTTACCATGTTTGAATAACGATGAAGCGAAAACGGTGGCAATGCCGGTACGGCTGCCCGAGTGACTTTTTCCCCGAGTGGAGTTTGGAGTTTGATTTCGCTTCCGGCTGAAGGATGCGAGTGGTGAGGGGGCGGGGGGGGAGGGAGAATGCAAACACACGGCAACACTTTTGCCTGTTTTGTCCCGCCGCCTCGCAGGATGAACTAGCACAATTTTGCACAGTAGGCCGGTTGTTTGCGCGTGAAGTAGAACGCGACAAACGCCTAAAAGACATGACACAGCGCAAAGCTGTGCGTTTTGCCTTTTCGCGTTGGCTGCGCACCATCCCAGGAAGCGTGTTTTAATTTCCTTTTTATACTTCTTGTAACAGGTTTTAATTTTCTTCTTTTGTGCTCTTTCTGCGGTGGTGGGAAAATATTATTAATTTCACTTATAGCGGTACAATAAGTGTGTAACTACCAGACGGACGTGTAGCCGGAAAATCAAGCAAACAGCGCATCAATGCAATGTTCTTTTACATTTTTTTTTCGATTTTCCAACAAAATAATAGCAACAAAAAACATCGAAAATAATGTTTACTTTATTTACACTTTTCCTCTTTCAATTCGTTCCCTCCCTCCCCCACCGCTGGCAACGGTTGCACCTCCTGCATCACGCTCCACTCGTCGCTGTCGTCCTCGTCGCGCGCCTCGTCCGCAGGCGAACATCCGGCAGCGATACAGCACGGACGGCAGATCCGCAGCAACTGTCTGCTGCTGACGCTACTCTTCTTGCTGCTGATGGCGATATCACCCGGCCATCCGGGGTGGTACGGGACCGGCAATCGATAAGTGGTGCAGCTAGGCTACAAGCATCCCGTAGTCGCGAGTCAGTCGCGATTGATCGAAAGCGTAAGGAAACATGTACATAGCGCATAGCGGAGGGTTCGAGCAGTGAAAGCAGTTCCGTGAAGCATTAGCAGCATTAGTTAAACAATATTGGAGCGGAAAAATGGCCAAAAGATTAGTGTTTAAAGAGATAGAAAATGTGTTTTTTTCTGGTGCTTAGATTTAACATAGAAACACTCTTGTACAAAATGTAAAACTTTGTTTGTTTTGGGTTGGTTTTGGCCAGCACCGCAACCAAGCGAGAACCATTCTTCAACCTTTAAGGAAACATTAAATCACTAGCGCGTAAGTGTGAGAAACAAAATGGAGAAAACGTGTAGTAGAAGCGAGAGAAAAAAATGCAACGCAAAACAAGCACCCAGAAGGCAAAACTTTCTTCCCGTTTGCAACAAAAAGTGGAACAATCGGCTCATTTGACAAACTCGCGCCGCTAAAACAAAGCCGAAGAATAAACACGGTTTTGTGAACAAAAGCCGGCGCTGCTGTCGCCCCTGCTCGTTGTGTGAATAGTAGAAGCAAATATAGATGAAGAGCGAACGTGAAAAGAAACGATCTATTATTGTACAAAAAACAAAAAAAAAAACCAGCGAAACGAAAGCCGTAGACGAGCAGGTGAAGCGAAGAGTAAATAAATCTTGCAAGAGAAATAACGCCTGTTTGATTTTGCGATTGTTTCAGCCTGTTGGTGGAGGGAGCGAACGCAGAAGCGAACAACCAAACCACTTGCAAACGGAAAATGGTAAATAGCGTGCGGCAGTGAAACGGAATTTTCAATCTCACACACACATTGAGTATAATACAAACAAGGAAACTAAACGCACGGTAACGGTGGCGGCCCAGAACGGCGTTGCTCACTTGAAGAAAGTTTCCTGGGGTGTTTTTTTAAAGACTCTTTCCCCCCTACTTCACTCTATCCCGTTTGAGTGAAGTCGTTTGGGCACTTGAGGGCATGCAAAATATAGAAGAAAATAAACAAAACCGCAAAGAATGGTAAAGCTGAAAGAGTGAACGAACACAAACCAAAAAAAAAGGGGGAACGAAACTCATCACCTCCCGCTCCAGAAATCCCCCGGCTCGATGATAAATTATTCGCGAATGAGTGTTTAATTTTTTAACCGGGGGTTTTCATTTTTCATATTTTTGTGCAAGCGTCACGCGGCGAATGGGGTAAAGCCTCGGGGGCTCGTGATTGACGTGTGCGCAGAGTGTTGGGTTTGGCAAAGTGCACAAAAAGTTTGGTCGGCCCAGAGCGCAAGATGGAAAGCGAAAGGGGAGAAAAAGTGAAAGAAATGAAGAAAAGAGAAGAAAAAGAAGGCAGAAGGAAAACAAAAGTTCCAACCATTTTAAGTAAAGGACCACCACCACCAATAAACACTCACGTTTTTGTTAGTTGCTATTATGTGGCTGCACTTTGTGTTTTGTTTTGTTTTCAAGTAGGTTGTGTGAAGGCTTTTTTAAGGAGATTGTGTATTTTAACAAGTGCTATTGTTTCCGTAATTACATTTTAAAACTTTTCTTTCGTTTTCATCTTTGTTTTTTTTCGTGCTTTTGTTAAATTTACTCACTACTATTTTTAATTTAATTGCTTTTTTATGTTGTTCAGTTGAATATGTGATACATTTAGTACAAAGGCAAATTTTTGATATAATTTTCTTTTTCTTTTTTTTTAATAAAGTATAAAATAAGTCGCGAAAGATGGAAACAAAACTAAGGATTGTAAAGCGTTTGAATACAGAAGAAATTACATGTTTTAACATCTCGAAGTCAAACACGAAAGGAAACTTGTACAAAGTTCAACAACAAACATATTAATGCATTTGTATGATTTACTTATTAAAAGTCATCTTGAAAATAATCTTTGCTGACTGCTCTATTTGTGAGTATTTCTATCCGAATGAAAACTAAGTTCAAAAAAGTAAGTACTAAACCCATTACTTTAGATAAATTGTCCCAATGTGAATGAATTGAGGCGTTTTTTCACTAATTTTTTAAAACATTTTTTTTTATATCTTATACATTGAACCTAACTTTTCACACAAAAAAAAAGAAAAACGTTTTCCTGGAGTTTTCCCTTTTTTTCACTCCGCGTAAAACAACAGCAGCTCATTTCACTTCCATCCGCTTATCGATATGGACACACGCCAGCCAGTTTTCTTCGGCGCTATAAATCATCAACCCGTCCGTGCTCGGTCTTCGGTTCATCACACAAACACACACACATACAAACACCGAAAAGAAAGGATGAACCAACCAGTCAACGGGGGCCCTTGGTGTAAGCACCGCCCGATACCGACGGCAGCGAACTTTAACGAAGGTGCCAACGATGCGCCGGGAAAAATGCCCCAATTCCCGCCAAACTTTCCCAACCAAAAGCGGACCAACCTTTCTCATCAGTGTTGTGTTGCAGCCTTTTTGTTTTCAAACAACAAAACAAAAAACCACCACTACGAGACGAAAAAGTTTTCCTTTTCTTGTTTTTTTTATTTCCATTATGCGTCCTTTTGTTGCTTCTCAGCTCGCAACTCCACTCGCACAACCTGAAAGGCTCTTTGTGAAGCAATTTACTGTGCAGCATTGTGGGCAGGAATGTTCTGGGAGAGTACGCGAGTTCTACGAGTGAGTATGTGTGTGTGTGTGTTGGCAAGTTGTCTTGTTGAATGCATAATTAAAGTCAGTCACATCCACGTGCAGTGTCCGGTTGGAGCGGATGGGAAGCAAAAGGAAGGTACGGGGTGGGTTTTTTTCCTCTGCCATTATTTTTCCACTCCACTTTACTCACCTACCGAACCGAAGAGCCGTTGTGTTTAAATGAGTGTGTGTGTATGGGTGTTTCAAACCATGACAAGGTTAAAACAAGCGAGGTGGGAAAAGCTTCATCGGTTTTAACGTGTATGTATGTGAGAGTGCGTTGAGTTGCAATAAGAAAAACACGCAGAATCCTGTTAGCGAGTGAAAGAGGACCGGTTCAGCTGGGGCCGGTAATTTAATTCAGTTTGTCATCTGGCCAACGGAACCACCGCTACAGGCCGCCCCGTTGGGATGGTACGAAGCCACAGCAGCCACCGAAGCCTTTGGCGGTAAAGCTGCTACCTTCGCACGATGGAGGGAGGAAGCTTTTGGGGGGTTGTTTTTCATTTGCTCTGGGCTGTTCGCCGTCCGTGGCGTTGTTAATAAACTGCAACGAGGATTAATTAATAGTAGTAGCGGAAGATGGCAGAAGATGGCTGCTGCAGTTGCTAACAAATACGTGCATTCCAGGGAATAGCATTAAACAGTGTTAGTTGAATTCTAGGCCAAATGAAGATTATATTTTATGGTTTTTGGATGTGATTTTTGTTAAAGAAACAACCTTGTTTGGTAAATTTATTGGACATACTAAATTAAATGATTGACATAAAAGGGTGTCTTTTTTCATGGAACATCACAACACACCTTAAATAGGGAAACGGTAATAAATCCAAAATTCAATTTCCCATAATCTTAAGAGGATAAATTTACTAATATTCTTTCACGTTGCCTATCGAGAAGGAGTTAATTTTAATGTTAAATGAACTCAACCGAATTTCGTCCTTCGAAAAGTTCCTAATGCGTCAAACTTACCCCTGAATAGCTAATAAATTTACATTTCCATTCCTAATCCGCTTATCCTATCCGACCAATGCGACCCCGCACGGGGAACAGGAAGGAAGCCGTGGTGATGGTACACGACTATAAAGAATTGCAAACTAAACACGGCGTGGACTAGGCAAGGCCAACGAGCTTTCGGTTTAAAGCCAGTGGACAACGCTTTTTTTTGTATGACAGACCCGCTTTTCGGTTCAGTCGGTGAGGTGATTGAGCTTCTACCCAAACATCCCAGACCAACACTTGACGCCCAGTTGAAGCTGCTCGTCCTTCCGTCAAACCGTTCGCCAATAATCCGAATCCGTTCTTTTTAGGTTAAAGTTTGTTTGCCACGATGGGAATTAAGAATACGGAGAATTCTCATTAGCAGCAGTTTGGTTTGGATTTACCGCTGCAGGAGAAGGAGTTTTTCTGGAAAGGCAGAAAAGGATAATGGCATTAAATTCGAAAGCATAAATTTAAGCTCTTCTGTAGATTGTGCTGTTACTTCGTGCAAACAAATTCATTCCCAGGAAAGAAAAAGGGCACTGGGGCACTCAATATTTAGTAAAACCTGCTTAGCATATTGTGCACTGTGGTGGTTCTTGCAAGCCCCCCTACCCGCTTGTACAGTGCCCACATATTGAATTGTTCAATTAAACCACACGTTGACAATTTAGTCCGTTTTGTTGTAGTACAGGTGCATTGCTGCCATTTCTTTTTCCTCGCCAATGGCTTGACGCTGAGGACCGAAAATTTGCAAACCGGCAGAATTTCTCATTAATCGAGCAGCTAGACTTTAATTAAATTCCACCACTTTCCGCTTAGCTCAGACACTTTCCCCCACCAAGCAGCACGTCAATCCAATTGCTAAAGATTGGTGCAAGGGGCGATTGCTTCATCTTTGGCCTTGTTCCTTGCACCTACCAGTGGAAGAATACGCTCTCTACGCTCTACGCGCTAAATGAGCTCGCATTTTCGTAATCTTCTTTACCTTTTTTTTGGATTACTCTTGGAATTTTCCCCTTTTGTTTCCCTTCGATCCCCTTTCTGATGTACTGCAAAAGGTTCACCGTGCTGCGCTTCTAATAGAGGCCACGACTCGTACCTGTGCTAATGACTCGGTTGGAGTAAAAAATATGCGAAACATGTGCCCGTGCGCTTCAACTCATTTATTTCAGCTGTCAGTAGTCGGGGCCCCGGTCATAGGATTGGGACCATGTAATTGTACTGGTTGAACAGCAACCGCTGTCGGTTTTGTACCCGCTGGTACGTTCTTTAACGAGCTTGTCTGTTTAAAAGAATGGCGCTGCTTTCTTTTTGCACCCTGCGCCAACGAAAGGTGAAGGTATTTCCGAATGGAGTTTTTTCCGTAGCAAATTAGCCGATGAAATTCTTGTAAATTTTCCACAGCAAAACTGAATTAAAATAATCAAAACACTAGCCATAAGCAATGCTTTGATGGGTTGAAATGTAAAAGAGTTTATGACTAAATTATACTGGAGCTGTCAATGCTGCGAAAATGCCGATCCGATGCCCTCGACGCTCAGATTGTTATCGAATTAGTCAAAGAAAAGCCAAACCATTTGGATGACACTCTACTGTTTCTTAGCACCAAAACAGCACCAACACACTTTACCAATGTTTTCTCAAACATTTTGCATCTCTAAAAGAGAGTTTGTTCAGAATTTTGTAGAAACAACGAGTTAATTTTCGGTGAAGCACATCATAACTGTAATGAATATTCTTGTGAGATGTCTAACGCTTGTCTGATCCTTGCGATTTCCTCTTAACAAAATTCCAGTTATTCCGTTCCAGCTTCACAGACATCGGAACAGCTCGGAAGAAGCCAACTTCAAGCTCAGAACTTTATCGAACCGAATGATTATTAACCTGGGAGATGGGGAAAGAACAGACCGATCCACCTGTGTACGTTGAATGCATGATTAAGCTATCAATCAATCAGGGCACATGTTTAGGAAAATGAACCTGAACGGAACGTGCTCCATGCCCGTGGATGAGCTTTAAAGAAGTTCCGAGCAATGGTGGGATGCATCCCAATCCGACGTTGGATATTGATTCGCTCCAGAGGGAATTGCATCCACTCCGTGACGAGCAGCCGATTTCTCATTTCATCCGTCAAAGTTTCAGTCCGTTTAAAGTTGAAACGATCTGTGTTCCCTGCGCATTCGAAATGGAATGTGTCATGACACTGACAGCACAAACCGAAACACAGATCATACATATATTAACTTACAGCCAGCTACGTGACACTCATCACGGTAAGGACGCACCAGAAATATATATCCCACCCCCATACAATCGTCAAGATGACGGTTTAAGGATAAATTTTATTTGCCAACACACAAATGCGCTTGATTGATCGCTGATGGATTAATCTGTCAGGCAAATGATGAAAAGCACTCCACGCACGTACCGGGCATTTTTGGGCAGCGATTGATTTCCCCACGGCACAACATGTTAAATGTCATCGAAATCGAGGGCATTTCCTCGACATACGACGACAGCTCTCCATTCAGCCGTCGTACGCAAAGGAAGGGAAAAGGCACGAAATGGCACGGAGAATAACAAGCGCATAACGACCATATGGATACGCACAACTCTTCCAAACCGGCCTGTCACACACGGTACGCCACACACACAGGGAACCCTCGTGGTGGGGTCCTACTGTCGAAGAAATGAATAAATGTATGCACAAAATTAAAATTGTTAAATAACGGGATGGGGGAGAGCATGATTGCAAATTGATTGCTCATCGAAGGGGATTTCCATAAAATGCAAAATAGCGCGGCACAATTGACTTCAATCGCCAATCTGTCCGTGACGCTGACTTCATGAGTGGATCCGTGGAGGGGGAATAAAAAATAAACATACTTTCGTATGGCTCCTTTCAATGAGAAGAGATTTTTCGACATTTTACCATTTACATTTTTTGTCCTTTTTGATGTTTTTTTTCGCAAATGATGTATGTCTTAAATTTTGGTTTGTAAAAAGACGTACAGACTTTGGACTAATACGACGTACTATTATGTGGATCATCTTTTCTCTCTTTGTTATTATTTATAAACATATCTGCAACGTTACTTTCCAAAAAGAAAAGTATCTTTCACGACGTGCGAACGAAAAGCAACAAAAGGGCGTTTGATGTTCTGATTTATACATAAGAAGCTTGCGCTGTTTATTTTTCTCTCGTTTTTATTTTGTTGTTTAGGTTTGTCTCTAGCTTCATTATCCTCCATTGGTTACCTTCTGCCCGCACAAAACGCTCTGTGTGCTTTAGGGGGAGGGGAGAGAGAAAACAAAAATACGCCGCACAACATTTTCACCTCATGCTTAAGCTTCCCGCATCAACCGCGCCAGCAAAGACATACCAGTTTGCTTTCGAGTGGCACCATTTTGACACGTCATTTTTTGTCAATTTTGTCTTCCTTCCCGTTGCTTTTGAGACTAATTGCTGCTGCTACTGCACGTGGCCATTGCACGTTTGTCACTCGGGATTAAACTTTTCCCACGGCTTAGACTCGCTGATTGCTTCCGAAGTGACGCCGGGGAAGGACGTGGGAAGGTCATGGAGATATATGCTAGGGCTGCCTGCTTGCTGGCGGCTCGTGAGAAAAAGTAACAAAACGGTAGAGCGGCAAATAAAAACGCATAAAAAGATGAAAAATGCCAGCTAAACAACGCAAAAGAAAATGGGCAGATGAGCGCCCTCCCGCGGTGGCTGATCGTTGGGCAGCAAGTTTAATCTTATCCAGTTCCAGCTGTTCCGTCTGTACGGAATGACAGGGAGTAGGGGCCGGTGATGACATTTTGGAGGATGGTTTTTTTGGGTTGGGTTTTGTGTAGCAAGGTAAGCGATGTTTGGCAGACCGCAAAATTTAATACATCAACAGTAGACGGGTCACGTGTCAACAACAATGGTTCGTGCGGCTCGAGTTGCAGGTTTATGGATGCAAAAGTTTGATTAAATTTCCATCGAATTGCTTCAGACAGTTGGGCAAGTTTTGTTTTAAATCGATTATTGAGAAAATTTAATCGGATGGTTTATTAACAGTTTACCTTAAAGACAACAGGTAAATTTAAGCTATCGTGTCTTCAAAATGCAAATGTAAGGTAAAAATTATTCAGTAAAGAGTGATCAACCCAAACGAAAGGAAAACTCATAGAAAACTTTATTAAAAATACGTAAATTACTTAATGTATCAGTAAGAAATAATATGATAAATGGCAATTCTAACAAGAGCTTTAAATTGATTAGGTATTTATTATTTATGTTCTTTTCTTACCAAAATGTATGTATCTCTTCTAGCGTTTTCTTATCCTTTGATGCATAATGTATCTGATTTATCATTTTTATATTTCTTTGTGCGTTTAATGTTTCATAGATAGCAGTTTGTCATTGCACTTGTCTCTTTGTTTTGTTAAAAATTTAATCATGTGTATAATACTTTGATTCTAAATAATAGCGTGAAATATATTGACTAAAGTGCTGGATTGTGATATTAGTTTAGTATAAATTTGATGAAAATCGTGTACCTTAACCGCCATTCTGTTTGCTACTGTTTATTCGTTTGTTCCATAGTTCATTACATAATTCATTACAAAGTTCATTCGTGTAGTTCGAGAAGTTCATTTCATGCAGTCCAAATTAGTCAAGTAGTTAAATCTATATGCTGTAGTTTAATTCCTTCTAACTCATGTGTGTATTCTTTTTTGAATTCATATTTGAAAAATTAATGGTAAGCCCAAATTCCAATAGATAGTAACTAAGAATATTGTTTGTATTTTATTTTCAATTTCTATTTTTATCCATCGTTTATTCAATTATTTATTAGTGTGTTGTATTTTCTAATTTCAAATTTTCAAATTTTCAAATTTTCTATTTTCTATATTCAAGAACTGTTTGTAACAAAGTTTAACAAACTGGACCAATGTTTGAATTCTACCATCACTACCAAGTCTAAAAATACATTTTAGATCCTCTTAGTAGCTTCCACCGCTTCCGTACTTACATGAAACACCAACGTGGAAGTCCTGGTATGCGCTGAGTATCGTCGTTTATGCAAACCAACAGCAACGGGCATGATTTAACACCACGCCTCGCCCTCTCACTTCCCCCGTTCCAACGCCCCTTGTCCAGCTCGTAAACGTGCTGTAAAGTGCTTAAGACAGGAAACCATTTGCACCTTACGCTGAATGCTCACCTTCATCCCGCCCACGCTCGCTTGGAGCTGCCTCTTAAGCTTCGAACGAGCACAAAGCCTTCCCGCACGCACACGCTCCTTACGCCAAAACGAAACGGCACTCGCAGCCATGGTAAGCCGGTACACTTCGAATCCTTAAAGCCCCTCCGGTTGGTATTAGTTAAAAGTTAAATATGGTAAACCGATGCAAATGCCCCGGGGCATAAAAGTTACACCCTTTCGCCTGTTCTGTGTTTGTGTATGTGTGTGTGTGTGTGTGCGTTTGGCCACGTGCTGCACGGGGATTGAAATGATGGTGCCCGTGTTTTATTCTCGCCGATTCCTGCCTTGTCGACCAGGGGAAGCAAAAGCATCGCGGGCGCTAATTAGCAACAAGATTTACCTGAGAAGTAAATTTTACCGCGCGTCAATTAAAGGCAAGAGTTGGCCTGCTAAAGTATAAAAAAGGGGGTAGTACAACTTCCCCCACAGTTGAGATGGAGGTGGAAGATCGTTTACATTTGTTTGCTGTATAAGGAGGATTTAGCGTTTTGCTTTGCTTATCAGTTCGTTTGACTTGATTGCGAGTCATAAACAAGTCGAGTGTGTCTTTCGAGTGGAAAGAAAGGGGTTTTATTGGTGGCTCAAGGTTTTAGGGTGTTTTGTTTGTGATTCCATAGGTAAGGATATATTTTTGGATAAACACTTGCAGCTGCTTAGTAATAAAATCTAAAAAAAACTCTAAAAAGGCAGCTTTGACTTCCAAAAACTCCTCCTGCTTTTTAATGTTTGCCCTTAGCTAGGTTGACAATATTCTTATTTCAATTGCTTTCTTTTACCTCTAGCTTGGTCTAAAAATCCAAATATCAAACGAACGTATCAGTTGCGGATTGATGACAAGATTTTTCATCCCAACAGACTAAGACGAAGGGCAGCACGAACAAATCGGTCCCCTGAAAGCTACACACGTGGGCCAAAACCCTTCCAGGAAGCAAAAGCTAATAGAGTTGCAACACGCACGACGCTTGGCAAACAAACAACGGGCCCCTGGAGTGCCCCTACGGGCCAGGTCCCATTCCTCTGTCCGGCGCTGCCCCTCGAGCAGGCTGTTTGTTGACAGCCTTCCAGCTAAATGATATTAAAGCGGTGGCGCCCAAAAATGGAAAAGCCTAGCCCATTGACTTTGAAGTATGGCCATCAGTAGCAGCAGCAGCAGCGGTGGCAGCAGCTGGCGCTCCCTTGTAGCAACACAGGATAAGGCAACGCAAACTGTGCGTGTGTGTGTTTGTTCCTTTTTTCCATACTCAGTCTACAAACTGGCCTCATCGAGCATGATGAACAAAGGCTTTTTTGTCCAAAGATACTTCTTTACTTTTTTTGTTGAAAGATACTAAACATACAGAAGGCTTTCGGTTAATGGGAAATAGGCGCGAAAGTGAACAAAAAAGAAAACATGTAAAAGTGAGAGAACAAAAAAAAAAAAAGTTCACAGCGCACACAGTCTGAAGCACTTTTCGAGTGCTTTCGGCAACTGCGCGAGCTTGCGAGCCGGCAAGTGAAGTAAAACTTCAATTGAAATTGTGCTGAAAAAGCAAAAGCACAGATGAAAGGCATTATTTGTAACGAGGCGAGCGATGGTGAGGATGACGGTCAGGCGCTCACTTCCGGCCTGCCTCGTGGAGTGTCCTTGGGGCCTACGATCTGGAGCCGTTGGTGCCATCGTTTATGTGTTATTATCGCTTTAGAATAAACATGAGCGGCGCGGCACCAGATTACCATCAGACTCGAGCGGGCTTAATCGCAGCGAAACTAACCGGAGTGGACCGGGATTTAAACACGGAGGAGTGTGAGTGAGAACACGAGAGAGAGAGAGAGAGAGAGATAGAGAGAGAGAGACAGAGAGAGAGAGAGAGGGGAGTTCAGTTGATCGAGGCGGGCGCTTACATTGTCCGCCAGGACAGGGCAGGCCACAATCGGGTGAACTTTTCTCCAGCCCCGAGTGCAATCCATGTTGATAATTGGCTTTCGTTTTGAGTGCTTTCAAACGACATTTGGAGGTCACTTTACCGGGGGTGCTTGAGCATGTTTGGCCTCTGCCCGCGCAAGCAGGAGCAAAGTTTGAAATTAATTAGGGTGGAGCAAAAAATAACAGCTTTAATCCATCAAACATACGCCGGCAGTGGAGGAGGAAGCCGTTTTTCCTTAGCAAAGCGAGCACGGACACCATTGAAGCGCGTACGAGCGCAAAGGGCGAGTGGTCCAGCTTTTATTGTAATATCAAATGAACATTTATTAACATGTAATCTTGGTTTTGTGTTTTATTTCCCTGCGTATCGCAGTTTCCTCTGCCCCTTCGCTCAAGGTTATTTGCTTCCATTCGTGGTCTCCGACATGGCGCTCGGCTTATCTCTTGGTGGGTAAAACAACCGTACCCAGGCCGAAGCGAATGTTTTATCGACATCAATCTTAACGTTCGAGCCGCCCGGGAGTGGTCTCTGTAACATTGATGCACCATTTTTATGCCTCACCGACGGCCGCCTAACTGAGCTTTCTCTTTTTAATATTTACCTCCAGCCCAGTTCGGTTCCCGCTGCGCATGTTTTACATTCACTGACCATTCTTTATTTACTTTGAATGGCACCATTACCGGTGCGCAAGGGGAGAGGGGATGGGGGAAAACTCTTTCTAGTCCGGCTTTGTTTTGCTGCCATTTACCGTTTCTTCGGCTCTTTTTGGCGAAGAAGAGGCGGCTCGCTCAAATCTTTTGCCTCCAAACACAACAGCCAAGCAGCTACACTGTGTCCAGAACGTCAACAAACAGACAGCGATCGTTGCTGTTGTTGCTGTTTTCCCCCACCCCCTTCCCCCTTCAAAATACCAGTGCAGTGCCTTATTTCCGCCCCGAGAAGATGTGTCCAAAATGATATTTAACCATAAAAACGTGTCGTAAATTGTCGTTCCTTAACATTTATATGCATTAATAAAATTACCCACCATAAAAATAACAATAACAGCGGAAATTCATAAACCTCACCGTCCACATCCGGTCCCGCCTTTGCTGGCATGGGGCAAGCGCGTGCAGCGTTTTACCATTTGGCGGAAAAATCCGAAGCAGAACTCCATTGTGCGCTCATCAGCGCGTAAACCGGTTGCTGGATAGGGACGCACGCACGTTGGCAACGGTTGGCAAGGCTAATGCTACGCTCTGAAGTATGGAAATCCAGGGATAAAGAGAAAGAGAGAGAGAGAGAGAGAGAGAGAGAGAGAGAAAGCCAGCAATAAGATAGAGGAAACGATGTCGTGCTCTAGTAGATTTGTGGCTGTGTAGCAATGGTTCGAACAGGAAAGCGCTGGATAAGAAGCAGCCTTTGGAAAGTATCGCTACCAGGATTTGGAGAAACTACAGTTGCCGAATCATCTTCCCGGCTTTTCTTGGGTGAAATTGTAAGCTCACTGGAGGCATCAGAAAGAGAAGGAGAGCTTGGCGCTTCCTACGCAAGATATAATTGAGTTAAAAGTTTTCCGGTAAATGTTGGGTTTGCTTCAAACTTTCCTTCCCATTGCTGGCACGACATTTGAGAGTTGTCCTGTTACTTTTACCCACTTGTAAGTTCCTTTGCTCCCTCTCTCTCTCTCTGTCTCTCTTTTTCTCTCTCTTTGTGGACATAAAATCGTATCGTAGATGTCAGTGTGAATGAGAGTGTTGTACGTTGTACTTTTGCTATCCTCACCCAACAGCCGTTGCTCGATAATCTTTCATTCGGAATAGAGGAGTGAGCAGGACAAGCTTGGCAACTTTTCCCTCCACTGTTTGGATTTATCGCCAGTGACCGAACACGGATAGTGAAGTTGTCTTAGCACATTTTTGTTCTTCATGTCCTTCTTGTTTTCCTTTTTTTCTGAGAGGCAATCGTAAGAGGATTAAGCATCCACACCTTCGTCCGCACGGTGAAAGTGATTTTAAGATTGTGTTAATTGAGTAGATAGCCTCGACCGAGCGTTCGCTTTCACTCGCATTTAATCGTTTGTGTGAGTGACTACTTACGCTAAAAACGGAACAAAAAGGGAGTTAAAACGAAGGGACGAAACAGTGTCACGCTGTGCTGCGGTGCTCTTAATTACCATAAACTGGACCGTGCTGGCGTCAAGAGGGTGCCTGGGTGCTGTGGCTGTGACTGCGCATAATGTCAATAAATCTCAACTTATCATTTTAGTTTTAATTAAGTTACAGCAACTCGGTTGGAATGGTCGGGATAGTTTGGGAACAGGAGCGAGCCGTACGAGCGAGCTGGAAAACTATCGTGAGTGAAATGGTAGATGTGAGTGTATGTGTGTGTGTGGATGTCCATCCTTTTTTGTGTTAGTCGAGAAAAGTGGACGAGCACAAACTATGCTAAGGACGAAAGTCAATTAGGGCAAGAGTGATAAAGAATTTTCCACCACTGTAGCGGTTTGGTGATGTTCGGTGATGCAATTTGAAAGATAAATAATAATTGCTTCAATTTAAACAATGATAAGTTTTTTTTGGGGAAAGCTTTAGTTGCACGTAAACGATGCTTGCTGCTTCGAGAAGAAGGATAAAGCACTTTAAACGATTTATTTAAATGTATTTTTGTAACAGCTCAAGGTATGCACCTTTAAGCGTATCGGGCGTATACATCTGTGTGTCTGTGTGAGTATTCTAGAAAGGTGCAAAAACCCCAAGAGCGAACACACAGATCGGAAAATTCAATCCAAAAAGCATTTCGTATTCTAAGTATTCAGCATGAAGGTGCGCTTTTTTCGGATTTGTTACGGACGGGTGCCGGGAGGCAGCCGATCGGCAATGGGTGGGGGGCAAAAGATTACACCCTCCCCTTGCCCCTCCACAAAAACACATACGACCGAGACACGGGAACATCAATCGACGCGCTGGAAGCAAAATATCACAATCAGCATTTTCATTGCCACAGAACCATTTCCTTCTTTTTTCGTTCGACTGTTTCAAGTTTCATTTTGGTTCGATTTGGTTTCGTGAGAACCAGCGAAAGATTTGAATAAAATCCATAAAAATGTAAATGATATCGAAGTGTAGGAGCCGGATGATCCAAAACGGATGCAGATACGATGTTCGATTGAGTTGCCGCCCCAGCGCTCTGTGTATGTATGCGCGTGAAACTTAGCATATTTGTGTAGGGAAGATGAGTTTCGGACCCCTCTCCCACCGGTTCAGATCGGTCGGAAGGATTAGCTTCTCTCTTTGTTTTTTTTTTCACAATTATTGGGCTTGGGCGAGAGATCATGATTAGCCTAACAAGGCAATAAACATTGTTTATATTATCTAGAGGTTATCTGAATGCTAGATGCAGTACATCCAAGCAAAGTATGTTTTTATAAAATATGTTTGTATGAAGTTTCTTGAAGTTACAATCAGAGTAAGTAGCGAAAGAATTCATTTTAACGCTTGATAATACAGTCGTTGCCGCAAAATTTTGACTCTAGCTCACTGATTTTTGCCTCGAAGGCATCAATTTTTGACACTGCGCCTCAATTTTTGCCTCAAATTTTTGACTGTGAGTCAATCGCTTTATTTAAAAAAAAATTACGTAAATTCTGAAACTGTGTGTTCTGAAATGATTGAAGTTAAGTTAAGTAGTGATTAATTTTATTGAAAGAATTTAAAATAAACCAATTGTTTTGCCAATTTTGAAAGTATTAATGAAGTAAAAAAATGGCATGTATTTTCATCTGTAAACAAAAGCATTAGAATTTTTAAAATTTATCATCATTTTACAATAATTTTACACAGTTTTTGTATTTTTTATGAGATGATGAATAACAATTGTTAAAAATCTGCTTAAATATCTTGTAAAATTGTCATGAATCCTACAGGAGTCAAAAATTGATGACTTACAGACAAAAATAGGTGCGTTAGAATCAACAATTGATGCGCGCTGTCAAAAATTGATGCCTTATAGGCAAAACATGATGCCCACTGTCAAAGATTGATGCCTTAGAGCCAAAATTAGGTGGCAACGACTGTAAAAGTATTGTCATTTGATAATTGTATGCGTAAAAGTGTAATTTTTATATAACAATTGTAAATTTTATTTATTCGATTTGCACACCTTGTCAAAGGTAAAGGAGAATGAATGCTGTTGTTAGTTTACATTGAATTAAGATTTCAATCGGAAGTAATAAACGACTTAAGTAAAATTGTATTTTGACGCCACACAGGTTTTGCATACTTTCGGGCGTTCGACTTGAGTTAAAGTTCCCAACGAATGCGTCTTTTGAAGCGACACGAACAGGGTAGTTTTGTTTTTTTTTTTATTTTTTATTATAAATCTTTATCCCTTGTAATGCTGAACAAAATGATCTGCCTTTCTGTACAGCACAGTAAGTAATGCTTTTGTGTGTATCGTATTTTCTGTTGCTATAATTGCGTTTCAGTATCATCCTTTAGCAAATCTTATCTTGCATCGCCGGCTAGCCTGTACAGCACGTTCACCCCACACGACTCTGAATGCATCCTGCATCACTGAAAGAGCTTTTGCCCTTCGCAACCAGCAACTAAAAAGTGCAAAAACTTCCATCTCACACCATTTCCAGGTCGTTGGCTTCGCACATCCCAAAGCCCGCGTGCCACAACCACATTCAATACCACTGCCCTTCCCCGGGAACGCGGGGACAGCTTCCAGGCCGAAACGCTCACGTCGGATGGCGAGCACGTTGCCAAACTACTTTGATGGATTTCAAATCATTTCCCTATCTCCCCTCTTCGGCTTCCCTCTGGCAGACAATGCGTGTGCTCGTGTAGAAACCGGTACCATGATAGGATCAGCGGTGTGCACTAAGGATCTGTACAGCATGCATGCAAGCAAAGTTCTTCTGCGGAGGGGGGGTTTTACACTTCCCACACCGGATGGATTGCGTGCGAAACGCTCCAAAATGCTTCGGCGAAAAAAAAAATTGCAAAAAAAGAAAGGAAATGGAGCAATCGCATTTATTGGAGTGCGTCGACGAGCTTGGGTAGGAAGCGGTTGGGGATCTCGCCTCCCGGGGCCGTCTGTTCGGTTTCCCATTTTTCGTGATCCCATCATCGTCGGAAGCGCTGTAGAAATGGAGGGGGAAGAGGAGGGGGAGGGAACAAACATAAAGAAAAGTGATCCAACTTCCTCCACCCATCCCATCCGGCTGCCGGGGGACAAGCGTCGGAATGTTCTTTTGCATTCGCGCTACGATTTCGCTCCTGTGGTATTATATTGGAAAAATGGTGCACTTTTCCGATGCCATGCACTGCCGCTGCTAAAGGGGTTAGTTTTTTGCTTATCTCTGTGTATCTCTCACTATCTCTCTCTCTCTTTCTCACTTGCGTTCCCGCTGGAAGGGCTTACGGTGAGGATCAAGATTTCATATGGTGTGCGAACGAAATGAACCGAACGGTAATGCGTTCACTGCAGCTGCGAAAGGAAAATGCATTCTGGCGCTAACGGTCCCGAGAACAAAGCGACCCCGGGAAGAGAAGGAACATAAGGTATTCGGGTGTGTGTGTGTGTGTGCGTGTGTGTGTATGCGTTGTTTTCTTTGTGCTAGGAAGCGTCTTTTCGGTTGAAGGAAACGATGGGACCGATATCACTCACATCGAAGGACGCTGAAGCCAACGAACTTTGAGTGAACCGGTTTTGTTTTTTTCTACTTTTCCTCTGTGCGAATGATACCAATCTCTTCGTAACTGCATTCTGTCAGCAGTGGTTATCGAAAAATGCGGTATATAGTAGCATCGTTCGAAGTGATCGCAGCTTTCGCAGCCTCTTTTGCTGTGCGGAGACTCGTGAGAAATGTCGATATGATACGTCTTAGTTTAGTTTAGGTTTGTAGTTAGTTTTCTGGGATTTGTTTCAACTTAGATTCCCTTAAAAAGACAAAAAAATTTAAACAGTAATTGCAATAGTTTTTTTTCAGAAAAAAAATAATACGAGTAACACATGCGTAAATATTTACCTAGAATTGCACTACATCCGTTTATCGTCGCTTAGTATGCATAGGCCTATGCATAACCAAACACAGCAAAACCTATTTAGCGCCAATGTGATGAAAAGAATGTGCTTTCTACTTTTCGCTTACCCTTTTTCACATCATCTTCTGCATGCGGTAGAGCTATTTTCATATAAATTGTTTTTCCCTGAAATGCATTCAAGAATGCAAATTGTATATACTTCCTTTTGTTTGTCTCAAGTGATACTAGAACCGTGGCATGCATTTCACGCTTTCAACAAGAAGGGATATCTGTAGAGAGTTAATTTCGTTTGTGTTTTATCCGCTTATTAGGTAAAATTTATGAAAATTCGAAAAGGTTTCCTACTAATTTGCTGTTAGATAAAGGAGATACGTTGAAGAGTAATACTGTCACGAAAATTACCAAAAACCATCCAATCAGCAACAGATTTTTATGAAAAAATCACGCAACATTCTGAATAATTTATCTAATCAGCTCGCCCAACGGATTCTATAAAACAAGCTATCTCAATCGACAGATCGAAAGACAGGTACAATGCCTTGAAGCTTTATTGATGCTCCGAATGGTACTCACACTTAACAACAACAAAAAAATTGCTCCAATTCAGAGCAGAATAATTTTATCAGCTCCCACTAAAAGCGATGCATAAAACGAGCGAAAAAAAAAGTGTGTATAATGCTGCGTAAAGAAAACGGAATACACGGAACCAAACCATACCAGCAATAAATAACAATCGCTCCATCGGCTACGATGAACTGTTTATGAGCTTCTCCCATCGACACTCGAGGGCCGTCCCTTCGGGCGCCTTTCAGTCAATATTTGATCCGCGTTGGATCGCACCATCCGACCCAAGAGAGGGAGGCACATAAATCATCAAACGCGGTGGAATGGTTTTGTGGGTGTGTGTGTGTGTTAAGACAAAATTACCAAAGCTGAGAGGCTGGCGTAACGTTCATTCACAGCGGCGGGAATCAGCCGGAAGCCGGAATCAATGGAACCAGCAGTTCCTATCCAGGCGGGCATGACTAACCGTGTGCTGACGTTTCGTCCCTCCGGGAGATGGTTGATCAATTTTTATTCATATTACCAATTGTGTAATGGCGCTGATTGTGTGCCGGCTTGTGCCGGATGAGAAGCGGCCGACATCAATCGACTCCGATCGAGGCAATCACGTGTTTTGTTTAATCGATAATTGCCCCAGGAAAAGAATAGATAGGCAAATAAATTAAGCTTTTAAGGTTTATAATTTGACGTCGTCTTCTCTGGCAGATAAAAATAAGATAGGATAGTGTAATAATGTACAAACGTACCTTCCCAAACCACACACGCATTCAACAAGCGCATTTCCCTTCAACAACAAGTTTGCGAAACTCCTCCAACACGAACCACACACTCTTTCAAAGGGAAGGACTTTCTTCCAGCCCATCGCATTAACAACTTGCTCCTTCTCAAAACTACCCTGGATAGGCTCGGTAGCAACTTTTCTTTCACTCTTCAAGGCAAGGGATCGAACAGTAAAAGACAAAACGCCATAATTCACACCGGCCTACCCAACAGCACACTTGTAAAAGGCCAAAGGAAGGGAACGGCTCCTCACCCAACCCATCAACCCCAAAACTGCTCAAAACTGCTGGCGAGTGATTTTCACCAGATTTCTTGGAATCCATTCCTTTCCTTTCCCTGCCGGTGCTGGAGCAAGTTTTCACACAAAAAGTCACCGGCCAACTTCTTCCGGGGCTATTGTTTCGCAGCCGCATTCAATTGCAGCTCTAAGGGATGCATTCACACACATACACACACACACGCAGACCTACTGACACAGGAAACTTTTCTAGTGCAGTGTAGAAAGATGTTCCCGGTAAGGACAAAGGCATTATCTACTATTTCGAAAGAATTTTACTTCACAGAAAGCGAGCGGGGTTTGAATTGTCTCCAACATACGATTTCCTTCCCAGCAGGGTTCGTTTCCTTCTGCGTTCCTGGTAGGGGAGAGGTGTGAAACTATCCTTCAGGATAAAAGAAAAAATCCCTCACAGTCAGACACACACACACACATTCATATACAATGCATACCTTTGTACCTTCACATTCCCCTGACACAAAGGAAAGCGGGAAAGCGTCGAGTTGTTTTCTGGTTGCAACGAAGCTGACGCTTGAAAAACAGCCCAAGAAAGTTAGTGCATCCGTGTGACTGTGTGACTGTGTGTGTGTGTGTGTGTGTGTGTGCCACTCCTAACCGGAAAGGTGGACTTTCAAAAGAGAAAGTAGTTGCTTGCTTGGTGTGTGTTTGTGAAGAAGGAATTATCAGCAGGATACGAATGCCGGTCTGCTTTCTGGGAGCGTTTGGTTTGGATGTTATTTGTTCTTTGCCATGCCGGATCTTTTTCTCTGTTTTTTTTGTGCTTCTTTCCAGGTGATAAGAGTGTGATGTGCTCGAGTGTAGTTGGAGTGTGGCCGGCCCTTCGTTGGCACTTGGCACTGGCATAGATTAGTGGAATTAAATTTCGTAGAAACACGGCGTCTTGGAATGTGGGTGGTTTATTCCGGGTTTCGGTATGTTTTGCGAAATATTTTACCATTCTTGTGCTGACTCCAAGAGCAAAGCACCACAAGAATGAGCGATGTATTGGTATTTCATTTAAATAAATATCAATGTTCGATTTAAATATATTTAGAAATTCCTTTTAAATAGCTTGCAATACCTGTGGTCTGAGTTCAGTCTTTTTGCTTATTTATCTGTAGCTTCTGGAGACGATCTTCACCACTCAACACTGGGTTGCTTTACTGCAAGCTATAACCGTTTCGTTGCATTGTTTGCGCCTGTGAAAGCATTAAGCAAAAAAAAAAAATACACTACCATCAGATTACATTGCATAGAAAATGACGTTGTTTTGAGTAAGTCAACGTTAACATTTAACCTTACAATGTTTCCCATTGCCTTCATCGGTCATCTAAGCTACAGTGGCCGAACATGTTATAAGCGTAACCGAATTACCACTGCATCTAGAAAGCATTATAGAGATCATTAAACACTTGTACATATTTGCAAGAAGGTTAGATTGGCTGATGGAAGAAATACAAAAATCAAAAATATTGTTATAAAAATCTCAATAACGCAAAATAAATTCAATACTGAATAAAACAAAAATAGCTGCCGAAACCAAAACAATTAAAAAAAGCATTTAGAAAGTGTTCCTGCATGGTACAGGGTTTCTCACGATTTATTGCTTAGTTCCCATATGTTTGTGGGCTCGTGTTATTTATTCATCGTATCCTATAGATTTTTGTTTTGTTCCAATGATGTATTGGTATGATCCCATGGGACATCAATACAACTGAACCATACAAATCTAAGACACGACTAAAAAATCGTGGGAATATGGGAAGCATCCACACATTTTCGGAAAACAATCATGAACCCTTGAGAAACCCTGTATGTATACAGTTTAAGACCAACTGACCGGATCGAATCAATTATCAAAATTGGTTCTAAAATAATAATGCTCTTAGAATAATTTCCAGCACTGTACAAATAGTACTGTACCACCACTGTCTTCAGTGAGAAAACGCACAAAACACATCACAGATGAACTCTACTTCAAGCCACTGTTGCCCGACAAATGACGAGAAAATGCAGCTCACTCAGCTGCTGGCGAAAAGTGACACACCCACAACAACTAGCGATCGTTGCTCCGTGCAGAGGAAAATCTTCTTTCTGCTGCTGAAACACTGTGAGACCACCGCAGAGCCGGAGAGCCATCGGTGGGTGCGCGCTGTACATTGTGTGATGTAGTTTGCTATCTGTGTTTCCATTTGTGTTTTTACAAAACCACCTCTTCCCTGGTGCAAGTGCTTCTCAATAGAGAGGACTGTTGGACGGTAGAAAAACTAATCCATCCCTGCCCGGTTTCAGCCTGCGTTCGCACTCGTGGCATGGTTTATCTCGACGCGTTTGCAACGTTTCCGTTGCATGAAAGGGTGCCGGGTGCTACTGGCTGTGTTTTCGCTATTTATTTACTCAATGCAACTCATCCCTCACACACACACTCACACACCCTTGCTGCCGCTGCGTGTTCCTCCAAGCTGGGAAATTGAATTTACTCCCAAGCACAAACACACCGAGTCATGCCATATTTTGTGCACGCGAATCTTAACTCGTCCGTTGTTTCGTGCAATGTTGCTGATCCAGAAGACACCTGTACCGCTGGTGTGTATTGTGTTGAACTTTCTATCCCTCTCTCACTTCTTGATCTAAACACGTTTTTCGGAGCTTCGCAAGGCAAAGAGCTTTCGGGCGTAAGTGCAACATTTGTAATCATTGCAACTGTAGCTTGGGTGGTGGTGGTGCTTTGTTATGCAGCGATCGATGCTGTGGTACGGAGCGTTCAGCAGCAGGACGATTTCATTTCGCCTTCTCTTATCAGCACCCCACAGAGGGTCAAAGTCGGAGCACCTTTTTATGGTAAAGTACAGGCATGCAGACGATGCTAGCGAACGGACCGAATAAGGACAAAAGCACTGTTTTTGGTGTATGACGAGTTAGCATTAACTCGTTGTATCTTCTACATTTCTCTCACAGCTCTTCCAAGGTAAGCTCTTCATACTCGGTATGAGCTTCTAGTTGACGTTTGCTCTTGGGTCGTGCATAATCGTTTAAGTGCAGTACAGTACGTTTAAGTGCATCAACAAAAAGTGACACGACCGAGGCAGCTCTTTGTGCTTAATTAAAAGCCTCATTAAATAAAGTGACGGACCAGTGGTAGATAATTCGGCACACAAACCTTTCATGGCCAAATGGCCAAAATGTTGCTGCCATTCAACGGTTGCTTAAAATAGCAAATTGTTCTTTATTTGTTTCATGCTATGTGTATGCATGTGTGTGTGTGTGTGTGTGCTAACTGTAGCAAAGCAAAGCGTGCTTTGTTTGCAATTGATTGCTGCCGTAAAATGCTTTACCATTACGCTTGCCACGTTCAATAGATTTGATAGATTTGACTATAATTTATCTACATCCACCGCACCAAAAATACCTTCCCTCAACCCTCAATTGCTGGCCAAGCGAACTATCATCAACGAATACACACACACACATATACACACTACCACCGCCATCCATCACCTCCACCAGACGATCAAATGATAAAAGTTTTACGCAGTCTCATTTGAAATCTATTTGCCTAATGGAACGAAACACCTTACCCAGCCACCGATCGTTGGCTGGCCTGCTCGATCGCTTGACATTCGAAGGTTATGGGAAAGTTTTCGATAAATGGGCCAAATTTTTACAAGCTTTCCCTTCCACTCCCCTGTTGCTGCCTGATGATGCAGAAATGCTGGAAACAGGCAAGAGGGGAGGAGGGAGAGAAAATTGTTTCAATCTTTTGTAAAATCCGGTGTCAATTGAGTGGAATTGAGCGCAGCATGATAAATTGAGTTTGTTTGTTTTTTTTTTTGTGTGTGTAGGTACGTGCCATTGCTTTGGGGGTAGTGGAAGCATAAGCTGGTCGATTGTTTAATGGATCACAAACAGTTTGCTGACGGAGCAACAATTCATCGGTGATGTATGATGGTGAAAAGAAGGGACAAAAAAAATACAACAATAACAATATTGAACAGAAATTCCCTCCTACTAAACCGTGAGTAATGATTTGCTGGAAAGCATTGTAATCTTTTTCAACAAATTAAAATAAAAACGATGCAATGTTTAAGTATAAGCAAAAAAAACCCCGTCAACCATTTGTTGTCACTTTGTAAAGAACTTTTAGTATACAAAGTTTTATTTATTAATTTTTTTCATAGCAACTTTGAGATTATTTTTGTTATTGTTGTAGGGTAAATGTACCAATAGTGGTGCAATTTGTAGAGGTACCGATGTGTTTTAATGGATTTAAAGTGTCAGGAAGGACAATTTCTGAATATTTTAACACATAGCAATTGGAATATGTTTTATCTTCGCAATCGCAACCATTTTTACCATGAAACACATTAAATTTACGAAAAAATACATATTTTTGTGATTGCTTCGTTGTACCTATAATGGTGGTATGGTTCCTATAGTCGTCGCATTGTGTTCCTATAGTGGTGGTAAACAAAGATGCCTCAAAACAGTGTATAATATCAATATAACTTAGTTTTGAAGCTGTTTTCGTATGAATAGCATGGATTATTGTCATAATAATGATATCTTTCGTAATTTGATCGTAAAATATGTATGAATTTGGTTGATGAAAATATTGACTGAAGTACTGAATAACACCTGTCGTCAATCCATAGTCAGAAGAGTTTGCTTGATTTGAAGTCGATTTTTCACTCAGCCAGATAAGCGAATTTTGGCCTTTGTTTCATAAATTACTTACAGAAAACTAATTTTTGTTGCTTATTTTAGTGAAAACAGTACGACATGTCAAAAATGTCGTCGAAAAAAATCTAAAATTAGCTGTTTTTATTGATTTTAGAACTAAGACCACTATAGGAACATGCCTGTTTGGTGTACCTATAATGGCACTATCGTAAACAACACCTAAAAATACATAAATATAGTCAAAAGCCAATGAATTTGAATAAAACAATATAATTTGATAACAATTATGTTCAAAAACTAATAATTGCGTTGTTATGTTGTCATTTAGAACGTTAACAAGAATATGAGTATCGTTATGAAATCCTAAGGATTTTGGAAAAATGTTGACTAATTTCACAAAATAATGGATTTTTCGGTCACTAAGAAACGGAATGGCCCCATTTCATTTTAAAATTCTTTGTAAAAGGCTAGAGAACATTTCACACTATCGTAAATAACTTAAGTACTGTTAATTTATCGTGTGAGACGCATTTTAGTGCAATACCTCCACTATTGGTACTACCACCACTATAGGTACATTTACCCTACATGATATATGTTCTACTATTTCGATGTGATATACTAAACTGCATACATTCAGGCGCCAATTAAAGCCTAGCAAGATGACTGAATGTAGGTATTAGTGATGGGCAAATCTGATTCAGATACATAAATGATTCAATGAATCTAAATCTTGGTAGAAGCGATTCGTAAATCTCGAAAGATTAATGCATCTCAAAAGATTCATGAACTTCTAATGACTCACGAATCCCATGGAATTCATAAATTTCCAAATTTCATGAAGTTAGATCTTTTTCTAATTCTTCTTCTTGGCACAAAAACCAACGTGGTCAAGCTAGACAATACAGGGCTTTCGAGACCGCGGTGCGGGATAGTCGGTCCTTCCTTTGAGAAGACGGCCCATGCGAGGCTTGAACCCAAGACGTATATGAATGAATCTCAGCAAATGATGCATGAATCCCAAAACTAGTTATGTTGTTTTTTCGGTTTTCAAATTCCACATTACATGTGAAGGTTTTTTAAATACACCAAGGGTTTTTGGTTGTTCTTCAAAATTGTTTGGACGATTCCCAAGGGTTTTCGGATCATTCCCAGAATTTTTTTCGATCACTTTTTTACATCCAAATGGGACGATTTCAATACATCGTGGTAACGATTCAAAAATCTAAGATAAACGGTAAATAAATCGTGAGATAAACTCAAAAGATTAGGAAAGTCATCCAATAAATTGTGAGAATCAATCCTGTATTGAAATATTTAGATTGAAACAGTACACGAAATAAATTCCAGTAAGCTTGATCATTACGATCTGTGAGGCTACCCGCATCGGACAGTTGTATGGAGTTCGCGAGTAACTGCAACTCAAGGCTACGGATGTAAAATTTATCGAATGAAAGGTATCACTCCTGTCCGCTGCATGTAACAACATGGTCTTTTGTAGGTAGTTCAAATTGGAACCTAATTAAGCTATGCTGTGCTGCTGCACTATGTTGTGCTTTTGCCACATTAACCGACTTATTTCTGCCAACAAGGCTTATACTCAGAAACCTGCCCGGGAGGTAAAATTGAAAGCAAATCTCGAACAGAACACAGCAGCTTGGCGCTCGAACCAGTTTAACAACCAAATTCCCCGTAAACTGAATGCTTCCAACGAACAATCTATCGCCCGACCATCTAAACTGGAAAACTAATAAAATTTAATCAATGTGTGTTGAAATGAGCCTCCTTACTTTCATTTCCATTCCAATTCCGCAAAAAAGTACTTTTACTGCATGCAAAAATGTGCCAAACGGGGCTAGATCAAACGGTTTGTCCGGTTTCAGTGCTTCCGAGAATGAAGCAGCCCAGGCCCAACCTTAAAAGTGACCCAGTTTGGGTCTTATTTTGTGCTCCTTCCCTGTGCGTTCTTTTCTTCCTTTTGCTCCTCTTTACGGTGGGTTCCTTGCCGGGCAGGACAATGTGTTCCAATTTCTTGCAATCGTACCCATACCATACACCTTGCGATACGCTTTTTCTCTCTCCAAACATTCCTGCATTTGCTGCTCGTCTGTGCTAGTGCCATCTTCCAGGCGCTGGGATAGATGTTTCCTTCGCATTTTTTTAAACTTTCTTTTTTTTCAATCATCGGAAAAAAGCAAAGGTATGAAAAGGGAGAAACAAAACTCGATGTCATAGAACCGGGAGGTTGGCCTGACTGTCAATACGCTTTCGCGCTGCACCACATTGGGTGAGGAGGGAGCGAATTGAACGAGAAAGCGAGAGTTATGTACAGGAAGTGATCTTCGTGGGAAGCTGGTAGTTGGTGGAGCAGAAGAGGGGAAAACGCTGGTACATCCAATTCCAGCACTGTTCCTGTTACGTCCGCCCATTGTCCGTACAATCGTTGAGCAAAATTTGCACCGGAAGTGGACAGTGGAACGCCCGACCGGGCGATTGCGATCGAAGCGGAAGCAGCTCAGCGGCTCGAACGGTAGAGTGGGAAAAAGAGAATTTCCGCCCGACCGGAGCGGGCATCGAAGGCTCTTGAAGCGCACGCCACACAGCACAGCGAACGTGCCATTCCCGGGGCAACAAAGGACGGGCCAGCACGGCTCGAGCAGCTTCACGGTTGAGGCTGATTGCAATCTGGCAGCAAGGTGCTTTCGGTAATTGATGGCATTACAGTGATTGCATGCTTGCCACGAGCGGCCGACAAAGACGCCCCGGCCTGGTCCCGGCAAGAAGGTAGCCGAGCCTCGCCCGTAACAGGGAAGACAGCCAGGCTTGAGCATCCGGTGCAGTTGCCGGTTGCAAGAATGTTGACTGACAATTAATGTGGTTGCACACCAGCTGAGCCCACCTCCCGCAGGCTTTTGTATGACTCGGCTCTCCGGAGCCTTAGACCGAAAAGATAGACGCAAAGCGTGGCTGGGTGGTTGGGCAGGATTATTTGCCACCTGCTGCCCGGCAGTGTTCGTGGCCTACCATGGTACGGTACAATTCCAGCAATTAGACGCTACAAACCGGCTACCGGACA
This sequence comes from Anopheles gambiae, assembly GCF_943734735.2. Lineage (NCBI taxonomy): Eukaryota > Metazoa > Arthropoda > Insecta > Diptera > Culicidae > Anopheles > Anopheles gambiae. The sequence continues at coordinate 29,175,650 of NC_064602.1, forward strand.
AAGTCCGTTCATTTCCTCCCGGCCGGTGCCGGTGTACATCCGGGGCTGGGCCGGACACAAATGCTCACTGTGCTTGTCCGTTCGATCGATAGGATGGACGTGCCAAACGTGGCGACAGTGAAGGTGTCAATTATGGGTTGGTTGATTTGAGACAAGTCCGAAACCGTCATTATTTGACGATTTCAAATCGACAGGGCGTAAGTACGCTGAGCGGGTCTCAAGTGTGAACAAGTGGGACCGGGAGTTGTCCGGGCATTGTTTCGAGTTTATTTAGTGGGTAGGTGGGTAGTGCTTCCTGCGTTTGCTCGTTCGCTTGGATATGTGCGGCATAGATATGTCAACGGATTAAGTGGCAAATTGTTGTGTTGATTTTACGGCAATAGCATTGATAGTTTCTAGGAAGGGCTTAAGGAATGTTCCGTTCCATACTTGATCGTTCAAAAAGCAATTTTGAACTACGTTTTGCTACAACAACCCTATTTCCAAGGTGATTGGTTTTGTATCACTTTTAAATAGAAAAAAATATCATTTATATTATTGTGACTTTTGTCACGATCACCCATCACTTGGTATGATCATCTCGTACGCAACTTTGACGAGGCATCGCTAATAGGGCTTCAGGAGATCATTAATCAGTATTCAGTTTTAAAGACCTATTATTTTAATATTTTAGTTTCTTTCATAATGGTTTGTACAAGATCTATTTGTTATTTTACAACTAAAATTAATAGCGCCATTGGCAAGTACATCATGATCTTTGTTTTTTCTTCAGAGAATGTTAAAAGCAGTAAAATATTTTTAAAACATATCGTTTAACTTTAATGGCAAATGATTCAGAATAGTTTACTAAAAGATTAGTTGATTGGTTGCATGAAACTATCTTGTAATTTCATGTTCTCGTTCAACGTTTTCTATATTCTCTAGAATGCTGATTTAGAATGCTTTTATTACTACTATTTTAAAAGAATATATAATAATTAAATATGCAACAGTGAAGAAACCAACTTCATGTATCCCAAAGATTACATTAGTAATCGATTTTAATTAAAAACTAATAAGAACAAATTTATTTAAATCCAGCTTTATATAATTGAGTTAAATAACATAAGAATCCAATCTGATTATCTAAATAATTACCAACGCTTTTATGTTTTTTTCTGGAAAAACCCTATTTTTTACATTTCCGTTTTATTGCCAAAATCACATTGCTCTCAGTAATTTCCCTTACCCTTTAGAAGCTAACCAAAAAGCGAAAAGAACCCCCTTTTTGATAAACAACCAACCTCCCAACGAGCCAGCCCTACGCGTCTACCTTCTTCTGCCGCGACTCCAGGTACAGCAGGATGCCATCCTTCGGGCGCGTGATGAGCTCGTGCATAATCTTCTGCTCGTCGCGCGTCCGAACCGACCGCAACCGGTAGCGGCGCAACACGCTCGACACGATGCTCTTCTCCTCCAGCAGCGCAAACTTCTGCCCGATGCAGTTCCTCGGCCCCGCACTGAACGGGATGTACGCGTACGGGTGACGGTTTTCCGTGTTTTCCGGCAGAAAACGGTCCGGATCGAATTTCTCCGGGTCGGGATAGAACCTGCGCAAAAGAACGAAAGGAGAAAACGAGAAGAAGGAAAAAAAACCTCCAATGAAATACACGCCGCCACGGTGGCGGGTGACATTCTCGGGCCAACCTTTCATCCCGGTGCACATGGTACGCATGGATGCCCACGATGGTTTGGGCCGGCACCTGGTGCCCGCCGAGCTGGACGTCCTCGCTGAGCGTTCGACCGAAAAAGGACACGGACGGATACAGCCGCAGCGCCTCCTTGATGCACCGCTCCAGCAGCTTCAGCTCGTTCAGGTCCTGCATCGTGGCGGCCCGGTCGTCGCCGGGCGGAAAAATCGACTCAATCTCCTCGCACACCCGCTCCTGCACGTCCGGATGGAGGGCGAGCAGGAACAGCACCCAGCTGATGCCAGCTGTCGTTGTGTCGTGTCCCTTTAGTGATGCACGGACGCAGGTTGTGCCAGGGCACCGAGGTCGATCGAATCGGTTATGGGGAGGGGTGAAGAGAGAGAAAAAAGAAACAAGACACACAGAAAACAAGCCATCAGTAAAACTGCTGAATCAGGCTCAACCGGTACGATATGATTGAGAGTCGCTGAGGTGTAATTTAGCGTAGTCGCCCAGGTAACCTTTGCCCGCACTGGACTCGACATTTTGGGGTATTTGGTTGGAAAATTGGACAGCCAATTGGGCTGCTGGTATTGACGTTTGGGGGTCGATGGAACGAGTTTCGTTCGATTATGTTTCTTGACGGCTGACGGACGGCTGCTGTACCCAAACACACAACAGATGGAACAAATGGCATTGCGACAAAACATAAATCGCTGTCTTTTGCACCGGATCGTAACCGGATAGTAATACAGTATTGAGATAGTAGAAAGGGATGAATTGGGGAATGTTCGTTGTGTGCTTTTGAGCAAGCTGTTTCCAAACTTACGACAGAGAAGAAAAAAAGGTTAATAACCCTTGTATAGTTACAGCTTTGGATTACTGAAATGTTGGTCACATGAGCTCATGTAATTATTGCGGATACAGTCGTTGTTGCAAAATATTAGCTCTAATGCATCCATTTTTGACTCTAAAGTACGAATTTTTGTCTGTAAGTCAACCATGTTTGTCTCTTAAAGGAATCATGACTATGAGGTATTTGAGCATATTCATGACAACAAGTATTTGACATTACAAAAACTCTGCAGAAACGGTCTTGATTTTATAGATTTTTTGTAAAAAAAAATCATTAAAATTAATTTTAAAGCCATTGTTGACATTTGAAAACACATGCCATCATTAAAGCCTCCAAAATTGTTATAACGATTGAAATATTTCAAATTCTATTATTGCAATTAGTAACTACTAAACTGAAATTCAACCATTTTGAAACATATAGTTTCAGACATTACGTTGTATTTTGTAAATAAAGCAATTGATTAACAGGCAAAAAGTGGTGCTTAGAGACAAAAATTGACGCCTTACAGGCAAACAATTGAGACAGGCTATCAAAAATGTGTGTCTTAGATACAAAAATAGGTGAGTTAAAGCCAAAATTTAGTGTCAACGACTGTAACGCATAAATAGTGAATACTGAGAAAGATTTTGCCTGTGAGTGTGCACCCAGCAAAACCAACAAGTAAAATTAACTGCATAGGCCTTTTTTGCCTGTATGCAATTTACATTACAATGTATGCAATTTACATTACAAATTAAGCCTCTTTGGTTTGATTAACATTGAACAGTGCAAATTTTCTGGAAATTTATTGTCAAATCGTTTACTTTAATCCAGCAATTAGTGAAAGGATCCTTCGCTATCTACATTTACGTACAAGCTGTAAAAAAAATCATAAATGGTCCATTCGCAATATCCATCTTACCTCAAACATAAACGTATCCACCTCTTCACGGACATCCTCATCGGTCATAATGTTGTGGGCCTGATTTCCTTCCAGCAGCAGATCCAGAAACGCCATACGCTTCCTCACACCAAACGCTTCCCCGTCGCTTGTCTCTGCGCCGGCAGATTTCTTTGCCGACTCGAGTGCTGCCTTTCGGTCCCGGATTACCTGTTGGAGAGCAGTGTGAAATTAATTCCCGAACATCATCCCACCGTTCAACTGCACCATACCTCGCGAGAGTAGTTATGCACAGTGTCCAGGGCGTTCTTGTACCGTGCCGCGAACCGGGACCGCAGCCAGATAAAGTCCAGATGCAACCAGGGACGAACCATACGCTCCACAAACAGTCTGCTAAGCCTGTGTAACAGATAACACGACCAAGGTACACCCGGTACATGCACACCGGTTGTAGTAAAGATCGAGCATTCATGTAGCAAACAACAACGCCAGGTCGCTCCCCGAAGGGAAACGCTACTTACTCGCAGACTGCCTTGACGTAATCGTTCTCCTCGCCTTCGCTCTGAGCATTCACCTTCACACCCATGGCCGTTTCTGGTGCGCATCATCGCAAACGTCAGGCAAATTCCGCACCAAGCCAGCGATCGAGACACGGAAGCATAGAGAGAGAGGAAATATACCACAACAATCCATTAAAGCGCATGTTGACAGCGTGGACAAGCGTCTCGCGAAACAAGTCCCCCGAAAATCCGACCCGGCTCACGGACTCGTACATCATCCAGCGCCTCGAGGGGTGGGCGCTTTGGGCGATTTGGAACGCGTCCAAGGCGATTGATCCCACCGCTCGTGTCCCAGCACTTACCGCAAATGATGTCCAGAGCCGCTTTCGCGATGAACGGATACACGTTGACCGGTTTGCCGGTGTCGGCGTGCGGCCGCAGGTATTCCACCATCTCCTCGCTATTCTCGGCGAACACGTCGCAGAAGCCGTCGAGGATGTTGAAGTGGAAGGTCGGTGTGATGAGCTTACGGTGCTGATGCCAACGCTCACCTGTTGCATCCGCAAGCAAGGAGCGCGATTTCAGAATGTACCGGAATGTCCCACAAGACAGCAGATGGGTGCAAAAGGAACACAATAACACATTGTCAATCAATTGTGGTGGTTTGAAGGTGATTAGTCCGTAGTAGTAGACGTACCTTTGGAGGTGAGCAGTCCGTTGCCGAGCCAATCGTGCAGAAAGCGGTACATGGTGGCTTTTTCGATGTGTTTGCTGGAGCCGATTACCTGCTCGACGTACTCCGGTTTGCTGATGCGTACCTCGGGGGTCAGCCCGGTCCATACGCGGTGGATTTCCGGGTAGCGGCGAGTCCGCTCGTCTAGCAGGTAGAAGATTTCTGTCGATTGATTGGAAACGGTATTAATTTTACTGGTAATTGAATGACAGTTACATGGGTTCGATTGGTTGGCTTGGAATCAAAACATAAAACAGTCAAATTGAACATCGAGCTAATAAAGAATAAAGACCTGCATAATTAACAAGAATTGACAAGTCGTCTTCTTCTTTGGCTCAACAACCGTTGTCGGTCAAGGCCTGCCTGTACCACTAGTGGGCTTTGGCTTTCAGTGACTAATTGATTTCCTCCCATAGCAGGATAGTCAGTCCTACGTATGGGCGGCACGGTCTATTTGGGGATCGAACCCATGTCGGGCATGTTGTTAAGTCGTACGAGTAGACGACTGTACTACGAGACCAGCTCATTTACGAGACTAGAATTGACAAGTAAAACACTGTTAATCAACCCTTACTGTAAAACATCACACTTCTATATTAAATGTCATTTCGATGTAGATTCGTTTTACTACGTTTTGTGTCTTTATTTGTCATTTACTGTTAATATATTTTGATTCTGATTGAATTACACCGGTTCTCACTTTCCTTTGAATCTTTATCCGGTTGCTATGGATCGCAATCAACTACCTCTGAATCGTATTCAGCTACGTGTCGATCGCTCTCAGCTACCTTTGGATTTTACGGTAGTTCGCGCAAATTTCGTTGCGGCACATACTTTATTTAGTGACCGCTCGGCGTACCTCACGATTCTCCTCATAACAGATGATTTGACAACAATTTCATATTGTTCTATGTTTGAACCCATTTTAGAACGTGTGTTGAAAACCTATGTTTAAGCAATGAATAACATTTGACAGATTTGTCGGCGTCTACGCATCTGAATAGATTCCCAACCAGAACGTCCCTCCATAGCAAAGAAGGAATATCCGGCTAAATCTCGAAAGCAGAAACAGGACTGAATGACCACGAAGGTCGTTAGACCAAAAAGAAGAAGATTGTGCAGGTTTGTTTGGAAAACTTGGTCAAAGAATAAAAAATGTATGAATGGTGATGTAACCTTCACATACAAAATGTTATTAGATTTTACAATTGAATGCATTAATTATTTAATTATTTCCTAGGGATGCAAATGTGTCCCACGGTCACTGAATAAACGGTGCGCTGCAATGAAATTTGCGCGAGCTACTGCAAAATCCAAATGTAACTGAAAACGATTCAGACGTAGTTGATTGCGTTCCATTCACATGGATTACGATCCATAGCAACCGGATAAAGATTCAAAGGAAAGTGAGAACTAGTGTATATATACTTTTAAAATAAACGTTTGTACTCAATCGAACCGTTTATCGACATAAAATCAATAAAAAACGTAGAAGCTAATAGACAGGAGATACACATGAAAGTTTAACCGAAACTAAAGGCTATAAGCCACATAACTTAGTGTAATGCTAAGGAAATGTAACATAATGAAGACCAAAACAAAATGAGACAACATCAACGTAATGTAAACAAAAGAAAATTACTAATTAGAAAAAAAAAACCATGAAACTAATACAAGAAAAGAAGAGTTACTATAAAAGAGTTATAAAGAAGAGTTAAATTACTTGATATATAAGATAACATTAACATAATAAGATGAAATATTGCACATCGGCAAATTCGACACAATAATTGTAAAATCATAGCAATAATAAAATTATTAACAAAAACAAAATTGTCTTTAATAACATTTTTGAGGTCTTTTAGTACTATTCTTTAACTTTTATTTTAATCACGTTTTAAAGTATTTCAAATCGCTAAATTTCAAATTCAGTTTGCTTGTTACACATTCTTCAGGCTTGTATGTTAAAATAAATAATAGCCATATTGTTGGGCCAAAACACTCACCGTGCCGCTGTTTGCCAATGAACGAGTACATCGTGCCGATGATCGGGTAAGCTTTCGGGCCCGGTATCTTCTCAAATATCTGGCTCAGCTGCCATCGTTTCATCAGCCACTGTAGGTAGACGGCAAACACAACAAACACGAGCACACCGTGAAAGATCGTACTGAGCTCCGACATGATCGTAACGGGAGAGAACACCAGCAGTTCGCGTTTTCGCTCGAAACAGGTTCTGCGTAAGCGCGCAGGTCTGTAATGACCCAATTATCTCGTTACGCGGCGGAGCTTGACTGAGCCAGAAGCGCACCAAGCAGCTGGACTTGATGGCTCTACCGATGGACCTTTAACCTGTTATGCACACACGAGAACAATAAAGGCGTAATGTTTGCACTTGAACTAGGAAAGTATCGATAGCCCACCGTCGATAAGAGCAAAGCCACACGTTGTACTGTTGCTCTCGATCGAGCAGCGCATGAGCAACTGCCCCGTTGACCGGCTGTCTGTACTAAATAAACTCGAAGCGAGAAGCGTTCGTCGGTGGGAAGCTCAACATAAGAAAACAAGCGGTATCAGCGGCACTCATCATGCCTAGAAGGGCTAGACGAGGTGGCTGTGAGCGATCAAGCGTACAGGTAACGTCTTAACCCGTTTCATCGCGCACTATGGGATGTTGGTTGTAGCGTTGATGGTAAATATTCATCCTCGAGTATGTGTTGTGATTTCAAATTATCTCACTAGCACAAAACTTATAATAAAAAAAAAATAGTGGTTAAATGTGGAGATTAAGTGGATTTTTTTCCTTTTTTTAAATTAGGCAATGAATTAAATAAATAATATATGCATAAATATCAATATTTCAAGTCCCAATATTCCCAGCATTGTGTAGCTTGGCATGTACAATGCAAAGCATCTCGTATTGAACGATACAAAATAATAAGGGATACCGCTTTTGTTCTCCTAGACTACATGTATGATGTAAAAACACACTACTCACACATGTTCACACCTATCAACACATGCTGCCCACTTGCTGTCATTAAACTCTACCAACAGATAATTAATTACTAGTCATATTCTGCCAGAATAACGAGATTAAAAGCTTTAAAAATGATTCAATCTTTCAAGAGTGAGAAACGAGTTAGTCATTCTGAAAACAGAAATAACAACAAATCGGAACAATTAATAGCATTGTCAATTTGCAGCTAAAACAATACAACTTGCAGTAACTCATTCTCTCATTGACTTCCACCACCATAAACACAATCATTATCACATGTTGCTCGTCTGCTCTTCGTCTGTCTATTCTACGCGCTTGTTCACCGTCGGCCTTGCTTTACCTGTTGCTGTGTTTTTTTAATGTTTGCGTTAACCTAGCGGCACGCGCACTAGATTAACTACCTTTGATGCTAGCGCACCGCATGCATCGGTTGCTGTTGCATCGAACCCGTTCTCGGAATTGTATTGCTTGATTGTAATCAAATCAATGCGATCGAACTCCAACCACCCTGCCCGTCCATCCACTATTGAATCATTGGTACTAAAAATAGCAACCACAACCGTCCAAAACAAACGCTTCAAGTGTGAAAACTCTACTCAAGTGGAACGTAAATCAACAAAAATAGACGCCGTCTGCCGTGCGCCACACATTGCAAGCTAAGAATGTGCAAGGTAACGGCCTCGGCGCCTCTCGGTCTTTGTTTTGTATTTTAATGACAAATTGTTTCACAGTGGCAGCGGTACGACCGGTACCGGCAGTTCAGGCGGCTTATCAGCATCAGGTTGTCCTGGACGGGGAGTTTGGATTGGGGCATTAATGTTGGGTAGTTCCAGGAATTTGCCTTATCTGCCCGAGGAATGGTACAACACGGGAAAGCTGGTATAATCGAGTTCGAACCAGTGATGTAATGTGATGCAGCTGATAATCGATTTGTGTACTGTGTAATACAAGTTGTACGTATGATAATTACATTGTGGTTTCGTTGCGACATGAAATGCTTCACAACTGATTTTTTAATTATTCTATTGTTTGAGTGATACAATTATCAAAGGCTTTCCTTCACTACATGACTTTACTAGAATTGCTTAGTGTGTACATATACTTTATTGCTGTTGATAAAGTTGTACAGCCTAGTGGTGGGTAAAGCTGGCAGAAATCTGGAGTCGACTCCGAATTGACTTCAAAAATTGTCTAACTGAGTACAGAAGGTAGGTCCGCCTAACATTATCCGGAGTTGTTCGGAATAGTCTGGAGCCGGCTGGAGTCGTCTGGAGTCGTCCGAAGTCGTCCCTAGTCGGTGGGAGTTAGCCGGAGCTGGTGTCGATCGGTGTCGGGGCCGTCCGGAGTCAGCCGGAGACGGCCTGTGTAATGTAGTCAAGCATTTTATTTCGAGGTGTTTTTACGCTCTTTCGCTTTGCATGTGCATTTCTTAAAAGGGCTTAATCTCTAAGATTAGCTTTTTGAGTTGTCCGACTGAGTCAATGAAATGAAATGCCTGGTTACAAGCACTTTGTACCGGTTGTCTCAGCCTACGAAAGACTCCAACTTCGGACGGCTCCGACTTCGGACGACTTCGACTCGAGACTAGTGTTGAATTTCATGAATCTTTCGTTGAGATTCATTCATATGAATTTTCAGTGATGAGTCATGGTCATCTCGAAAGATTCATGGATGCATTAAAATTTTTATATCTACAAGGATTCATGAATCTTGAGAGATGTAAGATTTCTCGAAGAAGTCTTGAAAGCCTGTATAGGCTGGTATAACCACGTAGGTGTTACGCCAAGAAGAAGAATACTAAGCTGGTCTAGCTCGATGAATCTATGTAGATTTATGAATCCCTTAAGATTCGTGTATCTTTCAAGATTCTTTAATCTTTGAAATCCAGATTTAGATTCCAACCGAGATTCAGATTCATTGAATCGTTTCAAAGATTCATTCAGATTCATGAATCTGAATTGGATTTACCCAACACTACTCCAGATGGCTTTGACTCCGGACGATTCCGGTACGTACTCCGGACGTTTTCGATCCGGTTGAATCAAGCTCAGCATGAATGCGGTCGGAACTAGAGCTTCCCGTTTTGCGAGAGTCAAACTTGCAGTAACAATAGTCAGAGTTGGATCGGAGTCATGGATATTCGCCAGAGAGCACACCACTAATACAGAATGGACACATTTTCCACTATTTACCCTATGCAATCGCCTTTTTCAATAATCAATATACAATCCGCTATGTACCAGAAAACCAAACTGTTTACTCTCTAACTCCATAATCCACGCTCCTTAAATCTATTGAACCGGAAAAGCATCAATCGTTTTCTACACCAACGTGCTGAAATGGTTAATTATGTACACGTCATTAACCATTTCCAAGGGATTTGATCAATCTCCAAGCCTAACTCCAAAGTATTCCCAAACCCTCCAGATCAGTGGTCAACGTAACTTTCTCACTCCACCCGAACGATTTACCAAAACAGCTCCAAGAACTTTGGATTTGGTTGTACAAACGACACAAACACATCCCGTTGCAACCAAAAGCGAAGTGATTTTTGGGCTGTGGGTCGACCCACAATTCTATTCGAAATTCGGTCCAAAAGAACCAACCAAGAGGGGGGGGGGGGGGAGACTGTGATTATTTGCTACCCTAGAATAACTTTTATCAATCCCCCTGCTTTCCAGCTGAGGCCTTTAGACCCATTAGGTAGGTGACAAAAATCACTAAAAATCGTACCGTAAGAGTTTCGGGCTGTGCGCGTGTTTGTGGAGAAAAAGTTGTAAAGTCAAACCGAAACACACCCCTCAAAAAAGGCAACCAGGAAAATGTGCCCAGTGGAAACAGCAATCAATGGGACTGAGCGGGTGATAGAATTACAAATTTTTGTGGTAAACGACTGTGGGTTTTTTTTTATTCGTGTGTATGTAAGTTTCGGGTCAACTTTTAGGCTCATGTGAACCGCTTGGAAACTCTTCCTCGGCCCTCGCCAAGTCGGCGAAGCCTTGTGAAGGATGGAGTCAGCTTTTCGCTCCATTTTCCCAAACAAATGGCAACGTACTGTGCGATACGATATTGTACGGTTGAGTGACATGAAATGGCTTCGGGTCACTGCCATACGGGAAACCGGTTTTTTTTTTCTGTTCCCACTGGTCAGTGTTTTTCTCGGAAGCGTGTAAGGTACAGTAACGTAAAAAAGCTCCCATCCAAACTATATCCAACAGTTCGTAAAGCGTCATCGTTTGTTTTCGCTCTCTCTTTCTCTCTCTCTCTCTCTCTCTCTCTCTCTCTCTCTCTCTCTCTGTATTAAATGTCGTATTTGTCATGTACAATTTGTACCGCAGCAAGAGGGAAACACTAGACCCTAGCACTCTTACCGCAACTCTGAGCGCTGAATGATGAAGTTTGTGTCCGAAATAAACGTCCGGCAAATAAACGGGCCGGGTTCGCGCAAATCACAGTTGTACTGATGCGATAACTTCAAGCGGAATCACATTACTACACAAACCTACGCTACGAAGTGTGTGTGTTTGTGAGTGAAGGCAGGGTCGCCCCAAAGGACCTCGGGCAACCGCAAAGCCCCGAAAATGAGCGCTCCGTAACGCACCGGGTTTATTAAATTCATACTTCAATGCTTTCCTGCTTGCGTTAGCTTCGGGCTTCATTTATCATCCTGGCGCTGGTTCGGTGGTGGTGCTGAAGGTGCGAACATTCCTTGGCACATTGGGGCAGCACGTAAACGATCCACCGAGCCGGTGCCGGTTTGGTGGATGGATCGTGTGCAGTTTCCGTACGGGTGGGCTGCTATTTTCCAACCAGCTCGCGCCGGTAAGCCCCATGCCATGGTTGATGAATACCGAGCCGAAACTAACAAGTAGCACCCATTTTCTATGTGTGTGTGTGTGTGTCTTGTGCTTTCCCGCTCGCACACAACGATTCACAGTAAATTTCGTTACAAAACACCACATTCGTGGTAAACGAACCGCGCGTACTACGTCAAAGCAGAGAGTTCCGGGCTTTCATTCGTTCGCGGGAAGCCAGTAGCATCATCAACGGCTGATGGCGGGAAATGGTGAAGGTGCCGTACATAAAAAAACAGGCTCCAATTTTCTCGCCTTCAGATGCTGCGTCCTTGTATGCGACCAGGTTTTATAAGCCACCGTGAAGGTGTTCGAAGCCATGTAGCCATCTCCGGTCTTGGTTGCAACAGCGAGGCTCTCGTGTAGCTGCAGCGGCCGCCACGTCGGCAGCGTTAAGGTGGCGATAAAAGCGAAAGAAAGAACGCCCCATAATGGCATTTTGCAGGGTGCTTCAATCTACACGGCCCTGCCCGGCGCACTTCACTTTAAACGTCCCATTTCCACCCATTTTCCGTTCACAGCAAAAAAAAACGGAGGCATGCGAGATGAAGTATTTTTACTACCCCTCGGCAACGTATCACAGTTATGCTAGCGAACGCTAACACCAGGGAAAATAACACTACACTTTCCAATCTGCAAAATATCGCACGTTGCGCCTTATCCGCCTCACCACGTATGTGTGTGTGTGTGTTTGTGTCTGTGTGAATGTGGTTTTGGAGATTATTCGCCCTGTTCCATCCAAAAAGACGACGCCTTTGGTGTATGTGAGAGGTTAAGTTTTGCGAACTTTGCTTTACCATAAATGTACCAATCTAAATGCAGTCTCACGTACAATCAATGTTTAATTAGCGTAAGCTAATTGTCCGAGCTTGCAGTGAAAGCGCTGAAGGAAGATTCTCCCATACACGCGTGCACGTGTGTGTGTGTCTTCCGTCTTTCGTCAGTGTTATCAGGGCAAGTCCGTGCATGTCGCACACGGATAAAAGTGGCGCATCGTGCGGCTGCCGGCAAAGATTGCTCGCGTATGTGGGCACAAAATCTCAGCACCAAAACCACCCACTTTGCTCGTTAAATCTGCACCGAACGGCTTTATGATGACGTGTACAGGATCGTTCAAAGATATCGCCGTGAGTGATGTAAATGTCTACCGTTTTTTGTTGTGGGTCGTCCAATTTTGAGGTTAGCCGGCGTCTCATTGTGATAAGGATGGTTTGGTACTTTCTGAAAGCATACATTACTGTGCGGGATTTTATTAAGCAATACAAGTGAACATTTGGGTTTTAGTGTGTGTACCTATCAACTTTCGCTGTGTTGTGTTTTTATTGTTATATCTTGTACTGTTTCATTTCTTATGTTCAACTTTTTTTAAGTTTAAGATTCATATCTTACATTGGTTTTTATTTATTCTCTTATGCCGCCATTTATTTTTCTTCACCATTTTAAGTTTAAATTTTAAAACATTTTTAAATCATGATTTATTATTGGACTTAGTGGCACCCGATCGGATTCCTTGGTTTAGGTAATATAAACTTCAATAGATTCTAATGATTTATTGTTATACATATTCGAAACTTTCCTCTTCTTCATAGCAATACCTCTACCTGTCTGCTCTCTTGGTGTATTCTTCTTCCTCACTGTTTCTTAATATTTATCGAATCTTACATGTATATGCTATTAGTGGTCTTGTTATCTTTTCGTAAGCATTAAAATTATTGACGAAAATTATGACTTCTTACAGTTTTAAGGCGTTCATGTTTTAGTCTTAGTTTCTTTTTTTTTAAATAGTTTTTTAATTGTTTTTCAAAAGTATATTGTATTCTGAGAAGACTAAGAATATTGTATTTAGATATTAAAATCTATTAGTAAAATTGACCAAACAAGTATCAATACTAATTTTAAACGAAATGAAAAGATTTGATTTAGTCCCTTACCTTTTGAAGCAAAATGTTCCGAAAAAAGAACAATTTTATCATACATTCCTTCCTTCATACATTAATTTTGCAACTTCACAATACTTAAAAAAAATATATGATATATTTCACGTCTTATAAAGATGCTTACTCCCAAAGCTTCTTGTGCTTACACTACGTTCCAAAATTAATTGCACAAAGTAATTGTAACGAAAAAAAAGCAAGCCAAAACCATTTCCTTGTCAGTCTTTGAATCACCCAGCAAAGCCAATTATAAACAGAGCCAATCGTCACAGCAGACAACATCATTCCTTCCTTCTCGCTCCATATTCCGATCACTGCATAACAATGTTTTGCAACTTATTTAAATGCTCTGCCCTGCCGTACGAATTGAAACAACAAAAATCGTGGGCATGGGATGGAAATTAAAAACAACAACGTACACATGACTGCATTGCACTCAAGACTCTATTCTCATCTCAAAACACCCCTCCACCCTGAGCCAAAACGGTTTGCCATGTTGCCACCGGCGGTGAACGTAATTCAATTTGTTACGGCCAATCGAGCTCGATGCCCCCGGCTGTCCATCCCATCCGCCAACCGGTTGGACCTTCGGCTTCGATAAGGTCCAACCCTTTTGGACCCTTTGGATTCTTCCTACGCCCGAGCGCCCTGCAGAACGATCAGCATCCGATCGGGCGGAAGCGGAAGAACATACATTATTCATTTGAAGTTCTTTGCCCCCGCTCTGCCAGCCTTGCTGTGTGCAGTACTCTGCTGGGGATGCGATGGTAGTGGTGAAAAATGCTACATCGAAGTTTCTGCCGATTCCGAGAGTGCTCTTCCGTCTGTTTGATCAAAGTTTGTTTCTTTCGGCACTTTCGAACCTAATCGGTAATTCATGGACGATCGTCCCTGAAAATCTCTCTGCCTTCCCTGTTTGCCCTGATGATGTGGGGAAAGATGGGAATCGGCTCGGCTCTGTTTTCCAAAGTTTCCACTCACTCGTAGGGCCGTGGATGAGCTAACGGCGGGTATAGTGCAGAACGGGACAATGCAATGATTGTTATTTATTTTATTAACTTCCATTTGATTTTCACATTTATTTCTATTTCCCCCGGGAAAGAGGTGGAGAGAATGGTTGAAACGTTCGAGAAGCGACTCCCGACGGCTATGCAACTAATGCATTCTCGTCCTACTGCTGCTGCCTGTGTCTTGCCGTACCCGGCGAATCTTGCTTCAATCCATCCGCTTCTGCCCCACAATCCGGATGAGATAAATAAATAAGCTTCAACATATGGGTGGTGAAGGTGTAGAAAAGTATTGTCCTGCGAGTCCAATGAAGAGAGTACCGAGTCAACCCCGTTTTCGAGATTGGTTGGTAGCATTCCAGCAAGCGAGAAGTGTTTCGAACCGGGCAAACACTTTGAATTACGAACACTAAATACAATCGCCTTTCGTACGCTGTGCCACCGTTCCGAGGGGCAGAGCCACTCGTACGAGGTACGAGGGTAAGCATAGCATGCCTCAATTTTCACCACCTTCCTCCTGCTCTTTACAGAAACTACCACGAAGCGTGCCGCGAAAGCAACAGCTTCGGGTGCAGCTTACCGGGATCCGTGCTGGTCGGTTTCAGGAAGCTTTTGAGATTTAATTTTATTACACCTCCTCGGTACCAGGGTGTACCGCGTGGGTCGACCCGGCTCGTAGCAGAAACGACGCGCGTTCGACGAAAGGTGCCCGCGTGCAGAGGTGGTGCACCGCGATACGCCTTAGCAGCGCTTGCGCTCGTCAGGAGTGTATTGTGTTTGATTTAATTTACGGTTTATTTGCAACGGTTTTGGGTTGATGGTGCAGAGCAGCACTGACCCAGCGATCGGTATGATGGTGGTGGGGAAGCATATTTTATAGCGAAATTGTCAGACAATGGAGCGTCCATCAACTGAAGAAGCTGCTATTGGGCACTTACTTGGAAGAAAAACATCGTAAAGAAGGTAAGAATTACGGAAATGATTGTACACAAATTAACGAAACATAACAGACTTATTAAACTGATAATAGTTTGACCGTTTAATAAAAAGCTTTTAAAAGCGTTTGATGTGATTTAAATGTAAAATGATGTCAGATGTAGTTGTTCAATCGATGACATCTACGTAGTTTTACATTTTAAATTGAAAATATTCAAAACTAATGCTAACAGTGGATCTCCAATAATCAATTTTGTTCTTTTCGAAGCATTCTGTATGAAAAATTTCTTTTTTTAGTACTAAATCATGCTTTTTAGTAGCCAAGCAATGAAGTGATAAGTAAGTTTGGTATTGATCCGGTCTCGCGTTACAGTCGTCAACTCGAACGACTTAACAAACATGCCCGTCATGGGTTCATGTCCCGAACGTACCGTGCCCCCATACGTGGAAGTGGCTATCCTACTATGGGTATACCAATAAGACACTGGAAGCCTATAATCCCGGAAAAGGTTTTTGTAGAATAAGTTAATTAGTATAATTACCGAAGCTATTTAATCTGATGCGATAGTTTTGAAGAATTATTGTTTTTCATTTAATATTTTTTAATATGATGTGTAAAGGCTGTTGTCTGCGTCGATAGGCAAATAAAAACTCAACGAATCATAATGCATTATTCCGTTTGTAGCCAGTAGTGCTTTTAAACTAGCTTATTGACAGGATAAAGTTGACACCTGTTTGTTATGGCCGCTTCTAGAACAAAAACCTCCGTTGAAGGTAGCTTTTTCGGAGAGCCATTTCCATTAAAAACTTTTCTCAATCTACCATTAACCAAACGCCCCTTAATGATGTCCTTTTTGGATAGCTTTTACGCTTTACGGTGTCGCGCACCGCGAGTTGTGATTGATTTCCGGAAGCAAGATTACGCTAGCAAACACTCTCGGGAAACAGTGTGTTGCATTACGGTGATAGGAACCAAAAATAAACAAAAATGAAGAAAAAAAAATCGACGTAGTATGGCATGGTGTGGCTTTGGTTGGTATGGTCATACCCACCTAGGTTGGTTCCACCAGACAAAGGAGTATAGTAGCGACGGGCACGGGGATATAAATTAAATATTGCTAAAGTTCACATCACTGCATTTGCACGATGTTATGAACATAAATTTACCGCATTTGGCCTTCCGCTGGTCCGAGGTCAGCAGGGACGTTTGGAAAATAGCTGCATATCCGGCTGGGTGGAAAGCTGTGCAGGAGGTAGATCATAACATACCTGCCACGCATGTGTGTGTGTGTGTGTGTGTGTGTGTATATGTGTGGGTGCTCGGACGTGTGGTTAACCTTTTCACGGTGTACGGAGATACTCCGCCCGGACGAGCGTGTACGTGGACCGATGCGTCTGTAGTCGGTTTTGGGTGCAGTGTTGGAGCCATCCTGGCAGCGCTTTCCATGCACCGTGATGCAACCTGCAACTGTGTGTCGACCATATGTACGCAGCATGCATTACGGTTTGCAGCTGTTGGTGGCTTGGGGAGGGTTAGTATGTGTGTGTGTGTGTGTGCTATTTTTGGTCTGCAAAACCGCATGAAAGAGCATGAACGATGGACCGTATGGAGCCACACTGCTTGCCGAGAGTTGAGTGCACTTCCTGCAAGAATTTACGCTTGTAATTTACTCTTAACTGAAACATCCACTTGTTGGGTAGTAAAACAAACATTCACACAGTAAGAGACTTGAATTGAAAACAACAATCGTAAAACAAAACCCCCCCCCCCGCTGCCATGCCATTGTTCACCACTGTTGAAAAGCTCATGCGGAGTCGGTCCTGATGGCTATGAGCTTAGTGTTCCTTTCTCGCTGCCGCTCTCTTACGCTTTGCATACATTAATATTTAAAGGATTATGCTTTTGCTCTTTTGTGATTTCCTGCCCTGGTGTGGTGCAGGTATTAGAGCTTTTGCTACGCGAAAGAAGTGGCAAATGTGATGGTTGCGTAGCAGCAAGGCCAGAGGGGACCTACAGCAAAACAAGCAAATTAAATTTCTAGCTTAGCAAGCTGGCTGTGGAAATAAAGTTGACCATTGAACGGTGAAGAGTTTGATCTTGATGTAGGGACGAAACTTGCCCGAGATTGACCTGTACATTGGGAAGCGGTTTTGCAAAGTGCGGCAAATGAAACATTTTGTTTTTGTTTGTTTCAGGAAAGACGATGATGAACTTGAAATACGCAATGGAAGTTTGCATGTGAAAATTGATACGCATTGTTGGTTTTTATCAACCTAAACATATAATTAAATTTTAACTGAGCATTAAACTATTTCAATGTAATAAAATAAGTTGATCGTTTTTTCATGGCTTCCTTTGTGCAGTACTCTTCTTAACAAAACGTTTTTCAACAAAGAATATGCGTAAGAGTTATGGCTGAGCTATTTCGTCAAGGTACCGATTTTGCTTCAAGAAAATTAAGTATTGGATATAATTTAAAAAGTCTTTGTTTTTATAATCCCGAATTGTACAGAAGTAAAGAGTATTTTTTTCTAATATCGACTCCGTATTATTCGAAATCCTGTACCAATTGAGGCTGTGGGCCAAAAGTCGTGGAAATTTACAACAAAAATCATTTTGTTACATTGTTTTAACTAAAAAAAAAGTAATAATAAGTACACTGCATGTAAATAAGAGTAAAGACACCATTGCATAAGGTCAGTGTTCCAATTATGGCTTTATTATGTCATCAACATTCCGATTTTACTCCTGTTAGAATAATTTTTGGACAAAATTTTGAATGATTTCTTGAAGCCTTATTTTAATATAAACTCAGTGTTTATCGAAATATTTTAATAATTCTAAAATTAATTGCATATCAAAGTACCACTCATTGTTAAAGTTTTCTTCTATTTGGCGTAACGTCCTACGCGGACATACCGGCCTATACAGGCTTTCAAGACTTACTTCATTACCACGCAGCTGGATAGTCAAACTTTGCTACAAGGGGACGGTCCATTTGGGGCTTGAACCCATGGCGGGCATGTTAATAAGTCGTTCGAGTTGACGACTGTACCACGGGACCGCCCCAACATGGCTATAGTGTTCCTAGCAATTCGCCATAGCTGTACCAATTGTGTGGGCCAATATCTCCTAGCAATATCACTTGGAGGCTATGCCAGCTACCGTTTCAGGACGAGGCGCAAAGGAGCGCAAATAAAAGCGGTCTGTTTGAGATTTGTTGAGTCATGGGTTCAAGCCCCAAATAGACCGTGCCGCCATACGTAGGATTGACTATCCTGCTATGGGGGGAAATCAATTAGTCACTGAAAGCCAAACCCACAAGAGGTAAAGGCAGGCCTTGACCGACAACGGTTGTTGAGCCAAAGAAGAAGAAGAAGAAGAGTTTGAGATTTGGTTGAAATGAAGAATTGTAGCAAAGCTTACTATCTAGAAGATATTTCTGGCCAAGACTTGCCCTAACTATTGATCAGGGAAGAACAAGAGCGCCTTTGGCACAAAGGTTGTGTTCAGTTGTTGTTGTTGTTTTATTTTTTTACGAGGCTTTTTAGCATTCGCCTCTCGTAATTTAAAATTCAGAAATCGCTAATACTATTTGAGATACAAAAAAAGAATAAATTAAAAGTTCAAGAAAAAGAAGAAAAAATTACAAGAGTTATGATGGTACTGGTGAAAGTTGAAAATGTTTGTTAATTCTAGTGCTTTTTTCATTTCAATTATGTTTTTATAAATATTTTTATCCATATTTGCTATACTTGTTTGTAGAGATTGGTTTCCTTTAAAAAATTCAAAAGTTTTTCAATTTCCTTGTAATTGTTGGAAAGTACAATTTCCAAATGATCTCCAAGTCTGTGTTTCTGCCTTTCTGCGGAATATCCAAAACAATTAATTAAAATGTGTTCCACCGTTGTATCACACCCACAAAATGGGCAGATTAACGGTGATTCCTTTTTTAGTTTGTATGTATGTGTAAGTCGGGTGTGTCCAATTCTCAACCTTGTTACCACTCTTTGATCACTGTGATCTAGTGGATCGTTCCAAGGTGCCGTGGTTTGTTTTATTTTTTTAAGGTTGGTAATGGGTGATTTGTTCCAAATGTTTTGCCAGCTCTGATTTATTACCCCTTTCCACCACAAGGATGCATCGCTTCTAGAGATAGTTCCATCTACATGATCTTTGATCATCCTACCTTCATTCGCAAGACGGTCAGCTACTTCGTTTCCTGCGATTCCTTTATGCCCTGGTATCCAACAGAATTCGATTGACCTGTCTTTTGATAGTGATTCGATAGTTTGTATGTAGGGGTTTCGTAAGGATCCTTTCTCTAATGCCTTCAGAACACTAGCGCTATCTGTGAAAATAACGTTAGGTCTGTCATTTACGGTCGCTTCTTCAGTTGCTATCATAATAGCAATAGCCTCTGCTGAGAATATTGATGTGTTCTCCGGAAGCTTAATGCTACAGCGAGCATTTGGCGATGTTATGCCACAGCCCGCAGAACTGTTGTAGACCGAGCCATCAGTATAAATTTTGTTATATATTTTATATTTGTTGGCGATGAGCATTTGATAGTTTTGTACTATTTGTTGTTCGTGATTGCTTAGTTTTTGCAATGTCCAGTCGATTGTGGGGACTTTGTCGTACCAAGGTCTAGTCGAACAGCTTGTGAGTCTAGCTATGTTGGGCATGCTGTGACCTGTTAGTTGTTTTAACACCTTGTAGGCTCTATCTACAAAAGAATTTGCTTCGATTCCTTTTTCAATGAGTCTGCCAGCTAGGTTTACTATTTTAAGGACTACAACATGGTCGAGAGGTAATTGTCCACTTTCACAAAGTACTGCGGTGTTTGGGCTAGTGATAAAAGCACCTGTAATTTTTTTCAGAGCAGAGTGGTACATTGGGGCTAGCTTGCAGCCAAAGTTGGCATCGCCCATGGTAATGAATTCAATGCCGTACAATAATTTTGGAACAAACCAACTGTTAAAAATAGTGAGAAGTGTGCGTCTTGCCGATCTCTTATTTCCACAACCTAACATATGCAGAATATTTAATCTGATTTTGATCATTTTTTTAACGTAGAGAAGGTGTTGTCGAAATTTTAACCTTGAGTCAATGATAACTCCTAAAATTTTGACTGCTCTTGCGTTTGGAATTATATCGTATTTAATTTTTATAGGTTTAAGTGTTCGTTTGTGTGATTTATTGCATATATGTAGAATTTTACTTTTTGTTGTTGATAGATCATGACCTGTCAAGCAGCACCAATGATGAAGTTTATTGAGTGCTTTTTGTAGTTTGGTTCTATTTTTTGTTTCAGATTTGTCCGAAGTAATTAGTATAATGTCATCAGCATAAATGAATGTGTCTATATTAGTAGGTATCGTTTGTAATAAAGACTCCATGCTTATTAGAAAAAGCGTAGGTGATAATATAGCACCTTGAGGGACACCGTTCTCCAAAACCTTGATGTTAGAGGTATATGATCCAATCAGTACTTTACAGGTCCGGTCTGTTAGGAAATTTTTTATAAAGCGCGGTAAACTTCCTCCAAATCCCCATTTCTTCAATTGCTCAAGGATCGCCGGACGCCAGGTACGATCGAAGGCCTTTGATAGGTCAACAACTGCACAATCAGTGTGATAATTTTTATTTTTAGCCTCAGTGAGAACGTTTTCTAAACAAGCAAAATAAGTCTCTGTACCACGGCCGATTCTGTAAGCGTGCTGTTTGTCACTTAACAGATTTCTGCTCTCTAGCTCCTGAATTAGTCGTCGATTGACTAAACGTTCCAGGACTTTACTCATACAACACAGCAAAGAGATTGGTCGATAACTGTCTACACTTAAGCTGTCTTTTTCTGCCTTTGGAATTGGGACGATCAGACTAGTTTTCCAATTATTTGGAATTTCACCTGTCCTCCATATGTTGTTATATATTTCTAGAAGGCAGTGTAATGCACGCTCAGGAAGCTGCTTGAGGAGTGGATAGCCGATATCGTCTATACCCGCAGAGTTTCCTCTACATTTTCTCAAAGCCCAGATTAGTTCTTCTGTGGAAAATGGTTTGTTATACGATTGATTATTTGTATCAACAAATGATATGGATGATATAGTTTTAGATTTGTGGCGTTGAATGAAGGTAGCTGAGTATTTAGAAGTTGCAGATGCCTCATAGAAATGTTGTGCAAAATGTTCTGCAATGCAGGATGGAGAAGTGATTGGTTCGTTGTTGTTCAACAGTGTTGGAAATGAGAACTGACTATTTCCTGTCAAATTTTTCACCATACTCCAAACTTCTTTGCATGAAAGAGATGGGTCAATGCTTGTGACGAATTTTTCCCAACTTACTTTTTTTGCTTTTTCTATTTCATTTTTGGCTATCTGGTTTGCTTCTTGGTACTTCAAAGCTAGGTATGAAGTATTCGGGTTGTTACTGATAGTACTGGCTTTCCTCAATTTCCGTAGAGCTTTTCTTCGTGCTGTTATTGCTTTTTCAACCGAGTCATTCCACCATGGTACCGACTTTTTGGGAATTTTGCCTGACGTTCGTGGGATGCTTAGTTCTGCTGCCATAAGAATAATACTGCAAAAACTATCAACCGAAAGCAGTGTTGACCCATCAATAGCCCTGTCGATAAGGAAACGATAACTAGACCAATCAGCCTCATTATATTTCCAACGTGGTCGCAACTTTGGCCGCGTATCCCCATGCTTATCAAAAATGAGGATGGGGAAGTGATCACTACCGTGCAAATCCTCCTCTACTACCAAGCTGAATTGTTCAGTGGAACAAGACGACACAACGCAATGATCAATGCATGATCCTGTGCCGTCGCTTGGAGATATGCGAGTGGGTGACGAGTTTTTTATTACTTGTAAATTGTTCAGGTCAAAAAGGTTATGGAGAATTTTTCCTCTAGTGTTAGTTCGTGTATTACTCCAATACGTGTTAGAAGCATTTAAATCGCCTACAAGTAGTATTGGGCCATTTATTTGGTTAAGAGTTTGTGTTAAGTATAAAGAAAGTTCGTTTGTGGGGTGCATTTTATTAGGGAAGTATGCAGAAACTATGGTAATATCAAATGGTACTTTTGTAGAGATAGCTATTAGTGGAAGGTCGGATGAGATGTTAAGCTGTGTGTGCGAAATGTTCTTTCTAACACCTAGACACACGCTGTGTTGAAGTGTTGGTTTGTTATGAAATCTCCACGTGTAATTGTTCAGTGGACTATGGTGTAGAGTATTAGGCATATGGTTTGTTTCTTGAAGAGCGATAAAAGAGGGATTATGTTTGTTGATTAATATTTTAAGTTCGTCAATATTTTTGTTCATGCCTCTGATATTCCAAGAAATAATATATGGAGAAATATCTATATTATTATTTTTTGAATCGAATTGAAAGTCATATGAAGAAATAGCAAATCATTATTATCAAAGGCTGATCAGATATAAATTTCAAATTAGTCCGTTTTGCGATTTTTTGGGCGTCTAGTTGTTTTCGGTTTAACAAATTCAGAGCTGTTTTCGTCCGTATTCGGTATAGTTTTATCGCTGTGTTGTTCGTCTGTGGATGAGTATGAGTCAACTTTGCGTTTTTGTATCGGTTTATCGTAGGCATTGTCTCCGTTATCAGTATCTATCTGCGTGTTAAGGTTGCTTGCAAGGTTTACGATGTGTGCGTGGGATCGCGTCGGTGCAGTATTTTCGTTATCTGAGCTGTCGATGGGTTCGGATGTAGTGTTAGTATTAGTTTTTGGTTTGATTGTTTGCAGATACATGTGTTTGAGCTTGTCATTATCTTTTTGCAGTTTGTCATTAGCTTTCAAAAAGATGTCCATTTTTTCTTCGAGTTGGGCTACTTTTTTTTCAAATCCGCTATAATTTGATCTTTCACAGATTCTTGTTGTGCGTTTTGTATTCTCTCGTTTACCGAATGGGCTCTTTTGTTTTCAAAGACGGATTTGGCCTCTGTATAAGAGATGCTGTTGTCGATTTTAATTTTGATTATCATTTGTTCGTCTATGTACGTTGGGCAGGATCTACTAAGTGAAACATGGCTACCCGAACAGTTTTTGCATTTGATGGGAGAAGAGCAGACTCCGTGTTCTTTTTCACCGCAATTTGCGCAACAAGTTTCATGATTGCATCTATTTTTAGTGTGGCCTATGATGAGACATTGTGTACAAATCATTGGTCGAGGATAATATGTTCGGGTTTTTACAACCAAACATCCTACCCGTATTTCATGTGGGACTTGAACAGCGTCTATTTTTAAAAGGAAAGAGTTAGTTGGTTTAATTTCACCATTTTCCTTACGCAAAAAACGCTTCACTGACACTACTTTTTTTCCTTCATTTCAGATAGGATATCATCGTCTGAAAGACCTTCTAAGCTGTTACATACGATAACGCACTGAACACTGTTTAAGTATGGGTGCGCTATAATATTGACACTGGTACCGTCGATGAGTTTTGTTAAGCTTTGAAGCTTTTCAAATTGAGCTCGGCTTCTGGTCTTCACCAGATATTTCGAACCTTTGTCGATTGGCTTGCAGGGTTCAATATTCCCGGCGTGGTTGGTTAGACTTTTTTCAATTATGAATGGATTTTTCGGTAAAACAGACTTGGGACTCAGAACAAGGTATAATAATTCTCCCAGTCTATCTTCTCCATCCATCCATATAGGTGCTTGTCTACCTCTAATATTCGGTGGAGTTGTGGGATATTCCCCCCAGGCAGTGCCTGGTCCTCCCATGATGTTAAATCGTTTGAAAAATTAGATAAAGTGTTTCTACTTACAATATCAATTAGAAAGAGAAAAAAAAACCTGTTTCAGCACTTGTTTGTGCGCGCCACGAGAGGCAGCGCTGTTTAAGCGAGAGAAATTCTATACTCTTCAATCTTCCAGTTTCCAGGTGAGTGTCTCTTTCTCTCACCCAAAAAAAAAAAAAAAAAAAAAAAACAGCAACGGAGGTCGTTGCTTCAAACTAACGATAGCTGATAACACTGTGTATTGCCCTCAGTAGAGTCTCTCGTAAACACGTCCGATCGGCTCCGAGTATCGCACAGAACTGAGGTTGTGTTCTGATTAAACTGTTGTTGTATGAAAGATTCGGTCCATTCAAGACTGCATTGTATTGATAAAACTGAATCGATTTTATAGCATTTTACAATTAATTGTTGCCTAAACCTCGTATTAACACTTAAAAAAATAACAACTAGGATCTATGGTAACAACTTTACCTTTTTTTAGTTGTACCATTCATAAACGTATAGAAAAATGCACATTTTCAATAAAATTTTGGTAAATTTTGATGTAAAGTCGTTAAATTGCGAACGTTTTGCATCGTTGTGATGATTTGCAGATAACATTCTGGCTCGATACGTAAAAATCTTTTATTTCTTACTGTGCTGCTCTTAGCAAAATGTGAATTTATGCCAAACATCCTGGCTACACATTTTAAAATGGTTATTCATGGTCATATTTTTGCTCAAAAATAGACGTTGAACTCCCTATCAAAGAAAACAAAAAAAAAGAATAATTAAAAAAGCCATATTGTAAAGCTATATAAAATACATTCACTCTTCTCGTCAACAGAGGGAATCCTCAACAAAGGCTTTATAGCCAACATTTTCCCCATTTCTACCAAACCAGAAATTATATTCGAGGAAAAGCGTAAAACTCGCCTTTGCTTCAAATGAATCCAAACTGGAAGCCACGCAACTAGTCCAACAATAGCCGCAAAATCGTTACCGGGAATTTTTACAAACTGCTGCATTCTGGTTGACGATTGACAAACCGCATTCTTGCTACCATTTGCCATTCGCGCTCGATAGTCTATTTTGTGTGTGTGAATCAAAATAAAGTACCACACAATGGGGAGAGAGAGAAAAAGATTTCCTTTTGTGATTGATTTTGTACACGTTACGTTACACCGCATTTCGCCAAAGCACAAAACGTAACGGGCTAAATGTAAAACTACCAACGGCGTTGGATACGTATTGTTTGGGCAAAAGCGCCCCTTTTTTTCAGCATTTACTGACGCATGGCACAGTGGTGCAAAGATTTCTGACCGAAACACACATGCATACACTCTCGCCTCATCGGTGCGTTCCGTTTTGCGGCACTCCATCCATCAATCATGTCCTAACGGGCGTCCTTTTATCCATCCTGTATAGGGTGGCGTGTAACTGACGGCTTGGCTCGAGTTTGTCTCACGGTGAAGGAAACGCTGGCCGCACGTGTCACTGGCTGATGCTACGGTTTAGGATATGGCGGTGGTCCAGCGGATTTAAGGGATTACTTCCATTCACTGTGGTGTTTGTTGTGTTGAGCGATGCAAGAAAGATATATTTTTTTAAGAACAGACTAAAAGTTTTGTTAAAATGTATGATAATAGTTTATCAACGCAGTAGAATGGCTACATTTATTATAAAAATACCCTTTTCTATGCTCAAATGATCGACTTACCATCCCTTTTGGTGGTTATGCCAGCATCACTTGCATTACATCACTTTTCTCGCCCGACTGCCAACGATGGCGAGAGTTCGTTTCTCTCCCATAAACCACACGCACAACCGACTGACACTTTAGCAGCAAGGAGTGGCAGCATATCCCTTATCATTGTTTTTTTCTTCTTCTTCTTTTGCGCCCTAAAAATGATACACTTTGATGCACTCCCATCTAAAGAATCTCGGACAACGTGAGCGTTACGATGGCATTAAACCAGCACGAGCAAAACCACGAGCTGATGCAGCAACAATATCCATCCCATCGACGGAACCATCGCTGCATTGATTTTGTGCGCGTTTCAACGTATTTTTTCTGCCGCTTCTTCATCCTTTCGCACCACCCTTTCGCATTGTGCGCTTTGGGTTTGGTGTGGTAATGGTTGCTGGCCAGTAAAACCGGCCCCCACCCTATAGCTGGCCGAAGACCGGGATTAGGTGTGCTGTTTCCGCACGTATAAGTGAAACACATCCACCGGTTCAAACCAGTGCATCCGCCTTTTCCACCGGGTTGGGGATAGGAAAGTGTGTCTGGTGCGTCGCTCGGTGGAAAAACATGAAACGTAGCGCGTTTGCTATAAAGCATGGTTGGCCTGGTGGTTGATGATGGTGAGGTTTGTCCTTTGAAAAACTGTATGCGCACCGCACAATAATACACCCGTTGTGTCAATCAGTGCATCGCTTTTCGGGGGAATGCTTTTGAATGACGGTTGTATTGTGTGCATCGAAGGTTTATATTTTCGCGCGATGGTTTTGTTTCCGTGGTTTGGTTTTCGATTGTTACGGTGAAAAGAGGGAGGGAAGAAGACAAGTAATACCGAGTAGCGAGGTTGTTGTGGTTGAAATGTTTTATACATTTTGTTGTAGCATTTGCATCGCGTTTTACGACACATTTTGATGAGTCAGCTTTGGTGAAGAGTTTGCACATTTTATTTGTTAGCAATAATAATGAGTTGTATCGATTGTACAAAAGGGCAGTAAAGAAAGGAAATGCTGTCTCTTATCGAAAGGTTATGTGTCTAATGAAATCGCTTGGCGTAGATTACATAAGCACATGTCCAAAGAAATAGTCAGCAGCTCGGGTGTGTCACAAGGAAGCATTATTGGCCCGCTTCTCTTCATATTGTTCATCAACGATTTTACACTCGCTTTACCTTCCGACAGTGTCAGTCTGTTTGCCGACGATGCAAACATTTTCGCACCTATAGATAACACAGGTGATTGTATATTCCTGCAAGACTCCATCGAAATCTTCTGTTCGTGGTGCAAGCGCAACGGACTGACTATCTGCATCGAGGAATGCTTCTGTGTGTCTTTTTGTCGATGCAGGAACCCAGTCACTGGTACCTACTTCATGGACGGCACTGCAGTTAATTGACAAAATCATGCCAAAGACCTGGGCGTTCTTCTTGATTCAAGTTTGAATTTTAAACAGCATATCGATGACGTTGTTATTTGTTATTTGTTATTTATTAATTAAAATTCAACGGACCGCAAGTGGCCCACTTGAAGCGAATTCATTTACATTCATTCATTATAACATAGTCACATTTCGGTCATTCATTTGTCACGCTTAGTCTTAAGTAACATAATTAACATGTAAAAGGTCGCACGACACGAATACTATTTAACAATGCGGTGCGCGACATGTCAGGTTGATGACGATCACAAATAACATTAAACTCACGGCACATACGAATAAACGGATCAGAGGAGCCAAAGCGAGTGTGGCGTTCCTCCACGTCAAGTAGCGATCTAGCTCGGAGCGATCTCGGCGGGACATACATGTTGAGCCTCGAAAGAAGCGCGGGCGAGTCGATCCGATTGTCAAGAAGTCCCGCGACAAATAGCCTCTGAGCGTTGCAGTTCCGCTGCTTCAGCGTCTCGATGCCAAGCAACGCACAGCGTCCCTCATAGTCCAGTTGGACACTCCAGGAGCGCAAAGCGAACCGCGTGAATTTGCGCTGGATCGACTCTAAACGAGCTAGGGGACGAGCAGCTGTAGGCCACCATACTACTGAAGCGTATTCTAACACTGGTCGCACCAAAGCACAATATAGCGTCTTGATGCATATCGGGTCAGTGATGTCTCGTGCTATTTGTTTTAGTGAGCCGATCAATTGGTTACCCTTAGTGACAAAGTGCTCTAGCTGGTCGTGGAAGCTCAACTTTTCGTCAAGGAGCACTCCTAGATCCGTGACACAGCTTTTGCGACCAATGGTAGATCCATTTAACGCATAGTCATACACTAAGGGGCACCGCTTTCTCGCAAACGTAACGACAACACACTTCTCGACGCACAATTCAAGACCATTCAAAGAGCACCATGACTGGAAGGCACTTAGAGTGGCTTGAAGGCGGAGCTGGTCTGACCGGTCACGGATAGGCAGGAACAGCTTCGCGTCGTCTGCATACAGTAGGTGGCCGTCAGGAGGGAGCAACCGTGTTACGTCATTCAGGAAAATGACAAACAGCAGCGGTCCAAGGTTACTCCCCTGCGGCACCCCCGAAGAAGCATCGATACGGCGTGACGTATGGGGTCCCATCTTCACGCAGTATGTGCGACCAGCAAGATAGGAACGCATCCAGGCCAGCAGCTGCACAGGCAGACCAAGCGTTTCGAGCTTTGCGAGCAGCAAGGCGTGCGGAACGCTATCGAAGGCAGCCTTGATGTCCGTGTAGACCGCGTCGATCTGTGAGCCGGCATCGATGGTCCTGTGGCAGAGGCTAACGAACTCAACCAGGTTGGTAGTGGTTGAACGCTGAGGGACAAATCCATGTTGAGCTGCGCTAATGTAGTTTGAGGCAGCTGCGAGGAGAGGTTCGTACACCAGGAGCTCGAAATCCTTAGCGCAGGCACAAATCGATGTAATGCCACGGTAATTACATGCATTTGATTTGTCCCCCTTTTTGTGCACTGGAACAAGCCACGAAGTTTTCCAGCAGGCAGGATAGATGCCCGAACGCAGCGTGTCGCGAAAAATCGAGGCCCGGATTACTTGCATTACTTTCACTCCTTTTTCTTTTAATACTTCTTACACTCCTCACACCATTAACACTCCCTAAACTCCTTACACTCTTTACATTACTTACACTTTTAAAACTTAAACTTAAAATTTAAAATCCTTACATTGCTTATACACCTTAAACTATTTGCACTCCTTGCACTCTGTTTACCTCGCTTACCACCCATCCTCGCTAGCCTAGCAACATCGCCTCTCTTGTATCCTCGCTTACCTCTTAACGTCGTTTTGTTCCCATTTTTCCAACTATTCTACCCTTTCAACCTCGGTTACCTATCAACCTAGTTAATCACCCCTGGCTACCCTTCCAACCATGCTTCCTTCACAAGCTCGCACCTATTGCAACTTCGCTTCCCTTACCGAGCGCCTTTCGCTCACTGCTCATCGCTCACTTTGGTACTATCAAAATTTTTGCACGAAGCGAACTTTGCGGCATCATAACGGTAAGCGGATCAATCAAGGTTACTCTTTTGCTCACTACACACCGCTAGCCGTGAGTTATCCGTTTTAGGCGCTACGTGATGCTGTTTTTGGTTAATTGGTTTGTTTGTTTTATGTCAACCCATGTGGATGAACATTTTGAGCAAACCTCCATACGATTGGTGGATACGAGCGTGATAAATTAAATTACACACTTTTAACAAAGTTACCTTGCTTCCTGTCGCCTATATAAGCATGTTTTCAAACGACAGGATACATATTGAAAATTTTTATTTATTTAATAATTTTCCGAACAGAATGTGTAGGCGGTGTTATAGATTTGGTAAAGTAAGTAGTGATTCTAGATAAAAAACCAGATTACATTCGGACATTCAACAGGCAAGTTTATCTGTCTCATCTCTCTAAATTTTTTTTTCACTCGTTTAACACATCTGACTTAATAGTGCACCAGAAAATTTAAAAAAATATTATTTTCCCACGATAAACCACAAAAATGTGCTATGAGAACAATACTTCAAACCTTGCACCATAAAAACAACATATTTCATGGCCAGTGTGTTGCGCCTTTTGCTTTATGTTACCCCAATAATATTTTCACCACCTTAAGCTTACACACAGCCCAACAAACGGTCGCTCACTATGCCCGTGAAACTTTACCGTCCTCTAAACTCCCCCCCTTGTGTGCTGCCACGTCTACCGCGCTAACCGCGATTCGATTCACCACCGTGCAGAGAATCGTTTTCTCTCTCGCCACCCTAAAAGCGTTACCGTAAAAGTTAAACGTGCGGTATTTGCATAAATTACCGGACTGCCCGGCATTCGCGGAAAAAAACCCCTTACAAACCCTGTACAACAGAAAACAGTAACAAAATGAGAAAAGAGAAAGCACAAACAAAAAAACCTCCAAAAGCTCCATTAAACGCAAGCTGCAAAACAAAACAGATAGTGTTAACAACCACCAAACGAAGGGAGACAAGCAGAAGATTATGAACACACAGTGAAAAAGTGCGAGACGCGAACGTTTTCGTCACGTGAAAATGCGCACAATATCATAAAAAACGCACACACACACACTGACACACAGTTCGCTACAGTTGAGCCGTGCCGTGTGATGGAACTGTCGAATATAAAATTTTAACAAAATCACACGCACCACGGCCATCGTCATCAACAGCTCGCCGCGCGTAAAACCATCTGGTGTGCGGGTATGGGGCACCCCTTGGAACAAAACAAAAAAGTAAAGGGGAAAAAATGGAAAGAAAAACGTCCTGCCTGGGAGCGCATAAATTGTGACAAGCGCGAAAAAGATGAAACACGATAAATATTCAAATTAGCCGTGACGAAATTACCGAGCCGAGAAATAATATATGCATTCTACAAGTGAACAAACTGCCTCCCCACCTTTGCCCATATCCCCTTTTTCGCATTTGCTCGTCCCCCATTTGTTCATAAATGAACGGGGGGAAGGATTTTTCATCATTCGTCATCCATTCAGGCTGCATGTAGACGATTTTATCCGCTTACCTTTGCGCAAAAATGTTTAAAACTCCCTGCCTCGAGTATATGTGTGTGTGTGTGTATCTGTGTCGTTTCTGTTGCACTGTTCATTGCTGGAAAATTATTCTACCCATGTTTCGGGTGAGCTTTTGTTACCCCCGTCACTTTGCCTTTATTGCACCAAACCAGGCGCTTTCTCTCCCCAGGGTGAGGAACAAGCTGCAAAGGGAAAGCTTTTAAAAAATGTTAATTTTTGTCGCGATCCAATGACCGCGCGCCATTTGATGGATCGATTCGTGTTTGTATGTGTGTGTATGTGTGTCCTGTTTTGAGTGCGTTTATGCCGCGATGATTTCGTTACCATTTGCGTGTACCACATTTCAGCGTGACACGTTAGGCATGGTTCGTGCGACATGCGAAAATTTGCTTTCGAAATTAAATAGAGAAAAAAGAGCGAATCCATCAAATGCGTACGTTAAGGGTCGAGTTGGGCTTGCACCCATGCATGCAAATGATCAATTTTTCAAACGTCAACAAATAAAGTTGGGACGAATAGCTCCTCGCCACTCCAATCAAATGGTTTCACACAAAGAAGTGCTCGCTGGAAGTGTTAAAGCATGTCATGTGATACCAAAACGAACCGACAGAAAATCTGGTCAAACACTTAACTTCACTTCGTCCACCTCTTACGGCACACAATAAACCTATTGACCGATCTTGCTCTTGCGCTTACCTTTTGGAAACCCCACGCGTGTAAAGTTTCGACGAAACATCATTAACAGGTCAACACTGGCGCACTGGCTCCCACTAGATAGCGTGGAATTGCTCGTAACCTAGCGAAAGCCGCTCTCTCTCTCGCCCGCATCCCAACACCTGAAGGTGATTATAAACGTCTGCAAGCCAACCACGACCACGAACCAAAGGCTAATACGCCACCAACAGGGGGAGACAGTTTTCCAATTTTCCAAACTATCTTTCACCGTGCCACCGTTCCACTACAATAACAATCAAACCGCCCACCAAAGCATCGTCCTCATCCGTTAGCCCGAGAATTGAGGAGCAATTGGAGAAAGCCCAGTCTGTGCTGTGTGTGTGTGTGTGTGTGTGTGTGTGTGTGTGTGTGTGTGTGTGTGTGTGTGTGTGTGGGGGAAAATAATACGAATAAAGAAAGCAAAAAAACGCACGTAATCTTCTCCTGCGCGCGTGCAGCGAGGTAGAAAATCTCAAGAAGACAGCGATGCACCGCGGCACAGCGAGAATGGAGAAACGTGAGCATTAAAACCCATTCCAGCGCTTCCCGGTTTCGGGGAGAAAATGCTGGAAACGAAAGATACCGCAACACTGGGTGCTGTTTCAGCTTAGTTTTTTTTGTACTTTGCTCAAGCGATCCTCGACAAGCCACAGCGACAGCTAGGATGCGTTTTTTTGCGATCACATTTCCACAGTGCAGCAGCTGTGTTGTTGTTTGTGTTCCTTTTTTCGCGTGTGCAATGCCATTTGGCTTAAAGGTGAACTTGCCTGGGGGAGGGGGGGGAGGGCTTTCCATTTTCAGTGTGCCGTAAATTATGAACATTGCTGATAATTGAAAATTTATACCACACTCGCGGCGATGGTGGGGTTTGCTTTTTACTGCTTTAAGTTTAAATTATGTCGACAGCACTTGGTATCTGAAAAAACTGGTCAGTTTTTGTGTTCAATTGTGTTCGTATTCAATTCGATTTTTTCCAATTGTTAAAGATGATCATATGTATAGACTTATAGGGTTATTTCTCATTTTTCTGTTTTTATTTTAACTTTTTAATTCTGTACAACTTGTTTTATTTCTGAATGATTAGAATTGTTTCTTAATTTTTGTATTCGTTGGCTAAGTTTTAGTGTCGTTCTAAAATCTTTATGATATGCCTCTTGCCGAGTAATATAACCATTTTAAAATTTTAATAAAATAAACGTAAAGCCCTTAGTTATAAATCCCGAACATTTTTTGTTTTCATATTAATTAATTTTCCATATTTTTTTGGTTTTTTGAATATTTTCTTCGAGTATATTTCGCATAAAGTTTTTTTACGTGTTGTATTCATCCTTTGTTCACTGCTCAGTTTTGAACGGCTTTGGTTTCGTTCTCATTTTGGACAAAATTTCATATTTCCGAATTACACATTCCTCTCAAAAGCATCACAAGTCAAATCATTCTTTTTGTTTTACCCCATTACATCATCGCCGCCACTCGTCGTTTTAATATCCCACACCAAAACGCTGCTTCATTATTGAACTCCCGAAGTTCGCAGACGCACGATGCTTTAAAAGCACTTTGCTCGCACTTTGCCGCAACTATTTTATGTGTTTCGCTGGAACGATGCCCACCGCCCAGTGGAACAAATCGAGACTGGCTGAGTGCTTAAATTTCAGTTTGATTAACAACGGTTTGGAACGAAGCACGAGCAGAGCGGGCTACTTCGCTCCGTTCGGCATCGAGCTGTCGAGTCTGTCTGCCCTTGCTCGTAACGAGAGCTTCTAAACGAGAGCTCATTGAACCACTTTTCGGCAGAGATTGCAGAAAGCTGTCCAAGAACAAGCTAGACAAAAAAAAAAACAGTAATCAAACACACTGCTCGATCTAGGAAGAGGGGCAGAGCCTTTCCCTAGGTCCAATTACGACGCAAAAGTACGATGTTATTATTCAACGGTTCAAAAGAAAAACAAAAACGCTCAACTAGCGCCGAAGAAACACTGTAAACCTTTATTTTGGACATCTGTTCCGATGCTGGCGAGGCGGAAAACTTTGGCAGTCGTCGTCGTCGCAGTGCCCTGGTCGCCTTAACTTTGTTCATTATGTTCGATGCATTTGCGATGGGTAGAGCAGAACGCAACGAGCTTTCGTGCCAAAAGCAGCAGCAGCAGCAGCAGTGCAGTGAATGTAAAGCGGACAATAAACTGTTTCACTTGAATTGAGATTATTTTTAACGGTTGCAGGCTGTTAGCGTGCACGTTGCCAACCATCGTTAATAATCGTAGTAAATGAGTGGAAGCGTTATGATGCAATCAACATTTTAGTCAAATTTTGCATTTCATTTTTGCCTTTCGCCGCAATGCTAAATAGAATGTTGGAGCGCTCAGCGCCTAAAAGTATGCAATTACAATCGTTTTTCGTCTGCGTTACTTACGGTCCAAAAGTTCGTTACAGAGTGCAGCTACAATTGTGTCGCAATTTATGCTTCAAAGCATTCTTCGAATTTATTATCAAACCTAAAAGCATTAAGCTTCATTCATCCATTGAAAGAGCAAACGCAGCCGAAATAAAAAAAAAGGGAAATGGCTCATTCCGAGTGTACAAATCCTTCCAAACTTTTCACAGATGTAGCTCACTTTAACACCCCCAAGCATCAGCCTTGCGATAAACGATCGTCCTTCGCTGCGAACATATTTTTTGTGCCCGAAAGCATTCCACCCTTAGATAAACCATGTCCTGGCCGCACACCTCAGACGAAAATTCCGAGAACGAATGCAGAAGAGGCAATAAAACTCTATCGATAGTGAAGCCGTCCGGACCGGTTCTCCAAGCAGCGGGTAATGCTTCACGCCCACTGCTAGCAGGAAATGTGAGAAAAGGGATAGCTTTTCCAGGACCTCCTTGCCTGATTCACACCCATGCTTTACCCGTGGTTCGGTCGGTGTGATCGAGTACGGCCCCCCGAGGTAATGCGACAAACTAATATATCTCACCTACGGCCAAACCTTTCCCAATCGGTTTGGTAGTAATTTTTCCCTCCGGCCGGCATGACAATCCAATGCGGCAATGTCCTTTTTGGATTTCTGTTGCCACTGAGTGTGTGAAGCGTACAGCGGGAAGGGTGAGAAGTAAAACAATTTTAAGCTCAAGTGAAAAATAATGGCAATGTTTCCTAGGTTTGGCTGGTACGAGAAGGTGTAAGAATAATATGAAACCTTTTCTGTCTGCAGTAAGCCACTTCCGCGTGGAGTGTGTGGGATTTTATTTCACGAAAATGATATTACGGATTACATCGAAATGGGAGTTAGGATGTTTTTTTTCCCGCCTCAAAATAATCGGTTTCTTTAGCTGCAGGAAACGTTGCTTGCACGCTGGTCTGCGGTCAGGACTGAATTTTGTGCCGAACCGATAGGAATGCCTGCAGGGCCACTGCCGGAAATACAAGTTTCATCTAATGCCGGTGTCCGATTTTGAACACATTCACCTTCTGACCTTCTCATTTTCTTGTGACTGGACTTGTCTCTTTTGGATAGAGAAGCTAGTGAAAAAGAGTAGGAAAAACTTCCCAACAAACACCCGGGATCCGAAACGAAAACTGAGCGAACTTTTTGGAGCAATTTTGAAGAAATGAATGACGGGCATGGGCACGCTGCAAGAAGATGAACACGTTTGATGCTGAAAGGAAAACAAGACAGAAGAGCAAAAACGACATATCTGTTACATTGGTCCACAGCGCACAAACACCGCCACTTCTGGGCCAACGACTAGCAGCAATTGAATGGGATTTTTGCAGTGTGCAATTGAAAATTGAAATGAGACAACTTTCGCTATGATAGACGTGCGACTACTCCCTCTCCAGGACGTGTTAGCACCTTCACGGGTTCGGTAGCGGGTAAACAAGGTATGATCATGTCTGCAGATCTTTGTCGACAGCTAGCCACCGCTGGACGTTGTAAGGGTGGAGAATCGGACCCTTCTTTCCCATTGCGTTACTATTACACTGTGTTGGGAAAGGACGAGAGCGGAGAAGACCGTTCATAAACTTTCCCGGGAGCGCTTGTTCTCCATTCCTATCATAGACGAAAAGCAAAATCATGCCAACCACCCCCGGAAGAACGGAAGATGGGTTGCAGTTTTCGTTTTTTCCCCTTGTTGTTTGGAAACGGAGACGGAAGTGAAAGTTATCAGTGAAAAGTGGGTGAGAAGTTGAGAAAATAACTAGCGAACCATTCCCCCAAATGATCAGTTGATTAAACTGTCACATAAAGTGGGCAAGCGCGGGAGCAAATGCTTTCGGACGGTTTCGGAATGGATCGGGCGTCCCGGTGGTGGGTAGCTTTTGCGCTTGGTTTGGGAAATTACTTCCGAAGGAACTGCTGCAGTGGCCGATTGCTGAGGAAGGTGAAAGATGGTTTTGGTCTGCAGGGAAGGCAAAATAACAATGTTGAAGTTTCTAGTTTATGATAAAGAGGTTACTGTCGATCATAATTGGATGGCGGAAATGAATGCGGAAATGACTTGTCACTTGTCACTCATAGCGGCTGGTTGTGCTTTCTCACTCTGCTATTTCCAAGTTGATTTTTACCGCGATTTTTCGGTTTCTTGGTTAAGTGCTTGAACTGTTTTAGTTCGGTTAATTTGCACTCGCGCGTTCACGTATCACAAATTTGTGCGGCACCTGTGAATTGTACGGTTCAACAAATAAACATTGCGATCCGCCTGCGGTTGTTTTGACCACTCATTGTGCAGTTGAACTTTGCGCTATTTTGCGATGGCGTCCGTGATCTGTAAGAAATGTGAAGGTGCTATTAGCAACGATCCAATTCCGTGCTTCGGTCTGTGTGAACACTATTACCACGATAAGTGCATTGGACTTTCAACCCCGCTCCTGCGTGATTTTAAGAAGTCACAAAATCTATTCTGGGCTTGCGCGGATTGTGCTCAGCGTTTGCGGGCCGTTGACACTTTACGCTTTTCGCACGGCCTTTCTCGTGATGCTGCCTACCTGTTGGAATCGTTGCAGTCCGATTTCCGCGATACCTCACGTTCTGTGCAGGCGACATCAGCTGGCTTGCGACTCGAACTTTCCTCTTCACTGGATTGTTTTAGAAACGAGATAGCTTTGATGAAACAGGAATCAGCATCATCAATACGTTCCGTGAAAGATTTCATCGACTCACTTACTGCTTCTCACTCAATGGAACGCAACTACTCACAGGCTCCACTACTCACAACGCTTGATGAAGTTAAGCATGGCATCAAGGGGCTTGATCTCATGCACCGTGAGTTTCTCACTTCCTTCAACTCACTAATGAACAAGCTCAACTCTCATCTTGCCACGCATACTACTACATCGAGTGCTCACCATTCCGCGATTCCTGCTACGCACTCAACGACCACGAATCCAGTTGCGGCCTCTAAGCTCACCCATCAAGCTGTTGGTGAGAATCCTTCTAAACGCCGATTGATGGATCGCTCTCCCGACTCGTCGCCTACCAATACCGTTACACGCGCTATGCTGTCATCGGGTACAGGGTTGTCCTACAACAATATTACGACCGTTCCTGAACGCCCACCCCGTACTTGGGTCTTTATCTCCCGTATTGCTCCTGATACTCCGATTGAAGCGATCCGTGAAATGGCCTGTTCCAACATAGGGACAGACGACATCTTGGTATACAGCCTTGTACGACGCGACCGGGATCTTTCTACGCTCTCCTACGTATCTTTTAAAATTGGTGTACCGGATTCGCACCGGGCTATTGCTTTGGCTGCTTCAACCTGGCCTCGCGGGATCACTTTTAAGGAGTTCATCAACCTTAATCCCCGCTCCGTCAATGTTTGGCGACCCACTACTGCAGCATCCCATGCACCTTCTGCGCCTGTTACCCGTGAATCGGATCATCATTCATCGCCACCTTCTATCAACCACACGACACAACTGCGAAACGCTGATTTCACTATTTCGCCCGATCATGGTCCTATGAGCTTGCCTTATACGCAGTACTTTCAGCAAGCGTAAACCGGCTGATCCGGCTGAAGATTTTCATGAACTACCGACTTTACCCGAATTGATGGAAGCTAACCCTGCATCTAATACACACAATCCGTCCGACTCTCTTCCGCCGTTAATAACTTGCAGCGAGAGCACTCCCGGCGCATCTCGCTCTCTCATTCCTTCGATCGATCGACTAAACATCTACTATCAAAACGTAAGAGGATTGCGCACAAAACTAGACGAGTTACGCCTCTCTCTATCTGAGCTTGATATGGATGTGTTGGTGTTAACTGAAACATGGCTCGATGGCTCAATTCCGTCCTCTCTTATCTCGGAGGATGCGTATGTCATCTATCGCTGCGACCGAAATTCTCTCAACAGTAACCGTTGCCGTGGTGGTGGTGTACTCATTGCCTGCTCTTCCGTGCTGAACACGTCAACTTTATCACTGCCGTTCGACTCGCTGGAGT
Organism: Anopheles gambiae; assembly: GCF_943734735.2. Lineage (NCBI taxonomy): Eukaryota > Metazoa > Arthropoda > Insecta > Diptera > Culicidae > Anopheles > Anopheles gambiae. The sequence continues at coordinate 29,213,685 of NC_064602.1, forward strand.
CTGTTTGGACAATTGTTAAGCTTCAAAACCTTGCAATCTATATCGGCGCCGTTTACATCCCACCCGATTTGCGTTCTTCCGAAGTAGTCCTTGACGATTTACATGAGAGTGTTAGTTTCGTTGCTGGCAAACTTAAACCAAATGATCTTATGGTGTTACTTGGTGATTTTAATTCACCATCACTCTCCTGGCAACCGTCGGCATCGTGCGTTAATCAGTTCATTCCTACTGGTGTATCTCGTGAAAATGTTTCTCTGCTTGATGGAATGTCGGTAAACGGTTTGCTGCAATTATCCGGCATAAAAAATATACGCGGAAGACAATTAGATCTTCTATTTGCCAATGCTGGCTTCTTGGAATGCTGCTCCCCCGTCATAGCTTCACCTGTTCCACTCGTCGCGCTAGACAATCATCATCCTGCTCTTGAGACAAGCGTGCTCCTTACGCACTCTCGCCCTGCACCCTCCCAACGAATACCTACGGCTCGTATGTTCAATTTTAGAAAATTGGACTACCAAAAGCTTCATCGTATATTAGCCGATACCGATTGGTCCTTTATTAATGCTGACTGTGACATTAATCAAGCTGTAGCAGCGTTTACTAATGTAATCACTTCCGCCTTCCCTTCCTGCTGTCCTCTCCTTAAACCCGCTCCTAATCCTAAGTGGTCGAACAGAGCTTTACGTCTATTAAAATCGGACAAAAACCGCGCTCAACGCGCCTACCGTTTAAATAATACTTTACACAATCTTTGTGTATATAAATATGCGGCTAAGGCTTATCGTCTTCTTAATCGCCATCTGTATCGTCGCTACGTTCGGCGTCTTCAAATGCGCTTCACTATTGATCCTGGGTCATTCTTTCGTTTTGCGAACTCTCGGCGAGGCTCTGCTAGCCTTCCATCCACCCTGTTTCTTGATCTGTCCTCTGCTACGTCCAATCCTGATATATGTAACCTATTTGCCAAACATTTCTCTAGTGTATTTGTCGATCCTAGTACTTTTAATGTTCCTTTGGACGTAGGCTTGTCTTACACGCCCTCTGATGTGATATCATGTAATTCAGTCGTTGTAAGTGAAAGCCTAGTAAAATCCGCTTTATCCAAACTTAAAACTTCGTTTTCACCAGGCCCCGATGGCATCCCTGCCTGTGTTTTGAAAAAATGTGGCAATACCCTCACTCCTATTCTCACTCGTCTTTTTTCTCGCTCGCTTAGTGTAGGGATTTTTCCTAGTCAATGGAAACTAGCTTGGCTTGTTCCCATTTATAAGAAAGGTGACCGCACACTAGCATCAAACTACAGAGGCATTTCTATTATTTGTGCGTGTTCTAAAATCCTCGAGTCAATTGTCCATTTATCTGTAATGCCTTGTGTAAAAAATTATATTTCTACGGAACAACACGGCTTTATGCCCAATCGCTCAGTGTCCACCAACCTAATGTGTTTTTTGTCTTCTCTATATCACTATCTGTCTAGTGGTAAGCAAGTAGACACTATCTATACCGATTTCAAAGCGGCATTTGACAGTATACCTCTATCATTACTTGTTGCTAAGCTTCGAAAACTAGGTTTCGGTGGCTCTATATTGCCGTGGTTCAACTCCTATCTTGAGAATCGTTCATATGCAGTTAAAATCTGTGGCTCTTTCTCTGAATGCTTTCTTAGTTCTTCGGGAGTCCCTCAAGGTAGTGTCCTTAGTCCCTTACTGTTCATTCTCTTCCTCAATGACTGTACTTCGATCCTTCCTCCTAACGGCTTCTTGCTATATGCGGATGACGTTAAAATTTTTCTTCCTGTATCTTCTACAGCTGATTGTCTAGTCCTTCAATCCTGGCTCTGTAAATTCTCTACATGGTGTGCTTCTAACGGTTTAGTCCTGTGTCCTCAAAAATGTTCCGTCTTGTCTTTCTTCCGATCTTCTACAAGTATAACTCATGCTTATAGTGTCTGTGATGCCCCTATTCCCCGTGCGTCCTTGTCTAAGGATCTTGGCGTCTTCTTTGACCCGAGTCTTTCTTTCAAGGAGCACACGGACTATGTCATCAACAAGGCCAACAAAAGTCTTGGTTATATTTGTCGCATGTCCACGGAAATTCGTGATCCCTTTTGTCTTAAGTCCCTTTATTGTTGTTGGGTCCGTTCCGTACTGGAATATGCCTGTGTCATCTGGTCTCCTGTCCAACTATCTCTGCTCCAAAGGATTGAGAGGATCCAGAGACGTTTTACAAGGATCGTATTTCGTAGGTCGCTGGGTCATCACTCTATTCCTCTTCCTTCGTATGAGGATAGATGCACTTTATTAGGCCTTGCCAAGTTGGAGCACCGCTTCTCGGTCGCTCAGGCTTCTTTCGTCGCTGGCATATTGCTCAATACGATTGATACCCCTTCACTTCTGTCGCGCTTACATTTGTATGTATTTGTAACCTTGTCGCACCTTACGTTATCGTTTTCGTCTCCAGTTACCTATATGTCGTACACGTTTTGCTCGCAATGAGCCTTTTGTAAGAGCTATGTCGTCTTTTAATAGTACTTATGATCTGTTCGATTTCAACATATCCTATCCTGTCTACCGATCCCGTCTTCGCTCCTTTTCCGTACCATAAACTCCTTCCAACTCCTTCGTGAATAATTGTTATACTATAGTCAGTAAGCACTATTGCTGTAACCCAACGTGGCCGAGCAAATAATAAAATAAAAATAAAATAAAAATAAAATGCTGGTCTGGATGACTGTCTGGAGGAGATGCTTTTTAATCAACACGCTTTTAGTTTTGCATCACTAATTGGAGTTAGTCGGGGTAAAAATCAGATAAATGAGGTAATTGAAATGTGTAAATAGTATTTTGAAAATCAAAAAACAATTACATTGATAATATAGTTTAAAGGATAATTGTATAATATTAATTAAGATATATCCAACTTTTTTTTCTAGGAATTTGACAAGTTCGCTATTCAATCAACATTCGATTGAAAACATAAATCCTTTTTTTTGTTGCATGTTTCAATCCATATTATAGCTTGTCCCTTTTAGCGCAAAGTTTAAACCGGTATTTCATGTATTATTTATTTTGTTTATTATTTTCTGGATTTTCCGACGAGTGTACAGGTTTTTTTTAATGAGTGGTATTTCCTCCCTCGTTTCTGACTTATCCTGGGCACTCTCGGCACACTTTTGAAAGATCTAATTCATTATGACTGGACTAATATGACTGTTAGATTAAGACCGAACGTGTAAACCGGAGATCGCAGGCTGATGTTACTCGTCACTATCCCCTACGGAGATCCATTTTCATATTGTCCTAGCTTCTTGTTTGGGAAGTTTTGTTTCAGTACCTGTTGGACTTCTTAGTTTCGTTCCTCCTGAGGGTATTTTATTCGAGCACGTCGATATCATGGAAAGTTTCTTATATTTCCTCTGAGAGGAATTCATCCATATTAAAGATCTGTTGTCTCTTGACGGGTTTGCTTCAATATGCATTTGTCAAGTGCCCATTCTACATATGACTTTCACTTGGTTACCACATTTACTGTGCGTTTACACAAACACATCGTGACGTTGATACTGCTTCAAAATTGAAATATTTTAATCAACAGTTATTGCGAAATAAAATATGATTTTCAGGTAGTCTGTAACTTGTAGGAGCTCAAAACAGTTTTCATTTAGCTTCAAAACCTCTACTACTGTTCATACGACGACCGAAGATGAGACCACGGTCCATTCGGGGCTTGAACCCATGACGGGCATGTTATTAAGTTGTTCGAGTTGACGACTGTACCAAGAGACTGATCCAAGCCCAATAAGCAGCAATGCTAATAAGATTACAGCTAGCTCAGCAATGTAGATAGAACATGAAATGAAAACCATGAAATAAAAGTATTAAACGATGTTCGTTTCAAATAATTTATTCCAAATCTATTTTTATTGTTGTGATAGATGCATTATTGTTTGTGTGAAATTGTCAACATCACACACACTCAAATTCAACTATTGGATTTGTGTTGTTTTAATTGAATGTTTCACTTACATTGGAAGCCTTAAATAAATGACAATAATCAACTTTGAGTTAATATAAACGATAAATTCATAGACCTCATTAGTTTAATCAATTCATTACAGTAATAAATTGCATATAATGTTACAGAATGTTGTCATCTTTGTTGCAACAATATTCAGTACGACTTCCAACCCTTTAGCCGGTGCTATTCATGCTCATCCCTACCGTAACTGCTCTCGAAACGAGCCCCTTATTCCCTGCACTGCAGCACTAAACACAGTACACGGGGCACTCGTTTTGCGTAACAAAACGCTCGATGCACTTGACCGTACCTCACGGGAGAAAAATTGGCGCCCCTGTTTCCCACTCCCCACACTCCAAAACAGCATCGAAACTCCAAACAGAGCGCGCTGTAAAATGGGTAACGCGGCCAAAAGGTCAGCTGTGTCGCAGTTAAATTCCCCACCTGGGAAAGCCAGCCCCATTTAGCTAGTTCGCGCAGTTCGAGGCTAAATTGATAGGACCTTGTCGCAAGTTACGGGACCGTTCCGCTCGTCCTATTCGTTTCGTTAGCGCCTCCCCCCCCCCCAACACGACTGCTTTGCTGTAAAGGGTCGTGAGAAAGTTCGTGAACAAACGTACCACCGCTAGGATGTCATTGAAAATGTAAATTAAATTCGTACTCGTACTCGAACGGGAAAAGCGGCCCTGTTCGGGCAAAGCGCGCAGCAGGAGAAGGAAACCATCGCCGATGGGCAACGTTTAAGCGTGCACATATTTCGATTTTGTCCTTGGGTCCGATTGAACCAACCGGCCGTCCCATCGGGAGAAGTACCATCGTACCGTTCGCCGTTCAACCGTTTGCTCGACCAATTCGCTACAAATTTCATCAAAATTCCCCACCGAAAAGCGTTGACAAGTGTTTGATGGATGAAGAACCCACTCGCTATGGGAAGCAGTGGACGACAGTGGCCGATGGCATGTTGAAGCTGTATTCGTAACACGATGTTCTCCAGATGGGATTACTGGCCGGGGTAGAGGGCTTACAAGCTCGAAGGGGCCATCCCTTCGAGTGCGATGACGAACATTCAGTTAATCAAACGTGGAAGATTAATACATCAAACCGAAGGGAAGGGGACAGTGGGTAGAACAATTATAGTTGCATTCGGTGACGGCCGAAGCTTTTCGAGGGAAGGTGTGAAATTTTCCGCTTATACTCAGCACCCTGTTCGAAGGATTTGCTTGAGTGGTTGGTCACCGGTTTCGCACATAGCATACGGATAAGTGATGTGATTGGTGGGAAATTTTGACACCGGGCAAGCTCGAGCAGTGTTCAAATATTTGATCGGATCACGCTTACACTCCGGAAGAATTTCCCGTCAGGGTGTGCCTGTTTGTTAAATTGTGAATCATGTTTTTATGCGTAGTATAACCTCTATAAAATTAATCTGCCTCACGGGTTTCTCTTACGGACGGTGTAGTTTGGCAAAAAAAACTAATGAAAAATACCTAGAATTAATGGTATTTTCTTCAAATTGGTTATAATTCAATGCATACCTTTTGCAGATTTGTCAATGACAATGAAAATGGATTGTAATTGGAAAATATGATGCGTAATTTTGTTCGCTTTGTTGGGAGCTATTTACAATTATTCATACTAAGCAATACAATGAATTGTTTCACCAAACAGTTAGAAGTTCAGTTCTATCGATAAGCAAAAACACTAAGCGCACATTACGTCCAAGCTAGGTACATTTATTTGGTCAAAAGGAGGGCCTTGGATATCGATTCACCAATTAGCAATGCCCAAGGAAAAAGGAGGCCTCAACCTATTTTTAACCAGAAGCTAAGCTTTAATCTTTACTTATCAATAGGCATTAGAAAGAATTAGATTACATTCAATACACTCAAAAAGTCATGACAGTCATTTACAATCCACCCAATATTGCAGATGTTACAATCATGGAATATTGCTATCCATGCTTAAAAAGAATTAGATTAGAAATTACAACAGTTATAATCCAAAAACCAACAGCAAGTTCAATTGTCAAAGCAATGCTAAGTTCTTATAGTAATTCACAAATAATTAAAAAGAAATAACATCAATCAGAATAATGTAGGGCGCAATATAAACGGCAAACAATTGAATTCGGAACAAAAAAATACTCTAAATTTTATAGTAACAGAAAAGATATAAAAGACACAAGATTATGACAAATGACCTAATTATGACAAATGTCGATGAGTTGAAGACATTCAAAACATGTTAAAATAATGTATTGAGAGAAAGAGAAATTGGGATTTTTTCTGCGCAATAGCAGAAGAGCTAAGAATTAATGTGCTGCCAATAGAAAAAAAAACTAATGAAACCAGAACATAGAGTGGTGAGTTTGGAGACTGTCACTTTTCCAGTTTGGGCAGTTGACAGTTTGGAGACTGTGGCTTTCGTCATCGTTTGCCGAATTAATCAGAACTGAGGTGGATACTGTTTCGAAGCGGACTTTCGGCACTTGATCGTCTAGGCGATCATAGAAACCTTTAGGAGGTTTCCCTTACTGGAAGCATTGGAGTTTAGATGCCTTACCTTGGGCAGCAGGACATAACTTAACTCTTTAAATGAGAAGTCGATAGATGTAGGATGGGCATAGTCCTATCCTGACAGTCCGAACGAATCTGACCTGCCATGATCGGAGTTGGTTTTATTTATACTCAAATGAAGTTAAGGCTTTCGCACATTTGGTTCCGGGTTTTTATGTCGGAAAGTTATTGTTTTCACTCAACTAGTCACGTCTGTTTTTTGTTGACAAGAACGATGGTTCTTGTCACTAAGTTCCTGTTTTGAGTTTAATGCATATACTGTTCCTGCTTTGGGTTATAATGCATAAACTGTTCCTTCTTATGTTGTACGTTTCGGTTGGTTCTGTTAAGTGTGTCACAATTGTATTTATGTGAACGGTATGGCCTGAATGCTTCTGGTTGCGTTGCTATGGTATAATCTGATTTGTTGAGTGTGTTATAATGAATGTGTTGCAATGGTGATTTGGCTGTACAATGTGTCTATAGATGATAGTGTGTATTATAATATGTTCTGTATAGCAGATATGCTACAATAGAATAAATTATGATAAAGCGGGAAAATTGATGACATTATTTAGAAATTGCGTGATAGGTATAATGAAAAGTGAAATTCACCCCCGGGCATAAAAACAAGAAATGAAGAGCATGTTATATTTAGGTTAAAAGGATTAAGTAGGTTACATTTTAGTGAATATTATGATAAAACCGGAAAGAGTTGCTTTTACTTTAAAAAAATAGTACATTATTTATCGTGTTACGTTAAACGTTAAAGGATTGGATAATAAAATAAACTATTTTTTAAACTACAAAAATAGAAAACCTTGGAGGAAATGATGTGTTGCATAAATATAGGGTATTAATTTTTAAAAATAAAATATTTACAATAATATGTGACGTACAGCATGAAACAGTCGTTCGATCAGTATCGTACAACGAAGTTTAAAACGTATTTCAACTCATTTACCAAAGTTTGCCATGGAAACCGTACCTCAAGCCACAAAACTTTCTGAAAGATGGTCATAAAAATGAAAACAATATGTTTCCTAAACTTATGATCTCTACCTTTTCAGCATCAGCGCACCATCTAACGCAAGGACGCACGTTTGCAATCACTCTCCCCCCTCATAGGACCACTAAACCCCGTAACGCAATCAAACTTGTTCAATAAGATGAATTCATTACATTGCAAATCACTCAATTACACCGTCCACGCAAACTCGCATCCACGATGGCCAGAATTATTCAGGGGCAACAGTAAAAATTCATAGCCACTTCCGGGACGGCGGCAGTTGGGAGGGTGCGTTCGCATCCCAGAAGTTACATCAAACGAAGTTTAATAGTTTTGTCTCCCCATCCCATTCCTGTCCGGCCATCTAAAAATCCATCCATTCTGCTGCACCATACTGCGCGCCAACCGAAGCAGCCACCGGGAGTGCACTTTCGTTTCCTTTTGCTTGCAAAACTCTACTTCCACTACCGTGTTTGCTGCTGACTGCTGAAAATGTTTGCCATTGGATGCATCCAAATTTTAGCGTTCTTTTTTCTGTTTGTTACTAACTCGTTTTTGTTCCCCTTTTTCTCACTGCTCAAAGTCGGCGATGAGTGATTACTTCGCGCATCACCATTCATTGCTGGGCGAACATGAAGCGGCTGGATCAAAAGTGAAATGAAAAAAGTTTTCCCTGCTTTCCCTTGCCAAGCCAAGCCAGCTTGCCCCTGACCGGTCGGAGCAAAATGTCTTTGTCCAGCGTCCAGGCAATCGTAGTCCGCCTGCACGAGCACAACGCAAAAGGCAATACCGAAAATGATATTCAAAAAACCCCACAAGGGAGGGAGGTGAGAGAGAGAGATAGAGAGAGAGAGAGCAGTACAGTATGCGGCTAACGAATTACTTCGCTCGTTTCTATTCCTTTGCTTTTGCTTTCCATGGGAGCTGGGAGCTGGGTGAAAGATAAATTTTTATTCTGCCACCACTAAGAAGCTGCCGAAGCGTTACTAAGTTTACGTTTTTTTTTCCTATTTATAATCCGTCGAAAGTTTGTGCCGTTCATCCGTGCTTGTGGTGATGGTGGTGGTAAGCGGCAGCATAGAACTTCCACTAAAAGAATGCAAAGGAACTACGGTGAAGCGAAGTTATTTGCAAAGTTGCTTCTTCGACGCCTTCGCATCAAGAAATAGAATGCAGCGGAAGGAATAAAATATTGTCCATTTTTTAACGCTTTTCTTTTCTTAACATTTTGAAAGGCAACGGCTTTTTGAATAAACATTTCTGTTTTTTTTTTTTTTTTTTTTTTTTTTTGCACTAGCGTTGGTGGTCAAACAATGTTGTCTTGTTAAGTGATTGGTCCTCAGAACAATTGCAATCCTGTTTTCTGTTCTTCAAAATAAACTATTAAAGTCTCTCTCTCTGTCTCTGTCGCTCATCCTTTCGTTTTCGTTTTTTATTTCCGCGCCGAGAAGTGAGTTCATCCTACCCACATCAACGACGTTACTGTTTGACCAAATAGAATTACGATGTGGGCCGTGCTGCCCCTTCAAAACCGGCCCCAAAGTCGACTACAATCGAGACCGATCTCGAAACCAATCAGCAATTTGTCGCCTGTGGGATGGAACTACGCCACCGCATAAAGAAAGCGGCATCAAATAATATTGTCCAAGGTTTGTGCCGTATTGGCCGGACAAAGGGGCAGCCAATTCGTACAGCCTCGGCACTGGTCACTGGACAGGCTGTGTTTGAAATCGCTTCCACCTTACGGCAGCCGGTAGCCGGGACGTGATAGGAATAGTCAACGTACCAGCCACCAGGCTGCCGAGCGAAAGAGCGAAAAGCAAAACCACCGAAGCAGAATTGTCTTACCCGCATGTCCACCATGTCCATCGATCCCGATGCCGAAAGCACAAGTCTTCAAAAACAAGCAAGCGGCCATGTTTTCCTCCCCCCGTTTTGGCTACTGCTGGTTCCGTTTTCCTGATTGTTCCCCCCCCACACATTCGATCGGGTCGGTAAAGCTTTTCCACAGACGATAAGCCACATTATGCTAGCATCCGGGAGGGATGGGGTGGAAAACGTGGACCAATTCTTAACCGCTGCCTACTTCCCCGAACCGAAGCTTACACTTTTTTCCAATCATTGACCTCTCATAAAGAGAATTTACTTTCCCCGTTTCACGAACACAAACGGCTTCATTTCATCCTAGATGCAGCTCTGGGACTGCTTCCAACAAATAGATACACACACTCACACGTACACACACACACAGACACATACATACTTAGCCACCTTTCCAACACAACAATGACATAATGAAGCAACTTCAATCTTGTCTTGCTATCGCTCACGCCTTTCTCGTTGATCGGTCGGCCACAAGCCAGTGCGAGGCGGACGGGAAAATGGTGATTGGAAAAGCAGCGGAAGGCTTGTGGTTTGAACGAAAGCATCATTTCCCGGGCGCGCAAAAATGGGGAAGGTGGAATATCACACCCTTTTTTTTATCACCTAGAGAACAAAGCACGCCTTTTTTGCTTCCACTTCCTCTACATGTTTCTCAGAACTTTACCATAGCTCTTTCTGTTTTATTTTCTTTTCTCAAAGCTTTCCTATCGGAATCAGTTTGTGTTATTGTTTTTGAGGAAATTTAATGACCCAAAGCTTATCAAGTTGGGGTTAGATCATTGTTTTTTTGTTCTCTCTCTCTCTCTCTCTCTCTCTCTCTCTCTATCTCTCTCTCTCCGAAATTAACCGTCAGGTCGTGATCAAAGGGGGTACATTTTATCTCGAACAGTTTGCAAAGATCCTTTCCATTATCAGCTTGCGTATACTTTGCTTTGTAAAAGTTTAAGCTTTTCGCTATGTTTTGTTACATACATTTTGACTTAAATCTCATACTGATTGAATAAGAAATGTTTGAATAAGAGGTGGCGTATTTCATTAAGCTTCACATGACGCTCTATTTCACGTGGCGTTATATGCATATTAAATCATCTTTCAATAATGTTATCAATAATTCACCATTTTCCAAGCTTTCTGGACTATAGTTCAGATTTTAACACATTCTCATTCACACATACAATACATTTCAATTGTTTTCTTTAAGCTTTTTGTGACCTGTTAAATGTAGTCTAAATAACACACCCAAAACCTAAGCCGTCATACTAAAAATTTAATAAATAAATAAAGTAAATAAATACACCCAAACCGATTAAAAACTATTTTTTTAAATAAATCCTTGAGTTATTCTGAAGCTCTGAAATTCCTCATTGCAAAGTTGAGACATTAAAATCGAAACCTTAAGCGCTTTTTTCTATTGAGCTCATTTGTTTGTCCTAAATGATGAACAAAAGAAATGTCTTTTTTCTGTCAAAAAGAAAATTAAATAAAATATCATTTGAAAAAAAAACCTCTTCTCATACAAGACGATGATCGTTGCCTCAAAACTTCTGCAACAGTATTTCGCCTTGCCCACAGATCCATTTGGAAACAAGAAAAAACAATTTAAAACCTTCAAATGGCGACCACCAGCAGACTCAAAGACAGAAAAGATACTTCGAGACGAGCAATAAATGCTGTTTCATAAACCCTTTACCCAAATCGAGCACTCCAAAATGCTCCGTACCCAATCCCTCGAAACGGCCTGTTGGACGGGTTTCATCCGTGACGACGCTACAAGTTGGTCAGGAAGATCTTGCACAACAAGAAAAGTGTTCCTCATTAAATACCCTTCATTGCGCTGCTGCAGCCACTTCCTTCCGGCAGCCGCACGGACCAAGAATGCGAAAGAGATCCGGCTTGCTGCGCGCACTTGCACAAGTTTTAATCCTTTCTATATCTCATTAAAAGTTTACAATCTGTTGTTCAATCTTGCCAAGCCCGCTGCCGCGTAAGATCGTGTTACGTCGATAGCGAAACGCGAGCACGTTTTGTAGTTGCGGTCGGGGCAAGGCGCCTTCCTTGCGGGGTCTGGAAACAGGTTCCAACGACCAAAACCAAGCTGCACTGGATGATCCCATTAGCAATCCATCCGATAACCTCAGGTTAGGGCGAATGTGCCGCAGCCCAGGGACCAGGGTTTTACAAGCCGACCGGGTTCTCACTGTCTGCAATCGCCTGTAATCCATACGACCGGCCGAATGAACGGTCTGCCCCGAGGGATTCGAGTGAAGCGTAGGCACGCTCACCCCGCTAGTCCCTAGTTTTCCGAAAATGGCAACTTTACGAGTGTCAACCATAATCCACACTATCGGTGCAGATCCAGCAGCGACCTCTGGCCTTCGGGGTTTCCCCCCTTTGCAAAACCCGGCACTTTCCCGATCATCTTCAACCATCGCATCTGCCAAGCCCGGTGCCGTTGTCGTCGTCACCGTCGTCGTTCAACGGTTGTCGTTCGCTTTTCGTCGCGTAACCGTACCGAAACCGTAACCGTACGGAAATCGGCCGCACCACGGCCGTACCAGCGCTTAAAACCGCTTCCGTTTAGCGTTTGTTTCTTTCCACCAGTCGCCCATACCCAATCGTCCTCGTACGGAATGGTGCGTTCGCATAGCGCGCAGGAGGCGATTTGTGAGCATTGGTTGGATTGGGAATTTTAAAAGCCAACATCCGAAAGCTCTCCCCCCCCCTCACACACACACACACACACACACACACACACACACACACACACACACAGACACACCAAGCGTCGTACCAAGCGTGAAGCATCGAAGGCATTGAAACCCATGTTCGGACGAAATCCCACCCTCGGGGCGACTCGAGCCTGTAATCGCACGTATAAATTCGAATCGAATGACACACGCGACGCTCGGATAATACGACAGTTATAAATGTAAACTTTATTTCGCTTTCCATTCCATCCCAGCGGCCGGCCGCTTCGCCTTGCGGGTGCGGATTTGTGTCGTGCCTGGGGGTGAGTGGGTAGCTGGGAGTCCAGGCCGGATGGCTAAGCGTATGCTGGGTAATGCTTCGAGCGTGGTTAGAGGTTTTGCAAAGCTGGATCGGGTTAAGGTATAAATCCGATCCGGCATTCTTCGAACCGTACTCAGTGGCAGGGAATGCATTTTAGTGGGAAATGCAACGTTGAATGAAACGTGGATGATGGCTGAATGCCGGGGATGCAGTGAGGTTAGTGTAAGGTTTTTTGATGATTCATTAAAGTTGAAGCTGTTCAGGGGATAAAAGTGTAATTATATGACTACACCTTCAATGTTCTTGCTAAAAGTTGCAAATTGTTAAGCTCTGGTCAAGACGGGTCAAGTTGTTCCCAATTTAAACCATTAAAACCGAGATGAACCAGCTCTCAAATCTTAAATGCATATTAAAGTCATTTTTTTGTGCTGTTTTCTTAAATTTATGTAGTTGTTCTATAAATGAATTATCTTTCAAATAACAATGAATAAAAATAAACAATACACTGATTAATTGCTTAAATTTGATCTACATACGTTTTTCATTTAACTATTTGTTTAGCTATTTTTTCATGAGCAGTTAAACGCTGTTTAAAGAACTGATTTAATTATTAGCAATGATGAGTGAAAAAAAATGAGCAAAATGCTGTTAAATCCCTGTCCAGGGTTTTTAGGTTGTTTGCCGAAAATATTATTTGTTTCTTCGCATATTTTGTTGGTGTGTTCCAATTAGATCATTTGGTTGGAATAGCTATTTATTGGATCAATTTTTAAATTGTTGTGTGTATTGAGTGTGTTGGAGATTGATCATTCGAATTTATTAGTTCGAATTCGAAATTCGAACTCAATTTAGAAAAAGGATAGGAAATGAACTCATAGGCATAGATAAGGATAACAGAATGAACTCAGAATGAATTATGTAAAGAACTCTTGACAAACGAATATACAGTAGCAAACGGACATTTGAACGAGTCGCATTCATTTTTCTAACCGGCACAAGTTTTTGGAATTATCGGGAAAGAAAACGAGTTGTACCACGTAGCCGAACATTCGTGAGGTTTTCTCACAGAGTGTTTTTAGGCAAAAGGGACAAAGCCAATCCTTTTAAATAAAAAAAAATACTCAAAGTTTTCCATTGAGTTTAAAAAAATGAGTAAAAGGAAATCATTACGCTATTTACGAGTACTACACTATAATTTGTCAAATGTTTAAGCATTTTAAAATTAATAATTAATAAAAACGTTTTTAATGCACTTAAAATAAAACTAACTTTCAAATGTGATATTTATTTTTATTCAAACGTTAACTATAATGGTAAAAGTGAGTAATGGACCAAACCGCACCTGTTAAGGAAGCTATCGTTTTGTTTTATTTAATTTTTATAATTTATTATTAAACGTGTTGTTATTTTATCACACAAATATTGTTGTTTTTTTTTAAAGCAAATTTCTTTTAATATTTCGTTCATCACCTTTCGATCATTGAACCGTTTATGATGTAATGAAACTATAATCATATCGCTTGCAGTATAATAAATCAAACTTCTTCTTTCTTCTTTTAGCTCATGAACCGTTGTCGGCCAAGGCCTGCCTGTACCACTACTTGAGGGCTTGGCTTTCAGTGACTTATTGTTACCATAGGAGGATAGTCAGTCCTACGTATGGGGGCACGGTCTATTCGGGGCTTGAACCCATGACGGGCATGTTGTTAAGTCGTACGAATTGACGACTGTACTATGAGACTGGCTTAATAAATCAAGCATATGGGCAAAAAGCTATTCTATTTTGTTTTAAACCCTGTTCTGTATGCGGCCCGCGAAGCTATGAATCTATCGAATAATCTAGTCCATATTTGAAAAGAAACACCATTCACATCGATACTTGAGACATAAATTACGGCCTGCTTTTGGCTGTTCGGGTTAAACAGTGGCCCACCGAGCAAATGATTTCGACACATCTGCATTACACAGTCGTTTTAAACGTTTTTGAGTAGAGAACGTGTGTCAAACCAATGTTGCCACAATATTACGTGTTGCACATCCTACGTAAGAGTCGAACAGTTATTTGACTAGTAACTGGCGTAAGAATAATTGACTTCCTCAATTTGTTTGAAAATTTTCTACTTTGTTTGCTAAACTACAGCAGCAAAAAAATAAAAACAAACAAACTCTAAACTTGCTTCCGAGAACCGTTCTTTGTTCTTCGCTTAAGCGTTTAAAATATTTCTCTAGAAAAGGTTAGCAATGTCCCACATTTGATGCTGTAACAGTCTACAACGGTAGCAGTGAACAAACAAAAAAGCACCCATCTACAGCTCAACCCATGCAGTTGCGCACGACACACACACAGCATTGATTCAACCGAACCGGTTGCCTGTCACGGTGCGTTAGCAGATAAAAGAACAGCTGAAACGTGCAGAAGAAAGTGGACACCATCGCCGATACCAAGAATCAACCCACACACACACACAGACACACATGCTTACAAAAATCTAGCTGACGCAGTCGAGTTCGGGCCAAAACTATCCGTCCCCAGCCCCACCGGTTCAGCGAAGCGAAAGAACAAAAGCACGGAGTGGACCGAGTCTGGTCGAGCGGAAAACATGTCAAACACAGGGCCACACAGGATGGTTCCGCTCGTGCACCGCATCAGCCCCATTCAGCCCGTCGTTTCAACCACCTCGAGGACCGAGCACCGAGTATAGTCAAAGTTTTCCCAGGCCTGCCCGAGCAGAGGAGAGGTAGTTTTCTTTCTGCGTGTAGTCCAGTGTGCAGTCCAGTGTAGTCCTTCTGCGTTGCCCACGACTCAATATATTGTGAGTCGTGCAGTCAGTTTCGTTGTTTTACGCTATTTAAAGCCCGGCCAAACAAGGGGGGAGGGGGGGGGGGCATGGAGCGAGCGAGGACAGACAGAATGGTTGAAAGTTATTTTCACAATCATAACTCTTACACCCATCGACCCCCACACACTACTTCTTCCCGGCTCTGGTGCTCCGGCACGGTAGCTTATGATCTGTACGGTAATTAAATTTATGGCATCCCACAAGCACATTCCATCCGGTTGCTGTCTCTGCCGCACTCTGCCGGCTGTCCTCCAGCCATTTGAACGCACTCCATCCTCAACTTGCTCAAAAAGTGCTGTGGGGAAGGAGGGGAGGGTTAGGTTGAGGTTAGAGCTTGTGCTTTGTGCTTTCCTTCCAAGTGACATTTTTGTACTGTGCTGATTATTTGTCAAAACCATCAGTTCGAGACTGATGAACTTAAGGGAATTCATTAATCGAGCAGATTCCTCTCTCAGCACCAAAGTTCCTACACTCTTCTCCCCCATGGGACACGAACGGAGGAGGTATTTTGAGCGGTCCTTCTTGAAGTTGAACTATCTCAGTCGAGTTGGTAATGAGAATAGTACAACGACAAAAAAAAGAGCAGTACAGCTACTCGCTCTCTTTCATTTACTCTTTCTCTGTGTGCTCCGTGACGAACCGTTTCCACCTGACCGCCCTAATTGCTAGTTATTCGATTCAATTAGCTTCCGGCGTGCACTGACGACCAGGTCCGAACGACTTATGGACTCGCCACATTAAGCGACATCAGATAGTCGTTTATGCATGATAACTTCTAATCAGAACCGGTCCGAGCACAGGGAGTTCGCACAATCACCAATGATCACTTCTCGGTACGAGCAATTGTGCGATTGATTGAAGTGTCTGAGTAGGTAAGCAGATTAGAGATACTTAATGTTTCTTTTTTCCCCCCTCTTGCCCTTTGTCTCACAGTAATCAAAATCACTGAACTGAATGTCTCAGGCATGCCGGTGCGTAGCCATTCCAACGCATGGGCTCCCCTTGGGGTTAACTACTTTAAACCATGCAGCTAATAAGATTGTGGTTGGAAATGGGAAACCATCCAGTGCACCGCACTCACACGCCTTCCATTGGGATTCGTGTTGGAATTGCAATGCTTTCGTGTTGCATTTTAGGCTTACGGACACTACGGCAGAGGTAGCGCATTATTCGGAGAACTATTTATTGCTTGTCGGGAAGGAAGGTGCATGCAGCCCGAAACCAGGCGGGGCCAGCTTAGCATTTAACCCGGCTTGTAATCCTATTTCGAAACACTGAAACTCCTACCTAAACACCGTTTTGTGTATTCAACCGATTGTGAAGGTGTGGTGTATTGTGCTTAAATATTTGAACTGCTTGGATTATTGTCCACTGAGGCTTCCAACCCTTACACATCCTTGAGCGCTTCCGTTGTGCACCATTTTATAAGCCTTACTCACACTTACTCCTGCTCTCTTGCGATGAAAAAAAGTGAATACAGTATTGGAACTGTGTAACAAAAAAAGATTCACAAAACGTTGTAGCCAACCGCCGCACGGAAGGCAGCACCATGTGTGCAAGGCGAAGAAGAGGGGGGAAATTAGTTTGATAACTTATCTCATTAAAACAAGGGACCCACCGTGGGTCAGCGAGGCTGGGCGTGCGTATCGTCGGCTTTTCGGTCACAGGCAGGCAGTCGGAGGCATTTGAGCCAAAGAAAAATTGAGCTGAATTAAGATTTTATGGTGCTCTATTTACGACTTCTTGCGGAGGGCTCGGTAAGGACGGTTCCCAGAGTACGGTGGAAAAAAAGAGACAGGAGAAAGAGAGAGAGCGAGAGAGAGAGAGAGAGAGAGAGAGAGAGAGAGAGAGAGAGAGAGAGAGAATGAACAAGCGGTCGTGAAAACGGTCGCTTTTTCTTATCATTTGCGGCCGTGCCACTTCATTCCCTTTTGTAAGACGTCATGATGATGTGGCTAGATAGGAAAGTTTATAGCTGTATTAGTTTATTTTTGGAAGTTTTGTATGGTTTATTTAATTTACAAAGTATCTCTAACTTCATACATCCTAATTGACGATCAAGAGTTGGAAGATTGAGCAATTAACATCCGTTTCTTGGTTGCATCATCATAACTCCATCGTTGCTGATTGATCGATCGCGCAATAAAGACATTTACCATATTGTGCGCGAAACGTGACGGACGACATTGTGAAGCATCGCATTTCTTTTTACAGCTTCAATATGAAACAACAGCTTTCGGCACAGCTGACGATCCTTCATCGCTTATTGAAATCATGCAGATACAAAAATCCTTGTGCTATCACACAAAAAAGCAAAAAAAAAAAAACAAGAAAAAAATCTACACACAGCACCAAAGATCAAATCTTCTCCGCTCATGCGTTCCGCTTTTTTGGGTCGCAAGTGTGGAAATGGAAAATCGGCAAGCGTTCTACGCTCCCTTAATGCTATGGAACAATCAAGTGTGTCATCTTTTCTCCTTTCTCCTTTTTTTTCTGTTCACTACTTCTCTCAATCAACGTGCCATACACACAACCAAACACACAGCCACACATACACACACAATAGCTGCCGACGAGGGACCTTCAGTTTAGTTGCTTTACCCCCCATGGGGCAAGATTATTTGTCAAAAGCTGGCTATCATCGGTTTGGCCCAGCGACCAGCCCGCACCGTTTGGTGGGTGGGACCGCTTTCGCGAAACAAGGTCGCCCTGGTTGGCAAAATAGGGGGCTGGTTTTGGTCGGCTGAGAAGAAGCAGAAGAAAACGGGCGGGTGAAAGTTATTCATTCACCCCACAGTGGCCCCCGGACGCCATGCTGGGGCAATAAAATAAAAGAGTGATAAAAATGTGTCCACATCAGAATATCGAATGATCGCATCGGCTGAGAAATGAACTGGCGGTGGGAGGTCTGCAGAAGGCTAGAGGGAGCACAAAACACAAGCAAAACGAGGGACGACACCCGCTAGATAGTACGAAAAGCGTTCTGGTTGCCTCAAACGAACAAAAAACCACGAAGCGAAGGAAAAGGCTGCACTCGAAAAGCTTTCCCATGGCATGCTAAAATGAAAATCGTTCCCTGTTTACCGGGAGCTGGTGGTGGGTGATGGCTCGACCATGGTCGAGTGTACCACCAGGCTCTCCGGAGCGATCTATTTGTTTATAGCGCTTACCGAGAGAAAGAGATAGGGGGAGAGCTGCCAGCAAACAAAAAAGGGGAGATAGTCCCAGTGACCAGTCGAGCCGTAAAACGTAACCAGTGGAGCGAAATTGAGTTGAGCCTGATATCAAATAAATAAATAAATATACGAAAGTAAACGTCATCGCTAGACCCGGCTGTGAGCGGAACGCGCCGAAAATAGAATGACGGGCAAACGGGTTGCGGTAGGAGGCGAAGAATGCTATAAAAATGCCACCTCCATCGAAGCTTCGCCCGAGCGTTTGCTTTGTAGCGCGTGCACGTTTCATAAGCTCGTCAGCGGTGACAATGCAACCGATTTGTTGAGGGACGCGGCGATGGTGATACAGAATGTATCACAATTCAGCTCAAAATAGACTCCCTTCCCACCACCCAACTCTTCCCCCGTTCTGTTCCCACAGAACGAGCGGAAAATGTAATGTTTTATGAAGAAGGAGGAGAACCGGGCAAACAAAAACCAGCCAACAAATGCCGACCCGTGGCGCAGTGGGAAAAGTGATTGAAGCGACAAAAGGTTGCGAACCCAAACTCAGGGTGGTAGGGGGATGGGCGCGTGATGTTTTGCTACAACCGTAAGCGACACAGCCACCCACGCCCTGCAAGCTTTTTAAGCTCGGTTTGCTTCGATGGAGTTGCATAATGCAGCTAGAATGGCAACAAAATGCAAAACCGGGACACAGTGACCAACGCACACGCACGCAACAATGTTTGCTTTGAAAGCAGGCGCAGACGATTAAACTCGCGGCTCACGTCGTTTGGGTGTGTGGGTATGAGTGTGTGTGTGTGTGTCTGCCAAACTGTTTGGTGGTGCAATGCATTTTTGGTATTTTTGTGTGCCTTAGCCTAACCGGACAGAAAGTGAATGCGTTTGGTTTATTTTTACACAGCGAACGCTTAAACAAATAGGCTTATGGTTAGTTTTTTATGGTTTCTGATTGTATTTTGAAATGCTATAAGCTGTCAGTCAGAAAAAGGCGATGCAACGTGATAGTGACATAGTACATTGTATTCGAAAGCATTGGAAAACAATCAGGCACAAGGATGATGAAATATTTACACGCTTTTAATGGTGTATTTTTAATTGAAAATATTGTTTAAATCATACACCGTATTTTTGTACCAAAATAACGTACAGGCCGTAATGATTGTTTGCTTAACCCGTGTAGTTATCACTAGGGATAATTATCGGTCTGAAGCACGGTACAATTCATTCCTCAATTCCAAGAAAACGGTTCGTTTTGTAATGCTAAACAATATGACCGATTCTTTGAACATTCAAACTCAGATGTTTGTGAGTTAAGTTTATGCCTGCGTACTGTTTTGCCAATCAACAGCAGGTACCAATGCACAGTAGAAAGTGCACTGATTAGCAACCTGATCAGCAGCAGTATTTACCAGCAACGGTGAGCAAAGTTTTGGTAAATAATAAACTGCGCCTAATAGCTTTGCAAATAAGCTCGAAAAGCTTTCCAGTGCCATTCGTGGAACGGAGGAAAACATAATCCTAAAATTGATAGCACATTGGATGCAGTTCGCTAAAATCGGTTTAGCAGCTTTTCACCGAATGTGTGCAGTTATCAAACGTTGGGATATTTGTTTAGCTGCTTGGAGCGAGTAAATTGAACTATTTAGACTCATAAACAGCTATTTTTATTCGGTGCATTATGTTAACTTTGATACTATGTTCGATGAATTAGTAAAGTTCTCCTCACCGTCAAGTGAGACCTCTAGCGGGGCGTAGCGTAAGCTTTGGAATTGCTGCCGCAAGCATGCCGTTTTAAACTGCAGGAAGGATTACTGTTCCGCAAGTGGTAAAATGCTGTGTTGTTTTTGAATAAAGTCTCTCAAATGTAATTCACATTTTAACCACTCAAAGTCGGTACAACACATGATCGAACAGCTGATGGAAATATCATACTCCCGGTTTTCTCCACGAATGCTTCCCCACTGTAGACTGGTTTCGCAGGCGAACCAGCTTCTTGCAACTTTTGCCTTGCAACTACTCACTCCTTTCAGCAACACCATCCAGTGCCCAGCGCCAGTCGCGTGGTAGCATGCTTTAAAAGTTTAATACAAATGCAATTCAATTTCACTTTGCTCAATTCCATTTCTAATTCGATAGCAAACTTTACCCGTTGGCTTGTTGCGTTGCTGTTTCTTTCCTTTTTTTTGCTGTTGTTTTACCCATATCATTCGAAAACGAGGATCGTGTTATGGAAAACGATTCCCATTACGTGGTTCACTTGTGAAAGGCACATATCGGGTATCATGATGGCGCCTCTTGGTGGTATTGCAAAAAGTGCTTCTTCGTGCTGGGATTTGGTGGGGAGTAGACCGCTTCTGAAAAAGAACATGTTTAACAAAACAATTGAACCTTTTTCTGCCTGGCTGGAACAAGGCAGTGTTAACATTGACTCAGCAGAGTTGAAAAAAAAAACACGTAAGTGTTAAGTTGTGTGAGAAAACGTTCCCATTCTTAACTCAGCCGCCAAACATGAAACGAGCAGAAAGGCAAACGGTTTCATGTTTTTAATTTTACTGAGACTGTAACTGTCTTACTTAAATCAAATCGACTCGGTACCAATTTGTTGCCACAGTTTCATGCAAAGATTTAAATTTTTCTACTCAACAAATAAATCTACCCACATTTTTATAACTTTTCCCGTGCTCCCTTACCAACCAAATTCCACTCTGCCCGGCGGAAGGATTGATGCTGCCGTTATGATCCAATTTCGGCTTCCACCCCGATGCTCATTGCTCTATAAAACGCGGGTAATGGCCCACCAGAAACCCATTCCGACAGCGGTTCCTCTTGAAAAGCCACAAATTTCATACCATTTCACCAGGCGGGAATAATGGCATAGGAAAGGACCCCCAGCACAACCAGTTGCATTCCGTACAGGATGTGTGCGGTGGCTAAAAAGTGACTATGCATCGGTGAGTGTGTGGGTGCGTGCGTGTGTGTGTTCATTTATAACCATTTTCCTTTTAAAATTTCCCTTCCAGCAGCAGTAGTCCCAATTCGTGCGGATTCCTGCGGGCGGATATATGCGGCCAGCCGATTCGCGGGCGCCCGGATCATTACTCGATGTGCGATAAAATTTTATTGCCCTTTCTCCTTGCTTCTCATCTCTAACCCTTCCCCTCGCTCGATCCGTCCAGCAAAACTTGTCCTAAAACTTCAACGCTCAATTTTCACGTGCTACCAATTTAAATCTGCGCTGATTTGAGGGACGGGCTTGTAGCCTAGCAGCGCTGGAGCAGTCAGCCAAACTCAGTGGCCATAAAGTGAAGTCGCAAAATGAAAGTTGTTTGCATATGGGAAAATGAAGGAAGATGGTGTAAACAATACACACACAAGCACGCAAGCATACTGTGGCAATTGAGTGAGCTATGAACGAAAGGATTTATGAGTTAATCAACAGGCAAGTGCAAGTGACTGGATTGTGTTTCTAGCGCCAGATGCACAGCTTGATCGTTTGACTTGAGAAAGTAACACGGTTTTGTAATTATTTACTAGTTAATTTATTATTTAAATGCGTTAAATATACCGCCGTAGGCTTAAAGATCCCCAAATTCAGCAAATGAAGGGTTGTCAAATAAAGCATTTTGAATGGAGAAAATCATAAAATAAAAATTAATATTTAAACATCATTGCGCCATGATTACCCTTCATTTCATCTACTTTGTGACGCTCTGCAAACATGACAACCGCTTCTATCAATATGAACATCCATAACAGATGAAAAACTGCAAACTGTAACAATTGCTCGCACGATCCAAATTGAGCTGCCGACAACTCTCCATCAAGGCAAATATTTAATTAGCGAATGTGTACAATTTCATTTTCCCCCCTCCACCAGAGCACCAAAATCAATTACACGCCAACGTAAAAACACAAATGCAAGCAAAAGAATATTTAAAAAAATTAGCGAACGCGATCAAAACGGGATATTAAAGTGTTTATTCGCATCGAATTAATTACCACAAATTGATAATCAACACCGATTCATTACAGGCGCGAAAGAAAAGAGACACACCCCGATACCGGGTACCCCATGTGCTAAATCAATCCGAGTGTCACCCCACACATGTCCGCTGATTTCGTGCGGGCACTGTTTGTCCACACAATATTTACCCCTGCATAGGTGCCGGGATCGGTTTATTGTCTGCCGGAGGGGTCGAAAAGATCAGGCTGCAACAGAAGCAAAAAAGCGAATGTGAAAAGTGACCGCGCGAAGAGTCATGCGCCAAATCGACTCCAGCCGGTGAGATAAACAGAGCCCAAAAGCACAAAAGCACTGACCACGGGGAAGGTCAGGCACCATCCCTGTACGTTCTGTACACACACACAAACACACACAAAAGCGGAACGATAATGACAATTCACCTGACGCAACGTTTGCCAATCCGGCACTGTGTTTGTGCACCAAGCGATTGAGCGGGTAATGGCTTCATAAAAATTGTATTGCTGTGTGTGTGTATATGTGTTTGGGCCAGACACCGGGAGCCAGCAATAAAACAGTCAAGTTTATGTTTAACCGAAGCATAAAATAAATATGTTTTTGGCCAATGATGTTTGTTTTTTTTTTTCAATGGAGCATACCCAGGTTGGGCATTGCTGCGCTGTGGCACCAGTGATGGATGTGTGTGCTGGTCAATTTACGTTACGGGTTTGGGATGCAAATGGTGGCGGTATGCGCACGTTGACCAACGGTATCAATTACAGTGAATGAATTAATTTGGAAAATTTGATTCTAAGCCTCTTTAATTAATTGATTGAAATGGATCGGTCGGTAAACAACAGCTTATGAGCTGAGCGGGGGGAAAAGCTAATGACATGGATTGTATGCTTACCGTTGATAGTGCTTGTAAATATAGAAACTAGTTTATGTAAAGTTTTGCTAGAACTACACCATGAAGAAGGAAAAATTGAAATTATTCGAAACGAAAAGTAAACTTTTTGACTGTTTTTGTCCAATTGATGGACGCAATAAAATCATTTTATAATGCAGGCTGCTAAATATATCTTCTAAGTGAGTTTGATATGTTCTCTGAAAAATTAATTTTCAGTTCAACCAATTTTAATATTTTAATTTCAAGTCATTTCAAATTAATGTTCAACCAAAAACAGGATTTTCTTCAACTTTTGTTCATGATAATGAAGCTTTTAGCAGGAATTGACAAGGAATCGAGCTGCAAAGCAATTCCAAATTTAAAAGGAAAATAACGTCATGGAGACGCCTGGTGCTTTGTACCAAAACTATCAACATTACACGATTTCCATTAGGCAAACGAGATGCTTCAGCACAGTGATACGAAACCATAACCATACACCAGCAGATAGCCTGCTGTTAGAAATCAGAAAATTCAAATCATATGCATATCTGCATCGAACACAACACGCCAACAAAACTCCGCTCCGCCCGTGTGCTCAGCTGGCCGAAGCCGTTGGCCGCTTTCGATTATTTCCCCCTTTTCGATAATAATCACACATACTCACACAAACACACTTTGTAAGTAATAGCGGGATATGAGACAATCCCCGTTTTATCCCCGGGAACGATCCCATTCCGGTGCGGACGGTTTTGGCGAGCAGAATAATCGTAACTGGGGAATCGAGTCGTAAGCACTATAAGCATCGTGCCGCAGCACTGCACCACGGCACAATGGAAACAATGGCTCATATTCTTACGCTGACGTGAGCGGATCTCATTTCCTCCTGTGTCTCTGTTTGTGTGGCTGTGTTGGTGTTTTGTTTCTTTAGCCTTTGCCAGCGCAAACATGCCAAACGGCTCACGGAATGACCGGCAGCGCAAAACGACCGTACGACACGGTGGGGCTCTCTACCCAGGCACGAAACGTTCCCATTTGTTTGAGGCAGGGAAGAGAGGGAGGTGCATAGTAAACGTGTCGTTTCCTGGGACGTTGCCGTTTGCTGCTGCACGGTCATTTCTATTCCATCGCTGGCGTCGAAATGATCCCGATAACACTTCACAGCCGATAATCTGCAGCCATGAGCGTGTGGTAAAATCGGAACGAATGGGTGTATCTGTGTTGTTGTGTGTGTTTGCTGGGTTGCTCGCCAGATCGTTGGGTGGGTTGGTATGCTTTTTTTCTCGACCCGATCGTGCTCGTTGTGCCAGTTGTGACGATTGTATGTTTTGCCAAAGACGATGGTTCTAAAGTTCCGGTTGGCTGTTTAGAACGGTTTTCTTGGGAAGCGGGGAAGGCGCGGTGATGAGGGATAGAAAAAGAAAAACGAGCTTTCTAAGCGCCTGGTACCAATTCGCGCGAAACACTAATGCTCGGCGCGTGCTGATGATGAGGGAAACTAAACGATGGTTTACCTTAACCGGAAATACACGTTGTATTGTGCAAATTGCTTCAAAGGGGATGATTCTGGTTTGTTGCGGAGGTGTTTGTATCTAACAAAATCGCAGTACAACGTTAAAAATGAAGCGAAAGAAAGAAAGAAAGGAGTAACAATTTCTCTCAAATATCAACCTTTTGACTGTTTGTTTCTGTTTGTACTCTTACTTGGGTTTCCCGCGATTTATTGGTTAGTTCCCATGATTTTTTATGCGTTTCCACGATTTTTTGTTCGTATCCCATAGATGTTTGGTTCGTTCCCATAATTTATTGCTATTTTACTATTGGATATCAATACAATTGAACCAAAAAATTCTGGGAAACGGTCAAAAAATCGTGGGAACGCACCAAAAAAATATGCTAACGAGCCAAAAATTGTTGGGAACCAACCAATAAATCGTGGGAAAACCTGTAAATAAAATGCTAAACATTCTACGAATAAAATAAAGACGTTTAAAGAACAAGGTTTTTTGTACTTATTTTTTGTTATAAAAAATAGATCCTATAAGAAAATTGCCATAAAACACAAAAACGCTTAGCTAACTTTCATACAAATTTGCACAATACAAAATGGAGCTTGTAAAAGCTCATCTTAAGCTCAAGTTTGTACACCGGGGGTAGCTTTATCACAATTTATACCATAATTATAGCAAGCTATGTAGCACAGGACGAGTGTAAAAGCTCGCTAAAGCTGTATGGTATTGTATTTACTTTAAATTATAACACTCTAAAGAGGCGATTTTTTTAATTTAAATGATAATTATCGTAGCATCACCATGATCAAATGGTGTTTTTTCGATCAAATATTATATCATAAGATATATTATTTACGAAGAAAATCGCAACCATACATGAATAGGGCATTCCCGCTTCTATTACTGAAGAAAAATTTTAAAATTAGGAAAAGGTTTACGAAACTACAATCTGTTTATTTGCTTCGCTAGCATCATCTGTATGTCGACAGTTCCTAATTTGCATGTCAAATTTCATCAAGAAACTCTTCATCTGTGATCCGATGTCAGCATAAATTGCTCTCAGCACGCGGTAGAAGCAACTTGGCCTCTACACTGGAATAACTTTGAACCAAACGGATCATGAAATTACAAATCATGCTAACAAAACGATACTGCCCTTTGGTGTGTGTGTGTGCAGTTTACTTTCACATTTTCACTTTCAAACGAAACGGAACAGAAATGCTGATCCGCATCTTTTGTAAAGAATTCCATGCATACAAAGCGCAGATTTCAATCTCACACCAGCAGCAGCAGTAGCAGCAACACAACAACACACTCGTTGGCCAATCAATCTGGGTGCGCGCAGGTGGCACCACTTCAGACGAGGAGATTCGTTTTTCTTCGAAAGCGTTTAAATTTGTACGAGGTAATGATGGGGAAAATTAGTTGCTCATGTTTTGGTTCATTCACTTGGGGTTGGTTTTATTTTTGGTCGTTTTGCAGTCGTAATGCATCAATAACAAAATGGCAACCAATGGTTTCGAATCGAACGAGAACGCTTGAGGGTGCAGCAGAGTTTACATTCAATTTCGATTCGAACGATTCGAACGGCACAGCTGTCGACGTCTCCACAAAAATAACGCTCTATTTTCATTTTCACTCTGCAAACATAAATAGCGAACTTTCTGCACAACAGACTTCCAATTTTCCACCAAACTGGGGAAAATAACAAAAGTGTTGTAGTGTATGGATTTTGCTTCTGCAAACGTAGGTGAGATTCACCGTTGCGCGAACCCTCGGAGGATTGGAAACGACAGCTTTCCAGTTTCATTTTTACTCTTCCGTATCCTTCCCGTACAAGCAGCACGCTACCGTACCATCTAGTACGGTGACAATCTTAATTAAGCCATGTAAGCCACGATTCACCACCAAAGGAAGGTGACAGTGTCTGTACCACAAAAGGACGCACATAATCAGACCCACCATACTTCCTGTACTTTTGAAGCCACAAACACATCCATCCATCCACCCCGTTGCGCCGTCCTGCCGCCTTTTGTCACCTTGGTGACCCAATATCGTTTGCGATCGTGGCGATGCCACATTTTGCCGAACCACGAACCGGAACGAAACGCTCCGAAAGTACATATCCTTCTCGCCGTGATCCCTTCCCGCACCCGAGTACTGTAGCGCTTTCTCATATAAATATATTTTTCTTTGACACGCTTCCCCATTCGTTCCGCGCGACCACAATACCTACCCTGCACCCTGCTCACCCGGACACGGAGCAGCGAACCGTTGAAGCGGCGGTGGTGGTGAATAAAAGGTGCAGAAATGAAAGCATAACATATGATGCTAAGCATCCCAACCGCAGACCGCATGCGAGTGCGCACGGTACCGCTAGAAAGGGCACACAGCGCGGGGGAAGGTTAATTTCAACCAACCGGAAAACATCGAAATTACTTCCGAACCATTACAACGGCTAAGTGCTTGTATTGTGGCAAGGGTAGTTTGTTCGTCTTCGAGCGTTGAAAAGGAGTTTCGGGCGGAGATAGAAGGCGAGGTGTGGAATGCGTGACAGCGAAACGAAAAAGGTTGAAATTACACACGATCGTGAAGTGTTTTCGACACGTCGTTCGTACGAAGATTGGGAAGAGAAGCTGGTGCTTTGCTGTGCCGTAAAAATAGGTACGATTTGAAGGATGATTTATTGTGCACGATTTATTATTTTTAGCGAATGGGTAATATACATTTTTCAATGGTCTAATGTAGAATATATTCAGTTGTGGAGAGATTTCAGTGAAACAGCAACATCTTCTTCTGTGTGATACTTTTTATTTTATTCAAGCTGTAATAAATATTGTCGTGAACAAGAACCCAAATGATTTATAATGATGAAATTTCAGAGAATCCTTTTAGCCATTTCAAATACAGTATAAAATCAACATTGAAAAGTTATTTCTTACAAAATTAATTGCTTTAATCTGCGTAAAAGTTATCCTACCGCAAGAGCACATTGAGTGAAATTTACAGAAAAAGGAATCTGAGAGCCAACACTTGGAGTCTACGCAAACTCTTGAACGGTATTACCCCAAAGGGTATTACCCCTTTGGCAATATGGTGGAGTTGACACAACTTGAACCCTCGTTACTTGGATATAAACCAAATCTTTCCAAGCGAACCGTTTACCAATTAAAATAATAATTACCAGAACTTATACTAATTATTTTAAGCATATAAGTTTGACTAAAGAAATCGCAAATTTGGGTGGAGTTTAGTGTGTATTAATTGATGGAGTGTAAAGCCCTCTTGAGACAAATTTGGTTTTCAATATACATTAGATAACGAACAGATTATTTATATATTGTTATTATTGGACGCATTTCAAACACTTAAACGTGAAGTCAACTCTGCTATCGTCATTCCAGGGTCATAAAGATCGTCAGCTGAATTTAGTAAACGGCACATACAAAGAAGGGAGTTGCGAGAGCCAAAGGTTGTTCGAGTTTCAGCGACTGCCAGCATTGGCCGGCGACGGAGTATTCTGGCAGGAATATAGAGGTGAATCCTCGAAAGCAGCTCGGGACAGTCGATGGTTCCGTGCGATGGGTTAATTGTTATGGTGTGTGATATTCTATGATTTGGGCCCTTCACAATTCTAGTCAGCTTTTTTATATGGAGTTTGACTGTTGGAGGCGGAAATCATGTATGCACTCCGTGTAAAACCACACACAAAACTAGACTGCGATTTTCAGCCTAGATTATTTTAGACTCAAAGCTAGAATTAGATTCGTGTACCAGCTCGAAAAAATTGCAAAACAAGGTGGTGTTTTCATTTATTCCAAGGTGCATTAAAGAGATCAGGCGGTGGAATCTAGAATCAAAGTGTATGTAGTCCAGGTAGTTTCATAGCATGTTTTTATAACCAAATTTGAACGTCAGTTTTTGACACGACGGATGAAAAATTTTGCTCAATCAGGGTTTCTGGTAAATTTGACGAATACACAAAACATTCTTAAAATCTCCTGTTCAGAAACAAAGGTGATAAATATCAGCCTTCTAAATACATACACCTTAGGATAGGCCCACCTGTATATTATACCCACATTGACAGCTGCTCGAAAACCGCTATTCAACGCAAACAGCTGTCAAGCTGTAATTTCAGCGTACGATCAAAAAACGGATAGGGGCTTATTAACAGTTTGAAACAAATTTTCCAGTCTGTAATGCGCAAAACAAAAACAGATTGGTTTGATAATTTTTTATTTGCTATTAAAAAAACACCAAAATGATATATTCACTGTTTTGATTCTACAAACTACCAATAAGTGGTAAAAGTCCATTTTGTTATTTCAATTCAAATTAATTCTCTAGAAACATTTACTTACCTCAGTCGATGTTTTTTTTATTTCTTTGCTGGTACAACAATAATCAAACATACAATATCTCATCTCATTCCATCTTTTTTTACATATTAATTTTCTTTATTATTGATTTACCTAAAACAACCATGTTGCCTGTTTAGTTTGTTTTCCTGTCCCTCCGCTTTCGCTGACATTTTAGGCGGTTTACATCTAATCTCTGTATCGTCAAAATTGATCAAAGAACTGTCAGTGTCAGCGATACCGCTTGCGCTTAACCCACGCTTAACCTCAATGGCTGCTGCTCCGTGACAACCGTTTCATTCCTTTTTTGTAAAATTCCGCACAATTGAACCATATCTAGCTGGGGCAACGGTTACACATATAAAATCAAACATAGCCACTGTTTCTCGACGAAGGAAAATAACAAGCACCAGGAAGATACGAATCAAACAAAATGATGTGCCTGATTTTGCATGACATCTATTTGATCTATTTCCGTATTTTATTTGACGCAAAATGACGCCACCCAACACGAGGATGAAATTGTTTACGCAAATATTGGTGCTGGTAGGGAGCTTTTTTTTTACAAAATAATCAGATGGCTTGTGTGCATGAAAGAGAACAAAACCAAAACGCCACACGTGGTACCGATCGGAAGTCATCCACTTTGGAACTAATTAAGCTGCCCTTCATCTCCAGCTTCATCGATCATCACACCTCCAACGGCTAACATCGACACATACCATCATTTAGCTCCAATCAGTGACAGCACGGACAATATTTTCCCCACAATCGTTTGGCCATTTGAGTGCCGCAAATTAATTTATCCTACATCACCGCACGCACACCGTGTGCACACTCCTTCCCTCCTTTACGCGGGAAAAAACACCCAACACCGCACACCCTTTGGTCGGCTGGCACATTTAATCTAATTAGCTCTAATTTGCGTGCTGCACTTTGATGTGCAGCTGGGTACGTGCTGGGCGTGCATATGTGTGCGTGTGTTTTTGTGGTGCGTTTCCCTGTTCCTTTCCACCTTCTCCATGTGGCTGTGGCATCGACATACTTTCATCGCCGCCCCAGCAGAAAGCTAATCAGCCAGAGCACGAACACATACAGTGGATCCCCTATCCGAAGCTGGCCACCGTGCTGCATGGCCGCCGGATGTTCCCCTTTAAGGACAAAAAACGAGAGAGAAAGAGAGAGAGAGAGAGAGAGAGAGAAGAAAAAGAGAGAAAGCATACTATTATTTCATGAAACATTATTGACATGGTAAAGTGAGGACGGTACCATTCAGGATGTGCACGTTGATCGTGGAAGGATCGGCGTTCGATGGGGAGCAGACGTACTTCCCGCTGTCCGTGGTGCGGGCGCGCTGTATTAGCAGGTACGATGTCGTCGTTTCACCCTTCTCCGTTATGACCGACACACCGCCCCGGGGTGAATCGTAGTTGATCTCCTGCAAACAAACAAAAAATGTGACGTTAGAATCACATTCTCAGAAATGAGGAAAAATCATTCGAAATTGAATAAACAAAAATTGCTCTCCAAAACACAATCAATTGACATTGACACTCTTCATTTGATCCATTCATTTTTATTGATTTTGGAGAACGAAGCAGTGAAACCTATGAGCCTTTTGAAGTGGAGTTTCAACGGGAACGTGACCGACCCACAATTTTCATTTCCAATGTATTGAAGGTAAAGCAAGCAATATCATATTCTGTTTTGAGTTATTCGTTCCGAAGTATGTTCACACGCTTTTTCATTGGGCGCGTTATAGAGGACTTGAATTTTGCCTCTATTTTTATGTCAGTTAATATATTCGTGCATGTCTCTTATACTGATTTCATAAGGAGAAACAGTGAAGCTTACGGATGGTTTCAAAGGGCTTTGGAATGAGATTTTATTTATGTTAATTAGATAAAATCTCATTCTAGCTTACTATAATCGTACTCAGATCAAAGATAGCTTATTCAGAGAAAAAGGAATTTGAGCGAAAAAACGAATTATTATTAAAACATCCCTAAAAAGTTAAGATTTAGTAACAATAATAAATTATTGTTATGAAGTATTAATTAAGTATTTGAGTGTAAGGTAAGTTTAAGTCATGAACAAGTGTTGAATAAAAGTATGAAAGAGTCAAATCAAGAGTATATTTCATTCCTTACAAATGAATAATGATTTCAGAAAATATTATGTTTTTAAAGTTTAATATATGTTATCATTATTTCATCAATTGGTTTCAATCTTGTAATGAGTTTTGAAGAATCAAAATCAAGGAATTGATATTTTTATATCTTTAGAGATATACACATATTTGTCATTTTGACTAGCTTGTTTTACTTGTCAGCTTGTTTTTCATTTTATACAACCTTATTGTTAATTGTTATTGTTATTCATGATGTTATGTTGAATACTACCGACACCTCCGTTTATTTATTTACAAAAAGATTTTACATAGCTAGATTTATAATTCACCCTGCCAGATAACAGATATTTCATTCAGGACACAAAAAACATCATCTCTTCAAATAAGTTCAAATACATCCCCCTTCCTAACGTGACATCAAAATGGATAACGTTTGAACCTTAAGCTTTCGAACATGTTCCCACATTAATTCAAGTCATAATCCAACGCACCATAAAACAAATCTTCCGCAACCCCAGAAATACAAACACACCCCTTCTCCGCTTACCTGATTGTTGTGGGTCCAAAATATGGTTGAAGGAGGCTCGGGCGAGTTCCGCACTATGCAGGTTAAATTTACAGTTGAGCCCGTGTTGATGTACAGATCCGGCACACCAACGATCGTGGTGATTGGCTCTGCAGATGGAGATGGAGTAATAGGGAAACGTGGAAAGAAGAAAACAAGTGTCTGTTAAAATGGAAATGAACCTATACCCCAGAAAAACGAAACACTCAAAGGCCTTTCAGAGAGAAAGAGTGAACGAGCAATGCGTATCCTAAACGGGTATTAAACCAGTATCAGCCCCTTGCATTTAGTGCGGCTGGACACTTACCTACGACGGCGAGGAACATTGAGTGCCCGACCGGTGGCGTAGTGGAGATCTGACACTCGTACACGCCCGTGTCCCGCTTCTGGGGGTATCTAATCTGAAAGAACAACGAACCAACGGGTATTAGCTGCCAGTGGGAGACATACAGACGCAAAAGAGGTGGGAAAATAAAGTGGACAAAAAAGAGAGTTCAACACTCCACGGACGGAATCTCCAGAGAGCTTGCGTGTTCGTGCGTGTGCACATGGATCTACTGCCGACGCCCACCAGCACATGATCGATGGCCCGAATAGGCCATATAGAGTGTCAATAGAGGCAGAGTGGGTTTATTTTTTATTGTTTCATATAGTTTGCTGACTCATCGTTTGTGCTTTTCCCCAAGCTCTCAAAAGGCTCATCGAGAAGGAGGGACAGAGTGATAGTGGTTGCACCAAATTAAAACAAAAACACACATCGTGCGACGCAATGGGGCAACAGATGAATGAGGGGGCTTACTTGTAGCGACCAGTCGTCTGTCTGGGGATTATGTACAGCCTGGAAACGTTGGTCAGACGTATAGGTGAATCTACCTACGGTTAACAGATGAATGTCACGATGCCGCACCCAGGACACCTGCCGAGGACGAACGATCCGCACAGGGGGACATTGCACGTTGTGTTGTGATATATGAACAGGTGAAGCACACACACAGAGGAAAAAGAGAAACAAATAAAAACACATGGTTAGAATTTATCGGTACGGAAGCAACTCGAGCTCGAAATCAAAAAAGGACACATTCAATACACAACGCGTTGTTGTATGTAGGAAAAAAAACGAGCACCGAAGCAATACACAGCACAATTGAAATTGAAATTTACCGTTTTGTTGCCGATGTTCTTCACCCGGCAGTTTAGATAGGCCGTCTTCCCGACCAGCGCTGTAATGTTCTTCGAGGCGGACAAATCAAAGTGTGGCCCACGGTCGAGCGGCGTCCGCCGTAGATTACTCTCGTCCGAGTCGTAAATTTCGTTCTCGCTCGTCTCTGAGTGCTGATGGTGGTGCTGCTGGTGCTGGTGAAAGCCAAGGTGCAGATTGCCAAGGTACGGTGGTGTCCGGTTGCGTATCGGAGGACGCGTTACCGGTGAACTGCTGCGATCGTCACTCAACTCCAGCAGGAACTGTTCCTCCGAAAAGGTTTGCAGTGACTTTGTAATGCCTTCCGGGTTGGTGTTGTGGGATGGGAGTTTTCAATCGATGACCACAGATCCAGTGGCAATGGGAGAAAGTAGCGAAAAGATACAAATTAGAGGTGACAGTTGGAAGCTGTCGAACACAGAAAATCGAAACGTCAGAAGGTCAGGATGATAAATGAGAAACATTGTTTCCTTCACAATGCCCACGTTGGAATGTATATAATTGAAATTTGTATACTTTTTTACTTTCGTTATTGAAGTTTTTACACACTTTCTTATGAAGGAAGACATTTTACAGCTTTGCAGAGCGCTTCAAGTGTAAAAAGTTATAACAAGCTTCATTCATAACAAACTTCATTCATTGACATGTTTAATAATTTAACATTTATTTAATTCATTTAGCTTTGATGTATTTTATTATTGGGATTTTATTTTCTATCAATCGTTCTTATTGACAAATAATAAAAGCACGTACTCTCCTTTATCAAATTTATTTTTGGAATTAAAGTCCAAATATAACAACAATATCAATAAGTGCTAGAATGATCATTATCTCAAACAATCACAACCATCAACATGCATCATCTTCAGTGAGACAACTCATCGTACCCATACGTACTTCATGGACTTCCTGCATGTTGAATTTACCTAAAGTAAACCAGCATTAACATACATAATCTACGCTGAAGTATCTCTCTCTTCACACGATCAACTGTGACTGTCCTACCCTTGAGGGATAACATTAAGGTTCTAAGCTTTCCTCATACAAGAAAGTCACTTCATCGACCTTGATAGTCAAAGGAAAAGCCTTTCGGCTCCCTTAGATTGAGCTGCATCCATCCACTGTGAAGCTTTGGGTTCATCGTTCTAGAGCGTAAATTAATTTATCAATCTTGCTATCACACTCGGAGCGGTTGCGGTTTAATGCGGCTCTATTGCTTCGAGCACGGTAAGCCTCCTTGGGCACACAAATACAGCAAAAAAGCCAACACCAGCAAAGCCAATCAGAAGTGACAGCTCTGCTAGGCAGGTGTGATATGTTATCACATGGGTAAAGATACATAAATCAACTGTCGCCACATAATCTTTCAGTGATGTTGGCGATTGTGATGTGATTGCGTTGAAGTGCAACTGGATGCGGTTGGTAGAGGAGGGCGGGTTTGTGTGAATGTTTAAATGTTTAACGAAATGCTGCTGGCAGTCGTGTAGATGAGCTTTTGTAGACGTTTGATGTACAATCACAGTTCTTGGGAAAGTGCAGCGATGGCATTGGTACGATTGGTTCATTCCGAACATCAAACGGAATTATACTTAAAGTTACTGCAAAACAGATTCCAATGATTAAGTGGGTAAAGTTTTAATTGAATTTCTGTAGATTTGCGGTTGTTGTGGAAAAAGATACTTTGAAGTCAAAACTCAGGACAATCAGTGTGATACGCCACTCCGTTTAAGGCTTCAGAAGAAAAGAGCTGATAAGATGCTTGAAAAGTATACATCTCCATTATCAAGTAAAAAAAGGCTTCAGAAGAAAAGAGCTGATAAGATGCTTGAAAAGTATACATCTCCATTATCAAGTAAAAAAAGGACATTATCAAAGGCCTGACCTTGTAACAAACTCGTTTCGTCTATTTCATAATCCCTGCCCATTACGTTAATTCAATTCCGATGGACTGCCACAATGATCGGAATTTGGTTGTAAATTAGGCGAACGCTAAATGAACTGTAAATTGAATCCTTCCTGCAGGGCACCTACAATGCTCCTAACGGTATAGTCCCCACCTGAGATGGTGCGGGAAGGAGGGCCATCGGAACGCTAAAATTTCCAAATTGATTGGTAACGATTTTAAGCGTATAATTAAGCCCTTTTTGCCTGTGATTTGGCTGTGTGATTGTGTCCTGTGGCTAGGTACAAACGCTCACACAGGCACACAGACATATTTTCCTATCGATTCCCATCTGGTTTTGTGGAATCGGTCCGAAGCGAAAAACAGTCAATCTATGCTGCTGAGAGGTGCAGAAAGTATGGTAGTGGGGATTGTTGATCTTAAATCTGGCACATCTCCCCAGTGGATATGCAGCTGGTACACGTAGAGACTGGAAGCTTCACAGGATGGCAACTGAGCAACGTGATTGGAATCTGTCAAGGGAACGCACACAGTTAATTAACAGAAAACACTCGCACCGCAAGGTACGTTAGGAGAACGGGAGTGACGAAGTATCATACAGCTGTGACACATAGCAATCGATTGTTGGGTGGATTTATATATGCGGTTTGTGTGCTGATTATGGTTAAAAGGAAAACAGAACAAGTCGTGGATTGGGGTGGATCGATGTTTGCGAAATGCGACGTGCGGCTATTCTCAGTAGGAAACATACATTTAAATTGAATTCAGACTCAGCTGCAGGGTTGATGAAATTTATGGGTTTTTTAATTGAAACTAATGAAAGGTTACACGATGAAACAAGAACTGCGGTTGAAGTTCCGACATAGTATCAGAGGTCTTTATCATTTTCTTGCCATTAAAATGCAGACATAAATAGTGAAAAATGCTTAGATTGCTATAAGTAATGAAATTTTAAAACAGATTGCTTACATTCAGGCTCATAACTTCGCCCGAATTACTGATTCTAATAAAAATAAAATACATCATTTAAGTTTGTCAGTTGGCTTTGAAAGCTTCTTTATCTTCTTGGTTAGCATTTTGCCGTGTTTACAGATTGCAAATGTGAAACAGATGTCGTACAGTTATGCCATTGTGCTGGCATGCACACCGAACCATTGTTCAACCAAACCGACCTAAACATGAGGTACAAAACCTTAGATTAATATTCATACATCTCCAGTTCCACAAAAAGGGTTCTCTCATACTGATTCTATTGTTGGGAAGCTTTCCGGCACATTCACGCGAAGCATCTTGCACTGCCGTGCATGCTTACGAGCCATTAAAAGCTGCCCTCTACCTCTAATGGAACTGTTGAGATTTATCGTAAACAGGCCCTTCTTGCCGCACTTGAACACGAACAAAACAGATAACAGATAAAAGGATTACAATTGGGACTCCATAAAGTACTGTCTCGACCTTAAATATCCTCCTTCAAACCCGTAAAGGCCTGTTATTCTGGCTTTCCGGCCAAAGGGACTCCGGTTCCGGTTAGCGTGTCGGTATTCTATCTCTGGTGATGTTTTCTGCTTGGAAGTTTCTTTCTTTTGATGGTTTCTTTGACTTCCTACACTCGCGTAATCTTACCGCAATATTTCGAGCGTTTGTTCACCAAACCAAAAACCCACGGTGCATCCCGCATTTGACTCTGGAAAGGTCACTGCGAGGCGAAATATGTACGCACCAACCTTCCTATAGCAGCTTTTCTGCAGGATCCTGCTCGGTGTATAAAAAGGGTCACAATTTCTTAGATTTTCTGACTGGTGCCGAGTTCATGAATATTCCTTGTGCCATTGTTGCCCTGGCGAGGGTTTTGTCTGTTCTCAAATTCACCGAATTGGATATCTCTGCACAATGTTCGTTAAAAACAAGACAAATGGTTCAACGATCGTGTACCGCACCGAAAAACAGGGATAAAATTAGTAAGCTTTCTTTTTTTTGCTCTTCTTTATAACCATCGGCATTCTCGCTTATACAGCATCTCGTTCGCGTGCATTTAATGCGCGTGTAATGTGTTTTATCTCATTAATGCACAATTTATAGGATCGACAACAATGGGTATGATCCGCTAGCATGAACCTCGAGTTACTCTTTCTATTTTGATTGGAAAGGGTGGTATACAACCATTTACACAAATCTGTCCAAAATTTCAACACATTCCAATGGTATTGCTGAAACTGCAAGAATAAAGTACCTTAAATATTAAATTACACACATACACGCTTTCTTTCCGTTACCATTATTACTTTCAATCGGGAAACAATGTAACACGGAAATTAATTACAACTTTTCATCGCTTCCATCATTGTCCCCAACCACAATATCAAACACCTCACGCACGTGCCCTTGAGAGCGTGTTTGTGAAATATCAATTTTAACACAACCGTATCACTTTACAAAAACGATACAAAAATGGAACGCTTTCTTGTGCATGAGTAGAGTGGGCAGAAAAACGGAACTTCAACACACACAAAAAATCACTCAACACTCGTCCACGCTAACGGTTGGCAGTGAAAGCCTTACCATGGTGCTGCTGTTATGTGTGTATGTTTGCGATCAAATTCAATTTCGACGCCAGGCAGGCCGGATGGAAAACGCAAGCCTGCTCTGGTGGCCGCCGGCACCGGCATGATGGGATTTTGCTGGTCGGTGCGATATTCTGACAACGGCAAACGCATCACAAGTGAGCGATCGAGGATAGTGAAGCAAGGACAAGGTAAGTTTTGTGCGTTTTTTTGAGCAAATAACGTTCTGCTTGCTGTACTAGAACGAGAATAAAAGGAAAATATGCTTCGGAATTTGTAAAAGGTACATGGAAGCCATATGCTTGAAGAGAAAACTATGAATCTAGTATTTGTGATTCTTTCTTGAAAGGGTATGTTTCTTCATTCCTGATAAATGATGACATTGTTTTAACACATTGTTTTTTTGAATCTCAACGAGAATCAAGTAAAAAGACATGACGAAAAGCCAACCCAGCCGTTGTTGTGCTAGATGCTCCTCCCAGAACATCAAAATCTGATTCCAAATATCGGGCGTTATCACTTCCTGTCAGTTTTGTGCATGCCAGTAAAAACTGCACAAAAAGCTCGGCCTTTCAATACGATAGCCATTTACCATTCTAGCTCTCTCGGCATGAAGCTTCTGCTTGTGTGTTTAAGAGATTCATTTCCAAAATCCTCTTTCGAAGGCAAGTTGATGTATGAGGAAGGGGTTTCGTGAAATTTTGTTCATTTGTTCCTGCATTGTTTGGAATGATCGATGCGAAGAGGTATGTCTGGATGAAGATACAGTTTTAGTTTGCTTGTTTCAGTACATATTTCCGTTGAGTTCCATATTTATTTTGCATTTGCAAAACGTCATTGGTGAGCGGATTTTAAAATGCAATGAATGAAATGAATGCAAAAACAGCCAGCAGCTACAGCAAATGCTACAATGGCGTTTTACAAAACTAACAATATAGCATTAAAACACATACGACAGTCCCTCACATGGCCTGATTCTGATGAAAAGCAAGCAAGGGTCCTGCGAGACAGAAACGGAACTCAATTTATATAATTATACTTCTTGTAATCTGCATATTACCCTCCAACGAACTATGCATTAAGAGATCTTTCTCCCGGTCACTTTGAGTAATTATACTTGCAGACTTGGGAAATGAATAATTCCACAACACAAATAAAATGTATTCCAATCTCCCCAGACAACGGCTCACACCGGCACGCTAAGCAATGACCGTGGAAATGATGAAAAATCAACGCTTCTTGCAACGCCCTCAGCAACTGTCAAGAGTGAAACAGCCACCAGGCGTCTCCATGTTTCGCACGGGGAAATAGAATATCATGCATCATGCACACACGGAGTCGTACCGGTTGAACACCGTACCGTGGTGGGTTCTGGCAAAAAACCAAACCTAACTAGGTGATCATTTATGGTGAGCGTACCTTGTGAACTCAACCTCACAGCGGCCTACCGTTGCACCGTTTTCCGGAAGCGATACCGCGATAGGCTATATTCAAATTTTCACATTTACCCGATGCGTCGGCTATCGCGATGCTAGGTACACTATGTTAATGCGAAAGTAAGCTTCCACGGTGGGTTTTTGTTTTGTTTTTTTTTTTTATCTACTGTCAGTATTGGTTATTGGTTATTGGTCATTCGGTACATGCCAGGGGTCGTTCGGAAGAAATCCACTAACTTTGGAGGCTTCGGCGGTTTGCGACCTGTCGTTTTTCATCAAATTTTACATTCACTGCGGAAACTCATTAGTGGTTAAAGGTTGACCTACATCCTTCACTCACATCCTCGTTTGAACTAACATTAAGGGTCACCGTTTGGAGCCACACATTTTCCCATAGCAGCAGCACTCGCGTGGTTGAGGTTCTTTGGCGCATTTTCAGGCCTTGGCAGGTGCATCTTCCTACAGCAAATGGGAAAGATTTTTTCATCGAACAAACTTTCAACCGACAATTAAAGTCATGCAGCCATAAAAGCATGAGAACAATTAGGTCATCGTTACCTATTTCAGGAAGGCCCATGATGCAATGTGGGCGCTATTTAGAGATGTCATTAATCGTCTTGGTTTACCTCGCATGGTTTATAGAGTTTGTTATTTGAATTACTAGTAGAATTGGAACTATGGACATTGGTACAGCAAATTGAAATATTACTAATTATGTTTTTGTTTTGTTCTATCGATTTAAAAATATTACTTTACCCTTTAAACGTCAACAGACATTCAACATGAAAGCCAACACGAAAATGTAACTAGTTATGTATAATAAAAAACCACCGGAATCCTATCGATGCTATTCGAAATGCTTTCATTTTCAGAGTTCGACTTATTTCGCTGATAAATAAAATAAAAAAAACTCAATTCAGTCTCATACCAACGACATACATTTTGAAAAATTCTACAAAAAATGCTTATATTCAGCCGCAATATCTTGAATCATTGATTTGAGCATGGGGACACGTTGACAAAGTGGCTGCAAATTGAATTGAGCCTTCTGCATGAGTTTACCACTTTCATTTACTCGTTCGTTCTTCTTGTTGCGGGTCATTGCAAGTATTCTGCCAAACATAGTAAATCTCGTGTTTAGCGTAAGAGAGTTTGCTGACTTTGGTTTAGTAAGTTTTTTTGTTTGCTAAATTTTATTTGCGAGAATAACTAATCCCATGATCTTTTTTGAACATCGTTTTTGCTGTCCAATCTGCTGCTGTTTGACGTTATTCTAGCGTTTTTCTGGATTTCTAGAAGCTGATAGATGAAAGAATCCTTTGATCTGCTCTTAAATATCGATGCGAAGGAAAAAGAGGTGATAGCACCGGTTCACTTGTTATTCTTCTACTTTCAGCACTCTAACGTACATTTTTTACTGGTTCGTTCGTATTTGTTGTTTGTTGCTATCCCATAAGCAACGGTGTGTTTGAACGAGAAGAAACGAGCAACTAAAAAAAAGCTCGTGCTTCATTGTGTTCGTTCGCCTGTGTGCTGCTGATGCAGGATCAAATGAAAGGATGATTATCGTAGTCAGATGCATAGCACAGTAAAGTCTCGTCAAAAATCTCTGCTACATCGGTATGGACTGCCTCCGGGCCGAAAGCCAAGCAATCGCTTCTGCACAGCACGAACCGATCAAAGGGGAGCAGAAGCACTTTTTTGGTTTGAGAAATGTGTTTGAGGCTACGTTGTTAATTGAATTAAAGCAAGCGCAAGCATAACTTGCATACACTATTCGGGCAGCATTGTTGATCGTATGCTTATAGCCACCAAGTATGTGGAAAGGGATGCGTACCATCATCTGTGTTTAAATATTTACTTCCACAGATAACCAAATTCTGCTTTCAGGCAATTTCATTCCAGCAAGGTTGTCACGCAAGTATGCTGCTGAAGTTGAAGAAAACTGCAGAGAAAGGCTGAAAGGGAATGATTCGAAAACTACCAGGGCAGAATCAGGAATGGAATGCAACGGTGGAATGTTAATTAGTTCTGCCGTATCACTAACATTAACAAAGTTCTCTCCACGCTGTTTCGTTGCGTTCGATTCGCTTGTCATGAATATTTTAAGCATGTTGATAAGGTATCGGACTATATGTCTGCCATCTACCAACCCAAAAGTGTCATGTAGTTGAAGTTTTATCTTCCAACTTGTTGGGTATAGTTGGACTCGAAAAGGTATCTAGAAGATTCGAATTGATGTTTGCCAACACCTGCTAAACATTTATCTGGTGAAATTGATAATGAGACAAGTAACAGGAACACTTACGAATAGTTTGCCTGTACAATGTGTTTTTTTTTTGAGATTGTTTGGAATGATCGATGCGAAGAGGTATGTCTGGATGAAGATACAGTTTTAGTTTGCTTGTTTCAGTACATATTTCCGTTGAGTTCCATATTTATTTTGCATTTGCAAAACGTCATTGGTGAGCGGATTTTAAAATGCAATGAATGAAATGAATGCAAAAACAGCCAGCAGCTACAGCAAATGCTACAATGGCGTTTTACAAAACTAACAATATAGCATTAAAACACATACGACAGTCCCTCACATGGCCTGATTCTGATGAAAAGCAAGCAAGGGTCCTGCGAGACAGAAACGGAACTCAATTTATATAATTATACTTCTTGTAATCTGCATATTACCCTCCAACGAACTATGCATTAAGAGATCTTTCTCCCGGTCACTTTGAGTAATTATACTTGCAGACTTGGGAAATGAATAATTCCACAACACAAATAAAATGTATTCCAATCTCCCCAGACAACGGCTCACACCGGCACGCTAAGCAATGACCGTGGAAATGATGAAAAATCAACGCTTCTTGCAGCACTTCAACTGATGAATAAATGTCCCTAAAGGCGAGACACTAAGCCAAATACAAAACATTACAAACGAACTCACATACAAAAACTCACAATAGCACAGCTAACCTTACTTAAATAAAAGAGAAAGAGCATAAAAAGGTTCAAATATTTCAGCAGTAGACAGGGCAGGTCGGGTTTTCGGTTCGTTCCCCCACTCGGTTGACCTGGCCTGATGGTAGCGAGCAGATTACAGTATTGCTTCATGCCTCGTTTCAATGCTTTGCTTATGCA
The DNA here is from genome assembly GCF_943734735.2 of Anopheles gambiae. Lineage (NCBI taxonomy): Eukaryota > Metazoa > Arthropoda > Insecta > Diptera > Culicidae > Anopheles > Anopheles gambiae. The sequence continues at coordinate 29,255,835 of NC_064602.1, forward strand.
ATGGATCATATCCTCCGCGTTTGTTTGCCACTTTCCTTCGCCTTGATGATGCTTTCCGCGTCCTAAAGCGTGTACACGAGCAAACACAATGCTATTTCTGCGTTGTTTCGATTTAAATTGTACAAAGATATGCCAAAGATACGCTCCAAATGAGTCCTTGGGGGGGTGTATGTATGTGTGTTTGCCTTGTGTATGTTTTTGTTCGCGGTTGCTTCATTTGAATAGCTCGAGGAAAAGCGAATGCACCATCAGCCCAGTGTGGCCCCTAAACAGTGCCGGGAGCCGGCCGGTGTACTGAAGGGCAATCAGAGCTAATAAATCAAAATGCGGTACACTCGGGTTGGAAAAGATCGACTGTGGCGTTCACGTGCTCCCTAAGGATGGGATTGTGAAACAAAACGGCTGGAGAAAATAAAATAAAAAACAGACTGGCATGTTTTATGTGTTGACGAATGAGTATTGAGCTTTTAAAAATACTTGTGTAAGTCTCATTGTGCGCGTATGAATGTGTGCCAAAGAATTCCAATATAATGATGACTCGTTTTTATGCTATAAAAAACCTATGCATATATGATTCACCATACCTTATTGAAGGCTTTGTTGAACGAATGTTTTGGTTATATAAAAAAAAAAAAACTGAACGTTATGCATCTCATTAAGCTAACATGTAAGGTGCATTAAATAACTTTTCCCATCACAAAGGAGTAAAAAGGCTTAATTATAATATTGTCTGCACAAAAGCACTACAGTTGCCACCTAAACAGCATACCACAAGTATAAGTAACTATACAATAATTCATAAACAAAGTTTAGAAGAGTATATATTGCATGGTATCTGAATAGCTCAGAGTGCTGAAGCCAATGACAGAAACACAGAAGATGATGAACAAATTCTTCACATTCAATATTCTTTGTTCCTTGTTTTTAATGCATCGAAATATTTTTGTTAAATGTTTGTTTTATATTTACCTACAAATTCATGTTCAAAAAGTTAACGCATAACATTCCTTTTATCCATAGACTTTAAATTTCAATTGAATAAAGTATGAGGTTCATATATTGTTACTGTTTGATTTACTTACCGTGGTTTAAATGAACGATGAAAAGGAAAAATATATTTATTCCATACTGAGAGCGCAGTGTGGCCATTACTGAAAAAATAAGAATGAATAATTTAGTTTGTAAATCATTTTTAGAGTTTGAAACGGTCTTAGTATAATACAGCTTTTTTGCATAATTGACAGATGAATGAATAATACCAAAACAATCCAATACAACCCATGCATAACACCAGCAAGCAGCAATTCTTCGAATTGAATACATTTAATAATAAAACAGAACAAACGGCTAAGGCCTGAGCTGTTGCGAGTTTTCCTACCAGCCCTTTTTCCTCTTAAACATACATTTCTCATAAGCAAACGTATGAAAATAGGTTGAAAACGAACTGAATGACAGCACATGTCTCCATCACCTCGGCAAAAACCTTTCCATCGAAGCCCGAGGCGCAACCTTTGAATGATTTATTGGATCAGCATGTCCAACGGCTGGCACGGTGAATACAACACCAAGCATCCTCTTTTCCTTGCAGTATACACATTTCGCTGATTGTGCAACTGGCTAATGTCACACGCACCTCGTGCAGCAGTGTGCAGCAAACGCCCTCAGCAACTGTCAAGAGTGAAACAGCCACCAGGCGTCTCCATGTTTCGCACGGGGAAATAGAATATCATGCATCATGCACACACGGAGTCGTACCGGTTGAACACCGTACCGTGGTGGGTTCTGGCAAAAAACCAAACCTAACTAGGTGATCATTTATGGTGAGCGTACCTTGTGAACTCAACCTCACAGCGGCCTACCGTTGCACCGTTTTCCGGAAGCGATACCGCGATAGGCTATATTCAAATTTTCACATTTACCCGATGCGTCGGCTATCGCGATGCTAGGTACACTATGTTAATGCGAAAGTAAGCTTCCACGGTGGGTTTTTGTTTTGTTTTTTTTTTTTATCTACTGTCAGTATTGGTTATTGGTTATTGGTCATTCGGTACATGCCAGGGGTCGTTCGGAAGAAATCCACTAACTTTGGAGGCTTCGGCGGTTTGCGACCTGTCGTTTTTCATCAAATTTTACATTCACTGCGGAAACTCATTAGTGGTTAAAGGTTGACCTACATCCTTCACTCACATCCTCGTTTGAACTAACATTAAGGGTCACCGTTTGGAGCCACACATTTTCCCATAGCAGCAGCACTCGCGTGGTTGAGGTTCTTTGGCGCATTTTCAGGCCTTGGCAGGTGCATCTTCCTACAGCAAATGGGAAAGATTTTTTCATCGAACAAACTTTCAACCGACAATTAAAGTCATGCAGCCATAAAAGCATGAGAACAATTAGGTCATCGTTACCTATTTCAGGAAGGCCCATGATGCAATGTGGGCGCTATTTAGAGATGTCATTAATCGTCTTGGTTTACCTCGCATGGTTTATAGAGTTTGTTATTTGAATTACTAGTAGAATTGGAACTATGGACATTGGTACAGCAAATTGAAATATTACTAATTATGTTTTTGTTTTGTTCTATCGATTTAAAAATATTACTTTACCCTTTAAACGTCAACAGACATTCAACATGAAAGCCAACACGAAAATGTAACTAGTTATGTATAATAAAAAACCACCGGAATCCTATCGATACTATTCGAAATGCTTTCATTTTGAGAGTTCGACTTATTTCGCTGATAAATAAAATAAAAAAACTCAATTCAGTCTCATGCCAAAGACATGCATTTTGAAAAATTCTACAAAAAATGCTTTTACTCAGCCGCATTACCTTGAATAATTTATTTGAGCATGAGGATCGTTAACAAAGTGGCTGCAAATTTAATTAAGCCTTCTGTATGAGTTAACCACTTTCTTTCACTCGTTCGTTCTTCTTGTTGCGGGTCATTGCAAGTATTCTGCCAAACATAGTAAGTCTCGTGTATAGCGTAAGAGAGTTTGCTGACTTTGGTTTAGTAAGTTTTTTGCTAAATTTTTATTTGGGAGAATAACTAATCCCATGATCTTCTTTGATCATCGTTTTTGCTGTCCCATCTGCTGCTGTTTGACGTTATTCTTGCGTTTGGCTGGATTTCTAGAAGCTGATAGATAAAAAAATCCTTTGATCTGCTCTTAAATATCGAAGCGTAGAAAAAAGGGGTGATACCACAGGTTTACTTGTTATTCTTCTACTTTCAGCACTCTAACGTGCACTTCTTTTTCTGGTTCGTTCGTATTCGTTTGTTGCTTTTCCATAAGCAACGGTGTGCTTGAACGAGTAGAGAAGAGCAACTCAAAAAAGCTTGTGCTTCATTGTATGTGTTCGTCTGTGTGCTGCTGATGCAGAATAAAATTGAAGGATGATTATCGTAGCCAGATGCACAGCACAGTCAAGAATCTCTGCCGCACCGGTATGGACTGCCTCCGGGCCGAAATCCAAGCCATCGCTTATGCACAACACGCACCGTTCAAAGTATCTAGAGAACAGCAGCACTTTTTTGATTATTGAAATGTGTTGGAGGCTACGTTGTTAATTGAATTAAAGCAAGCGCAAGCATAACTTGCATACACTATTCGGGCAGCATTGTTGATCGTATGCTTATAGCCACCAAGTATGTGGAAAGGGATGCGTACCATCATCTGTGTTTAAATATTTACTTCCACAGATAACCAAATACTGCTTTCAGACAATTTCATTCCAGCAAGGTTGTCACGCAAGTATGCCGCTGAAGTTGAGAAAAACTGCAGAGAAAGGCACTGGGAATGATTCGTAAACTACCAGGGCAGAATCAGGAATGGAATGCAACGGTGGAATGTTAATTAGTTCTGCCGTATCACTAACATTAACAAAGTTCTCTCAACGCTGTTTCGTTGCGTTCGATTCGCTTGTCATGAATATTTTAAGCATGTTGATAAGGTATGGGACTATATGTCTGCCATCTACCAACCCAAAAGTGTTATCTAGTTGAAGTTTTATCTTCCAACTTGTTGGGTATAGTTGGACTCGGAAAGGTATCTAGAAGATTCGAATTGATGTTTGCCAACACCTGCTAAACATTTATCTGGTGAAATTGATAATGAGACAAGTAACAGGAACACTTACAAATAGTTTGCCTGTACAATGTGTTTTTTTTTTTAGACAGTTTTTCCTTGATGTACTTTATTACACCTTGACATTTCTTGATTTCCAAGAAAGAAAAAAAATTGTCACAATAGAAAAACTTTGATAAAAGTAATTCCTTGTTGATCTTGCCACTGAATTCACCGTAGGAACGAGTCTATTCTCTTACTGGTTTCACGTAAATGACAGAATCTTTCCTTTTCGTTTTGGATCAGGACTTCAGCTTTGGATAGCCAAATATAGTACCGAATCAAGGCTGAAAGTCCAATCATTTCAATACGCCTGACCTACCAATTTGGTGTTCATGCAGTTTGAATCGCAATGTACCTTCCAGGAAGCGTTGGTCTTCCAAATAATACTTGAGGATTTCACATGACTTTTAATAATTAGTTTTTTTTTGCTGTAACTAAAGATATTATTCCTTTTTGTTGCAGGCTACAGGGAATTTGGCTGGAAAGAATAACTTGAGTAGCTATAGTAGAGTTTTGCAGACTACGTTTATGTATCACGCTCAGCTTTAGAGCATCACCTAGTCCAAAACCTTCGTTGTCGCTTCCAGAGTAAATATATGGCTTCATAATCTGCGCACCATTGTACCTACGATTTCTGACGGGTAGCGATGCTTGCGTGTATTGTTACATAAAAGCTAATACATGAATGGGATTGAAAATTTTATTGTTAGCTCTGACCTGACGAATAATTTTTGGAATTTATCCAAAATATCCAATATCCAACAAAATAACTGCCATTATACCATTGCTCGATCCTGTCAACGACATGCATACAGCGGCATGATAAGGCAGCCTAGAATATCTTTCTTCAAAGATCAAAGAATCATTTTCACTTACATATATTTCGTATAATTTTTTTATCAGTACTATTATTCCTACAAACTATTGACATCTGCTCCTGTTAACAGAATCTGAGAATGTAGCCATAATGCAACTGAAAAAGCTAAAAAGGAATGATTTTTCGTACAATGCTCAAAGGTAAACATTATTCACGCGTGACTCTTTTTTTGATTTAGTACTTTTGCTACTTGTAAAGGTTATACGAACTATAGATAGCCTGATCACAAGATAAAAAAATTGGAATTTTATTCGGAATGAAAAAAAAATTCCAACAAACTGAAAAGAACAACGTATCATCCCCAAAATCCAATTTACACAGAATGCTTCAACTGTAATCCGATAATGGCACACCTTCCAAGATACAGATTATCTCGTCTCGAATATTGATTTAACTGTTTCCAAATCTTCCTCCCTCGGTGATGATGACATGAAAATCCCCCAGATGACACAGTTCAATCGAAACGGAACATAACAAACAAAATGACATTGGATACATCGGTCGAATATTGACACTTGAAATGTAGCTTAGATAAATTGAATCCTTTACTTTGTGTTTGAGATCGACGAAATTTAGTAGACTCCTCCTACAGCGATTGCCTTCGCTGCGTATTGGAATGATTGAAGGTGTTTGTCTGAATGTTGCAAATACAAGAGTTTTGTAGTCAATTTTCCCCATGAATAAAAGGCAATCGTAGGTGTCTTGAAAACAAAAATTTGAATCGCAATGCTGAGAGGTGTCAAAGGAGTTTTGCAATCGTCGCTATTTCAAGCTTTCACTTTCTTCAACATAATGTACGTTAAGCGTTGTATTTCCCTTGAACATATCACCTCAAAGACCCAATCATGACGCTCGAAACTCGCAATCTCCTTGTCGGAACCTACAGATATACTCGATAAGAGAAGGATCGCGAAGATCTGAGAACAGACGATGTTCAATCATGCAAAATCACATTTTATCCACCAGCAGCACAAATCACATTTTACCCACCGGCAGCACAAAACCCTTTTCACTCGGTGTGATACTAACCAGTGCGTGATCATAAATTTCACCACCACTGCGAGCGCACTTAGATAAATGACCTCCGACAGCAGCGCAAGATGGCACCATAAACCACCCGCCGATAGGATCCAATCGATCTGGGGTGATAGTGTATCGCGTACGAGTGAAGGTCACTGTCAAATCGCTTTACTCACTTCACACAGCCTCCAACGATCGAATGACCGTCCGCGGGAAACACTGCCGTTGTAAGAACTCGTCGACCTTTTTTCCCGATATTCTCGAACATGATTAATGTACCGTTGGAAATGGCAAAATTATGTGCCGGCCGACGCTACTTTATCACCAACAATATTGATCAACGTAATGGTGCACGACAGGAAACGCCGTCACCATGAAAGTTGAGCTTGAAGTGAGTGATTACGAATGAAAAGAACGAACGAACGAGCAAAGCAAACAGAGGGAAGAAAAACGTTCCTGCAGCGTCAGCCGTGAGTGCAGAGAATACTGGGAAGTTTGTTTGCTATGTTTCAGTGATGGTGAAAATCTATCGCAAAGAATAATACGTGAAAGCCGTTCCAAGTCGCCGCCATTGCAATGATGGTATTTCTCTTCAAGAAATTGCTCGCATCGTTGGCTTTTTGAAAGAGAAACACACATAAAAACAAACCACCAAGGACAAAACACACTGTCTGATAAGTTTTCCGACCGTTAAAAGGGTTGCTGCTCGAGTATTGGGTTTCTTTGACCAATCTGATCACTCCACTTAAGTTTCAAGTTGAGCTTAAAGTTGGCTTATAGATGAGTTTTTTAGTGTTTACGCAAGAGTCTTGAAGATGGATTTTTTAAGGTAATACAGGGTTTCCCACGATTTATTGATTGATTTCCATCAATTTTTGGGGGGTTCCCATTTTTTTGGTGCGTTTCCACGATTTTTTGGTCGTTTCTCAGAATTTTTTGGTCCAATTATTGATATCCAAGTATTGATATCCAATCCGAAAATTCCAATAAATAATGGAAATGGATCTAAAATCTATGGAATACGATCAAAAATTCATGGTAACTGACCAATAAATCGTTGGAAACCCTGTAATAGATTATCTGAAATTATATTTATTAAACATTTTAAGTTAACATCTCCTCATAAAGCCTGGAAAAGATATTAAAAATGATGAAAGTAAAATCATTACCAGTTGAAAATAATATATAAAATCAACTTTTCTCTGATGGAACTTCTTTTTTCGAAGATTATATGACAATCTAAATCTTTTTGCGTTTGATTTTCATTTATTTACAAATATGACACGTTTGATACAACCAAGTAATATACCAGATTCTGCATACTTATATTTATCTACATGTATATCAAACTTCCCGTAAAAGTTGCTCCGGTACTGGGAAGGCCGTCCGTTTTACGGTAGCTCATAAATTCAAAGCTTATTGCAACAGAATTCATGTTTCATGGTTCGCCTATTCAATAGCCTAACATTCGGTTTTCGGACCCTCGAACACAGTCGATCGTCTGGCCTGGACTTTTACCAACCTTGGTCGTCCAGAGCGATATGAGGAAAAGAGGCTCAGAAATGAATTATCTCTTTCCAGTGAACAATTAATTTACTTTTGCGGTCATAAAACTGCATACAGTGCCACACACTTAACCGACCAATAAGTCGTTTAACCCGGTAACGTAATGTGTGAACTATCGGTCAGAAGGGAAAGCATGAGTTTGTGCTCGTGTATGGTTTGAGAACAGATTTTGGTGGGCACAAGAAAGAGCCAGCCGAAAATTATTCTTATTGGTTCATGATATCATTGAGCAGTACCTTCACATAAACAAGGGACGGTGTTTCTGGGAAGTAGCAACTTTTAACCCCTTTCCCGAGAATATTGTTCACCCGCTTAGACCTTTTTTTCAACCGAATTCGATAATTTACTCACCCATTTGGCCTATATCATGCAAAAAGTATTGTAGCTGCTAGTATGAAAAAAAATCCCGATAACACACACACATACAAGAGCTTCTCATGCAAGATTCGCGCACAAAACGCGTCCATCATCTACGAGAGCAAGAGCACAAAACTACACACACTCCAGTCCTATGGTTGAGTCAGTTTGGAACTAGACGTTGGGAAGAAGCGATTCGGTTACAAATCAGCTTTAATGAATTTTACCCAACACACGTTGCATAAATTACCATTCACGCAGCACATGCTCGTGGACATGCAGACCACTAACAAAAGCAGCAGGAAACGATAGAAACGAGAGACACCAACATTCCTAAGTGTGCTTCAACACTGTAAGAAAATTAAGCGCAATGCTTTCGAGTATAAGTATGTGTGTATTTTAGGATTTTGTCTAACACATATGAAATATTCATATAATGTCAGAATGGATGGAAATAATGCTCAATTTAGAAGTACGTTTGTCAGGCGTAGTTTTGCAGATGAAGATAGCAAATTAATAAAGCAAAAGCATTTCAAGGGAATGTCAGCAGACTTTCCGGATTCTTGATAATATAACTGCAAAGCTTTATCCTATTTATGATCAGTAATATCACGAAAACTTATTTTGAAAAAATCATCAATCAAATCATCATGAATAATGAATCAAATAAATAAATAGATAATATCCAATTGTAAATCAGTTGAATGATTTAGGATTCTAGGGATGTTATTGATGTAATAATGCTAACAGATTAAAATCAAACTATCCTTTTGAATTCCATAAACGATTGTGGCAATATTTTCTGAAAGTTCCTTTTACAGCTTGCGAGGGCAAACATGTGTGTTATCTTCGATGCCATTAATTAATTGAATCGTAACAGTTAAATTACATTCATTTTGCAATTAAGTTGAACATATACAATGCTCATGTTAATGTAAGTACTTTTTGAATATCCATTCTGATCATCTCTGCACTATATTTTGTTGTGTGCTCGAAGTTCATTATGATACCACGCTTGTAACATTGTAAGAGAAATTAAGTACTTAATGCGATCGTTACAATAAAATTTCACGCACAGAGATAGAGCACATTGCTCGTTTTTGAACACAATATTCGAAGACATCCTCTCTTCTGTATTGCTAGATTTGGTTTGCGATAAGCCATTCCACATCTGCGACTTTAGTTCAAATGCAATTCAAATTGATAGCTCACAGCTACATTGAAACCATTTGTGACTTCCGGGATATTCTAAACCTGATTGGATTCAATGTAAGCGAAACTACACACCACAAGCCATCAACTACTCCAATGATCATCATTTCCAGCAGTGGTAATATTGTTTAACGATAGCAAAAGTAGAACAGGCTGTTTGTTGAAATTATGTCCGTTCGGTGCAAACCCCATCTAGACAGAAAACGACCGAAGGTTTTCATGCAAAATCTGAAACTTACTCTCTGTGTATCTCGATGCATTGGTTGCGCTTTGATTAGATACAAATGCCATAAATCTCTTTACAAGATGGTCGAGCTGGCATCAGCAACATGAGCACAGTTGACATTGTTTGTAAGAGCTACACCATTGGCATTAGTCCAATCCTTAAAAACATTGCTGTTGTTGGGATCTGTTTTACACAACTGATAAAATGTTAAATGACAGTTTACTAAAAGTAAACAAACAATACTGTTGCAGTGTAAGATACTTTTTATCGGCTTTTAAACAAGTACATTTAGGGACTGTTGTTTAAATCAATCACAAAAGCAATGAAGTGAGAGGATACAGGGTTTCCCACGATTTATTGGTCAGTTCCCATGATTTTTTGGTGCGTTCCCACGATTTTTTGGTTGTATCCCATAGATTTTTGGTTCGATCCTATAATTTATTGGTATTTTCCGATTGGATATCAATACAATTAGACCAAAAAATTCTGGGAAACGACCAAAAAATCGTGGGAACGCACCAAAAAAATATGGGAATCCACCAAAAATTGATGGGAACCAACCAATATATCGTGGGAAACCCTGTAATACAAATCCATAATCTACAATAATGCAGACTAGTCTATACCTTCTACGAAAATGTCCCACACTCTTCCACTCATATCACTCCACACCGATGAATTGATGGTTTTTTTTATCCCAGGCTTTCCTTGCTACATATCACAGCTAGCCTATGAAATCAAAAACCACGCAGATTGAAAATAAATCTAGTTCACATCAAAAAGCAGTTCCAAAAACTCTGTGCAAGTTCAACACGTCGGCAGGAAACATTTCCACTTTGCACCCAGTGTTGTCTCTATTAAACAACAAATCCGAAATCACCAAATCACCAAATCCTCCCCGCATGTTCAAATTGGTGTTTTCTATTTCCGTTTTTCCTAATTCTAAGAATATTTTCTTTGTCAAATTCCTTTTCTCACTCGTGTCGCCCCAAACCGTGCTTTAATTGGCTGACATTGTGCGGTATGTCGCTGTTACCCGACCAGCTCCGTCACCTATTTGTGGCCATTCATCTTTCTCAAGCAGCTTGGGGTGTAGGACGATGGAGACGACGACGATGGATCGAGAGGCTGCTTCTATGTCTTTGGCTGTGTGTCATGATTAGCGTCATTTATGGCTGGAATAAGCTTCAAGGTTCCGTCCAAGACGCGACGTCTACTGCCTGTGTCTCCGAATAAAACTCCGTCTCAAGTTCCCATAGTGCCATGACTGGATCTCAACATCCCAACCGAATATCCAAACATGAATTGAATAACTTTGCTCGGATCATCAAATAGCTCTGTATCAATTTCATTCGTATGTTCCTTCTCGATAGAGATATTTAAGACCTTCACTATTCACAGAATCCAGACACGTCAGTATCGAATATATTTCTAGATTTGGTTGTAATAAGGCAAAGTCAGCAAACAGCTTCAACAAAGCTTGGAAAATCATTATCTCGCACGCAACACTTTTGGCTTCAGAAAAGTTTCTCTGAGTAAGCTGGCACAACATCTCAAAGAAATAAGGCATGACATCAGCCCAACAGAACAGTCATGGTCGGTTACTTCGAGTGGATCGATTTTCTCTCGACTAAATGCAATCCAATCGCATTGGCTGCTCCACTTCCAGAGTCAACTAGTTCCCCTTCGCTTCACCTGACCTCTCTCTGCAACGAACCAGAGTCGTATTTCAAGTGTTGAAAGTCGCATAAACGGTGAGATTTACGGGATGCACCAGCAAACAGGCAAGCTGGAAAAGGAAACGGTTGTGGTCCTCTTTCCAATCGCTTCTCAGCACAGCTTAACGAACCAACGCAGTCACGAGATCGGTGAACACGTTGAAATAATAGCATTGCCGATGATATTTCTACCTTCCGGAGACGTTTAATATCCACAAGCATCATGCTGTCTGCTGCTTTTCTTGATATTTTCAGCCACTTTCGGTCCATTCCAGTGGGCCTTGTAAATCTATTCCCTGCGCAATCTGGAGCAGTTGGAGGAACGAAGAAGCGCAGTGAAACATCCCGGAGGTACATAGATTGCATTTCGCTGAAATATGGCCTCCAGTGAATGGGGTTGTGCCATTCTGTGAGCAGCAATTTCCTATTTTTGGAACGGTTTGCTATTTCAATATTAACGATGCTTTTCATGAAATCGTCTATGCGAGGTGCAAATCATAAACGGCTGTCAACGAATTTATAACTGAACGTTGAAGGCCTATAGGGGTTACTATCAAATGTTATATTTAAGTAAAGTCAACTAAATTATTTCAAAGCCATAGAAAAAGACTTCAACATGACGTATGGCACATATTTGTCATTAGGTACAAATATACAAACAAAAATGAGCAATTGAATATCTGTAGACTAGATCTGATTCATCCATTTCATCTACACTACAATCGCTCGAAAATCATATTGCGTTAGCTCTACTACCCACCAATATTCATAATGACTCGATGTAAAGAAGCATGTTTGCAATAACAAATCCAATTACGCGAAGTTTATTCGTTGCAATTTCGAGAAATCGAGATTTTGTGGCTCTATATGTAAATTTTCCCACCAATTGCAATCCCTCGTTGCTTAAATTCCCGTTCATGCTATCCAATCGATCACTTCGGATTTGTTATTGATCAATTTTGAACGCCGCGTGGTGCAGGGCCTCCATTTTATCAATATGATGCAACGAGTTTACCATATTATCCATCCCTGGACCTTACATCCTGGTTCATATTGTCGGAAACCATGCTCATGATTCAGCAAACGGAAATGCACCGACAAACGCATCAGCTTACGCCCCCCTTACTGGATGACGTTGATGTACCTCCTGCCAGGACAGTCCGAGGCTACGATGCGATAGAATTGTAGTATCCACCAGTGCATCTGTCAAGGAGGTTGTTTTCGCCTGTATAAGCACTGGCAATAGACACAGAGTTAGGAAGGGTGGCGTAAACAGTGTGCTGTGCATATTGTTCCCCGGATGCACCCATATTGTACACGGATATGCAAATGCAACGAGAATACACGGGGGCCCAATTCGGTATGAATATGGTTGAAGTGGGCTCAGCAGGGTTGCGTCGAGCGTCAGTTGTAGAGAGACTCGTTCTATGCTGTTAGCCGGAAGTGGGAAACGTTACCGCACCTCGGTGCATCTGCTGCTCAACGGTCATTAATAATCTCCTTGTACGCGGCACTCCCTTCTTTGTTCCTCCTAGATTTCCGCCATTACATCCGGATCGTTTTGCGTTATGGATCGGTATGAGTGTGTTTCTGCTCCTTAAACTCCGTGCTATTGTTGATGTGCCTCTTCTAGCTACATCTTTTTGTGGGTAGAATTGAAAAGCTTGTCCCTCAGTGCTGCTCCTCTTGCTCCAAACACAATCAGTTTAGATCATATTTTCTCAATTTAATTTTTCTTTAAGCGTACTCCTTATGTAAAAGTGTGTGTGTATGTATGAAAAAATGTGTATATGCTTGGGCACTCCCAACAAAAGCGATCGCGCTCTTACATCACGCAACCGGGACAAAAGAAGCACATCGAGCCAGTAACGGTCAGCTACTGGAATAAATTTCAATTTTCAATTCTTATATTACATTTTCCCCTTTTTCTTAGCTACTTGCAGAAAAGCACCACAGAGGGTGATTATAGAAATGGGAGAGAATGGAACCAGTTGGTCATTTAAATAATATGCACGGTTTAGCATTTTTGAAAGCCGAGCAAAGGTAGAAAGAAAGCATGGAAACAGCTCAGAAACCTGATACTCTTCCACTTTATCATTCCCAAAATGCAAGAAAAGGATCACCTATTGTTATCACAAATGTGTAAAATATTCTAACAAAAGCATGAATTTCAAATAAAAACTGACTTGCCCTTTAGGATACATCCTACGCAACGGTAAGCACGCGAAATGGCAATCGCGTGAGGTACAATAAACGGAATACTTATAATCGGTTACCAGCATCGTTAGATATCGTGTTTATCCGGTGGAAATGCTCACAAAAATGGTAAGATGCCTTAAGAGTGCCGCTAATGGTCGCCGACGGGAATATTTGGGGCATAATTAATTGTTTTGATCCCTTTCATCGTCTATTTTCGAGCACAGTTGTAAGATGGAGAGCGTTTAAAAACAAGGTGAGCGCATATTATAACATTTTCATTCCATTCTATGATGGAGTTTTTACCTGAAGATCGAATAATTAGTTTGAACATCATAGTAGAAAAATTATTTCGCAAAATTTTGAGTTACGAAATACTCTTAATCACAAGAAACACATCTAAGGATATAAAACAAAAGCAAACGCTTGAAAGCACACTGGAGCAAAGTACACATTAGCTCATCTCTAATGGCTCCGGTCCCTGGTGAGACAGTCTCTCTGGCGTGTTCTGGGATCAAGGTGAATGTCAAACGACTGGAGCCGGCTTGTCTAAGCTGTCCTGTTTAATTTTTATTTCAGGCCGTTTAGTTTTCTTTTGTTTTTATTCTTTTGCTTTTTATATGTTTGAGGGTGCGGAGTTTTGCTGCTTTCATCTACCGAGAAATACGATTAATCTTTGCCTTGCTACTAGAATGTTTAAGCAGGCTCCTCTCCATGTGAAGCGCACTAGAGATACTTTTAGTGACAGAGAGAAAGAGATCAAAGGGAAAGAAAGAAAAAGATGGAGATATATAATGAGGTAGTGGCATACGTTGACGTCATTCGGTAGGCCAAACATGCTTATTATATTTCTTCAGCATAGGGGAAAATATTTGGCGCATATCGCATCGCATTCAAGCACCACTAGGCAGTAGGTAAAATGATGGCTTAGTCTCAGTTTCAGTTGCCTGTTCAACCATCACTGCCGTACATCAAATACAAGCGTGCTAGAGGCAGTATGTTTAACTTCTACTTGGAGCGAACCTGCGCGGAATTGCATCCGTTCCTTATCATACAAAAAAATACTGATATGCGGATCGAAAATTGGCATAACTTGGTAATGTTTATCTATGGGTGACTTATAACTCGACCAAAGATTCACATTTCCAATATCGCAACATGTCTGATGATGAATCTTGTTCTGCGCTCTCTCGCATACTCCAACGCATCCTAATACAACCTAAAACGAAGACTTATCGAGCACTCTTTTAGCTCCTACTGCACCGAGCGAACATGCGAGCAATATATTTATACAACAGCGAGTTGCAATTGCATTAACAATATTCTCTTACACACTGACTGCAATGAGTAATCAGATACCAACGATCCGAGCAACCATGACAGGGGAAATAAATGTGGAAGCATCGACGGTCCTCCTATTCTCGTCGTACATCAGAGGACGCTAGCTTATCGTCCAGAAGTATCGAGTTCTCAACACCTTCCTCTGGCGTTTCTTTTCCCTCCTCATGAAAAGTGAATGAGAGCTGCAGAAAAAAACATAGTCACAAAGCCAGAACATGCTACACGTGGTAAACTGGAGTCGAAACTAGACCACTGAACCTTGTACCCACCGTCGTCCCGAAGCGTCTTCTTTCCACGTGATATCGAATGAATAATGTACGGCTATTTATCAGCCTCAGGGGGCAGCAAGAGCATACGAAGCACACACACAGGGAGAATTATTGCAGCTCAGGTCAACCATAACCACCTCGTACGTTTTACCAGTCGAACGTTGCAATGAAGTGCAATAAAAACACTACGACAATGAAACAAAAATCAGCCAGCAACAACTAAACTGCATCCGGATAAGAATGAAGAATGAATGAAACAGAAGCTGGAAGTTGGTATAGGTGGCGGCGTGTTTCGACTTCGGGAGAATTTAATGGCCTCCTAGTTTTTCTTCGTGTTTGCATTAATTACGCTAGTGGTCAGTAGTCAAGTAATCGCTCTTCTTGGCCGTTGTGATCGTGTTTGAAGCTCACCGTGTTCTGTTGCACCGGAACAAATCCTTGAGGCATTGACATTGTGTCCCGAGTTCAATACAGGTGGCCGCTTTTTTATAGGTATCCTGTGAGCTGATTTATGTCGATACTGGTGACCTGAATTGTTGTTCAGAATAAAAATTTCGGGACAGGCGGACCCAACGCAAACCAAATCTGTCTTGTTACTTGGTTGGAGGTCACCTGTACACATCTAGGAAATAAATCCAGACACTAAAACTCTTGTCTGAACCTGTTGGTACATGAATTATGCACGTGATTCAGTGTGTAGTAAAGGGTCTTAGCTACTCACACAAGAAAAGGATAGTCATCAAGGATAGGCATTGAAATTTATTGATACAAATATTGAACTTCATTGTGTTTTTTTCCCGGAAAGCGATGGATAGCCTCTATCGCCAAGAAGACAACTAACAACTTTTGTCCGAGTGGAGAACCTTAGCAACTCTATTATTGGTGCCCGTCTGATGCAATATATGCATCAGATGATAAAGTCTGGATCACTGGAATCAAACACTCTTGACAGTAGAATGGGCTATGGAAACCCTCTTTTGCCTTTCCACATGGTTTAAAGGGTCCTTCTGAGAACCTTACGCTTATTTGAGGCTAACAGGATTTTGCAGGAAAATGGTGGTATATGCATTTTTTTTTTAATTTTGAAATGCATGACCTGAATGGTCATTAAGGTTTTTTCATTCCGTCGAACTAAATACGTTCTTGCAATCCAGATAGTAAAAGTCAAGCGAAAATTTCTTGCTCAATGATTTAAAAAAAATGGAGGAAGTAGCTAATTCAACAGCATTTCTTAATGAGCAGGCTTAGTTTCTAAAGTCATTGATGTGTCGATAGGGCTTAAATGTTGTCTTAACACTCTAATGCTCAGCGTTGATTTTACATATTTCTTTTTCACAATTTCCCCCAAGGAGCGGTCGGTAAACTGCAAAACTACCTTGGGAAAAATGGCTCTCACCTGGAGAAAAGTAGGAAACGAAAGCAACGACACGTTTCATAACAGCATTTTATGAGACATTCCACACGCCAGCTGTTTTTAGGTAGCCGTCTCAAAGGCTTTTGCGTGTCCTTGCCATAATCCTTGCCTGTCGGCACAAAACGGAAACCAAGTGCTTACTAGTGACTCACACCGGCCCGTGGTTCATTATTCGGGCTCGTGCGTAGAATTTTGTTACTACCTTCGGGCTAATCCTGTCCTCGAGCTAAATGCGAAATGTACGCACTGTGCGATAGCTGCCGGATGCTTTATGGTCCCAGCCCATTGCTCGTGCCAAGCGTTTGCCAAAACGAAACTGTGAGGAATAACTGAAAAAGACCACAGCTTTACCTCAGAATCGAAAGACGCACGTGAGGACTTGTTGGGGCAGATCGGTATCGTAAATTTGACACCTTCTTTTCTCGCGCGAGACAAAACAAGCGCCAGTGACCCCCGCACCAAAATCGCTTGTGTTCATGGTTTATGTACACCGAAGTGTGTGGCATGCAAATTTTGCTCTTACCCACACACATTCACATGCCAGCACCAACATTCAAACATTATGCTTCCTGCGGGAGTCGTTGGATGAGGTGTTTGGTGAGATTGTTTTGTTTTGCTTTCCCTTCTTTGCGTTCGTGCGTACGTGTGTTTGCTTGCTTGCTGAACATCATTTGCCATTGCTGTCAGCAATCTATTGAAGTAACCGAAGCAATGGCTGGTTGTGGTCGAAAACAACACCGAACGAGCCTAACAAAAAGAGCCACAACATGTTGACACTTTCCATCCCACACATGCTGGCCGCGCTCTTGCTATATTACTACTTCAAGCTTTTACATGCCACACGACTATCATTTTCCGAGTTACACTCTCAAGAGATGATTAAGAAGATGGGTAGCAAACACAAAAAACAACATTCACTCATGTGGAAAAGTTAGTCAAATAGATGACTAACTTTCGCATTGAAAATAAAACAAGTACACTAAAGCATTCTCTACAGCCCTTCAGTCAGACAAAAAATGCATATGAAAAGGGGAAATACTCAGTAAACTGAGCAGATAGGCATACATTAGCTTTAATTTATCTCAGATAAAACATTCCATTCCGCAGCACCACCCAACGTCAATTGAAAACTTCTCAGGAACGAGGTGCTTTTGTTCTTCCATTTCCATTGAGTGGAACCCCCTTCCCTAAGGTCCAGAGCGACGAGAGAAGAGACGAAAGAATCCGGCTCTGGAACAAAGAATGAAACTGAGTCAAGCGTGCAGGGTTGGAATAATTTCTTGGGAAAACTTTTAATCGTTTCCTTGTCTTTGAACCGGCAACGGTAGGGACTCGTCGCCCGAGACAATGCGCTTGCAAGTATTTAACAGTACCTCTTTTTTGCTATTGTTACCCCAATGGAAGGTTACCACACCGCACGGAAATCCTTCCTTCCTTCGTGGAGGTTCATTAAGACAGACTTTAAAGGTAGGTCCGTTTTTTGTGCGGTTTTTGTGGTAGAACCTGCATACCAGAGGTGTATTCTTCCGTCACACTAAGGATGTTACATATACGTTCTAAGAAAAAGGAAGCTTTGGTAATTTGTTGATTAATTATGTTTTGTTTAGGCTTTATATTCATATTTTTTACGACCAACAATATCAAAATACTGTGCCATACTCTTGACTTTCCCCAAATAATCCGATCGTAAACAACAGAGACTTGTGTTTACCGCAACAACCGCAGAACAAGAGCGAAGCAGTGAAGCAACATGACATGATAGTTTATCGTTTGGCAAATTGTACATCAACCCGCGGGCTTTATGCCGTGGTAAACTGTTTTAAGTTCCAAACCACATTTCTAGCGTTCAGCGAATTCTAGCATCAACAGTAACGAAAGCCTGCAAAGTTTCTACCAAAAGTTTTTGTACAACAGCACTGGAAACTTCGTACTCATATGCACCGGCGCATTATATTATAAAACTTTGCATTTTTCGAACCACCGGGAGCATGGGAATGGGATGTAGCAACACATTTCATGAGAAGGAGTTCACCCGAACTAGAAAGAAATTGGTTCAAAAAGATGACCAACAAGTGTGTTTGGTGTTTGAATTTCTTAAAGCAAAAGTAAATCCTCGTTCCTCTGGTTGCTTTGAGCTTTGTTTGCTGACTTTACGCGTTGCGGTAGTTGGGATGTGATCAAGGAACGACTCGGGCAACAGAATGATCTTCCTTGTGGGATTGCATCGGGTCAATAGGTGGGTAGTGGATTGTACGCGTTTCTCGATTGTTAACATATAAGAATAAAAAACGGCTACAGATTCTTATTGAGATGATATTGTTTTTCTAGAGATGACTGAATAAGGATTTAAGTTTAAAAACATAAATAAATTTCACCATTATTGGTATTAAACACTATTTATTAATTTTCTTAACCACAAAGTAACTTAGATTACCATTTTCGATGACATCCATTTCCTTCTACTGCTCATAATCCATTATCCATTATTTTGCGCTGACAGTCAGTCTTGGCAGCAAACAACTACCGGGAAAACTTTTCCATTCATTTCTGCGTGCTTTGTTTCCACAATCACTGCTACTGGGAAGCCTTGGTGGTGTCTGAAATCCATTATTATGGACAATCACGATGAGTAAATTAACATTGTCGATACTTTTTCGCACCACGACAGCTGACTCCCAGTGTCCATCCTGTCTGGTTCGCATTCCGCTGAGCATTCATCGTGTAGCAGAGCATTATTTACAAACTTACAAAACATTCGTCAAGTGTTTCATATTTCATTCTTTTGCTCTCAAAGTTCGGCTTCCATTTCTATCGTAGCGGCCTTTTTCGTAAAAGAAACTTCAGTCAAAAGCCGCATTCTGAAATTGCATGTCTACTTCTTGTTGTTCTCAGACGTTGTGTTGAGAATGGTTTTCCCATCAGCAGACAACACTGAAATTGAAATGCTAATGGTTGCAAGAGTGGGCGCTGAAAGGCAAGCAACAGTATGCTAGGCAACGAAAACAATGTTTTTATTTTTTTTTTAATATTTCTCGCCATTCTTCTTATCTTATCTATCTCTCTCGGTGTTGTTTCGCTTTTACCGGGCGAGAAGAAATTTCATCAGAAAGCAAATTCTTCTCTTCGCAGCAGACAATGGAGAATGAGCAATGATGAAATTCTTCTCGTCCAAGTGCTTTACGCGAGATTTTTCTCTAGTTTTTTTTATTGAATCGATTAAAAATGGGATTTAAAAAAGTTCTTCGTTTTTGGAGGCCATTGCACTCATTTTAAAGAAAGATTTTATAGAAGATTGGATCTTAAAGGAATAATTGGATAGGTTTTCCACAGGTCAAGTGATTTATGCTCTTGGTACAACCAAGTCGAGAGACTCATTCACGAGAAGAAAAAATCGCTTCAACTCCAAAAAAGGTAGAAAATTACTCAAGAGCATGCACATTTCTCAAGCGATTTCATAATTTTTAAAACTAGTATCTTGTAAAATAAAGATTTCATTGTTTTTTTCCAAAAAGATTGACCATGAATTTCACAGTATTTAGGTCAGACAGGTTTTTTTGCACAGGGAAAAATGTAACCACGCTTTTGATTAATTGCGAGCATTGATAATGTTAATGGTTTGAATATCGTTCCAAAACTACTACTTACAACGTCCTGCACTACAAATGAATCTAAATTACACAACCATGTTTTATTCTCGCCATTCCATATGAAATGAGCGTTATTATGGATGCATTTTTCCTCATTTCGGTCTTTTGTTTTACAAGTACATAAAGCATTTTCAGTGCGAACAAAATTTGCTGCCTCCACGCAGAAAGTGGTTCCAATTGTTTGTACACTTCCACTCTCCTGCATGTTGAGCTGCATGTTGGTCCAATTTACAGAGCATAATGCACACCACCGCTACCAAAACCCCATTCATTGTCGTTTTGTCTGGGCCGTACCAAACCAATTTTGCTCTGCATGTGTTCGTGAGCCTGCATAGTCCTAAAATAACAAGCCTACAATAGCGACCACTTTAAAACGATTGCTGCAGTTGCAGTCTCACTCGTTTTAAAGCACTTAAAATGTTCTTTGAAAAGGCTGCAGTTCACGGCATGTACTTTGTTCTTTAGCGATAACATTGGACAAATCTGCGGAAGTTTGTGGTTGGTCAATTTGCCATCGCTTGGAACGAAACTAAATTGCTGATGCCCAGTGGCGCAAAGTGGGAGCAATTTCAGATATGAGCTTCAACAATGCTTAGATAGTGAAAAAGTTATGATGCGACGCAGCTGGTACGATTAAGAACAATGGTCATGATTTACAAAGTTTTGTGCTTTTTGACGATGTAGATAATACTAAAGAATTGCAATATTATGGGGGAGTTTTTCTAGCTTTACATTCACTATGCAAGGCTTGTTATTTCAGTTTAATTAGTAGTTCCACAATCAGCTTCATGCTGAAATTTATCAAACCATAATATGAATAATTTATGGCGTTGTAAAACACACCAAGCACACAAAGCTTCCTCCATTGCGCATACACTTCACATAGGAGCAGGTAATTGTTCACTTGTTTCTGCTTGCCTAATTAATTCCACTGCAATTTGCTTTACTCAACATCGTTTTAAAAACAAACAAACATAAACTCCCGACACTAAAAGTTGATCGCTCAAGTTAAACTTCAGGCACTACTAAACATGCGCAGTTTTGGAGGTTAAGGCACAAACCAAGAGAATGGCATAATAACCACAAAAAAACGAACACTACTACCGAAAAACTACCCAACGCTCAATTGCCATCGGAGCGAAAAATAAAAACGCTGCAGAATTCATTTGCGTTTTTGACTGTGCTTTTATATGCCGAACTTTTGCCCTGCGTTGAATTTGTTGCATGGTTTGCTTTTCGTCGAGCTCTGGAAATTTTTTTGTAATTATGACCACTTAGGCAAAATAAACAAACACACAAGCTGGACGGAGTTTGTTGCCGACGAATCAACCTTTTGTTCACTTGCTTTTAAATCGCTTTGTAAATAGGCGGTAGTTTACTACAGTTTAACAAGATTATGGTTTTATTAAATGAGAATGCGTTGGTAGTGGAAAATATAATTTTGTCGGTCAAACTTGTGAAGGGTTTTTTTTCAGAACATTTAATTATTCATCATTGAAAATTGAGTAAATTAGTCACCAACGAAGAAGCTAAAATTAGAGTAAAACAGCACAGGTTAAAAGTAAATAATTTAATCTGCTCTTTAGCTCGTTGATTACCGTTGCTTCTTTGGATAATTATCATCGGATCACGAAATCAATCCCAGCTGCGGTAGCAGGTGCTAATCCTTTTTACTTATCCTAATCTCTCATCGTCTCAAATTAATGAATACTTAGCACTGATCGGAGAAAGCGTTGGCTTGAGACATAACAACCCTATTCTTCTCAGTTTCTTTAACTTTGTCCCAATCACCTGCATTATGGCTCGCTTTAACGCTTTGAAGAAGCCATAAATCTGCACAACAATCAGTGGAGCAATCTGATTAATAAACAGCTCTAATAAATAATTAATAGGCCAAAAGAGGCGAACCATCTTGTTACCAATGGTGGGGTGATGGTCGTTCTTTGATGGTTGAGACTGATAACAATGAACAGTGTTCCTTTCCCTTCTTTTCAATTATTTGACTATGATGAGACTTAAGAGCTAACTTAATGATTAAATGGGATGTTGATTACCATAAAACGTTTTGATTACCATAACTTAATACTCAAAATGGTTCAAACCACTTGTCTGTTTGGAATTGAGCAAAGTCGTTACCAGCTTTGCTTGAAACACGAATACGAGCAAAGGCATTTAAGAAACAAAAGAGCAAACAACAAACAGTCAAAACATAAAAACAGTCAAAATCATGATTCCCCATTGGTGGGAAATGTGCACATTCAGGAACACAGACTCCTCAAAATCAATTTATCTGCCTTGAGCAGAAACAACGACAAAACCCCCTCACAGATCTTAACATTCTCATGCAGAATGTGATTGTACTCTCTCTAGCTACAACCAGACCTCGTCACAAGCGGCAAACCCTTGTCGACACGTTGGCGAAACTAGCTTCCAAAAAGTGGACCCAAAACGAAGAAATCCTTTTTATCGATTTTCACATAGCGACTGTTAGATGTATTTTTTTCAACCGCTTATCCTCTGTGAACCGTTAGCCTACATGCAAACTGATACAAACGTTTGTGGTCGGATCTCGAGTTTTCACTTGGCACTAGCGCTCAACGTTTTGGATGAAAAGCCTCTCATTCACAAATGTCCTACGACTCGTTTTACGTAAGCCTTTAGATGGTTTCAGTTTTTTCCCATTCCTCATATCTGCATACCTAGCTAGCACGAAACAGCTGCCGATCGGGTCACCGTTCGTTAGTGACACATTTTTGTAGCTCTAAAAATGGAAAGAAACAAACCCAAACCAAAACAACGGCACAAAATTTGATCAACACCAGTCGAGACCGTTAAGCCAACCGCTAATCTCATTCGCACAACGTGTTGCCCGGTATCGTTTCGAGCCTGTTCGGAATGTCATTCATCAACAGAGAGGTCGAAAATATGTCACCAGCTATGTGCACCGTTGGTGCGACGAATAGACCCGTCAAAACGTTACGACCACAGTTTATGCGTCCGGTCTCAGAAACGTATTGGAAAGGCACGAACACTCGTTTCATCCATCAGTAGCCTTACAGCATTTTTCTTTATTTTTTTATTTTTTATTTTGTTTCCGTTGTGGCCTTTCATTCTCTTTGCAATCTTTTGCAATTTGGTCAAGGCACGAAATTCGACGCTTTTCCGCATAACCAAATTTTTGGACGCGTTATTAATATTAACACGACCTTGAGAGCGTGCCAAAAAAGGTGTTCCACGGTATCCGATAACAGGGTACGGCTGCCGTTGTAAGTTTAACCACCGATTCCAACTACCGAGACATTATTCATGGTTTGTTGAGTATTGCTGCTTCTTTATTCTGCTAGAAATGGAACCCAGTGTATGAAGCCATGTCCGGGAAGCATAACGCTAAAAGTTGTCCAGCATCAGTGCAAATGAACGAAAGAGGAGAGAAAGAGCAAGGTGACAAAAACACACCCCAAAAGCTTTCAGCCACTGGTCCTTGGTACTTGGTATGCGATGGTTTTGGCAAATTTCATTTTGTTATTTTATGGAATTATCGCTTTCCTTTTCCACTGCCGGTCTGTTTCGGGGCGAGAGAATTGAGAGTCCGAATGGTTTCGGGCTCTAGTTCGGAATAACATCGATACGGGGAAATAATAATAATGCTTCGAGCGAGCTACCCGTACCATGGTGACCCATATTAAAAAGTATAGTTGGTGTAGCTCGAGTGAAAATGCTGTTTGCTTGTAAGCATTTTCCACGAATACAGGCAAAACGGGGTTTCAATAGAAACAGTGTTTGTGAAGGTGGACCTCACCTTTTCTCTTTTCAGACCGGCATGGAGTAGTTTTATGAAATGTAGAATGTGTAGAATATTTTTGGGATACCAATACGAAAATTGTACAAAAAGCTTCATATTGGTCCTACCTTTTTATGTCCTAAAGCGGTACACAAGATTAAACTTTTCTCTTCTAATGAAGCCGCCTAGGGGCCGTCCATAAATTACGTAACGCTGAAATTGGGATTTTTCGATTCCCTCCCCCCCTATCGTAACAAAACGTAACGTTGGAGGAGACCCCTCTTCCAAAATTACGTAACGCATGATCGAACACCCCCCCTTAATTTGGTTTTGCATCAACAAATACAAAAAAATATGGGTTTATATTTTGTTATTTGATTGCTTTTATAAAGTATGCAGAGTTGTTTTAATTAATGTTTAATTAATGAAAGGAAAGTTAGATAAAAAAAATTATAATTAAAGAAACGCATAATATATATGTTGAGCATTTTTAGACATCTTGCCAGATTGGCTTCAATTGTTCAGTGATGTTTATGATGGGAACACTATCTGTTTCGATTACATTGGCATCTTCTTCA
The DNA here is from genome assembly GCF_943734735.2 of Anopheles gambiae. Classification (NCBI taxonomy): domain Eukaryota; kingdom Metazoa; phylum Arthropoda; class Insecta; order Diptera; family Culicidae; genus Anopheles; species Anopheles gambiae. Next base: position 29,280,168 of record NC_064602.1, read on the forward strand.
TTCCATATGGCATCTTCATTATGTATGTGTATTACTTCTTTAAGCCTATCATCATTCTTTTATTCTGAAGTAAGGTTTTTTTCCCTTCTCCTTGGCTAGCATGCATTCTCAAATGCTCGTTTGAGCGTTAGCAAACGTTAGCAAAACGTATTCCCTATCAAAAGATATAAAGAAATAAAAGTGCAAAACTTACCCAGGTGGGCGATCATTTGTCAGTGACCAGTGATAGGATTGTTTTACGTTACGTAACAGAATGTGAACCCCCCCTCTCCCCTATGTAACAAACCGTAACGCTACAGGGAAACCCCTCCCCACCCTTTGAGCGTTACGTAATTTATGGATGCCCCCTAGTCGTTTGTGTAAAAAGCTCATTTAATGGAGACGCCTGGTTGCTTTTAAAATCAAAGTAGCAAACAATATCCCCGACATGTTACTAACATTCACTCCCCGAGTGAACTATCTCAATGCATTAGAAAGGATTTTTTTCTCGTTTAATGCGAATACAATCACACGAATGTATAACACAAACAGACGCACATCAGACCCGGTTCATCTCGCCATCAAGACGAAAATTTAATCTGACACATCTGCTTAATACACATTTGTTCCCGGTTCCCGTGTTGAACCTGTTCTTTTCTAGCAAATTTATAAGCAAGCAACACACCACCTCTCTACTGATAGCAACAATCAACGAAACATTTTTCGAGCTTGAATCAATTTGCAAAGAATCGTCAAAACACACTTAAACACATCATGTTAGAAAAACTGAATAAACAAGTATTCTAATAGATTTTGTTGTAGTGAAACCTTCAAATTTTTGGTTAGTGGATGATCTTTCAAAAATTCATTTTTGATCGTGTAAAAAAGCTTATTATTGAAGTCTCTTTTATTCAAACTTTGTTTCAAATAAAATAAATATCGAGCACTTGTTGTTGTTAGAAATCGACTTCTGAACGCATTTGGTTTAGTAAAGCAGCAAATTATCCGATTCTCTCGGAATAGAAAAACTAAACTTCCCAAGCACTACCAAACTTCCGTTTCAATTTATTCCTGTATTTTTTTATTGTTCATTATATGCATCTCTGATTATTTCAGGAAATTCATTGAGTGCCTCTAAAACTCATCAACTAATCCCTACACGTACACTGGTGTTCAAACTTTGCCACTTTCTCACCCAAAAAATAACCAAAAATTAAGCTGCTCATAACTTTACCGTTCCAAGCTGCTGTCCCAGGAGATGCTTGACGATTTCACCATTTTTATGCTGTTTTATGGTTTCACACTGCACCGTGCACCACAGCATGAGCATTTCGATAAATATTTATGAAACCGTGCGCAACCCGGCCGATGTTAACCTGCAAAGCTGTGAGCCGGAAAAGCAGACTCCCAAAAGATCACCGGAAAACCGGAGGTGAAAATGCGGTTTTAACGCTTCGTCTGTAGCGGTGGCAGGGGAAAAATAATTTCGTGCATAAACTGCCGCTAGGGCAGGTCCCGCAGCTTGTACGGGTTGTTATGGAAAGCAGGAAACATGAAAAAATGTTAAGCTGGTTGGTTATAGCAACAATACCTCCTTTGCAGGTGTGAGGCATTTTTTACGTGTGATGTTTTTCACACATGAGAATCATTATTATAAACAAAACGAAACGCCTGCTCTGGAAAATGGAAGCCACACTCATTTGAATTCTGTGTTATTGATACAATCAATTAAAATAAACACAGCATACAAAGAGATGCAAAAATTCTGGTTTCCTTTCAATCTGTTTAACCTATTGACATAATCATTCACTTGAAAAGGTTGCATTTACACGCACTGATAGCGCAAAAGTCAAAAATTGAGTTTTGCTGAAAAGCGTCAAATTTCGTACCTTGACCATATTGGAAAAGAACACAAGCTGTATTGGATTAGTTTGGTGTGTGGAGCAGCATAGTTTAAAGTATTGAATGAAATTACAGCTCAAATGTTAGAATAAATACAAAACCATTTATAAAAATACTCAGAAAAGCTTGTCGGTTTATTTTTTAAAATGATAAAAGTTTAAAAGAATAAAATATGCAATCCATGGTAAACCTTACATACAGACTATGCTCCATCTACTTACTTGTAGTAAATAATTCCTTTTTGCTTTTGATCCAATTTTGGCAGTGTTTGTGTCAGCCGTTCTTTTATAAATGCATTATCCCAAAATGTATCCAATAAAACGCAACGCAATTGACGTTATTTTACCAAAACCGCATGCTGTTCACGCTTGTTCCTTTGCGTGGTTTATGCGATCGCAATTCACAGGCTCTGCTTCTGCTGACCGCAACACAAATTGTCAATTACCGTAACAGACACTGTCGGTGAGACACCACCACACACTGATACATCCACAGCTCCGAGGTTTAATACCAACAAGAATCACAAAAACACAATCTCCCATAAACCCCCAAGTAGCGAAAAACACTGTAAAACGAAATGGAATGAAATAGATTAAGCATACAACCGAGGCATGGGGAAGAGTGTTGTTACAATTTTACACTTCCCTGGCCATGCTCTTGCACGACGGCGGCCCATGCAAACATTATCCGGTGTACTCATACGGACATACAAACACACACTCAGTATTCTGCATTATCCATCCATATGCTGAAAACCGATATTCAACACACGGATGGTCTCCACCCGAGTTGGAAAAGATTTCCAGGGAACACTTGTTTATTTATTTATCGCTTCGTTTTATTTAAATCACATATCTTTTTTTCATTTCTGGACCGTATTCCAGTTGCCGGACTGCATAAACCATATAATCGGATACAGGATTTTTTTCGTAACACTTTAGGTGTCATATCCGGAGAGGCGGGTTTTATGCGTCGGATCCCATCTGCTCAGCGGCAAGCTCAAACGAGATATTTTTTCTGAAATAAAATGACACACACTTCTACACTCTCTATTTCACAGAAACATTTGCTTCCCTCCACGCACGGGTCACGTTTTACTTCCCTTCAGCGTACAGCACTCGGGAAAAAGAAATCACACCAGACCGGACTTGCCTCCATTCACAAGGCACCTCAGCAACGTATGCGTCACGCAACCACTACAACCCCGTATGCCAAACACTGCAGTAAAACGGAACTGCTCAGAGAATTGCTTTCTAATCCCATTAAACCGGTCTCACACATTCCACATTCCAATGGCATCTCTCAACAAACACACTAACACACATATCCGGGTCGACGTAAATACAGATCTGCATGCGTTTTATTCCACTGCGTTGCGTACATCACCATCATCATCATCATCATCATCATCAACAACATGATCATCATGAGTGAGTCGTGAAGAATTTCAAATCGCTTTACCAAACATTCCAAGCGCAACAACCTTTTGCGCCAAACACACACGGCCTGATGCACTGCACTTCATTCCGAGCAATTAACGATTAGTGCCTCCGTCATCCCGATGGTAGAAAGGTGCCACTTGTGTGTAAGTAATGTATGTTCCACCATCTAAGGCTTTACCGTGCGACCTTTCGGCATGCCATTGTACAGGTGTGAACGAACACTTTTGCATCCAACAGCATCACTGTCGAATGCTTCTCTTAAGGGCACTTTATTCTTTACTCAAGACTTTTCCTTTTAATTTCATTCTGCGTCTTGCCTTTCTTCATGTATCAAACATCCTTCTTCAAGCAATGGCCGAGAGCAACTTAAAAATAAAAAGCACGACGACTGTTAAATATTGCATCACGGTCGCTTCATTCCGTCCGCTTCAACGGCAACCAAAGAAGAACCCGTACGACATTATGACACTCTGCAAGCAAAACGAGCGTATTGGAGAGCCTCTTTTCTCAGCACACACGTACATTCCTACCTTCGAGCCGTTAAAAAACGTCTGCCTACGATGGTCACCAGCGCACCAGCTAAGGAATAATAATCCAATATTCAAGCGACGAAGGCTACACCATCCACCAGCAACGATTGAAATGATATTTCCGCCGACTTTCGAAAGTATTGACTGTGTATCTTTCTACGATGCGGTTTTCAACGGAACAAAAAAAGTCGTTTTCTTATCACCTCCACCACCGCTACTACACGCAAGCACGCACGCACAGACAACCGTTTCCTGTCAACTATCGTCAACGCTAGTCCCCGAGCTACTGAGTTGCTGTTTCGTTTCATTCGCCCATGGGGTTGACTTCGTTGATTCAAGCTGAGCTGAGTGACTTCCCCTAACCGAACGAAGAAGCTTTCGGGGCACTCACTGAGCCATCTGGGAGGGGGGGGGGGAGAGTTTTGACAGTCACACCAACACAACCGTACGGTTCATTCAAAAACTAGCAAAACGGACAACACACGTTTACGTTTCGAGGTTGGGGTGTTATGATTTTTTGTTTTGTTATTTGTGTGTGAGTAGAATTTGTTTCTGTTCTTGTCTCTCTGTCAGGTCCCAGGCCGTTATCAGCTGATGAGTTTCGATGAGTTTGATTGTGTTTACGTACGCTATGGGAAAAGTTGGTCGATAGGAAACTAAAAAAAAGAGTCTATTTAAATGGACGACATTTGAGGAATCTTTCTAGATCGTTTTAAAAACAAATGTTATCAAATTGAATATTTAGAAATAATTTTGACAATTAAATAACACGGTTCGACAATGTGGCTTAAATTTAAAAATAATATCACCAAATCCTCGACTGAATAGATGTGTATAGACATTTTTTGAATGATTTGATTTGAACCAAAAAAAAATTATAGAATTCAAACGATTTGAGCAAAGCATTATCCCAAGGATTTTCATTTTCGTTTAATCGATCAAGTCATTTATAACAAAGCTCGTTTAAAAAAGACTAACAAAAATAACAAACGTCCATGCAAACGACATAACATATTCCAATAATATTTAAACTTCAACGTATCAGTCGACCTATTATCATTCCTGTTCGATAATGAGCTTTAACAACATTTGCTAACATGCCATGTATCGAGCTGATAATGTTTTAAACAGAAGCAAGGCTTACGGTTCAACTTTCCCTATCCAGTTCACTATAGCTTACTACTGATGCGATTTATTAAACTGTCATCCAATCTCCTCTCGCTTCGTAAGGCTCTCCCAGCAAGAGGTCGTATTAAATTAGCGATTGTGTCATGGAAAATACCAACAGCATTATGAACTCGTATGCACATTGGCCCAAAGCTACCGGCGCAAGATACCATCAACGCCCAACAAAGCCGTCACCAGTGTGGCACATTATATCCCACCAAACACACAGATTAGGTTGTGCCACCGAGTACAATGAGCATGGAATATTCTTCTCCTCCATGCTGACGCATAATGCCTATCCAATGACTTTACCAACCAGTTCATTCCGAACCGAGTGCTGCAAACGCAACGAAAGCTCCGCATGCACCCCGTGGAGTGAGCGAGGATCAGTGGCTTCCGCTGGTTTAAACTCTGTAGCCACAGCTCGCACACTACTTTCATGTCTTTGTGGACATTTATCCTTCCAGCGATGTTGCTTGCCTCACCCAACAGCTCACAGCGGAATCATTTTCATATGACTGAACCCCGAGGATAGGGAAAGTTTTTTTTTCCCAGCAGGGCAGCAATCCTGTCTTTATCTATTCATATCATCCACGCCTTCATTTTTTCATGCCTAGTGTGCGCTGTAGTTCTAGCGGAGCTTGATTATACCATCGCAACTATAGTTCCGTTGATGGAGTGCGAACAGCAGAAGATCCCCCACGGGTTAGTACAACGCTCAGTTCGTGAGGATGAACCATAATGACGTTGGTAACAAATTCCAAATGCCACCGGTCAGATATGCATTAGAATGAAAGATGAGCGTTTGATGTTTACTTTATGACCTTTAATTCGAGAAGAAGAATAACATACATATATATGCATCGAACTCTCATGTTCCGAGCATTTTTGTGACAAAGGCTCAAAAACTCATGAACAACACTCTGAAGCATAGAAAAGTCATGATTCGTAATTTTGGATGATTTTCGAAAAATGTTATCAAGAAAAGCTTTTCTGAACTCCCAACACAATACGCAATGGTATTTAAAACACTAAAAAAACTTAATTATTAGAGCATCGATCAATAACTATTCAAAAATGCTGTTTTTGAACGAATTGTAACACGCAAATTATTTCATTATGACTATTTTCGATCACGTCATCGGCATTGCATTGTGCAGACCACACGCAAACCGAACCCTAGAAGCAAACATTCCATAAGGAGATACACATCGTGGACCAAACGACGTCGACAATCATCATCTCAGCGCTGTACAGGCATGGTTTTCGGATTCGTGCTGGGTTGCAAGCACAAGAAGGCACAAACATCATGGGTTTGAATATCAATTGACGGTTTCAGATGAAAATTGAAAGCTTCTCGCTATAACTTCTATCAACCACTCAACAGCTTGCGTTCATTCGATGTCCCGTCCCGTGCCCGAGAATTGATTTTCATTCAAAACCGCTCGGCGTTGAAGAAGTTTACAAGCACTTCATCGTAAACCGCGACAAGTCTAGGCGCAATTTCGGCACACTTATTGGTGCTCATTGATGCATGATGAGTTACGCGGAAAAAGGGAAAGTTTTGAGAAGAAGAATAAAAAATCCAGGAAAGGAATTGTTTCCAATTCCGATACAAAATCACCCACAATAATCGTCGCTTCTGCATCATACATTTCATTCTGGCGATAAACAGTGCAAAAAACTACCATTATGAACTGATGAGCGCACATTGATACAATTTCACGCTCTTACATGCACATTCACGTTATCCGATTGTCATGGGCTTTGCAGATTTTCCACTTGAATCTCCCGTGCCATGGAAAAATACAAGTGTCATATTCTCATGTCCAGCCCACCTAGCAGCTTCCTCCGGTTTGGATGGATGGAAACGGTCACCACCAGTAACGTGATACAGTCGGTTGGTGACCAGCGGTGGTTTGATTATTTAGTTTGTTTTCTGTTTTTACCACGTGCATTCCGATTACGCTGTGAAGCAGAAATGTATCAATTTTACTGCAAATATTGGTGGCGTGTGCGAAAAATAAACCAGAGAAAGTGATTATTGTATGGTTCGATTGTTGTCTAGATTCCGTTGGTTGACGTTGAACGTTTTCGCGTGGTCATCAAATTTGCTCTCTATTGGTATGATCTTTGTACTGTTTAATATACTTAATTCAAAACTTGGTGTCAATAATTTCAATAATTGATTAACCGAAATAAGTTTATATTTTCCTTGATCATGATGGTATTGAGTTTCTTTGGTAGAATTAGATCTTAAATAAAAACTAAGTCTATGAAAACCTTGAATTCTTTATTTGCTGTGCACTGCTTTGCACAAAGAGTGAATTGTATAAAAGGAAACTATTTATGAACACAATCAAATTTTGAGAAACTTGCTCAAGAGAGCCAATTTTTTTTTTCTTTCTATCAAATCAAAAAGCTTAACACATATTTCACTTTTGAGCTTGTGGGGTAACGTCTCCCATACCAACACGTAGAAACAAAAAACGATCTATTCCTTCCAAAATTCAAAGCCTCTTTGTTCTCGGAAGCATTCATACCCACATCAAAGACACTCGAGACGCTGCCGCGTAAATGTAGCTGTGTATTGTTTGGCAAATGGCAAATTTCGCTTAATCGTTAAGAAAATGCGCTTGTTTAGACGATTACAAACGGCGCTTAGCCTCCCTCCTTGGAACCTTGGAAAGTAATATCGACGAACGAGGAAACAGAATGTTGTTTCAGTTCCGTTCGAGCAATCAGCATAAAACATTGAATTATCATGGCGAATGTTTCGATCAGCTCAAGTGACAATCGGAAACGTGCCGGCGAAATTTAAAAATCCTCAATGCTGTGCGCGTTTAGTCCTGGGAATGTTAACAGAAATGTCGATTGAGCAACTGTTCAAACTATTCAACTGCAGGCTAAACCTCAATTGCTTCCTGTGGCTTGCTCACACGAACCTTGCCATAAATGTTCTGAAGCACACGCTCCTGTTCTATGCCTTCAAAAACAACCCTATGCTCTCTTTTCTGGCTTAATCCAAGTACCACATCACATAAACCAAACAGCTAGTAGGAGATTGTTGGTTTATCTAATTTTGCTTCGCAACACTTCCAGCTTCGAAACAGTGCTCGGGGTGTTGCGGCTTCCGCTTTAAGCGCGCAATTTTGTCGCCGTTCATCAGACGTCATCCAACGGTGACGCAAAACTTCCCGTTTGCTGCTGTTGCGGCTCTGCGGCAACCTGTTTCCGAATTGTCGCTTCCTACGCACCATTACAAAACGAGACAGCACAACTTCCATCATCTGTCGAGCAAAAGCAGCACAGCAACGGCGGCAACACTATTACACACATTTGCCAGCATTAATTTCCGCGCGTACCGTGTCGCGTTTACATGGGTTGCGAGTAAGTTCTTTGGTCGCGTTTTTCCTCGCGGTTAGAGCATTTTGCCACAAAATGATTACCGAGCCATGAAAGGTTTGAGCAAATTAAAAGCAGCAGAAAAAGAAGAAATGATGTGTTAGTTTTATCGTTCTGCTGGAGTTAGCAACAGCGATGCAAATTGAAAAGGAAATAAGATACTTAAACAAAGCGAAAAGAACAACCTCATTTGTTTGCTGTCAAAAAACAACTTGTGATCGGTAGCAAAAGTACGGTGCTGTTATATTATCACAAAACATTACTTTTACGGGCGTTTTAGTCATTAACTATCTGCAAAATAAATTTATTCCAATACACGCTACATTATCCACTCTATCAAACTACTTCCTTGTTCTTCGGAATTAAAAACTGCACACAATAGTGCAAAGAAGATGACACAAACATAAGAGTAGCTAATAATTAGATCTACCGAAATCAATTAACATTCACCTGGAATTGGCCGCAACTCCCGGAAGCGTGCATGGTTTGGGTGGAGCCATACAAAAGAGAAAGCAAGAAACATAAACTAATGTAGTCTTTTCTGATAGAGGAACATTATCCCACTCTCCTTTAATAGAAAAATAGTGGCGTGGGTTTCCGTCTTAATCGTACAATAGATTGCGGAAAGTTTCGCCTTCAACATATGCCAGCTATTGTGATTTGTTTTCCGCTGGATGCAAAGAAAGCCCACGCCAAACCCCCGAAGCACGTGCGTGGCCATTGTGTTGGACAAGCAGGAAAAGCTAAAGCCCATTTTGATTGTATTGTGTTGAAGATGAAAAGCAGAACATCGTAAGCGTGATCATGTTTTCTTGTTTGCGGTGGCAAAAGAAAGGGATGAGTTATTTTGGAAGTATATTGTGTGGTCTTTGCGTGTAGTATTTGCACCATCATTTAACCATAAATTTTTAAAAACATTTTCTTTACTTTAAACCTCTATTAAAAGAAACCGTTGCTCAAAATAAAGCATAATAAAGCTTTATTACTTAGCATAGTAAAAGCTTACACCGTACAGTTTATACTTACCATAGTAAAAGCTTAAACCGTAAAAATTGATTCACTCGCCTCACACCTTTCCTCCATCGGAAGTAAAAACCTCATTACGCACTAATGGGCGTCAAAAGGGTCTCGGAAACTCCCTCACGGAGCCCGGGCTCAAAGTTCTGTGGATCGTAAATGTCGGCCAAGCCAGTCCCGTCCCGGAAGCACTATTGTCAAGTGGTGCTCTGTACCAATTACAGTTAAACATTTAAAAGAGCCCCACTCAGTGCCTTCAGAAAGCAGTACACTGAGCTGGCCAATTAATTCCTGTGACTCTTGTGACATGGCCCTTTCCTACTGGATTGTGAGTTTACTCAGTCATCATTGCCCTTTTGAGTTTCTCAGCTCCACTTCATGCCGAGAGTCGTCTTTTTAAGCTATCTTTATAGTTTTTCATCGGCCACGGGCTCTACACCGGCCATACTGAATACATACCTTTGTGTGGAGAAACATTAAAATGGCTAAACATAAATAGGCATGGAAGTTTGCTACAGAGCTTTTTAATTTGATTATTTTAAAGTAATCGTACCTTCTCGACCTCAGTTGATGTTTCGTCAGTACATTTAATTCAAATAACTAATATTAGTATTTTAAATTTGTTAGATCAACGTTTTTTGAATATTAAAACACGTTTTGCGACTATAAATACATTAAAAATGCATAAATAAAGAGTGACTACGAATAACCGTAAAGATTACATTTAAAGTAACATTGTAAAATTTAATATTGAAATTTTCACTAAGTTTATTTTAGAGAAACCATTTGGAAAGGAATTTAATTGCTTTTATAGAATGCAAATTATGTTAAGAAATCTATTTATTGTTTTTTGAGAAATTTAAACAAACGTAACATATTTTTGAAGTATAATTTATCACTTATCTTGACAATCAACAACCTATGCTGCTTACTAATCGATAATTTTCATCTATCAATATCGAAGCAATTATCATGTCCAGGCTGATGAGAATCGTAGACCATCTATCGAACAAATTAACCATCAATGAATGTCCAGTTCAAGTATTACTACAGGTATACATTTACCGAAAACCATTTTCCGGTTGGTTGACTGTCACATAATTTCTATGAAAATCTATCACCACTCATCGTACCTGGTCGTCATACTTCAACTGAAAACCAAACATTTCACTACATGAGCTAATCCCCTTTTCCCGTCTCAAACGGTTCTCTCACAGACAGTTATTAAGAGAGAGAGAGGACAAGAGCATTGAACATTGTCGTAGAATATTTGCCAGCTCAAGAACGAGCAAAATATTTGCCTACCGGTGCGGAAACGACCGTTAATTTCAGAAGAGATAATTCAGTTTAACAGCCGGGGAACACTGTCCGTACTCGCTAGTGTAATTTCAATTTTCGCTAGCGCATCTGGCGGCGGCTGACCGAATCATTTTTTCCAAACAATTAGAAGCCGCTTCAGGAAATATGTTATTTTTCCATATTTTTTACTTAAATCGGAAAAGAAAAGTTTTGTGAAAGGTAGATACATATTTTGCACGCATTGCATCCATTTTTGCAATGAAAAACGGTGAAAATAATACTTTGTTTTGAGATTCAGCACGTCCATTCCTTCGATGACCAACAAAAGCTTCCACCAGTTGACGCTAAATGCGCTAGTAAAAATAAAAATCACACTAGCGAGTACGTACAGTGTCCCCCGGCCTTAACGACTGCAGATGTAAATTTTTCCACAGTCTCATTGGAATTGCAAATAGTTAACTGATGATGCAAACAGTACCACATCTTGGGTATATAGACATTCTCCAGAAACTACTATACAGGTGGGAAATTTGATATCTATTAAAACATTCGTACCTATTTGTTCGAATTTATACCTTACGAAGTAAATAGTTGATAGGATATTGTAACCTGCGTGTAACTAGAGCAGTACTACATGCTTAATTTACAAATGCTTTCCATATTCCTTAAATTCATAAATCTTACTCCTACATATTCCCATATCAAATCAACAGTTTCTCAGTTTTGTAGATGGTTTAGATTTTTGGGTTTTCTTTCTTTCTCTGGTAATGAGGTAGTTGCTCTTCCGATAATGACGCCTTCAGAAGAAGGCAAAACCACACGATCAATTTTTGGAAGCATCCATCCTATCACTTAGTATTTGATTAGCACATCCCTTTCGTAAGAACGCACTACCCACACCTCACAGTCCTACGGAAATTCCCACTGCTCAATTCTGCTCACAGATGGACTGGACACACTGTTTGATAGTCCTTCTCGATCGCTGGAAGCATGCTTTTCTTTCGTGCTCAAATCCAAAACAACTTTTCCTTGAATCCCCTGAATGTTTGTTGCCATCCTTGCCTTCAGAAGTAACAGAGTGTTGGTGAAGCAACTAACAAATGGCTCACAATCGACCAACCCATCAACATAACGTGTTTGAGGCCACCCCATCCCGGAGGCTATTGATGAACAAGGGAAAGTGATTTTCGGTATCTCCCGGGTGAAGGATGAAAGAGTCTGCACGTTGAATATTAATGTAGTCAATTCGTTGGACTGTGTTTTAACCCAAGAAAGCCGGGTTTCGGACGTCTTCTCTTTCTCTTGCTCTCTCACATCCACTGACTATCACAAGTTGCTCCTTTTCTTGTGTTCCTTGTATGTCTCTGCTGGAAAGGAAAGGTGATAACTTGTGAGCCCTTTTAGTATAATAGCTGTTTCAAAGAAGATTATCTGGTTTTAAGAAGGGTTTTGTTGGTGCATCATGTTGCGCTTTTTAAGTTTCTGAATCTTGGAAGATCCTAACCGTCAGGAGGATAAATAAATATAATGAGAAAAAAGACAAGATAAAATACGCTGACGTCAAAGCCCTACCATAAACCTAAGAAAGTTTGCCAATGATCTCTGAATTGATTCTATAACACACGATCCTCGACTGTGTATTGAGCCTTTCTATCAAATGAAACATTTCGTCCACGCACAACGCTAATCACTTTCCAGGCAAGAAACTCAAGGCATACCGAACAAGTGATAAGCGCTCTTATTCGCATTATCACTAGTCCCAATCACATGTTTTCAAAATCCACACACACACGTGCACGGTACACTAATGAAAGTTCAAATACAAATTATTTTCAACCGCCGTTTCCAAACCCAGGCTGACAAGCTAACATCCGAGCCTGACGGGCGCGTTTCATGAATAGTGTTGCGAATTGAGCAATTAATTTGTACAAATGACTAACACAAGTCAGTTTCGGGCTGTGAAGAACAGTCGTTACACCGTGTGCGTTGTAGCAGTTGGTGTCAATTTGTATCTCACTCCATCCAAACCAAAGACAAGATCCACCTTTACACGAATTAAATCGGTTTTACACCACCGCTTCATTTTCCCATAAGATCCAAATTCCTTTGCAAGTGTAAAGCAGTTGAGGGAATTTTCCAATTTTCTAAACAATTCCACACACACTCTGAGGTTCATTCAAACGGAAGATTCTAATTAAAACTATACATTCGCTTACCGTGTCATGTCTTTCGTTGGTTGCCCTGAGGAGTGTTCAACTTTGTACCATACTTTGAAATGTTCTGAACACGCTGCAGAGGAAGGGATTCGAAATAGTTCATAGTGGTTTGTTTCTCTTTGATTGACTACGATTCAGTCCATCCATCGTTCATAACCGAACTTAAACTCTCTAATGTAATCAAGTAAGAAGGAAAACAAGGTTGGTTGATGTTTTGATAGACCATTAGTTTTTATAAAGATGATCTAAATCAAACTTCAACTTTGCACAGTTATTTGCTCAAATATTGGAAACACAGTAAACTTTCGAAGCATTTTACCCCTCTTTTTTGAAAAACTCTTCATTATCCTTACAATTATCTTGATAAATGCTGTCATTCAATATGAAGGGGGACAAATTGTCAGAAAAAAAGTTAAAACAATGTTTGATAAGTTACAGTTACAAAAACCCTATCCTGGACAATCTAATATTCATTATTTCATTTAAATATTATTTAAACATTGCTGCATGCATGTCCACTTATATCAAGTGTTAAATATTAAGCTCAACATAATTCTCAAACTCTGTGAACCATTTGCCTTTGTGCTGGAAAAAAAGCATACAAACGACTTTATTATTAGTTCACATCTCATTTGAGAGTATGCTTCAAATTTGCATAAAATCTTTGCAAAAGCAAAGTAACAACATACTCTCTCTTGTCACGACATGAACAATTGGTAAGGTATGAAATAATAATTAGAAACACGTTCCTCTCGTTCTACTACATTCTCAATCTATCCCTTTCATTCTTCATCTTTCTCACGCTCCCATCTAACGACCGCATACAGGACAGACACTCATTACCATGGTGGTGGAAATTGAATATTCCCCATTCGAACACACATGTGCTTCGGTGCTACGAGCTGTTGAGAGCATATATCTGTAAGCAAAAATAAACTGGTCTCCACTCACCTGCACAACCCCGTGCTTTACCAACAACAGTCATAAAATGAACCAAACTTTCCAAATTTATTAAACAAAACAATTAGCATCGACAATCATCGCAGCAGCTGATGGTGACTGCGGTTGGCATCACAGTCCGCCCTCGGGACTCTTAATCCTTCCTATGAATGGTATGAATGGTGTGCTGTTGCCTCTCTAGAAACTACTCTCTTTTTTTTTGAGCCTATTTTGCGTTGAGTTGGTCTCACACCGACGCTTTTACCTTTCGTGGTAGAGAATAGACACTTTGTACCGCAGACTTAGGTCTTGACTTGTGCTCACAGACTTGGAATAGACATTTCCCAGAAGCCGGAAATGGTCAGGACATTCGGTGTGCAAAAATAGAACTCATAAACTCATTTCCTTTCGTAGTCAGACACTGTTTCTGAGTACATCTTGACAGCTCGGCTAGAATGAAAAAGGTTACTTGTATGGGTTTTTGTGGGGGGGGGGGGGGGGGGGATTTACTCTGAGGGTGACAAAAACTCATCTGTTTCGGAAATGATATATCACCGAAAGAGATACTCATTGAAGCACTGCGACGAGTGCCAACACGCAGCAACAAGGAGAACCAGAAAACGTGATGAAATCAATAATTCAGCTCAATACTTTGAAATCCTTAATCGCTTATTTACATCTTGCAGTGTAAATACTCATCGCAGCAATCAACAGATGGCATCAATCTGCAAACACACCATGCAAACAACATTTAATTTAATTATCAATTCAAACAACAAATACAATCCATCAGTAAACAGTACTTGGGCAAAGAGCTTACCTGTGCTGTGTTAAACATTTTCTGTGAAGCATTATAACTGTGTTTTCCTTTGGGCATTATTCGTTTTGCGTCAAAACGGCTCCTTTGTTATTGAGCTTACTGTCTTGTTTACAGAACATAGCAAAGAACACGGAACACAAATTAAACGAAACTCGAAGATTTTTGGTTTACATATTCTTGCAGACAAAACTGAACTATTGAAAATGCCTTGTTTTGATACAGAAATAGATGGCAAAAGATGCGTCCGGAAGCTTCTAAAACTCTGGCAAATACTTTGCATCGTGTAGCGTTTTTTCTTTGCCAAAAAAATGAAGCCTAACAGTAGTTTTGCGGTTGACCACGCTTAAATAGTTTCCAGTTACGCTTGCAGTAACATGTGTGCTCCTTGTGATAAAGAGTGACCATGCAGTTCCAAGTCAAACATAAACTTCCAGCTCAAGCGATCAAGTTGGACATAGTTTATAATCCAATTAGGACACATATTTTGCCAACAAACTTGCCTGTAACTCTCACCCTATTTACCAAACGGTAGTTCGACAGAACTGGTAGGCGGATTGGCCTTTAAGCTTATCGTTATTCCTTCCTTCCTTCTTGCCATTTGCAGACAGCCTGCATTTGCCAACTCATCATTTCATATGTGTTGGGCGTGGAGAACTGCCTGAAGCCAAAGTTCCCCCGTTCGCTCGTCGATAACCCATCGATAACATACTATGCGGACCACAGAGGATCCTCACACATGACTTATCTTGTGAGTTTAATTTTCTAAGTGGGCCCAGATCGAAGACTTCCTGGTAGAAAAATAGCCTCTTCGTTATTGGCTAACGGTGTTGGTATGTATGATGATGACAAAACTGCATATGATCGAAGGAATACAGTGTCTCCACAAGCATTCATATCACAAAATTTGGCAAAAGTGGTGAGTGGTGTGTGTGGTTTGTAGATTTGGTTTGCATAATCTTCACTTGGGAAGAGCTGTGCAAATCAAGTTGATAATTGTTATACGTTTTGCAAAAGCTTTTACGAGAACTAAGCACAGCGCGGAATAAACGAATAATTTTTTTCGTAGCATCGTAACCAGGATAAAACATCCCAAAACCAGGAACACTTTTTACAGTATCACTACCCCATTCGAATATGTTCTTCAACACCGACCGATTGATGTTAAATCACAAAGCCTCGAACAACGCGTGCTTACAAACAACGTCACACCCACTGCCTTTTCTTTATCGCCAGGATCGAAATCGCAAACCAATCGCATAACTTGGCCCTCCAACGCATACTTTGCCATTGATAGAATGTTCCACAGAATACCTCAACAATGACACGAGAAAGCTCCGCCGTTCCGTCTGCAATTTATTCAGCTTTCATTGGTTATTTCACATACCCAGACGAATCCTTGTCATACCAGTGCCTTTATTCTCCGTCTGACATTACCACAAAGTGCTTCCCAACAAACGCTTTCGTCTTAACGCATCAAAAACATGGTACGCCAAAATTAAGCTGAAACCAGGTTCAACAAACTTCCGGTCGAATAGTTCTCCACTTCCATCAAACTGAGACTGTCATCATCCAGCAAACTTTGCAACCAAGTTGATTGCTCGCAACACGCACACGTTCCAAGCGATCTCAGCATCCTGGAACACGTTTGGTGCTCATCAAATGTTCCGGTTTACACAAGCCATGACGACCCGAAAAACCCCAGGAAACAAGTGGGTCCAACAGTGTCGCATTTGCTTGATTTATTCGAGATCAACAAATTTCGGTAACACTCAGTCCCACATGAACCTTTACATACACTTGTTCGATTCTGTGGAAAGGTGATTCACACAAGAGTATGTTGCAGCCCAAAGGTGTATCGTTTTTTGACACTTTGATGCCATGTTGCAAAACTTCATGGATAGTGTATCATCATGGGGAAGGATGGAAGCAGGGCTAATGTTTCGATGTTTTGGAAGTCAAGATCTGCAAGTGAGCATCCCGTTCCGATTTCTTGTGGGAATAGATCACTTGATGTTTGAGGGTTGGAATGGATGCACTTAACTATTATCCATAAACACGTTATATCTTTCCAATACATTCGGCCAATCGAGTTATACCGTGTAGCCCATTAAATTGAGAGTGTGAAAATGATGTCAACTAACATGAGTTTACAGTAACTTAACAAAAAAACATTTAAAAGTCACTTGTTTTAAAGAGTTCAGATTAAAAGATTACAATGAACGCCAACGAGTTTTCATTAAAAGTTTAAAGTTGAGAAAATTACTAATGCACATACTAAAGAGCTCATGCGAGAGCTGTAGCAGTAATATTAAGCAACTTCACTTTGCCGAGAATACAGGCTCGGCTTCGCAAACTGCGTTGTAATACTACCCACGAAACCGCAGCAAATCATGCGGAGAGTTTCGCACTACGCTCTCCAAATTAAAACAAATTGCCTATTAAGCTGCACCAACACATTGTCGGAGCCATCATTTTATCGCTTGGTGACGTTTTTTTCCAGAAGGTGAAAAACTATTTCCGATGCATTGTGTGGGCAACCTACCCTTTTCTACCAAGGCATACATTATTTCAACAGGCAGACGGCGGCTCGCTACTTTGCTCAGCTGATGGTAGCAATTTTTCATTTCCGTTCCAATGCTTTACTTCTGGCTCGTGTGAGTGTCAGCGTGTGCATGTGCGTAAAAGAGAATAAGAAACGACGCTTCCCTATCTGCAACCTCCAATACATAAGTTTCTTCCTTAAGACCTCCCGAAAGCATAAGAAATGCACAATCGATCGAAACCATCTACCCATTCTGCTCTCCAACGAAAGGATGGAGAAAAACCCGGAAACACACACCACTTGCTCGGCATCGAAACCGCTTCCGGATCACATTTTCCGCCCAACGACGACGCTCGGTAACGCTTTTCGGTAAGGAATAAATCATTACGTTTGCGATGCATTTTCTCAGGTAAGCTTCTAGGCGGGATAAAGTAAAACGGAAGCAGAAACACACTCATGTATGCACGGCGGCGCCAGCACTCGATAGTGATAGTGTGCATTGAGTGTGGCTTCCATCCGCTACGCTTTAGTCATTTTCCGGAAAGCATTCTTTCCAATTCATTTGCTTTTATTACGACCGTGCAGCAAGCAGGAAAACATTGTAGCTTGTTCTCTTTTATTCCGGCGGAGGAATTTGTGGGATAATGCAATCCTTGCGACACGTTTCACTGCAGTCACATGCCGACAATAGCAACAAGTTCGAAAAGTGTCATCCTTGCAGCATTGTGATGTGGTTAGTGTAGCCTTTTTAAAGTGTTGATGGATAGCCATTATATGTGTTTGACTCAACACCTGAATATGTGTGGCAAAGTTATTATTTTACGTAGAAAGATTTGCACCAACTACTGGAAAGGATAGGATTAAAATCAGTAATTTGTTAATTCTCGTTTCCAAGAAAAGCAAACATAATTTTACTACTATGATCATAATATCAGTAATTTGTTAATTCTTGTTTCCAAGAAAAGCAAACATAATTTTACTACTATGATGAAGGCTGTTGTTCATAGTTGCATACGAACAAAAAACTTCACAGTATCGTTTACATTTGACTGCTTAAAAACGCATACACTCACTCATTCGTTTTTCTTTCGCAGTTGTTATATGCTTGGGGGAGAGTATGGGATTTATTTTTGAATTGTTTCGCTGTATAATCCTAAACAAAAGAAGCTCCAAATAACGTTGCACAAAATTGTGCCTCAAATGCCACCAAGATGATCATTTCTTCACGCTACGGCGAACAACAAGAACCACCGAATAGTTTGGTCAAGCTAACTAAAGCTCACAAAATGTTAACATTAAGCTCCCCGAGCCAGGGAAAGGACTTAGTGAAAGAAGTTTTTGAGGCCATCAACACGTTTCTTTCCTGTGTGGCTATGTTGTATTCTACTATTTTGTTCGTTGCTTCGTGCCTTGGTTCGAAACAAAAGGTCGTACAAAAAAAATCCGGATAAGCTAATTGCACTGCACAGTGGGACATTAGGGTGATGGTGGATTGTAGAAGGTTTTAGTTGCAGCTGAAACTTTTAACAAATTGCATAATCGTTTCATTTGCTGGAAGAGGGTCCTATGATTGGAACAACTTTTTAGTGTTATGTTGAGAATGTGAAAGCGTAAATTAACAAGAACAACATCATTATAAATTATTACCTAGTTGAAGCTCATTTATATCATTTTCTCGCGTCTTATCATTCAGGCCATCAGCCAAATACGAGCCCAACACCCTTTCGGAAGGTTTCTTGGAAAATTGCTTGAAGTCAGTGAGTTTCCTCCAAACGATTCTAAGAATAAATCGTGCCTCAATAATATATATAATGATAATTCGGATTTAAACTAGATTGCCACCAAAACAAACAATTAGCTCAGTACTTACTGAATTTGTGTTAAAATGTTTTGTGGGTTAATTGATGCAGAACAATGAAAGCAACTTGAACTGAGAGTAAAAGCGTTATCATGCTGCTTATCTCAAACAGCTTCATACTGTAGGAAGTACAAACGACAAACTCATTTCGATTTTAAATTGCGCGTAACACACAATACACGGAATTTAAGCATGAAAGCTGTAAACCGCGATCATCAATTATCAATTCAATTTTGTATGAATAGAATATACGAACAAAAAATCATCATTGCCTCAATTCAATTGATGCTTTATGGACACCATGTTAAGCGAACACAATCCAATCTCGCGACCCAGGGCATACACTGATAAATCATGTCACCCTTGAAAGTGCAACCACTCAAATTAATCGTATGGATGATTGCTTCGCATTCGACAAAAGCCCCGTAAAAGGACATTTCACCTTATTCACGCACATATTTGACCAATACATTTGACTCTTTACTGAGAGTAAACCAAAATAAACGAACATGACTGTATCGATCTTTGCCCTGCAAAATTGATACGATGCAACGAGGTCAAAAGCTTATGCCTTCCTTCTGTGAACATAACAAGAACGTGTGTCTGTCACGGGAGAAAAATGGTATTAAAATCACGTTGATATTGAACAGTTTTATCACTCGTTTTCCACTTTGTCTCCATGCGATAACAATCGTTTACTCTTACCGTGCAGCATCAATCCTGCATGACGTTTTTATTCGATTGCTTTGCATCCATTTCCAATCGGTTCGTGGGATATCTACAGTAGCAAAAAGGTTTTTTTAATAAAGCACTTTTCATTTTGTTTTTTTTTTTTTTTGTATAGCTACATTATAACTTGCGCACGATTTCTGTGTTGCATTATATTATTTTTCTCGTTGTGTCGTTTGCCACAAAAAACAGCATCAACAGACCACAGAATGTGTGAAATAGCCAAAACATGATAGGTGAGATGTACAACCTTGGCCATTATTTCCATTATCACCATCCCTACCTTTCGTCTTGGGCGGGAATGCGTTCTGGAAACGGTAATTGAATCATCCCATTGGATTAAAATTGTGCAGGTAAAATGGAGCGAGCCATACGATGTAATCGGGTATGTTTGCACTACACGGTGTGCAATAACGTGTCCATGTATGTGGAATCTGAAGCATGTGATAATATATCAATTTGTAAAAAGTATTTTGAATACTTCAGGTCAAGCGCGGAAGTAAGTGTTGGGAATTCAATAACAATCATGTCTTTAATGAAAATGAGAAGGAAGCAAACATGCAAACAATATTGAAATTTACATTGTAGCTATCTGATCCAAACGAATGGCGAAAAAAGGTTTCATGAACGAAAGCAAAACTAAATATAAGAGAAGTTCCAACAACATAAGGGATGATCATTCAGGGCCTTGGATAACTATAGGCGCGGATCTAACATGAATGTCTGAATCGGATCTTCTTTTAATTTTGTTTTTATTAAACTGAACGCAATGGACGAGGAACAGAACACAATCATAATTGCTGGAACTTACAAACAGGCCGCTTGGGGTTGAGAGTAAATGGTCCCTTGGAAATGATGATGGAAAATGATCATAGACCAACGATGTCACCGTTTCAACAAATGAAAATGACTACGGACACAAGAAACAAGAATTGTTTGAACGAGCAGATAACTTCCCAAGCAACAAAATCAACATGCTGTTTCGCTCCCTCAGGAATGATAGTCTGTTGGGTAGAACGACAAAACATGTTGATTTGGGTTGTTGGTACATAACTGTGAACTGTGAAAAAGCCGTTCAGAATAATGACAAACCTAATCGCACATTGCCTGGCTCATTTCCAACCCAATTGATTCGATTTTAAATTGATATTTTATGTTTTCTGCCACGGAAGGGCGCTTCCTGGAAGAACGAGCGAGTAAAACAAGCAGGAAGGTAGGGGGTATCGAGCATCGAGCAATTTGTGCTCAAAGGAGCCTGAAGCTTTCGGGTGGGCGTGAATGTTGGTACAAATAGAAGCTTTAATTTTTATATTGTTCTGTCTGTAAGGTTTATCCCATGTAACAGAATGTATATGGATTGTGCTAAGGAACTATGCCAAAATGCCCGGAGTTAATGCGTTAGCTCAGATAATAAGCAAGCTCAGATTACAATTGATGATCAAACCGTGGGATTTGTGTTAATTTGATTATACAGTATTTCACACCATTTCCATGAAGGGGAGAAAATGTTACCAAATACATGTCAAGTATCAGAGGGGTGATTATTTTGTTTTGATTAAGCGCAATTGTGTTGGAGCAAATTGTAATCAGTATTTATACCTTTGTGTGATTTTGGTTGTTCAACTACAAATGAAAAGAATTGTTCCAAATGTGGTTTCATTTAATTGAATCGATATCCGCAATTAAATTTGTATACATCTCTGATTTCTATCTCTCATTTTAGGCTATTAGTAATTGCAAAAGGCCGTCAATCGCATTTCTATAATTGTAGTTTCGATTAAATATTTTCTGATTGATTCTATCATGACATTAAATAGATCATCAGTGTCAATCATAATTCAACCATGCAAACAACATTCAACCGCTTAAATCTTCAAAACTGATCATATACTTCTTCTTGGTTTGTTTGGATTGGAAGCTTCATTCTTAAATTCTTTTTGGTATTAACTTCTCTTTCACATGTGTCGATTCGCATAAATGACTTTAAACGCTCACTTTGCTATACTCATATATGAGAGTCGTTTCTGCACCATTAAACCCAGCACGATCACGCCCCGGGCATGTTAAAACATTACACTACATTCCCCTGACCAAAAGCAAATAAAAACAAGCACCTCCATCAAGCGCCATGCAGCGAAACATTCATTTAAAAATTAATTACATTTTTTAACGCACAACATCCTTCCCCACATTACCTTTGGCCGCAATGTAATTGTGTTGCAAAACCAAATAAACATAACACATGTGCTGAAGATCGTTTTGTGCGTTCCTCTCTCAGCCTCAACCAACGATTGTTTTTTTCCCAGGATTCCCGCTCATATGAGCACTAACATGTTTTCTTTGCGCATGGGCTGATCCCGGAGGACGTAAACATAAATGAAGCGGTCGCTTTTTTATTTATTTAAATTACACATTTTGTGCCAGTTTATACGTGGAACAAAGTTCGTTTGATACATGATGCAGCTGTGAAAGGTTTGCAAATGATAACCGTTACAATCGAACGGTGCGAACCATTTAACCATCTGCTAGCACGAATGTGGCGTATGTGAGGGGAGTAAGAGGGTAAGAGGGGGTAAAGGTAAGAGCCAAAGAGCGGAAGAATGGCGGAAGTAAACCGTTGTTACTCAGCACAATGTTGTCAGGTTAATGGTGTAGATACGCGTTAACCTTCAATGTCGGTGAATAAATCGCAAGCTCTCGCGACAGAGATAAGCGTTTATGGCCGGGCTTTTGCCAGCATCAAGTCAATGCAGTGCTACAAAAGGCTCTTCAAAAACAGGTTTGAAGCGACAAGGTGCAGCAATATTATCTCTTGTATATTTTACGAGCCCGAAAAGGCTCAGAAAACGAGCGTTCTTCTTCCACACATATGTTGCAGGTCGAAAGCATACTGCATACAATCTTAAAATCATCGTTTTTGCATCCAAATATCGTTTAGGTACTTGATGTCACCCTGGGAAATGATAAAAATCCCTACAAAAAACATATGCCGATTCAGACGCTTCCTTTTGTTCCGAAAACATTCCTTCCAATCAGAGTGAGGGCATCAGACTCGGAGACATACACGCACACACACACATACACACATACCATTTCGTAACATGCACGACAACGAACAGAGCCGAATGGAAAAAATCTTGTCTAGTTCTTATCGCTTACTGTCATTTTCATTTGCCTCGGATCCATCCTCCGCAGACCAGGCCCATTATATTGGAACACAATCAACCGGAGGCTTGTTTGTTTGTGCGTGATGTGGTTTGTTTTTTCTTTCACTGTTCAACTCGTATGGGAAGTTGTCTTCATGTGAGGCTTATACTGAGCCTGGACAGTGTACATATTTTCGATTTTTTGTTGAGTAAAATTTTACATTGCTGGCTGATGTTTGGAGCCTAAAATAACGTTCACATTCTAGTTGCTTCTTAATCCGTTTTTCGATGCAAAATCATTACAACTTCAACAAATTCGTACGAGGATTTTTTAATAAAAAAAATCTTGCAAATTGCCTCCGTTTACGTAAGTCACGCAAAAACTATCCCCAATTTGGGGAACTTTCTCTGATTTTCATCATTTCCACAAACTGAGCTTTCTCGAAAAACTTTCCACACGAATCAAAATGCCTTCAACTCGTTAACCAAATAGACGAAAACACGGTTACACCATGAAAGTGTAAGTGTTTTTTGCTGTTTTTAAAATGATCCCTCCAGCCACCAGAGAAGTCTTTGCTCGGGCACCGTACGGCCCACAAAATTAACCACTTTAATTTTCCAACAAATTTTGCATTCCAATGAATGATGAATTCAAATTTATTCAAATGAAAGTAATGGTTTCCGTTTCGGAATTTCGCTGTGTACGCACAGCCGCCCTGTAAAGTAGGGTGGCCGTTCTCTACCCTCGGCTCGTGAAGTTTACCGTGCACTACGTTAAAAGTGCCCATCGATAGCGCCCACCATCATCATCCCTTTTTGGTGTGACTGAGCTCTGCTAATGACCGACCGCTTTGATGCGAGCGCGAGCTTATACTGCTTCGGACGTTCTTTCCGGCTCCGTGCGGTCATTCGTGACGCAAACGTGACGCATACTGGCAAACGCTTAGCAAAATATTACCCGCCTAATTTTGTAAACGACCGATGGCGAATGATAGCGGTACCAGTGCGCTTGCGAAACAACCGAGCGAACGTTGATTGACATTGACGAATCGTTGAAATGATTTTCCAGCTGACCTTCTGACCTTTGCAATGCTGTGGGCTAGAAACCGGAAACGTATTTAGAATAATTACGCACCTTCTGCCGCTCACTGCCCCACGGATTGTTTCGATTATTGGCGAAGCTTATGGAAGCACTCATTAGCGAAAGCGTAACGGTATCAGTGTGATGAGTGTGGCTGAGCAGGAAGGTAATTTGGATTTCTGGAACGAATTTTGCCACCAACACGCACAAATATTCACAACATTATGCTTAAAACAATAGCCAGACTGTTTTTTCAAAAACGTCATTTTTATAAAGGTAGTTCAATAACCATACCGATGGATATTTTGTAATAATAAAACTCTCTTCTTGAGCTTGTACCTCATTTCATGGAGTACACGCTCCCATGTGTTTTCTATCTTTTTGGTACAATTCATAATTAACACTTACACCTGTTCTCACTTTCCTCTGAATCTTTATCCGGTTGCTATGGATCGCAATCCATGAGATTGGATCGCAATCAACTACGTCTGAATCGTTTGCAGCTACGTTTGGATCGTTTTCAGCAACGTTTGGATCGCTCTCAGCTACATTTGGATTTTGCAGTAGCTCGCGCAAATTTCATTGCAGCGCAACCGTTTATTCAGTGACCGTGGGACACATTTGCATTCCAAGGAAAGCATTAAATAATCTATGCATTCAATTGTAAAATCTAAGCGTATTTTTTATGTGAAGCTTACATCACCATTCATACTTCATTGATTAATTGACCAAGTTTTTCAAACAAACCTGCATAATCTTCTTCTTTTTGGTCTAATGACCTACGTGGTCAATCAGTCCTGTTTAGGCTTTCGAGATTTAGCCGGGTATTCCTTCTTTGCAATGGAGGGACAGTCTGGTTGGGAATCTATTTTTATGCGTAGAAGCCGACAAATCTGTCAAATGTTATTCATTGTTTAAAAACGGGTTTTCAACACAAGTTCTCAATTGGGTTCAAACATAGAAAAATATGAAATTGTTGCTTTTCATATCGTCTGTTATGATGTGAATCGTGAGGTGCGCCAAGCGGTCACGTTGCGCCGCAACGAAATTTGCGCGAGCTACCGCAAAATCCAAAGGTAGCTGAGAGCGATCCAAACGTAGCTGAAAACGATCCAAACGTAGCTGAAAACGATTCAGACGTAGTTGATTGCGATCCATTCTCATGGATTGCGATCCATAGCAACCGGATAAAGATTCAGAGGAAAGTGAGAACAGGTGTATTTTGCACACAATAAGACGATAAACACGACATAATCTCTAAGATCGAATTTCCATGCAAGCAACATATTTATCAACACACAAAAACCAAATCAACACAACAAAAGAAACACTAAGGAAAATGCAATACGCTAAATAATAAAGTACCTTTCCCCTGTCAATAACTGCTTAAAAAGCACAAACATTCAATTCCGTAACACACGCTCAACACAACCAATCCGCTCACGGATATTCACAAGCATTCGCAAAAAAACAAAAGCAATACCTATCAAAACCGACACTACAACCCTTTCGCTTATTCGAAACATTATCCGACTGTCACCGGGCGTCCTCCGGGTCTGTCGATGCGCAACATTTGAATGATTTATTGCATCGGCATGTCCGACGGCATCATGACAGTATACTCACGCCCCGGAGAAACACATGGTGCTGATGGTGCAACTAGCTAATATCACACGCAACTTGCGGCAGGAATCCCACTCCTCGGAATCTGTCACACCGCTGACAGCATTCGTTCAACGTACGAGCAGGAAATAGAATATCATGCATGAGCGTGAAAGTGAAGTTAAAAATGTAGAGCAGCCCGAAAACTAGCCCGAATCTAGGTGACCGTTTTTGCAGTGTTCCAACCTAACTATACCTCACATGCTCGCGCAATATTCCCCGTAGCAGCCCTGTGATGGATAATATTCTATTTTTCATGTTTCATCACCGCAATCGATGGCAATCGCGGCTGTCCAAAATGTTCTCGTTTCACTCAGTACCAGAGTCAGAACAGAAGTTTCATTTGAATTTCAATCTCACTCGCTATACCTCCGTTGCATACATAAGCAAAATCTCCACACACACCACTTTTTACCTGTGCGTGACCCGTGGTCATTGAATTTTACATTCACACCCAAAACTCATTAGTGGGTAACGGTCAATTTCTATGCTCCAGGCACACAAACATTTGCATCGACACTTCCGAAAAGTTTACTGAGAGCCAAAAATATACGCTCGAAATCGATTGAATGTACAGAGAATGCTTTGAGGTAAAGCTGCCACATACTGACATTAACCCATAGCTGGAGTTCATTTTCGTTGAATTTCACATCGACACCACCGTGATGGTCAAAATCGATTGAAACTGCAAAGGGTTGGCTAGCAATTTTCCAACCACGAATTTATGTGGAACGTAGCGGAAGAGGAGTTTACAACCATTGCAGATTCCACGACTAAATAGCGTGGAATTGTGTAAAAAAAACAATCATCGAATGCGAAAGTCACACCAGCACGTGGATGCCTAATGTACTGAAAACTTCATTGATTATTGTGGTTTATAGCATAATACGGGTATGTTAAAATTTGTTGATTAGTTTAGAAAATATATCAAATGTACGTATGTATCAAATACTCCAATAAATTTCAAACGCCAAGTCAACAATACAATATTGTAACCCATCAACTCTAATTACCTTACACCAAACAAACTTTCAAGCCGATTTTCCGACCCACCTTCGAGACCAACAGAACTGCTTTGCCACACAATAATTCCTTCACTGGTCACTGGTAGACTCATCCAGTTCGATAGTATGCACCTCGGCCATCGGCCATGTTATGCAGATCACGAACCGTCAAAGCAACGATACGCCAGCAACTCTGAGAACGGCTTTGACTGCAGTGTAGCTAATTAAATTTGGTAATATCGCGTCAACATCATCCCTTTGAAATACCTCGAGATTGTGTGCAAAGCTTCAACTGATGAAAGACCGGTATAGGTAAGGGCGAGTTTAGTCACCAAGAAATACAATGAGAATGACTAACATACACATGATACGATCTTCACGCAATTTTCTCATCGGCACTATCCCGGCAAACTTGAATTATTGAGTTGTACACGATGTTAAAATTAACCTTTCGATGGGTCGTGGTACTTCAATCGATGAGCGTATTGGCCCGGTGGATCTACAGTGATTGGTAGTCAAGCAGAGTGCTTCAAGATGGTGTACCGAGAAAAACTATAAGCCTCTGCGTAAGTAAACTTCTTAACAAAGTCATTTTATAGCAAGAATGCATATAGGCTAAACCTTCCACAAATTACGAGAAACATTCTACGGTTATAGCTCAACTTAGCATATTGATGATACTATGCATTACAATAAAGTCATTATCGATGCCAGAAAAACGGCACAAGTGTTTTAAAATGATGATGTTATATTTATTCGTTAAACCCCAATAGTTTTGTTTGCTCTCTTAATTCTGCTGTAAACGAATGTTGTTCAAAACTTAATAACATTTAATGTGTAAATATAATGATTCGCTATCGCCTAATTTAATCGTCCATTGATGTAGCCACTTATATGTTTCACATATCTTAACATGCTAGGAATCAATGACTCCAAAAGGATACTACAGGCGTCCCCCGAGTTACGACCCCCTCGAGTTACGACGATTCGCAGATACGAAGATTTTGATTTTGACAGTTAAAAGTTGTCATTGACAAGAAATTGATGTATTTTTTTGAATATCTGGGCTGATAACCGTTATACACACATTTCCAAAGATTCCACAACTACCCTATCTTGAATATTTATATTGTGTACGGTTTTTAAAATATAATTATTACATTATCAAACGTTATTTTAAATAAAATACACGATATCATAAATTCCAACTCTTCAACTTCGGTTATAAACTTAATATTCATAGATATTCGACATACGACTTTTTCGACTTACGCCTTGCTTTGGAACATTTTTTCGGTCCCAAATACAGTCGTATCTCGGGGGACACCTGTATTTCTATCCAATTTAAATCAGCATGTACAAGACGAGCTCGTAAAGCCCCTAGTAAAACAAAAAATAAAAATAATGCAAGTCCTTGTAATCAAAATGTTCATAATGATTAAGCAACAACTTTTTCTAGGTACACACTTGGCCCATAATCAATCAGAATTAAGTCTGGCATTTATGGTTCCATTTGTTTGTTAAATTCTTCCACTCTTGCATGCTGCTAAAGTCATAGAGTCATCTCATTTGCACAACTCCATGCTCAACGCACAGCAGGGTAGTAAGCTACAGGTGACTGGCACCACAATAAACAGAACATAAAATTGGCACATTTCTGTAACTGAATAATCTGGTTACAAACACTCACCTGGCTATCACCCACCCTGGGGAGTCGGACTGTTTAAAAGCATTTTCTCGTCCACTCTGCACGACATCCCTTTGCGGAAAGAACCCTGCCATGCAGAGAGTGATAGGTTATTCTGCTTTTTTGTTGTTTTCCTCATCAACTCAATACCTCTCACTCATTTCCATCCACCTCAGACATTCCGTTAGACCACTACTAAAGGTAGATTTAGCAGCCATATCCATACACTTCAAGCTTTGACTGTTAGAAGGTTTTGTTTAAAATATGATGCTCAAAAAAAATGGGCCACTACAAGCAAATCAAATCATACCTTCCGAGAAGTGCTCACTGGCCCCTGCATTGTGGGTGTTTGGAGCTGCAAAAAAAAAAAACAGTTCAGGAGGATCAAAATTATCATGCTCCGATGGCAGGACAGCAGCAATTGTGCACACGTGTACCTGATAAGCAATTCAGATCGATGCAAATTAAGCTGACCTTCCAACCAGCTGGAACGAACTGGAGATGGGTTTAGTTGCTCAACGTTCCGTTTTAGCTGATAATGCCACGTACGAATGATTTTTCGCTAAACTTCAGTGAGCATCAACCTTTAAATTGCTGTATTGTAGCTTGTTTGGTGAGTACTTGACTTACAATTTCCCAATTCATGATTAATTTTCCTTTACTTTTGCACTTAACAAAGCGTAATTACTCGCACAGTGACATTCGGTAAAAGACATGTAACAAAAGACGAAGGCCTCACAGGGTTTAAGTCCTTTATTAAAACTCTAACCAAATGCGAATCACTCATCCGCTGAGTAAAGCAGCTGATGCAAAGCTTTTTGGCAAATGAAACTTCTGCTCGATTTGGTGACGCTTGAATATCCCGCATAATTATCTTCACTTTGACAGCACTGGACCAGTTCTTTATGGTGTTTCTACCCACCTCTTTGACCTGCTAGCACAATGCGTTGCTATACATTTGTCTGATCGTAACCATACCAAAGATCGGATTGGTTCGATAGTAAATTGTGACTTTTTTACGATTCACCTGATGTTGCAGTAATTATGGTCGTCATAACCGCATCATAAACTATTCGCAATGAAACGAGAACAATCTGGCTGAAGGCCATTCGGTTGCTTTCGCTAACTGCTGGAGATGAGATGATAGAAAATCAGACGGGAAAGCTCATGTTGCTGAGTCAGTAAAAAATAAACAGTTTATTCACACAAAGGGGATAATTATTCGTTTAGAAAGTACATAAAAAACTGAATAAATTAATATATTTTACATTCAATTGTAACAATGCCAATATTAACTCTTTACAACAGAATAATTGTACCGATCATCAAGTTCATTGTCCATGTGCATTATCCCCTCATGTGTCCCATCATGTGTGTAGAACATTCAAACTATGCGAAGCAAAATTTTGTACATAAACAAACCACGTTATGAAATGATTCAATGATGCATAATCAAGCCCTCTCATTTGCATGCGAATTATCAAGTGCTTTTTGTTTCCTCGCCACGAAACAAACGGTCATAAACTGTGAAAAGAATATGCAAGAATATGCTCTAAACCGGAATGCAACAATCACATGCTCGTTTGGTAGTGAACAAAAGCACCAACCGACCGCCCGTAAAGCAAACATTTTATTAAGCCTAACATATGGCTGTGCTAAGGCGCTAGAAGATATAGAGACCACACTTTTGCCTGGACAGATCCTATCTTGGTACGAGGAGTGCTTAATGAAAGAGAAAATTGCAAATCCTTTACTCAGCCTCAGCCGCAATGCAAACACCGAATGCAAACAAGAAACAGCCCAACGGCACGGCGCAAGATAGAAAAGATTCCATTCGCCTTCTACTCGCTCACCGGATTATCAATCAGCCATTAACGAGCAAACACTGGGAGGGAAATTCGTCTCGTGAAAGAAGAACAGGATTAAGAGACGAATATGCAAAAGACAACCAAAATAGAGGGCTTTGACAAACATATTTGCTTTGAGTGTATAACCAATATATTTGCTTTATATAAAAAAAATGAAAACTCTTTTGTGTATTTCGTTGAAACGCAAAAAATTTTGACGGTCATATAACGGTCCGCTTTGGAATTCTTTTCAAGAAATATCACAACCTTTCGGAAGTTACACTATCTCTTTTACAATTGGTAAGAAATGTGTATGTGTTTGCCTATTTGCAATACACTAACAAACTGAAACCACAGATACGTACACATGCAAATCTTCTTTCAGAAAATCGATTGAAGGTTCGTGCTTTCCATTCCGATTCTAAATTCGTTTCCGATCCTTTCAGTTTGCGGAGTGACAGGGAAGCAGGATGAAATGTTCTGTTAAAGAGTCTGCCTGAACTTTTCTTTTCCTTTTTCATTTCCTGCCATTTAGACTCTCCTTTTGAGTACCGGGTTACAACTACAAATGGCTCCGCAAACCGCAAACTGCACCCGAAGAAGCGGAAAACGATCCTGACGCTATCTGATTGCATATGCTCCAGTTCCGGTTGCTCAGTCGGCTCATCGATTTTGGCTTCCCTGCGTCGTCACTGCAAACATGCACTGGAATGGAGCAAGCACAAGTTTTGCTCACTTGCATATTGATTCTCACACATACAGTACCCTAGGTGCCCTATAGTAAGTAGCATTAAACTTGGTTTGCGTTCACAGTAGTCTTTTGGCCCTGCGGCTTAGGTAGGATTGAAGATGCCGTTCTTTTTAAACACACTCTAAAAGAAAAAGACACTCTTAAAATACCATGAAAGTTTTTATTTTTTTTAATTTTAAATATAAATAACATTAAATTGAAATTTCGGAGCTTTTATGCCCTAGTCAAAGCTCCCGGTGGCACAACATTCACCAAATACATCAAAGACCCGGTTTTTCTTTTTATTTCTCACGGAGGATGTCTGCTACGGTACAAACGCTACGATTTGAACAGCAACACGGTCGTATAAAGCGGTTTCAAGCGTGTCAATATTGACTACCAGTACGGCACACCATATCAACGGAAAATGATCGTGAAATTTGTTTGAGTTGCGTTGTGTCATTTTTAAAGGATTTCCCCCTCAAGCACAAAAACCATTCACCTGTTTGTCAATTTTCCTCATGAATGAAGCTCTAATGTAACCAAATATAAAGGTAATAGAAGGTAGGACAACAATGTGTCTATATTTCTTATTTTATGATCAGCTTTTGTTGTAGTTTGATGGAAAATGATGTAGTTTATTGCTGCTGATTGTTGAGCAAGTAACTCGCCACAATCGACACACAATTCCTTGTTAGGCTTAAAGACAAACCATTGCGTCTCAAGTAAATATCTTCTCAATCCCCACACGAGTGCCTCTCGAGCACGCAGCTTACGGATACAGAATAAACCGACCCACTATTAGCCAACGATGATGATTTCCACGACACAACGTGCCAAAGGCTTCTGTATGAGGAAATGTGCTCGCTGGGATCATAAATCTAGCGGTGCAGCACTTAGATAAATGACCTTTGTCAGCCGTAGGCCGTTTAATGATAAATCTCTTCACAGAACGTTCGTCACTGCTCTCCGCACAGATAGAGTGTCGATGTCTTAAAGCGTGTTTACCGTCGCGTCAAAGTCCCATCGATTGTTGCGGCTGTTAGCGTTCAGCAACAAAATTCGAACGTTCGAATGGGTTCAAAAATGGTTAATATCGTTCACTAGCTTACACTACGTGGTTATACCCTTGCAACTCCAATTAATATGGATCAGCTTAATGGCTGTTCAAGTGAATCGATCAGAGTGTGTGTATGTTTCTTGTTTGTTGCCACAATGTTTTCGATGGAATTGACCAAAGAAAAATCAACCTAATATACGAGTGGATTAAAAAAAAAGCAAACACAACACCACTGCTCTCTTCGCCTGAAGGGAAATCGGAATTCTGTGGAAGCAGTTCACCCTGACAATCCGCTGTGTGCATGACTTCTAAGCTTTGAGTAAACAGACCCATACAGTAGACAGACCCATGCAGTAGACAGACCCATGGAAAGATTCAAAACCATGTTGTTGGCTTTCTGGTTTCTTGTGGAAAATATGGTTCTCCTTACTTTCTTCCTTCCCAGTATTTCCTTGTTTGTTCTGCAAAACGGTAAACCATAACCTATTTTGATAGTTATAAAAAACAAGATAAAAAAACATGCCCCGAAATTCTAAACGCAATAGTATTTGCAATAAAACGTCTCAGAAAATCATTTAAAAACAACTGACAGCTTGCACTTCTTAGTGACCTAAAAATTAAGCGTGTGTAGCTAAATACTTTTTCATTTGTCATAGCTCCAACGACTCTTTCGAGCCATTGCACCACAATTAGTTTCTAATAGTTTGGGTGTACGATAATGGCATCTTTTGCTACCAAGTGGCAGGCAGTCGTCTGCCAAACTAATGTCCACTTCTTGAACGCTGGCTACCCCATAGAAGCAGAATAGAGTGGTTGAGAAATAGAGCATTTAATGAATGGCATGCTTTCGTCGGTCAATTAATAATGTTTATTTGTTTCTAAATTGCAAGGAGGTCATTCATTGATAGACTTCCCAGCAGCAAGAGATTGTGATATTTATCATGGATTTACCAGTATTTTTGACAGAAGGAGGAATTCTTTATTTAATGACCTGTTCATTGAGAAATAATAATCATTGATGTACATATTATAAACATTTATTTATGCTCATAAACCGTTTTTTTCTTAGGCATGTTGTTCCTAAAATATACAATAATATTGAACAACAAATGTGTCGCCATTTGTCATTCAAAATATTACAGGCATACATCTAATCGCTCTAGCCTACTAAACTCAAACAAAACACGGTTACGGCGAAGCGATGAGCGGGGTTATGAAACATTTCTACTTTTTCTCATCTTCTTTTTATTGTATAGATTTCAGCTATAGATTCAGAACCCACTTCAGTATAGATTCAGAACCCACATATTTCCTGTTTTTTCTCCTGGTGTATGCAACGGTGCGTAGTAATTGCCCATCGATCCAAGCGGTAGGAAAGCGATTCGGCTACAAATCAGCTTAAATGAGCTTATTCCCCCACACACATGCACTGCATAATTTACCCTTCACACAGAGCATCGCCATCGACCATTCCGACCAGCCTGAGCATTTGGCAGGAAGTTTATCGAAAAATCACTGAATCATAGGTAAGCGATAAAATCTATCTAGATCTAGGTCTAAGGAGGACGTGTCGGTCGGTTGAAGCACCTCAACAAATCATGTGTGATGTATTTGGGTGGATGAAATGTGCCTCCCCATCTCGTGGGTATGAATTATTTTGGGAACGTGAATTATTTACCATCAAGATCCCATTCTGGCGATAGAGAAGCAAACATTATGCGACTACTGATTACTGGCAGTAAAATTTGAGCTGCATTCCAGTCTGGTTAGTATCACTGTCTTCGAAATATGTTAATGAAAATGCTGATAACTATAAGTCAGGTTGAACAAACTGTGACTTTAATTCCTTCCAAAACATTCATATAAATGCTCTAACTCAGATCAGCTTTAGTGAGCACTCACGTTTTGTTCCATTCCTTGCTATCTCATGAATTCTGAGAAGAGCATTCAAAGCAAATCAGAACGGTGGAGCTTTTCGGCAAATGACAAATTAAAATCATCATCACCCCTAAAGCACTTTTATCGTCTATAATTTATTCCTCAAAATGGATAAGTTTAATTCAAATGAAAAATCAACACGATTCTTAATCAAAGAATAACTAGTTTCTAGGAAAAACGAGCGTTCATCACTGGCTGTCCTTGCGTCTCTAATAAGGAACCGACATTCCACTCCTTCAAACTATGAGTTTGGCTCATCCTCCTTCTCTGATTTCATTTCGTAGCCACTTCTTTCATTCCACCTGCCTTATGAATGAGATTTCATCGGTCCAGTTTCCGGTTTGACCTCGACCACACGAACACAGCACAAACGCATTCGATATTCACAGCATGTACACAGCGATGTGTATAATTTTGCTGAAAAAGCAAAAGTCACTCATGATGCTGAGCTGGAATGGAATGCTTCGACCAGTCTTACTAGTATACACATGTCTCGTCTATGTTTGCTTGAGTTCATCGAACAGACAGTCCATTTTTGCCTTTCGTAACGAGCCTACAGATTCCGATCTGGCTGGTAATATTATTCCTCTCGTGTGAGCTTCCATGTGAGAGCATCATTTTGGGGTTTTCTTTGAATTGCTGGTCAATTTTGTTGCCGGTAAAGTTGGTCTGTATTGCGGAACTATGGGAGCACCTTCCTGGTTGAGTTGAGGAAAGTTTCAAAGTGAAGGTAATTTTTTCCAATTGCAATTAAGAAAGTTTGAATGGAAATTTTACTCTGCTTGAGGTGTCAGGATAATGAGGTTTAGTTGAAACCAAAATGAACTCTAAACTACATCAATCTTGTCCATTGAGCTTCAAGCATCGGAACCACAAGTGCAGTAAGCTCGACCATCATAAACGAACTTTGATTTTAATGCACAACACGTTCTTTTACTCTTTCGACGAACTACGGAAGGCAATGTCTTGACCTTTCACCGGGAGCTAAATACACCAAATGATATTGGCCTAGTAGTGGTAAACCCAATCAGCATCAACTTGGTGAAGCTAAGACCACAATCATGTAAGATTTTTGATGCAATTTTTCCACTAGCGAGGGAAATAGGGTGACATATTTGATGTTTTCCATGCAAGGTGAGCTGAATAAACCAATCTTGCATAACATTACATGAGACAATTCAATATTTTCGATTCAAACTAGCATACTTCAACGTTAAAGTTCTTGCGAATTAAAATTCATCACTTGCACTTCATCATATACCTGATGATAGATCAAATTCGTAAATGGATCAAGCAGTACATTGAAATGCAGTTTTGTAATTACATCTAACACTCAACGTTCCAAGAGTATCAAAAAGTACTTTTCTTGCACACAAAAAGCATCGCTCAGGCAGAGATAGTAGAATGAAACAACATAGTCAAATCTCTTTAATGCACACGACACTTGATTTTCTCAAAACGTCGATTTAATTTGATTTGATTTAGTTAAATAGGATGGAAAAATAGGTATGGAATAACTATGCAAAAACAAACAACGAATCTGTTAAACTATGTAAAGCTCAATTTCCCAATTGTTTCAGCAATTGTTAAGCAGAGTTGTTCGACACTGTTTTACATGGATCGAAATCAACCAATCATTATCGCCCGCAGTGTACGGCGTGTGTACAACAAGCCAAATTCAAATTATGCATCACACGCGCAATTAACTATAATGCTGGATGGTGTCCAAATGTAGTGCAACCTTAAACTCCCTTTTGGTGCTTAAATGAAGATAAGTGTATTGCAGTGGTGGTATATTTCCGTGATACATTAGAGAAACTAGCCTCCAGAATCCCTAACAGCATATAATCAACGATAAATATCCCCTTTAAGAGCTGCCTGTCAGTCTCATAAACAACACATCAGCTTGAAAGGCAATCGTATCAAAAATAATATTTCAAAAAACAATTTTGGTGACACACAAAAGCAATCCACTCCACCTCTACCAGATCACGGACGCAATCTGGTAACAGAATGCGAGAACAGCCAATTTATTCCACCAACTGTCCAAAATAATTCCGCTCCTGTCACGTCAACCACGAAGCGGCCTACGCCAAATGTCCTGTTTCAAGGTTTTCCTGCCCTGCAATACCTTATTCAGCTGGTCAGAAAAATAAGAAAACCACAAGCATTAAAAATAAATATAACACACTCCAAAAAAGAGCATGCTTCAGAAGGCTCAGTGAAAAGTCTACATGTTGCTTGAGCAGTCTCCCTAAAAAACATGTCCACTTTGCACCCAATGTCGTCTCTATTAAACAACATATCCTGCAGCTCTTAATCTCTCTCGCTTTTCTCTTGGTTTAATGTTAAAATTAGGATTTTTATGATCTTTTTCTCTAAAGCAATATTTTCGTTGTGAAATTCCATTTCTCGCTCGTGTTGCTTCAAACCGAGCATGAATTGGCCGACATTGTGAGGCATGCCGCTGTCATCCGAACCGCGCCACACACCAATCTGTAGCCATTCATCTTTCTCAAACAGCTTGGAGCGTGCGACGACGGCGACGATGGATCAAATGGCTGTTTGTATGAGTGTGTCTGTGTGTCTCATGATTAGCGTCATTTATGGTTGGAAGAATCTTCATGGTTCTGTCTAGGACACAACGTCTACAGTCAGTGTCAGGACATACAAAAAACATACCTTAAATTTACTTTCGAGAGTGCTTAAAGTGTTTCATTAGTACAATAATCTCAACCCAGCACACTAGTTAACGTTCTTTTATTTCGAGTAGATCGATTTTCTCTTGACTAAATACATTCCAATCGCAATGCGTGCTCTAATTTCGTGGTTAACTAGTTCCCTACTGCACCTTTTGACTTCTCCTTGTAATAACCGAGAGTTACAAGAACGGTCAGATTTACGAAGTGCATTGGGTACGGGAAACGGTTTCTGATGTTTCGAACAGCTCAACGAACTGATGTTTTAGCCTATCAGCTCCCAGGAGATCGGTGAAAACGGTGCAATATTATCAAAAGCTTTAACATTTCTACCTGCCGATACCGACGTTCAATATCCACTTCCTTGGCACACTGTTGGCTTCTTTCGGTCAATTCCATTGGGCCTTGTAAATTACAAACCCCCAAGCGAAAAGTTGGCAAGAAAAATAATGCTGCGGAAAAGAATCTCCCGACGGCAGCGCACAGATTGCTCTTTCGCTACAGTATGGCCTCCGATGGACGCAAGCCGAGAAATTCATTCACACCAACCCTCATTTCCCACTGACCTGGTTCGATTGCAGAGGTTCTTCGCTTCATTCTACGCTTTCAAACACTTCCACTATCTTTTCAGCACACACACTCAGACAAACTCGCACAAATACCGGCTGGAAAGAAACTATTTGCTTCGAATCGTTCTTACCGCAATGCACCATGGCCAGCTGGGTTTGGTAAGCTTTGTTTGCGTTTCCTGGCAGCTGTCCGATGCCATTCGGGTGTGAGAGTGTCTCGTTCACTACACTCCTTCCTTCTCTTCGTCTGAACCATCCGTTCCTCTGGTCCTGTACCCAATCAAACAACTTCAATGTCGATTTCGATTGAGTCTATCCTTCCAAAACATTGAAAATATGTTCCTCAAACCGATTGCACCAAGTCGATCCAGTAGTAGCAGCATCAGCTAGTGGCAGGTGCTCGTTATTGTTGAGGATTTGTGGTCAGTAAGCAGCTGAGCAGCAGGGGTGGATTCTGTTTTCGTACCCGTCGCACTGATTGCTTTGTGGACAACTTTGTGGATGACACAGTTGGGGAATGCAATTACAGAGTGCACTATTTGTATTCCTACTCAAGTAAATTGCATGACGATTCCTAGGCCACTCTACACCTGTTGCCGGTAGAGGTAAAGTTTAAGTAAAATATTTTAAAACTATAACAATCACTCTTTGTTTTCTTCTATTTAAGGTGTGTTCAACCGTGTGTATTTTATTGCAAAGTTAACGCAAGCGTAGTGATGAACGAGTGAGATTTAACATGAGTGTATCCCTTTTGCTGACATAAAAGTAATTTCCAGCTTCCGGACAAACACCCACGCACACATACACATAAACATATGCACACCTTGCTCCATAACATATTCACCTTTCAACACCAGAACCAACACTGTACGCAAAGCATATGCAAATTCACTGCTCCTGTAGAACGATTAGGTCAGTTTGTGACATCAAAACCACATGGAAAGGAAAGAAAGAACCTACAACGCTCCACACAGCTCCATCATACAGGGTAAATTGAGTTCCAGTTGCTGTAATTGCCGGATCATGGTGGCTTATGTCTGATGCATGTTGGACATTAATAATCCTACTAGAACAGAGGATTGTGCCCTTTACAGTTTGCTAACACCTCTTGAACGTTTTACAATCTTAAATAATAAAGTAATTCGAAAAGTCATTAATGATTTTCAATTTCCTTCAATCCATCCACTATTACTAACCGAGTGCAGATCCTTTTCTCTCCTTGTTTGGATAACAATGTACGAAGGTGGTAACAATTGTAGCTTTTTGAATAATGCAGCTCCGGCGGAAGGCGAGTCCGAAAAAATAACCCACAGGGAACATATTTTTTTAACACCCAACCTTGCTTCGAAGAGTAAGCAAATAGAAATAAAAATAGTACAGTTTGTAAACTGGAAAAAACAACGACTATTTGTCTTTCAAGCAAGGATCTCAAACACTCGACAAAACATGAATAATGTATGGAACACTGAACAAGCTGCTGAATAAATTTGTTATACAAGGAATAGAATAATGTTTTAAATTGAAATGGTTTGTTTCTAGGATTTATAACATTGTTTATGGCTCTTTCCACATTCAACAGAGGCTAGTTATATTCAATGAAGGCATTACTTGTTTAAAACAATTATAGCCTAATTTGCTCAGCCAATGTTCTTTTGAGATGATTTTATGCCTAGAAAATCCAATTACGGTACAGAAACTCGAACTGAACTGTTTCGCTGCACGAGACATTAATGACGTCACGGGGGAACTATGCGTTGGGTACAATGGACTTGCTCGAACGAGCATGTAATAGTTACACATTATTTATTCAACAGTAATCTCTATTTCGGGTTCACATTTCTCGTTCCATCTTTTCAAAGGGCAAATTTTGGCTAAATTAATATGTCATTTTAAACTGGGCTGTGTGACACATCACCAGCCTTTGCCAGCCCATTTCCGCCTGTACGCACTACACGCCTCTACCCGTTAGTTTATTTTCGGGGACTTTTGATGGAAGAAACACAGTTGCTATCAGGAAGTGAATAGTGAAAAAATCCCCACACTTCACAACAACTTTTCAACACCACACAGTTAAGCCATTGAATTTTCATAAACCCTAGTACATGATTCCAACGCCAAAACCCATCTAAACGCCATGCATGAACAACAAGTATGCCCCATCTTCATACAATTTTCAACAACGTGCGTAGTTTATCGTATTTTTCCGGCATTCTTTCCCTTACAAACCGAGCAAAAGTACCGTTTTGTGAAGTTGTCTCGTCGTTTCGTCAATTACGTGCCTTGCGTGCATCAAAATAGAAAGTGGAGAAACCTTTCTCTTTGCCCGCGGTGTCACATAAATCAGGCTCTAATTAGTTCGGATACGTGTGTGAAGATGTGAAAGTGATTTTCTTTTACAACGCTATCTCGTCGGTACACGTCCGCATGGATGCACGAATATGCTCGTACTGGCATTAAAAAGGAAATCCCAACTTTCTCCTCTGGAATGATCTCTTTTGCTCCTGCGTACATACACACGCAGGCATGAACAAAAAAAGGTTACCATGAGGTAGAGTAGCTATTAAACCTGGCAACTTTTTAAAAGTTTTCCATAGAGAATTTGCTTGGGCAAATGGGAGAAAACGCCCCAAAGAATGCAGAGCCTTAAACCCAGACATTAACAAATACGTTCTTTTCCAAATAGAAATAGGGCTTTAAGTAGAAAACGAGAAAATAAGATTTTATGACCGTGGGAACCATGTCATTTTATGAGCTGCGTTTTGTAACGCATTTTGTTAAATCATTATCCGTAACCTTAGATATTTTAATTTATGTAGCACTCAATGTGTAAGGACAAATCTGTAAGAAAAGCATTGCAATTGCCACAAATAAATGTAAGGAATAAAAATACGCGGAAACGAATGTACGTTTTCAAAGTTCTTTATTTAGACGTGTTAAATACAACAAACCGATCGCAACTGACCACTCCGCACGTGCTCCCGTTTTTATAGCTATCCTATCATCTCCTATCTCGCTTACTCATTTCTTTGTTTCTCTTTCTCCTGATGTCCTTCGTCATCGCTCGCTTCGTTCCTCTTTCGTTCGTCCTATCTCCTTCTACAAACTTACATAAATTATCCCCTCGTCTGTCTTCATTTCTTCCTTTTAAATAATCTCATGTAAATAACTTACCCGCATAGCTTTTTTCGTGCTGAAAACATGTTCAGAGAAAATGCTCTATGGATAGATTTTAAGAAGGCACTTCAACCTAAACCAGCTGCATGAGAAGGCACAATTCTTTCACTCCTCACCATAAGGTGCCCACACGTGGGCTTTGCTAGGAACCACTTTCATAAATTTGACACCTTTCTTTCTAGTACAGCCGAGAATACACCCGAAAAACGTCCCACTTATTTCGTGAGCATTTGAAACGCTAGTCGTATGTAAATTGTTCCCTTTTTGTTGCGTCACCACAGCAAACAACTTTATTCTTACCCAGTGTTCTCGACAATTAACATGCCTCCTTGTTGCACATGGTCTGCTGTTGTAGAAAATGTAATGGCAGAATAGCTTTTCTGTTGCGGTTCCAGGAAATAGAAGGTACATATCTCACATATCGCACAAATGGGTCCTATTTCCTGGAAGTTTTCAAAACACACAGCCACAACGGAAAATTATCCTCGGAAAAATAAAGCGACAGTAAAACACATCTGCAGATGTGTGCGATGTACTGAACGAACAACTCACTCCACGTCTGCAGTCAGCCCAGTATCCTCCACCACCAAGTATTAGTGTCAATTTATCACACACAAAGCAGCATCCCACGCCACCTACCTTACGCTACCCGAAACACAAAATTCATTCCCCGTTTCTGTATTGTCACGGGACCAACCATAATGCACACTGTCGTCGGTGTGCACTTTGAGTTATTTTGGAGCGATTCTGTAAATACATTTAGAGTAGCGTGTTTATATAAATTACTTTGAACTTCATCACAACTGACTGTTTGAGCTTTGCATGTTCCAATTTGACAAATGTTCGCAGTAAATAAAAATTGTAATATTGTTTTGTATGGTCTCGTTAAGCTCGTTTGGTGAACACAATTGACCGGAATATCTTTTAGGTGAAAGCAAACAATATCGTGTGTTGTCGTTTGGAATTTGCAAACAATGTTTAACACTTTGACCGCCGGCCTGACGTCACAGTTTGCGAGTAAGCACGTAGCGCATGACAAGAGAGCGATGAGAGCGACAATTGTTCGTGCGACTATTATCACTCTTTTGTTTCATTTCGATAAGCGGTGTAGCACATGTCGTTCTCGTTCTCTCTTTCCTACCTCATTCGTTATCAAGAGAATTTTTGAGCGTCAGATACAGAGCTGAGCGGTGAACAAAGCCGTCGTGCGATTTCATATGACGCGGCGCTTAAAGTGTTAAGGTAAATTGCAACCAAACACACACTATGTTGAAAAAACTAAAAAATATTTTAAAAATTCGAATAATTGCATTTGTAAAGCTCATTCAGTTGTGTGAATACGGCATGTATTATGACGAGTACAATGGGCAATATTTTAAAAACACTTCTTTTCTGGGATCAAACTATGCGCTTTTTGTTTACAAATTTTTTTCAGTGAAGTATATTGAAGTCCATCGATTTCATTTCAAATAACAACACCAATTTCCCACATTTCAAGCAAATTGATTCTGCTCAAATACCGACGTTCATTGATACCATTTCAAATTACTCTCCATACGTATGGATTTAACGCTCCCTTTATGAAACGAATCAAAAACAACGAATTTAATGAGTTTGTTCACACGCACCGGATAAAGCAACGAGTGAAAATTGATTTCATCCATCGGGAGGAGAAACTTTACAAATTCTTGCGATAATTGAAATGCCACTGGCAAGTCACACCAAGTTCGTACTCGTCTTTTTTTGTTTGCAATTATTCATGGTTCTTCTATCCATTCCTAAACACCCTTGTTCAGAAGGTGGTTACATCGCATACATTCGCTATGCATACATAGAATGAAGTCAGTTTTGTACCTTCGCCATGTGCCTTTGGATAGCAATATTTCTTATTTTTATTCGCTTTAGTATAGATTTAGAACAAAGCTGATTATTTTTTCCAAATCATATCAAATATGTTACGAAATGTTTCTTTCTTGTTACATTCATTTTTTTTAAACAATCATGTTGGTTATTCGTTTAAAACATTCTTTTTTAATTTATTTTGAACTACAAGCAAAATATGTTATATGGTTCAATGTTAACCAGATATGAAAATATCTCTTTTGAGAACAGATAATATAGTTAAATTTGAAAGCAGATTGTGTTCTTAAGATATTATTCTCTTTTTTAACGGAATAAAAACATTCGAAGAAAATAGTCATGGGAAATGTTGAAAAACTAGCTCTTAAATAGTTTAAAAGTAACATTCCTTTGTTTCCCTTGGAGCTGGGGTATGAAAACCAACCACAGTCTTGAAAAGAAAGCTCTGATAACGTGCATTTTAAATTTGATTAACATTCCTCATAGTACCTGCACTCTTTGTTACAAGGTTGTTTCGACCTTGCTTCGGTCCGGTACCATTCAAACGTCTCAAACGAGTCCAAACGCTTACTCAGTTACAGCCAAAAGCATTATCCTGTGAGCCATCACTTAAGCCGATTATACCAATCGCATCAATCTTCAGAGTACTTTGCTTTTGACCTTCTTTCTTTTTTTCTCTTACATCTGAAAGAATTATACATGCTGTTGTTCAACTATCGTTTATTATAATACACAATGTCTTTTCATAATTAGAAATCTATATATATAAAAATCTCGTGTCACGGTGTTTGTTGCGAGCAAACTCCGAAACGGCTGGATCATTTTCAACGAAACTTTGCACACACCTTATGGTGGTATGAGAATAGGTTTTAAGACTTAAAAATCGTTCAGATGTTACATTAAACATAATTTAAAAATGATTTTCCAACTCCCATACAAAGAGCAGGATTGTTGTTGTGTTGTGTACAGCACTTTGACACTTGGTGTGAGGGGTCTGGTGGTTTACACTCGACGATCGGATCCTGAGGGGTTACGGGCACGATACAACTATCCCGAGTAACAAAGCAATAATGGAATATTTTAGTTTTTTTCGGAATAACTCAGTTTGTCAGGCCAGCTAGTAATAATATATTTTTTCATTTCTTCATCTTTCTTCTAATAAACAATTTCGTTGAAACGGGCGATTCTTGTTCATATTTTTGTAAATATGTGTGTCACGTAGCTTTAAGGGAGTTTGTTAAGGTTCTAAAAGTAAACATACTTTTGAATTCTTGTGCAATTCCATTGCAAGTTTGAACGTTGTATTTGTACAAAAGTTTTTTTTTATATTTTCAAAGGTTCGTTTAACTTTATTTCACTTACCAATGGTACATTGTATGCCTTTTACATTTCAAAAACTGCCCTCATCACTTCCCTGTCGTTAGCTTACAACTGAGTTGCAAAGTTAGCTTGGCGATACCGATGTCACATTCCTTTGCTGAAAGAAACGTACGGAAGATTTATTCAGGTTTATCCTGAAAAAAAAAAAACAACTCAAACGAAACGTACACAAGTCAGCAGCTATCTCAGTGATGACAAATCGTTAAGCTCACTACAAGCTAAAATGGTTGAAGGTTTAGTGAACTTTATTTCGCGTTATGATGTCTGCGTTTGTTTTGACCTGAGCATCTTTTTGTTGAGGATTTTTTTTTCTTCTTTTGGCTCAACAGACGTTGTCGGTCAAGGCCTGCCTGTACCACTTGTGGACTTGGTATTCAGTGATTTAAGGATTTTACCCCCCCCCCCCCCCCCCCATACCAGGATAGTCAGTCCTACATATGGCGACACGATTAATTTGGGGTTTGAACCCATTACGGGCATGTTGTTAAGTCGTACGAGTTGACGACTATACTACTATTTATTCTTTTTATTCAATTCTATTATTCTATTTGTTTGAGATAGTTTTGGTTACTTCTTTTGCTTGCTTAAAGAAGCACTTCGACGTTTTTGGTATTGCGTATCGCTGACTTTCTTTAAACTTACCTA
The DNA here is from genome assembly GCF_943734735.2 of Anopheles gambiae. Lineage (NCBI taxonomy): Eukaryota > Metazoa > Arthropoda > Insecta > Diptera > Culicidae > Anopheles > Anopheles gambiae. Next base: position 29,324,495 of record NC_064602.1, read on the forward strand.
AGACGCATTCTTTGGCAGTCCAGCCGAGATTCAACTGAAGATAGAACAATTCAGACAAAGTTGCCCACTTCAAGCATAATTACCAAATGAATGAATCTGCCTCAGCTGCTACACAACAAAGTGCCTCGTTTTTAACAGTTTTTTGTTCCAATTAAAGTTTTCCGCATTAGCACTCGCCGGTAGAAAAGCCAATTTATGAAATTAATGCCCACCGAACGAAAAGCTTTCCACCTGGCAGAAGTCTCACGGTTTCCAATGCCGTTACCGAACCGGGAGTGTCAATGTGGACGATAATTAGATAAGCGAGCCTGTTTAATTACCGCGCGGGATCCGATTTAATAACTCAATCGGATCGGATCATAAACCGGTTGCAAACAGCTTTTTGTGAAGAGTTTCAGAGTAGCTGGCAAAAGGCCAGGGAGTGGGAGTGTGAATTGGAGATTGCAACTTCAAGCACTCTTGACGATAATCGCTTAGTTAGTGCTTTTTTATGCGAAACTTATTAATTTCCAGGGTACTTCCCAACAATTTCTCGCTTCGTAAAAGTGAGCATCATATTCAATATTCAACATCTTTAGAACGCTCGTTTTATCTCACTAGGAGCACTTCACGATGGGTGAAGCTGTTACAGGTACGTAACGAGTCACACGTACCGTTCAATCAATATCCATTACGAAAGGGAAGAAACAAAAAAGAACACATACAATCTCGGGAAACCACACTATCAAAACCATTCTGCGGTGTAACTTGAGCGACGTGAGGTTTCGCGGCTGAAGCTAAATTGCCATACCAAACCAAAGCGGTAATCGATGCAAAGAAGTCGCAGTCTCGTACAGTACAGTAAAATGGCAGTGGCATAGAGAGGTGGGAAACATTGCTTATTATGTCTAGACACTTCGGTGATGTTGGAGAGAGAAATTGGAATTCTTACCCTAAACCGATAGGGTGGATCAACAAGCACGAGGGATTGGTTTCACACAAAATCAAAGTGGATTCATTCCACTGGCAAGGGTTAAAGGATGCGTGGATGAAGCAAAGTTACAAAAAATAGCTCAGCAGGGAAAGTCGGAGAATCGGTGTTTCTATTTGACAAAAAACTCAATACTAGAGATGGTGAAATTTAGTACAACACAACTTTAAAACCTCTCAAAGACCCTATTTTCAATGATGGATGAAATTGATTCATTGCCACGCTTTTTCTGTTCAAAAGTTGGTCTCAGGTTTCTTTTGAAAGCGATACTAAAGATCATTCCGTTTGTAAAAAAATTGACTTCCATCACATCGTGTTTGCATGAGAAAAAATGTGTCCCCAAAGCTGTGATGATACCAGGAGCGACAGATAAACGGTATTGACCGATAAATATAAACACGTACCCTTCGCTAAGACGCAGCTATATTCCACTTCTTGATCGGGTCTAGGGTAGTAAGAAAGGACCGAGAAATTTTATGCCATCCTTATAAAACCTTATTTATGGTCTATCGAAATAAAGGACCGAAGCAAATACAACAAAATCAACACAATATGCAATGGTTCAGCAGGTTTAATCACTGGTACTCAAGAGCGCGTTGTTTTTGTTGTTTTTGCCGGCCAACCATTTTTACCGCCTGACTGGAATGTTCCGCCATCCCAATACATCTCGTTTTTGTTATACCGGCACTTGTTGAAACTGTCCCTTGCCATAAACACTCGCGCGGGGTCGCCGAAGGAAACTCCGAAGTGGTTCTAGAAAACCAAAAAACGAAGACGACAAGCCCAGTTATTCGTCGTTCAAAATATGCCTTGAAGTTTCTTTAGCTTTCTGAGCAGTGTTGTTCTTTCGAGTGAGGAAAATTTCATTTTCTTATACTAAGAACATTCGCTAAAACAGTTCGTAGTATATTATCGTTCAATACGCTTAAATATACAGTAGCCTGATAGGAAAAAATCACTGAAAAAACGCTGGCTTATATTAAACGCATTGCGATTCAAACACGAAGAAAAATTGTGGAAAGTAAAGCTCAGTAACACACTGGGGCGTAAAATGCAGAGGCCGCATTGGTCGCGAGGATTTTGTTTTGATTGCAGATGCTTCTATCTCACGTGGAACACATTTTTAATGGACATTTAATATGATTCTCAAGCTTGGTTCAGAACGTAGACGCAATATACTAACATTCTCAATAGATTGTTGAGTGGTGCAATTTGATGACGCGTACTACAAATTTGGGATGGAGACGCCCAATACTTTGCTCCAATTACTTTTTGATGCTCATGGAGACGCATGGTTGTTTTAATATTTTTCGTTGCAACTTAATTCTAAAGGTACCGACGACCCCAGAAATACTACCCTCAAAAGTAACAATGATTCGCAGCTTTTATTTACAAGAAAATTTAACAATTTTTTTTTTAAATTTCTCACTGGTAATCGCTACAATCACATTAATAAAAATTTCCCAATTAACACTTTGACCGCCGGCCTGACGTCACAGTTTGCGAGTGAGCACGTAGCGCATGACAAGAGAGCGATGAGAGCGACAATTGTTCGTGCGACTATTATCACTCTTTTGTTTCATTTCGATAAGCGGTGTAGCACATGTCGTTCTCGTTCTCTCTTTCCTACCTCATTCGTTATCAAGAGAATTGTTGAGCGTCAGATACAGAGCTGAGCGGTGAACAAAGCCGTCGTGCGATTTCATATGACGCGGCGCTTAAAGTGTTAAACAAGCTCAAAATTTCATATGGTTAAAATAACTTTAAAAGTGTCATTGATTCGTTATCGAACATTGCTTTTAATAAGATACACGATTTGAAAGACTTCAACGCTTTAAACTTCGGTTATAAACGTTATATTTAAAGATATTCGACATACGCCTTCATTAACTTACGCCATAGTTTGGGACATTTTTTTGGTCCCAAACACAGAAGTATCTCGGGGGTCATCTGTAAACAGAAAAACTACAAACGAACAACGTGTCACCTACCACTTTGTAGTTCACAACCTCACTAGCATGCGGTTTTGCCTTTATATGGATGTATTTCCTGCTGCTAACCACAAATTGTCAATTAAAACAGCATCAACCGCGATGTGCATTTGTGACAGCATATACCACGATGCTCGAAATTAAAAAAAGCCCTGACATTATAGATCAGACGACGAGGCGATATGTACACGAACCGAATCCCAAATCCGGAATGTATGTTTTAATTCTGATAGGTTTAATCACAACAACTATCGCAAGGACTGCCGACCACACTTGTCATTAAAGATGCATAAGTTTTTCATTCCCTTTCGGTTCAATGTCATTCCGTGGCAACAATCATATGACAAGTGTGTAAAAAAAAATTATTACAAAATGAATTTTCAAGGATTATAGTTTGGTTTTATCCCAAAGCTAACATGAATGCTGGTTTTTACCCTTTTTATGAAACAAAATACCAGCCTTTTTTATAAAATAATGCTTTGAATGAATTCAATCACACTTATTGGTATTAAAGCCTTATCTATACACCTTTAGTTACCAAGAAAGCCAGCAGAAACAAAATTAAGCATGAACTGTACGGCTTGATTAACTTGTCACATGTGAACAGTGTTACATGTGTAATACAATTACCGTAACATCCCTGTTTACCCGCACAAACCCTCGCTCCGACAATCAAAACGTCCCCCTATAATACTTCCCAGTATGTTCACACACACTAATACCAAAAACAGCTGAAAGAAGTCAATCAAATTATGAGATAATCGCCTCCCCACTTCAGATGAATAATGATGCCTGCACCCTTTCAGCCGATTGCTGATCCTTTTCGTCGCAGAGATATTAACAATAAGGCAGGTCTAGCATAATGGCGTAGCATTTCCGTGCTCAACAAAACACTCCCTGCTGGTTGTGGTGTGTCACTGCTCCGTTTTCCCGACCAAAAGCTCATTTTGAGTGCCGGAAGAAGCGTAAGTATTTGAGTGATATTTCTCCTTTTCACTATCAGTCACTCACACATATACGTGTGTGTGTCTTCCGTTCAAGGTCAGGCATGTGGAACTCACGTCCTGCCTAAACTTTTCACACTAACAACCAACTAAAGTGTAACTCACGCGTCACAAGCGAGACAGAACACGTTTGTTTACGTTTCCGGAAAGGTTAGTGCTCTTCTGAGCTGTTCGCTTTTTTCTCTCTTTCCATCTCATTCTTTCCTTGTCTTTCACACATTATGAAAGACTGTTTACTAAAAGGAAATGAGAGCGATTTTGAATAGCAGCATGGCACTCTGTTTGTTTGTTTTTCAGTTTCTGATGTTTTGTTACAAACCAATAATAAACTGGAAAATAGGAACGAATTCGAAAAACAATTGCTGGTTTGTTTCTTTGGAATTTCAGAAGTGATCCAATATCGGATGTTATTTTGGTTGTTTCTATACAATTTAAAAGCTTTCAGTGATTGTTAATCTTACTTCTCAAGAACTGTTTCATATGAAATTGATACACTGTATCGCCAGCACTGTGGTAAGATTATCTAGCAGGAAATAATGACTCAATTATGTACACATGTCATCAAGCGGATCAGATCGGTACCATGTAACAGCAGCCTACGGCCAACTTTTCCAATCTAATTATCGATAGTTTCGACCGAAGTTTCTTATCATACCCCACACATGCCGCAAACATGAACCGAGCTCGTTGGCCTCTATCAACCGTTCGTATCATAAAATTAGTGACGGTGACATAAAAAAACTACAAACAGCATTATTAACTTGTACGCACACCACTACCATCATTTTGCCATCCGCAAAATATCCTATCAACGCTTAGCGCTAGTTCAACATCACATTATGTCAGCTGAAGGGAACGCGCAGAACGCTAGATTATGCTGCTTCTGTGATCCGATGAACGATATTTTACACCACAACAACTCATGGGACATGACTCGGAGTGGGGGAAGAGGGTATAATGCCTATCCTATAACTTTATCCCAGCTTCACTGCAACACCAACACTGTGTAAACTGTGCCCAGCAGCAACACAGGCCACCCCGTCGAGCGAGCGTTGTTCCGAAGGTCTCCGACGGCTAAAACGCTCTGTTCACGCCATGATACAGCTTTATACCATCATACTACCACAACTATACGCACGTGACTGACCCCGCATGCAAAGCTGTCCGTTGTCTCTGTCGCTCTCATCCCATCCAAGTCCCAGTGAGTTAGCATTAAACATTGCAAACCAAGCCGACGATGCTTTTATGCGATTTTTAACGCTACAAAACATTTCCCTCATAAAACTCAAACCGTTTTGCTATTCCCGCAAACCCATCCAGACCACCAACACTTGCTATGTGTAAAAAGTCTTTATCGAAGCAGGCTCAAACTGCGACCCACATAAGTCATCCAGTGACCATTTCAGGTACGGTTTGGCGTCTGTGTAATGCATGCCATAAAATAAACAAGATGTACGCGTTCCGTGGCGCATATAAATTTGTGCAAAATTTCCCCTGCATGGTACAACTTTTGGTCCTGCACCGGGTCTGTGTTTACAGCGGAAGTGAAGCATAGAAGCAGGACTGCAGGGCAAACAGTTTGGCCTTTTCATTGCTAGTTTCCGAATAGCAATGCAGTTGTTGTGTTTGTTTGTTTGCTTTTCGTTCATATTTGTATCGATGTCGTGAATGTGTGTTTGTATGTGTGCTCGAAGAAGTTGGTTTAGAATGCTACACTCCGTACACGAACAACGAAAAAAGGAAATAAAACACACAAAATGGCAACTGATAATAAAACAACCGGAAGAACCATCGGCTTGTGTCTGTCTGCCTGTCTACGTTTGGGAAACTTACCCACACGTTGACGATACTGTACACAAGCACGAAAAACCTTTGGAACGTTCGATTTGCTCTCGTAATGCTGAAACGCAACGACGCACATCCTGTCGTATGGAGCGATGATGTGCGAAGATTTAAGATGGTCTCGTTCCTCGTTGGTTTTGGCGACTTGGTTGGAATATAAAGAAAGTTTGGTTCTCAACCGGTTTGTTGCAAGTTAGGATGTTTTGTTAAGTACACGGGAAGAACAACTCATGGCGTTTTTATTGTAAGAGTACACCAAATTCGAAATCATTTCATGAAAAACATTCTCATAGAAAACAAACATCGGTTTTCGGAAAGCTTACTGTAAAAATCAAGTTCTCATACCACCAAAAAGTTATCCCACTTTAGGAAAACTTAAATTTTCTGGCTCTTTTCATCAATAACCGTTTACAAGAGCAGCACTGTCAATATATCGCCACCCAACACGTGCATTGCTTCCTTCATTTTTACGATCTCGACTGACGGTGGCTGGCCATCATCATGGGTCGTAAAGTATAAACAGAACCAGCACAAACAAACATGCCACCGATTGAACGACATCGACAATCAACATAGCGTTGATCGTCCTCCTTTTCACTGTACGTACCTTTTGGGTCATAAAGTCGCAACGACGTGCAGCGCATGAGCTCAACTCGTTTTGATTCCGCTTTCATCAATGAGTAAGATGTAAACGAACCAACACGCCACAGATACGCCCTAGCCTGAATTTGACAACCAACAGGGCGTGGGGTGTTGCGTTTGATGGCTTTGTGAGCTTCGATCGTTCGTTGTGGAGTGTAAATAGCCCCCACACCAACTACAACACATACGGAAGCCAGAACTTGAAACAGAAGGGACACAAACTCAAACGCACTATCTATTTCCAACAATCCGTCTGTACCGCGCTGTGATTGATTTTCAATACCGTGGAGATGTTCAACCAGTTTGCAGATAAAGCACTTAACCGCCGACATCGCGCAGCGCCTGTTTGGGGCTTACGATGCATACATGATTGCTGATGAAATTATTAAACCACCTTTGCAGGTACTTCGCTAACAAACGCATCAACTCTCGGATTGTGCACGTGCAGCCAAAGGGTTTTGATCAACTATTCAAACAACATCCAAGCAAAGGCGGGCAGAATGTATGAACTGCTTAATGGTCAGCCGTCAGCGATATTGTGCAGCGAAGTGCTCAGAGTGTATTTTGGTACAATTAACAATAATCAAACAGAATCGATTAGGAATATTACGTTTACTGTCTGACTGTCCAAGAAGATTCAGTGTTTCATGTGAAGATTTGCGATTTTGAATGATATGCAATAAAAATTATTTTTTGAATGCATCAAATTTATAACATTCATTGACATTTTGTTAAAGCTTAACATAAATATTTCTTACGACTAACTCTTAACAGTTATATCCATGTCAAACCGCATGACCCATCCTCATAAAATTTGAACTGCAATAGCTTGAAATCCATTCCACACAAACGCTTCTTTTAAATTGTTTGTAAATTTGATTTATTTTCCGGTACTGCTCATGCTATCCTCAAACAAATTGAGGTATTCCTAATTGACCACTATTTGCGCTAGACAACCTAACGTCGATGACCGATTACTCAGTAAATATTGGCGCAGAGTGATTGTAAACGTCCAGGAACGTAGAGAGCTTATGCATGTCCAAATATTGCTCTGCAGCTAAAGTTCGGAAGCAAGTCGGACCATATTCGCCTACACCAATACCTTTGATGCGTAGATTAAACAAGATAAGTTGAACTTGAACTTTATGTCCTTCATGGTACATAGACTAACACAGCATAGGTTCCACGCTTCTGTCATTAACTAGCCTCCAAAAGATACTCCCAAGGGTAGCTCTGAGCAAATGCCATTACTTTCACGTGCTTCCTACTGATTGAGATGCCGCACTCCTTTGAAAATGCTTCATTTTACTTTGCCAGTGTGGGACACTTATACTACAAGATGTTCAAAAATAAATGTCTAATGTTTTCCCCCTTGTGCGTATAAGAAACAAAATGAACGACTTAAGTAATCGTTTGATTTCTTCCGAGCAATCACTTGCGATGATATTGAATTACCGGTGCGCTCAAATGTGCCACGTTCCTTACATCTGTCTGCTCAGCGAGATGTTGAGTACCAGAAGAGGAGAGAATGATTTTTTTTTTACAAAATAAGCATAATTGGATAAAATGCAATTCATGGTCATGTGGATTAATTGATAAGTTTGTTTGCAATAATCCGTACATAATATTCAAAATTGAAACCATAATATTGAACATGGTAGAAGTTCCAGTTTCTTTAAAATCATTATTTGATTTCATATATTTCTCCAACTTTTGAGCCTCACAGTTGATGCAGTAAGCACACAACTCAAGAAACACCAACACTAACCGAGTTTACCAACGCATGTAATTATATTTGCCACTGTCAGCTACTGCAAGCGGGCAAAAGCAAAACCTTGAACTGCTCCTTGTCCTCATCCGTAAGCTGCGCGCTACTCGGTCTGTCACCAAGTGTACACACCAAACAGCCTCAAGAAATGGCAAACGAAGGTGCACGCGGAACGCAACGTTCGCTTCGCTGCCAGCAAAAGCACCAGGGGCAGCAACCAAAGGAGATTGTTGTTTTATCTAATTTTGTATCCAGTTTGGCGTTGCCTTGACTTGATGCTTCACGAACATCGGCCTACTCGGGTTCAACGCAACATTTCCGCTGGCGAACCCTCTTCTCGGATACGCCAAGCCGGAGATGGAGAGCACCTGGGGAGAAAATGTACTTACCTCAGCGAGAGGAAGCAACGCCCAACGAATAAGCAGCAACAGTTCGCGAAAAGTTGATGGGTTGGATGGTGGCATTAATTTCCGCTACGTACGCAATCTATCGTTCCACCTGCTGGGCTGGCGGAAGCTCTTGCTGATTTCCATGAATCCCGAATATAGGAGGCAAAAAAGGGGAAAAATATTTCGGTAATCAAAGAAATAGTCTTTTTCAAGTGTTACAGTAAAAGAAATAAAGCTTCTCGAACAATAAAAATGAAACAGCCACACTCTCACCAGCCTTGTCCTCCACAACCGCTTTGTAGTACATCAGTCTCAATGTCATTATGCAGAATTATGTCGCTCGATTGCGTTCATTAGTGTAGTCCCCGTTGGTCGTTGCCGTTGCCAACTCTCAGTTGCGTTCGAAAGCCTTTTTACTCCCCCTTTAATGCTATTTATTATTCAATTAGCTTTACCATTCGTTTGTTTCTTATCAGTGGCGTACCATCACCATGAGCGTTAATACACTTTCCCTACAACCCAATGAACGGGACGCAAGGAACAGCAATTGAAGACAGGAGCGAACCATGTGCTGTAAATCGTAGTATGTAATCACATTCGGAGAAATCAATTAGCGTCCAGCTGGAAAAGCATTTGGCGCTTTGGGGCGGGAGATCAGACTGCTTCGCCGTACACGTGATAAAATCATTCGATGTATAGCCGTGGGCCGGTCTGGTGGTACAGTCGTCAACTCGTACGACGTAACAACATGCCCGTCATGGGTTCAAGTCCCGAATAGACCGCGCCGCCATACGTAGGACTGACTATCCTGCTATGGTAACAATAAGTCACTGAAAGCTAAGCTCACTTCACTAGTGGGTACAGGCAGGCCTTGACCGACTGCGGTTGTTGTGCCAAAGAAGAAGAAGTATAGCCGTGTGGTGACGCTTGGCATTTGAGCTGACTGATTGGTTGTAGGTACGTTGTCAAGCAGTTACATGTGTATGAGATAGGAAACGATTGTGGTAATTGCTGCCAATCGGAAAAAAATGCTTTGGTTGCTTCAATAGCATCTCTCTGGTTCACAGTTTTGTATCTATGAAATATTGTGATTATAATAATCGATATAGCCTAAATATCTGTTAACAATTAATTTGTGTGAAAAATTGTTGAAATAAGAATGTTTGACGAAATTTTTTCTTTGCCTTCGATCATAGCGCTTGGTAGTTTTACAAATCACAGAGCTCCTTCAACTGATTTGAATATACACTGAACATTTTAAAGATATATATATAGAAAAGGAACAATCGAGAGCATAAAAGTGCACATAAAAGAAACTCGTACGACGTAACAACATGCCCGTCATGGGTTCAAGTCCCGAATAGACCGTGCCCCATACGTAGGACTGACTATCCTGCTATGGTAACAATAAGTCACTGAAGCTTACTTCACTAGTGGGTACAGGCAGGCCTTCACCGACAACGGTTGTTGTGCCAAAGAAGTGTCTTGTGATCAATCACTGGTCAAAGTTACACAGGGTTTATTAAATGAGCATCCTAAATTATTGTTTTCCGATGTTTCCTGTGATTCGGTGGTGTTAACCAACGAGGACTGCATCATATACATAATGAATGGACGAAGACTGCAAAATATATGGTATGATAGTCACTTAAATCTTTTATCGATTGAATATCAAAAAAGGTATTCTAAAACCAGTTAAATGTAGTTCATGGAATGAAAAATTCACATTTAATGTAAAATTGACTGTAAAACGTTTTATCCATGAAAGCTTCTTCAAATCAAACGATAAGTATCGCAAGCAAATTGAAATCTGACGACAGCAGGAACAAAACAACCTATTAACCATTCAAATACGGAAACGATGCTAAAAAATGCCCCACATACCTTGCTGCTAATGATCATCAAAACAACAACCACGGCTTAAAACTCTTCCCAAAAATTGTTCAACGATATTCAAACCATTGAGCAAAGCAGTTTGTTTTCGTCATGGTTCATTGGCACATTGTATAAATGGCCGAATTCTACGCTATCCACTCCCTCAGCGTGCTATAACCTCCCCCACTTACAGCAAACCAGACAAAAACGGCCCAATTAATTTCTCCCATCAAAAACGCTCCTCTTCGAGATCCATCCCACAACAGTAGTGAAGCCTACAACGGACCGAGTTTCAAAAAGATCCTCCAAAATGGTCTCCTGTCAAAATATCTCCCATTCATGCGTTCCAAGCTTACTTCGGTTGGTGGCGAGGTATAATTTTTCCCACTTTTGTGTCCGATTAGTTTAGTCAAAAGTTTCCACGCTAGTCACTGCCGTTAGTTGAGAGCAAATTATTATGTCTTCATTTTACAGCATACAGCCAAACACGAATTATTCGCAGTGAAGGACCAAGTTTTTGTACTTTTGAGTTACAAAGCCATCCTTGTCGTCCAATCGTGTGAATGCTTGTGAAATGAAATCGGCAGTCACTTGGGCTAGATTTGTTTTCCTGAAAATGACAGAAAGATTACAACGTGAGCCAGTGCAAAGCAGTAATGGCTCTGCACTAATTGGCATGTGAAAAATAATACAATTATTCAGATTCATTATATAAATGAGGGAAAACCTGTTGTTGCTATGTAAATTTGTAGTCACAAAATACTGCAGCAATAGCACCTATGGTGTTGTTCTTTTCCAGCTTGTTTGAAATTCAAACACATTCATTTTCACAGTGCAATGTTTCTTTTACTTATCAGTTTACTCTTGTTGCACACAATCTTTGCCATGTCCTTTCGAGGATGATGATTTTGCTTTGGCAAATGCTTTTTAAACAAAATTTCATCATAATGGTTTGCGCTCCAGTTGACATAAAGTTCCATCAATTTGTTCGCAAATCAAAACACATCGAATAAAACACACTCCACGCCGAGAAGAAACACAATGCTGCTCTGCGGCAAATTAAGTTAATCAAAATAATAACAAAAATCAATCATCGTCATGGTTACCGCCGCCAAACTACGCATTTTTTTACTGTGACTCTAAGAAAATCGACTGGCCAGTTTTCCAGTAGTATTGACACTCATAATAGACTTTTGCTTGTTATCCATTCGCTCTTTCGTCCGGTTGAAAGCGAATTCGGTGGCCAAAGTTCGTCCCAACAAATTGTTTTCAATTTCCTGCCGTGACAAACCAGTAAGCTGGGGCGATCATCCAAGCTGGAAGGCCCTTTTTCCGGTTTGCCATTCCGTTTACTTTATCTTCATCAATATTTACTGCCCAAAGGAAAATTTAATGCCCGAGTCAATATGCAAATGGTAATGGGGAAAGAAAGAGAAAGAGTGAAATTGAAATACCGCTGCTGCAACTGCGTCACTGCAAATCGATCTCCATTTTATCCCCGACTCTGTTTTGCGGTAGATAATCAATCGTGTCATAGCGGAAGATCGAACGGAAAATAAATTGTTCCTTGTCCAAGCCCTGAAGGCCCTGGTTCAAGAGTGAAGGAGGGGAGAAATTTCATAGATCATACTGGTCGGCTTGCGATAAAATGTCATCCTCATTACCCTCCCTTGGCAAGTTCGTACGGTTTGATTTGTCTTTGTTATTTCAACTGTTTCCTTTGCCATTGCGTCCAATTACGCCATATCCAAGCCCAACTTTTCCTAACCGGTGAGGAAAAATTAAAAACTTTGTCTGTTTTTCCCTTTCCACCCTTTCATATGATGAAGTTGGAGTTTCTTGCATTCGCGCAAGCTCGAGCTTGTTCCATCTGCAGCAAACGTCTTCACCGGAGTCGGATTTCGATAAAAACAATATTGGTGATTGATTTCTGAATTAAATTACTATCTATTACTCACGGTCCTGGAGGGTCAGATGGTGCACAGTTTCAGCCATTTGCATAAAGAGGCTAAAGGGAAGCAACTTTTTAACTTTTCCCTTGCTTGCTCTCGGTGATTGTGTCATTCGTTTTGTCGATCGGAAGGTAGTTGCGTCTCCGTCTGACTTAAGAAATTGTGTTCCCATTTAAGTTTGTTTCTTTCACTTCACTGTGATAATATCAAATGATTGCGTGAGACTATTCTGATATTATTCTCATGATAATCTTTTAGTCCTTTTTGAAATCTTCAGAAAAGAAATTATTGTTTTTAAACATAGTTGGGCAGACAATGTACAAAAAAATGTGTGGCACAAACACTTTTGAATAATAATATTATATATTTCCTCAGCAAAACAAAGCATCCTCTTCTTATCTAGCTTCCAACAAAGAATCTTCCCATGCTTCCTAAAACAAATGATTGATTTCAGGGTGGTTTTCGCCCTCTACCTCTGCTAGCTCTTTTGCATCCTTCTTCGGCAGCTATCATCCACCAAGACACTCGTCAGCTGCCGAATGTCCTTGTGTTGCCTGGATCTAGTATTGAGAAGCTCCACTTCAAAAGATTGATCGAAAGAATTAAATTTCGATCGATAGCTTGGAGTCTTTTTGCTGGAAGGGTTGTCAGCTATCTCTCGTTTATTCCTTCTGTGTTATTATTCCTTCCTATTCACCCTATTGTAGTAAAAAGAGGGAAATTGAGTAAAAGTTGTCATGAAGGGCTGGTTTTCATTTGTTAAATTGCATCATTTATAATAAACTTGACTCGTTACATCGAAAGGACCAGCTCGAGGGACGATCGATACGAGTGTGTCTTGGAGGCGCACGAAGCGTGACAGGGTGAGTGATTCCTTTTGCTCATATTTCACTGCTAACGAACTGAAATGCATGAGTGTGAACAGGATGGTGTACTAACATATGGACAAGGTAAAACATGCACGATGAAGCAAATAAATTGGAACTATTTAACACAACACTACTGGCGCTTATATCTGATTGCTGTCCTCTAATGCCACCGCGTCGCAGTCCCACATGGTCTGATGCACGTTTACGCCGTCTAAAGCAAAACAAAGCGTCATGCTTTCGCTTTTACAGTACAAATGGTACACAACACTCCAAATTAAGGTTCATTGCTGCCCATAATGTATATAGAAGCTATAACAGACAACTTCATACTCGTTATCTCATTCGAGTGAAATTCTCGCTCATCAGACACCCAACACGATTCTGGAGGTATGTTGAATCAAAACGCGGTAACAGCTCGCTCCCCGATGTTCTCACATATAACAACGTCTCCACAAGCAGTAAGGAAGGCATGTGCAACTTATTTGCTGATCGTTTCAAGGACTGCTTTACTACGGATGATGCAAGCTTATCATTAGAAGCAGCTTTAAATAATGTGCCCCGTGATGTTGTTGACATTGACGTACGCGATATTATTATCTCGGTAGATACTGTACTACGTGCTCTGCAGCAGGTCAAAACCTCATACAACCCTGGACCCGATGGTATTCCTACGGCAATCCTTGCCAAATGCCGCGAATTTTTAGCAGAGCCTCTGTCTCAAATCTACCAACTCTCTTTTGCACAAAGTACTGTACCCACGGCCTGGAAATCCTCTGTGATGTTTCCGGTGTACAAAAAAGGGGATAAAAACTCTGCTGAGAACTACCGCGGTATAACCACCTTGCCTTCTTGTGCCAAGGTGTTTGAGATCGTCATACAAAACTCGCTAATGTATCACTGTCGTTCTTATATTTCTACACGCCAGCATGGTTTCTTTCCTCGACGCAGTGTTACCACAAACCTGGTGGAATTCGTCTCCAACTGCCATGCAGCCTTTACTTCCGGAGCTCAGATGGATGCAGTATACACTGATCTTAAGGCTGCGTTTGATCGTGTGAACCATCGCTTGCTGTTGGCTAAGCTCGCCCGGATCGGTCTCTCTACTCCGCTGGTGAATTGGTTCAGGTCCTATATCTCTGAACGTAGCTACTACGTACAAATCGATGGTGTCTCCTCTAACGTTTTCGAGAGTTCATCTGGCGTCCCTCAGGGCAGCAACTTGGGACCACTGCTGTTCTCGCTTTTTATTAACGACATCACACTGGCCATTACGGAAGCAGATTGTCTGCTTTATGCGGATGATGTTAGGCTGTTTCGTATCGTACGTAACACTTCCGACTCTCTTTCTCTGCAAAGATCGATTGATGTTTTCTCTGACTGGTGTATCAATAACGACCTGCTAATTTCTGTTGATAAGTGTACGTCAATGTCTTTCTTTAGAATAGCTAGTCCGATAAGGTATATCTATAGCATATCAGGGACACAACTACCGCGGTGCAATACGGTCAGGGATTTAGGAGTCACCCTGGATCGCAAACTAGATTTCCGACAACATTACTGTGATATTTTAGACAAAGCTAACAAAATGCTAGGATTTATTCGTCGACATTCGAGAGAACTCAATGACCCACACTGCCTGTTAACTCTGTATAAGTCCTATGTTCGTTCCATCCTCGAGTTTAGTTCTACAGTTTGGTGTCCATTCTCTAGTGTTTGGTCCAATAGAATAGAAGCTGTCCAAAAGAGAGTTACTCGTATTGTCCTACACTTCACTCCGTGGCGTAATGTAACCCCTCGTCCATCGTATCATACTCGTTGTTTGTTGTTTGGTCTGGACACACTTGCTAGGAGACGTGATAATGCCCAATGTACGTTTTTGTCCAAACTTATTGTCGGTGAGATAGATTCGCCAGAACTACTGGCTAGAGTCAACATAAATGTCCCTCCTAGAGTGTTCCGTAACTACAGACTAATAAGAACTGACCTTACAAGACGTGCATACAGCGAGAACGACCCAATGACTGCGATGGCCCGTAAATTTAATCAGCGTTACATTTCATTTGACTGGCACCTACCTACTAGATTTTGTTGATCCGTTTTGTCATTGTACACTGCGTTAGTTATTTAAGTTTTAGTTTTAATTCAGTGATAAGGCCGCTTGTTTGGCCAATCACTTAATACAATAAACAATACAATACAATACAATACAATAAATCGTGTCCAGTATGGAAAACTATGTCATCCACCTGCTATAATGATAAATGAACACTGCATGCTAATAAATATGTAATAATACCACAAGACATATTATATATAAACTTTCAATTAAACCAAAGATATGTGAAGAACTACAAGAAAATGACATTGGGGTTTACTTGAATACTGACATTTAATGTTGATTCCAAGTGAATAACTTATCTCGGATTAAAACAGCTACCGTTTTCATAGATCATGCACTATTTTCCCACAAAGCACAGTCAAATTTCACTGTCAAATACACGCACTGTACATGTCAAGTATTTCCTCCAGCATTTGGCATTTCAAAATATACTACTACCAAAATATAATACTACCTCGAATAAATTCTCAAGAATTATGAGAACGCAAACCACCCCGTCAAGCTCATTGCTCTAATCGGCCCGGTTCAACCGACCACAGACAACCCCATTCATTCCCAACACGCAACTGCAATCTGTAGCAGAGCACCGTTTGCACCGTATTTCTACCGTCTGTGCGCCCGAGGCACTCTGCTGTGTTTGACGTTGACGTTTAAGAAATTAAAACATATTTTGTAGATTTCCATAACATAATTAATCAACACTCTCCCAACATTCAACTTAACGATGCTTCCCTGCGTACCTTCTGGTATTGAATCTGGAATCGTTTAACCATGAAATACGAGCACTTTTGGGATCACCAAAGACGATCCCATCACATGACGCACAGGGCTTTTGGGTTGAAATTCGGTTTGGTGCGCTGGTAGGAGATCCACATCTGGCAGCACAGTTCTGTGGCAACATTTTCCGGTAAGTTGAATGTCACGTCATTTCTATGAAAATTTATAACCACTCATCTCACCTGCTCGTTTGTCTTTCATTCGAGTTGGAAACGGTGGCAAAATGGTTCCAGAGTCGCAATTCACGGCATGATTTCCTTTCCCTCACATTATGTCTTCAGTAAGGTTTGCAAACGACACCGGCAGTAATTGAGAGGAAAAGGATAAGGGATCCTTCAAATGATCATTACCAGTGAATATTTTTTCCCAGTAAAAGCGGAGCTAGGAAACGATGTTTGCTTATCTCAATGCGGACACTACCGTCCTTTTGAACGAAACAATAAAGGTTAACTATTGCAGATGGAAACTCCCTGTGGCGGACACACCTGTTCATATAGATTAAGCAGAGGAATGATGGTTCCAATGATGAATCATCTGCGCCTTGTTGAAGCTGTTGTGTCAGCGTTATCACGCTAAGCTGTGTCATAAACTTCTGACGTTTTGAAAATTATCACTATCATCAACAGGAATACGGCGATAACCCTCAGAGAGAAGTTCGAAAGTAAGTTCCTTATCAACCAATGTGTCTGTCATTGTTGAGAAGTTATGTTCGTTAATACGCCATTAATCAATCTATTCATCGAACAAAGAAATGTCAAATCAGGTTTCTTTTGCTGCAGAATAATTCACATATAGTATAGTTCAGAACGAAACAATTAGTACAAGATTACTTATTGTAGTTTCTTTACCTTTAAACAAAGATAATATTTAACTATTTCATATAAATTAAGAAGCTGAGCAAACAGAAAGTCCGTCTGATGTATTCTTTGCAAAAGAACCGCTCTACAAGTGCTTACGATAAAATTTTCATCGTCTCATCCTACGCAGCAAGTAACACGATTGATTTAATGATAGATATTTGGAGCCGAAGCTATTTGCTAGTGCCAAATGGAATGCAATTAAATTTAATGGCTCGGCTGTGTGCGTGTATCGTAAATGACCGCATGATTACATCGTCCGTTCCTATAGCTAGGTTCGGTTGGGATGCGTAATTGTATCAAAGGTTGGAATTAGGATTGATTAAATTTCAACGTAACTATTACGAATTTTGCGCATTTGTGTATGTCGAGGGGTAGACCGTTTCGTTAGATCTTTCGGCGCTAATGGCAACTAATTATGTGTTTTATTTAAATGCAAGGGAATGTAGGCTGCATTGCAGTTGCTTTCGGATCAATTAATTTGTGAGAGTGATTTGAATATGTACTGCAAGTTGAATAATATGAGGAAAATTTATAACATATTTGAACATAAATATAAACAAGAAAATTGTTTAAATTATGCACATCTTTTGCATGATAGGCTGTACATTTAACTGCCTCTTCCTCAAACTCCGCCTACTAAGAATCCAATGCCACAGGATAGGCATAGTTAAAATCCTATAACCAACCGGAAGCAGTCTTTTCCGCTTTTATTCAAACTACCCCATTCAGGTAAATGCTCCATCCCGTGCCATAATCCTTTTACATGCAGGTTCTTAAAATGGCAAACATATCGCACTGCTCTGGAAACCTGTTCACTGTAGCCATCGGGTGTATAAAGTAAGCGGAAGCGATAAAAAAGGATCAACCATTTAATTTGTTCCCCAAATCTCCCATATTAACCATTTATTTTCCATACTAAAGACAGCATACCTGCAGGTTGGAACGAACCCCGGTCTGAGAAGCGTTGAACACACAAACTACCAGCTGCAGGCTCTTCTCATTTCAACCGCTGCCATACACACTGAAATAGAGGGATCCCATGCTAAAGCCGAAAAACAACTTGCGGAATCGGGAAACATTAAGAGAAAAAATCCAATGTGAAACTTCCTTTAATTGGGACGCGAGTAGGATTGGTAATGAGGTTGATTATAATTGTACTTTTAGGAAGGGGATTTGTTTTTGTCCTTCGAGTGCAAAGTTTCAGAATAAATTCATCTTTGTTCATCGATGTGTGCGAAAGACATCAATCGTATCACTTGGCTATTTGATTAGCGCAGCTCGTCCATCAGCACGTACTGTTCCATGGATGAACCGATCGACAGTTCGAACAGACTATCAGACATGGCCCTGATAGTCCGGATCGCTGGAAGCATGTTGTTTTACGTGCTCAAATCCGAAACAACTTTCACCCGGTTTCACTGGAACCTTTTCCCCCTTTTCGCAATTTGAAGCAATTCGAGCGTTGCCAGGCTAACTCTGCTAACAAATGGCCTGCCAAAGGCCAAACCCTTTCCTACGACTTACGGCTGTTGATGAACAAGGGAAAGTGATTTTTGGCATCTTCAGGGGTGAAAGATGAAAGCTCATGCAAGTGGAATTTCAATGTATCCAGCTTGGTTCATCTCCATCGGAACTTCCAAGACTGAGTTTTCGTTCAATTCGTGTCTTCCGGTTCAAGAGCTACTGCAGAGCTGATGGCTCTATTTTCAGCACCTCAAAATCGTGTTTTCTATACTTTTCCTCGATACAACACACACTTTATGCAACGAAAAACAAACACGCATACACGCATACACACTTACCGAGTACGCTGGATGGAAAAGGGATTAAACGTTGCTAAAACATGCCGCCTGACTTAAAACAACACTATGGCTGCTTATCCCGGTCGGTGTTTTCACTATTTCACCATGCCCAAGTGTATCTGCATATCCATCAGACGATCAGAGCCACCCAATCCCAAGAAGCTGTCCGGTTGTTTTACTTTCCACACTCTGTCGTCGGTTGTGTTTGGAAAGCTTTTCTGCTTTGGGGTAAAACGTTTGAGGCTGTCGTTTTGCCGTAATCCCGGAATAGCCAATCAGATGAAAAATAAACGTCCAACAAATTAACACCTACAAGGGGACTTCCCTATCCTTTTTGGAAGAAAACAGTTCGAGGAGAGAGGAGGCTGAAAGTTTCGACAGATGATCCGGTGCACCCTTTGTTTCGGAGCAATTTTCCAGGAAGAACGTTCGGTCCTGTAATGGTTGACTTTTGTCCGCAAGTTTGCTAGAATGTCTGTTAACTGGCACTTTCAATAGCCATTGTGATGGTAAACTGAATACAAAACCACGTGTATTGTGGAGGTTTGTTTGGGAGGTGTTGGATGTTGCTTGCCATGAGGTGGATTAAGATTTTATTAGCTGCTAGTAAGACATTGATGTGTGGCTGTTGTCCAAAGTATCGTGTCTACATCATTTACGCTCTTGACTGCAATGTATAATGTTGATGGGATTAAAGCTTATTACATAAACGCATTCACTTCATAAATTGACGTTGATTGCAACATAAAGAGTGTGTTTATCCTTCTTTGCCCTGGTGTTATGATATGTACCTTTACCTACACCATTAACTTTCAAAACATTGAATCTTGCTTCATCCTGTCACACAATTTAATGCAAATGGAATTGAAGTCATACGATACCTCGATAACAAAGTTCTTAGTGTGCAGGGCGCTTAATACAATCCCATACAAGGGAAGAATCAAAATAAGACTCATTAAAATAAAAAATATTCTAAAATAGATATGATAAATAAGGAATATCCTGAATCAAAATTGAACTAAACGCTTCAAAAAAATGTATCTTTTGCCCATTTAAGGAATATTGTGGTTGTTTAGGATTAGTTTGACCGATGAAACCTATTTTTTTGCAGAGCCTCCTTGCTGCAAACTGAAATGTGGTATTATTGTCCACCTCAACACTTCATTTAGTCTTCAAATCAGCCATCAGTGACAACCAATTGATTGAATGATAGAAATGTCAATCAATTTTAAATCTACAGAAATTTGACAATCATAATACGTTGTCTTTATCACCCTGGGCGCTGGTTTTTTGCATATGATTTCTGCGGAGAACACAGTACAAGATAAGCGAGCGGTGAGAGCTTTTCATTGGCTAACAATCGTTCAATCTTTTGCTGATTCTTAGAAACGATGCCGCTTCTGAAATATGCGCTTCTCCCCGCTGCAATACTCTCTGCTGAGAGTTGCTGAGAGACCAATCACAGAAGAGGGGAGTGAAAAAAGCTGTCGATCGTAAACGATCAACACAGCGCCCAGAGTGTTGAAGTCCATCAACATCTTCAGCCGATGGAAAAACGTTTAGCTCATTTGACGATGCTTTAGAGAGACACATTGACACGAATCAATTTACAAGCAGCTGAGACTATTCCCATGCATTTTGAGCAATCTTTTTACTCGACACCTAACTGCAGCTCGAACCGTTCGATTGCTGTGAAGTAAGCTCAGCGTAGTTCAGCTATATTAGTGTATCCTCGTAACTTCAAACAAGCGTAATCCTTCACATGAAACAAGCGTAGCTGCGCGATGATTTCCCACTAAGAAACAGCCTTCTCCTGCACCAAATTTCTTCAAACCGTTCCTCAATCGAAACTTGGAAGCAATATTCTTACTCAATCTTACTCCGTTTTACAAAATACCATGTGGCCGCCATGTTACTGTGTGAAAACAACTGCTGCTCCAGAAGCTGCTGGTACTATTGCCGGAAGTTTCTAATTAAAACTTCACATTCTACCTCGCTCGCTTGCGGTAGAAAAACTCACCCCAAAGCAGTTCTTTTGTAGTGGAAGCTCGTGAGGTTTGTGCTTCCCGGGAGGAGAAAGTTGTCTTCTACTACACTTGTTGTCTTTACTCTCTTTCGCTCTCCCTCTCCTCTTCTTGGCTACCAACCTTCGGGTACCACAACAGTGAATTTTGCGTTTGCGTTTGCCAAGGTGCATCGGAGCATTTCAATGCATATGCAAAGTGTTTTGTACTTATTTTCGTACGAGGTTTCCTCCCATTGCCGTGTGTATCCAATAAGCACAGCTGCTAAGAAAGTCTACCTTCAATTGTTTCTGAACCTTCCCACATGCGGTGAAGAGTTTTATACTTTCAGAAAATGCACCTCCTGCTGATTCATTGTGCCCTTACCATCCTTCATTGCATCTGACTCGCGTGCATAGTTTCGATGCAACATGTGCATGACGTGCATCGCGTGAAAAGAATAGCTCCCGGTGCATCTGAACTCAATAATTTAGCAATTTTGCACACGGAAAACTCCTTTTGAAAAGAGAAGAATAAGAAACGAGATTGAAAAAGAAACAACTTCCATGCCATCCTAGAACGTGACGTTGAACAACATCTCCAACCATGCCATAATTAAAACTCGATTCCGGCTAGCGAAAGTTTCTTCGCCAATGCCAGTGGAGTGATCGAAGCGCACAAAAAGCCTCCTATGGCTCCTTCTATCCTTCTCCCGTCTGCTTCAACGTATCGAAGGTTCTGCAAGTGGAAGAATCTATTAATTGAAGCTTCTTTGGGTTTTCTTTCAATGCTTCATTTGCTTCTTCTACCACCTTTTCAATCTGTTAGCTCGCATGTTTTGTTTTGTTTTGCGACAGATTATTTGTCGATTAACGTATTGGTAATGACGGTGAACGGGGACTTTAAGGTCGGCAAAATGAAGCACAGTTGCTTTATCTTCTCGTTCCTTCCTAACCACTCTCTTTTCATTGTAAAGTGACACAATTTCTGAAAATGCAATTCCTTGCAAAAGCTCAACTTCAGTGCAGTCGGCTAAAAGTCTGTCAATGCACACGAGCAAGCAATTGAACAGTTCTTTTTTTGTACCTCCTCGTTCCCGAGTTTCATTCAGTGCTAGCTGCTTTATCGAAAATCGAACACCGTCTCAACAACCGGTCGATGAAATGTAGTGATTAAGCGCCCTTATAAAAGATCCTGGCAGCAACTCGGAATGACGGAAAGGCAGTGCTGAGCGTGTACGGCGCGACATTAAATACACAACATCTCATTTTCTCGCTCAACCCTTTTCAGATCATTCCTCTCCATCTGAACGATGGGAAAGGCCGGTGTATCCCGGTGCAAAAGCAATACACTCAGCCAAACGACTTATAATGAAGCAGCTGCAAAAACGCCTCACTGAAGGCAAACTTTTTGGTTCTTTGCTGAGGGTATGTGTTTGTGCAATCAAATCTCAATTCAAAGGTCCTCCTTCTCCTCTTCTATTTCTGCTTCAACGCTTCGAACATGGGACAAAACAATAAACAGGACCGTTTAATGTCGCGAGCTTTCCTCCAGGGACGTTGCATCCTTCATTGCCATTGTGTTTGCATCAACAAATACAGGATCGTACACAGTGCAATCGATGGCTTCAAGTTTTGTTGAAAATGGCTTTACTTAGTTGAAAAGGTAAAGGAACGTCGACAATCGATGCTAAACTCCTGTTTCCTATAGCATCAAAGCACCATTTCCCAACCCGTTCTGGCTGTAAGATCACCCCGGCTTACCAACAACACAGTCATTTGAGCCGTATATCATCGGCTCTGTATAGTAATCTGCGAGTGCCGAGGATTGCAATTGTTTGTCCAACATTGTTGCTAAAGTGAAATTTTTCATCATTGCTCGCTTTTTGCTGCCATTTGTCGGTGACAAAACCTTTTAATTTTGGGCTCCTGGGCTGCAATCGAAGGTAGTGCGGGAAAGCAGTTGTCAGGCGACGAAATAAATTGGATTCTCGCATTGTTCCACGGATGCAGAGTCAAAGAAGAGATCGGGAGTGGCGCTACATCCGGTGTCGAATCCGGTTTAATGAAGATGAATCGAATACAAACCTAACAGTGCCACCGCAGTGGAACGCCGATATCAAATCAATAACTTTTCACACAAATCATGCAACCCGTTTCGTGGTCATTGCGGGATTGAGAAATGCAGGTGTAAACTTTTCTCAATGTGGCTGTAGCGGTAAAATGTCGAATTTTGTTGACATCCTGATGTAATGGATGGTGAAATAAACTCATGAATAATTGGAATTTTGCAAAACTACCACCGCTTGAGGCAGCTAACAAACGATCGCTAATTAGTTCTTCTTGGAAAAGAGAAAAAAATAACACAATCCTCTCATCTTCGTAGCTGGTACGATGAGGAGTTCATTTATTTATATAAAATATCCGTCAACGCATTTTGCTGAAGATTTATGTATCTACCAGAACGATGGACACAGGAAATTATTTTAGTTGAATCGTAATGATTCGCGTCCTCAACATTGTCAAAATTGAAAAGGTTGTTATTGGTAAGCGTCAGTGACCATGATGATCGTAAGGCTACAACGGACTGGCCAAATTTTAAGAATGGATCATGACGATGACGTATTGTCGAATAGATGTTGTTGCGTTAGCAACGTCCGGTGATATTTATTTTTCCCCGAAATTATTCATTCTTAACTTCACTTTATTGAGAATTCTATTAAAGCAGTACGTAACAGCGGTATTGTAAAGTTCTTGTAACGAAAGTGGTTAAAAAATTCCACTGCTTCTAGTTGCGTGGTGATGACGAGGAAAGAAAAAGTGCTTTACAAAATTCCCTTTTATGCTTTTCCACCATTGCAAATTCGCGGGCTTGCAATTTGCTCGTTCCTCATCATTAGTCGAGCAGTCCCACAGTCGAGCGGTAACGTGGGTCAAATGTCACCGCTTGACACTTGCGCTGGCATTCGATGTTTTCCCCTGTTATCAACAATAACAGACGTGATTATTGATAATAGTTTATTGAATGCTGATTTAGAGTCATAAAAGTCATTTACATAAAATAATGAAATGAATTTGTATTGAAAACGACTGCCAGCCACTAACTAAACTCTCAGTTGAACATTTATAATTGCGTTCAGCGAACTCGAATCGACCGTTCGACCTACATCAGACGGTGTTTGGTCCGTGAAATTAAAAACAGTTCTAAGAATGAGCATTTTTTTATATGATATTTTGTACACATTAGAAAGATCATTCCATTGCGTTGCTGCGAACAGCATTTGCGATAATCATAGCTTATTGTCTTACTAAATTTTCTTTCATCATCGAAAATAAAGCTTGTCCAAGCATTGTTTGCAGTGGAAGCAAACATCACTAAATCTGCATCCGATTTAAACGATGTGGAGTTAAACCGGATGTACAAAGGTGGATCAAACTCCGCGTGGATGCAGGAAACAGCGCATGTTTTATTGCGCCGTGCTGAGGCAAAAGATTAGACAAAAAGGCGTTTCGGAAAGGTTGCGTCCATGTAAGTGAACTTTTCTTCTGCTTTTTAAGTATCAGGCTGGCAACAAGCGTGTTGCTCGGATTATTGCAAACTTCCGGCTAACTCATTACCATGAGTTTCGTAGCCTCGCCAAACGCCCGTTTTCGGATCGGGGGAAAGTGGTCAAAGCCAATGAAAAATAACAAACTGTGTACCACTTGGGGGAGTATGCGTGTGTATGTGTGTGAGTAAGTGGTGTGCCACCAACGTGGTTGCCTATTAAAATAATGTATGTTCCTGGCTGGTGGTTGGTGGTTTACTGGTGCCATACGATCAGGCCCAGGCAGACGCAAGGTCACCAAGGCGTTAAATTGCTTCGTTAGGCAGAGTGAGCGTGTCTGTATGCGTCTGTGTGCATGGGAAGGTGTTCCCCAGCAAGACAAAGTGCAGCCAAACAGGGCACTCTTCGATGGTGTTTGTTTGGCACAGCGATGGGTCCGGAAAGCAGTTAGTTAGTACCATTTGCTCGCCGTGTTGCATACATTCTGGCGCTAAAGCTCGCAAAAGCGTAGGTTTTATACGAGATGAATTATTTATAGTGGTGCGCGTGTCTGTGCTGCATCGCTTTATTAAGAGAACACAGTTGTATGTGTGTTGTTCACAATCTCGCAAAAAGCTCTTCCCATTGCAGGTATTCAAATGGGCTGTGACGGTCTATGCAGGATGCGCTTTTCTTTCTTCGGCGATAAAATTACCAAGAACTACTAATACCACCACTGCTACTGCTCTTTTGTGAAAAGAGTAAAAGTTGCACTAGGTGACTCAGCATGAGATCGTGTGCTGTGGAACACGGTTACGCTGCGACACTCCGCACGGGGTGCAGTCAATTTCAACCGGTGTGTCTGAGTAACTTGGTCCGTCGTCATCGTCGTCGTGCGCTGGAAAGTTTTCCCATTTTACACCGTGTGTACTCTATCTAATTCCAATCAATTACATGCACCAGAGACCTTGCACTGGGGACGCATCGTTTTGGGTGGTTTTTGCGCCAGACACGTGCGCACGTTTCGTCTCTGTCGTTTTCTTGATGCAATGTCCCTTAGTTCCCTACATCCCAACTACTGTGAAGTCCACATCGTAATTGGGTGCCCAAACGACACGTTTGCAATGTTGTCCGTTCTCTTTTTTATTTAGTTGTGATAGGAAATGCCAACATTAGGTCTAGATGGAATACCCCTTTGCGGACAGTGATGATGTGTAGAACGAGAGAGAAAACGTTTTGCACGTTGGTAAGTCACCCGTTTTCACGCTATTCGGGAGCAACCGATCACAACTTCTTCATTGAATGAAGTTTTTACAAACAGTGTACATTTAAGACCAGAAAGAGAGGAATACATACAAGCAGTCTCATCAACGGATCACACTGGGTTAAAAGTTTGTCCAGCTAAGAGAGCATTTTTTGCCACTTTTATTTCCCATCCACAGCCTGTCCTTACGCCAGGTAGACGTTGACGAAAGTTTAAAAGTGCTGCATCAGGCGACGGTCATTCTGTTTGGCCTCCGTTCTCGGGTCGTGTTTAAAGTTTTCTCTAAAATGGTCAAAATTGAAGAGGATTTGGCTGGACATTTGACCGCGCTGCCTTTGTGTGCCGTTTGTTGCAGTACTTTAACGCACAGAGTTTGAAGTGTAGTTGCTGATGTTGTGCCAGTTGGATAATGGATACTTTATCCGGGGAATTAGGACACTAATTGTGCAGTTCGAAGACCGAGATTAGGAAGTTTGGTATGACGTTTTACGTGGAGGGCAAGAGCGTGTACTAATTTAATAATTCTACAAAGTTTTGAATTATTTATATAAACTTTAACAGTAACGTTACTGTTAACTGGGTCAAGTTATGCCGTTCTTTAAGGATTTGGAAGTTTGAGAGCTGGACGAACAGCGTCGAACTTGTAAAATCTAGATAACACTTGACTTTGAAGCATTGAAAATTTCGGATCTTGAAGTCATCATCCCCACTGATAGGTCGTCTAATGGTCGTTAAACTAATGGCCTAAAAGTTTTCGACCATTGCTGATTGTGTGTAATTGTTGTCGTTAGAATCAGTCTTGCTTGTTGTGTAAGCTCGAAATGGATGTGTGGTTTGTTGGGAAAGCAAATCAGGGAAGCTATGTTGATGTTCATCCACAAAGGACATTTAGAGCTGGTAAGCGATTGTTGGATAATCATTACCACGGCAGCTGTTGGTAACTGAGCTGAGTATCCGAAGGCATGTTGGAAGGTTCTGAAGCATTTGTGGGTAGCTTTGGTAATGATTCTGCAGACATTGCTGTGGTGAGAGATTGTAGAACAACCTAAACTCGAGGGACAGATAATAGATTCTAATGATAGTTGCCTCTCAAAAGTCTGGCTGTTGTACGCAATGCTGATAAAGTAACGAGTAAAGAACATTCTTCGATCCTGTTTTTTTAGCCATGATCGAGCTCTTCCTGCTTGCACCGATTTTGAAACTATTATTCCCCAATAATCCTTTGTCGATAGAACCGTACGAGATGTTTGCTGAAAAGAGGCCAAAGGCCATGATGTGTTGGTTCCAGATATGGTAGCCGTTGTTGATGGAACGAATCGACCGATGAAGGCTTTATGTAGGCATCGTTTCACAGAGGTCTAGTTTACAATGTACACATCGAACCTAAGGTGAGTGGGATTTGGGATCATCGGTTTATTGAACGTTCGATTTTGATCCCTTTTTCCACGGGACACAGGAAGGGATGGGTCTTGTTGCGAAATCACTGTACCATCACCTGACCCTTCTGATACAAGCTAGTAACAAAGTTGTGCAAGCATTACGTATTATCTGTCCGATAGGTGATGTTCTCGTTCGTAGCATCAAAATCATGTTTGTGAATAGTTGATTACACTTTGATGACGACGTGTCTCTGATAACGAGACACGGGTACGTTGAGGTGCCTCGATGGAGGTGCCCCTTCACACACACCGAACATGGCTTGTATTTCAAATCTGCTCAGCTTGTACCGTTGCGAGACACTTACAACTTTCCGTAAAACCCCGTCCGCTGGTATTGAATATCGATACGCTGGGGAGTTACGGATACGATTTTTAATTGATTGTTCCCCCAATCGGCATTCGAGGACGCGGATGCTCACGCTACTAACGTTTAATTCGTTTTCGGTTCCATGTGATTGGGTCGGAAAAGACATTGTACGGTCACAGACTAATTTCGGATGCTCTTTGAACGTTTAAGAGCGTTATCGTACGCGCAAGGGCGAATTACCAAGAACCCTTTGGAGTTTTTTGGAGTTGCGGCACTCACTGCCGGATGTTATTTTCACTTGATTGGGTCACAATATTGTGAAGGTTGTACCTTTTTGCGGAGACATCTTTCTAGATATATTATAGGAAGGGTTTGGATGGTCGATTCTGGCGCAACGATAAAATGCATCAAAGCGGAAAATAGGAAAAAGGTATTCTAGGGTAAAATGGTATCTTGAACCATAAGCCTAAGCATAGATGGAGCGTGAAATTTGCTCTATAAGGAGATGATGAAATGTCGTGTAAATGGAGCTACAATTTATTAAAAGCAATGTGATGTTGTTGTTGTGACGGCTCTATTCTGTGAAATATATTCTGGATTTCTTCGGTACCTTTTCGGTTGATTTTTCCATTTTACTTCACTTTCCTTACTCACAGATGATGAAGTAAAAAGGGAACATTTGGGCGTTTTTATCGCAAATTGATCAAGGGTTATCTTGTCTTTTGTGCTTAACGTTTCTTAGATGTAACAAAAGATCAAAAGCAAGGAGCTTACTGCTTAAAACACGACATAGGCGCCTAAAAGTATGCAATGTGTCGATATACTTCCATTATTAAGCAATATATTTCTTAAATGCCTTCTCTTAGCTTAACTCTATGAATTATAATAAGTTTTGGCACTTCGGGAAGTTCAAAGCACAAGAATTTGGGGAAGCTTTCTACTTTGCACTTTCAATGCAACACGCAACGAAAGCAGCAACGCCTGAAAGTATGCAATCATGCGTAGCACATTATTTATGCAGCAAATTACACTGGAACGAGACTGAGCGACAAAAGACTGGAAAGGATTACATTACTTAAATGATTGAGCTTGTTTCTCTTTCCCCAGAATTTCTGATCCATTTCTATCCTAACCACTCTCCTGCTTATTATTCCCCAGTGGACAGATCTTTCCGCATGGCTACCGTTTGATATTTGCCGGCTGAAAATGCTTGTTTTAATTAGTGGACAGGGGTAAGAAACAGGACGCAAAATATCAAATCATCCTGCAAAAGGATATTCGGTATACCGACCTTTATCGTTCAATGTCACTGTGCCTCGTTCGATGAAATGGGATGGTTTTAATTAAATTTTATAGTATCTCTGCTACGTATTTGGTTTATGTGGTTTCGTTTTGGAATCGCTTACGTCCCTCCAAACGGGGAAGGAAGGCCCGGGTGTTCCCCGAATGTAATGAGATTATGCGTTTTTGTAATGATTGTCATTTTGTTAAACCCCTAGAGTGGAGAGAGACACACATTCAGAGGGAGTTAGAGCTACAACGAGTATCTGCAAAGTTGTGTATCCGCATCTTTAATCTGTACAGAATTGCTGCAACCTCCGGGGGAAGTTTTTAAATGAACAAACTTCCGCTCCTCTGTACAGTCCTAACTTAACCTGCTTGTGTCCTTCCCGTTTAATTTCCATCCTAAAGCTCGTGACTAATCTTCTACGGAAAGTGCTGCTATCCGTCGTCCGGAGACTGGCTGCATTAGTGTTCGAGTTAGCTTTTGGTGCCATGTTTCAACCGCGTTCGGTGTTGGTACCCTGGCACAAGATGGTACCCTGTAGGCTTCTCTTATCCCACTCTCAAAAAAGGATTAACTGAGAGCAAACGGTCAAGGATGTTTGGCCAGGGATTTATGTTTGCGTCCGGTGTGGTTGCAGCTGCTTAGCTCCCGGGACATTATGCAGAAACTGGGAACGACTGCACTGAACCCGATTATGCAGATTTCGGTTCACGGTTTCATCGTTTGCGAATAGCACAAAAATCCGATGCAACCAGCAATGCGATAACTGACGGGATGAAAAACGGCGCTCGGTTTGTGGTATTTGCGTACCATCCATATCAATTGGCTATCTTTTGGTTGGAATGACCGTTTGCTCGATGTGGTTAGATGCCTTTCGGTGGTTTTCATCAGCAAATAGACGGGAGATAGAGTGCAAATGAGTTGTTGCAACGGCAGGAGGTCCAGTTGATGATTAGTCCTAGGAAAATGGTCCCAGAACCGAGCACTTGGACAGTAAAACACTGGCTCGGATGAAGGGTGATCACTCGTTTGGGAAGCCAGTTTACTGCTGGGGATGAACCAGCCTGGCACAAACATATAAGTGTGTGTCTAAATTGGATTATAAACTATTTTTTACACGGGGGCGTGTTAACTTGGTCATTGCCGATGGGATAGAGTGACGTCCTAATATTCTGTTCCATTTGGTCACGTTTTGTTTGCTGCAGCATCAACCGCTCGAACGTTACTGCATAGACACTCAAATTGAAAGTTATCGAACACAATCTACCTTCACCGAGGCATCCATTCGAATGAAGGAGAAGCCAGTCGTTGGTTGACTGGTGCTGTTTGACCGGATGTCAAAAATCGCCCAGGCAGTGCCCAGGCAATCGTTACAAGCGCCAGTACGAACGGATGTAGTTTTTCTTCCTTACTTCCATCACGTTGCAGCCTTTTCGATTTGCCATCGTTGTGACTAATGGCATCCAATGCTTGTCCTGGACGACGAAGGGTGGTTGTTCCGGTTATGGGGGAAAGCCGGAACTAACGTTTGAGCTGAATTGTTCTCTCGTTTACTTCCGGTTGTTTGCAGTAGTTTGTAGTGTATAGGGATATAAAAGCAAGCCCAATCCTTTGCTGAGAGTTTTGGAAAAGATCGATAAAATGATTCGTTGTAAATTGAAACAAAATGAATGAGAGATTGAAAATTTTGCATTTTGTTTGACAATATCTGTGGGTAATTGAATTTAGAAATAAAGGGAGGGAAATTGATTTAAAATTACTTACAATTCTAAACCAAATTTGAGTTTTTAAGTATAACAATAATTGATTACATTCGATTGCGTATCGAAAAACGCTTCAAAGGGTGTTCCAATTTATTACATCAAATACAGCTTGATAACCCATTTTACAGTCAATTGAACGATCGATCAAAATGATATCAATGTTTTTCGTCAAACTTAACGTCTCGATCGTTGTTCCAGCTCCTGTCCGTCCGTCGAAGCAAAATAGACTCATTAAACGCTTCATTTCCATTCTGTTTGGTCCACTGGTCCGTCCGGATGTTCCATCAAAACAGCAATGGCACAGAGTTTACGTGTTACTTTATGAGCAGCCGTTAAACAAACATTTAAAATTAAATTGATTGATTGGCGAATTAAATTGATTGACCGATTGATGTTGTTCGTTCGTGAGGTGTGTTTCCGCGTTGTTTCCGGTCCGGTTGTATGTTTGTTTAATATAAAGCACACAAACAGAAACATTCATGATGATTTGATTGGATCAACCAACGTTCATTGAATGCAAAATCATGCATTAAATGGGATGTGTTGTTCCGGGTATTGTAAATCGAAATGACTAGCTGTACGTGATTCAGACGAATTAGAATACAGTTAAGAAAATTCCAATAAAGGAGATGGATTAAGGGCTTCATTAAGTGTTTAAGTATATAATTTTTACAGCGAAAATTCTGCTAAAAATGCATCAAGAGCTTTAATTCATGATATTTTCCTATTTGTGAAAAGGGTACTCTTATCAATTTTCCACTTCGATTAGCTGCCCTTGCCAAAGGATCCTTCTAATGCATCGATAGCATCCCGCCGTAAATCATCAGTTTTTAAAGCCCCAAAAACCGGAAAAGAAGGGTCATTCATTTCTTCATCCATTTCGCTGCTCATTGAGATGTGCTCTCCTCCATGTTTGTGTTTTCAATGTCCCCCAAAACCATCTAACTTTCATTCTATTCTTTTTCATTCCTCACTGTCCTCACACACCGAATGGCACCGTTCGTACACGTCTGTTTCCCGCTCGGAGATGATACTGACCGCGGCCAAAACGATAGCGACACTATACAAGCATGCCGTGCTCGACTACGAACTTACCGTGACGTCTCAGGTGGATTCGGCAGTGGGAGCAGCGACCGGATCATCCACTACCGGCGGCGATGGCGGGGACGGCACATCCCAACCGTCGGAATAAGAATTAATGTTCACCATCATTAGGGCTTGTCACTGTAATCACTACTGAGCTGGTGCTGCCCTCTGCGGATCTGTGAGCTGCAGTTGGATGGATAAATGAATGGAGAGTAGATAGTGTGTGGAAGCTTGGCGTGACGATCGTAGTCCAAGATATTGTAAAAGAAGGGATTTTGTGAAGGTTGGAGTGGTGACGAGCTGCACGGTCGTTCCACACAAGATGATTGTGGAAAAGGTCAGCATTTCGAGGAGCTTTGGAGTGTTGCTCTTCACCTTATTTACAGACCCATATCGAGAAAGACAGAGATAGAGCATAATGGAAAAAGTATCGACCAACAATCCGATGGGAAGTGAACAGCAGCAAGAAAGGAGTGAAAAAGCACATATAAGTTTTAATGTTCGTTTGGATGGCGCCCGTTACGTGACGGTGTAGAATAAGAGAATCCTTTTTTTATTGTTTTCACCCTCCTTCCGAGACACCAAGGTTCCCTTTTGCCCGAGTTGCTAATGGGAAAATCGGCATGATTTTCAATTTATTGATTCAACCCATGAGATTTAACCGACCGACCCGGATCACAGAAGAATCGCCCGGCATTGCCTTCTGAACAGGATCGCGTGAATCTCGTACGCTCGAAAGGAGTGAGAGAGAGAGGGAGAGAGAGAGATAATTTCTTGAAGGTGTCGAGCGTGCGCTTATCAACATTATACGACCATAGTTTATTATATAGCACTCGTTGAAACTGTAAGCCTATTATCGTAATAATCACCAGTAATAAAACGCAAACTGTAAGCAGCTTTCTTAACAAAATGGAACGAAATGGAACTGAACTGGCCGCAAGGAGAGGTCACTGTTTATCTTAATTCGCTTTTTATATGTCCGACTGCAGTGTCGACCTGGTGTAGGAGTGTTTTCAGTCGCAAATTAACGAAGTGGACGGTAGAAAATCTGCATTTCTTGTTCAACTTACATCGTTGTGGTGTTTTTGAGTTGCCCGACAGAACTGTTGAAGATGGGACGTATATTTGTACGGTGTCAACGTTTTCCGAAAATCTCATTCTTTCTCGACCTGTCTGTCTGTTTGGTCTGAATGTTAAGCTCGTAAAGCATTGAGACGCGAACGAGGTAAGGTGTTTCAACCAGTACCAAACTTTGGAATGGAAATTAAATTATAAATTCTATGCTTGCAGATTTGAAGGCCAATGTGTGTGCGAGTCTTCTATTCTCTTTCTCTCCCTCCAATAGACTACGCAACCACAAGAAGCAGGAACGTTTTTGCAAAAAAAAGTAAAACAAATCGTTGGGCGACTAATGCCTGAACACTAGCATTTTGTGGTTTTGAGAGGAAAATACTTAGCTTAGTTGAATTCTAGGATGTAGCGTGTACAGCAGGTGTAAATTAGCGCTATTTTTTACATGTATCTCGATGTACATGGTGCATCCATATGGTGCATTTGCATAATTAAATGTATGTGTAATGTATGCTTTGTGCTACTTTTGATGAATTTAATTGAATTGCATCTGTTTGAAGCGTTTTGCACAATGAAATACTCTTTCCGGTATTGTATCAACTGTTTACATTACGGACTAGATCCTCCGATCCTGGTTTCTCATGCCATAGAAGGACCAGTTGGCCATCCCTACCCACGTAAGTCTCGATGCTAATTACAATTATCTGCATTTTAAAAGATGTTATTAAAATTAAAGTGAGCTACAAACAACACGAATCCGCCAGTTAGTTATCCGCAGCATTCGTCTTCACGCTTGAACAGCTTTATTAAAATGAAAACCTTGAATTAGCAGCCAAAGGCCAATTGGTACAAGGAACGAAATGCAATACTTTCCCATTCGGCAAACATGCACTCAAATTGAAAGTGTGATTAAATGAAACACGAAACCACACAGACATAAATAAGAAAATTTAAAAAGTCTCATCCTGTTTTTATTACGCTGGTTCGAATTAATTGCATTTTTATTCATTCTCTCTTTGACCCCCTCATCGTGCCAATGCTTCAAACAGGCATATGAACGCGTATCGGTTACGGAAATAATTATCCCCATTTGTTTGTGTTTGTCCTGTGTCTAGTTAATGTGTGAAAGGTACACATTAAAAAATGCTCTTTTTAAAGTACAACCAAATCAGACAACTGGCACGAATGTGGTTTGCATTCTGGATGAGGGATTTTCATCCAACATTAACACACAAGTTGACCATAAAGAGGAGGAAAACCGACCACAGATTTACCTCTGTTTTGTACGGCTAACAATAATAACCTTCAAACAGGCGCAAATGAAAACGAACCACCGGAATGCATTTTGATAAAGCACAAAAGGAGCATCATTTCGATTTGATTTACCCAACCCTACCAAAGCAAACCTTTATAGCCAACAACACATAATGCAATTTATGCAATTACCAACCATTTTTCGCTCTATTCGCATAATGAAAGTAAAGCCCTTTTCAACACCAAGAAAGTTAAGCTACACACAGACGATGGTATTACCCCCACAAAGCGTTACAAACTACAACTGGATGGTGGTTGGTTAATATTTTTAATAGTTTTCTGATTTATCGCCCATTTGCCACGATTCTCATTCGTTCATTTCTTTTACACTCTGCTTGATAATCCGATTAAGCAGAATAGTGGAAAAGCGCTAAACAGTAGTAAAGAAAAGCTACAATGAATTCATTCCGGCTAAAAGGAAAGAGTGGTTTCATTGAGTTGGATAGGGAGTAAAGGAAACATATTAAACTATCGTCCATACAGCGGATAAGGCGTCTATTCATTTGTAGAGCAGAGCAGAATTCTGCTTAGGATTAAGTAGTAAAATGGACGAATGGGTATGGGAATATCCTACTGAAAAGAAAACCATTTGAACGGGAAATGGGCACTGTTTTGTAATTAAACTTTTATCTTAAGATCATGGGGAGAACATTCGAATACGTTTGCTTTTTGCAGTTTATGCTCAAGTGGTTTACCTACCTTACGCTCAAATTTTCTCTATTCTTGTGATACGTAAATTATCAAAATACAATTGACTTTACTTCGAAATTATTTTATTTCACCGCCTTGAATGCACAATAATTTTAACAAAGCTCTTTTCTCCGATTATCCTATCCTGTCTTGTCTTGTTGGTCAGGGATGATTTCTACAATGAATTTCTTCACCATCATCACCGACAGTTGTTGGTCCACGCGTGGATTTTCAGGAAAAATGCTGTTGATGCAATACTGGGCATTATTAAACTCAGCGGCAAACTCCACTGGCTGGGCGGCAATGCTAACCGCTTGAGCGGGGAGCCCACTATGAAAAGGAAAGATTAAAAATATCCATGAAACCTTTTACATATGTAACACATTACACAAACATTATTAAAAAAGAAACACTCACACAATGGTAGCCTTGACAAAAACTGTCTGAAATGTTTCCAGTATCGGGCGAACACTGTCGTATTTGTCATTGCCCTGGACGCAGTTAGCGAGTAGGGCGGTCGAACGGTACCATTCAGGATGTGCACGTTGATCGTGGAAGGATCGGCGTTCGATGGGGAGCAGACGTACTTCCCGCTGTCGGTGGTACGGGCGCGCTGTATTAGCAGGTACGATGTCGTCAATTCACCCTTCTCCGTTATGACCGACACACCGCCCCGGGGTGAATCGTAGTTGATCTCCTACAAAAAAAAAAAAAATGTGAAGTGAGAAATGAGGAAAAATCACTCGAAATGGTATAAATAGAATTTGCTCTTGGACCAAGAAAAAAGCACCCGATCAATTGACATTGACACTCTTCATTCGATCCACTCATTTTTATTGATTTTTAAGAACGAAGCAGTGAAGAGCTATTTGCTTTGAAGCGCATATTTAACGGGAACGTGACCGACCAACCATTTTCATTTTCAACATAATGAAGGAAAACAAAATGGTTAAAGCAAGCAATATCATATACTGTTTTGAGTTATTTGTTCCGAAGAATGATCCCACGCTTTTTCATTTGGCGCATTATAGAGGATTTGAATTTTGCCTCTGTTTTTATGTCAGTCAACATATTCGTAAATGCCCCTTATATTGATTTCATAGGAACAGTGAAGCTTAAGGATGTTTTCTAAGGGATTTGGAATGAGATTTTATTTACGTTAATTAGATAAGCTTACTCAGAGAATTTGTTTTTTTTTTGAGAAAATAACGAATTATTATTAAAACATCCTTAAAAATAATTAAGATTTTGTAACAATTTAATAAAGTATTTAAATGTAAGGTTAGTTTAAGTCATAAACAAGTGTTGAATAAATGTATGAACGAGTCAAATCAAGAGAATATTTTATTCCTTAAAAATGAATAAATAGTGCAGAACAGATTATGTTTTAAAATTATAATACAGTATCGGACAAATCAATAGGACCACTTAATAATGTTTTATTCACTTATCACATTTCATTACCTAAAGTCAATCAATATTTACCAAATTTTCATGAAAGCATTTTTCGGATGTTGGCTTAAAGTCTGCTTTGAAAGTTTGTTGATAAGTTAACAAACAAAAAAGTTATTATAAGAAATGTGAAAAAAACCCCAAAAATCATGCGACAAAATAATAGGACCAGTATAGAAAATTCTATTATTTTAACCATTTATCATTATTAAATGATAAATCCGGCTTTTAATTCGCAATGTGGCCTGCCCGTACATTTGAAAAACTAAAGAAAATAACAAAACAGCCTTATCCTGGGCTAACTTGGTAGCATTTAATATTTGGTAGCATGCCCATTGTTCCGGATGACAGCTCGCATCCTTTTAGGCATGGATTCCACCAAACTTTTGCAAGTCGATGGCGGAATGCTGTACCAAGCATTCTCTATTTGCTTCCACAGTTTCTCTTTAGTTCGAGAACCTGCCGGTGGAAGCTTAGCTTTAACAATCTTCCACAGGTTCTCGATTGGATTCAGGTCAGGTGATTGTGCAGGCCAATTCATGACGTCAATTTTTTGATCAACAAACCATTTTTTAACCGCTTTTGCGGTATGTTTTGGATGGTTGTCATGCATGAATTTCAATGGCATCTCCCACTCTGCATGAGGCAGCATGACAGTTTGGATGATGTTTAAGTATCGGTGTTGGTCCATGATATCTTTTATACAAAAGATAGGACCGACACCGTACCAAGAGAAACATGCCCAAACCATTATGTTGCCTCCGCCGTGCTTCACGGTTTTTAAAGTGTACTGTGGCCGGTAGGCGGTATTCTTTGGACGACGCACAAAGCGTTTCCCATCCGAACCTACCAAGTTCACTTTGGACTCGTCCGACCACAGTACATTTCGCCACTTGTTCAGGTTTTCACCTGCCCAGTCGTAGTGCTCTCGAGCAAACTGCAACCGGGCTTGAACGTGGCACCGTCGAAGCAACGGAACTTTGCGGGGATTCCGGCCGACCAGGTTGTTTTCAAATAGGCGACGCTGCACTGTCCGATCACTTACGGAAAGTTGCAGCTCGTCCCTAATTGCCCTGGCCGACTTGAAAGGATCAGCCTTGCACAATCGCGTTATCCGAGCATCATCCCTAGCGGATGTCTTGCGTGGGCGACCCGTTGGTATTTTCGTGGGCGTGCTATGCAGCGCGTTATACACGAATGTTTTGGATCGGCCAAGTATTTCCGCGATTTTACGCTGGGAGTACCCAGCAGCGGACAAACGTTTGATATCTAAACGCTGTTGTTGTGTGGAGTGTGCACTACGGCCCATCGTTGGAATTCCTTCAATCAAGCGCTTGAAGTAGTGCACCCAAAAATACACGAGCTAATGGATCGTGTGAAGTGTTCTAGGCAACGGCTTAGAACACAGTGTAAGCGATCCAGCGCTGTGACGCGCTTTTATACCCGTAGACGAAGGTACTCACCACTATTTCGTCTCTCAGTGCAAAGGGAGCTCAAAACCCTTAAGCGAGTGCCGTAATATTCTCGCATTAGTAAATTAGAGCATGTTAATTAAAGACACAACGAATTGGCACTGCGCTAAGCGTTTCTACAAAAAAAAATGAATACGCATTAGTTCACTAATTTAAGTTAAGTTATCCGACAACTCAATAACATCAAATACTGTATTTTAACAATAATAAATGATAATTATTTTAAAATTTTCTGAACTGGTCCTATTATTTTGGCGCATGATTATTAGGTTATTTTTACATTTCTTATCATAACTTTTTTGTTTGTTAACTTTTTACCAAACTTTAAAAACATTCTTAAACTAAACATTCTAATAAAGCTTTCATGAAAGTTTGGTAAAGATAAATTCACTTTAAAACATGAAATATGATAAGTGAATAATAAATTGATAAGTGGTCCTATCAATTTGTCCGACACTGTATATGTTATCATTATTTCATCAATTGGTTTCAACCTTGTAATGGGTTTTTGAAGTATCAAAATCAAGGAATTGATATTTTTATATCTTAAGAGATATACACATATTTGTCATTTTGACTAGCTTGTTTTACTTGTCAGCTTGTTTTTAATTTTATACAACCTTATTGTTAATTGTTATTGTTATTCATGATGTTATGTTGAATACTACCGACACCTCTGTTTATTTATTTACAAAAAGATTTTACATAGCTAGATTTATAATTCACCCTGCCAGATAACAGATATTTCATTCAGGACACAAAAAACATCATCTCTTCAAATAAGTTCAAATACATCCCCCTTCCTAACGTGACATCAAAATGGATAACGTTTGAACCTTAAGCTTGCGAACATGTTCCCACATTAATTCAAGTCATAATCCAACGCACCATAAAGAAAGAAAACCTCATCCCCAGAAACACTAACACATCTGCTCTCCGCTTACCTGATTGTTGTGGGTCCAAAATATGGTTGAAGGAGGCTCGGGCGAGTTCCGTACTATGCAGGTTAAATTTACAGTTGAGCCCGTGTTGACGTACAGATCCGGCACACCAACGATCGTGGTGATTGGTTCTGCAGATGGAGATGGAGTAATAGGGACACGTGGAAAGAAGAAAACAAGTGTCTGTTAAAATGGAAATAAACCTATACCCCAGAAAAACGAAACACTCAAAGGCCTTTGAGAGAGAGTGAACGAGCAATACGTATCCTAAACGGGTATTAAACCAGTATCAGCCCGGTGCATTTAGTCCGGCTGGACACTTACCTACGACGGCGAGGAACATTGAGTGCCCGACCGGTGGCGTAGAGGAGATCTGGCACTCATACACGCCCGTGTCCCGCTTCTGGGGGTATCTAATCTGAAAGAACAACGAACCAACGGGTATTAGCTGTCAGTGGGAGATAGACAGACGCAAAAGAGGTGGAAAAATAGAGTGGACAAAAAAGAGAGTTCAACACTCCACGGACGGAATCTCCTGAGAGCTTGCGTATTCGTGCGTGTGCACATGGATCTACTTCCAACGCCCACCAGCACATGATCGATGGCCCGAATAGGCCATATAGAGTGTCAATAGAGGAAGAGTGGGTTCATTTTTTATCGCATTTCATATAGTTTGCTGACTCATCGTTTGTGCTTTTCCCCAAGCTCTCAAAAGGCTCATCGAGAAGGAGGGACAGAGTGATAGGAGTTGCACTAAATAAAAAAAAAAAACACACATCGAGTGACGCAATGGGATAGCAGAGGAATAAGGGGGCTTACTTGTAGCGACCAGTCGTCTGTCTGGGGATTATGTACAGCCTGGAAACGTTGGTCAGACGTATAGGTGAATCTACCTACGGTTAACAGATGAATGTCACGATGCCGCACCCAGGACACCTGCAGAGGACGAACGATCCGCACAGGGGGACGTTGCACGTTGTGTTGTGATATATGAACAGGTGTAGCACACACACAGAGGACAAAGAGAAACAAATAAAAACACATGGTTAGAATTTATCCGAACGGAAGCAACTCGAGCCCGAAAGCAAAAAAGGACACAAAAACGGGCAAAACGCGTTCTTTTGGGTAGGAAAAAACAAGTACAGAAGCAATACACAGCACCATTGAAATTGAAATTTACCGTTTTGTTGCCGATGTTCTTCACCCGGCAGTTGAGATAGGCCGTCTTCCCGACCAGCGCTGTAATGTTCTTCGAGGCGGACAAATCAAAGTGTGGCCCACGGTCGAGCGGCGTCCGGAGCAGATTACTCTCGTCCGAGTCGTAAATTTCGTTCTCACTCGTCTCCGCATGCTGATGGTGATGCTGCTGGTGCTGATGAAAGCCAAGGTGCAGATTGCCAAGGTACGGCGGTGTCCGGTTGCGTATCGGAGGACGCGTTACCGGTGAACTGCTGCGATCATCACTCAGCTCCAGGAGGAACTGTTCCTCCGAAAACGTTTGCAGTGACTTTGTAATTCCTTCCGAGTTGGTGTTGTGGGATGGGAGTTTTCAATCGATGACCACAGATCCGGTGGCAATGGGAGAAAGTAGAGAAAAGATACAAACTAGAGGTGGCAGTTGGAAGCTGTCGAACACAGGAAATCGAAACGTCAGAAGGTCGGGATGATAAATGAAAAACACTGTTTCCTTCACGATTTTGGGATGATTATAATTGAAATTTGTATATTTTGTTGTTTTCATTAATAAAGTTTTTACCCACTTTCTTATGAAGGAAGACATATTACAGATTTGCAGAGAGCTTCAAGTGTCAAAAGCTCACTAGAAATTGAAGTAAGTTCAAGTATTGAAGGAAAATTATAATTTTGAAATAACATATACCATGGAAGCTCAATATTATAGTAAAAAAACATTTACAAATGAATCAAATTGTAAAATGTTATAACAAGCTTTATCTATTCAGACTTAATAATTTTCATCTAAGCAGGAGTTCAGATTATTTGTTTTGCAAGTAAAAACAAAACGGTTACAATCATTTAGCTTTGATGTAATTTATTATTGGGATTTCACTTTCTATTAAACGTTCTTATTGACAAATAATAAAAGCACTTATTATTCCTTATTAAATTTATTTTTTTATTTAAAGGCTAAATATAACTACAATATCAATAATTGCTAGAATGACCATTACCTGAAACAATCACAACCATCATCTTCAGTGAGAAAACTCATCGTACCCATACGAACTTCATGGACTTCCAGTAGGTTGAAGTTACCTCAAGCAAACAAGCTTAAATATACATAATCTACGCTACAGTATCTCTCTCTTCATAAGATCGACTGTGACTGTCTTGCCCTTGAAGGATAATATCAATGTTCTAAGCTCACCAAAAGCAAGAAAGTCACTTCAATTGACCATGACGGTCAAAGGAAAAGCCTTTCTGTTCCCTTGGATTGAGCTGCATCCAGCCACTGTGAAGCTTTGGGTTCATCGCCCTGGAGCGTAAATTAATTTATCGTTGTTATCAATCTTGCTCTAACACTCATAGCCGTTGCGGTTTAATGCGGCTCTATTGCTTCGAGCACGGTAAGCCTCCTTGGGCACACAAATACAGCAAAACAGCAAACACCAGCAAAGCCAATCAAAAGTGACAGCTCTGCTAGGCAGGTGTGAGATGTTATCACATGGGAAAAGATACATAAATCAACTGTCGCCACATAATCTTTCAGTGATGTTGGCGATTGTGATGTGATTGCGTTGAAGTGCAACTGGATATCGTTGGTAGAGGAGGGCGGGTTAGTGTGAATGTTTGAATGTTTAACGAAACGCTTTTGACAGCTTTTGTGCTTTTGTGGACGTTTGATCTACAATAACAGTTTTTGGGAAAGTGCAACGATAGCATCGGTACGATTGGTACATTCCGAACATCAAACGAAATTATAGTTAAAGTTACTGCAAAACAGATTCCGATGATTAAGGGAAACTGATAACGGATAAAGTTTTAATTGCAATTTGTGTTGATTTCCAGTTGTTTAGAAAAATAGACTTCAAAGTCATAACTCAGGACAATCAGTGTGATACGCCTCACCGGTTAAGCCTTCAGGAGAAAAGAGCTGATAAGATGCTTGAAAAATATACATTTTCATTATCAAGTAAAACATTGAAATTCATCTTAGTTTAACTGATTAGCAAAGCCCTGGGGGCGTTTTGTTTTTACCTTGTAACAAACTCGTTTCGTCTATTCCATAATTCCAGCCCATTACGTTAATTCCGATGGACTGCCACAATTATTCCAAATTGATTGGTAACGATTATAAGCGTATAATTAAGCTCTTTTGCCTGTGATTTGACAGCGTGATTGTGTCCTGTGACTGGGTATAAACCCTCATAGAGGCACACAGACATATTTTCCTATCGATTATCATTTCCGGAAAAAGCCGATTCCCATCTGGTTTTGTGGAATCGGTCCGAAGCGAAAAACAGTCAATCCATGCTGCTGAGAGGTGCAGAAAGTATGGTAGTGGGAAATGTTGATCTTAAATCTGGCACACTTCCCCAGTGGATACGCAGCTGGTACACATAGAGACTGGAAGCTTCACAGAATGGCAACTGAGCAACGTGATTGGAATCTGTCAAGGGAACGCACACAGTTAATTAACGGAAAACACTCTCACCGCCAGGCACGTCAGGAGAACGGGAGTGACGGAGTATCATACAGCTGTGACACATAGCAATCGACCGCTGGGTGGATTTATTGATGCGGTGTGAGTGCTGATTATGATTAAAGGGAAAACAGAACAAGTCGTAGATTGGGGTGGATCGATTTTTGCGAAATGCGACGTGCAGCTATTCTCAGTAGGTAACATACATTTAAATGGAATTCAGACTCAGCTGCAGGGTTGATGCAATTTTTG
Source organism: Anopheles gambiae (assembly GCF_943734735.2). Classification (NCBI taxonomy): domain Eukaryota; kingdom Metazoa; phylum Arthropoda; class Insecta; order Diptera; family Culicidae; genus Anopheles; species Anopheles gambiae. The sequence goes on from NC_064602.1 coordinate 29,366,884, forward strand.
GGTTTTTTAATTGAAACTAATGAAAGGTTACACGATGAAACAAGAGCTGCGGTTGAAGTTCCGACATAGTATCAGAGGTCCTTGTCATTTTCTTGTCAATAAAATGCAGACATAAATAGTGGAAAATGCTTAGAATTCTATGAGATTGCTATAAGTAATGAAATTTTAAAACAGATTGCTTACATTCAGGCTCATAACTTCGCCCGAATGACTGATTCTAATAAAAATAAAACACATCATTTAAGTTTATTGATTTACTTTGAAAGCTTCCTTATCATCTTGGTTATCAATTTACCGTGTTTACAGATTGCAAATGAGAAACAGATGTTGTACAGTAATGGTATTACGCTGGCATGCACACCAAACCATTGTTCAACTAAACCGACCCCACCATGAGGTACAAAACCATAGATTAATATTCATACATTTTCAGTTCCACAAAAAAGGGTTCTCTCATACTGATTCTATTGTTGGGAAGCTTTCTGGCACTTTTACGCGAAACATCTTGCACTGCCGTGCATGCGTACGAGCCATTAAAAGCTGCCCTCTACCTCTACTGGAACTATGCAGCATTATTTTAAACACACCCTTCTTGCCGCACTTGAACACGAACAAAGCAGATAACAGATAAAAGGATTACAATTGGGACTTCATAAAGTACTGTCTCGACCTTAAATATCCTCCTTCGAAACCGTAAAGGCCTGTTACTCTGGCTTTCCAGCCAAAGGGACTCCGGTTCCGGTTAGCGTGTCGGTATTCCATCTCCGGTGATCCTTTTTGCTTGGAGGTTTCATTCTTTTTTCCTTCCTAAGTTGACTTCCTACACTCGCGTAATCTTACCGCAATATTTCGAGCGAGGGTCCACCAAACCAAAAACCCTCGGTGCACATACTCGCATTCGACTCCGGAAAGGTCTCTTCGAGGCGAAATATGTACGCATCAACCTTCCTAGAGCAGCTGTAAGGCAGGATCCTGCTCGGTGTATAAAAAGGGTCACAATTTCTTAGATTTTCTGACTGGTGCGGAGTTCATGAATATTCCTTGTGCCATTGTTGAACTGGTGAGGGTTTTTTGTCTGTTCTCAAATACACCGAATTGGATATCTCTGCACAATGTTCGTTAAAAACAAGACAAATGGTTCCATGATCGTGTACCGCACCGAAAAAAGGGATAAAATAAGTAAGCTTTTTTTTGCCGTTCTTTATAACCATCGGCATTCTCGCTTATACAGCATATCCTTCGCATGCATTAAATGCGCGTGTAATGTGTTTTATCTCATTAATTCACAATTTATAGGCTCTACAACAATGGGATTTATCGGCTAGCATGAATCCCGAGTTATTCTTTCTAATTTAATTGGAAAGGATAAGATACAACCATTTACAAAAATCTGTCCATAATTTCCACACATTCCAATGCTATTGCTGAAACTGCAAGAATAAACTACAGTGGCCGGCAGAATAAAGTGGCTACTACTTAAATTTTTTTGATTTTTTACATTTTTTCCGTGAAAAATGAAGTTTTTGTACTGCTTTATTTTTTAAAACATTGTTCGTGATATGCTTAAGAATGCGGAGTACCATAGCATGACAAAAATGAGAAGTTTGAAAAATAATTTTTCCAAAATTGATCAAAAACACTGTGCCAAAATAAAGTGCCCGCTTTATTCATTCTACAAAAAATATTATTCTGAACAAATATAACAGCAAACTTATAATTTATACGCGTTCCTCTCGCATTCTTTACATGTTCGAGGATCGTTGGCGTATTTTTTTCTAATTTTTAAAAGTTTATCAAGTTCTGCATCTAGTTTTTGCATCTGGTTCTTCTCAAGCGTTATCAAGAACTTTAAATTTAAATTTATTTGTGTGTGACACCAGTTTTATCCACCTTCGCACATAGAATCCGTCACAAATTCTCGATGGAACAAAAATTTAGACTTCATGGAGGACATGCAGTTTTATACGATACTAGTTGAGAAATGATTTTGTATTGACTGTGTGTGTTGAGATGTTAGCCGGTAGGAACATGTTTTTAGTTTTCAAACCCCACCTTTTTTAAAGAAATATCGCAAAGTAGTGATGAAGAATGTTAAAAAAGGTATCAGCCATAGTTGTACTTTCGATTCACACCAGTTTTCCTGCTACTCCTAAAGAGAAACACCCCCTAGCTATCACATTGCAATTTTCGTAATTTACTGCCCGTTAGATGTAGCGTCCTTCACGTTCCTCGCCCGAGCTACAGCAAGACTAACAAAGCCAATTGGCTTCAATATGATCAAGAACCTGCAGATATATCGTTAGATTGATGAAAAACTGGTATTTGGACAGATGAGTCCGAATTAGAACTGATGTTCAAAAATAAGTAGACGCGATCCAACAAACCAATGTGTATGAAGAGTGCAATGTAATGACCAGGGAGGGGATTTCTATACGAGAAGTGGGGAGCATGGTTTTAATCCACGGCATAATGAAAGCTAATACCTATACAAGCATCCTGTATGAATTTATCGGAGTTCTAATCTAGCATTCGACGCGAACGGACGTGTTTTTTTAGCTAGTGCAAAAATACTATAGAGCCGAGCACACTGCTGTGTGCGAAGAGTCGCCAGAATGGCGAAACGCGGGAAAAAGAGACAGAAAAAGTGGGAAGATACCTCTAATCCTTCAGAGGTGAGTATGTCGTTATCAGCAGCTGATGCCCCAGATAAACGCCTGAAGCACTCTCAGCTGGAAGAATCATCTGAAACCGAAGAGAACGACATCGGCGACGATGATTTCATCGAGGTCCGCTCTCGCAGTAGTGGTCGATCTAGATCGAACAAAAAAACAACTCTCACACCGGCTGCAGCACCCATACCAAGGGGATCACAGGAATCTAAACCTGCTTGTGCAGACAAGCATTCAAATGCCTCGCTCTCCAAAGAGAGTATCTATTCCCTTGAGGGAGCTATGGAAGTAGAAAATCGCTCGCACGATAGTGTTCGTGTCGAAACAACCAATACAGCGGTAACCCCTCAAACTGCTGCCTCAACCTCATGCCCCAATACGGTGATCCGTTCTGCACGCATACCACCGATCGTGGTCAACGCACCATATCATCAGCTACGCGCTGAACTTGCCGGTATACCCGGTATTGTCTATCAATTTGCTGGCGCAAAAGTGAAACTAATAATCAGCCTTGCTGAAACTCGTGACCGAGTTTTAACGTTACTTAAGGCAAATCGAAAGGAGTTCTTTACCCATGAACTACGCTCAGAGAAACCCTTCAAGGCAGTAATCCGTGGTCTCCCGGATCTTCCCGAAGAGGATATTATCACCGCTTTACGCGAGCAATCCATTGAACCCTTGGTGGTTCACAAAATATCCAAAAAACACTACGAGGGGCATAGCAGGCAGGCATGCCTTTACCTTGTTCATTTCACAAAGGGTACCATCACACTGGCCGCTCTCAAGTGCATCCGCACGGTTGACTCCATTCGTGTCTCATGGGAGGCACATCGCAGTGGTAAGGGCCGTATTGTTCAATGCCACCGTTGCCAAGCCTTCGGTCATGGAACAAGAAATTGTTCTATGAAGAAACGATGTGAAAATTGCTCTGAGGAACACGACTCTGAAACGTGCCCTACCAAAGCTCCAGAGGCTACTAAATGTGCAAACTGCAATGGTAGCCACCGTAGTACTGATCCCGACTGTCCAAGTCGACATAACTACAATCTAAGTCGTCAAAAAACTTCGACCAACACCCATAGGCAACCAAAACCCTCTGGGCAACCTCCACCGGCATTAACTAATGCCAATTTTCCGCCTCTTAAGCATTTGGGTCTGCCTACACCTGCCAATGCACCCAACGCCTATCATAATACAGCTGCTACTACAACAGCAGCAAATACTGTCCCTGACGTTACTACAAACCCGTGGCTACCCAGAGATCGGGCTGTTACAGAATCCACCACACGTGCAACCATCATGCGTACACAACCAATGAATGGCTCTGCTATGCGTGCACCATCATCGCACAACTTTACTGCTCCAGCTGATACGTTACCAGGAGACGAAGAAGGCGACTTCAGTATAGAGGAATGGGTTGAGATACTACGAATTATGACACAACGCTTCCGTCTTTGCCGAAATCGTTATGAAAAATTCGCCGTTATTGCGGAATTAGCCATTCGTTATGGATGCTAAACTCCGCATTGTTACGTGGAATGCGCGATCAATCGCTGCTAAGAAAATACCCCTGATGGAATTCCTTCTTCGACAAAAAGTGGACGTTGCACTTGTTAGTGAAACACACCTTAGACCAGATATTAATTTCTCCTTAAAAGGATACCACTTCCTACGACTGGACCGGCAAGGCACTACTACCAGAGGCGGAGGGGTTGCTATCATCGTTCGTAGTGGTATAAATTTCAACCAAATATCGCACCTGAACACCACGGTCATTGAAGCTCTGGGTATAGAAGTGCAACTATCAATCGGGCTAATAAAAATCATCGTAGCATACTGTCCGATGCAGTGCAGGCGCAACGATGGCAAAGCCGCCGCGTTTAAAAATGATCTCAACATCATCACCCGTTCTCACCAAAGGCTCATCGTTGGTGGGGATCTCAATGCACGCCATCAAGCATGGAACAACCTCCGACGTATAACAAACGGTGAATTACTCTTTCGCCATTCAGAGACAGGACAGTTCACAGTCGATTTTCCGGATTCTCCAACCTACATCTCAGCGGGGGGCACTTTTAGCACGCTGGATTTATTTTTGACTAATGTAAAAATCAGTAAACCTGAAACCCTGGATGAGCTTACTTCCGATCACTTTCCGATTGTGACAGAGGTAGACTGTTCCGTCTCCGCGGGTTCCATCCGACGTCGTAAAGACTACCAAAATGTAAACTGGCAGCGCTTCGGTCGCCTGGTAGACAATCAAATTCAATCGACGGAAATTCTCTCCGAGCCAGAAGTAAACATAGCGATCGCAAATCTTGAAATAGCTGTCAGGTCCGCGGAAGCGGCTTGTGTCAAAGAATCAATGATCAGGGGTGAGTTTTCGGACATGGATTCCCATACTTTAGCACTGATAAAAGAAAGAAATCGACTCCGGCGAATTTTTCAACACACAGGTGATATCACTGCCAAGCGACTTGCGTCGACTATAGCTAAACAAATATCCGCTCGGGTTGAAATTATACGAAATGAAAATTTTGGTCGTTCCATCCAAAGAATGGATACCAGAGCTCCAGCTTTCTGGAAAGTGGCAAGGATACTCAAACAGAGGCCAAAGCCTGTCCCCCCTTTGACCTCTCTTGGGCAAATCCAAGTTACTCCTAGCGAAAAAAGTAATGCTTTAGCCAGCCAGTTTGCCAATGCTCACTCGGATGGTGTTAACAGGGCGAGTCGCAACGAGGCTAAAGTGGCTACCACCTTAATACGATTGGAAGATTCAGTTTTTACTGTACCTCTACAAGAGAAAGTGACCATCACTGACGTACGGATTGCTATCGGTCGCATGAAAAATATGAAGGCTCCCGGGTTTGACAAGATATTTAACATCCTTATCAAACATTTACAGGTGAAGGCACTGTGCCTGATCACAAAGGTATTTAACATTTGTTTCGAACTAGGTTACTTCCCTAGCACATGGAAGTGTGCCAAGGTTGTGCCTATACTCAAACCCGGTAAAGACCCCACGCTTCCAACAAGTTATCGTCCAATCAGCTTGCTCCCCTCGTTGGGTAAGCTTTTTGAGAGGATAATTCTTGACCGCCTACAGAACTGGGTATCTGAGCTTAATCTCATTCGACCGGAACAATTTGGTTTTCGACAAGAACACTCAACAGTTCATCAACTTTTACGAGTCAAGGGTTGCATCGAACAAAACAAAGCAGATTCAAAATCCACAGCTGTAGCACTGTTAGATGTTGAAAAAGCATTCGACAGCGTTTGGCATGGTGGGCTTTTACACAAGCTGGTTGATTTTGATCTTCCAGTTTATTTAGTTAAAATTATTAGCAGCTACTTAAAACACAGAACATTCAGAGTGGCCTTGCACTCTGCCTTATCTGATCCAAATCCTGTGCCAGCAGGTGTACCACAAGGGAGCCTTCTTGCTCCGTTACTTTACATCTTGTACACTACGGATATCCCTCCCCTCCCCTGTGATGGCATGCTGTTTCTGTTCGCAGATGACACTGCCATTGCAGTCAAAGGTAGAAACATGATTGAACTAAAGAGCAGGTTGCAACGATGTCTTGATGCCTTCCTGAGATTTGCTGCAGATTGGAAGATCAAAATCAATCCATCCAAAACCCAGGCAATTGTATTTCCCCATCGTTTTAAGAAAACGCTGACTCCACCTCTAAGCCCGGGGCTTTTAGTTAATGGGACGACTGTACCATGGTCGCCGTCGGTAAAGTATCTGGGGCTTACGATAGACTACAAGATGATCTTCAGGGGACATGTCGAATCCATCCTAGAAAGAGGGCATCTTCTTTTGAAATGCCTTTATCCACTGATCAGTCGTAGGTCTCGTTTATCGCAATTAAATAAATTGGCAGTTTATAAACAGATAATCCTACCAGTTGCAACATATGCAGCTCCAGTATGGAGTACATGTGCGGAAACTCACCTCTGTAGGCTACAAATCATGCTTAACAAATTGTTACGTATGGTAACTGACACAAGCCGCTTCACAAGGAATGCAGATTTATACACCATTGCTGGTGTTCTTCCCTTCAAAGAAGAAATCCAAAATCAGTCGGAAAAACTGTACAATCGCTGTTCGGTCTCGACTTTTCCTTTAATAAATAGCCTCGTCCAGGCATGATAAATCTAATGTAGGGTAAGCTAGAATAGATTACATATTAAGATATTATTGTTAAAAAAAAAAAAAAAAAAAAAAAAAAAAAAAAAAAAAAAAAACATCTACGGATTCAAACGCCCTACCAATGTACTGAGTAGAACATATTAATGCTTAAAAGGCAATTGCAAATCATTTTGTAAAACTGTTTGTTGGTCTTAATGGAAATCAAAAATTTAAGTGGTACACCCCCGAAAAACATACAAATAAATTTATATATATATGAATTTATCTGTTTTCTGTGAAAAATACGGAGTTAGTAAATAAATTGATGTTACAACAGGAAGACGACTCAAGTTATACAAAATAACTGTGCCAAAATAAGAACACGAAGAGTTATACACTTTATTTTAGCACAGTTATTTTGATCAATTTTGGAAAAAATATTTTTTCTTGAAGCAAACTTCTCACTTTTGTTATGCTATGGTACTGCGCATTCTTAAGCATATCACGAACAATGTTTCAAAAAATAAAGCAGTAAAATAACTTCATTTTTCACGTAAAAAATGTTAAAAGTGTAAAATTGTAAGTAGTGGCCACTTTAATCTGCCGGCCACTGTACCTTAAACATTAAATCACACACAGGCAAGCTCTCTTTCCGTTACGTCAAACATAGACACAATGTAATTCGGAAATTATTTACAACTTTTCATCCCCTCCATCATTGTCCCCAACAACAGTATTAAACACCTTACGCACGTGTCCTTGAGAGCGTGTTTGTGAAATATCAATTTTAACACAACCGTATCACTTTACAAATACGATACAAAAATGGAACGATGCAGAGAATAAAACAGAACTGTCCAACTCTTCACACAATGCACAACGATCTCTTGTTCTCCCAAACGTGCTACCATTAAGTAAGTGAATGTTCGTGTGCCTAAGCTTTGCTTCCTGCTGCAGGCATCAACTCTAGACTTAAGCGGAAGCGAAATGAACCATTATTATTTAAATTACATCATTTTGGCATGCTGCGTGTGTTCGACGATTGATATGATGGGCGTTCGTGGATGTGAATACGTGTCGTTGGAAAGAGAAACGAGTCAATCGATTGGTGCGAATTACTGTGTCCTCCTGTCCTTCACTCCTCCTATATTCAAACTGCTGTTGCCAAAAAATGCAAATCCATTCCGGTACAAACGGGACCAGCCAGCCCGGGCTATCGTTAAGCGTAAATGGCTATTAATAAGGCGTTTCGCACGGAACGATAACGTCATTTTTGTTTTTGCTTGCGTGTGTGAGAATTTCCGCCTGATCGCTTCACGCAGTCGTTTGGGTAATTTTAAGCTTTCGCTTTGCGTGTTTTTAAGTCTCCTTTTTGTTTTGCCGCCTGCTCTGGTGGATGTGGACCAAACAGAAATAAAGTAATCCCCGAGCTTAGAGTAAAGCCACCGTTATGCTCAAGCGTTTCAAGACATTTGATGATGTTTTGACGTGTTTTCAATTTGTTTTTCTGCTGCTTTTTTGCGTTCATTTCTCTTCCTCCAAAATTTGGACACATTTAGTAAAATGAAAAAATGATTTCAGTTTGTGCGAAACGCAGATTTCTTGTGCATGAGCAGAGTGGGCAGAAATACGGAGCTTCAAAACACACACAAAATCACTCAACACTCGTCCACGCTAACGGTTGGCAGTAAAAGCCTTGCCGTGGTGCTGCTGTTATGTGTGTATGTTTGCGATCAAATTCAATTTTGACGCCAGGCAGGACGGATGGAAAACGCAAGCCTGTTCTGGTGGCCACCGGCACCGGCATGATGGGATTTCGCTGGCCGTTGCGGTATTCTGACAGCAACAAACGCATGACAAGTGAGCGATCGAGAATAGTGAAGCAAGGACAAGGGAGGTTTTGTGTGTTTTTTGTGTAAATACCTTTTTGCTTTCTGTTACCAGAACGAGAATAAAAGGAAAATATGCTTCGGAATTTGTAAAAGATACATGGAAGCCATATGCTTGAAGGGAAAACTATGAATCTAGTATTTGTGATTCTTTCTTGAAAGGGTATGTTTCTTCATTCCTGATTCTCTAACAAGTTGTAAACTTTGATAAACAACCAAACCAGTTTTTATGATTCGTCGATGGAACAAGATTAATGGAAATACATTTATAAATCTATTACCTCCAAAGAAATTTCATCCCTCTTGACATACCAAGCTTTCACCAAATAATCGATACCGTACCGAGAAACCCTGCACTGCTGAAACAAACGACACTGTTCTATAGCTTTTCTCCCGGCCGAATCTCAACGAGAATCAAGGAAAAAACATGACGAAAAGCCAACCGAGCCGATCTTGTGCTAGATGCTCCTCCCAGAACATCAAAATCTGATTCCAACTATCGGGCGTTATCACTTCCTGTCAGTTCTGTGCATGCCAGTAGAAATAGCACAAAAAGCTCGGCCCTTCAATATGATAGCCATTTACCATTCTAGCTCTCGGCATGGAGCTTCTGCTTGTGTGTTTAAGAGATTCATTTGCCAAAACTCTTTCGAAGGCAAGTTAATGTATGAGGAAGGGGTTCCGTGGAATTTTGTTAATTTGTTCATCCATTGTTTGAAATGATCGATGCGAAGAGGTATATCTGAACGAAGATTCAGTTTTAGTTTACTTGTTTCGGTACATATTTCCGTTGAGTTCCATTTTTTTAACATTCTATTGTAAATATAGTCTATAGTAAAAGTCTATTGAAATCCTTCGGGTTTTAAAGATCGGAATATGAATGCATAAAAAGCCAACAGCAAATGCTACAATGGCGTTTCACAAAACAAAAACTAACAATATAGCATTAAAACACATACGACAGTTCCTCACATTGACTGATTCTGATGAAAAACAAGCAAGGGTCCTGCGAGACAGAAACGGAACTCAATTTGTATAATTATACTTCTTGTTATCTGCATATCACCTTCCACGATCGATGCATTAAAAGATCTTTCTCTTGGTTAATTTGGGTAATTATACTTGAAGACTTGAGAAATGAATAATTCCACAACACAAATAAAATGTATTCCAATCCCTCCAGACAACGGCACACACCGGCACGCTAAGCAATGACCGTGGAAATGATGAAACATCAACGCTTGTTGCAGCACTTCAACTGATGAATCCCTAAAGGCGGGACACTAAGCCAACTACAAAACATTGCAAACGTACTCACATACAAACGCTCACAATAGCTCCGCTAACCTTACTTAAATAAAGGAAAAGAACATAAAAGGCTCAATTTTTTCAGCAGTAGACAGGGCAGGTCGGGTTTTCGGATCGTTCCCCCACTCGGTTGACCTGGCCTGATGGTAGCGAGCAGATTACAGTATTGCTTCATGCCTCGTTTCAATGTTTTGCTTATGCAATGGATCATATCCTCCGCGTTTGTTTGCCACTTTCCTTCGCCTTGATGATGCTTTCCGCGTCCTAAAGCGTGTACACGAGCAAACACAAGGCTATTTCTGCGTTGTTTCGATTTAAATTGTACAAAGATAATGATACGCTCCAAACGAGTCCTTGGGCGAGTATATGTATGTGTGTTTGGCTTGTATATTTTTTTGTTCGCGGTTTCTTCATTTCAATAGCTCGAGGGAAAGCGAATGCACCATCAGCCCAGTGTGGTCCCGAAACAGTGCCGGGGGCCGGCCGGTGTACTGAAGGACAATCAGAGCTAATAAATCAAAATGCTGTACACTCGGGTTGGGACAGATCGACTGTGCCGTTCACGTGCTCCCAAAGGATGGGATTGTGAAACAAAACGGCTCGAGAGAACAAAATAAAAGAAACAGACACTACGTAACAGTTTTTTTTTGTTTCTTTGGTATGTTTTATGTGTTGACGAATGAGTATTGAGCTTTTAAAAATACTTGTGTATGCCTCATTGTGCGCGTATGAATGTGTGGCGAGGAAAATCAGTATAATGATGACTCGTTATTGTACTTTATGAAACCTTTACGTATATAATTCATCATACTCTATTGCAGGTTTTGTTAAACAAATATTTAACTTAAACAAACATTAAAAAGAAACTGAACAGTATGCATCGCATAGAGCAAACATGTAAGGTGCATTGAATAACTTCTCCCATCACAGAGGAGTAAAAAGCCCAAATTGTAATATTGCCTGCAAAAAAGCGCTACAGTTGCCACTTAAACAGCATACCAGAAGTAACTATACAATAATTTATAAACAAAGTTTAGAAGAGTATATATTGCATGGTATCTGAATTGCTCAGAGTGCTAAACCCAATGACAGAAACACAGAAGATGATGAACAAATACTTGATATTCAATATTCTTTGTTCCTTGTTTATAATGCATCTAAATATTTTTGTTAAATGTATGTTATCTATTTACCTACAAATTTATTAACAGAAATTCAACGTATGATATCCCTTTTATCCAAAAACTTTTAATTTCAATTGAATAAAGTATGAGGTTCATATATTGTTACTGTTTGTTTTACTTGCCGTGGTTTAAATGAACGATGATAAGGAAAAATATATTTATTCCATACTGTGAGCGCAGTGTGGCCATTACTGAAAAAATAAGAATGAATAATTTAGTTTGTAAATTATTTTTAAAGTTTGAAACGGTCTTAGTATAATACAGCTTTTTTGCATAATTGACAGATGAATGAATAATACCAAAACAATCCAGTACAACCCATGCATAACACCAGAAAGCAACAATTCTTCAAATTGGATACGTTAATAATAAAACAGAACAAACGGCTAAGGCCTGAGCTGTAGTGAGTGTTCGTTCCACCTCTTTTCCCCTTAACCATACCTTTCCCATAAGCGAACGTATGAAAATAGGTTGAAAACGACACTGAATGACAGCACATGTCTCCATCACCTCGGCAAAAACCTTTCCATCGAAGCCCGAGGCGCAACCTTTGAATGATTTATTGGATCAGCATGTCCAACGGATGGCACGTTGAATACAACACCAAGTATCCTCTCTTCCTTGCAGTATACACATTTCGCTGATTGTGCAACTGGCTAATGTCACACGCACCTCGTGCAGCAGCGTGCAGCAGTCGCCCTCAGCAATTGTCAAGAGTGAAACAGCCACCAGGCGTCTCCATGTTTCGCGCGGGGAAATAGAATATCATGCATCATGCATACACGGGGTCGTACCGGTTGAACTCCGTACCGTGGTGGGATCTGGAAAAAAATCAAACCTAACTAGGTGATCATTTATGGCGAGCGTACCTTGTGAACTCAACATCACAGCGGCCTACCGTTGCACCGTTGCCGGAAGCGATACCGTGATAGGCTATATTCAAATTTTCACATTTACCCGCTATTGCGATGCTAGGTACACTGTGTTAGTGTAAAAGCAAGCTACCACAGTAGATTTTTGTTTTATTTGTTCAATCTACTACCAGTTTGGGAGCTGCAGGTCATCCAGTGCATGCCAGGGGTCGTCCGGAAGAAATCCACTAACTTTCGAGGCTTTGGCGGCTTGCGATCCGATGCAACCTGTCGTTTTTCATCGAATTTTACATTCACTGCGGAAACTCATTAGTGGTTAAAGGTTGACCTACATCCTTCACTCACACTCTCATGCACATACAAACACGTTTGAACTCACGCTAAGGGCTACCGTTTGGAACCACAAATTTTCCCATCGCAGCAGCACTCGCGTGGGACCTTTGGCACATTTTACCAGGCCACGGTAGGTGCATCTTCCTACAGCAAATGGGAAAGATTTTTTCGTCGAACATACTTTCAACCACCAATTTAAGTCATGCAGCCGTAAAAGCATGAGAGCAATTAGGTTATCGTTCTCTATTTCAGGAAGGCCCTTGATGCAATGCGGGCGCTATTTAGAGAGGTCATTAATCGTCTTGGTTTACCTCGCATGGTTTATACAGTTTGTTATTTGAATTAAATTAAAACATAAGTAGTAAAAAAATTGTTTTGTTCTGGTGACTGAAAAAATTACTTTACCCTTTAAACGTCAGCAGACATCATCCATGAAAGCCCACACGAAAATGTAACTAGTTTTGTATAATCAAAAAAGCACCAAAATCATATTTATGCAATTCGAAATGCTTTCATCTTCTGAGTTCGACTTATTTGGCTGGTAAATAAAATGCTTCAAAATGCTCAATTCCGTCTCATGCCAAAGACATAAATTTTGAAAAATCCTACAAAAAATGCTTTTACTCAGCTGCAATACCTTGAATAATTGATTTGAGCATGGGGACACGTTGACAAAGTGGCTGCAAATTGAATTGGGCCTTCTGTATGAGTTTACCACTTTCATTCACTCGTTCTTTCTTCTTGTTGCGGGTCATTGCAAGCAGTCTACCAAACATATCAAGTCTCGCATACAGCGTAAGAGAGTTTGCTGACTTTGGTTTTTTTAGTATTTTGCTAAATTTTATTGGGGTGAATAACTATTCCCATGATCTTCTTTGAACATTGCTTTTGCCGTCCCATCTGCTGCTGTTTGACGTTATTCTTGCGTTTGGCTGAATTTCTAGAAGCTGATAGATGAAAGAATCCTTTGATCTGCTCTTAAATATCGATGCGAAGAAAAAGGGGGCGATACCATCGGTTCACTTGTTATTCTTCTACTTTCATCACGTAACTTAACTTTAACGTGCACTTTTTTACTCGTTCGTTCGTATTTGTTGTTTGTTGCTATCCCATAATCAACGGTGTGCTTGAACGAGTAGAGAGAAGCAACGGAAAAAAGCTTGTGCTTCATTGTGTTCGTTCGCCTGTGTGCTGCTGATGCAGGATCAAATGGAAGGATGATTATCGTAGTCAGATGCACAGCACAATATGCTCTCGTCAAGAATCTCTGCCGCACCAGTATGGACTGCCTCCGGGCCGAAAGCCAAGCCATCGCTTCTGCACAGCACGCACCGATCAAAGGGGAGCAGAAGCACTTTTTTGGTTTGAGAAATGTGTTGGAGGCTACGTTTTTAATTGAATTAAAGCAAGCGCAAGCATAACTGGCAAACACTATTCGGGCAGCATTGTTGATCGTATGCTTATAGCAGCCATACATATACAAGGGGATGCATGCCATCATATGTGTTTAAATATTTACTTCCACAGATAACCAAATACTGCTTTCAGGCAATTTTATTCCAGCAAGGTCACGCAAGTATGCTGCTGAAGTTGAGAAAAACCGCAAAGGAAGGCACTGGGAATGATTCGAAAACTTCCAGGGTAGAATCAGGAATGGAATGCGATGGTGGAATGTTAATTAGTTCTGCCGTATCACTAACATTAACAAAGTTCTCTCCACGCTGTTTCGTTGCGTTCGATTCGCTTGTCATGAATATTTTAAGCATGTTGATAAGGTATGGGACTATATGTCTGCCATCTACCAACCCAAAAGTGTTATCTAGTTGAAGTTTTATCTTCCAACTTGTTGGGTATAGTTGGACTCGAAAAGGTATCTAGAAGATTCGAATTGATGTTTGCCAACACCTGCTAAACATTCATCTGGTGAAATTGATAATGAGACAAGTAACAGGAACACTTACGAATAGTTTGACTGTACAATGTGTTTTTTTTTGAGACAGTTTTTCCTTCATGTTCTTTATTACACCTTGACATTTCTTGATTTCCAAGAAAGAAAAAAAATTGTCACAATAGAAAAACATTAAGAACAGTAATTCCTTGTTGATCTTTCCCGTTAATACACCGTAGGAACTAATCTATTCCCCTGTTGGTTTCAAATAAGTGACAGAATCTTTCCTTTTCGCTTTGGATCAGGACATTAGCTATGGATAGGAAAATATAATACCGAATCAGGGCTAAAAGTCCAATTTGGTGTTCTTGCTTGAATCGCAATGTACCTTCCAGAAAGCATTGGTTTTCTAAATAATACTTAAGGATTTCACATGACTGTTGAAAATAGGATTTTTCGCTGTAACAAAAGATACTATTATTTTTCATTGCAGGCTACAGGGAATTTGCCTGGAATGAATCATTTAAGTAGTTATAGTAGAGTTTTGCAGAAATTCGTTTATGTATCACGTTCCGTTTTACAGCATCACCTAGAATTCCAAAACCTTTGTTATAGCTTCCAGAGTTATTATATGGATGCATAATCTGCGCACCATTGTACATGTTTGTGTGTATTGTTACATAGAAGCTAATACATCAATGGGATTGAAAATGTTATTGTTAGCTCTGATCTGACAAATAGATATTGGAATTTATCCACAGTATGCATTATGATGCGGAATTTATTTATTCGCAGGTATGTCGTTTTATTTATGTATCAGGGCTATTATTCAAATAAAACTATTGAAATCTGCTATGGTTCTGAGAATCTGCTAGTGTAGCCATATTACAACTGAAAAAGCTAAATAAGAATGATTGTTCGTAATATGGAAACAGCTCAAAAGTAAATATTATTAATGCGTAACTCTTCTTTTGATTTAGTACTTTTGCTACTTGTAAAGGTTATACGAACTATAGATAGCATGATCACAAGATAACAAAATTGGAATTTTATTCGAAATGAAAAAAAGTTCCAACAAACTGAAAAGAACAACGTGTCATCCCCAAAATCCAATTTCCACTAAACGTTTCAGCTGTAATAATCGACGGAATTTTGTAGACTCCTCCTCCTACAGTGATTGCTTTCGATGCGTATGGGAATGATTGAAGGTGTTTGTCTGATTGTATCCGCTTTTGTAAATACCACAGTTATGTAGTCAATTTTCCCCATGAATAAAAGGCAATCGTAGGTGTCTTGAAGATAAGCATTTGAATCGCAATGCTGAGAGGTGTCAAAGGAGTTTTGCAAACGTAGCTCTGTCCTCATGGCGTTCACTTTCTTCAAAGCAACGTACGTTCAACGCGCCATTCCCCTTGAACATATCACCTCAAAGACCCAATCATGATGCTCAACACTCACAATCTCTTTGCATGACCCTACAGACATGGTCGATAAGCCGGAGGATTGGATCGCGAGCAGCTGAGAACAGACGATGTTCAATCATGCAAAATCACATTTTATCCACCAGCACGGCAGCCCAAAACCCTTTGCACTCGGTGTGGTACTAACCAGTGCGTGATCATAAGTTTCACCCCCATTGCGAGCGCACTTAGATAAATGACCTCCGACAGCAGCGAAGGATGGCACCATAAACCACCCGCCGATAGGATCCAATCGTTCCGCGATGATAATGTATCGCGTACGGGTGAGGGTCACTGTCAAATCGCTTTACTCGCTTCACACAGCATCCAACGATCGAATGACCGTCCGCGGGAAACGCTGCCGTTGTAAGTACTCGTTGACCTTTTCTCCCGATATTCTCGAACATGATTTATGAACCGTTGGAAATGACAAAGTTATGTGCCGGCCGACGCTACTTTATCACCAACAATATTGATCAACGTAATGGTGCACGACAGGAAACGCCGTCACCATGAAAGCCATGAGCTTGAAGTGAGTGATTACGAATGAAAAGAACGAACGAGTAAAGCAAATAGAGGGAAGAAAAACGTTCCAGCAGCGTCAGCCGTGAGTGCAGAGAATACTTGGAAGTTTGTTTACTATGTTTCAGTGATGGTGAAAGTCTATCACAAAGAATAATACGCTCAAAGCCGTTTCATGCCACTGCCATTGCAATGGTGGCATGTCTCGTCTATAGATGTCTCGCAACGTTGGCTTTTTGAAAGACAAACACACATAAACACAAACCGCCAAGGACAAAACACACTGTCTGATAAGTTTTTTAACCGTTAAAAGAGTTGCTGTTCGAGGACTGGGCTTGTTTGACCAATCTGATCACTCTATTTTAAGTAAATGTTGGCTTGAAGATGATTTTTTTTTTACTTTGTACTCAAGAGTTTTGAAGATGTTTTTTTAAGGTAATATATATACATACAGGGTGTGTGCGCTAAATTTGACACTTGGCCTTTGGGTTCATATCTCAGGGTTGAGTTGACGTATCGAAATGATTGATATGTCATTCGATTGCTAAAAATTGTGCGAACAAGTGTAAAAAGTGTCTAGCTCCGTAAATATGTGGAACCCGTCCGAATTGTAAAAGCGCGTAACGTGTGTTATGATGGTTCGTGCCGGCCATACGAATGCCGAAATTCGGAAGGCGGCGATGTGTTTGCTGAACACCGTAAAACAATACGGTAGCCAATGGGCGGCCGTACGTTTGGCAGCAGGATTCTGCACCATGCCATACGGCCGTAAAAACACACCAATGGCTTACTGCCAATTTCGACCGATACACCAGCACCGACGTTTGGCCACCCAGCTCCCCTGACCGTAATCCTATGGATTACTTTGTATGGGGCACAGTTGAGCGGGACACCAACAGGGCGTCCTGCAATACCAAAGCGGAACTGGTGGCCAGAATAAAGGCCCTGTTTGCGGCCATCCCCAGAGACATGGTTGTCCGGGCTTGCGCGCGGTTCCGGAAGCGGGTGCAGGCGGCCATCGACGCGGAGGGGGGGGGGGGGGTACTTCGAATAAAAAATGTGGCAAACATGGTAAGCTAAACTTTGTAGAATTTTTTTAATATTAAACATAATTTTGATAAAAATTCCTTTCCTATTCCCTCAGAAACTATCAAATTTATTTCGAACACCCTGTATTTGTTAAACATTTTAAGTGAACATTTCCTTATCAAGCCTGTAGAAGATAATGAAATGATAATAGTAGAAAAAGTGAACGGTTGTAAAATTAAAAAAAAAACCTTTTAAATGATGGATATTCTTCTTTGGCTGGTTATATACCAATCTAAAGGCCGGGCTACATTGATCGTACTCGCTGGTGTAATTTCGATTTTCACTAGCGCATCTGGCGGCGGCTGACCGAAGCATTTTGCCAAACAATTTGGAGCCGCTCCAGAAAATATGTTATTTTTCCATGTTTTTTACTTAAATCGGAGGAGAAAAGTATTGTAAAACGTAGATACACATGTCTTGCACGCATTGAATCCATTTTTGCAATGGAAAACGATGGAAAAACTACTTAATTTTGAGATCCGGCAGGTCCATTCCCTCGATGACCAAAAAAAGCTTCCACCAGCCGCCGCCAGATGCGCTAGTGAAAATCAAAATTACGCTTGCGAGTACGATCAATGTAGCCCGGCCTTAACATTCGGTTTTTGGACCCTCGAACACAGTCGAACCTTTGGCTCGGACTTTCACTAACTTAGGTCGTCCAGGGCGATATGAGAAAAAGAGGCTCAGAAATGAATTATCTCTTTCCAGTGAGCAATTAATGTACTTTATGCGGTCATAAAACTGCATACAGTGCCATACACTGGCCGAATCATTAAGTCCTTCAACCTGGTAACGTAAAGGCCGGGCTACATTGATCGTACTCCTGAGTGTAATTTTTGTGAACGCGTACGCCATCTAGCGGCGGCGGGTCGAAGCTAGAGGCTGGTATAATTTATCTATCAAAAAGTGTTTTGGGTCCAGGAGGCTATAATTTTACCCAATGATGGAAAGATGTTGGAAGATGGGGAAAAATGTTGCCTAGCGCTTTGTATGAATGACGATTTGTCCACCAACAACAATTAACGGCTTACTTTGTTCC
Organism: Anopheles gambiae; assembly: GCF_943734735.2. Taxonomy (NCBI): domain Eukaryota; kingdom Metazoa; phylum Arthropoda; class Insecta; order Diptera; family Culicidae; genus Anopheles; species Anopheles gambiae. The sequence continues at coordinate 29,385,275 of NC_064602.1, forward strand.
AATTTGTAGGCGTTTATCAACATTTAAAACGGCATACAAGTAGCCTGGTCGAAACTTGATGAGACACCAAGTATGAATAATTTTGACACATAAATTATACAGACATCTAGCTTGCGCTGGTCGCCGCCAGATGCGCTAGTGAAAATCAAAATTACGCTTGCGAGTACGATCAATGTAGCCCGGCCTTAATGTGTGAGCTATCTGTCAGAAGGGAAAGCATGAGTTTGTGCTCGTTTATGGTTTGAGAACAGATTTTGGTGGGCACACGAAAGAGCCAGCCGAACATTATTCTCATTGGTTCATGATATCATTGAGCAGTAGCTTCACATAAACAAGGTACGGTGTTTCTGGGAAATAGCAACTTTTAACCCTTTTTCCGAGAATATTGTTCACCCGCTTAGACCTTTTTTTTCCAACCAAATTCGATACTTTACTCACCCAGTTGGCCTATATCATGCAAAAAGTATTGTAGCTGCTAGTAAAAAAAAAAAAATACCGATAACACACACACATACAAGAGCTTCTCATGCAAGAATCGCGCACAAAACGCGTCCATCATCTACGAGAGCAAGAGCACAAAACTACACACACTCCAGTCCTGTGGTTGAGTCAGTTTGGAACTAGAAGTTGGGAAGAAGTGATTCGGATACAATTCAGGTTTAATGAGCTCTACCCGACTCTCGTTGCATTATTTACCATTCACGCAGCATACGCTCGTGAACATGTTTGTTGTTTGCTTGAAGTTCATTTTGATACCTGCAGCTGCAGCTTTAAACTTACTCTTTTGCTGCGTAAGCCTTTTTCCAGATTCTTCTTTTTACTGTCATACTTGTAACATTGTAGGAGAAATTAAATACTAAATGCGAGCGTTACAATAAATTGTCACGCTCAGAGATAGAGCACATTGCTCATTTTTTTATACAATATTCCAAGACATCCTCACATCTGTGTTGCCACATTTGGTTTGCGATAAGCCATTCCACATCTGGGACTTTCATTCAAATGCAATTCAAATTGATAGCTCACAGAAACATTGAAACCATTACCTACTTCTGGGATATTCTAATCCTGATTGGATTCAATGTAAGCGAAACAACACACCACAAGCTACCACATGGTCCAATAAGCATCATTTCCAGCAGTGGCAATATTGTTTTACGATAGCAAAGTAGTACAGACTGCTTGTTGAAATTATGTCCATTTGTCGCAAACCCCATCTAGACAGAAAACGAACGAACGTTTTCATGCGAAATTTGAATCTTACTCTCTGTGTCACTCGATGCATTGGTTGCGCTTTGAATGGATACAAATGCCATAAATCTCTTTACAAAATGGTCAAGCTGGCATCAACAACATGAACTCAGTTAATTGCAGCTGACATTGATTGTAAGCGCTACATCATTGGCATTAGTCCAATCCTTAAAAGCATTGCTATCGTTGGGCGCTGCTATACACTATTGATAGAAAGCTTAATGAAAGTTTACTACAAGTAAACAAACAATACTATTGTAGTGTAAGAAATGTTTTATCGGTTTTGAAACAAGGACATTTAGGGACTGTTGTTTAAATCAATCACAAAAGCAATAAATACAAATCAATAGTCTACAAAAATACAGACCAATCTGCATCTCCAAACAGTTCAATATAATTTTACTTGTGATATGATACCACATCATCACCACATCGATGAACAGATGTTCTTAATCCTAGGCTTTTCTTGCTACGTGTCAAAGCTGGGCAGCGAAATAAAAAACCACTAAGATTGAAAATGAATCTAGTTCACATAAAAAAGCAGCTCCAAAACCTCTGTGCAAGTTCAACACGTCGCCAGGAAACATTTCTTCTTTGCACCCAGTGTTGTCTCTATTAAACACCAAATTCGAAATCTCCAAATCTCCTTCCCTTTTCCCTTGGTTGCATTTTCAAATTTGTGCTTTTTATAACTGTTCTTCCTTTTACCAATACAATTTCTTTGTCAAATTCATTTTCTCACTCGTGTCGCTCAAAACCGTCCTTGAATTGGCTGACATTTTACGGCATGCCGAACTTACTCGACCAGCTCCGTCACCAATCTGTAGCCATTCATCTTTCTCAAGCAGCTTGGGGTGTAGGACGATGAAGACGACGACGATGGATCGAGAGGCTGTTTCTATGTCTGTGTCTGTGTGTCATGATTAGCGTCATTTATGGCTGGAATAAGCTTCAAGGTTTCGTCCAAGACGCGATGTCTACTGCCTGTGTCTCCAAATAAAACTCCGTCTCAAGTTCCCATAGGGTCGTTCGTGGATCACAACATCCCAACCGAATATCCAAACATGAATTGAATAACTTTGCTCGGATCATCAAATATCTCTGTATCAATTTCATTCGAATGTTTCTTCTCGATAGAGACATTTGAGACCTTCACTATTCACAGAAACCAGACGCGTCAGTATCGAATATATTTCTAGATTTGGTTGTAATAAGGCAAAGTCAGCAAACAGCTTCAACAAAGCTTGGAAAATCATTATCTCACACGCAACACTCTCGGATTTAGAAAAGTTTCTCTGAGTAAGCTGGCACAACAACTCAAAGAAATAAGACATGACATCAGCCCAGCAGAACAGCCATGGTCGGTTACTTCGAGTGGGTCGATTTTCTCTCGACTAAATGCAATCCAATCGCATTGCGTGCTCCACTTCCAGAGTCAACTAGTTCCCCTTCGCTTCACTTGACCTCTCTCTGCAACGAACCAGAGCCGTATTTCAAGTGTTGAAAGTCGCAAGCAAGGTGAGATTTACGAGATGCACTAGCAAACAAGCAAGCTGGAAAAGGAAACGGTTGCGGTTCTCTTTCCAATCTCTTCTCAGCACAGCTTAACGAACAAACGCAGTCACGAGATCGGTGAGCACGGTGAAATATTATCAATGCCCATGATAGTTTTATCTTCCAAAGACGTTTAATATCCACAAGCAGCATGCTGTCTGCTGCCGCTCTTGATACTTTCAGCCATTTTCGATCGATTCCAATGGGCCCTGTAAATCTATACCCTGCGCAATCTGGAACAGTTGGAGAAACAAAGAAGCGCAGTAAAACATTCCGGAGGTTCACAGATTGCTTTTCGCTGAAATATGGCCTCCAGTGAGTGGGGTTGTGCCATTTTGTGAGCAGCAATTTCCTATTTTTGGAACGATTCGCTATTTCAATACCAATGATGCTTCTCTTGAAAGGGTCTGTACAAGGTGCAAATCATAAACGGCTGTCAGCGAATTTATAATTGAACGTTGAAGGCCTATAGGGGTTACTATCAAGTGTTGTATTTCAGTAAAGTCAAGTAAATTATTTAAAAGCCATAGAAAAAGACTGCAACATGACGTATGGCACATATTTGTCATAAGGAACAAAAATACAAACAAAAACAAGTAATTGAATATCTATAGACTAGATCTGAATCATCCATTTTATCTAAACTACAATCATTCGAAAATCATATTCCGTTAGCCTTACTACACACCAATATTCATAATGGCCGGATGTAAAGAAGCATGTTTGCAATAACAAATCCAATTACGCGAAGTTTATTCGTTGCAATTTCGAGAAATCGAGATTTTGTGGCTCTATATGTAAATTTTCCCACCAATTGCAATCCCTCGTTGCTTAAATTCCGGTTCTTGCTATCAAATCGATCACTTCGGATTTGTTATTGATCAATTTTGAACGCCGCGTGGTGCAGGGCCTCCATTTTATCAATATGATGCAACGAGTTTACCATATTATCCATCCCTGGACCTTACATCCTGGTTCATATTGTCAGAAACCATGCTCATGATTCAGCAACCGGAAATGCACCGACAAACGCATCAGCTTACGCCCCTATTACAGCATGACGTTGATGTACCTCCTGCCAGGACAGTCCGAGGGTACGATGCGATAGAATTGTAGTACCCACCAGTGCTTCTGTCAAGGAGGTTGTTTTCGCCTGTATGAGCACTGGCAATAGACACAGAGTTAGGAAAGGTGTGCTGTGCATATTGTTCCCCGGATGCACCCATATTGTACACGGATATGCAAATGCACCAAGAGTATCCGGGCGCCGATTTCAGTATGAATATGGTTGAAGTGGGCTCAGCAGAGTTGCGTCGAGCGTTAAATGTAGAAGGACTCGCTCTGTGCCGTTGGCCGGATGTGAGAAACGTTACCGCACCCGGGTGCATCTGCTGCTCAATGGTCATTAATAATCTCCTTGTACGCGGCACTCCCTTCTTTTGTCCTCCTAGTTTTCCACCATTACATTTGGACCGTTTTGCGTTGGTGCTCGGTATGAGTATGTTTCTTTCCCTTAAACCCCATACTATTGTTGATGTGCGTGATCTAGTCACATCTTTTTGAGGGTAGAATTGAAGATCTTGCCCCTCAGCGCTGCTCCTCTTGCTCCAAACACAATCAGTTTAGATCATTTTTTTTAATTTAGTTTTTCTTTACACGTACTCCTTATTTAAAAGTGTGTGTATGTGCTTCGGACACTCGAACGCAAGCGATCGTGCTCTTACATCACGCAACCGGAACAAAAGGCCAGTAACGGTCAGCTACTGGAATAAATTTCAATTTTCAATTCTTATATTACATTTTCCCCTTTTTCTTTGCTACTTGCAGAAAATCACCACAGAGGGTGATTATAGAAATGGGGGAGAATGGAATAAGTTGGTCATTTGAATAATATGCACGGTTTAGCATTTTTGAAAGCCGAGCAAAGGTAGAAAGACGGCATGCAAACAGCTCAGAGATCTGATACTCTTCCACTTTAACATTCCCAAAATGCTAGAAACGGATTTTGTGTTGTTATCACAAATGTGTAACATATTCTAACAAAAGCATGAATTGAAAATAACAACCGACTTGCCCTTTAGGATACATCCTACGCAACGGTAGGCACGCGAAATGGTAATCGTTTGAGGTCCAATAAACGGAATACTTATAATCATTACCAGCATCGTTAGATATCTTGTTTGTCTGGTGGAAATTCTCACATTAATGGTGCGTGCGGAACAATAAGCGTAAGATGCCTTAACAGTGCCGCTAATGGTCGCCGACGGGCACATTTGAGGCATAATTAATTGTTTTGTTCCCTTTTATAGTCTATTTTCGAGCACAGTTGTGTGATGGAGATCGTTTATAACCAAAGTGAGCACATATTATAACAATTTTTTTACATTCTATTCGATTCTATTCTATTTTGAAGTTTTTACCTGAAGATCGAGTAATTTCTCCATACATTATCATAGAATAGTATCCAGCGATATTTTTTGCTTTGAAACATCCTTCATCACAAGAAACACATCTAAGGATATAAAACAAAAGCAAACGGTTGAATGCACACTGGAGCAAAGTACACATTAGCTCATCTCTAATGGCTCTAAGCTCCGGTCCCTGGTGAGACAGTCTCTCTGGCGTGTTCTTGGATCAAGGTGAATATTAAACGACTGCTGCCGGCTTGTCTAAGCTGTCCTGTTTAATTTTCATTTCAGGCCGTTAAGTTTCTTTTGTTTTTATTCTTTTGCTTTTTATATGTTTGAGGGTGCGGAGTTTTGCTGCTTTCATCTACCGAGAGATACGATTACGCGAGCTTTGCCTTGCTATTAGAATGTTTATGCAGGCTCTACTCCATGTGGAGCGCATAAGAGATGCTTTTAGTGACAGAGATAAAGATATCAAAGGAAAAGAAAGAGAGAAATGGAGAGAGATGATGAGGTAGTGGCATCCGTTGATGTCATTCGGTAGGTCAGACATGCTCATTATATTTCTTCAGCATACTGGAAAATATTTGGGACATATCGCTTTACATTCAAGCACCACAAGGAGGAAGGGAGAATTATGGCTTAGTCAGTTTCAGTTGTCTGTTCAACCATCACTACCGTACATCAAATACAAGCGTGATAGAGGCAGTATGTTTATTTTTTACTGGAAGCGAACCTGCGCGGAATTGCATCAGTAACTGATCGTACAAAAAAACTCCGATATTAAGATCGAAAATTGGTACAACTTGGTAATGTTCATATATGGGTGACTTATAACTCGAACAAAGATTCACATTTGCACTATCGCAGCACGTCTGAATGATGAATCTTGTTCCGCGCTCTCTCGCATACTCCAACGCATCCTCACACAACATAAAACAAAGAGTCATCGAGCACTCTTTAAGCTTCAACTGCACCGAGCGAACATGCAAGCAATATATTTATACAACAGCGAGTTGTAATTGCATTAACAATATTCTCTTACACACTGGCTGCAATGAGTAATCGGATGCCAACGATCCAGGCAACCATGACAGGGGAAATGAATGCAGAAATGTCGAGGATCCTTCTATTCGCCGCGTACATCAGACGACGATATGCAAGCCAGAAGTATCGAGTTCTCAACACCTTCCTCTGACGTTTTTCCCCTCCTCATGAAAAGTGAATGAGAGCTGCAGAAAAAAACGTAGTCACAAAGCCGGAACATGGTACACGTGGTAAACTGGAGTCAAAACTGCACCACTGAACCTTGCACCCACTGTCGTCCCGAAACGTCTTCTTTCCACGTTATATCGAATGAATAATGTACGGCTATTTATCAGCCTCAGGGGGTCGCAACAGCATAAGAAGCACACAAACAGGGAGAATTATTGTAGCTCAGGTCAACCATTACCACCTCGTACGTTTTACCAGTCGAACGTTGCAATGAAGTGCAATAAAAATACTACGACAATGAAACAAAAACCAGCCAGCACATTCAACTAAACTGCATCCGAATAAGAATGAAGGCAATGAATGAAACAGTTGCTGGAAGTTGGTATAGTTGGTGGTGTGTTTCGACTGCGGAATCCTTTCCTCCATAGTGAGACGTGATTTAATGGCGTCCTGGTTCTTCTACACTGGGGTGAGCTCGTGTTTACATTCATTACGCTAGTGGCCAGTGGTCAAGTAATCGCTCTTCTTGACTGCCGTGATCGTGTTTGAAGCACACCGTGTTCTGTTGCACAAGAAACAAAACCTTGAGGCATTGACATTGTGTCCAGTGTTCAATATGGGTTGCCGCTTTTTTGCAGGTATCGTGTGAGCTGATTTATGTCGATACTGGTGACCCGGATGGTTGTCCAGAAGAATAATGGCGGGTGACGCGGACCCAATACAAACCGAATCCGACCTGTTACTTGGATGGATATGACCTCAACACGTCTTGGACATTTATTCAGACACTAAAACTTTTGTTTGAACCTGTTGGTAGAAGAATTATGCACATGGTTCAATGTGTGGTACAGGGCAAAAGCTACTCACACAAAAAAGTAAAGTCTCTATTGCAATTTATTCAAACAAATATTGAACCTCCTGGTGTTTTTCCCGGAAAGCGATGGATATCCTCTAGCGCAGAGGAGATAACTATCAACCTTTGTTCAAGTGGACACCCTTACCAACTCCACAAATGGTGCCGGTCTGATGCAATACGTATGACAAAATCTGGATCACTGGAATCAAACACTTCTGACAGTCAATAGTGCCACGGAAACCTCTTTTGCATTTCCACTCGGATAAAGGGTTCTTCTGAGAACCTTACTCTTATTTGAGACTAACAGGATTTTGCAGGAATGTGAAGTTAGCTGTGTTTTGGGGAGTAAATAAGGACACCGGAAAATAGAATTCTACACGATTTATTCGCACTCGTTTTGTAGTTCACATTCATCCGTTCCCGTATCGTTCCCCAAACTAACTCCCCGTTCCCAAAGCGCGCACCGCTTTTATAGGTTCTGCCCATCTTCCCTCTCGCTCCGCGTTACCCGTCGTAACCGCGTTCTCCTTCCTTCGCACATCCTCGCCCGTTCTTTTTATTCCTTTCTTCTCGCGCACATTCCGTCGCTCACGCACGCTTCTTTTCTCTGCCCCATTTCACAGGAAATTGGTGCTACATCGATTGCATTTTACTTGTTTTCTATTGTAATGTATAACCGAAACGGTCATAAAGGCTTTTTCCTTCCGTGGAATTAATTATGTTCTTATGTTATGCAATCCAGATAGTTGAAGTCAAGCGGAAACTTCTGTCTAAATGATTTATAAAAAATGGAAGAAGAAGCAAATCCTTCAGCATTTTTTAATGAGCAGGATTGATTTCTCAAGTCATTGATGTGTCGATAGGGCTTCTAAGTTGGTTATAATGCTCAGCGTTGATTTTAGATATTTTTTTTCTTTATAAACGATGGTGACTTTATAAACGAATAAACATATTTTTGTCTAAACTACATAACATTAAATGTTTTTGGATTTAACATGGATGCAAATGTTCTGCAAGCATGGCACATCAATTGAAGCAAAACTAATATCATAGTCATAACAAGGACCTTTTCTCCCAGTTTCTCCAACGCTTCTTCTTTTCGCTTAAAAAAAAGTCATTCAATTCCCTTTCCGTTGCTCATAAAACCGTTTCCGTATCACACATCCTCCATTGAACAAAAGCCATCACATTTCCCCCAAAGAGCGGTCGGTAAACTGCAAAACCACCTTGGGAAAGATGGCTCTCACCTGGAGAAAAGTAGGAAACGAAAGCAACGACGCGTTTCATAACAGCATTTTATGAGACATTCCACACGCCAGCTGGTTTTATTTTGTCGTCTCAATGGCATTTGTGTGTCTTTGCCGTAATCCTTGCATGTCGACACAAAAAGGAAACCAAGTGTTCACTAGCGACTCACACCGGCCCGTGGTTCATTATTCGGGCTCGTGCGTAGAATTTTGTTACTACCTTCGGGCTAATCCTGTTCTCGAGCTAAATGCGAAATGTACGCACTGTGCGAAAGCTGCCGGATGCTTTATGGTCCCAGTTCATTGCTTGTGCCAAGCGTTTGCGAAAACGAAACTGTAAAGCATAAAAGGAAAAGACCACAACTTTACCCCAGAGTTGTAAGACGCACGTGGGGACTTGTTGGGGCAGATCGGTATCGTAAATTTGACACCTTCTTTTCTCGCGCGAGACAAAACAAGCGCCAGTGACCTCCGCACCAAAATCGCTTGTGTTCATGGTTTATGTACACCGAAGTGTGTGGCATGCAAATTTTGCTCTTACCCACACACATTCACATGCCACCACCAACATTCAAACATTGTGTTTCCTGCGGGTGTCGTTGGATGAGGTTTTTGGTGAGATTGTTTTGTTTTGCTTTCCCTTTTTTGCGTTCGTGCGTGTGTGTGTGTGCTTGTTTGCTGAACAGTTTTTGCAATTGCTGTCAGCTCTCTATTGATGTAACCGAAGCAATGACTGGTTGTGGTCGAAAACAACACCGAACGAGCCTAACAAAAAGAGCCACAACATGTTGACACTTTCCATCCCACACATGCTGGCCGCGCTCTTGCTATATTACTACTTCAAGCTTTTACATGCCACACGACTATCATTTTCCGAGTTACACTCTCAAGAGATGATTAAGAAGATGGGTAGCAAACACAAAAAACAACATTGACTCACGTGGAAAAGTTAGTCAAATAGATGACTAACTTTCGCATTGAAAATAAAACAAGTACACTAAAGCATTCTCTGCAGTCCTTCAGTCAGACAAAAAATGCATATGAAAAGGGGAAATACTCAGTCAACTGAGCAGACAGGCATACATTAGCATTAATTTATCTCAGATAAAACATTCCATTCCGCAGCACCACCCAACGTCAATTGAAAACTTCTCAGGAACGAGGTGCTTTTGTTCTTCCATTTCCATTGAGTGGAACCCCCTTCCCGAAGGTTCAGAGCGACGAGAGAAGAAACGAAAGAATCCGGCTCTGGAACAAAGAATGAAACTGAGTCAAGCATGCAGGGTTGGAATAATTTCTTGGGAAAACTTTTAATCGTTTCTTTGTCTTTGAACCGGCAACGGTCGGCACACGTCCCCCGAGACAATGCGCTTGCAAGTATTTAACAGTACCTCTTTTTTGCTGTTGTTACCCCAATGGAAGGTTACCACACCGCACGGAAATCCTTCCTTCCTTCGTGGAGGTTCATTAAGAGAGACTTTAAAGGTAGGTCCGTTTTTTGTGCGGTTTTTGTGGTGGAACCAGCAAACCAGTGGTGTATTCTTCTGCCACATTAAGGATGTTACATATACGTTCTAAGAAAAAGGAAGCTTTGGTAATTTGTTGATTAATTATGTTTTGTTTAGGCTTTATATTCATATTTTTACGACCAACAATATCGAAATACTGTGCCATACTCTTGACTTTCTCCAAATAATCCGATCGTAAACAACAGAGAATTGTGTTCACCGCATCAACCGCAGAACAATAGCGAAGCAGTGAAGCAACATGACATGATAGTTTATTGTTTGGCAAATTGTACATCAACCCGCGGGCTTTCTGTGGTAGTAAACTGTTTCAAGTTCCAAACCACATTTCTAGCGTTCAGCGAATTCTAGCATCAACAGTAACGAAAGCCTGCAAAGTTTCTACCAAAAGTATTTGTACAACAGCACTGGAAACTTCGTACTCATACGCACCGGCGCATTATATTATAAATCTTTGCATTTTACGAACCACCGGGAGCATGGGAATGGGATGTAGCAACACATTTCATGAGAAGGAGTTCACCCGAACTCGAGAGAAATTGGTTCAAAAAAATGACCAACAAGTGTGTTTGGTGTTTGAATTTCTTAGAGCAAAAGTAAATCCTCGTTCTTGTGGTTGCTTTGAGCTTTGTTTGCTGACTTTACGCGTTGCAGTAGTTGGGATGTGATCAAGGAACGACTCGGGCAACAGAATGATCTTCCTTGTGGGATTGCATCGGGTCAATAGGTGGGTAGTGGATTGTACGCGTTTCTCGATTGTTAACAGATAAGAATGAAAAAACGGCTACAGATTCTTATTGAGATGATATTGTTTTTCTAGAGATGACTGAATAAGGATTTCAGTTTGAAAACATAAATAAATTTCACCATTAATGGTATTAAACACTATTTATTAATTTTCCTAACCACAAAGTAGCTTAGATTACCATTTTCGATGACATCCATTTCCTGCTACTGCTCATAATCCATTATCCATTATTTTGCGCTGACAGTCAGTCTTGGCAACGAAAAACTACCGGTAAAACTTTTCCATTCATTACTGCGTGCTTTGTTTCCACAATCACTGCTACTGGGAAGCCTTGGTGGTGTTTCAAAATCATTACTATCAACACCCACGATGAGTAAATTAACTTTCTCGATACTTTTTCCCACCACGACAGCTGACTCCCAGTGTCCATTCTGTCTGGTCCGTATTTTGCTGAGCATCTCATCGTGTAACAGAGCATTATTTACAAACTTACAAAACATTCGTCAAGTGTTTCATATTTCATTCTTTTGCTCTCAAAGTTTGGTTTCCATTTCTATAGTAGCGGCCTTTTTCGTAAAAGAAACTTTAGTCTAAAGCCGAATTCTGAAATTGCATTTCTACTTCTTGTTGTTCTCAGACGTTGTGTTGAGAATGGTTTTTCCATCAGCAGACAACACTGAAATTGAAATGCTAATGGTTGCAAGAGTGGGCGCTGAAAGGCAAGCAACAGTATGCTAGGCAACGAAAACAATGTTTTTATTTTTTTTTTAATATTTCTCGCCATTCTTCTTATCTTATCTATCTCTCTCGGTGTTGTTTCGCTTTTACCGGGCGAGAAGAAATTTCATCAGAAAGCAAATTCTTCTCTTCGCAGCAGACAATGGAGAATGAGCAATGATGAAATTCTTCTCGTCCAAGTGCTTTACGCGAGATTTTTCTCTAGTTTTTTTTATTGAATCGATTAAAAATGGGATTTAAAAAAGTTCTTCGTTTTTGGAGGCCATTGCACTCATTTTAAAGAAAGATTTTATAGAAGATTGGATCTTAAAGGAATAATTGGATAGGTTTTCCACAGGTCAAGTGATTTATGCTCTTGGTACAACCAAGTCGAGAGACTCATTCACGAGAAGAAAAAATCGCTTCAACTCCAAAAAAGGTAGAAAATTACTCAAGAGCATGCACATTTCTCAAGCGATTTCATAATTTTTAAAACTAGTATCTTGTAAAATAAAGATTTCATTGTTTTTTTCCAAAAAGATTGACCATGAATTTCACAGTATTTAGGTCAGACAGGTTTTTTTGCACAGGGAAAAATGTAACCACGCTTTTGATTAATTGCGAGCATTGATAATGTTAATGGTTTGAATATCGTTCCAAAACTACTACTTACAACGTCCTGCACTACAAATGAATCTAAATTACACAACCATGTTTTATTCTCGCCATTCCATATGAAATGAGCGTTATTATGGATGCATTTTTCCTCATTTCGGTCTTTTGTTTTACAAGTACATAAAGCATTTTCAGTGCGAACAAAATTTGCTGCCTCCACGCAGAAAGTGGTTCCAATTGTTTGTACACTTCCACTCTCCTGCATGTTGAGCTGCATGTTGGTCCAATTTACAGAGCATAATGCACACCACCGCTACCAAAACCCCATTCATTGTCGTTTTGTCTGGGCCGTACCAAACCAATTTTGCTCTGCATGTGTTCGTGAGCCTGCATAGTCCTAAAATAACAAGCCTACAATAGCGACCACTTTAAAACGATTGCTGCAGTTGCAGTCTCACTCGTTTTAAAGCACTTAAAATGTTCTTTGAAAAGGCTGCAGTTCACGGCATGTACTTTGTTCTTTAGCGATAACATTGGACAAATCTGCGGAAGTTTGTGGTTGGTCAATTTGCCATCGCTTGGAACGAAACTAAATTGCTGATGCCCAGTGGCGCAAAGTGGGAGCAATTTCAGATATGAGCTTCAACAATGCTTAGATAGTGAAAAAGTTATGATGCGACGCAGCTGGTACGATTAAGAACAATGGTCATGATTTACAAAGTTTTGTGCTTTTTGACGATGTAGATAATACTAAAGAATTGCAATATTATGGGGGAGTTTTTCTAGCTTTACATTCACTATGCAAGGCTTGTTATTTCAGTTTAATTAGTAGTTCCACAATCAGCTTCATGCTGAAATTTATCAAACCATAATATGAATAATTTATGGCGTTGTAAAACACACCAAGCACACAAAGCTTCCTCCATTGCGCATACACTTCACATAGGAGCAGGTAATTGTTCACTTGTTTCTGCTTGCCTAATTAATTCCACTGCAATTTGCTTTACTCAACATCGTTTTAAAAACAAACAAACATAAACTCCCGACACTAAAAGTTGATCGCTCAAGTTAAACTTCAGGCACTACTAAACATGCGCAGTTTTGGAGGTTAAGGCACAAACCAAGAGAATGGCATAATAACCACAAAAAAACGAACACTACTACCGAAAAACTACCCAACGCTCAATTGCCATCGGAGCGAAAAATAAAAACGCTGCAGAATTCATTTGCGTTTTTGACTGTGCTTTTATATGCCGAACTTTTGCCCTGCGTTGAATTTGTTGCATGGTTTGCTTTTCGTCGAGCTCTGGAAATTTTTTTGTAATTATGACCACTTAGGCAAAATAAACAAACACACAAGCTGGACGGAGTTTGTTGCCGACGAATCAACCTTTTGTTCACTTGCTTTTAAATCGCTTTGTAAATAGGCGGTAGTTTACTACAGTTTAACAAGATTATGGTTTTATTAAATGAGAATGCGTTGGTAGTGGAAAATATAATTTTGTCGGTCAAACTTGTGAAGGGTTTTTTTTCAGAACATTTAATTATTCATCATTGAAAATTGAGTAAATTAGTCACCAACGAAGAAGCTAAAATTAGAGTAAAACAGCACAGGTTAAAAGTAAATAATTTAATCTGCTCTTTAGCTCGTTGATTACCGTTGCTTCTTTGGATAATTATCATCGGATCACGAAATCAATCCCAGCTGCGGTAGCAGGTGCTAATCCTTTTTACTTATCCTAATCTCTCATCGTCTCAAATTAATGAATACTTAGCACTGATCGGAGAAAGCGTTGGCTTGAGACATAACAACCCTATTCTTCTCAGTTTCTTTAACTTTGTCCCAATCACCTGCATTATGGCTCGCTTTAACGCTTTGAAGAAGCCATAAATCTGCACAACAATCAGTGGAGCAATCTGATTAATAAACAGCTCTAATAAATAATTAATAGGCCAAAAGAGGCGAACCATCTTGTTACCAATGGTGGGGTGATGGTCGTTCTTTGATGGTTGAGACTGATAACAATGAACAGTGTTCCTTTCCCTTCTTTTCAATTATTTGACTATGATGAGACTTAAGAGCTAACTTAATGATTAAATGGGATGTTGATTACCATAAAACGTTTTGATTACCATAACTTAATACTCAAAATGGTTCAAACCACTTGTCTGTTTGGAATTGAGCAAAGTCGTTACCAGCTTTGCTTGAAACACGAATACGAGCAAAGGCATTTAAGAAACAAAAGAGCAAACAACAAACAGTCAAAACATAAAAACAGTCAAAATCATGATTCCCCATTGGTGGGAAATGTGCACATTCAGGAACACAGACTCCTCAAAATCAATTTATCTGCCTTGAGCAGAAACAACGACAAAACCCCCTCACAGATCTTAACATTCTCATGCAGAATGTGATTGTACTCTCTCTAGCTACAACCAGACCTCGTCACAAGCGGCAAACCCTTGTCGACACGTTGGCGAAACTAGCTTCCAAAAAGTGGACCCAAAACGAAGAAATCCTTTTTATCGATTTTCACATAGCGACTGTTAGATGTATTTTTTTCAACCGCTTATCCTCTGTGAACCGTTAGCCTACATGCAAACTGATACAAACGTTTGTGGTCGGATCTCGAGTTTTCACTTGGCACTAGCGCTCAACGTTTTGGATGAAAAGCCTCTCATTCACAAATGTCCTACGACTCGTTTTACGTAAGCCTTTAGATGGTTTCAGTTTTTTCCCATTCCTCATATCTGCATACCTAGCTAGCACGAAACAGCTGCCGATCGGGTCACCGTTCGTTAGTGACACATTTTTGTAGCTCTAAAAATGGAAAGAAACAAACCCAAACCAAAACAACGGCACAAAATTTGATCAACACCAGTCGAGACCGTTAAGCCAACCGCTAATCTCATTCGCACAACGTGTTGCCCGGTATCGTTTCGAGCCTGTTCGGAATGTCATTCATCAACAGAGAGGTCGAAAATATGTCACCAGCTATGTGCACCGTTGGTGCGACGAATAGACCCGTCAAAACGTTACGACCACAGTTTATGCGTCCGGTCTCAGAAACGTATTGGAAAGGCACGAACACTCGTTTCATCCATCAGTAGCCTTACAGCATTTTTCTTTATTTTTTTATTTTTTATTTTGTTTCCGTTGTGGCCTTTCATTCTCTTTGCAATCTTTTGCAATTTGGTCAAGGCACGAAATTCGACGCTTTTCCGCATAACCAAATTTTTGGACGCGTTATTAATATTAACACGACCTTGAGAGCGTGCCAAAAAAGGTGTTCCACGGTATCCGATAACAGGGTACGGCTGCCGTTGTAAGTTTAACCACCGATTCCAACTACCGAGACATTATTCATGGTTTGTTGAGTATTGCTGCTTCTTTATTCTGCTAGAAATGGAACCCAGTGTATGAAGCCATGTCCGGGAAGCATAACGCTAAAAGTTGTCCAGCATCAGTGCAAATGAACGAAAGAGGAGAGAAAGAGCAAGGTGACAAAAACACACCCCAAAAGCTTTCAGCCACTGGTCCTTGGTACTTGGTATGCGATGGTTTTGGCAAATTTCATTTTGTTATTTTATGGAATTATCGCTTTCCTTTTCCACTGCCGGTCTGTTTCGGGGCGAGAGAATTGAGAGTCCGAATGGTTTCGGGCTCTAGTTCGGAATAACATCGATACGGGGAAATAATAATAATGCTTCGAGCGAGCTACCCGTACCATGGTGACCCATATTAAAAAGTATAGTTGGTGTAGCTCGAGTGAAAATGCTGTTTGCTTGTAAGCATTTTCCACGAATACAGGCAAAACGGGGTTTCAATAGAAACAGTGTTTGTGAAGGTGGACCTCACCTTTTCTCTTTTCAGACCGGCATGGAGTAGTTTTATGAAATGTAGAATGTGTAGAATATTTTTGGGATACCAATACGAAAATTGTACAAAAAGCTTCATATTGGTCCTACCTTTTTATGTCCTAAAGCGGTACACAAGATTAAACTTTTCTCTTCTAATGAAGCCGCCTAGGGGCCGTCCATAAATTACGTAACGCTGAAATTGGGATTTTTCGATTCCCTCCCCCCCTATCGTAACAAAACGTAACGTTGGAGGAGACCCCTCTTCCAAAATTACGTAACGCATGATCGAACACCCCCCCTTAATTTGGTTTTGCATCAACAAATACAAAAAAATATGGGTTTATATTTTGTTATTTGATTGCTTTTATAAAGTATGCAGAGTTGTTTTAATTAATGTTTAATTAATGAAAGGAAAGTTAGATAAAAAAAATTATAATTAAAGAAACGCATAATATATATGTTGAGCATTTTTAGACATCTTGCCAGATTGGCTTCAATTGTTCAGTGATGTTTATGATGGGAACACTATCTGTTTCGATTACATTGGCATCTTCTTCATTCCATATGGCATCTTCATTATGTATGTGTATTACTTCTTTAAGCCTATCATCATTCTTTTATTCTGAAGTAAGGTTTTTTTCCCTTCTCCTTGGCTAGCATGCATTCTCAAATGCTCGTTTGAGCGTTAGCAAACGTTAGCAAAACGTATTCCCTATCAAAAGATATAAAGAAATAAAAGTGCAAAACTTACCCAGGTGGGCGATCATTTGTCAGTGACCAGTGATAGGATTGTTTTACGTTACGTAACAGAATGTGAACCCCCCCTCTCCCCTATGTAACAAACCGTAACGCTACAGGGAAACCCCTCCCCACCCTTTGAGCGTTACGTAATTTATGGATGCCCCCTAGTCGTTTGTGTAAAAAGCTCATTTAATGGAGACGCCTGGTTGCTTTTAAAATCAAAGTAGCAAACAATATCCCCGACATGTTACTAACATTCACTCCCCGAGTGAACCATCTCACTGCATTAGAAAGGATTTTTTTCTCGTTTAATGCGAATACAATCACACGCATGTATAACACAAACAGACGCACATCAGACCCGGTTCATCTCACCATCAAGACGAAAATTTAATCTGACACATCTGCTTAATCCACATTTGTCCCCGGATGTTGAATCTGTTCTTATTCAGCAAATGTAGAAGCAAGTTTAGGGGCGGTCCCGTGGTAAAATCGACCGTCATGGGTTCAAACCCAGAATGGACCGTCCCCCCTTAGCTAGGATTAACTATCCGACTACGTGGTAATGGATTAAGTCTCACCAGCCTGTATAGGCCGGCATATCCGCGTTGATTATAACGCCAAATAGAAGGAGAAGATGCAAGCCATGCCACACCTCTCTACTGATGACAACATTCAACGAAGAAAATGTTGAGCTTGAGTCAATTTGCAAACATTCGTAAAAACACACTTACTCACATCATGTGAGGTAAACTGGATAAACAATTATTATAAACTTAACAGATTTTTTTCCACTCAAACCTTCAAATGCTTGACTAGTGGATGATCCTTCAAAGCATCATTTTTGAATGTGAAATAAAGCTTATGCAAAAAGTCGCTTATAACCATTTTTTTTCAAAGACTAAAATAATCGAGCATTTGTATGTTAGAAATCAATATCTGGATGTAACCCATTCGGTTTAGTTAAGGTTATTTTGCAGCAAAATATCTAAATCTTTCAGTAAAAAAACTAAACTTCTCAAGCACTGCCACATTTCCGTTTCAATGTCGGCCCGTAAATTTTTAATTAAACTGTATATGCATCTTTGTTTATTAAAAATAACCCATTGAGTGCTTCTAAAACTCATCCCCTAATCCCTACACGTACGCTGGTGTTCAAACTTTGCCACTTTCTCACCCGAAAAATAACCAAAAATTAAGCTTAACTTGACCGTTCCAAGCTGCTGTCCCACGAGATGCTTGACGATTTCACCATTTTTATGCTGTGTTATGGTTTCACACTGCACCGTGCGCCACAACATGAGCATTTCGATAAATATTTATGAAACCATGCGCAAGCCGGCCGAGGTTAACCTGCAAAGCCGTGAGCCGGAAAAGCAGACTCCCAAAAGATCATCGGAAAACCGGAGGTGAAAATGCGGTTTTAACGCTTCGTCTGTTGCGGTGGCAGGGGAAAAATAATTTCGTGCATAAAGTGCCGCTAGGGCAAGTCCCGCAGCTTGTGCAGGTTTTTATGGAAAGCAGGAAACAAAAAAAAATTAAGCAGGTCGGTTGAAGCAACAATACCTCCTTTGCTGGTGTGAGGCTTTTTTTACGTGTGATGTTTTTCACACATGAACATTACTATTATAAACAGAACGAAACGCCTGTTCCGGAAAATGGAAGCCACAGTCATTCGTATTCTGTATAATTGATACTATCAATTAAAATAAACTAGGCATGCAAAGAGCACTGCACTGCAAAAGTCATGTTTTCTTTTCAATCTGTTCAACCTATTGACACAATTATTCACTTGAAAAGGTTGCATTTATACGCATTGATAGCGTAACAAAAGCTGTATTGGATTATTTGGTTGTGTGGAGCAGCATAGTTTAATGTTTTAAATTAAATAACAGCACAAATTTTAAAAAATTATTTTTTTAAAAAATTTTATAACAAAAGCAAAACAACTTTTAACAATGTGTCGAGAACATAGTAAGTTTTATTGTTTTAATAATAAACGTTTAAAAGAATAAACATGCAATCCATGGTGAACCTTACATACAGACTATGCTCCATCTACGTACCTGTAGTATATACCTCTTTTTTTGTTTTTTCCAGATTTGGCAGTGTTTGTTTCGGCCGCTTTATCAAAAATTCATTTTCAAAAAATGTATCCAATAAAACGCAACGCAATAGACGTTATTTTACCAAAACCGCATGCTGTTCACGCTTGTTCCTTTGCGTGGTTTTTGCGATCGCAATTCACAGGCTCTGCTTCTGGTGACCGCAACACAAATTGTCAATTACCGTAACAGACACTGTTGGTGAGACGCCATCACACACTGATACATCCAAAGCTCCGAGGTTTAACACCAACAAGAAACAGAAAACCACAATCTCCCCTAAACCCCCAGTACCGAAAAACACTGTAAAACGAAAGAGAAGGAAATGGATTAAGCATACAATCGAGGGGAAGAGAGTGTTGGTACAATTTTACGCCTCCCTGGCAAACGCATGACACGATGGCGGCTCATGCAAACATTATCCGGTGTATACATACTGTCACACAAACACACACTCAGTATTCTGTATTATCCATCGATAAGCTGAAAACCGATATTCAACACACGAATAGTCTCCACTGGAATTGAAAAAGATTTTCCGAAAACACTTGTTTATTTATTTATCGCTTCGTTTTTGGCTCTTCTTTTTTGTTTCTGGACTGCATTCCAGTTGCCAGACTGCATAAACCATACAATCGGATACGGGATTTCTTTCACAACACTTTAGGTGTCATATCCGGAGATGCGGGTTTTATGCGTCGGATCCCATCTGCTCAGCGGAAAGCTCAAACGGGACACTTTTTTCTGAAATAAAACGCTACTACACTTTATGCTTCACACAAACATTTGCTTTCCCCCATGTACGGATCACGTTTAACGAAAGCTTCAGCGTACAGTACTCGGGAAAAAGAAATCACACCAAACCGGACTTGCCCCCATTCACCTCAACAACGTATGCGTCACGCAACCACTACAACCTCGAAAACCAAACACTGCAGTACAACGGAACGGGTCGGAAAATTGCTTTCTAATCCCATTAAACCGGTCTCACACAGTCCACATTCCAATGGCATCCCTAAACGATCACACTAACACACATACCCGGGTCGACGTAAGTACAGATCTGCATTCGCTTCATTCCGCTGCGTTGCGTACATCATCATCTTCATCATCATCATCATCATCATCATCACCATCATCATCATCATCATCATCATCTACATTATGATCATGAGTGGGTTGTAAAAAAATTCGAATCGCCTTACCAAAACTTCCAAGCGCAACAACCTTTAGCGCCATACACACAAACACGGCCTGATGCACTGCACTTCATTTCGAGCAATTAACGATTAGTGCCTCCGTCAACTCGATCGCAGAAAGGTGTCACTTGTGTGTAAGTAATTTTTGTTTCACCATCTAAGGCTTTACCGAGCGACCTTTCGGCATGCCATTGTACAGGTGTGAACGAACACTATTGCCATCCAACAGCATCTCTGTCGCATGCTTCTGTTAAGGGAACTTTATTCTTTTTTTTCAAGACTTTTCCTTTTAATTTCATCTTGCGTCTTGACTTTCTACATGTATCAAACATCCTTCTTCATGCGATAGTTGAGAGCAACTTAAAAATAAAAAGCACGACGACTGTTTCATATTGCATCACTCCGTCCCCTTCAACAGCAACCAAAGAAGAACCCGTACGACATTATGACACTCTGCAAGCAAAACGAGAGTATTGGAGAGCCTCTTCCCTCAACACACTCGTACCTTTGAGCCGTTAAAACACGTCTACTTGAGATGGTCACCAGCGTACCGGCAAAGGAATAATAATCCAATATTCAAGCGACGAAGGCTGCACCATCCACCAGCAACGATTGAAATGATCTTTCCGCCGACTGATGAAGAAGAAAGTACTGATTGTGTATCTCTCTTCAATGCAGCATTCGACGGAACGCGAAAAGTCGTTTTCTTATCACCTCCCACAGCTACTACACACTAACACGCACGCCGTTTCCAACAACCGTTTCCTGTCAACTATCGTCAACGCTAGTCACCAAACTACTGAGTTGCTGTTTCGTTTCATTCGCCCATGGGGTTGACTTCGTTGATTCAAGCTGAGCTGAGTGACTTCCCCTAACCGAACGAAGAAGCTTTCGGGGCACTCATTGAGCCATCTGGGGAGAGAGTTTTCATTGTCACACCAACACAAACGTACGGTTCATTCAAAAACTAGCAAAACGGACAATTTACGTTTACGTTTCGAGGTTAGGGAGTTTTGCTTTGATTTTTTTGTTATATATGTGTGAGTATAACTTGTTCCTGTTCTCTGTCTTGTTCCAATCCATTATCAGCTGATGAGTTTTGATGAGTTTGTATGAGTATTACGTACGTTGTGGGAAAGGTTGATCGACAAAAAACTAAAAGAAGAGTCTATTAAAATGAGCGACTTTTAAGCAATCTTTCCAGATGGTTTCAGAAAAAAAATGTAATCAAAAGTATTACTAAGCAATAATTTTGACAATTAAGACGGACACGGTTTCTCAAGGTTGCTTAGAAATTCCAAACAATAGCACTAAATTGTTCACCGAATATGTGTTTATAAAATAATCGCATGATTTGCTTTTACCCTTAAATTTTGTTCATAATTCAACTGATTTGAGCAAAGCATAATTTCAAGGATTTTCATTTTCGTTCAATTGAACAACTCAGTCAAAGAAAGATTGTTAAAAAATGAATCAAAAAACCTCGTCCATGCTTAATATAACAGGAAAAACTTCCAACAATATTTAAGTTTCAACGTATCAGTCGACCTTTTATCATTCCTGTCGATAAAAAGCTTCAACATAATCTGCTAACATGTCATGTATCGAGTAAACAATGTTTTAGGCAGAAGCAAGGCTTACGGTTCAACTTTCCCTATTCAGTTCACTCTAGCTTACTACTGATGCGATTCATCAAACTGTCATCCAATCTCCCCTCGCTTCGTAAGGCTCTCCCAGCAAGAGGTCGTATTAAATTAGCGATTGTGTCAAGGAAAAGTACCAACAGCATTATTAACTCGTATGTACATTGGCCCGAAGCCTTCACCTTATATGCGGCACATTATATCCCACCAAACACACAGATTATGTTGTGCCACCGAGTACGATGAGCATGAACTATTCACCTCCCCCATGCTGACGCATAATGCCTATCCAATAACTTTACCAACCAGTTCTTCCCGAACCGAGTGCTGCAACGCAACGAAAGCTCTACATGCACCCCGTGGAGTGAGTGGATATCAAAGGCATCCACTGGTTTAAACTCTATAGCCACAGCTCGTACACTACTTTCATGTTTTCGTGGACATTTATCCTTCCAGCGATGGTGCTTGCCTCACCCAACAGCTCACAGCGGAATCATTTTCATGTGACTGAACCCCGAGGATAGGGAAAGTTTTTTTCCCAGCAGGGCAGCAATCCTGTCTTTATCAATTCATTTCATCCTTCATTCTTTCATCTTGACCAACAAACGCCAAGCGCGCACATTGAGCTTGTTTATACCATCGCAACTATAGTTTCGTAGGTGGCAGTAGATCCCCCACGGGGATGTACAACGCTCAGTCGGTGAAGATGAACCAGAATGACGTTGGTAACAAATTCCAAATGCCACCGGTCAGAAATGGATTACAGCGAAAACGTTTGATGTTTGCTTTATCTTAAATTCTTGAACAAAAAAGCAGATATATGTTGGCTATCTCTCATGTACCGAGCATTTTTGTGGCAAAGGCTTAACAACTCATGAACAACACTCTGAAGCATAGAAAAGTCTTGATTCGTAATTTTGGATGATTTTCGAAAAATGTTATCAAAAAAAGCTTTTCTGAACTCCAAACACACTTCGCAATGGTATTTGAAGCACTAACAAGCACAAGAAAAACATGATTATTAGAACATCGATCAATAACTGTTGAGAACTGCTGGTTTTAACGAAATTAAATGGGTAAACTATTTCCTGGTAGAAATTTCCGATTATGTTATCGGCATTGCTTCGCGCAGACCACACGCAAACCAAACCCTAGAAGCAAACATTCCATAAGGAGATACACATCGTGGACCAAACGACGTCGGCAATCATCATCTCAGCGCTGTACAGGTCTTTTTCCTTTGCTCTGTCTTTCTTCAACACCTACCTCAACGACTTGAACCGTACCTTTGAGTCGTAAAACCTCAACTATATGCAGTGCAATTCACCTTGATTCCGTTCTCGTCAATGGGAAAGATGTAAGGACATCCAACAACCAACCTCCTTCGATGGTTATCGGTTTCGTAGTGGGATGCAGGCACAAAAAGGCACAAACATCATGGGTTTGAATGTCAATTGACGGTTTCAGAGGAAAATTGAAAGCTTCTCGCTTTAACTTCTATCAAACCCTCAACAGTTTGCGTTCAATCGATGTCCTGTCCCGTGCCAGAGAATTGATTTTCATTCAAAACCGGTTGGTGTTTCAAAAGTTTACAAGCACTTCATCGTAAACCGCGACAAGGGCGAGGACTAGCGATGCATAAATGATGTGGCGTCAAATAATTAAACTAACTTCGCCGTTGCTTCGTTCTGCAAAATGATGGCTGCATCAAGCGTAGAGTGTTGCGTGGCCACCAGGTGGCTTTCCATTAATTATTCAAATAACATCCCAACGCTGGGTAAGTTCTGAGCGTAGTGGTAGATTGAAAAGAGAATTTGCAGAATATCGGCACACTTATCGGTGATCTTTGATGCACGGTGAGTTACGCGGAAAAGCGGAAATTTTGGCAAAGAAGAATATAAAATTCAGTTCAAAGAAACAGGATGATGTACATGGATTATTTTTTGAAATTGTGATACAAAATCATCCACAATAATCGTCGCTTCTGCGTTATAAATTTCACTCTGGCGATAAACAATGCAAAAAACTACCATTATGAACTGATGAGCGCACATTGTTAAAATTTCACGCTCTCACACGCGCATTGTCATGGGCTTCACAGATTTTCCACATGAATTTCCCGTGCCTTGGAAAAAGACATGTGTCATATTCACATTTCCAGCCCACCTAGCAGCTTCCTCCGGTTTGGATGGATGGAAGCGGTCACCTCCAGTTACGTTATACAGTCAGTTGGTCACCAGTAGTGGCTTAATTATTAAATTTATTTTCTGTTTTTACCACGTGCATCAAAATAATGCTGTGAAGCAGAAATGTATCAATTTCACTGCAAATATTGGTGGCGTGTGCGAAAAATCAACCAGAGAATGTGTTTTTTGTATGGTTCGATTCTTGTCTAGATACAAAGGTTGCCGTTGAACGTTTCTGCGTGGTCATCAAATTAGGTCCTTATCGGTGTGATCTTTGTACTGTCCAATATTTTTAATTCAAAACGTAGCATCAATAATTTCAGTAATTGCTTTACTGAAATTATTTTATCTTTTCCTTGGTCATAGTTATGTTGAGTTTCGTTCGTAGAATTAGACCTTGACTAAATATTGTGTTTATTTAAACCTTGAATTTATTTTTTGTGCACTTTTATCTTATCGTTATCTTTTATTTATCTTTTTTGCACAACAAGTGAGTGCTAGAAAAGGAAACTATTTATGAACACAATCGAACCTTGAGATACTTGCTGAAGATAGCCAACCTTTTTTTTCTATCAAATCACGAGCTTAACACATATTTCACTTTTGTGCTTGTGGAGGAATGTTACCCATACCAACACATAGGAACAAAAACCGATCTATTTCTCGCAAAATGCAAGACCTCCTTGTTCTCGGAAGCAATCACACCCACATCAAAGACATCCGAGACGCTGCCGCGTAAATGTAGCTGTGTATCGTTAGGCGAATGGTAAATTTCGCTTAATCGTTCAGAAAATGCGCTTGCCTAGGCGATTACAAACGGCGCTTAGCCTCCCTCCTTGGATCCTTGGAACGTAACATCGACGAACGAGGAAACAGTACGTTGTTTCAATTCCGTCGTAGCAATCAGCAGAAAATATTGAATTATCATTGCAAATGTTTCGATCAGCTCAAGTGGCAATTGGAATCGTGCCGACCAAATTGAAGAATCTTCGATGCTTCGCGCATTAAGCACTGTGAATTTTAATAGAAATTTAGATTGAGCAGCTGTTTTTCCATCAAACTATTCAACTGCAGGCTAAACTTCAAATGCTGCCTGTCGCTTGCTCACAGGAATCTTGCCGTAAATGTTCTGAAGCAAACGCTCCTGTTCTATGCCTTCGAAAACGACCCTATGCCTTCTTTTCTGGCTTAATCTAAGTACCACATCACACACACTAAACAACCAGTAGGAGATTGTTGGTTTATCTAATTTCGCTTCGCAATACTTCCAGCTCCAAAACAGTGCTCGGGGGTGTTGCGGCTTCCGCTTTACACGCGCAATTTTGTCGCCGTTCATCAGACGTCATCCAACGGTGACGCAAAACTTCCCGTTTGCTGCTGCTGCAGCTCTGCGGCAATCTGTTTCTGAATTGTCGGTCGCTTCCTGCGCACCATTAAAAAACGAGGCAGCACAACTTCCGTCATCTGTCGAGGCCAAGCAGCAGCAGCAACGGCAGCAATAACATTACACACATTTGCCAGCATTAATTTCCGCGCGTACCATGTCGCGTATACATGGGTTGCAAGTTGGTTCTTCGGCCGCGTTTTTCCTAGCGGTTCGGGCATTTTGCCACAAAATGATTACCGAGCCATGAAAGGTTTGAGCAAATAAAAAGCAACAGAAAAAGAAGAAAAGCTGTGTTTGTTTCATCGTTTTGCTAGAGTAAGCCACAGCGATGCAAATTAAGAAAAAAAAGGAAATTAGATACAAAAACAAAGCGAAAAGAGCAAGGTCATTTGTTTGCTGTTATAAAACAAATAGTACGATACTGTTATATTATCACAAAACATAAATTACGGTAAACGTTATTTACGGGTGTTGTATTTATTATTTTATCTGAGAAATAAATATATTCCAAAACGCTTCATTCTCTACTCTATCGAACTACGTCCCTGCTCCCCGACATTAAAAACTAACACACAATAGAACCACGAAGAAATGACATAAAAATAATAATAGCAAATAATCAGATTTACCGATATCAATTAACATTCGCCCGGAATTGGCCACAACTCTCGGAAGTGTGCATGGTTTAGTGGGGACATACAAAAGGGAAAGTAAGAAACACAAACTAGTGTACGCTTCCCAGATATGGGTACATTATTCCACTCTCTTTTAATAAAAACATAGTGGCGTGCGTTTCCGTCTTAATCGTACAACAGATTGCAGAAAGTTTCGCCTTCAACATATGCCAGCTATTGTGATTTGGGTTTCCGCTGGAACCAAAGAAAGCCCACGTCAAACCCAGAAGCTCATGCGTGACCATTGTGTTGGACAAGCGGGAAAAGCTGAAGCCCATTTTGATTGTATTGTGTTGAAGATGAAAAACAGAACATCGTAAGCGTGATCATGTTTTCTTGTTTGCGGTGGCAAAGGAAAGGCATGCTGTATATTGTGTGGTCTTTGCGTGTAGTTTTGTTGAGAAAAAGACAGTATTGAACCGTTATGCTCTTTTTCCAGGAATCCATAGCATTATAGTAATGTGGGAAGGCAAACTAACATAAAATCTGCACCATCATTTAACCATAAATGTTTAATAAACACCTTTCTCTATTTTAAATCTCTATTAAAAGAAACCGTTGCTCAAAACACTTAGCACAGTAAAAGCTTACACCGTAAAAATGACTCACTCGCCTCACACCTTCCCTCCATCGGTAGTAGAAACCTCATTACACACTAATGGGCGTCAAAAGGGTCTCGGAAACTTCCTCACGGATGCGCAGTTTATAGTTCTATGGATCGTAAATGTCGGCCAAGCCAGTCCCATCCAGGAAGCACTATTGTGAAGTGGTGCTCTGTAGCAATTACAGTTAAACATTTAAAAGAGCCCCACTCAGTGCTTTCCGAAACCGGTATACTGAGCTGACCAATTAAATTCACCCACTATTGTGACATTGCCCGTTTCTACTGAGCTGTGAGTTTACTGAATGCGGTAGTTTCATTTCTATTACGAAATGTAAAAGAGTCATCATTGCCCTTTTGAGTTTCTCAGTTCCATGTCATGCCGAGAGTCGTTTGCTTAAGCTATCTATTCAATAAAGTTTTCCATTGGCCACGGTTCCTACACTGGCCATACTGAAGACGGTTGATAATTGTGTCATATCTGTGGGAGAACATTAAAATGACATAACATGAATAGTTATTGAAGCTTACTGTAGAGCTTTTGATATTTAAGTTTTGTAAAGAAATCCACTCTTTTCGATTGCAGGTGGTGTTTTGTATTTCATTCAGTTCAATGACTCGCTATCACTATCCAATATGTATATTCTGTAGTATATTAAAGCTACAATTTATTCAGTTTAAAGATTGTTTAGCTTAAAAGTAAATTTTCTTAGTAAAATTTTAAATGGATAATTTTGCCCAGCGTTTATTAATCAATCATCAGACCTATAATCATTAAAAGTTAAGAAATTTTACTATTATGTCATATATTTTAGATGCATAAATTAAACAGTTTCTCCACAGCAGTTTGAGTATTACATCTCTGGCATAACATCACCGATGACCATTTTCCGGTTGGGCGAATTTCACGTCATTAGTCACGTCACGT
The DNA here is from genome assembly GCF_943734735.2 of Anopheles gambiae. Taxonomy (NCBI): domain Eukaryota; kingdom Metazoa; phylum Arthropoda; class Insecta; order Diptera; family Culicidae; genus Anopheles; species Anopheles gambiae. The sequence goes on from NC_064602.1 coordinate 29,412,737, forward strand.
CAAAAAGTATAACCACTCTTCTTACCTGGTCGTCCATGCTTCAACTGAAAACCAGACAGCTCACTGCATGAGCTAATCCCCTTTCCCCGTCTCGAAAGGTTCCCTCACAGGCAGTTATGAAGAGAGAGAAAGGGCAAGAGCATTGAACATTGTCGTAGAATATTTGCCAGCTCGAGCAAGCGCAAAACATTTGCTTACCGGTGCAGAAACGACCATTCCATTTCACAAGATAATTAAGTTTAACGACTGCGGATGTAAATTCCTCCACAGTCGATGCCGAAATAAGTATAATTAAGTGATGATGAAAATAGTACCATTTACCGTGTATGCCGAAATTCTGCAGAAACTTCTATACATGTGGGAAATTTGATAACTATCAAAACATTCGTGCCTATTCGTTTGAATGTATACCTCACAAAGTAGATAGCAGGTATACAAACCATAGATAACAGCTAGTGTAGTCTCTTACTAGAACAGCACTACATGCTTAATTTACAAATGCTTTCCATATTCCTTAAATTCATAAATCTTACTCCTACAAATTCCCATCTCAAATCAACAGTTTCTCAGTTTTTTTTATGGTTTAGATTTTTGTCCTTTCTTTATTTCTCTGGTAATGAGGTAGTTGCTCTTCCGATAATGACGCCTTCAGAAGAAGGCACAAACGAACGATCAATTTTTGGAAGCATCAATCGTATCACTAAGTATTTGATTAGCACATCCCTTTCGTCAGCACGCACGGCCCACACCGTCCCCACAATCCCATGGCAATTCCCTTAACTCACTTCAGCTCACAGATGGACTAGAAACACTGTTTGATATTCCCCATCGATCGCTGGAAACATGTTGTTTTTGCGTGCTCAAATCCAACACAACTTTTCCCTTGAATCCCGTGAAACTTCTTTGCCATCCTTGGTTTCAGAAGTAACAGAGTGTTGGTGAAGCAACTAACAAATGGCTCACAATCGACCAAGCCATCAACATAACGCGTTTGGGGCCATCCCATCCCGGCGGCTATTGATGCACAAGGGAAAGTGATTTTCGGTATCTCCCGGGTGAAGGATGAAAGCGTCTGCACGTGGAATATAAATGGAGTCAATTGGTTGTACTGTGTTTTAGCCCACGAAAGCCGGGTTTCGGTTGTTTTCTCTTTCTCTCGCTCTCTCACTCCCACTGACTATCACAAGTTGCTCCTTTTCTTGTGTTTCTAGCATGTCTCTGCTGGAAAGAAAAGGGGATATCTTGTGAGCCCTTTTAGTATAATTGCTGTTTCATCGAAGATTATCTGGTTTTAGGAAGGGTTTCGTCGATGCATCGTGTTGCGCTTTTTAAGTTTCTAAATCTTGGAAAATTCTAACCGTCAGAAGGATTAACAAGCATACTGAGAAAAAAGTTAGGATAAAACACGCTGACGTCAAAGCCCTACTGGTAACCTAAGAAAGATTGCAAATGACCTCTGAATTGATTCCTTAACACACAATCATCGCCTGTGGTTTGAGCTTTTCTATCAAATGAAACATTTCGTCCACAAACAACCCTAGTCACTTTTCAGGCAAGAAACTTAAACCATACCAAAAATGTGACAAGCGCTCTTATCCGCATTAACACTTGTCCCAATCACATGTTTTCAAAATCCACACATACACGCGTACGGTACACTAATGAAAGTGCAAATACAAATTAATTTCAACCGATGTTTCCAAAACCAGGCTGACAAGCTAACATCCAAGCCTGACGGGTGCGTTTCATGAATAGTGTTGCGAATTGAGCAATTAATTTGCACAAATGACTAACACAAGTCAGTTTCGGGCTCGAAGAACAGCCGTTACACCGTGTGCGTTGTAGCAGTTGATGCCAAATTTGTATTTCACTTCATTCAAACCGAAGGCGAGACCCTCTTTTACACGAATTAAAACGGTTTTACAGCACCGCTTTGCTTTCCCATAAGACTCCATTTTCCTTTGCAACCGTAAAGCAGTTGTGGGAATTTTCCCATTTTCGAAACAAATCCCCACACACTCTGAAGTTCATTTAGACGGAAGATTCTAATTAAAACTATACATTCGCTTACCGTGTCTTGGCTATCGTTGGTTGCCCTGGGGAGTGTTCAACTTTATACCATACTTTGTTACGTTTGGTATAAAGTTAACAAGTTTGTTAACAAGTAACAGTTACCCTATCCTGGAAAATCCTGGGCATTACATTTGTTTTCGTGCGGGATCAAACATACTTTAAAAAATGCTGTTGTGTGCTAGCATCTCATTTTATCTTCATCATCTTCAGAGTTTAATGTAGAAATTGACAATCTAAGGAACTTCCTCCATTATTTCTGTTTCATATAGTTAAAGAGACATAATATACAAAATTATGACATTTTTTTCTAATCTAGTTAACAATATGTTAACACTAGAACCGCCGGACTTTTCAACCTTACTAAAACCGCCATATGGGACAATTTTGTCCCATTCGTTATGTGCACATATTTAGACATGTTTATTATTTCCTAAGGGTTTCATATGGTAAAATAATTAATAAACTCCATAATTAGGTATAATAAATCTTTATAAGACGACGAACCAGTGCTACTAATAAAATTGCGCTAGAGTGTACGGTGGAATGCTTTTATGGACTAGACGATTGAATATAGCGAAAATATAAGCACGTAGTAAGCAACAGTAAAACCACGTATGTAGTTAAATAATTTCGTGCACTTTTATTGTTCTATTCGTATTGACATGCCTTGTCACAAAATGCGTACACGCCAGTGCTGCCAGACTTGCAGAAGCACTTCCCTCACTCGTTGACAGCAGGGATGCCAGCCATCACAATTAAATTTGCTTATGGGACAAAAATATCCCATATGGCGGTTCTAGGATAAAAATGATTTTTTAAAGAACCATATGGATTACAATTATTTTTATTAGCGCATTCAAAAGATCGTTAAAAATAAATAAAAGTCAGAAAATTTCAATGGTTTGTCACGACGGCAAGCGGAATAACACCCCTTTTTCGACTGCGATGGGACAAAAAAGTCCCATCGGCGGTTCTAGTGTTAATGATTATTTAATTAAAATATTATTTAAATATGACTGCATTTTTGTGTACTCATATCTAGCTTAAAGTATCAAACTCAACGTAATACATAAACTTTGTAAGCCCTTTGCCTTTGTGTTGGAAAAATAGCACAAAAACGGCTTTATTATTAGTTCAAGTCTTACTTGAAAGTATGCTTTAATTTTGCATAACATTTTCACTACCCCAAACCAGCATGACAGCAAAAGTAACAACATACTCTCTCTTGTCACGACATGAACAATAGGTGAGGTATGAAATAATAATAAGAAACACGCTCCTCTCATCAAACCTTTTCTATTCCTCTGCTGTTCTTCATACTTTTCACCCACTCTGTCCCTTTCATTCTTTATCTATCTATCTCTATCAAACGACGGGATACAGTACAGACACTCATTACCATGGTGGTGAAAATTGAATATTCCCCATCCGAACACACTAATCGCTTGGTGTCTCGTCCTGCTGCTTTTGTATACTACCGGCGCTACGAGCTGTCGAGAGCATATACATGTATGCAAAAATAAACTTGTCTCCACTCACCTGTGCAACCCTGTGCCTTACCAGCAACAGTCATAAAATGAACCAAACTTTCCAAATTTAATAAACAAAACAATGAACATCGACAATCATCGCAGCTGCTGATGGTAATTGCAGTTGGCATCACAGTTCGCCCTCGGGCCTTTTAATCCTTCCTCCACACAAGAGTCCTTACGGATATGTGCAGCGTATGAACGAAGTGCTGTCGCCTCTCTAGAAACTTTCCTCTTTTTTGTTGTGCCTTTTTGCGGTTGGTCTCACACCGACACTTCCCAAATGATAGCCTTAGTGCTTGAATCTAATTTTAGCATTCGTGGTAGAAAATAGACACAATGTACCGCAGACAGCATATGGTCTTGACTTGTGCACACAGACTTGGAATAGACATTTCCCAGAAGTCGGAAATGGTCAGGACATACAATGTACAAAAATAGAACACATAAACTCATTTTTTTTCATGGTCAGACACGGTTTCTGAGTACATCCTGATGGCTCAGCTAGGATGGAAAAGGTTACTTGCATGGGTTTTTGTTGACGGAGTTTTTACTGTAATAGTGACACGAACCCATATTTTTCTGGAAATGATACATCAACTAAAGAGATACAAATAGAAGCACTGCGGCTATCACCAGCACTCAGCAGCAAGGAGTATCAGAAAACGTAATGAAATCAATAATACTGCTCAATGTTTTGAAATCCAGAATCGCTTATTTACACCTTCCAGTGTAAATACTCATCGCAGCAATCAACAGATGGCATCAATCTGCAAACACACCATGCAAACAACATTTAATTTAATAATCAATTCAAACACCAAATACAAACCATCAGTAAACAGCACTTGCGCAAAGAGCTTACCTTTGCTGTGTTAAACATTTTCTGTGAAGCATTATTACTGTGTTTTCCTTTCGCATGATTTGTTTTCCGTTGAAACGGATCCTTTGTTATTGAGCTTACTATCTTGTTCACAAAACAAAACAAAGAGCTTTAAACACAAATAAAAAAAAAACTCAAAGATTTTTTATTTAAAATACCTTTGAAACAAACAGAACTATTTCATGCGCAGCAAAATTTGGAAAACGTTCTGAAGCATTTTAAACTCTGGCAAATATACTGCATCGTGTAGCACTTTTTCTTCACGGAAAATGTAGCCAAACAGTAGTTTTGCGGTTGACCACGTTTCAACAGTTTCCAATTACGCTGGCAGTAACGAGTGCACTCTTTGAGATAAAGAGTGACCATGCAGTTCCAAGTCAAACATAAACTTCCAACTGAGGCGATCAATTTGAACAGTTTATAATCCAATTAGTACACATATTTTTTCAAACAAACTTGTCTACAACTCTCACCCTATTTACCGAAAGTTAGTTCGGCAGAACTGGAAGGCGGTTTGACCTTTAAGTTTATCGTCATTATTTCCTTGATGCCATCTGCAGGCAGCATGTTTTTGCTAAATCATCATTTCATATGTGTCTGACGTGGAAAACTGCCTGAAGCCAACGTTCGGCCTTCGCCCGTCTGCATATGATTGAAGTAAAACCGTTTCCCAAAAGCATTCAAACCACAAAATTTGACAGGACACATGTGGTGTGTGTGTTTTGTAAATTTGGTTGACATTATTTTCATTTGACAAAAGCTGGACAAATCAAGTTGATAATCTCTATACTTTTTGCAAAAGCTTTTACGAGCTTTAAAAAAAGCGTGAAATAAACGAATCTTCTTTTCATAGTTTCGTAACCAGGATACAACATCCCAAAACCAGGAACACTTTTTACAGTATCACTACCCTATTCGAACATGTTCCTCAATACCGTCTGATCGATTTCAAATCACAAAACCTCAAACAACGCGTGCTTTCAAACAACCTCCATCCCTCTGCCTTTTCTTTATCACCAGGATCAAAATCGAAAACCAATGGTATCACTTGGTCATCTAACGCATACTTTGCCGTTGACAGAATGTACAACAGCATGCCTCAACAATGACAGGAAAAGGTCTATCGTTCCGGGTGCAATTTCTACAGCTTTCTATGCCCAGTTTCTCCAGACGAATATCCAGACGAATGCTTGTCATACCAGTGCCTTTATTCTCCGTCTGACATAACCACAAAGTGCTGCCCAACAAACACTTTCCTTCTTAACGCGTCAATAACATGGTACGCCAAAATTAAGCTGAAACTCGGTACAACAAACTTCCGGTCGAATAGTTCTCTACTTTTATCATACTGAGACTGTCATCATCCAGCAAACTATGCAACCAAGTTGATTGCTCGCAACACGCACACGTTGTAAGCGATCTCAGCATCCTGGAACACGTTTGGTGCTCATCGAATGTTCCGGTTTACACAAGCCATGACGACCCGAAAAGTCCCAGGAAACAAGTGGGCCAAACATTGTCGCATACGGTTGATTTATTCGAGATCAACAAATTTCGGTTACACTCGGTCCCAGATGAACCTTTATATGAACTTGTCCGATTCTGGGGAAAGAGGATGTTGCAGCCCAACGGTGTATCGTTTTTTGACAGTTTGATGCCATGTTGAAAACCATACTTCATCGATAGTGTATCATCATGGGGAAGGATGCAATCGAGTTATACCGTGTAGTTTATTAAATTGGGAGTGTGAAAATGATATCAACTAACATGAGTTTACAGTAACTTCAAAAAAGATTGAAATGTCGCATGTTTTAAAAAGTTAAACATAATTAACGCAACGAATAAACGTATTAAACTTTGACTTTAACATTTAGAAAATTACTAATGGACATACCATCGAGCTTTTGCGAGAGCTGAAGCAGTAACATTTATTAAGCACCTTCACCCTGCCGAGAATACAGGCTCGTCTTCGCAAACTGCGTTGTAATACTACCCACGAAATCTCAGCAAATCATGCGGAGAGTTTCCCACTTCGCTCTGAAAATTAAAACAAATTGCCTCTTAAGCTGCACCAACACATTGACGGAGCCATCACTTTATCGCTTGGTGACGCTATTTCTAGAAGGTGAAACCCCTCTCCGAAGCATTGTGTGGGCAACCTACCCTTTTCTACCAATGCATACATTATGTTAATAGGTAAACGGCGTGCTCGCTACTTTGCTCAACTGACGGTAGCAATTTTTCATTTCCGTTCCAATGCTTTACTTCTGGCTCGTGTGTGAGTTTCAGTGTGTGCATGTGCGTAAAAGAGAATAAGAAACGACGCTTCCCTATCTGCAACCTCCAATACATAAGTTTCTTCCTTAAGACCTCCCGGTAGCACAAGAAATGCACAATCGATCGAAACCATCTACCCGTTCTGCTCCCCAACGAAAGGATGGAGAAAAACCCGGAAACACACACCACTTGCTCGGCATCGAAACCGCTTCCGGATCACATTTTCCGCCCAACGACGACGCTCGGTAGCACTTTTCGGTGCGGAATAAATTTTTACGTTTGCGATGCATTTTCTCAGGTAAGCTTCTAGGCGGGATATAATATAACGGAAGCAGAAACACACTCATGTATGCACGGCTGCACCAGCACTCGATGGTGATGGTATGCAATGAGTGTGGCTTCCATCAGCTACGCTTTAGCCATTTTGCGGAAAGCATTCTTTCCAATTCATTTGTTTTTATTACGACGGTGTAGCGAGCAGGAGAACATTGTAGCTTGTTCACTTTTATTCCGATGGTGGAATTTGTGGGATAATGCAATTCTCGCGACACGTTCCACTGCAGTCACATGCCGACAATAGCAACAAGTTCGAAAAGTGTCATCCTTGCAGCATTGTGGAGTGGTTAGTGTAGTCTTTTAAAATGTTGATGTGTTTGAATCAGCTCCTGATGTTGTGTGGCAAAGTTATTATTTTACGCAGAACGATTTGTACTGACTACTGGAACGAATAGGATTTAAATCAGTAATTTGTTAATTCTCATTTCCTAGAAAAGAACAGAATTTTACTACTCAAGGCTGTTGTTCAAAGTTCCATGCGAGCCAAGAGCATCACAGTATCGTTTACATTTTACTGCTTTAAATCGCATACACTCACTCATTCGTTTTTTTTCTTCAGTTGCTCTATGCTTCGAGAGTATGGGATTTATTTTTGAATTGTTTCGCTGTATAATCCTATTCAAAAGAAGCTCTAAAGAACATGGCACAAAACTGTGTTTCTACTGCCACCAATATGACCATTTCTTCACGCTACTGCAAACAACAAGAAAAACCGAATAGTTTGATCCAGCTAGCTAAAGCTCACAAAATGTTAACATTAAGCTTCCCGAGTCAGGTAAAGGACTTAGTGAAAGAAGTTTTTGAGGCCATCAGAACGATCCCTTCCTGTGTTTCTATGTTGCGTTCTACTATTGTGTTCGTTGCTTCGTACCTTCGTGCGAGACAAACGGTCACACAAACAAAATCCGGGTAAGCTTATTGCACTGCAATGTGGGAGATTTGGGTGATGGTGGATTGTGGAAGGTTTTAATCATAGTTGAAACTTTTAATAAATAGCTCAATCGTTTCATTTGCTGGAAGAGGGGGATCATTTTCCTCTGTATGAAATAAGTTTTTAGTGTTATGTTGAGATTGTGAAAACGTTAATTAACAAAAACAACATATTTATGGAATGATTACCTAGTTAAAGCTGATTTATAACATTTTCACTATTCGACTCTTGAAGGAGATGAGTGACATTGAAAAATGAGCCTTATGCTTGTAAATTTTTGCTGGATATTATGAATTTTCAATTCAAAGAGTTGTCTTTGATGGATCGGATGTGATTAGGCACAGGTTCATGTTGCCACAGCGTTTCATCATTCAGGCCGTCTGCGTACACGACACTCTTTTGGAAGGCTTGTTGGAAAATTGTTTGAAGCCAGTGGATTTCCCCCAAACAATTCTAAGAATAAATCGTGCATTGATAATATTTATGATAAAAATTCGGACTTCACTGGATTGCCACCAAAACAAACAATCACCTTATTTCTTTCTGAATTTCTCAGTTAAAATGGATCAATCGATGTACATTTAATCTTAATTAAAACCGGTGTCTGCTTCTCGGACTTGAACCACTCTGCTTTCGACGTAAAAACGCCCAATGCCTTTTCATATTCCTGCTCCTTAACGGAGAGATCGATTCCCCGGCATTACTTGCCAGCATCAATTTGTTCGCTCCCTGTCGGATTCTTAGATCCAATTTCCATCTCCGTGTACCGCGTACCCGCAACAACCATAGCCAAGGACACCCCATTATACGTATGTCCCTCGAGTTCAATGAAGTGTTAGATTTGTTCGACTTTAGTATGTCTACTTCCAAGTTCAAGGAGAAATTGCGTCTACGTCACATTTAATGTTTGCTTATAACTAAAGGATTATTTATATGCTCCTTAATTTAATTATTAGGTTGCCGATTAGACACGATGGTCCGTCGGTTATATATACGAAATAAATTAATGAAATCAACTAGAACAAAGTGTACACAAGTTGTCATGCAGCGTATCTCAAACAGCTATATAATAGAGGAAGTACAAACAAAAAATCATTTCGTGTTTAAATTGCGCGTTACACACGATACACTATTAAAGCAGGAAAGCGAATACAATCCACTCTCGCCACCCAGAGCATACACTGATAAATCATGTCACCCTTGAAAGTACAACCACTCAAATTAATCCTATGAATGATTGCTCCACAAACTACCTCGACATAAGCCCCGTAAAAGCACATTTCACCTTATTCACACACATATTTGACCGGTGCACTTAACTCTTTACTGAGTGTAAAACAAAAGAAACGACCATTACCGTATCGAACTTTATCCTGCAAAATTTATACGATGCAACGAGGTCAAAAGCTTCTGTGAAAGAATGTGTGTCAGTCACGGGAGAAAAATAGAATTAAAATCACGTCGATATTGGTCATTTTTCACTCTCGTTTTTCATTTTGGCTTCGTGCGATGGCAATTGTTTTCTTTTACTGTACAGCGTTAATCCTGCATGACGTTTTTATTCGATGGCTTTGCATCCATTTCCAACCGGTTCGTGGGATGTCGGTTAAAGTTCAAATAGAGTGTTTTTTTATAAATAAAGCACGTTTCATGTTGTCATGTTCTCTTTTGTCTAGCTACATTATAACTTTTCTGCACACGTTTTATGGTTTTCATTATATTATAATATATTATTTTATGCTGTACTATCATATCATTATTTTATATTATTTTATTAATAGACCGAATGTATGCGATAGCCAAGCAAAAAGATAGGTGATATGTACAACCTTGGCCATTATATCCATTATGACCATTCCTACCTTTCGTCTGGGGTGGGAATGCGTTCTGGAAACGATAATTGAATCATCCTGGATGGATTCAAGCTTTGTAAAACGAATGGAGCGAGCCATGCGACGTAATTGAGTTTATTTGCAATACACGATGTGCAATAATGTATCCATGTATATATATGTATAGTATGCCAGTAGGTATTGAAACGAGATTAATTGAAAATGGTTTCTTTTATGGAAATGAGAAGAAATTAAACATGAAAAGACTATGACCAAATGAACACAAACTGTACAGTCCGGTCAAAATAAAGCAAAAATTGACAGACTAGTTAGATACAAACCAAACGAATGAAGCAACAAGGTTTGATGAATGAAAGCGAAACTGAATATAAGAGATCGTCCAACTACATAAAGGCTGATTGTTCTGGGCCTTGGGTAACGGTAGGCGAAGATCTAATATGAATGTAATTGGATGTTTATTTCGTTATGTTTTCATAAAGCTGAATGCAATGGACGACGAACAGAACACAACTACAATTGCTGGAACTTACAACAGGTATGGGGGGGGGGGGGGGGAGATAATGTGGAAATAAATGATTGTAGACCAACGATGTCATCTTTTCAACAAATGGAAATGACTTTGGAAACAAGAAACAAAAATTTATCGAACGACAAATAACTTCCCAAGCAACAATATCAACATGCTTTTTCACACCCTCAGGGTTTATAGTCTGTTGGGTAGAATGACAAAACATGTGGATTTAGTTTGTTTGTAAATTTGTTCTGTGTTTGAAGATCGGAAAGGCTTGATTCAAACTCAGAAAACACAACGATATGGTTAGTTCACCACACTCTTGGCAGAGAGTGCACCACTAGCATAATCTAAATTTAACTATTTGCTACTGATGTTTTTTACCTTTCGCAGTTTGCAAAAGGCATTCATTCCCATTCCTTACGCAGTAACATCGTGTCATGCGGAAAAATCAAAGAATCAAGCCCACAGTTGATCGAGCATCGTGGAATAGATTACTTTCGACCGTGTCGTAAATTTTATTCTCGCTCGCTTCCGGTTGCTTGGTGTGGACCCGGAATGCTACCACCATCACTCAGGCCCACCGAAGTACTAAACACTTCCAAGAAGGTCCACTCTAACTATGTTATGGGCGGGTGTAGTGGAAGGACTGGGACTTTCAATTGATGTTTCATCAACGTGTTTGGTGCTTTATCTGATGCGTTGCTGAACTCATTCTCACTGAAGATCTAAAGAATGCACGTAATCTTGTGCTCTCTAGTACAATTTGTTATTGATATTGTTTAAAAATCCGGTTTTACTTCTCAGGACTAACAGAAAAGCACATTGCCCACGACCGCTACACACAACCGGCACCACACAGCAGATAAACCTTTCCAGCATTGATTACTATCCTCAAACCCTCAAGCAAAAATGCGACAACAACACCCTAACGTCCCCTTAAGAGAAAGCTTCTCAAACCTCCAGCCAGAGCAAGTAAGGTAACCTTCCGGCGACGTAAAAGTTCTGAGGGCGAACCCGAATTAAAGCAGACAGTTCATTTACTTTCATTCGTTGTGCTAGCCTGTGTCCCGGTGCTTTGGCCTCGAGATGTATTAGCGCTGAGTGAGTGAGCAATAATTTATTGTTGATATCAATCTTCCTTCCAGTGACTGCTTTCATGCTGCGGTCGTTCGGTGCTCGGTTCTATTACCCCATTCTGCCCTCTGTTCATGAGAACAAACAGAAAAAAAGTCAATGGAAAGCGACACTTTGGAGGCAGAAAGGTGAGAGGTGAGCTTATCGCAGCTGTAAAGCATAAATCAACATTGTAGACGGACTAATTACGCACACTGCTCTGTGTTGCATCGGGATGCAAGTTTGAGGTTTGTTTGTTTAAGTTTAATCTTATTTGAAAGTCTGATAGCTTGTATACTTCATTTTGCATAAAATGACGAGGTATTTCACCAAGCAATTGTATACAAAGGGGAATATTTTTGTCCCCACTTACATGCTGCCTGTAGGGGTGGCTTGGTACAATGATCCTGATTGACAAATCGATGCACTAAAGGGAAATCTGGAACACATGCCATGTGAATAACCAACTGGATCGATTTTTTAATTTCCTGATTTTGATTTCGGTTGAAGGGAGTAAGAACCAAACTTATAAATAGGAAAATAATTCACAAAAAGCCCTTTAAACGTTGAGTTTTTCGTAAATATGTCAACAAATTTCTAAAAACAAAATTAAACTTGTTTCAACATGCAATACAATCGCAATCCAATTTACTGCAAACGTTTTATATTCCACCAAATCCTTTCCATTGACATTTGTCCGTGTGACCGAAAACACGAGAATCGTGCAAAAGGAAGAAAAAAAAACTCCAATAAACGCACATGACTGTGAACTGTGAAAAGGTCGTTCAGAATAATGACAGACCTAATCGCACATTGCCTGGCTCATTTCCAATCCAATTGATTCGATTTTAAATTGATATTTTATGTTTTCTGCCACTCCAGGGCGCTTCCTGGAAGAACGAGCAAGTGAAACAAGCAGGAAGGTAGGAGGTATCGAGCATCGAGGATGAAAGCGCACCGCATCCCATCACAAACCCAAAAATGCCCAATTTGTGCTCAAAGGAGACTGATGCTGTCGGGTGGTCTTGAATGTTGGTATAAATAGAAGCATTGGTCTTTATATTGTTCTGTCTATTGTGTTCTTTATTGCATAACGGGATGGATATGGATTGTGCCAAGGAACAATGCCAAAAGGCCCGGAGTTAATGCGTAAAATCATTTGAATGCATAATAAGCAAGCTCAGGTTACAATTGATGATCAAACCGTGAGATTTGTTTTCATTTGGATGTATAATATTTCACACCATTTCAATGAAGGGGAGAAAATGTAATCAAATCCTTATCGTTAATCAGAGGGATGATTATTTTTGTTTTGATCAAGCACAATTGTGTTGGTGCAAATTGTAATCAGTATTTATGGCATTGTGTGATCATCAACCACAAATAAAAAGAATTGTTTCAAATGTGGTTTAATTTCATTGAATCGGTATCCGCAATTAAATCTGTATACATCTCTGATTTCTATCTATCATTTTAGGCTATTAGTAATTGCAAAAGGCCGGTTATCGCATTTCTATAATTGCAGTTTCGATTAAATATTTTCTGATCGATCATGACATTAAATAGATTATTAGTGTCAATCAGAAATCAACCATAGAAAAATACAATTGACCATATAAATGTGCATAACTTATCGCGTGTTTCGTACTTGTTTCTAGGTTTGTTTGGACCGGAAGCTACATCCTAAAATCCTTATTGGTATTTACTTCTCTTTCCCATGTGTCGATTCGCATAAATGCCTTCAAACACTCACTTTGCTTTACTCTTTTATAAAAGTCGTGTCTGCACAATTAAACCCAGCAAGATTCCGCCCCAGGCATGTTAAAACATTACACTACATTCCCCTGACCAAAAGCAAATAAAAACAAGCACCTCAATCAAGCACCATGCAGCGAAACATTGATTTAAAAATTAATTACATTTTTTAACGCACAACATTCATCCCCACATTACCTTTGGCCGCTAAATAATTGTGTTGCAAAACCAAATAAACATAACACATGTGCTGCAGATCGTTTTGTACGTTCCTCTCTCAGCCTCAAATAACGATTGTTTTTTTCCCAGGTTTCCCGCTCACACGAGCACTTGAGGACGAGCTGATCCCGAAGGCAGTAAACATAAATGAATCAATTGCTTTTTTATTTATTGAAATTTCACCTTTTGTACCAGTTTATACGTGGAACAAAGTTCGTTTAATGCATGGTGCAGCTGTGAAAGGTTTGCAAATGATAACCGTTACAATCGAACGGTGCGAACCATTTAACCATCTACTAGCGCGATTGTAGCGTATGTGAAAGAGTAAGAGCCAAAGAGCGTAAAAAAGGCGGAAGTAAACCGTTGTTATACGGCACCATGTTGCCAGGTTAATGGTGTAGATATGCGTTAGCCTTCAATGTCAGTGAATAAATCGCAAGCTTTCGCGACAGAGATAAGCATTTATGACCGAGCTTTTGCTAGCTTCGATTAAATGCAGTACTACAATATGCTCTTCAAAAGCAGGTATGAAGCGACAAGGTGCAGTAATATTACCTCTTTTATATTTTTTGAGCTCAATAGAGCACATAAACCAAGCGTTTCTTCTTCTACTCATATGTTTCAAGTCGAAAGCATACAGCACACAATCTTAAAATCATCGTCTTTGCATCCAAATATCGTTTAGGTACTTGATGTCACCCTGGGGAATGATAAAAATCCCCAAAAAAACACATGCCGATTCAGACGCTTCCTTTCATTCCGAAAACATCCCTTCCAATCAGAGTGAGGGTAAACTGGGAGACATACTCGCACACATCCTCCATCTCGTGTACATGCACGACAACGAACAGAGCGGAACAGGAAAAAAAAATCTTGTCTGCTTCTTATCGCTTACTGTCATTTTCATTTGCCTCGGATCCATCCTCCGCAGTCCAGGGTCATTAAATTGGAACACAATCAACCGGAGGCTTGTTTGTTTGTGCGTGATGTGGTTCGTTTTTTCTTTCACTGTTCAACTCGTATGAGAAGTTGTCTTCATATGGGGCTTATACAGAGCCTGGACAGTGTACATATTTTCGATTTTTTGTTGAGTAAGATTTTACATTGCTGGCTGATTTGCATCATTTCCACAAACTGAGCTTTCCCGAAGAATTTTCCTCACCAATTAAAACGCCTTCAACTCGGTCCAAATAGACGAAAGCACGAATACACCATTCAAGTGTAAGTGTTTTTTTGCTGTAAATTGGTCTCTCCAGAGAAGTTTTTGAACCGTACGGCACCCACAAAATTAACCACTTCAATTTTCTAACAAATTTTGCATTCCAATGAATGATGAATTCAAAATTATTCAAATGTAAGTAATGGTTTCCGTTTCGGCATTCCGTTTCGTACGCACAGCCGCCCTGTAAAGTAGGTTGGCCGTTCTCAACCCTCGGCTCGTCAAGTGTACCGTACGCTACGTTCAAAAGCGCCCATCGATAGCGTCCACCATCATCATCCCTTTTTGGTGTGCCTGAGCTCTGCTAATGACCGACCGCTTTGATGCGAGCGCGAGCTTATATTGCTTCGGACGTTCTTTTCGGCTCCGTGTGGTCATTTGTGACGCAAACGTGACACATACTGGCAAACGCTTAGCAAAATATACCCCGCTTAATTTTGCAAACGGCCGATGGCGAATGATAGCGGTGCCAGAGCGGTCACGAAGCAACCGAGTGGACGTTGATTGACGTTGACGAATCGTTGAAATGATTTACTTGCTGACCTTCTGACCTTCGCACTGATGTGGGCCAGAAACCGGAATCGTATTTAGAATAATTTCGCACTTTCTGCCAGTCACTGCCTCACCAACTTTTCGACTGCTATCCTTTAAATAAATTATTGTTATTAAGCACATATTGTGAGCCTGATGTCCTCAAAAATATGTTATTTTTGTAGTGCTAACATAGGCAGATCATTATTTTAGGGTTTAAACTTACAATTTCGATCGATATAACTCTCTTATTGAGCCTGCACCTCATTTCATTGAGTACACGTTCGTATGAGTTTACTATCATTTTAGTACATTTCATAATTAACAATTAATTTTCACACAATGAGATGATCAACACGACCTGAATTCTAAGATCGAATTTCCATGCAATCAACATTTTTCTCTTTCGCAATAACAATAAAACACTAAGGAAAATTCAAAACGTTAAAAAATAAAGTACCTTTCTCCTGTCAATCAATGCTTAAAACGTGCAAACATTCAGTTCCGTAACATACGCTCAACACAACCAATCATCTCACGAATAATCACAAGCATCCGCAATAAAACGAAACAGGGTCTGTCGATGCGCAACATTTGAATGATTTATTGCAATGGCATGTCCGACGGCATCATGGCAGTACACTCACGCCTCGGAGATACACATGGTGCTGATGGTGCAACGAGCTAATATCACACGCAACATGCAGCAGGGATCCCACTCCTCAAAAACTGTCACACCGCTGACAGCATTAGTTCAACGTTCGAGCAGGAAATAGAATATCATGCATCATTCACAGTAGGAACGCGAAAGTGAAATGAAAAAGATTGAACAGTCCGACAATTAGCCCGATTCTAGGTGAGTGTTTTGCAGTGTACAAATGAGCGTACTAACCTTACCGTTCAGTTTTCCCTAATGTCCCCAAAGTAGCCCTCTGATGGATAATATTCTATTGTTCATGTTTCACCAACGCAATCGATGGCAACTGCGGCCGTCCAAAAGAACCTCATTTCACTTAGTGCCAGTGTCAGAACAGAAGTTTCCCTTTGAATTTCAATCTCACTCTCTCTACCTCCGTTGCATACATAAGCGAAACCTCCAAACATACGCCCTTTTTACCTGTACGTGATCCGTGGTCATTGAATTTTACATTCACACCGGAAACTCATTAGTGAGTAACGGTCAATTTCTATGCTTTAGGCACACAAACATCTGCATCGACACTTCCAAAAAGTTAACTGAGAGCCAGAAATTCACGCTCGAATTCGATTGAATGTACAGAGAATGCCTTGGGATGAAGCTGCCACCTACTGACATTCACCCATAGCTGGAGTTCATTTTCGTTGATTTTCACATCGACACGACCGTGATGGTTAAAACCGATTGAAACTGTGAAGGGTTGGCTAACAATTTTCCAACCACGAATTTAAATGGAACGTAGCGAAGAGGTATGCACAAACTTTGCGGATTCCATGATTAAATAGCGTGAATTTGTGTGGAAAAAACAATCATCGAATGCTAAAGTCACACCAGCACGTGGACGCCTGAGGTACTGACAACTTCATTGATTATTGTGGATAATACGGCCTGAGGATAATACGGCTATGTTAAAAATTTGTCAAAAGTTTGCTAAATACATGAAATGTACGTATGTATTTTATTCTCCGCTAAATTACAAACACGCCAAGCCAACAATACAATATTGTATCCCATCATCTCTAATTACCTTACACCAAACAAACTTTCGAGCCGATTTTCCGACCCACCTTCGTTACCAACAGAGGACTGCTTTGCCACACAATTCCCCCACATCCAGTTCGATAGTATGCACCTCGGTGACCAGAATTTCGGGCCCTGTTATGCGGAGCACGAACCGTCAAAGCAACGATACGCTACCAATTCTGAGAACGGCTTTTACTGCAGTGTAGCTAATTAAATTTGGTAATATCACGTCAACATCATCGCTTTGAAATGCATCGAGATTGTGCGCTAAGCTCACACTGATGATAGACCGGTATAGGGTAGGGCGAGTTTAGTCACCAAGAAATACAATGAGAATGACTAACATACACATGATACGATCTTCAAGCAATTTACTCACCGGCACTATCGCGGCAAGCTTGAATTATTGAGTTGTAGACTATGTTAAAATTAACCTTTCGATAGGTCGTGGTACTTCAATCGATGAGCGTATTGTCTCGGAGGATCCACAGTGATTGGTAGTCAGGTAGAGTGCTACAAGATGGTGTGCCGAGAAAAAACTATAAGCCTCTGCGTAAGTAAACTGCTTAATAATATCATGTTATCGCAAGAATGCATGTAGGGTAAACCATCCAAAAATTAAGAAAAACATTGCGGTTATAACATTTGTTAGCATAATACTATACATGATACTATACATACCACAAATTCGTTATCGATGCCAGAAAAAGAACATGTGTTTCAAAATAATGATGAAATATTCAATCGTTAAACACAAACAGTTTTGTTTTTCGTTCACCGATCTGCTGTAAATGTATGTGGTTCAAAACTTAATAACAAAAAATAATAAAATATAATGATTTGTTATCGTCTAATTTTATCATTCATTGCTGTGACCACTTATATGTTTCATATATCTTAACATGCTAGGAAACAAAGACTCCAAAAGAATCCTATTTCTGTCCAATTAAAACCAGCATGTACAAAACGAGTCGGTTTTGTAGTACAGTCGTCAACTCGTACGACTTAACAACATGCCCATCATGGGTTCAAGCCCCAAATAGACCGTGCCGCCATACGTAGGATTGACTATCCTGCTATGGGGGGGAAATCATTTAGTCACTGCCAAGCCAAGCCCACAAGAGGTACAGGCAGGCCTTGACCGACAACGGTTGTTGAGCCAAAGAAGAAGAAGAGTACAAGACGAGCTCGTAAAGCCCCTAGTTAAACATGTGCTAGATGTGCAATGCAAAAATAAAATTCAAGTATTTGTAATCAAAATGTTCATAACGATTGAGCTCCAACCTTTCTGGTAACACACTTGGCCCGTAATCGATCAGAATTAAGCCTGACATTTATGGTTCCATTCGTTTGTTAAATTCTCCCACAATTCCATGCTGCTAAAGTTATAAAGTCATCTCATTTGCACAACCCCATGCCCAACGCGCAGCAGGATAGTAAGCTACAGGTGACTGGCATCACAAGAAACAGAACACAAAATTGGCACATTTCTGTTACTGAATAATCTGATTTTTAACACACACCTGGCTATCACCCACCCTGGCGGGTCTGACTGTTTAAAAGCATTTTCTCGTCCACTCTTCACGAAATTCCTTTGCGGAATGAACCCTGCCATGCTGTGAGCGATGGGATATTCTACTTTGTTGTTTTTTCCTCATCAACTCAACACCTCCCACTCGTTTTCATCTTCCTCAGATATTCCACAAGACCGCGCTACTAAAGGTAGATTTAGCAGCCATATCCATATACTTCAAGCTTTGACTCTTGTCTGAAGGTGTTGTGTAAAATATGATGCTCAAAAAAACGGACCACTTCCAACAAATCAAATCATACCTTCCGAGAAGTGCTCACTGGCTCCTCTATTGTGAGTGTTTGGAGCTGCAAAAAAAAAACAGTTCGAGAGGATCAAAATTATCATGCTCCGATGGCAGGGCAGCAGCAATTGTGCACACGTGTACCTGATAAGCAATTCAGATCGATGCAAATTAAGCTGACCTTCAGAGCGGCTGAATTGAAATGGGTTTAGTTGCTGAACGTTCCGCCCTAGCAGATAATGCCACGTACGAATGATTTTTAGTTAAACACTGGAGCATTATGCTTTTATTTGATGTATTGTAGCTTGTTTAATTTGGTACGTACTTGCATTACAATTTCAAAATCCAGGACTTCTTTTATGAATTTTACCCTTTACTAGACGTAATTCCACGCACAGTGACATTCGGTAAAAGACATCAGCCTCACAGGGTTTTCTTCTTTTGTTATAACTATAACTGGAAGCGAATCACTCCTCTGCTGAGCAAAGTAGCTGATGCAAAGCTTTTTGGCAAATGTAACTTTTGCATGATTTGCTGACGCTTGAATGTCTCGCATAATTACCTTCGCTTCGATAGCACTGGACCGGTTCTTTATGGTGTTTCTACCAATCACTTTGACCTGCTTGTACAATACGTTACCATACATTTGTCTGATCATAACCATACCAAAGATCGGATTGGTTCGATAGTAAATTGTGACTTTTTTACGATTCAGCTGATGTTGCAGTAATTATGGTCGTAATAACCGCATCATAAACTATTCGCAATGAAACGAAAACAATCTGGCTGAAGGCCATTCGGTTGCTTTCGCTAACAGTTGGAGTCAAGATGATAGAAAAACAGACGGGAAAGCTCATGTTGCTGAGTCAGTTAAAAATAATCCGTTTACTCGCACAAGGGGGAAAATCATTCGTTTAGAAAGTATATCTTCTTCTTCTTTGGCTCAACAACTGATGTCGGTCAAGGCCTGCCTGTACCCATTTGCGGGCTTGGCTTTCAGTGACTAATTAATCCCCCCCATAGCAGGATAGTCAGTCCTACGTATGGCGGCGCGGTCTATATGGGGATTGAACCCATGACGGGCATGTTGTTAAGTCGTACGAGTTGACGACTGCATTACGAGACCGGCTATCAGAAAGTAAATATAAAACCGAATAAAACAATAAATTTTACATTTAATTGTAACAATGCCAATAATCATTCTTATCAACATAATAACTGTAAAAATCATCAAGTCATGTACATGTGCGTGTACATTATCCTCCCATCATGTGTGTAGAACATTCAAACTATGCAAAGCAAATTATGTACATAAACAAACCACGTTATAAAATGATTCAATGATGCATAATCCAGCCCTCTCATTTGCATACGAATTATCGAGTGCTTTTTGTTTCCTCGCCACGAAACAAACGGTCATAAACTGTGAAAAGAATATGCAAGAAAATGCTCTAAACCGGAGTGCAACAATCACATACTCGTTTGGTAGTGAACAAAAGCACCAACCGACCGGCCGTAAAGCAAACATTTTACTAAGCCGAACATATGACTGTGCTAAGGCGCTAGAAGATATAGAGACCACGATTTTGACAGGACAGACCCAATCTTGGTGCGAGGAGTGCTTAATGAAAGAGAAAATTGAAAATCCTTTACTCAGCCTCAGCCGCAATGCAAACACCGAATGCAAACAAGAGACGGCCCAACGGCATGGCTCAAGATAGAAACGATTCCATTCGACTCCTACTCGCTCACCGGATTACCAATCAGCCATTAACGAGGAAACACTGGGAGGGAAATTCGTCTCGTGAAAGAAGAACAGGATTAAGAAACGAATGTTGAAAAGATGACCAAAATAAAGGGTTTTGACAAACATATTTGCTTTGAGTTTAGAACAATTTTTACTTTGTATAAAAACATTTGAAACATATTTTGTGTCTTTGGTTGAAACGCAAAATAATTTGATACAACTTCTCTTTCTTTTCAAGAAATCTTTTCAAGAAATATCACAACCGCTCGAAAGTTACACTATCTCTTTAACAATTGGTTAAAACATATTTGCCTATTTGCAATACTTTAGCAATCTGAAACCACAAATACGTACACATGCAAACCTACTTCAGAAAATCGATTGAAGGTTCGTGCTTTCCATTCCGATTCTTAGCTCGTTTCCGATCCTTTTAGTTTGCGGAATGACAGGGAAGCAGGATAAAATGTTTTGTTAAAGAGTCTACCTGAACTTTTCTTTTCCTGTTTCATTTCCTGCCATTTTGACTCTCCTTTTGAGTGCCGGGTTACAGCTACAAATGGTTCTACAAACCGTAAACTGCACCCAAAGAAACGGAAAACGATCATGACGGTATCTGATTGCATATGCTCCAGTTCCGGTTGCTCAGTCGGCTCATCGATTTTGGCTTCCCTACGTCGTCACTGCAAACATGCACTGGGATGGAGCGAGCACATGTTTTGCTCACTTGCATATTGATTCACACACATACAGTGCCCTAGGTGCCCTATAGTAAGCAGCATTAATCTGGGTTTGTGTTCACAGTTGCCTTTTGGCCCTGCGGCTAAGGTAGAATTGAAGATGCCGTTCTTTTAAAACACACTCTAAAAGAAAAAGACAATGTACAAATACCATGAAAGTTTTTTTTTATAAATTTCAAATATAAATAACATTAAATCGAAATTTCCGAGCTTTTATGAACCAATCTAGGCTCTCGGTAACACAACATTCCCCAAAAACATCAAAGGCACGGTTTTTCTTTTATTTCTCACTGAAAATGTCTGCTACGGGACAAAAGTAACGGTTTCAACAGCAACACGGTCGTATCAAGCGGTTTCAAGCATGTTAATATTGACTACCCGTGAGACACATCATATCAACGGAAAATGATCGTGAAATTCGTTTGAGTTGCGTTGTGTCATTTTAAAAGGATTTCCCTCCGAAGTACATGAACCATTCACTTGTTTGTCAATTTTCCTCATGAATGAAACTCGTATGTAACCAAATATGAAGGTAATAGAGGGTAGGACAACAATGCGTCTATATTTCTTATTTTATGATCAGCTTTTGGTGTCGTTTGATGGAAAGTGATGTAGTTTATTGCAGCTGATTGTTGGGCAAGTAACTCGTCACGATCAACACACAATTGCTTGTTAGACTTAAAGCCAAACCATTGCATCTGAAGTAAATATCTTCTCAATCATCACACGAGTGCCTCTCGAACGCGCAGTAAACGGAAACAAAGTTAACCAACCAACTATTAGCCAACGATGATGATTTCCAAAACACTAAGAGCCAAACACTTCGGTGTGAGCAAATGTGCTCGCTGGGATCATAAATCTAGCGGTGCAGCACTTAGATAAATGACCTTTGTGAGCCGTGGGCCGTTTAATGATAAATCTCTTCACAGAACGTTCGTCACTGCTCTCCGCACAGATAGATTGTCGATGTCTTGAAGCGTGTTTAACGTCACGTCAAAATCGTCCCATCGATTGTGGCGGCAGTTAGCGTTCAGCCACAAAAGGGGAGTCTTTTGAATGGTTTCGAAAATGATTTATGTCGTTCACTAGCTAACACTACACGGTTACACTCTTGCCACTCCTAACAATATGGATCAGCTTAAAGTTCAAGTGAATCGATCGTGTGTGTATGTTTCTTTTTTGTTGCCATAATGTTATCGATGCAATTGCAAAAAGAAGAAGCAACTCAACACACGAGCGCAACCGGAAGAAAAGCAAACACAACACCGCTGCTCTCTTCGCCTGAAGGGAAATGGGAATTCTGTGAAAGCAGTTCTCCCTGACAACCCGCTGTTGTTGGGACTTATAAGCTTTGAGTAAACAGACCCATGCAGTAGACAGACCCATGGAAAGTTTCAAAAACATGTTGTTGGATTTCTGGTTTCTTGTGGAAAATATGGTTCTCCTTATTCGCTTCCTTCCCAGTATTTCCTTGTTTGTTCTGCAAAACGGAAAACCATAACCTATTTGATAGTTATTAAAAACAAGATAAAAAAACATGCCCCGAAATTCTAAACGCAATAGTATTTGCAATAAAACGTCTCAGAAAATCATTTAAAAACAACTGACAGCTTGCACTTCTTAGTGACCTAAAAATTAAGCGTGTGTAGCTAAATACTTTTTCATTTGTCATTGCTCCAACGACTCTTTCGAGCCAGTGCACCACAATTAGTTTCTAATAGTTTGGGTGTACGATAATGGCATCTTTTGCTACCAAGTGGCAGGCAGTCGTCTACCAAACTAATGTCCACTTCTTGAACGCTGGATACCACACAGAAGCAGTACAGAGTGGTTGAGAAATAGAGCATTTAATGAATGGCTTGCTTTCGTCGGTCAATTAATAATGTTTATGCGTTTCTAAATTGCTGGAGGTCATTCATTGATAGACTTCCCAGCAGCACGAGATTGTGATATTTATCATGGATTGATCAGTATTTTTGACAGAAGGAGGAATTCTTTACTTAAAGACCTGTTCATTGAGAAATAATTATCATTGATGTACATGTTATAAATATTTATTTGTGCTCATAAACCATTAGGCATGTGGTTCCTTAAATATGCAATGATATCAAACAACAAATTTATCGCCATTTGTCATTCAAGATATTGAAAGCTTAAATTTTAACACTGTAGCCTACTAAACTCAAACAAAAAACGATAACGGGGAAGCTTTGAGCGGGGTTATGAAACAATTCTACTTTTTCTCATCTTCTTTTTATTGTATAGATTTCAGCTCCCACATATTTCCTGTTTTTTCCCCTGGTGTATGCAACAGTGCGTAGTAATTGCCCATCGATCCAAGCGGTAGGAAAGCGATTCGGCTACAAATCAGCTTAAATGAGCTTATTCCCCCACACACATGCACTGCATAATTTACCCTTCACACAGAGCATCGCCATCAACCATCCCGACCAGCCTGGGCATTTGGCAGGAAGTTTATCGAAAAATCACTAAATCATAGGTGAGCGATAAAGTCTATCTAGATGTGGTCCCAGCAGAACGTGTCGGTCGGTTGAAGCACCTCAACAAATCATATGTGATGTATTTAGGTAGATGAAATGTGCCGCCACCTCTCGAGGGTATGAATTATTTTGGGAACGTGAATTATTCACCAACAAGATCCCGTCCTGGCGATAGAGAAGCAAACATTATGCGACTACTGATTACTGGCAGTAAAATTTGAGCTGCATTCCAGTCTGGTTAGAATCAGTGTCTTCGAAATATGTTAATGAAAATGCTGATAACTATAAGTCAGGTTGAGCAAACTGTGACTTTAAGAACTTCCAAAACATTCATATAAATGCTCTAACTCAGATCAGCTTTAATGAGCACTCACGTTTTGTTCCATTCCTTGCTATCTCATGAATTCTGAGAAGAGCATTCAAAGCAAATCAGAACGGTGGAGCTTTTCGGCAAATGACAAATTAAAATCATCATCACCCTTGAAGTACTTTTATCGTCTATAATTTATTCCTCAAAATGGATAACTTTAATTTAAATGAAAAATCAACACGATTCTTAATCAAAGAATAACTGGTTTCAAGGACAAACGGGCGCTCATCACCGGCTGTCCTTCCATCTCTTATAATGCACCGACATTCCACTCCTTCAAACTATCAGTTTGGCTCATCTTCCGGCCCTGATTTCATTTCGTAGCCACCTCGTTCATTCCACCTGCCTTATGAATGAGATTTCATCCGTCCGGCTTTCTGTTTGACCACACGAACACAGCACAAACGCATTCGATATTCACAGCATGTACACAGCGATGTGTATAATTTTGCTGAAAAAGCTAAAGTCACTCATGATGCTGGGCTGGAATGGAATTCTTCGACCAGTCTTACCAGTATGCACATGTCCAGCCTAAGCTCGCTTGAGTTCATCGAACAGACAGTCCATTTTTGCCTTCGGTATACGAGCCTACAGAATCCGATCTGGCTGGTAATATTATTCCTCTCGTGTGAGCTTCCATGTGAGAGCATCATTTTGGGGTTTTCTTTGAATTGCTGGTCAATGTTGGTGAAGGTAAAGTTGGTCTGTCTTGCGGAACTATGGGAGCACCTTCCTGGATGAGATGGAAAGTTTCAAAGTGGAGGTATTTTTTTCAATTGCCATTAAGAAAGTTTGAATGGAAATTTATTCAGCTTCAGGTGTCAGGATGAAAAGATATAGTTGGAATTAAAAAGAACTCTAAATTACATCAATGTCCATTGAGCTTCAAGCATCGAAACCACCAGTGCAGGAAGCTTAACCATCGTAAACGAACTTTGATTTTAATGCACAACACGTTCTTTTACTCTTTCAACGAACTATGGAAGGCAATGTCTGAACTACTCCATTTGCCTTTCACCGGGAGCCAAATACACCAAATGATATTGGCCTAGTAGTGATCCAACCAATCAGCATCAGTGTGATGAATGTAGTATCTCAATGATGTGAGTTTGTTGATGCAGTTTTTTAACTAGCGTGGGCAATAGCACAAACTATTTGTCGTGTTCCATGCAAGGTGAACTGAATAAACCAACTTTGCACAACATTAAATGAGAAAATTCAATATTTTCGATTCAAACTAGCATACTTCAACGTTAAAGTTATTTCGCATTAAAAAACATCATCACTTGCACTTCATCATATATCTGAGGAAAGATCACGTTCGTAAATGGATCAAGCAGTCCATTAAAATGCAATTTTGTGATTACATCTAAAACTCAGCGTTTCAAGAGTACTTTACTTGTACACAAAAAACATCGTTCATGCAAGTATAGCAGAATGAAACAAAATAGTAAAATCACTTTGATGTACACGACCATTCATTTTCCCGAAACGTCGATTTGATTTGATTTGATTTAGTTAAATAGTATGGAATAACTATGCAAAAACAAACAAGGAATCTATAATACTCAGTAAAGTTTAAGCAAATGTTAGGCAGCAATGTCTGACACTGTTTAACATGGTTCGATTTTCAACCAACCATTATCGCCCGCAGTGTACGGTGTCTGTAGAACAAGCCAGATTCAAATTATGTATCACACGCGCAATTAACGATAATGATGGATGGTGTCCAAATGCAGTGCAACCTTAAACTCCCTTTTGGTGCTTAAGTGGAGATTAATGTATTGCAGTGGTGGTATATTTACGTGGTACATTAGAGCAACTAGCTTGTATAATCCCTAACAGCAAATAATCAACGATAAATATCCCCTTTAAAAGCTGCCTGTCAGTCTCATATACAACACATCAGCTTGAAAGGCAATCGTATCAAAAATATTGCTATAAAAATACAATTTTTGTGACACACAAAAGCAATCCACTCCAGCTCTACCAGCTCACGGACACAATCCGGCAACAGAATGCGAGAACGGCCAATTTATTCCGCCAACTGTATAAAATAATTTCACTCCTGTCACGTCAACCACGAAGCGGCCTACGCCAGATGTCCTTTTTCTCGTTTTCCTGCCCAGCAATACCTTATTCAGCTGGTCAACAAAATAAGAAAACCACAAGAATTAAAAATAAATATAACACACTCCAAAAAAGAGCATGCTTCAGAAGGCTCAGAGCGAAGTCTACATGTTGCTTGAGCAGTCTCCCTAAAAAACATTTCCACTTTGCACCCTGTGTCGTCTCTATTAAACAACAAATCCAACGGCTCTAAATCTCTCTCGCTTTTCTCACGGTTGAATGTTGAAGTTTGGATTTTCTTATCTTTTTCTATGAAGCAATATTTTCGTTGTGAAATTCCTTTTTTCGCTCGTGTTGCTTCAAACCGAGCATGAATTTTTCTGACATTGTGAGGTATGCCGCTGTCATCAGAACCGCGCCACACACCAATCTGTGGCCATTCATCTTTCTCAAACAGCTTGGAGCGTGGGACGACGATGACGATGGATCAAATGGCTGTTTGTATGAGTGTGTCTGTGTGTCTCATGATTAGCGTCATTTATGGTTGGAAGAACCTTCAAGGTTCCGTCTAGGACACAACGTCTACAGCCAGTCTCAGAACAAAACATCTTAAATTTACTTCCTAGAGTGCTTAAAGTGTTTCATTAGTAAAAGAACATTACCCCAGTAGACTAGCTATTGTTCTTTTATTTGGAGCAGTTCGATTTTCTCTTGACTAAATACATTCTAATCGCAACGCGTGCTCCAATTTCACGGTTAACTAGTTCCATACTGCACCATTTGACTTCTACTTGTAATAAACGAGAATTACAAGTTCGGTCAGATGTAAGAAGTGCATTATGTACGAGGAACAGTTTCTGATCTTTCGGACAGCGCAACACGACGTCTATTAGCTCCCAGGAGATCGGTGAAAACGGTGCCATATTATCAAAAGCTCTAACATTTCTACCTGCCGATACCGATGTTCAATATTCACTTCCTTGGCACAGTGTTGGCTTCTTTCGGTCAATTCCATTGGGCCTTGTAAATCGCAAAGCCCCAAGCGAATAAGTGAACAAGAAAAATAATGCTGCGAAAAAAGAATCTCCCAACGGCAGAGCACAGATTGCTTTTTCGCTAAATTACGGCCTCCGATGGACGCAAGCCGAGAAATTCATTCACACCAATCTTCATTTCCCACTGACCTGTTTCGATTGCAGAGGTTCTTCGATTCATTCTACGCTTCCAAACACTTCCACTATCTTTTCAGCACACACACTCAGACAAACTTGCACAAACACTGGCTGGAAAGAAACTATTTGCTTCGAATCGTTCTTAGCGCAATGCACCATGGCCAGCTGTGTTTGGTAAGCTTTGTTTGCGTTTCCTGGCAGCTGTCCGATGCCATTCGGGTGTGAGTGTGTCTCGTTCACAACATTCCTTCCTTCTCTTCGTCTGAACCACCCATTCCTCTGGTCCTCTATCCAATCAAACACTTCAATGTCGATTTCGATTGAGTCTATCCTTCCAAAACATTGAAAATGTGTTCCTCAAACCGATTGCACCAAGTCGATCCAGTAAAAGCAGCATCAGCTAGTGGCAGGTGCTCGTTATTGTTGAGGATTTGTGGTCAATAAGCAGTTGTGCAGCAGGGTAGGATTTTGTTTTCGTACCCGTCGCACTGATTGCTTTGTGGACAACTTTGTGGATGACACTGTTGAGGAATGCAATTACAGATTGCACTATTTGCATTCCTGCTCAAGTAAATTGCATGACGTTTCCAGGCCATTCTGCACCTGTTGCCGGTGGAGGTTAAGTTTGGGTAAACTATATTGAAACTTAAACAAATATTTCTTTTATTTACATGGTGTCTTCCATCGTGATTATTAAGAATCAAAGTTAAGGCAATAATTGTGCTGGATGAATGAACTTTAACATGAATGAGTCCATTTTGCTGACATAAAAATGACTTCCAGCATCCGGATAAACACTCACACATATACGCACCTTCCCCCATAACATAGTCACCTTTCAACACCTGCTGGTTCTGGGCACTGTACGCAGAACATATGCAAATTTACTCCTCCTGTAGAACGATTAGATTCATATGTGACAACAAACCCACCTGCAAAGGAAGTACGTACAACGTTCCGTACAGCTCAATCATACAATGTAAAGTTGCTGTAATTGCCGGATCATGGTCGCTTAGGATCATGCTCTGATGCATGTCGGATATTAATAATCCTACTAGAACAGAGGATTGTGCTTTTTACAGATTGCTAACACCTGCTGAATGTTTTACAAACTTAAATAATAAAGTGTTTTGAAAAGTTATTTGTCTTTTCTCTTGAATTGCCTAGAATTTAATTTATATAACATAAAATGCTTGGGAAAGAGCTGTCTCTTGAACGTTTACTTTATGAATTCTCATGCTATAATAATGAATTATCAAATAAAAACACCAGAATGATTCTGATAGAGATAAACTGTTGTGTGAATACAAAAGCAGTTAGAGAATTGCACCGAAAGCGGGTTAAAAAAGGATCAGCTGTGGGATAAATTTCAATTTTCAATTTCCTTCAATCCATCCACTATTACTAAGCGAGTCCACATCCTTTTCTCTCCTTGTTTGGATGACGATGTACGAAGGTGGTAACAATTGTGGCTATTTGAATAATGCAGCTCCGGCGGAAGGTGAAACAGAAAAAAACAATCCACTGGGAACATATTTTCTAACACCCAACCTGGATACGAAAAGGAAGAAAATAAAAATAAAAATAGCACAGCATATAAACTGGTCAAAAACAACGACTATTTGTCTTTCAAGCAAGAATCTCAAACACTCGACAAAACATGAATAATGTATGGAACACTGAACAAGATGCTGAATAAATTTGTTATAAATTGAATAGGATAATGTCACTTTAAATGGTTTGTTTCTAGGATTAGAATAACATTGTTCATGGCCTTTTTGACATACAGCATTCAGCACATTGCTTGTTTCAAACTATTATAGCCTTATTTGTTCATCAAATGGTCTTTTGAATTGATTTTATTCCCAGAAAAACTATGCACGGCACAGAAACCCGAACTAAACTATTTCGCTGCACTGGAATATAATGACGTCACGCGGGAACAATGCGTTGGGTACAATCGAATTGCTCGAAAGAGCACGTAATAGTTACACATTATTTATTAAACAGTACACTCTATTTTGGGTTAACTTTTCTCGTCCCATCTTCTCAAAAGGTAAATTACACGTTTCGGTTTTTGTGATATATTATTTTCAACTGGGCTGTGTGACAGATGACACGTCTTTGCTAGCCCTTTTCCGCCTGAACGCACTACACGGCTCTACCCATTAGTTTATTCTCGTGGACTTTTGATGGAAGAACACAGTAGCTGCAATCCTATCATGAAGTGAATAGTGGAAATGTTTCCTCATACAGCAAAGTTGTACAAGGACCTTTTTAGTTGGTGCACTGCATGAACAATTGGGAGAGGGTTTTGGCAAAATGACAAAGTAAGAGCATTTCAGGTTCAAAAAGGCTACACATTTTATCCTTTCAACCTAGTTTTCAGAGTATCGAGGCTGCCATTTCAAAGTTTGTTGAGCTATTTTAAATATAATTTTTGTGCATTCATTGTATTACGAAGAGCAAGGGAAAATTAATCTATAAAACTGTCTCTTCCGCACATTTACACAACAACTTTTCAACACTTTGCAGTTAAGTCATAGATTTGTAATAATTCGTAGGACATGATTCCAAGGCCAAAACTCGTCTGAAAGCCATGCATGAGCAACAAGTATGCCCCATCTTCATACAATTTTTCACAACGTGCGTAGTCTTCCTTATTTTTCCGGCATTCTTTCCTGTACAAACCGAGAAAAAGTACCGTTTTGTGAAGTTGTTTCGTCGTTTGGTGAATAACGTGCCTTGCGTGCATCAAAATAGAAAGTGGAGAAACCTTTCCCTTTGCCCGCGGTGTCTCATAAATCAGACTCTAATTAGTTCGGATACGTGTGCGAAGATGTGAGAGTGCCTTTCTTTTACAACGCAATCTTGTCGGTACACGTCCGCATGGATGCACGAATATGCTCGTAATGACATTAAAAAGGAAATCCCAACTTTCTCCTCTGGAATGATCTCATTTGCTCCTGCGCACATACACACACATACACGATCAAAAAAAGGTTACCATGAGGTGGAATAGCTATTAAACCTAACAACTTTCTTAAAACTTTACCATAGAGAATCTGCTTGGAAATTGGGAGAATACGCCGCAAAGGATTAAACCCCGACAGTAACAGAAGCGTTATTTTACAAATAGATGTGAATGTGAAAAACGAAAAAATAAGATTTTATGAGCGTGGGAACCATATCATTTTATGAGCAACGTTTTGTAGCGCATTTTGTTAAATCATTATCCGTAACTTAAGATATTTTTATTTTATGTAGCACTCACCGTTTAAAAGACATCTGTAGGAAAAGCATTGCAATTGCCCCACATAAATTATCCACTCGTCTGTCTTCATT
Source organism: Anopheles gambiae (assembly GCF_943734735.2). Taxonomy (NCBI): domain Eukaryota; kingdom Metazoa; phylum Arthropoda; class Insecta; order Diptera; family Culicidae; genus Anopheles; species Anopheles gambiae. The sequence continues at coordinate 29,443,446 of NC_064602.1, forward strand.
TCTTTCTTATGAATAATCTCATGTAAATAACTTACCCGCATAGCTGTTTTCGTGCTGAAAACATGTTCAGAGAAAAAGCTCTAGGGATTGGTTTTATGAAGGCACTTCAACTTAAACCAGCTGCATGAGAAGGCACAATTTTTTCACTCTTCGCCATTAGCTGTCCACATGTGGGCGTTGCTAGGAACCACTTTCATAAATTTTACACCTTTCTTTCTAGTACAGCCGAAAGACACCAGAAAAACGTCCCACTAATTTCGTGAGCACTAGAAACGCTAGTCTTATGTAAATTGTTCCCATATTGTTGCGTCACCACAGCAAACAACTTTATTCTTACCCAGTGTTCTCGAAAATTAACATACCTCCTTGTTGTACACGGTCTGCTGTTGTAGATAATGTAATGGCAGAATAGCTTGTTCTGTTGCGGTTCTAGGAAAAAGAAGGTTCATATCTCACATATCGTACAAATGGGTCCTATTTCCTGAAAGTTTTCAAAACACACAGTCACAACGGAAAATTATCCTCGGAAAAATGAAGAGACAGTAAAACACATCTGCAGATGTGTGCGATGTACTGAACGAACAACTCACTCTCCGACTGCAGTCAACCCAGTATCCTCCACCACCAAGTATTAGTGTCAATTTATCAAACACAAAGCAGCATCCCACGCCACCTACCTTGCGCTACCCAAAACACAAAATCCATTCCCCGGTTCTGTATCGTCACGGGACCAAACACATTACACACTTTCATCTGTGTGCACTTTGCGCTATTTTGTAAACACATTTAGAGTGGCGTGTTTCTATAAATTACTTTGAAATTCACCACAACTGACTGTTTGAGCTTTGCATGTTCCAATTCGACAAATGTTTGCAGAAAATAATAATAATAAACGTTTTTCATAGTCTCGTTAAACTCGTTTAGTGAACGCAATTGAAAGGAAATTGTTTTGGTTGAAAGATGTGAAGAAAATTATATAATGGCTTGTCGTTTGGAATTTGCAAACAATGTTTAGAGTAAATTGCATACAAACACACACTGTGTTGGAAAAACTAAAAAATAGTTTCAAAGTGCGAATAATTGCATTTGTAAAGCTCATTTAGTTGTGTGTATGCGTCATGAACAACGACGAGCACAATGGGAAATATTTTAGGAATACTTTTTTCTGGTATCAATCTATGCGCTTTTTGTTAACAAATTTTGCTCAGTGAAATATTTTGAAATCCATAGAATTACGAAATTACTATGCCAACACCATTTTCCCACATTCCAACCGAATCGATTCTGCTCAAATACCTACGTTCACTGATACGATTTCCAATTACTCTCCATGCGTATGGATTTCACGCTCTTTTTATGAAACGAATTAAAAACAACGAATTTCATGAGCATAGTCATACGCACCAGATAAAGCAAAGAGTGGACATTGATTTCATCCATCGGGAGGAAACTTTACAAATCCTTGCGATAATTGAAATGCCACCGGCAAGTCACACCAAGCTCGTACTCGTCTTTTTTTGTTTGTAATCATTCTTCGTTTTTCTATCCATTTCCAAACATACCATCACCCTTGTCCAGAAGGTGGTCACATCGTGCCAGCTGATGAATGGAAGTGAGTAACACATAAACCTTCGCTTCCCAATTTTTCGATACTTTGTCGTGACGAGCCATATCGACGACGGTCGTTCAACATGATGTGCAAAGAAGTTTTCAGGTATAAGCACTCACACATGGATACACAGAATGAAGGCAGTTTCGTACCCTTACCATGTGACTATGGATAGCAATAGTTCTTATTGTTAATCGCTTTAGTTTAGATTTAGATAAAAAGCTGTTTTTTTTTCAAATTCATATCAAATATGTTACGAAATATTTCTTTCTTGTTACATTCATTTTTTTTTAAACAATCATGTTGGTTATTCGTTTAAAACATTTTTTTTGAACTACAAGCAAAATATGTTATATGGTTCAATGTTAACAAGATATGATAATATTACTTGTGAGAACAGATGATTTAATAAAATATGAAAACAGAATGTGTTCTAATGATATTATTCTCTTTTTTAACGGAATAAGAACATTCGAAGAAAATATTCATGGGAAATGTTGAAAAGCTAGCTCTTAAATAGTTTAAAAGTAACATTACTTTGGTTTCCTTGGAGCTATGGTATGAAAACCAACAACAGTCTTGAAAAAAAAGCTCTGATAATGTGCATTTTAAATTTGTTAAACATTCCTCATAGTATCTGCACTCTTTGTTACAAGGTTGTTTCGACTTTGCTTCGGTCCGGTAACATTCAAACGTAGTCCAAACGCTGACTCAGTTACAGCCAAATGAATTATCCTGTGAGCCATCACCAAAGCCGATTATACCAATCTCATCAATCTTCAGAGTTCTTTGCTTTTGGCCCTCTTTCTTTCTTTCTCTCACATCTGAAAGAATTATACATGCTGTTGTTTAACTATCGTTTAATATATTTTACAATGTTTTTTAATCATAGGGTATGATGTAATTTTTTTTTCATTTCTTCATCTTTCTTCTGATAAACTATTTCATTGAAACGGGCGATCGATGTTTATCCTTTTGTAAATAGGTGTTACAAGCAGCTTAAATAGAGTCGGTTCAGGTTCTAAAAGTAAACATACTTTTGAATTTTTGTGACATTCCATTGCAAGTTTGAACGTTCTATTTGCACAAAAGCTGTTTTTTATATTGTCAAAAGATCATTTAACTTTATTTTACTTACAACTGGTACATTGTATGCCTTTTACATTTCTAAAACTGCTGCCATTACTGCCATGTCGTTAGCTTACAACCGAGTCGCAAAGTCAGCTTCGCCATACCAATGTAACATTCATTTGCTGAAAAAAACGTAAGAAACGTAAATGGTTCAAGGTTTAATGATCCTTATTTTGCGTTATGATTGCTGCGTTAGTTTTGCACCTGAGCATCTTTTTGTTGAAGTTAATTTCGTTTATTCCATTTGCTTGCTTAAAGCAGCACTTCGAAGTTTTTAGTATTGCGTATTGCTGGCTTTCTCGTTTTTTTACTTACCCAAGACGCATTGCCCAGCCGAGTTTCAAATGAGGATAGAACAATTCAGAAAAAGTTGCCCACTCCAAGTATAATTAAAGTAAAATTACCAAATGAATGAATCGGTCTCAGCTGTTACACGACGAATTGCTTCGTTTGGGCCAGTTTTTTGTTTCATTTAAAGTTTGCCGCATTACCACACGCCGGCGAGGAAGCCAATTTTCGAAATTGATGCTCACCGTACGAAAAGCTTTCCACCTGGCAGAAGTCTCACTGTTGAAGAACGTAAACATTACAGAACGTAAACATTGGGGTGACGGGACGACTCATGATAACGAGTAGTGGTTACACGCGCGAGTCGGAAAGTTGAAAAGCGTAGGCGGCGCAATTCGCTATAAAAAGGGCTGGGCTGGCGCCGTAGGGCCTTTTTCGACGGAAATTTTCTGTAGCGTGAACAACCACTAAAAGTGAGTAATATTTTGGCGTGGGTTAATAAAACGCAAAGCACCACTTATAATATTAACACTTTTCACACACGACCTAAAAAAGACTCACAACACAATTCGAACGCTACACTCACGGTTTCCAATGCCGTTACCGGACCAGGAGTGTTGATTCGGATGATAATCAGATAAGCGAGCCTGTTCAATTACCGCGCGGGATCTGATTTAATAACTCAATCGGATCAGATCATGAACCGGTTGCAAACAGCTTTTTGTGAAGAGCTTCAGAAAAGCTGGCGAAAGGCCGTGGGAGTGTGAATTGCCACTTCAAGAAGTCTTCACGATAATCGCCTTGGTAGTGCTCTTTTATGCGAAACATATACATTTCCACAGTACATCTCAACAGTTTTTCGCTCCATAAAAGTGACCATAATATTCAATGTTCAACATCTTCAGAACGCTTGTTCTTATCTCACTTGCAGCACTTCATGTTGGTTGAAGCTGTTATAGGTACGTAACGAGTCACACGTTCTGTTCAATCGATATCCATTGCGAAAGGGAAGACACAAAAAAGAACACACACAATCTCGGAAAACCACACTATCAAAAACATTCTGTGGTGTAACTTGAGCGACGTGAGGTTTCGCGGCTAAAGCTAAATTGCCATACCAAACCAAAACGGTAATCGATACGAAGCAGTCGCAGTCTCGTACAGTACAGTGAAATGGCAGTGGCATAGAGTGGTGGGACGCATTGCTCATTCTGTCTAGACATTGCGGTGTTGTTGGGAGAGAAATTGAAATTCTTACGCTAAACCGATCGGACGGATCCGGTGTCTCACGGCAAAAAAGTTCAGCCTACAAAAAAAGAGACAGCCATATTACCTTCTGCGCCATTAACCGACCACGACGCTTGAACTTTTGAGAAGTTTTGAGTTTCTGTTTTGTTTGGTTGCTGTTCATTCGCGTCACGATATTGCTTTCAACAAGCACGATTGGTTTCACACAAAATCAAAGCGGGATCATTCCACTGGCAAGGGTTAAAGGATGCGTCGATAAAGCAAAGCTAAAAAACAGCTCAGGAGGGAAAGTCCGAGAATCGGTGTTCCCATTTGACAAAAAACTCAAAACATGAGATGGTAAAATGTAATACAACACAACTTTAAAACCTCTCACAGACCCTATTTTCAATGATGAATGAAATTGATTCATTGCCACGCTTTTTCTTTTCAGAAGTTGGTCTTAGGTTTCTTTCAAAATCGATAATAACAATAAAGATCATTCCGTCATTAAAAAAATGGATTCGCTTGGTCTCCCATCACAACGTGTTTTCATGAGAAAAAATGTGTCCCCAAAGCTGTGATGATACCAGGAGCGATAGATCAACGGTATTTACCGATAAATATAAACACGTACCCTTCGCTAAGACGCAGCCATATTCCACCTCTTGATCGGGTCAAGGGAAGTAATAAAGGACCGAGAAATTTTATGCCATACTTATAAAACCTTATTTATGGTCTATCGAAATAAAGGACCGAAGCAAATACAAACAAAAAACAACATAATATGAATTGCTTCAGTAGGTTTAATCACTGGTACTCAAGACCGCGTTGTTTTTGTTGATTTTTCCCAGCCAGTCATTTTTACCGCCGGACTGGAAAGTTCCGCCATCCCAATTCATCTCGTTTTTGTTGTAACAGCACTTGTTGAAACTGTCCCTTGCCATAAACACTCGCGCGGGATCGCCGAAGTGAACACCGAAGTGGTTCTAGAAAATCAAAAAATGAAGACGACAAGCACATTGATTCGTCATCCACAAGATGCCCCTTATTTCTTCGGGTATTTGGAACAGTGTTGTTCTTTCGAGTGAGGAAAAATTTCATTTTCTTATTCTTAGAACATTTGAAAAAAAAACACAATTCGTGGTATATCATCGTTCAATACACCTAAATGTACAGTAGCGTAATAGGCGAAATTCACTTAAAAACGCTGGTTTAAATTAAATTCATTGCAATGTAAACACGAAGAAAAAGAGTGTTAAGTAAAGCTTGTTACCCCACTGCGGCGTAAAATGCAGGAGCCGCAATGGTCGCGAGGATTTTGTTTTGATGGCCGATGCTTCTATCTCACGGGGAACAAATTATTAGTGAACATTGAATACGATTCTTAATCTCAGTTTCAACAGGAAGAATATATTTAGAATAATTCGAAGACGCAATAAAGTTACATTCTTAATAGATTGTGGAGTAGTTCAATTTGATATCGCATACTACGAATTTGTGATGGAGACGACCAGTTCTTTGCCCCAAGTACTTTTTGTTTTACATGGAGACGCATGGTTGTTGTTATATTTTTTTGAAAAATAATTTACATACAATAGCTACATACTAAATTGCAAACGAACAACGCTTGCCAAAGGCATGCTAAGCTATGCATTTTGCTACTTTTTAATTCACACCCTCACTAGCATGGGGTTTTGCCTTTATCTATATATATAAAAATCTCGTGTCACGGTGTTTGTTGCGAGCAACCTCCGAAACGGCTGGATCATTTTCAACGAAACTTCGCACAAACCTTATGGTGGTATGAGAATAGGTTTTAAGATTTAAAAGTCGTCCAGATGTTACACTGAACTTAATTCAATAATGATTTTCTAACTCCCATACAAAGAGCAGGATTGTTGTTGTGTTGTATACGGCACTTTGACACTTGGTGTGAGGTGCCTGGCGGTTTACAATCGATGATCGGATCCTGAGGTGATACGGGCACGATACAACAATCCCAAGTAACAAAACAATAATGGAAATTTTAATTTTTTTTGGAATTATTCAGTTTGTCGGGCCAGCTAGTATGGTTATATTTTCTGCTGCTAACCACAAATTGTCAATTAAAGCAACACCTACCGCGATATGCACTTTTGACTGCATTTACCTCGCTGGACGAAATAAAAAAAATCTACAACGTTATCGACCAGACGAACAAGCGAAAAAAATCTTAAATCCCGAAGTGATGCTTTAATTGGGATAGGTTTAATCACAACTATTAATACAGGTATTGCCGACCACACTTGCCATAAAAGATTCATTAATGTCCTATTCCTTTTCGGTTAAGTTTCATTCGGTGACAACAATTCTGTGGCTACTGTGAGGAATACAATACATGCTAAATTAAATTTCAAGAATTATGGTTTGTTTTTATTTATTTAATAATAAATCTCGAAGCTAACGTGTATGCTGATTTTTACTTTTTTGTTAAACAAAACGCCAGCAGAAACAAAATTAGGCCTGCATTGTACGGCTTGATAAACAGAACACATGTGAACAGTGTTACCTGTCTAATACAATTACCGTAACATCCTTGTTTACCCGTACAAACCCTCGCTCCGACAATCAAAACGTCCCCCTATAATACTTCCCAGTATGCTCACACCTCCTACCAAATACAGCTGAAAGAAGTCAATCTAATTATGAGATAATCGCCTTCCAACTTCCGGTGAACAATGATGCTAGCACCCTTTCAGCCGATTGCCGAACCTTTTCGTCGCAGAAATATTAACAATGAAGACGTCTAGCATAATGGCGTAACATTTCCGTGCTCAACAAAACACTCCTTGCTGGTTGTAGTGTGACCGTGTGACTGCTCCGTTTTCCGACCAACAGCTCATTTTGAATGCAGGAAGCAGCGTGATTATTTGAGTGGTATTTCTCCTTTCCACTATCAATCACTCATACACATGCGCGTGCGTGTCTTCAGTTCAAGGTCAGACATGTGGAACTCATGTCCTGCCGGAACTTTTCCCACTAACAACCAACTACAGCGTAACTCACGCGCCACAAGCGAGACAGAACACGTTTGTTTACGTTTCCGGAAAGGCTAGAGCTCTTCTGAGCTGTTCGCTTTTTTCTCTCTTTCCATCTTATTCTTTCCTTGTCTTTCACACATTGTGCTGTTTACTGGAAGAAAAGAAGAGCGATTGTGAATAACAGCAAGGCATTCTCATTGTTTGTTTGTTTTTTCGATGTTATTGTTACAAACCTATGATAAATCGGCATTCAGGAACGGAATTTACGAAAGTAAAACAAATGTGGTGTTTGTTTCTTTGCAATTTCATAAGTGTTCTAATATTTGATATTATTTTGGTTGTTTCATTCAATTTTTAAGCTTTCAGTAAATGTTGAACTTAGCTCTCATCAACTGTTTCCAAGAAATTGATACACTTTATCGTTAGCACTGTGATAAGATTATCTAGCATAAAAAACATAACTCGATTATGTACACATGTCATCAAGCGGATCAGATCGGTACTATGTAACAGCAGCCTACGGCCAACTTTTCCAATCTAATTATCGATAGTTTCGACCGAAGTTTCTTATCAAACCCCACACATGCCGCAAACCTGAACCGAGCTCGTTGGCCTCTATCAACCGTTCAAAAAATTAATGACGGTGACATAAAAAAACTAAAAACAGCATTATTAACTTGTATGCACACCACTATCATCATTTTGCCATCCGCAAAATATCCTATCAACGCTTAGCGCAAGCTCAACATCACATTATGTCAGCTGAAGGGAACGCGCAGAACGCTTGATTATGCTGCTTCTGTGATCCGATGAACGATATTTTCCACCACAACAACTCATGGGACATGACTCGGAGTGGGGGAAGAGGGTATAATGCCTATCTTATAACTTTATCCCAGCTGCACTGCAACACCAACACTGTGTAAACTGTGCCCAGCAGCAACACAGGCCACCCCGTCGAGCGAGCGTTGATCTAATGGTCTCCAACGGCTAAAACGCGCTGTCCACGCCATGGTACAGCTTTATACGTTCGTACTGGCACAACTATACGCATGTGACTGACCCCGCATGCAAAGCTCTCCGTTGTCTCTGTCGATCTCATCCCACCCAAGTCTCAGTGAGTTAGCATGAAACATTGCAAACCAAACCGACGATGCTTTTATGCGATTATTAACGCTACAAAACCATTCCCTCATAAAGCGCAAACCGTTTTGCTATTCTCGAAAACCCACACAGACCACCAACACTTGCCATGTGTGTAAAGTTTTTATCAAAGCAGGCACAAACTGTGACCCACATAAGTCATCCAGTGACCATTTCAGGTACGGTTTGGCGAATGTGTAATGCATGCCATAAAATAAACAAGATGTACGCGTTCCGTGGCGCAAATAAGTTTGCGCAAATGTGCCCATGCATGGTACAACTTTTGGACCTGCACTGGGTCTGTGTTAACAGCGGAAGTAAAGCATAGAAGCAGGACTGGAGGGCAAACAGTTTGGCCTTTTCATTGCTAGTTTCCGAATAGCAATGCTGTAAGTTTGTAGTTGTGTTTGTTTGTTTGCTTTTCGTTCATATTTGTATCGATATCGTGTATGTGTGTTTGTATGTGTGCTCGAAGAAGTTGGTTTAGAATGCTACACTCCGTACACGTACAACGAAAAAAGGAAATAAAACACACAAAAATGGCAATTGGTAATAAAACAACTGGAAGAACCATCGCTTTGTATCTGTCTGTCTGTCTACGTGTGGGTGAGTTTATGTTGACGATACCATTCACAAGCACGAAAAACCTTTGGAACGTTCGAATTGCTCTCGTAATGCTGAAACGCAACGACGCACATCCTGTCGTATGGAGCAATGATGGGCGAAGTTTTAAGATGGTCTCGTTTTCGTCGGTTAGGGTGACTTGGTTGGAATATAGGGAAAGTTTTCTTCTTAACCGGTTCGCTTAAAGTTAGTTGTAGTTCCAGTCCTGCTCTCGCTATCCTGAAACAAACCGAGGCATTACTAATTGACCACTGATGATATTTCCGCTAGACCGCCTACCGTCGATGATCGATTACTCAGCAAATATTAGCCCAGAGTGATTCCAAGAGCGTAGAGAGCTTATGCGTGTCCAAATATTGCTTTGGAGCTAAAGTTCGGTAGCAAGTCGGGCCATATTCTTCTACACAAATACCTTTAATGCGAAAATTAAACAAGATATACAATGTATTGTATATGAACTTTATTTGGGTACACCAGTGGTCGTATTATATCAAACTCAATTTATTGGTTACTTCGGTGAATTATTTGCAAAAACTGTTGCTGGTATTCGCAGGAAGATGAGTTCTTTATATCCACAACCGGCATTATTTTGTCTCCTTTATTGTACAGCGTATGCTCCACGCTTCTATCATTAACTAGCCTCCAAAAGATACTCGCAACCAAATGAATTATAAAGCCCTAAGCAAAAGTCCTTACTTGCACGTGCTTCCTACTGACTGGGGAGCCTCATTCCTTTGAAAATCCTCATTCTATGTTGCCAGCGCGGGACACTAATACTACAGGATGTGCAAAAATAAATGACTAATATATTCCCCCTTGTGCAGAAAAGAAACTAAATGATCGACGGAACGATGAATGAAGTCAGCGTTTGATTTCTTCCGAACAATCACTAGCAGTGATATTTAATTACCGGTGCGCTCAAATGTGCCACGTGCGTTACATCTGTCTACTCAGCAGGATATTGGGTGCCACAATAAGAAAGAATGGTTTTTATTACAAATTAAAGCCAATTGGTTAAAGTACGATTCATGGCTATGGGGTTTTAATTCATAAGTTTATGTGAAATAATTCGTACATAATATTCAAATTAAAACCATAATATTTATCAAAGAAGTGTTTTCAGTTTCCTTAAAAATCATTATTTGATTTCATATATCACACCTACTTTTGAGCCACACAATTCATGCAGAAAGCCCACAACTCAAGAAACACCAACACTAACCGAGTTTACCAACGCAAGTAATTATATTTGCCACTGTCAACTATTGCAAGCGGGCAAAAGCAAAACCTTGAACTGCTCCTTGTCAACATCCGTAAACTGCGCGCTACTCGGTCTGTCACCAAGTGTACACACCAAACAGCCTCAAGAAATGGCAAGCCGAGGTGCACGCGGAACGCAACGTTCGCTTCGCTGCCGGCAAAAGCACCAGTGGCAGCAACCAAAGGAGATTGTTGTTTTATCTAATTTTGTTTCCAGTTTGGCGTTGCCTTGACTTGACGCTTCACGAACATCGGCCTACTCGGGTTGAACGCAGCATTTCCGCTGGCAACCCCTTCTCTCGTTTGCGCCAAGCCGGTGCTGAAGAGCACCTGGGGAGAAAATGTACTTACCTCAGCGAGAGGAAGCAACCGGCAACGACCAAGCGACAACATTTCGCGCAAAGTTGGTGGGTTGGATGGTGGCATTAATTTCCGCTACGTACGCAATCTATCGTTCCACCTGCTGGGCTGGCGGAAGCTCAAGCTGTTTTCCATGAAACCCGAATATAAGAGGCAAAAAAGGGGAAAAGTACTTCGGTGCGCAGAAAAAGAGGCACTTTCAAGTTAAACAGGAAAATAAATAAAGCTTCTCGAACAATAAAAAACGAAACAGCCAGACTCTCACCAGCCTTGTCCTCCACAATCGCTTTGTAGTACATCAGTCTCAGAGTCATTATGCTGAATTATGTCGCTCGATTGCGTTCATTAGTGCAGTCCCCGTTTGTCGTTGCCGTTGCCAACTCTCAGTTGCGTTCAAAAGCCTTTTTGCTCCCTTTTTAATGCTATTTATTATTCAATTAGCTTCACCATTCGTTTGTTTCTTATCAGAGGCGTATCATCACCATGAGCGTTAATACACTTTCCCAACAACCCTATGAACGGGTTGCAAGGAACAGCAACTGAAGACAGGAGTGAACCATGTCCTGTAAATTGTAGTATGTAATCACATTCGGAGAAATCAATTAGCGTCCAGCTGGAAGAGCATTTGGCGCTTTGGGGCAGGATATCAGACTGCTTCGCCGTACACGTGATAAAACCATTCGATGTATAGCCTTGTGGTGATATGTTTATTGATTAATCCATCGGGATCTTGAAAATCCTACATGAATGTACTTAAATTAGTGCTTTTAGACTTTGTAAGGTACATAAATCGATAGGGGAGAACAGGTGCACATGAATAGAAAATGTATTTTGAAAATAAAATTATTACGTAAGTTGTGTCCTGAGTCTATCTCTAAAAACATTCTGTGGCATGTTGAAATCAAATAAATCAAGATTATTTATGAAAGTTCGACACATAGCTGACATAGGATCAGACTGGCCAAAACGAGTTCTATAACGAGGGACGGATATAAATTGACGTGTACGTAGATTTCTAGATGGCGCGTTAAATTCTATTCTATTCTAAATTCTATTCTAATAGAGTAGGAGCATCAATATGGTGGTTAAGTAGTCCTGATATATAAAGACATTTAGCTATCTCTCAACGCTTTTTCAACGACTGAATCCCTAAAAGCAGACACCGGGAATGGTATGATGGTAACACATCGCCCTGTCGCCATGGTAAGAGTCTTACAGCAATATCTAGTAGCTTTTCTTTGGATGGCCTCGATTCGATTACTCCATTGTTCGGTACAGGAGTCACTAACAATACTGCCATATTCTAACACTGATCGAACGTAGGCACAGTAGATGGTTTTTATGGTCATAGGATTACGGAAACCTTGCGTTGAACGAATAATCCAACTCAGTAGCTGGTTCCCTCTGAACACTATATTCTCTAGGTGATCGTTAAATGTTAAACGTGTGTCGAGAATGATCCCAAGGTCGCGGAATGTATCGGTGCGTTCAACGGATATGTTATCGATCTGGTAGTTAAATCGTGTGCAAGACCGAGAACGGTAAAAAGACAAAACACGACATTTTTCGATACATAGCACCATTGCATTATCACGGCACCATATGCTAAATAGGTTGATGGCGTGTTGAAGATTGATGCAGTCATTGGTATCGTTGATAGGAGCGAACAGCTTAACGTCATCGGCAAACAGAAGAAAACTAAAAATCTTAATTCTCCTTCAACGGAAAAGTGCTTGATTTATTCACATAAAAGAATCAATTCAAGTTGCTTAGAAAGCAGGTTCGAAAGCTTCTCCAGTATCTTGTGATCTGCCACGAGTCAAAACTACATAGGGTACATTGAATGAGCATCCTATTAAATGGTTTTCCGATGTTTCCTATGATTCTGTGGCGTTAATCAACGAGGACGGCTAATTAATTGATTATTGCTATTACAAGGATATAATTCACTAGTTCAAATCTTCTACGATCTACAGTAGTGATGTGATAAAATATGAACAACTTTACTTGCGCCCTGTTAAACACTGAAGATATGACGACAAGTGCCGAGACAGGCGCACATGGTATGTGGAGAGATATGCTAGTCGATAGTTGACTCAGACTATTTACGCATAGTTTGCGGACGAATTGTATTAGGTGGAATTATAATTTACAGACAAAACAAAATAATTTGAACTCAGTTTCTAGTCTGCTTGTTTTTACTTTTTTATAAAAAGTGCAACTAGATCGTTGATCCATGAAAGGGTTGATCCATGGATCGTTTGTCGATCAGTGCGATGTCTTTAGAAATGTTCCGGCTTATCGCTCTTTGATGTCTCCATTCTAGGTGCCAATCAACACAAATTTCGCATCTGTATATGTACAGCCAGACCCATAAGTCGTTCAGGCAGGCCTTGACTAACAACATCCGCATCCGCATGTTAATCAGATTATTTTGTTTCGAGGAGTCAATTTACTACAGCTTTTACTCTGAATGTGGTAATTGATATCTCTTAATTTGGGAGCTAACAGGAACATGATTGATTACTATAATTATTAAAATTCAAAATTTATTCCTCCAAAATATTTTTTTGATAGAGACAAGGAAAAAGATACGGGATATGGGAGGATAGTTATTATTATTTTTCCTTGATTGATTACCAAGTAAGGTCTTCTAAAACCAGTTAAATATAGTTTAGATTTTGTTTTGTTCGACAGAGTACAGCTCATGGAATAAAAACAATCATATTCAATTTAAAATCTACTGTGCCACAGTTTCTTTATGAAAGCTTCTTCATATCAACTGAAAAGTATCTCAAGCAAATTCAAATCAAAAGACTGCAGGAACAAAACAGCCTACTTCCTATTCAAATACTGAAACGCTGCTACACAAAAAGCCTCATATACCATGCTGCTAATGAGCATCAAAGGAAGAGCAACGGCTCCTCAAAAAGTGACCTGCGATGTTCAAAACATTCACCAAAACAATTTGTTTTCGTCGCGGTTCATTGGAAAAATGTATAAATGGTATTTTTATACTCCAACCATTCTCTCAGCGTGCTATTACTTCCCCACTGACAGCTAACCAGACAAAAGCGGCCCAATTAATTTCTCCCATCAAAAACGCTCCTCATCGAGATCCATCCCACAACAGTAGTGAAACCTACAACGGACCGGATTTTAAAAAGGCATTGGTAAAAAGGCATAATTTTTCCAACTTTTGTGTCCGTTTGGTTTAGTCAAAAGCTTCCATGCTAGTCACTACCGTTAGTTGAGAGCAAATTATTATGTCTTCATTTTACAGCACACAGCCAAACACGAATAATGCGCAGTGAAGGAGCAAGTTTTTGTATTTTTGAGTTTCAAAGCCATCGTTCTCGTTCACTCAAGTGGATGCTTGTGAAGTGAAATCAGCAGTCACTTGGGCTAGATTTGTTTTCGTGAAAATGACAGAAAGTTTACAATGAGAGCCTATGCAAAGCAGTAATGGCTCTGCACTAATTGACACGTGAAAAATGATAACATTTTTCAGATTTATTACATGAACGAGGGAAAATCTTTTGTTGCTATGAAAATTTGCAGTCACAAAATACTGTAGCAATAGCACCTATGGTGTTGTTCTTTTCCAGCTTGTTTGAAATTCAAACACATTCATTTTCACAGTGCAATGTTTCTTTTGCTTATCAGTTTACTATTGTTTCCTCAACGATGTAGCTTCTTGCTTCTGTAGCGTGAATACAACACAACACAAATTTTCCCATGCCCACTCGAGGATTATGATTTAGCTTTGTCGAATGCTTCTTAAATTAAAATTCATCATAATGGTTTGCTCTCCAGTTGACAAAAAGTTCCATCAATTTGTTCATAAATCAAAATACACATTGAATAAAACACACTTTCCACCGAGAAAAAACGCAATGCAGCTCAACGAAAAAAATGAGTTAATCAAAATAATACCAAAATCAATCATCATCATGTTTACCGCCATCAAACTACGCAATTTTTACTGCGACTCTCGGGAAATCGAAAGACTGGCCAGTTTTCCACAAACATTGACACTCATGATAGACCTTTGCTTGTTATCCATCTGCTCTTTCGTCCGTTTGAAAGCGAAATCGGACCCCAAAGTTTGTCCCAGCAAATTGTTTTAAATTTCCTGCCGTGACATATCATGAAGCTGGGACGATCATCCTAGCTGAAAAGCCCTTTTTCCGGTTTACCATTCCATTTACTTTATCTCCCTCAATATTTACTGCCCGAAGGCCCGAGTCAATGTGCAAATGGTAATGGGGAAAGAGCGAGAAAGAGTAAAATTGAAATGCTACTGCTGCTGCAACTGCGTCGCTGCAAATTGATCTCCATTTTTATCCCCGACTCTGTTTTGCTGTAGATAAGCAATTGTGTGATAGCGGAAGATCGAACGGAAAATAAATTGTTCTTCATCCAAGCCCTGAAAGCTCTGCTCTGCAAGAGTGAAGGAGGGGCGAAATTGCAAATATCATACTGGTCGGCTTGCGATAAAAATTCATCCTTATTACCCTTCCCCGAGAGGATCGTACGGTTTGATTTGTCTTTGTTATTTCAACTGTTTCCCTTGCCATTGCGTCCAATTACGCCGTATCCAAGCCCAACTTTTCCTAACCGGTGAGGAAAACCTAAAAACTCTGTCTGTCTTTCCCTTTCCACCCTTTATAATGATGAAGTTGGAGTTTCTTGCATTCGCGCAAGCTCGAGCTTGTTCCATCTGCAGCAAACGTCTTCACCGGAGTCGGATTTCGATAAAAACAATATTGGTGATTGATTTCTGAATTAAATTTCCATCTATTACTCACGGTCCTGGAGGGTCAGATGGTGCACAGATTCAGCCATTTGCATAAAGAGACTAAAGGGAAGCAACTTTTTAACTTTTCCCTCGCATGCTCTCGGTGATTGTGTCATTCCTTTTGTCGATCGGAAGGTAGTTGCATCTCAATCTTACTTAAGAAATTGTGTTCCCATTTAAGTTTGTTTCTTTCACTTCACTGTGATAATATCAAATGATTGCGTGAGACTATTCTAATATTATTCTCATTATTAGTTCTTAGTCATTTTCAGATTCTTCAGAAAAGTTATTATTTTTTTTAACATACTTTAGTAAACATTGTATAACAAACCTTGTGGCACACAAATTTTAAAAAAATGACATGATTTTATTCCTCCAAGAATCTTCCCATGCTTCCTAAAACAAATGATTGATTTCAGGGTGGTTTTCGCCCTCTACCTCTGCTAGCTCTTTTGCATCCTTCTTCGGCAGCTATCATCCACCAAGACACTCGTCAGCTGCCGAATGTCCTTGTGCTGCCTGGATCTTGTGTCGAGAAGCTCCACTTCAAATGATTGATCGAAAGAATTAAATTTCGATCGATAGCTTGGAATCTTTTTGCAGGAAGGATTGTCAGCTATCTCTCGTTTATTCCTTTTATGTTATTATTCTTTCCCATTCACCACATTCAAGCAATAAAGAGACAAATTGAGTAAAGGTTGCCATCAGGGGCTGGTTTTCATTTGTTAAATTGCATCATTTATAATATACTTGACTCATCGCATCGAAAGAACCGGCTCGAGGAACGATCGAAACGAGTGTGTCATGGAGGTGCATGAAGCTTGACAGGGTGAGTGACTCCTTTTGCTCATTTTTCACTGCTAACGAACTGAAGTGTGCGAGTGTGAATAGGATGGTGTGATAACGTATCGGGCAGGTGAAACATGCACGATGAAGCAAATAAATCGTGTCAGATGTAAAATTATTTCATCCACCTGCTGTAATGATAATCAAACGATGCATGCTAATAAATGTGTAATGGTGAAGAGAAAGGAAGCGTGCACGAGCTACGGAATGTGCGCGAGAAGGTAATAATAAAGAGAACGTGCGAGAATGGGCTAGGAAGGAGAACGTGGTTACGGCGGGTAACGCGGAGCGAGAGGGAAGATGGGCAGGAGCTATAAAAGCGGTGCGCGCTTTGGGGACGGGGCGTTAGTTTGGGGAACGATACGGGAGCGGTTAAATGTGAACTACAAAACGAGAAACGAGTGCCAATAAGTCGTGTAGAACTCTATTATCCGGTGTCTGTGTTTTCTTCCCATATCATAGCTAACTTCACATAAATATGGAATGAGATTGCAAAAAATGTTAAAACATGCATAAACTTTCAACTAAACTAATGATATGTGAAGAACTACAAGAAAAAGACGTTAGCATTTACTTGATTACTGATATTTCACGTTGATTCCAAGTGAATAACTTAACTCGGATTAAAGCAGCTACCATGAAAACAGCTACCGTTTTCATAGAACATAAACTATTTTCTCATTCAGTACAGTCAAATTTCTCTGTCAAATACACAAACTGTACCTTTCAAGTATTTCCTCCATCATTTGGCCCTTCAAAACACTAACTCGAATATATTCTCAAGAATTATGAAAACACAAACCACCCCGTCTAGCTCATTGCTCTAATCGGCCTGATTCAACCGACCACAGACAAACCCATTCATTCCCAACACGCAACTGCAATCTGTAGCAGAGCACCGTTTGCGCCGTATTTCTAGCGTCTGTGCGCCCGAAGCACTCTGCTGTGTTTGACGTTGACGTTTGAGAAATTAAAACATATTTTGTAGATTTCCATAACATAATTAATCAACCCTCTCCCAACATTCATCTTAACGATGCTTCCCTGCGTACCTTCTAGTATCGAATCTGGAATCGTTTAACCATGAAATACGAGCACTTTTGGGACCGATCCCATCACCTGACGCTCAGGGCTTTTGGGTTGAAATTCGGTTTGCTGCGCTGGCAGGAGATTCACATCTGGCAGCACAGTTCTGTGGCACCGTTTTCCGGTAAGTTGAATGTCACGTCATTTCTATGAAAATTTATAACCACTCATCTCACCTGCTCGTTTGTCTTTCATTCAGGTCGGGGACGGTGTCCCAATGGTTCCAGAGTCACGATTCACTGCATGATTTTCACGCTTACCGCAGTATTTAGTAAGGTTTGCAAACGACACCGGTAGTAATTGAGAGGAAAAGGATAAGGGATCCTTCAAATGATCATTACCAGTGAATAATATTTCCCAGTAAAAGCGGAGCTATCTCGATGCGGACACTACTGTAATTTTGACCGAAACAATAAAGGTTAACTATTGCGGATGGAAACTCCCTGCGGCGAGCACACCTATTCATACATATTAAGCAGAAGTGATGGTGGTTCGAGCAATGATGAATCAACTGCGCCTTGTTGTTGCTGCTGTGTCAGCGGTAACACTCTAAGCTCTGTCATAAACTTCTGACTGTTTGAAATTTTTCACTATCATCAACAGGAATACGGCAATAGCCCTCAGAGAGAAGTTTGAAAGTAAGTTCCTTATCAACCAATGTGTCTGTCATTGTTGAGAAGTTATGTTCGTTAATACGCCATTAATCAATCTATTTATCTAACGATGAAACGTCAAATAAGTTTGATTTGCTGCAATACAGTTCAAATGTAGTATAATTCAGAACGAAACAATTAGAAAAAGATTAGTCATTGTAAGTTCTTTACCTTTAAATAAAGATAATTTTAAACTATTTCACATAAATTAAGAAGCTGAGCAAAACACAAACTTTGTCTGATGTAATCTTTGCAAAAGTACCGCTATACAAGTGCTTAGGATCAAATTTTCATCGTCTCATCCTACGCAGCAAGTTACACGATTGATTTAATGATAGACGTTTTGAGCCCGAGCTAATTGTTCAAAGTGCGAAATGGAATGCAATTAAATTTAATGACTCGGCTGTGTGCGTGTGTCGCAAATGACCGCATGATTACATCGTCCGTTCCTATAGCTAGGTTCGGTTGGGATGCGTAATTGTATCAAAGGTTGGAATTAGGATTGATTAAATTTCAACGTAACTATTACGCATTTAGCGCATTTGTGTATTTCGAGGGGTAGATCGTTCCGTTGGACCTTTCGACAAAAATGGCAATTAATTATGTGTTTTGTTTAATTGCAAGCTAATGTAGGCTGCATTGCAGTTGCTTTCGAATGAATTAATTTGTGGCAGTGATTTGAATATGTCCTGAAACTGAGAAATATAAGAAAAATTTGTAATATATTTAAACATAAATGTATACTACTAAAGAGTATTGTTTATGCAAATCTTTTACAAGATAATCTTTTACATTTAACAGCCTCTTCCTCAAACGACCTCATTCCAGGACTTTTATGTCACAGGATAGGCATAGTTAAAATCCTATAACCATCCGGTAGCAATCTTTTCAACTTTCATTCAAGCTATCTCAATCAGGTAAAGGCTCCATCCCGTGCCATAATCCTTTATCATGCAGGTCCTCCTTAAAATGGCGAACATATAGCACTGTGCTCCAAACCGGTTCACTGTAGCCATCGGGTGTATAATGTAACCGGAAGCGATAAAAAAGGATCAACCATTTAATTTGTTCCCCAAATCTCCCATATTAACCCTTTATTTGCCATGCAAAAGTCAGCATCCCTGCATGTGGGGACGAACTCCGGCCTGAGAAGCGTTGAACACAGCAAACTACCAGCTGCAGGCACTCCCCATTTGGACCACTACCTTGTACATTAAAATAAAGGAATTCAATGCAAAAGCCGACACTCAACTTTTGGAATAACTTTCGGGAAACATGGCGGCGAAAAAATCCAACGTTTAACTTTCTGGAATTGGGACGCGAGTAGGATTGGTAATGAGGTTGATTATAATTGTACTTTTAGGAAGGGGATTTGTTTTTGTCCTCCGAGAGCAAAGTTTCAGAATAAAATTCGTCTGTGTTCATCGATGTGTGCGAAAGAGCTCAATCGTATCACTTGACTATTTGATTAGCGCAGCTCGTCCATCAGCACGTACTGTTCCATGGATGAACCGATCGAGAGTTCGAGGCATGGCTTGATAGTCCGGATTGCTGGAAGCATGTTGTTTTACGTGCTGTTGATGCACAACGGAAAGTGATTTTCGGAATCTTCAGGGGTGAAATATGAAAGCTCCTGCAACTGGAATTTCAATGTAGTCAGCTTGGTTCACTCCATTCGAACTTTCAAGGCTGAGTTTTCGTTCAGTTCGTGTCTGCCTGTTCAAGGGCTACTACAGAGCTGATGGCTCTATTTTCAGCACCCCTAAATCGTGTTTTCTCTATTTTTTCTCGAAACAACACACACTTTATGGAACGAAAACCAAACACGCACACACGCATACACACTAACGGAGTACGCTTGTTTGGGAGGTGTTGGATGTTGTTTTCCATGAGGTGGATTAAGATTTTATTAGCTGCTAGTAAGACTTTGATGTCTGTCTGTTTTCCGAAGTATCGTGTTTACATCATTTACGCTCTTGTCTGCAATGTATAATGTTGATAGGATTAAAGTTTATTGCATAAATGCATTCACTCCATAAACTGACGTTGATTGCAACGTAAAGAGCGTTTTTTCCCTTCTATGTCCTGGTGTTATGTACTGTACCTTTACCTACACCATTAACTTTTAAAACATCAGATCATGCTTCATCCTGTCACACAATATTATGCAACTGGAATTGAAGTCATCCGGTAAGTCGATAACATAGTTCTTAGTGTGCAGGGCGTTGAATACAATCCCGTAGAAGGGAAGAATCAAAATAAGACTCATTAAAATCAAAAATTTCTAAAATAGATATGATAAATAAGGAATATCCTGAATCAAAATTGAACTAAACGCTTTGAAAAATGTATCTTTCGCCCCTTTAAGGAATGTTGTGGCTGTTTAGGATTGGTTTGACGGATAAAAGCCATTTCTTTGCTGTAAACTAAAATGTGGTATTATTTTCCACCTCAAGACTTCATTTAGTCTTCAAATCAGCCATCAGTGACAACCAATTGTTTGCATGATAGAAATGTCAATCAATTTTCAATCTACAGAAATTTGACAATCAAAATACTTTGTCTTTAACACCCTGGGCGCTGGTATTTTGCATATGATTTCTGCGGAGAACACAGTACAAGATAAGCGAGCGGTGAGAGCGTTTCATTGGCTTACATTTGTTCAATCTCTTGCTGATTCTTAGAAACGATGCCGCTTCTGCAATATGCGCTCCCTCTTTCTTCCCGCTGCAATACGTTCTGCTGAGAGTTGCTGAGAGACCAATCACAGAAAAGGAGAGTGAAAAAAGCTGTCGATCGTAAACGATCAACACAGCACCCAGAGTGTTGATGTCCATCAACGAAAATCTTCAGCCGATGTAAAAACGTCAAAATTCACTTGACGATGCTTTAGAGAGAGATATTAATATGAATCAATTTACTACCAGCTGAAACTATTCCCTTGCATTTGGAGCAATCAATTTATTCGATACCTAACTGCAGCTCGAACCGTTCGATCGCTGTGATGTAAGCTCAGCGTAGTTCAGCTGAATTAGTACACCCACGTCACCTCAAACAAGCGTAATCTTTCACTCGAAACAAGCGTAGCTGCACGATGATTTCCCACTAAGAAACCACCTTCTCTTGACCCAAATTCCTGTAGACCGTTCCTCAATCGACACTTCGAAATAATTTTTTCACTCAATCTTACCCCGTTTTACAAAACACCGTGTGGCCGCCATGTTTCACTGTGTGAAAGTATGAGCTGCTCCTGATGCTGCTGGTGCTATTGCCGGAAGTTTCTAATTAAAACTTCACATTCCACCTCGCTCGCTTGCGGTAGAAAAACTCGCCTCAAAGCGGTGTTTTTGTAGTGGAAGCTCGCAAGGTTTGTGTTTTCCGGGAGGAGAAAGTTGTCTACTACTACACTTGTTGTCTTTACTCTCCGTGGCTCTCCCTCTTCTCTTCTCGACCTCAAACCCTCGGGTAGCTGCAGGCGAACCGAACTTCAACAGTGAATTTCGCGTTTGCGTTTGCCAAGGTGCATGGGAGCATTGCAATGCATATGACGAGTTTTTAGTTTTTAGTTTCATACGAGATTGGGAAGAAACCTTCCGTGTGTATCCAATAAGCACAGCTGCTAAGGAAGCGAACCTTTAATTATTTCTGAACCTTTTCACATGCGGCGAGGAGTTTTATATTCTCAGAAAATGCACCTTCTGCTGATTCACTGTGCCCTTTCCATCCTACATTGAATCTGACTCGCGTGCGAGCGAAACTGTGCAACATGTGCATAGCCTGAAAAGAATAACTCCCGGTGCATCTGCCTTCAATAGTTTTGCAATTTTACACACGGAAAACTCCTGTTCCAAAGTGAAAGAAACAAGATTAAAAAAGAACAAACTTCCATCCAAGAACGTGACGTTGAACAACATCTCCAACCATGCCATAATTAAAACTCGATTCCGGCTAGCGAAAGTTTCTTTGCCAATGCCAGTGGAGTGGTCGAAGCGCACAAAAAGCTGCCTATGGATCCTTCTCTCCTTTTCCCGTCTGCTTCAACGTATCGAAGGTACGGCAGGTGGGAGAATCTCTTAATTGAAGCTTCTTGGGGTTTCTTCCAATGCTCCTTTTGCTTCTTCTACCACCTTTTCAATCTGTTAGCTCGCAAGTTTTGTTTTGCGACAGATTATTTGTCGATTAACGGATTGGTAAAGACGGTGAACGAAGACTTTTAGACTGGAAAAACGAAGCGCAGTTGCTTAAACTTTGCTTTGCTTTTTACCTACACTTTTTCTGTGAAAAGCGACACAATTTCAGAAAATGCATTTCCTCGTGAAAGCTCACATTCAGTGCATTCGGCTGAAAGTCGGTCAATCCACTGGAGAAAGCAATGGAACAGTCCTTTTTTCGCCCACCTCGTTCCCGAGATTCATTCATTGCAAGCTGCTTTATCGAAAATCGAACACCGTCTCAACAACCATTCGATGAAATGTAGTGATTAAGCGCCCTTATGAAAGTTCCTGGAAGCAACTCGGAATGACGGAAAGGCAGAGTGTTGTTGAGCGTGTACGGCGCTACATTAAATACACAACACCTCATTTTCTCGCTCAACCCTTTTCGGACCATTCCCCTCCATCTGAACGATGGGAAAGGCTATCCCGGTGCAAAAGCAATACACTCAGCCACACGACTTATATGAAGCAGCTGCAAAAACGCCTCACTGAATGCAACGGGTAGGGTAACAGGAATGAAATGGAAGAAAATCCTCCAGCAAGGCGTGTTGTGCAATAACCGTACCACGGTCGATCTTCGGCAAACTTTTTGGTTCTTTGCTGGGGGTATGTGTTGTGCAATCAAATCTCAATTCAAAGCTCCTCCTTCTTCTCTGCTATATCTGCTGCAACGATTCCAACATGGGACAAAACAATAAACAGGACCATTTAATGTCTCGAGCTTTCCTCCAGGGACGTTGCATCCTTCATTGCCATTGTGTTTGCATCAACAAATACAGGATCGTACACAGTGCAATCGATGGCTTCAAGTTTTGTTACCTCTTAGTTGAAAAGGTAAAAGAACGTCGACAATGGATGCTAAATCCCTGTTTCTTATGGCATCGACGCACAATTTCCCATCCCGTTCTGGCTGTAAGATCACACCGGCTTACCAACAACACAGTCATTTGAGCCGTATATCATCGGCTCTGTATACTAATCCCCAAGTGCCGAGGAGTGCAATTGTTTGTCCAACATTGTTGCATTAAAGTGCAATTTTTCATCATTGCTCGCTTTTTGCTGCCATTTGTCGGTGACAAAACCTTTTACCTTTGGGCTCCTGGGCTGCAATCGAGTGTGGCGCGGGAGAGCAGGTTTCAAGCGACGAAATAAATTGGATTCTCGCACTGTTCACCTGATGCAGAGCAAAAGCAGAGATCGGGTGTGGCGCTACATCCGGCGTCGAATCCGGTTTAATTAAGATGAATCGAATACAAACCTAACAGTGCCACCGTAGTCTCGTTGATGTTCAGCGTATCATTACTGTCAGGGCAAATGCGTTCAGCGTAGCATTACTCCGAGGGGCAGTTGCAATAATAATAACTTGTTGTCTAAGAAAGCGAAACGTTTTTAATTCCCTTTCATCGTCGAAAATAAAGCTTGTCACATAGAAAATCCTTAAATTTTATCCTCAAATGGTTACGTGCAATATTTCACCGCTGCACCTGCAATGGAAGCAACAATTACTAAAACTGTTTCAAATTTAAACAATGTGGAGTTAAACAGGAATCTTTAGTCCAAAGTGCAAAACAAAGTGCAGCCACACAGGTTTATACGTAGGTTTTCTACGAGATGAATTATTAATAGTGGTGCACGTGTTTGTGCTGCATCGCTTTATTAAGCGAACACAGTTGTATGTGTGTTGTCCACAACCTCGCAAAAAGCTCTTCCCATTGCAGGTATTCAAATTGGCTGTGACCATCTATGCTGGATGCGCTTTTCCTTCTTAGGCGATAAAATTACCAATAACTACTAATACCACGACTGCTAATGCTCTCTTTGTGAGCAAAAATTGCACCAGGAGACTCAGCATGATATCGCGTGCAGCTGAACACGCTTACTCTGTGACACTCAGCATGGGGTGCAGTCAATTTCAACCGGTGTGTCGGAGTAACTTGGTCCGTCGTCATCGTCGTGGTGCGCTGGAAAGTTTTCCCATTTTACATCGTGTGTACTCTATCTAATTCCAATCAATTACATGCTCCAGGGACTTTTCACCGGAGACGCCTCGTTTCGCGTGGTTAAAGTTGAAGTGGATTTGGCTGCCCATTTGACCACGCCTTTGTCTGCCGTTTGTTGCTGTACTTCAACGCTCAGAGTTTGAAGTGTAGTTGCTGATGTTGTGCCAGTTGGACAATGGATACTTTACCCGAGGAAATATAACACTAAATTTACAAATCGAAGCCCATGACTAGGAATTGTGTATTTTTTTAAGACGTTTTTTTTTGCAGAACGCTAGAGCTTGGAGCAATTGAATCTTTCTGCAAAGTTTTATATCGTTTGTTTAAGCTTCTACATTATCGTTATCATTAACAGGGTCAGGTTATGCCATTCTTCTAGTGTTAAGGGTATTGGTAATTGGACGATTCGCACTTATGAAGAATATGGCTTAAATACGATGCAGCCTCGAACCTGTTAAATCTTGATCATCATCAATTTCTGCTATCCACAGCGAAGATAACACTATACTTTGAATCATTGAAGATTTCAGACTCGAAGTCATCATCCCCACTGATAGGTCGTTTAACGGTCGTTAAACAAATGGCCTAAAAGTTTTCGACCTTTGCTGATTGTGTGTAATTGTTGTCAATCAGTATCGCTTGTTTTGTAAGCTCGAAATAGAACTCAGCGAAAATGGGAAATTAATTCAGGGAAGGTATGTTGATGTCCATCCACCAACGACATTTAGAGCTGGTAAGCGATTGTTGGATAATCATTACCATGGCAGCTGTTGGCCACTGAGCTGGGTATGCAAATGCATGTTGGAAGATTCCGAAGCATTTATGGGTAGCTTTGGTAATGATTTTGCAGACATTTTTTGGCTTCGAGGGACAGACAATACAGGATGTCTAATGATAGTTGCCTCTCAAATGTTTGGTAGTTGTATGTTGTTAGTTAACGAGTAAAGAACATCTTTCAGGTTTGGATTTTCTGCTCCTTTTTCTTACTCTTCCTGCTTCCACCGATTTCGAAACTATTATTCCCCAATAATCCTTTATCGATAGAATCGTACGAGATGTTTGCTGAAAAGAAGCCAAAGGCCATGATGTGTTCGTTCCAGATATGGTAGCCGTTGTTGATGGAACGAATCATCCGATAAAGGCTTTATGTAGGCATCGTTTCACAGAGGTCTAGTTTACAATGTACACATTGGACCTAAGGTGAGTGAGATTTGGGATCATCGGTTTATTGAACGTTCGATTTCGATCCTTTTTCCACGGGACACGGGAAGGGATGGGTTCTGTTGCGAAATCATTGTACCATCACCTGACCCTTATGATACAAGCTAGTAACAAAGTTGTGCAAACATTACGTATTATCTGTCCGATAGGAGATGTTCCTGTTCGTAGCATCAAAATCATATTTGTGAATAGTTGATTACACTTTGATGACGACGTGTCTCTGATAACGAGACACGGGTACGTTGAGCTGCCTCGATGGAATTGCCCCTTCACCCACACCGAACTCGGGTTGTATTTAAAATCTGCTCAGCTTGCACCGTTGCGATACACTTACAACTTTCCGTAACTTTCCGTAACCGTAAAACCCCGTCCTCTGGTATTGAGTATCAATCCGCTGGGGAGTTTCGGGTTCGATTTTAATTGATTGTACCCCCAAGCGGCATTCGAGCACGCGGACGCACACGCTACTAACGTTTAATTAGTTTTCAGTTCCGTGTGATTGGATTGGAAAAGACGATGTACGGTCACAGACTAATTTCGGATGCTCTTTGAACGTTTACGAGCGTTATCGTACGCGCAAGGACGAATTACCAAGAACCTTTTGGAGTTTCTTGGAGTTGCGGCTCTCACTGCCGGATGTTCTTTTCACTTGATTGGGTCACAATATTGTGAAGGTGTTACCTTTTTGCGGAGACATCTTTCTAGCTATATTGTGGGAAGGGTTTGGCTGGTCGATTCTGGCGCAACGATAAAATGCATCAAAGTGGAAAACAGGAAAAGGGTATTCTAGGGTAAAATGGTATCTTGAACCATAAGCCTAAGTATAGACGGAGCGTGAAATTTGCTCTATAAGGAGATGATGAAATGTCGTGTAAATGGACTTACAATCTATTAAAAGCATTGTGATGTTGTTCGCTATAAAGGCTCTATTTTGTAAAATATCTTCCGGGGTTCTTCGGTACCTTTTCGGTTGATGTTTCACTTTTTCCTCCATTTTGCTTACTCACAGATGATGAAGTGAGAAGGGAACATTTGACCGTTTTTATCCCAAATTGATCAAGGTTTATCTTGTCTTGTGTGCTTAACGTTTCTTAGATGTAACAAAAGGTCAAAAGCAAGGAGTTTCCTACTTAAAACACGTCATAGGCGCCCAAAGGTATGCAATCCTTCGACAAACAAAAAATATTAAACAGAATATACACTTTAAATACAACACTAAACATGATTGCATACTGCCAGGCGATGTGTCTTTCGTTGCAGTCTAGTCATGGGAAAAATGATTCTTTTTAAAGATCAGGTGCGGTCCAGTTCGCTCAGTGAAATGAACTGTACGCGTGTGGTGATTCTTTCGCACGCCCGAGGTGCAATATGTTTTTAAATAACGATGTTATGCTGCAAGAATGTACACCCTATTTTATTTTTTTATTTTTATATAGTTACATTTACAAGCAGAGAAAAAGTAAATCGAAGTTGTTTCAATGCTCAACTAAACTTTAAATGTATAACGATTTGTTTAATTTTCATTATTATTTATTTTGTGTTTCCTCGTTTAAAGTAATTTTTTATAAAAAAGTAAATTTATCGCCGTTCAAACAACGGATTCACAACACTCATTCAATTAATCGTACAATTAAAAAACTGTGCTTAACTATATTCCATGAGCAAAATCTTTTTCTTATATTCAAAGCCTACATGGGGAGCTTCTAACATATGGAAAATTACCTGCAGTTTCGCTCTGGTGAAAAAAAAACTACTAGAGCGAGAGTGTATTGCTATTTTGAGGAACGGGAAAAAAGAAATTGATAACAGAAGCTTTCTCGTTCTAGTCAACACACTATCAGATCGAAAAAGCATGCTGATTTTCTGAGTAGGCGAATGAACTCCGCACCGCGTGCGGTGGTTTGTACAGAACGCATGCACACTTTCATGATCGATATGGAGAGTTTCCGCACGAAGAATCAATACCGCACCGCTAGCGTGCGGAGATGTATCGCACACTTTCATAGTCGATAGGGAGAGCGTCCGCACGGAGAATCAATACCGCACCGCTAGAGTGCGGAAGAATCATTTCCATTTATCTGGCAGTGCGGTACTCGTTCAATCAGTGTAAAGATTGGAATGAATTAGTCAGATCTGATTCATTTTGCCCATGTCTATTGCAGTCGCAAAGCCTTAAAGTATGCAATCTTGCTTAGCACATTATTTATGCAGCAAATTACACTGGAACGAGAGTGAGCGACGAAAGATTGAAATGATTACATTACTTAAATGATTGAACTTGTTTCTCTTTTCCCAAAATTTCTGATCCGTTTCTATCCTAACCACACTCCTGCTTATTATTCCCCAGTGGAAAAATCAATCCTCATGGCTAACGTTTGATATTTGCTGGCTGAAAATGCTTGTTTTAATTAGTGAACAGGGGTAAGAAGCAGGAGGCAAAATATCAAATCATCCTGCAAAAGGACATTCGATGTACCGACCTTTATCGATCGATGAAATGGGATGACTTTAATTAAATTTTATTGTATCTCTGTTACGTATTGGTTTTGTGGGGTTTCGTTTTGGAATCTCTTACGAACGTAATGAGATTATGCGTTTTTGTAATGATTGTCATTTTTTTAAATCCCTAGAGTGGCGAGAGACACACATACAGAGGGAGTTAGAGCGACAACGAGTGTCTGCAAAGCTGTGTATCCGCATCTTTTATCTGTACGGAATTACTGCACTCACCGGCGAAAGTTATAAATTGGACAAACTTCCGCTCCTCCATACAGTCCTAACTTAACCTGTTCGCGTCCTTCCTGTTTAATTTCCATCCTAAAGCTCGTGACTAATCTTCTACGGAAAGTGCTGCTATCCGTCGTCCGGAGATTGGCTGCATTAGTGTTCGAGTTAGCTTTTGGTGCCATGTTTCAACCGCGTCCGGTGTTGCACAAGATGGTATCCTGAAGGCTTCTCTCATCCCACTCTCAAAAAAGGATTAACCGAGAGCAAACGGTCAAGGATGTTTGGCCAGGGATTTGTGCACGCTTCCGGGTGGATGTTTGCGCCCGGTGTGGTTGCAGCTGCTTAGCTCCCGGGACATTATGCAGAAACTGGACTGCACCGAACCCGATTATGCAGAATTTGGTTCACGGTTTCATCGTTAGCAAATCGCTCAAAAATCAGAAGCAACCAGCAATGCGATAACTAACGGGATGAAAAACGGCGCTCGTTTTGTGGTATTTGCGTACCATCCATATTGATTGGCTATCTTTTAGTTGGAATGACCATTGCTCGATGTGGTTAGATGCCTTTTGGTGGTTTTCTGCAGAAGATAGACGGAAGATAGAGTGCGAATGAGTTGTTGCGACGGCAGGAGATCCAGTTGATGATTAGCCCTAGGAAAACGGTCCCAGAACCGAGCGCTTGGATTGTAAAAAGCCGCCTCAGATGAAGGATGATCACTCGTTTGGGAAGCCAGTTTACTGCTGGGGATGGATCAGTTTACCACAAACATATGAATGAGTGTCTAAATTGGATTATAAACTATTTTTAACATGAAGGCCTGTTAATTTGGTCGTTGCAGAGAGCGATGGGATGGAATGACGTCCTAATATTCTGTTCCATTTGGTCACGTTTTGTGCGCTGCAGCATCAACCGCTCGAACGTTACTGCACAGACACACAAATTGAAAGTTATCGAACACAATCTCCCTTCACCGAGGCATCCATTCGAATGAAGGAGAAGCCAGTCGTTGGTTGGCTGGTGCTGTTTGACCGGATGTCGAAAATCGCCCAGGCAGTGCCTGCAAGCGTTACGAGCGGATTTAGTTTTTCCTCAATTCTGCCATCACGTTGCAGCGTTTCGATTTGCCACCGTTGTGACTAGTCACATCCAATGCTTGTCCTGGACGAGTAAGGGTGGTTGCTCCGGTTATGGGGGAATGCCGGAACCAACGTTTGAGCTGAATTGTTCTCTCGTTTGCTTCCGGTTGTTTGCAGTAGTTTGAACTGTGTATGGATGTAAAAGAATGTATGAACCTTTGCTGATTGTGTTGGGAAAGCTTGATAACTATCCGTGGGTAATTGAATTTAGGAATAAAGTGAGGATTTAAAATCACTAACAATTCTAAACCAAGTTTGAGTTTAAAGTATATAAATATTTGATACGGTTCGATTGCGCTACAAAAACCGCTTCAAAGGGTGTTCCTATTTATCACATTGAATACAGCTTGCTAACCCATTTTGCAGTCAATCGAACGATGGATCAATATGATTTTAAATGTTTTCCATCAAACTTAACGTCTCGATCGTTACTCCAGCACCTTTCCCTCCGTTGAAGTAAAGCGGACTCATTAAACGCTTCATTTCCATTCTGTTTGGTCCACCGGTCTGTCCGGATGTTCCATCAAAACAGCAATGGCACGGAGTTTACGTGTTACTTTGTGAGCAGCCGTTTAACAAACTGCTAATTAAATTGATTGACCGATTGATGTTGTTCGTTCGTGAGGTGTGCTTCCGCGTTGTTTCCGGTCCGATTGTATGTTTGTTTAATATAAATCACACAAACAGAGACAATCATGATGATTTGATTGGATCAACCAACGTTCATGCATGCGCAAAATCATGCATTAAATGGGATGTGGTGTTCCGGGTAATGTAAAACGGAATGGAATGGCTAGCTGTACGTGATTCAGAGGAATTAAGCAAAAAATCTGCTAAAAATATATCAAGAGCTTAAATTCATGATCTATTCGTATTTGTGAACAGTAGTAAAAAGTTACACTTATCAATTTTCCACCTCGATTAGCTACCCTTGCCAAAGGATCCTTACTAATGCATCGATAGCATCCCGCCGTAAATCATCGGTTTTTAAAGCCCCAAAAAACCGGAAAGAAAAGGTCATTCATTTCTACATCCATTTCGCTGCTCATTGAGCTGTGTGCTCCCCCATATTTGTGTTTTCCCCTCAAAAACCATTTAACTTTCATGATATTTTCTACTTCATTCCTCACAGACCTCACACACCGAATGGCACCGTTCGTACACGTCCGTGTCCCGCTCGGAGATGATACTGACCGCGGCCAAAACGATAGCGACACTGTACAAGCATGCCGTGCTCGACTACGAACTTACCGTGGCGTCTCAGGTGGATTCGGCAGTAGGAGCAGCGACCAGACCATCCTCTACCGGCGGCGATGGCGGGGACGGTACATCCCAACCGGCGGAATAAGAATTAATGTTCACCATCATTAGGGCTTGCCACTGTAATCACTATTGAGTGTGGTCCTCTGCGGATCTGCGAGCTGCAGTTGGATGGATAAATGAATGGGGAGCAGATAGTGTGTGGAAGCTTGGCGTGACGATCGTAGTCCAAGATATTGTAAAAGAAGGGATTTTGTGAAGGTTGGAGTGGTGAAGAGCTGCACGGTTGTTCCACACAAGATGATGGCACAAACGGTTAGCATTTAGAGGAGCTTTGGAGTGTTGGAATTCACCTTCTTTTACAGACCCATATCGAGAAAGACAAGGTAAAATGGAAAAAGTATCGACCAACAATCCCATTGGAAGTGAACAGCAGCAAGAAAGGAGTGAAAAGCACATACAAGTTTTAATGTTTGTTTGGGTGGCGCCCGTTACGTGACGGTGTAGAATAAGCGAATCCTTTTTTTAATGTTTTGACTCTCCTTCCGAGGCACCGAGATTCCCTTTTGCCCGAGATGCGAATGGGAAAATCGGCATGATTTCGGCATTGCCTTCTGAACAGGATCGCGTGAATCTCGTACGTTCAAAAGTTGTGTGAGAAAGGGAGAGAGACATAATTTCTTGAAGGTGTCGAGCGTGCGCTTATCAAGATCATACGACCATAGTTTATTATATAGCACTCGTTGAAACTGTAAGCCTATTATCGTAATAATTACCAGTAATAAAACGCAAACTGTAAGCAGCTATTCTTAACAAAATGGAACGGAACGAAACTGGCCGCAAGGAGAGGCCGCTGTTTATCTTAATTCGCTTTTTATATGTCCGGCTGCAGTGTCGCCCTGGTGTCGGAGTGTTCTGAGTCACAAATTAACGAAGCGAACGGTAGAAAAATCTGCATTTCTTGTTCAACTTTCATCACTGTGGTGTTCTTGTGTTGCTCGAAAGGATTGTTGAAGGTGGGACGAAAATTTATACAGTGTCAACGTTTTCCGAAAATCTCATTCTTTCTCAACCTGGCTTGTGTGTCTATTTGGTCTGAATCTTAAGCTCGTAAAGCATGGAGACTCGAACGAGGTAAGTCGCAACCGGTACCAAACTTTGGAATGGAAATTAAATTATAAATTCTATGTTGGCAGATTTGAAAACAAATCGTTGGGCGGCTAATGCCTGAACACTAGCATTTGTGGTTTTGAGAGGAAAATACTTAGCTTAGTTGAATTCTAGGATGGACCGTGTACAGCAGGTATAAATTAGCACTGTTTATTGAATTTAACCTAACTCGGCGTATATGGTGCAGCCTGTGCATTCCTATTCATTTTTGCAATTGGTTTCATCGTAATTTAATTATTTATTTTTTTTTTTTTTTATTCAGGAGTAACGGTCCAAAAAGGCCGTATTGCTTAAGAAATTTAATTATTTTGAAGCTATCCGAAAAGTGGTTCGATTATTAGTTCCGTGCCCAGCTGCTTACAACCGTACAATGATTACAGAAAGTGTGCAAACAGACATCATCAAATCGATCCAATTGTTACAGTTTCAGTGTAATTGTGTCCATTAGCATAATTAAATGTATGTGTAATTTTTATGTTTGAACATTTATACACGTATATTGCACGAATTTAAAATAATAAATAAATACAAAACACAATACATTGAAGTATGGGGCCGCGCGCACGAGCCGCACCGTGAGCCCTACCTGGTAGCCCTGCTCGACCGGTAGCCTGTAACACACTCACCGCGTTAGGTGCGCTCTGCAAACACTTAGCGCGCATCGCTAAGTGCGGCGTGGTAGTGTGCGTGAGCGCAGTGTCGATTCCTGGATGTCGACCAGCAGCAGCGCAACTGCTACGGCGAATCCAGGGCTCGGCACGTCTATCCACAACAGTAATGTATGAATTGTGGTACTTTGGCTGAAATTAATTGAATTGAATCTGTTTGAAGCGTTTTGCACAATGAAATACTCTTTCCGGCATTGAATCAACTGTTTACATTACAGACTAGATCCTCCGGTCCTCAGCGTAAAACGTCGGGACAGTTGCTTGTAGTCGAACTGGTTTCACATGCCATAGAAGGACCGGCTGGCAGCGGTCATCCCTATCCACGTAAGTTTCTTTGCTAATTATAATTATCTGCATTTTAAAAGATGTTATTAAAGTTAAAGTGTGCTACAAACAACACGAAAAGGCTAGTTCGTTATCCGCAGCATTCGTTTTCATGCTTGAACAATTTTATCATTATGAAAACCTTGAAAAGCAGCATCATTTCGTCCTGTCTCAACTCCACCAAAGCAAACCTTTTCAGCCAACAACATATAACGCAATTTATGCAATTACCAACCATGTCTTACTGTATTCGCATAATGAAAGTAAAGCTCTTTTCAACACAATGAAAGCTAAGATACACACAAACGATGGTATTACGCCCACAAGCATTACAACAGCCGCTTGTTGGTGGTAAATTAATGTTTTAATAGTTTTCTGATTTATCGCCCATTTGCCACGCTTCTCATTCGCTTTTCTTGTACACTCTGCTTGATAATCTGATTAAGCAGAATAGTGGAAAAGCGCTAAACGGTAGTAAAAAAGCTATACTGAACTCATTCCGTCTAATAGCAACGAGGGCTTTCATCGAGCAGGAAAGGGACCAAAGGAAACATATTAAACTATCGTCCACACAGCGGATTAAGCGCCTTTTAATTTGCAGAACAGAGGAGAAAGCTGCTTGGGATTTAGTAAAATGGACGAATGCGCACGGGAAAATCTCACTAAATAGGAAAAAAAGAAGGGGGCATGGACACAGTTTTATAATTAAACTTTTATTTTAAGATCATGGGGGGGAACATTCGAATACGTTTGTTTTTTGCAGCTTATGCTCAAGTGGTTTACCTACCTTACGCTCAAATTCGCTCTTTTCTTGTGATATGTAAATTATTGAAATAAAATTGACTATGCCTCGAAATTATTTTATTTCACTGCGCAAGAAATTAAAAAAAGTTCTTTTCTTCGCTCATTTTTTTCTGTCTTATCTTGTTGGTCAAGGATGAGTTCTACGATGAATTTCTTCACCGTCATCACCGACAGTGCTTGGTCCACGCGTGGATTTTCAAGAAAAATGCTGTTGATGCAATACTGGGCATTATTAAACTCAGCGGCAAACTCCACTGGCTGGGCGGCATTGCTAACCGCTTGAGCGGGGAGCTCACTGTCAAAAGGAAAGTTTAAACATGTCCATGAAACTTTTTAAATATTTCATACATTACACAAACATCCTAAAAAAAACACTCACACAATGGTAGCCCTGACAAATACTGTCTGAAATGTTTCCAGTATCGGGCGAACACTGTCGTATTTGTCATTGCCCTTGACGCGGTTAGGGAGTAGGGCGGTCGAACAGTACCATTCAGGATGTGCACGTTGATCGTGGAAGGATCGGCATTCGATGGGGAGCAGACGTACTTCCCGCTGTCGGTGGTACGGGCGCGCTGTATTAGCAGGTACGATGTCGTCATTTCACCCTTCTCCGTTATGACCGACACACCGCCCCGGGGTGAATCGTAGTTGATCTCCTGCAAAAAAATTTTAATGGGAACGTGACCGACCGGCAATTTTCATTTTGAATGGAGTGAGTGGAAAATATCGTCAAAGCAAGCAATATATCATATTTCATGAAGAGCTATTTGCATCGAAGTATAAATCCACGCTTTTTCATTTTCAGAGAAGACTTGAATTATTCTTCTATTTTATGTCAGTCAATATTTCCATCGATGCCATTTATATTGATTTCATAAGGAGAACCAGGGAAGCTGAAGGATGGTTTCAAAATGCTTTCCTAGAATATTTTACTTATTTATTTTAAATTAGCTACCTCAGAGAAAACTTTATGGATGCAAGATACAATCAAAACGCCCTTACACAGTGATTGGAGGCTTTTAGATTAGTGTTAGTGATTAACATTTAGATATAAGTTAATGTTTTGGTTTGTTTCAGTCATAAACCAGTGCAAATCAAGTAAATATTTCATTCTTTAGTAATACAAAACGATCAAGAACCGATTATATTTTTAAAATATAATAAACTTTATCATTGTTCTCTCATTTGGTTTCATTTGTTTGCTTTTGACGAATAAGAAAAGACATAAAAATAACACAATTTTAAAGACAATAACATTAAACTCACAGCAAATTGAAATGCTTATCGATTTGAGCATGATATTTTATAATATGGGATGTACTTCATTAAATGAAATAAAAAAAACTGACCGTTGTTTTTACTATCATCGACACCTCCGTCCATTCCTTTGCAAAGAGCTAACTTGATGCATTATTTCCCCTTCCTATTAAATGTTTCAGTTAGGACACAAAACACATCATCTCTTTAAATAAGTCCAAATAAATCCCCCTTCCTAACGTGACATCAAAATGGATAACGTTTGAGCCCTAAGCTTTCGAACATGTTCCCACATTAATTCAAGCTATAATCCAACGCACCATAAAACAAAACTTCCGCAAACCCAGAAACACTAACACACCCGTTCTCCGCTTACCTGATTGTTGTGGGTCCAAAATATGGTTAAAGGAGGCTCGGGCAAGTTCCGCACTATGCAAGTTAAATTCACAGTTGAGCCCGTGTTGATGTACGGATCCGGCACACCAACGATCGTGGTGATTGGCTCTGCAGATGGAGATGGAGTTATAGGGAAACGTGGAAAGAAGAAAACAAGTGTCTGTTAAAATGGAAATAAACCTATACCCCAGAAAAACGAAACACTCAAAGGCCTTTGAGAGAGAGTGAATGAGCAATACGTATCCTAAACGGGTATTAAACCAGTATCATTCCGGTGCATTTAGTGCGGCTGGACACTTACCTACGACGGCAAGAAACATTGAGTGCCCGACCGGTGGCGTAGTGGAGATCTGGCACTCGTACACGCCCGTGTCCCTCTTCTGGGGGTATCTAATCTGAAAGAACAACGAACCAACGAGTATTAGCTGCCAGTGGAAGCCAGACAGACGCAAAAGAGGCGGGAAAATAAAGTGGACAAAAAAGAGAGTTCAACACTCCACGGACGGAATCTCCTGAGAACGTGCGTGTTCGTGCGTGTGCACATGGATCTACTGCCAACGCCCACCAGCACATGATCGATGGCCCGAATAGGCCATATAGAGTGTCAATAGAGGCAGAGTGGGTTCATTTTTTTATTATTTCATATAGTTTGCTGACTCGTCGTTTGTGCTTTTCCCCAAGGCTCTCAAAAGACTCATCGAGAAGGAGGAACAGCGTGATAGAGGTTGCACTAAATAAAAACAAAAACACACATCGAGTGACACAATGGGGCAACAGAGGAATAGGGGGGCTTACTTGTAGCGACCAGTCGTCTGTCTGGGGATTATGTACAGCCTGGAAACGTTGGTCAGACGTATAGGTGAATCTACCTACGGTTAACAGATGAATGTCACGATGCCGCACCCAGGACACCTGCCGAGGACGAACGATCCACACAGGGGGAAAAAAAGAAAGAAATAAAAACACATGGTTAGAATTTATCGGTACGGAAGCAACTCGATCCCGAAAGCAAAAAATGACACAGTCAATACACAACGCGTGGTTGTGTGTAGGAAAAAAACAAGTACAGAAGCAATACACAGCACCATTGAAATTGAAATTTACCGTTTTGTTGCCGATGTTCTTCACCTGGCAGTTGAGATAGGCCGTCTTCCCGACCAGCGCTGTAATGTTCTTCGAGGCGGACAAATCAAAGTGTGGCCCACGGTCGAGCGGCGTCCGGAGTAGATTACTCTCGTCCGAGTCGTAAATTTCGTTCTCGCTCGTCTCTGAGTGCTGATGGTGGTGCTGCTGGTGCTGGTGAAAGCCAAGGTGCAGATTGCCAAGGTACGGCGGTGTCCGGTTGCGTATCGGAGGACGCGTTACCGGTGAACTGCTGCGATCATCACTCAGCTCCAGTAGGAATTGTTCCTCCGAAAAGGTCTGCAGTGACTTTGTAATGCCTTCCGGGTTGGTGTTGTGGGATGGGAGTTTTCAATCGATGACCACAGATCCGGTGGCAATGGGAGAAAGTAGCGAAAAGATACAAATTAGAGGTGACAGTTGGAAGCTGTCGAACACAGAAAATCGAAACGTCAGAAGGTCAGGATGATAAATGAGAAACATTGTTTACTTCACAATGGCCACGTTGGAATGTATATAATTGAAATTTGTATACTTTGTTGCTTTCCTTATTGAAGTTTTTATTCACTTTCTTATGAAGGAAGACATTTTACAGCTTTGCAGAGCGCTTCAAGTGTAAAAAGTTATAACAAGCTTCATTCATTGACAGTTTTAATAATTTTCATCTTAGCAGTAGTTCAGTTAATATGTTTTCCAAGTAAAAATAAAACGGTTTAATTCATTTAGCTTTGATGTATTTTATTATTGGGAATTTACTTTCTATCAATTGTTTTTATTGACAAATAATAAAAGCACGTACTCTCCTTTATCAAATTTATTTTTGGATTTAAAGTCCAAATATAACAACAATATCAATAAGTGCTAGAATGATCATTATCTCAAACAATCACAACCATCAACATGCATCATCTTCAGTGAGACAACTCATTCTACCCATACGTACTACATGGACTTTCTGCATGTTGTATTTACCACAAGTAAACAAGCATCAACATACATAATCTACGTTGAAGTATCTCTCTCTTCACAAGATCGGCTGTGACTGTCCTGCCCTTGAGGGATATCATTAAGTTCCAGATGCAAGAAAGTCACTTCATCGATCCTGACAGTCAAAGGAAAAGCCTTTCCGCTCCCTTGGATTGAGCTGCATCCAGCCACTGTGAAGCTTTGGGTTCATCGCCCTGGAGCCTAAATTAATTTATCGTTGTTATCAATCTTGCTCTCACACTCGGAGCCGTTGCGGTTTAATTCGGCTCTATCGCTTCTAGCACGGTAAACTTCCTTGGGCACACAAATACAGCAAAAAAGCAAACTCCAGCAAAGCCAATCAAAAGTGACAGCTCTGCTAGGCAGGTGTGAGATGTTATCACATGGGTAAAGATACATAAATCAACTGTCGCCACATAATCTTTCAGTGATGTTGGCGATTGTGATGTGATTGCGTTGAAGTGCAACTGGATGCCGTTGGTAGAGGAGAGCTAGTTTGTGTGAATGTTTAAATGTTTAACGAAACGCTGCTGGCAGTCGTGTAGATGAGCTTTTGTAGACGTTTGATTTACAATCACAGTTCTTGGGAAAGTGCAGCGATGGCATCGGTACGGTTGGTTCATTCCGAACATCAAACGAAATTATACTTCGAGTTACTGCAGAGCAGATTCCGATGATTAAGTGAAGCTGTTTATGGGTAAAGTTTTAATTGTAATTTGTGTTGATTTGCAGTTGTTGTAGAAAAAGAGACTTCGAAATCATAACTCAAGACAATCAGTGTGATACCCGACACCGTTTAAGCCTTCAGGAGAAAAGAGCTGATAAGATGTTTGAAAAGTAAACATCTTCATTATCAAGTAAAACATTGAAATTCATCTCAATTTAACTGATTATCAAAGGGCTGTGGGCGTTTTGTTTTTATCTTGTAACAAACTCGTTTCGTCTATTTCATAATCCCAGCCCATTACGTTAATTCCGATGGACTGCCACAATTATCGAAATTTGGTTGTTAATTGTGTGGACGCTAAATGAACTCTAAATTGAATCCTTCCTGCAGGGCACCTGCAATGCTCCTAACGGTATAATCCCCACCTGAGCTAGTGAGGAAGGGCTCGGTCGGAGAGCCATCGGAACGCCAAACTTTCCAAATTGATTGGTAACGATTATAAGCGTATAATTAAGCCCTTTTTGCCTGTGATTTGGCAGCGCGATTGTGTCTTGTGGCTGGGTACAAACGCTCACACAGGCACACAGACATATTTTCCTATTGATTATCAATTCCGGAAATAGCCGATTCCCATCCGGTTTTGTGGAATCGGTCCGAAACGAAAAACAATCTAGAGGATATGGCAGTGAGGATTGTTGATCTTAAATCTGGCACACCTCCCCAGTGGATACGCAGCTGGTACACATAGAGACTGGAAGCTTCACAGGACGGCAACTGAGCAACGTGATTGGAATCTGTCAAGGGAACGCACACAGTTAATTAACGGAAAACACTCGCACCGCAAGGTACGTTAGGAGAACGGGAGTGACGGAGTATCATGCAGCTGTGACACATAGCAATCGATTGTTGGGTGGATTTATTTATGCGGTTTGTGTGATGATTATGGTTAAAGGGAAAACAGAACAAGTCGTAGATTGGGGTGGATCGATTTTTGCGAAATGCGACGTGCGGCTATTCTCAGTAGGTAACATACATTTAAATGAAATTCAGACTCAACTGCAGGGTTGATGAAATTTTTGGGTTTTTTAATTGAAACTAATGAAAGGTTACACGATTAAACAAGAGCTGCGGTTGGAATTTCGACATAGTATCAGAGGTCCTTATCATTTTCTTGCCATTCAAATGCAGACATAAATAGTGAAAAATGCTTAGAATTATATGAGATTGCTATAAGTAATGAAATTTAAAACAGATTGCTTACATTCAGGCTCATAACTCCGCCCAAATTACTGATTCGAATAAAAATAAAACACATCATTTAAGTTTGTCAGTTGGCTTTGAAAGCTTCCTTATCTTCTTGGTTATCATTTTGCCGTGTTTACAGATTGCAAATGTGAAACAGATGTCGTACAGTTATGCCATTGTGCTGGTATGCACACCGAACCATTGTTCCACCAAACCAACCCCACCATGAGGTACAAATCCTTAGATTAATATTCATACATCTCCAGTTCCACAAAAAGGGTTCTCTCATACTGACACTATTGGATAAAATAGGCATTTTTTGGGCACTTTTACGCGAAACATCTTGCACTGCCGTGCATGCTTACGAGCCATTAAAAGCCGCCCTGTACCTCTACTGGAACCGTTGAGCTTTATCATAAACATACCCTTCCTGCTACTCTTGAACACGAACAAAGCAGATAACAGATAAAAGGATTACAATTGAGACTCCATAAAGTACTGTCTCGACCTTAAATAACCTCCTTCGAACCCGTAAAAGCCTGTTATTCTGGCTTTTCGGCCAAAGGGACTCCGGTTCCGGCTAGCGTGTCGGTATTCCATCTCCGGTGATCCTTTCTGCTTGGAGGTTTCCTTCTTTTTTTCGTTGCTTTGACTTCCTACACTCGCCTAATCTTACCGCAATATTTCGAGCGTGGGTCCACCAAACCAAAAACCCACGGTGCATCCCGCATAAGACTCCGGAAAGGTCACTGCGAGGCGAAATATGTACGCACCAACCTTCCTAGAGCGGCTGTTCGACAGGATTCTGCTCGGTGTATAAAAAGGGTCACAATTTCTTAGATTTTCTGACTGGTGCCGAGTTCATGAATATTCCTTGTGCCATTGTTGTCCTGGCGAGGGTTTTGTCTGTTCTCAAATACACCGAATCGGATATCTCTGCACAATGTTCGTTAAAAACAAGACAAATGGTTTCACGATCGAGTACTGCACCGAAGAAAAAGAGATAAAATAAGTAAGCTTTCTTTTTTTGCTGTTCCTTATATCGTTCGGCATTTTCGCTTATACAGCATCTCGTTCGCATGCATTAAATGTGCGTGTAATGTGTTTTATCTCATTAATTCACAATTTATAGGCTCGACAACAATGGGATTTATCCGCTAGCATGAACCCCGAGTTACTCTTTTTAATTTGATTGGAAAGGATGAGATACAACCATTTAGAATAATCTGTCCATTATTTCAACACATTCCAATGCTATTGCAGAAACTGCAAGAATAAACTACCTTAAACATTAAAA
The DNA here is from genome assembly GCF_943734735.2 of Anopheles gambiae. Taxonomy (NCBI): domain Eukaryota; kingdom Metazoa; phylum Arthropoda; class Insecta; order Diptera; family Culicidae; genus Anopheles; species Anopheles gambiae. The sequence goes on from NC_064602.1 coordinate 29,483,998, forward strand.
TACACACAAGCACGCTCTCTTTCGGTTAGTTTAAACATAGAAACAATGTATCACGGAAATTAATTTCAACTTTTCATCGCTTCCATCATTGTCCTCGACAACAATATCAAACACCTCACGCACGTGCCCTTGAGAGCGTGTTTGTGAAATATCAATTTTAACACAACCGTAAACACTTTACAAAAACGGTACAAAACCGGAACGATGCAGAGAACCAAATAGAACTGCCCAACTCTTCACAGAATGCACAACAAGCTCTTGTTCTCCCAATCGAGCTACCATGAAGTAAGTGAATGTTCGTTTGTCTGAGCTTTGCTTCCTGCTACAGGCATCAACTCTAGACCTAAGCGGAAGCGAAATGAACCATTATTATTTAAATTACATCATTTTCGATTGCTGCGTGTGTTCGACGAGTGATATGATGGGCGTTCGCGGATGTGAATGTGTGTCGTTGGAAAGCGAAACGAGTAAATCGCCTGGTGCGAATTACTGTATCCTCCTGTCCTTCACTCCCGCTGTACACGAATTGCTGTTGCCAAAAAATGCAAATCCATTCCGGCACAAACGGGACCAGCCAACCCGGGCTGTCGTTAAGCGTAAATGGCTATTAATAAATCATTCTGAGGCGTTTCGCGCGGAATGATAACGTCATTTTTGTTTTTGCTTGCGTGTGTGAGAATTTCCGCCTGATCGCTTCACGCAGTCGTTTGGGTAATTTTAAGCTTTTACTTTGCGTGTATGTTTTGTCTCATTTTGCTTTTGCCGCCTGCGATGTGGATGTGGAACAAACAGAAATAAAATAATCCCCGAGCTCAGCGTAAAACCAGCGTTCTGCTCGAGCGTTTCAAGACATTTGATGACGTTTTGACGTGTTTTCAATTTGTTTTTTTGCAGATTTTTTGTGTTCATTTTACTTCCTCCAAAACTTGGACACATTTAGTTAAATGGAAAAATGATTTCAGTTTGTGCGAAACACAGATTACAGTGAGCGTTGAACAATGTTGTCCCGCTTTCTTGTGCTTGAGCAGAGTGGACAGAAAAACGGAGCTTCAACACACACACAAAATCACTCAACACTCGTCCACGCTAACGGTTAGCAGTAAAACCCTTACCGTAGTGCTGCTGTTATGTGTGCATGTTTGCGATCAAATTCAATTTTGACGCCAGGCAGGACAGATGGAAAACGCAAGCCTATTCTGATGGCCGTCGGCATCGGCATGATGGGATTTTGCTGGTCGGTGCGATATTCTGATAGCGGAAAACGCACGACAAGTGACCGATCAAGGATAGTAAGGCAAGGGTAAGGAAGTTTTTGTGCGTGTTTGTGCAAATACCTTTTTCCTTGCTGTATCAGAACGAGAATAAAAGGAAAATATGCTTCGGAATTTGTAAAAGATACATGGAAGCCAGATGCTTGGATGGAACACTCTGAAATCTAGTATTTGTGATTCTTCATGAAAGGGTATGTTTCTTCATTCCTGATAAATGATAACATTGTTCTCACAAGTTTCAAACTTTTATAAACAGCCAAACCAGTTTTTATGATACGTCCATGGAACAAGTTTAATGGAAATACATTTATAAATCTATTATCTCCAAAGAAATTTCATCCCACTTGACATACAAAGCTTTCACCAAATAATCGATACAGCACCGAGAAACCCTGCACTGCTGAAACAAACGTCACTGTTCTATAACTTTTCTCCCGGCCAAATCTCAACGAGAATCAAGGAAAAAAACATGACGGCAATAGCTAGAATTTGTCATTCGCAATTTTAAGAATTTGAAAGTAAGAGAGTACTATAAATCAACAGCGACAGCAAATACTTCAATGGCATTTAACACTATTATAACTGAAACTAGAACAACACACACGGTAGTACCTAATATTGACTGAGAGTGGTGCAAAGCAAACAAGGGTCCTGTGAGACAGAAACCAAACTCAATTTATTTATATTATTATACTTCTTGTTATCTGCATATTACCTTCCAGCGATCCATGCATTCTGAGATTTTTCTCTCGGTCACTTTAGGTAATTATACTTGCAGACTTGGGAAATGAATAATTCCACAACACAAATAAAATGTATTCCAATCCCTCCAGACAACGGCTCACACCGGCACGCTAAGCAATGACCGTGGAAATGATGAAAAATCAACGCTTTTTGCAGCACTTCAACTGATGAATCCCTAAAGGCGGGACACTAAGCCAAATACGAAACATTGCAAACGTACTCACATACAAACGATCACAATATCACAGCAAACCTTACTTAAATAAAAGAAAGAGCATAACAAAGCTCAATTTTTTCAGCAGTAGACAGGGCAGGTCGGGGTTTTCCCCCACTTGGTTGAACGGGCCTGATGGTAGCGAGCAGATTACAGTATTGCTTCATGCCTCGTTTCAATGCTTTGCTTATGCAATGGATCATATCCTCCGCGTTTGTTTGCCACTTCCTTTCGCCTTGATGATGCTTTCTGCGTCCTAAAGCATATACACGAGCAAACACAATGCTATTTCTGCGTTGTTTCGATTTAAATTGTACAAAGATATGCCAATGATACGCTCCAAACGAGTCCTTGGGCGGGTATGTATGTGTGTTTGCCTTGTATATTTTTTATTCGCGGTTGCTTCATTTCAATAGCTCGAGAGAAAGCAAATGCACCCTCAGCTCAGTGTGGTCCCGAAACAGTGCCGGGAGCCGGCCGGTGTACTGAAGGGCAATCAGAGCTAATAAATCAAACTGCGGCACATTCGGGTTGGGAAAGATCGACTGTGCCGTCCACGTGCTCTCTAAGGATGGGATGGTGAAACAAAACGGCTGGAGAGAACAAAATACAAAGCAGACTCTATTTAACAGTTTTTTAGTTTCTTTGGTATGTTTTATGTGTTGTCGAATGTGTATTGAGCTTTTAGAAATACTTGTCTCGTTGTGCGCGTATGAATGTGTTGCGAAAAAAGCCAATATAATGATGACTCGTTATTGTACTTTAGTAAACCTTTACATGTATGATTCATCATAGCCTATTGAGGGTTTTGTTCACCAAATATTTCACTTACAAAAAAACACAAACAAACAAACTGGACATTATCCATCTTATTGAGCTAACATGTAAGGTGAATTGGATAAATTCTTCCATCACAGAGAAGTAAAAAGGCTAAATTATAATATTTTCCGCACAAAAGCGCTACAGTTACCACCTAAACAGCATACCACAAGTATAAGTAACTATACAATAATTTATAAACAAAGTTTAGAAGAGAATGGATTGCACCACACACAATTATCTGAATAGCTCAGAGTGCTAGAGCCAATGACAGAAACACAGAAGTTGACGAACAAATTCTTCATATTCCATATTATTTGTTCCATGTTTTTAATGCATCGAAATATTTTATTGTTTGTTTGTAATATATTTACCTACGAATTTATGAACTGTTATCTAACGTTTAATAACCCTTTCACACAAACACTTTAAATTTAAATTGAACAAAGTATAAGGTACAAGTATAATAATAATAATTATATATTGTTACTGTTTGTTTCACTTACCGTGGTTTAAATGAACGATGAAAAGGAAAATTAAATTTATTCCAAACTGAGAGCGCAGCGCAGTCCTAACTGAAAAAAGAGAATGAAAAATTGTAAATCAGTTTTGGAGCTTGAAACGGTTTTAGTTTTAAACAGCTTTTTTGCTTAATTGACCGATGAATGATTAATACCAAAACAATCCACAACACCAGCAAGCAACAATTTTTCAAATTGGATACGTTTAATAATAAAACAGAACAAACGACTAAGGCATGCGCTTTTTTAAATTTTCCTTCGATCTTTTTTCCCCTTAACCATACCTTTCCCAAAAGCAAACGTATGAAAATAGGTTGAAAACGACACTGAATGTCAGCACATGTCTCCAACACCTCTGCAAAAACCTTTCCATCGAGGCCCGAGGCACAACATTTGAATGATTTATTGCATCAGCATGTCCAACGGCTGGCACAGTGGATACAACACCAAGCATCCTCTTTTCCTTGCAGTATACACATTTCGCTGATTGTGCAACTGGCTAATGTCACACGCACCTCGTGCAGCAGTGTGCAGCAAACGCCCTCAGCAACTGTCAAGAGTGAAACAGCCACCAGGCGTCTCCATGTTTCGCGCGGGGAAATAGAATATCATGCATCATGCACACACGGAGTCGTACCGGTTGAACACCGTACCGTGGTGGGTTCTGGCAAAAAACCAAACCTAACTAGGTGATCATTTATGGTGAGCGTACCTTGTGAACTCAACCTCACAGCGGCCTACCGTTGCACCGTTTTCCGGAAGTGATACCGTGATAGGCCATATTCAAATTTTCACATTTACCCGATGCGTCGGCTATCGCGAAACTAGGTACACTGTGTTAGTGCGAAAGTAAGCTTCCACGGTGGATTTTTTTATCTACTGCCAGTGTTCGACATGCAGGTCATCCGGTGCATGCCAGCGATCGTTCGGAAGAAATGCACTAACTTTGGAGGCTTTGGCGGTTTGCGATCCGATGCAACCTGTCGTTTTTCATCGAATTTTACATTCACTCCGGAAACTCATTAGTGGTTGAAGGTTGACCTACATCCTTTTCTCACACCATCGTTTGAACTAACATAAAGGGCTATGGATATGGTATGGCTAGGGAGCCTTTGGCACATTTTACCAGGCCACGGTAGGTGCATCTCTCTATAGCAAATGGGAAAGATTTTTTCGTCGAACATACTTTCAACCTCCAATTTCAGTCATGCAGCCATAAAAGCATGATAGCAATTAGGTCATCGTTCTCTATTTCAGAAAGACCCTTGATGCAAAGCGGGCGCTATTTAGAGAGGTCATTAATCGTCTTGGTTTACCTCGCATGGTTTATAGAGTTTGTGATTTGAATTAAATTGAAACATTACTAATTAAGTTTTTGTTTTGTTCTGTTGATTTAAAAATATTATTTCACCCTTTAAACGTCAACAGACGTTCAGCATGAAAGCCAAAACAAAAATGTAGCTTGTTATCTATTATAAAAAAGCACCAGAATCCTATCTATGCAATTCGAAATGCTTTCATTTTCAGAGTTCGACTTATTTGGCTGGTAAATAAAATGCTTCAAAATGCTCAATTCCGTCTCATGCCAAAGACATACATTTTGAAAAATCCTACAAAAAATGCTTTTACTCAGCTGCAATACCTTGAATAATTGATTTAAGCATGGGGACACGTTGACAAAGTGGCTGCAAATTGAATTGGGCCTTCTGTATGAGTTTACCACTTTCATTCACTCGTTCTTTCTTCTTGTTGCGGGTCATTGCAAGCAGTCTACCAAACATATCAAGTCTCGTATACAGCGTAAGAGAGTTTGCTGACTTTGGTTTTGTTAGGATTTTGCTAAATTTTATTGGGGTGAATAACTATTCCCATGATCTTCTTTGAACATCGTTTTTGCTGCCCCATCTGCTGCTGTTTGACGTTATTCTTGCGTTTGGCTGGATTTATAGAAGCTGATAGATGAAAGAATCCTTTGATCTGCTCTTAAATATCGAAGCGAAGAAAAAAGGGGTGCTACTACCGGTTCACTTGTTATTTTTCTACTTTCAGCACTCTAACGTGCACTTTTTTTGCTCGTTCGTTCGTATTCGTTGTTTGTTGTTATCCCATAAGCAACGGTTTAGAGTAGAGAGAAGCAACGGAAAAAAGATTGTGCTTCATTGTGTTCGTTCGCCTGTGTGCTGCTGATGCAGGATCAAATGGAAGGATGATTATCGTAGTCAGATGCACAGCACAATATGCTCTCGTCAAGAATCTCTGCCGGACCGGTATGGACTGCCTCTGGGCCGAAAGCCAAGGCCATCGCTTATGCACAGCACGCACCGATCAAAGGGGAGCAGAAGCACTTTTTTGGTTTGTGAAACGTTGTTAATTGAATTAAAGCAAGTGCAAGCATAACTGGCATACACTATTCGGGCAGCATTGTTGATCGTATGCTTATTGCAGCCATGCATGTACAAAGGGATGTGTGCCATCATCTGTGTTTAAATATTTACTTCCATAGATAACCAAATACTGCTTTCAAGCAATTGCATTCCAGGAAGGTTGTCACGCAAGTATGCTGCTGAAGTTGAGAAAACCTGATGAAGAAAGCGCGGGGGATGATTCGAAAACTACCAGGGTAGAATCAGGAATGGAATGCGACGGTGGAATGTTAATTAGTTCTGCCGTATCACTAACATTAACAAAGTTCTCTCCACGCTGTTTCGTTGCGTTCGATTTGCTTGTCATGAATATTTTAAACATGTTGATAAAGTATGGGACTATATGTCTGCCATCTACCAACCCAAAAGTGTAATCTGGTTGAAGCTTTTCCTTTCAACTTGTTGGGTATAATTGGACTCAAAAAGGTACCAAGAAGGTTTAAATTGATGTATGCCAACACCTGCTAAACATTCGTCTGGTGAAATTGATAATGAGACAAGTAACAGGAACACCTACGAATAGTTTGCCAATACAATGTGTTTGTTTGGAGACAGTTTTTCCTAGGTGTACTTCATTACACCTTGACATTTCTTGATTTTCAAGAAAGAAAAAAAATTGTCACAATAGAAATACTATGATAAAAGCAATTCCTTGTTGATCTTTCCCGTTAATTCACCGTAGGAACTAATCTATTCCCCTGTTGGTTTCAAATAAGTGACAGAATCTTTCCTTTTCGCTTTGGATCAGGACATTAGCTATGGATAGGAAAATATAATACCGAATCAGGGCTAAAAGTCCAATCATTTCAATACGCTTGACTTGCCAATTTGGTGTTCTTGCAGTTTGAATCGCAACGTACCTTCCAGAAAGCATTGGTTTTCCAAATAATACTTAAGGATTTCACATGACTGTTGAAAATAGGATTTTTCGCTGTAACAAAAGATACTATTATTTTTCATTGCAGGCTACAGGGAATTTGCCTGGAATGAATAATTTGAGTAGTTATAGTAGAGTTTTGCAGATTACGTTTATGTATCACGTTCCGTTTTACAGCATCACCTAGAATTCCAAATCCTTTGTTATAGCTTCCAGAGTTATTATATGGATGCATAATCTGCGCACCATTGTACATGTTTGTGTGTATTGTTACATAGAAGCTAATACATCAATGGGATTTAAAATGTTATTGTTAGCTCTGATCTGACAAATAGATATTGGAATTTATCCACAGTATGCATTATGATGCGGAATTTATTTATTCACAAGTATGTCGTTTTATTTATGTATCAGGGCTATTATTCAAACAAAACTATTGAAATCTGCTAAGGTTCTGAGAATCTGCTAGTAAAGCCATATTACAACTGAAAAAGCTAAATAAGAATGATTGTTCGTAATATGGAAACAGCTCAAAAGTAAATATTATTAATGCGTAACTCTTCTTTTGATTTAGTACTTTTGCTACTTGTAAAGGTTATACGAACTATAGATAGCATGATCACAAGATAACAAAATTGGAATTTTATTCGAAATGAAAAAAAGTTCCAACAACCTGAAAAGAACAACGTGTCATCTCCAAAATCCAACTTCCACAAAACGTTTCAGCTGTAACCCGATGATGGCACACCTTCGCAGGAAACAGATTATCTTATCTCGAATATTTATTTAACAGTTTCCAAATCTTCCTCCGTCGGTGATGGTGACATGAAAATCCCCCAGATGACACAGTTCAATCGAAACGGAACATATCAAACAAAACGGCATTGGGTACACCGGTACAATATTGACACTTGAAATGTAGCTTAGATAAATCGAATCCTTTACTTTGTGTTTGAGATCGACGGAATTTTGTAGACTCCTCCTCCTACAGTGATTGCTTTCGATGCGTATGGGAATGATTGAAGGTGTTTGTCTGAATGTATCCACTTTTGTAAATACCACAGTTATGTAGTCAATTTTCCCCATGAATAAAAGGCAATCGTAGGTGTCTTGAAGATAAGCATTTGAATCGCAGTGCAGAGAGGTGTCAAAGGAGTATTGCAATCGTCGCTCTTTCCTCATGGCGTTCACTTTCTTCAAAGCAACGTACGTTCAACGCGCCATTCCACTTGAACATATCACCTCAAAGACCCAATCATGACGCTCAACACTCACAATCTCTTTGCATGACCCTACAGACATGGTCGATAAGCCGGAGGATTGGATCGCGAGCAGCTGAGAACAGACGATGTTCAATCATGCAAAATCACATTTTATCCACCAGCACGGCAGCCCAAAATCCTTTGCACTCGGTGTGGTACTAACCAGTGCGTGATCATAAGTTTCACCCCCATTGCGAGCGCACTTAGATAAATGACCTCCGACAGCAGCGAAGGATGGCACCATGAACCACCCGCCGATAGGATCCAATCGTTCCGCGATGATAATGAATCGCGTACGGGTGAGGGTCACTGTCAAATCGCTTTACTCGCTTCACACAGCATCCAACGATCGAATGACCGTCCGCGGGAAACGCCGCAGTTGTAAGTACTCGTCGACCTTTTCTGCCGATACTCTCGAACATGATTAATGTACCGTTGAAAATGACAAAGTTATGTGCCGGCCGATGCTACTTTATCACCAACAATATTGATCAACGTAATGGTGCACGACAGGAAACGCCGTCACCATGAAAGTTGAGCTTGAAGTGAGTGATTACGAATGAAAAGAACGAACGAACGAGCAAAGCAAACAGAGGGAAGAAAAACGTTCCTGCAGCGTCAGCCGTAAGTGCAGAGAATACTGGGAAGTTTGTTTGCTATGTTTCAGTGATGGTGAAAGTCTATCGCAAAGAATAATACGCTCAAAGCCGTTCCAAGCCGCCGCCATTGCAATGGTGGCATGTCTCGTCTATAGATATCTCGCAACGTTTTTGAAAGACAAACACACATAAACACAAACCACTAGGGACAAAACACATTGTCTGATAAGTTGTTCGACCGTTAAAAGGGTTGCTGTTCGAGTACTGGGCTTGTTTGACCAATCTAATCACTCTACTTCAAGTACAGGTTGGCTTAAAGATGATTTTTTACTCTTTACTAAAGAGTGTTGAAGAAAGTTTTTTAAGGGAATAATATAGTAGACTATACATTTTGCTCAGGAAATGCTCTAAATTTTTATTTATTGATTATTTTAAGAGACCTGTAAAGCCTTAAAATGCATGTTGAAGATAATAAAAATGTAAATGGTAATAAAATGCATTGTTGTGAAATGATTAAAGAATCACCTTTTCTCTGAATTCTTCTTTCGCTGATTTTATTGCATGCTAAACTTTTTGCGGTCCTCGTTTGAACTACATTTATTTCCAAATATGACACGTTTGATACAACCAAGCAATATATCAGATTCTGCATACTTATATTTATCTACATGAACATCAAACTTCCCAGAAAAGTTGCTCTGGTAATGGAAAAAGCAGTCCATTTAACGGTAGCCCATAAATTCAAAGCTTATTGCAACAGACTTCATGTTTCCTGGTTCGCCTATTCACTAGCCTAACATTCCGTTTTCGGACCCTCGAACACAGTCGAACATCTGGCCTGGACTTTCACCAACCTAGGTCGTCCAGGGCGATATGAGAAAAATAGGCTCAGAAATGAATTATCTCTTTCCAGTGAACAATTAATTTACTTTATGCGGTCATAAAACTGCATACTGCGCCTCACACTGGACCAACCAATAAGTCTTTCAGCCCAGTAAACTGATGTGTGAGCTATCTGTCAGAAGGGAAAGCATGAGTTTGTGCTCGTGTAGGGTTTGAGAACAGATTTTGGTGGGCACACGAAAGAGCCAGCCGAACATTATTCTCATTGGTTCATGATATCATTGAGCAGTAGCTTCATATAAACAACGTACGGTGTTTCTGGGAAATAGCAACTTTTAACCCTTTTTCCGAGAATATTGTTCACCCGCTTAGACCTTTTTTTTCCAACCAAATTCGATACTTTACTCACCCATTTGGCCTATATCATGCAAAAAGTATTGTAGCTGCTAGTATAAAAAAAATACCAATAACACACACACATACAAGAGCTTCTCATGCAAGATTCGCGAACAAAACGCGTCCATCATCTACGAGAGCAAGAGCACAAAACTACACACACTCCAGTCCTGTGGTTGAATCAGTTTGGAACTAGAAGTTGGGAAGAAGTGATTCGGATACAATTCAGGTTTAATGAGCTCTACCCGACTCTCGTTGCATTATTTACCATTCACGCAGCACACGCTCGTGAACATGTTTGTTGTTTGCTTGAAGTTCATTATGATACCTGCAGCTGCAGCTTTAAACTTACTCTTTTGCTGCGTAAGCCTTTTTCCAGATTCTTCTTTTTACTGTCATACTTGTAACATTGTAGGAGAAATGAAATACTTAATGCGAGCGTTACAATAAATTGTCACGCTCAGAGATAGAGCACATTGCTCATTTTTGAACATACTATTCCAAGACATCCTCACATCTGTGTTGCCACATTTGGTTTGCGATAAGCCATTCCACATCTGCGACTTTCATTCAAATGCAATTCAAATTGATAGCTCACAGCAACATTGAAACCATTACCTACTTCTGGGATATTCTAATCCTGATTGGATTCAATGTAAGCGAAACAACACACCACAAGCTACCACATGGTCCAATAAGCAACATTTCCAGCAGTGGCAATATTGTTTAACGATAGCAAAGTAGTACAGACTGCTTGTTGAAATTATGTCCATTTGTCGCAAACCCCATCTAGACAGAAAACGACCGAAGGTTTTCATGCGAAATTTGAATCTTACTCTCTGTGTCACTCGATGCATTGGTTGCGCTTTGAATGGATACAAATGCCATAAATCTCTTTACAAAATGGTCAAGCTGGCATCAACAACATGAACTCAGTTAATTGCAGCTGACATTGATTGTAAGAGCTACATCATTGGCATTAGTCCAATCCTTAAAAGCATTGCTATCGTTGGGCGCTGCTATACACTATTGATAGAAAGCTTAATGAAAGTTTACTACAAGTAAACAAACAATACTATTGTAGTGTAAGAAACGTTTTATCGGCTTTGAAACAAGGACATTTAGGGACGGTTGTTAAAATCAATCACAAAAGCAATAAATACAAATCAATAGTCTACAAAAATACAGACCAATCTGCATCTCCAAACAGTTCAATATAATTTTACTCGTGATATGATACCACATCATCACCACACCGATGAACAGATGTTCTTAATCCTAGGCTTTTCTTGCTACGTGTCAAAGCTGGGCAGCGAAATAAAAAACCACTCAGATTGAAAATGAATCTAGTTCACATAAAAAAGCAGCTCCAAAACCTCTGTGCAAGTTCAACACGTTGCCAGGAAACATTTTTTCTTTGCACCCAGTGTTGTCTCTATTAAACACCAAATCCGAAATCTCCAAATCTCCTTCGCTTTTCCCTTGGTTGCATTTTCAAATTTGTGCTTTTTATTACTGTTCTTCCTTTTACTAATACAATTTCTTTGCCAAATTCATTTTCTCACTCGTGTTGCTCAAAACCGTCCTTGAATTGGCTGACATTTTACGGCATGCCGAATTTACTCGACCAGCTCCGTCACCAATCTGTAGCCATTCATCTTTCTCAAGCAGCTTGGGGTGTAGGACGATGAAGACGACGACGATGGATCGAGAGGCTATTTCTATGTCTGTGTCTGTGTGTCATGATTAGCGTCATTTATGGCTGGAATAAGCTTCAAGGTTTCGTCCAAGACGCGATGTCTACTGCCTGTGTCTCGGAATAAAACTCCGTCTCAAGTTCCCATAGGGTCGTTCGTGGATCACAACATCCAAACCGAATATTCAAACATGAATTGAATAACTTTACCTGGATCATCAAATATCTCTGTATCAATTTCATTCGAATGTTTCTTCTCGATAGAGACATTTGAGACCTTCACTATTCACAGAATCCAGACACGTCAGCATCGAATAAATTTCTAGATTTGGTTGTAATAAGATTGATCAGCCAACCTCTTCAACAAAGCTTGGAAAATCATTATCTTGCACGCAACACTCTCGGCTTCAGAAAAGATTCTCTGAGTAAGCTGGCACAACATCTCAAAGAAATAAGGCATGGCATCAGCCCAACAGAACAGCCATGGTCGGTTACTTCGAGTGGGTCGAATTTCTCTCGACTAAATGCAATCCAATCGCATTGCGTGCTCCACTTACAGAGTCAACTAGTTCCCCTACGCTTCACTTGACCTCTTCCTGCAACGAACCAGAGTCGTATTTCAAGTGTTGAAAGTCGCAAGAACGGTGAGATTTACGAGATGCACCAGTTAACAGGCAACTGGGAAAAGGAAACGGTTGCGCTCCTCTTTCTAATTCCAATCGCTTCTCAACAGTACAGTTGAACGAATCTAAGCTTCAAGCATGCAGCACCACGGCAATCGGAGAACATTGTGAAATATTATCAATACCGATGATATTTCTACCTTCCGAAGACGTTTAATATCCACAAGCAGCATGCTGTCTGCTGCGGCTGTTGATACTCCTAGCCACTTTCGGTCCATTCCAGTGGGCCTTGTAAATCTATACCCTGCGCAATCTGGAGCAGTTAGGGAAACGAAGAAGCGCAGTAAAACATCCCGGAGGGGCACAGATTGGTTTTCGCTGAAATATGGCCTCCATTGAATGGAGTTGCGCCATTTTGTGAGCAGCAATGTCCTATTTTTGGAACGACTCGCTATTTCAATACCAATGAAGCTTTTCTTGAAAGCGCCTGCACAAGGTGCATATCATAAACGGCTCATCCATTTCATCTACACAACAATCGCTCGAAAATCATATTCCGTTACTACTACTACACACCGATATTCAAAATGGACGGATGTAAAGAAGCATGTTTGTAATTACGCGGAATTTATCCGTTACAATTTCGAGATTTTGTGGTTTATTATGTAAATTTTCCCAACAATTGAAATTCTTCGTTGTTTAAATTCCCGTTCAAGCTCTCGAATCGATCACTTTGGATTTGTTTTTGAACGATGTTGCACGCCGCGTGGTGCAGGACCTCCTTTTTATCAATATGATGCAACGAGTTTACCATATTATCCATCCCTGGACCTTACATCCTGGTACATATTTTCGGAAACCATGCTCATGATTCAGCAACCGGAAATGCACCGACAATCTCATCAGCTTACGCCCCCCTTACAGCATGACGTTGATGTACCTCCTGCCAGGACAGTCTGACGGTACGATGCGGTAGAATTGTAGTATCCAACAGTGCTTCTGTCAAGGAGGATGTTTTCACCTGTATGAGCATTGGCAATAGACATCGAGATAGGAAGGGTGGCGTAAACAGTGTGCTGTGCATATTGTTCCCCGGATGCACCCACATTGTACACGGATATGCAAATGCTCCGAGAGTACCCGGGCGCCGAATTCGGTATGAATACGGTTGAAGTGGGCTCAGCAGGGTTGCGTCGAGCGTCAGTTGTAGAAGGACTCGTTCTGTGCTGTTGGCCGGAAGTGGGAAACGTTACCGCACTCGGGTGCATATGCTGCTCAACGGTCATTAATAATCTCCTTGTACGCGGCACTCCCTTGTTTGTTCCTCCTAGTTTTCCACCATTACATCCGGACCGTTTTGCGTTATGGCTCAGTATGAGTGTGTTTCTTCCCCATAAACCTCGTACTATTGTTGATGTGCCTCTTCTAGCTACATCTTTTTGTGGGTAGAATTGAAAATTTTGTCCCTCAGTGCTGCTCCTCTTGCTCCAAACAAAATCAGTTTAGCTCATATTTTTTTCAATTTAATTTTATCGTACTCCTTATGTAAAATTGTGTGTATGTATGAATGTGCTTCAGGCACTCCCAACTCAAGCGATCGCGCTCTTACATCACGCAACCGGGACAAAAGGAGCACATCGAGCCAGTAACGGTCAGCTACTGGAATAAATTTCAATTTTCAATTCTTATATAACATTTTCCCTTTTTTGTGACTTGCAGAAAAACACAACAGAGGGTGATTATAGAAATGGGTGGACAAGAATGGAATCAGTTGGTCATTTGAATAATATGCATGGTTTAGCATTTTTGAAAGCCGAGGAAAGGTAGAAAGACGGCATGGAAACAGCTCAGAAATCGGATACTCTTCCACTTTAGCATTCCCAAAATGCAAGAAAAGGATCTCCTATTGTTATCACAAATGTGTAAAATATTCTAACAAAAGCATGAATTCAAAATAAAAACCGACTTCCTATTTAGAATATATCCTACGCTACGGTAGGCACGCGAAATGGTTATCGTTTGAGGTGCAATAAACGAAATACTTATAATCGTTACCATCGTTAGATATCGTGTCTATCCGGGGGAAATGCTCACATTGATGGTGCCTGCGGAACAATAAGTGGAAGATGCCTTAAGAGTGCCGCTAAAGGTCGCCGACGGGCATATTTGGGGCAGAAATAATTGTTTGGTTCCCTTTTGTCGTCTATTTTCAAGCGTAGTCGTGTGCTGGAGATCGTTTATAAACAAGGTGAGTGCATATTATAACATTTTTATTACATTCTATTTTGGAGTTTTACCTAAAGATCGAGTAATTAGTTTGTACATTATCATAGAAAAGTATCCAGTGATATTTTTTGTCTTGAAACATTCTTAAACACAAGAAACACATCTAAGGATATAAAACCAAAGCAAACGCTTGAATGCACACTAGAGCAAAGTACACATTAGCTCATCTCTAATGGCTCCGGTCCCTGGTGTCACAGTCTCTCTGGCGTGTTTTGGGATCAAGGTGAATGTCAAACGACTGCTGCCGGCTTGTCGAAGCTGTCTTGTTTAATTTTCATTTCAGGTCGTTTAGTTGTCTTTTGTTTTTATTTTTTGCTTTTATATGTTTGAGTGTGTAGAGTTTTACTGCTTTCATCTACCGAGAGATACGATTACGCGTGCTTTGCCTTGCTACTAGAATGTTTATGCAGGCTCCTCTCCATGTGGAGCGCACTAGAGATACTTTAAGTGACAGAGAGAAAGAGATCAAAGGGAAAGAAAGAAAAAGATGGAGAGATATAATGAGGCAGTGGCATCCGTTGACGTCATTCGGTAGACGAAACATGCTTATTATATTTCTTCAGCATAGGAGAAAATATTTGGCGCATATCGCATCGCATTTAAGCACCACTATGGATAAGGAAAATGATGGCTTAGTCTTACGTTTTAGTTGCATGTTCAACCATCACTACCGTACATCAAGTACAAGCGATCTAGAGTCAGTATATTTATCTTCTACACGAAGCGAACCTGCGCGGAATTGCATCCGTAGCTGATCATACAAAAAATACTGATATGCGGATCGAAAATTGGTACAACTTGGTAATGTTCATCTATGGGTGACTTATAACTCGAACAAAGATTCACATTTCCACTATCGAAACACGTCTGAAAGATAAATCTTGTTCCGCGCTCTCTCGCATACTCCAACGCATCCTCACACCACATAAAACGAAGAGTATTCGAGCACTCTTTAAGCTCCTACTGCACCGAGCGAACATGTAAGCAATATATTTATAAAACAGCGAGTTGCAATTGCATCAACAATATTCTCTTACACACTGGCTGCAATGAGTAATCGGATGCCAACGATCCGAGCATCCATGACAGGGGAAATAAATGTGGAAGCATTGAGGATCCTCCTATTCGTTCCGTACATCAGACGACGTTATGCAAACCAGAAGTATCGAGTGCTCAACACCTACCTCTGACGTTTTTTTTGCCCTCCTCATGAAAAGTGGATGAGAGTTGCAGAAAAAAACGTAGTCACAATGCCGGAACATGCTACACGTGGTAAACTGGAGTCGAAACTAGACCACTGATCCTTGCACCCACCATCGTCCCGAAGCGTCTTCTTTCCACGTGATATCGAATAAATAATGTACGGCTATTTATCAGCCTCGGGGGGCAGCAACAGCATACGAAGCACACACACAGGGAGAATTATTGCAGCTCAGGTTAACCATTACCACCTCGTACGTTTTACCAGTCGAACGTTGCAATGAAGTGCAATAAAAACACTACGACAATGAAACAAAAACCAGCCAGCACATCCAACTAAACTGCATCCAGATAAGAATGAAGGCAATAAATGAAACAGTTGCTGGAAGTTGGTATAGGTGGCGGCGTGTTACGACTTCGGAAGCCTTTTCTCCATGATTTAATGGCGTCCTGGTTCTTCTAAACTGGGGCGAGCTCGTGTTTACATTCATTACGCTAGTGGCCAGTAGTCAAGTAATCGCTCTTCTTGACTGCCGTGATCGTGTTTGAAGCACACCGTGTTCTGTTGCACCGGAATAAATCCTTGAGGCAAGGACATTGTGTCCAGAGTTCAATATGGGTTGCCGCGTGTTTGCAGGTATCGTGTGAGCTGATTTATGTCGATACTGGTGACCCGGATGGTTGTCCAGAAAAATAATGGCGGGTGACGCGGACCCAATACAAACCAAATCCCGCCTGTTAGTTGGTTGAAGATGACCTGTACGTGTCTTGGACATTTATTCAGACATTAAAACTGTTGTTTGAGCCTGTTGGTATGTATGGTAACCACGAATTATGCACGTGGTTCAGTGTGTAGTACAGGACCTAAGCTACTCCCACAAAAAAAGTCTCCATTGCAATTTATTCAAACAAATATTGAACCTCCTGGTGTTTTTCCCAAAAAGCGAAGGATATCCTCTAGTGCAGAGGAGATAACTATCAACCTTTGTTCAAGTGGACACGCTTACCAACTCCACAAATGGTGCCGGTCTGATGCAATACGTATGACAAAATCTGGATCACTGGAATCAAACACTTCTGACAGTCAATAGTGCCACGGAAACCTCTTTTGCATTTCCACTCGGATAAAGGGTTCTTCTGAGAACGTTACTCTTATTTGAGGCTAACAGGATTTTGCAGGAATGTGAAATTAGCTGTGTTATGGGGAGTGAATAAGAACACCGGAAAATAGAGTTCTACACGATTTATTCGCACTCGTTTTGTAGTTCACATTCATCCGTTCCCGTATCGTTCCCCAAACTAACTCCCCGTTCCCAAAGCGCGCACCGCTGTTATAGGTTCTGCCCATCTTCCCTCTCGCTCCGCGTTACCCGTCGTAACCGCGTTCTCCTTCCTTCGCTCATCCTCGCCCGTTCTTTTTATTCCTTTCTTCTCGCGCACATTCCGTCGCTCACGCACGCTTCTTTTCTCTGCCCCATTTCACAGGAAATTGGTGCTACATCGATTGCATTTTACTTGTTTTCTATTGTAATGTATAACCTAAACGGTCATAAAGGCTTTTTCCTTCCGTGGAATTAATTATGTTCTTATGTTATGCAATCCAGATAATTGAAGTCAAGCGGAAACTTCTGTCTAAATGATTTATAAAAAATGGAGGAAGAAGCAAATCCTACAGCATTTTTTAATGAGAAGGATTGATTTCTCAAGTCATTGATATGTCGATAGGGCTTCTAAGTTGGTTATAATGCTCAGCGTTGGTTTTAGATCTTTTTTTTTTTCTTTATAAACGATGGTGACTTTATAAACGAATAAACATATTTTTGTCTAAACTACATTACATTAAATGTTTTTGAATTTAACATGGATGCAAATGTTCTGCAAGCATGGCACATCAATTGAAACAAAACTAATATCATAGTCATCACCAGGGCCTTTTCTCCAAGTTTCTCCAACGCTTCTTCTTTTCGCTTCAAAAAAATGTCATTTTATTACCTTTCCGTTGCTCATAAAACCGTTTCCGTACAAGCAATAAGCCACATTCAAGGAAAGCATCGTATGGCTGTTTTCTATTACACATCCTCCATTGAACAAAAGCCATCACATTTTCCCCAAAGAGCGGTCGGTAAACTGCAAAACCACCTTGGGAAAAATGGCTCTCACCTGGAGAAAAGTAGGAAACAAAAGCAACGACGCGTTTCATAACAGCATTTTATGAGACATTCCACACGCCAGTTGGTTTTTTTGCCGTCTCAATGGCTTTTGCGTGTCCTTGCCGTAATCCTTGCCTGTCGCCACAAAACGGAAACGAAATGCTCACTAGCGACTCACACCGGCCCGTGGTTCATTATTCGGGCTCGTGCGTAGAATTTAGTTACCGCCTGCGGGCTAATCCTGTCCTCGAGCTAAATGCGAAATGTACGCACTGTGCGAAAGATGCCGGATGCTTTATGGTCCTAGCCCATTGCTCGTGCCAAGCGTTTGCCTCAACGAAAAAGTTAAAAATAACAGGGAAAGACCACAGCGTTGCCCCAGAGTCGTAAGACGCACGTGGGGACTTGTTGGGGCAGATCGGTATCGTAAATTTGACACCTTCTTTTCTCGCGCGAGACACAACAAGCGCCAGTGACCCCCACACCGAAACCGCTTGTGCTCATGGTTTATGTACACCAAAGTGTGTGGCATGCAAATTTTTCTCTTACCCACATTCACATGCCTCCACCACATTCACATGCCTCCACCAACATTCAAACATTATGTTTCCTGTGGGTGTCGTTGGATGAGGTTTTAGGTGAGATTGTTTTGTTTTTTTGCCTTTTTTGGGTTCTTGCGTGTGTGTGTGTGTTTGTTTGCTGAACAGCTTTTTGCGATTGCTGTCAGCACTCTATTGATGTAACCGAAGCAATGGCTGGTTGTGGTCGAAAGCAACACCAAACAAGCCTAACAAAAAAAGCCACAACATGTTGAAACTTTCTATCCCACACATGCTAGCTTTAATTATATGGCTACCTCGTGCTTTTACATCCAACACGACCAACCTTTTCCGAGTTATATTCACCAGAAGATGGGTAGTTGGGTAGAAGATGGCACAAAAAGCAAAGCTTACTCATCACAGTCTGGCCCAGAGACTGATGTAGGGAGGAAGTGAAAAAGTTAGTCAAATAGATGGGAAACTTTCACATTGAAAATAAAACAAACACAACAAAAGCATTCTAGAAAGCTTTGAGCCTGACAACGAGAATGCATATGAAAAGGGGAAATACTCAGTAAACTGAGCAGACAGGCATACATTAGCTTTAATTTATCTCAGATAAAACATTCCATTCCGCAGCACCACCCAACGTCAATTGAAAACTTCTCAGCAACGAGGTGCTTTTGTTCTTCTATTTCCATTGGGTGGTACCCCCTGCCCGAAGGTCTTGAGCGGCGAGAGAAGAGGCGAGATCCAATTCTAGAACAGAGAATAAAACTGAGTCAAGCATGCAGGGTTGGAATAATTTCTTGGGAAAACTTTTCATCGTTTCCTTGTCTTTGAACCAGCAACGGTCGGCACACGTCCCCCGAAACAATGCGCTTGCCAGTATTTAACAGTACCTCTTTTTTGCTGTTCTTACCCCAATGGAAGGTTACCACATCGCACGGAAATCCTTCCTTCCTTCGTGGAGGTTCATTAAGAGAGACTTTAAAGCGGGTCCGTTTTTTGTGTGGTTTTTGTGGTAGAACCTGCACACCAGTTGTCGCGCACACGAAAGTGTCTTTCGGAGCAGCAGCTTAAGACAGGCACAGTACACGCCGACTTAAGCACAATAATGAACGCACCAACTGGTTCTTGGCAAGTAATCGCTTCATTAATTTATTCAATTGATCTTATACTCTAAAAATGCTGACCGTCGTCGATCAGCATATTCTTCTTAATCTATTCTTCTTAGCCTATTTTTCCATTTAATCGTTAAACCAGCGCGCATCGCTGGCGCGTTGCATAACATAGCTAGTCAGCATTTATTGACCTAGCAACGCTTTGTTTTTTAAGCCTAAGTTGTCGTCAGCGACATCCCTCCCCCCGTAAATCCTCGTAGGGGAGTTACAATTCTAGGTTTAAAGTGGGTGGCCTGCATGGAGGAGGACCAATATTTTGTTTTAGATATTTCTTGATTAACATCGCGGAAACCAAGATGACCGTAATAGAAACACTTAGTATGGTTATCGAGAAGAGTACATAGTTACTGGTTACTGATTCTACTTCGTTAGACTTATCTTCTTTTGATATGCTTAAATTTAACATGGGTTTAAAATATGCTCTAACTTGCTCAGATTTTATTAGCATCGTCGGTTGTATTTCGAACTTGCTCGTCAAAATGCTACAGTCTAGTGACAAGGTTATGATTCCGATTGAGCAGCTTGGTGTAGTGAGTGTTTTATTACATTTTAGTAATATCTTATCAGGGTTGGTAGAGAAGAACAGAATACTGTTTGGATTTGTAAGTTGTATAAATTCAGTGACTTCTGGCCCTATTTCCTTTGAACTACATCTGGTACCACTTTCTGTGTGTAGTAATGCTGATGCTATGCAGTCTGGTTCTCGTTGTATTATTTTCTCAGAAGATATGTAATGCGATTCGTTCAGTTTAACAATTTCCTTCGGGTATAAGTAACTAGTTTCGTTGATGGCTATTGTATTTTCGTGTATGTCTAAAATCGTATAATTAGCAAAGTTTGGAATGGATATGACTTTAAACATCTCGTAATTTTCTATCGATACAATTACGTTTTTGATAGAAAAGACTATTTCACCATTTTCTATCCTCCTATTGGTTATTTCCGAGTATTCTAAAACATTATAATGACTTGCCATCTTTCTTCGTATAGTTTGTTTTAACATCTCTTCATCCTCTAAATATAATTGGTTTGAATCTATTTCGTGATACTTATTTATCATGTCTTGTACTAGAGCGGTTGTAAGCATGATCGTTTCTTGTATGTACTTTGTTAGAACTTCATTTTTGTTATGCTTAAATTCTTTGCTGAGAACATCTATACCATCATAGAGTTTGTCTATTCGGTGACGTAAATTTTCTGTTAACTCATTGTGTTTTTTATTTGTTTGGGTCAAACGTTCGGACACATGTGTAATTTTTGTATCCTCTGCTGCTCTGAAGGCTGCTAATTGCTCGTCTATGTCGTCTCCCCCGAACATGAAATCTTTTAATATACCAAATATTCCCCGGGAGCGTTTTGTCCTTTTGTGACTTATTCCTTGAATTAGTTGAATTGCATGGTTGCATTCGCGCTGGATTGTAACTTTTAGATCTGAGAGTTCGGAGTCCGTACTATTAACGGAGTTCAATACTGTGGTTAAGTGTTTTTTCAACGTTTGTAACGTATCCGTATCATTTGCCGGACGTGTCCCCGTATGGAATGTCGTTTCCCATGCTCCTTTTTTCAATAGGAGTGTCCCAATATGATCAAAGTATATTCCTGGTTCAGGGATAGGTACGATCGATAAGCATTCGACTTTAAACAGAGCGGCTATGTATATTGTTATTTTAAGGATGAGCTCCATGATACGGGCCTAATTTTGAGCTTTTTCCTTTTTGGTATTTGACTTGCTAGTTCTTCTGCTTTAGCTTTTATAACGTTAAGATTTGTTTCCTTCCTTTTTCCCCAATTTGGAAATGTTTGATCTCGTTTTACCTCGAGTACTGCTAGTTTTACAGTTGGCCTATTAACTACTTTATTACCTACTTTGATTCGTGCTGAACGAGTTTGTCCGTCTACGCCAGTTACCAGCTCGCAGATTCGGCCTTTAAACCACTTTCCTTTCCTTTGTTCATCGGGAAACGTGACAATATCGCCTATTTGTAATGGTTTGGCCGGTTGAGTCCACTTTTCTCGTATAGAGAGCTTTGGGAGATACTCAGCTATCCACCGTCGCCAATATTGTTGTGTGATTGCCTGGGCCCTTTTCCAATCGGACCGTACCAATTCTGTTTTGGTGATATCTGAGATATTCGGCTCTGCCTCGCCGGAACAACCTAGCAAGAAATGAGCTGGAGTTAGGGGCTCGTCATCTTCTTGTTCTAGTGTTAAGTGAGTCAATGGTCGATTATTTGTTAGGAACTCTATCTCAGTTAGTATTGATCTGAGAACGTGTTCTTTATAACTCTCAGCCATGGGAAGCAGACTCTTGATTTCTCCAACCATTCGCTCCCACGCACCTCCAAAATGAGGGGCGCCTGGTGGGTTAAAGATCCATTCTATGCCTTCTGAGGCACATCGATATCTTATTTGTTTCATCTCATTGTCGGCTCCGACAAAGTTGGTCCCATTATCGCTGTATAGGAAAGATACCTTTCCTCTTCTGTATTGCAAATTTTTTAAGCAAACAATAAAGGTGCTTGCCGTTAGATCAATGGCTATTTCTATATGGATTGCTCTTGTGGTTAAACACGTAAATATAACACCCCACCTTTTTTCTGACCGTCTGCCTATCGTAACGAATAGGGGGCCGAAGTAATCTACTCCACAATGCGTAAATGGTTTTTTAAACACTGCTGTTCTACATGTTGGCAGTGGTGCCATTATTGGTGGGATTGGTTTAGCTCGTGCGTTTTTGCAGTATTGACATTTGTTTATTACGTGCTTAAGACTGCTTCTGAGATCTATCACCCAGAATTTTTGACGAACTGCAGCCATCACTGATTCGCTCTTCTGGTGGTAGTACCTCTCATGATAATGTTGCAGGATAAGGTTTGTAATGTGATGCCCTTTTGGTAGGACAATAGGGCTACGTGCGTTAAATTGAAGAAATTTAACGTGTTCAAGTCTTCCTCTAGAACGCATGATCCCATCTTGGTCCAACATAGGGCACAGGCACCTAATTTTACTGCTGCCATTAATCGGGTTCTTCAATGAGAGTTGTATCATCTCCGTTTGAAAGCTTTCCCATTGAGCCTTTTTTATTAAGTGGCACTCAGCTAAGTCAAGGGTAGCTTTATCGATTGCTGTCGAAAATGACAGAGATTTAGCCTTACTTTTTAACCAATCCAAGTACTTTAGTGCGTACGCTACCGATCGTTTTAGACGGTGCCAGTTGGAACACCATTCGACGGAAATGGCGTCATAATCTATTCTTTCCACTGTTCTCGAAGTGTTTACCCTTTTCCGGTCTTCAAATGTGTCCGGAATGTCTGGTGTTAGTATTTTTATTTCTAAATTTTTGAGAAAGTCGGGACCATTTAACCATATAGACTTTTTCTTACAAGTTTTTGTAGCTTCGTCAGCAGGGTTTTCTGCAGATGCTACCCAGTTCCACTGCTTCGGAGAGTTGAACTCCAAAATTTCTCCGATTCTCAGGGCTACGAACTGATTATATGTTCTAGGTTCTGAGTTAAGCCAAGCTAGAACTGTTTTTGAATCGGTCCAAAAGAATTCTGTTTGAACCCTTAACCGCAATTCCCTCTTGATTGATTCGTTTAGGCGAGTGCCTAGCACTGCCCCTTGCAATTCAAGCCTAGGGATCGACAGTGGTTTGGTAGGAGCGACTCTTGATTTTGCGGCCACGATACTTATGTCGATGCCTAAGTCGTGGACTGTCCTAAGATACGTAACTGCGGCAAAGGCTTTTTCTGACGCGTCTACGAAAGTATGGAGCTCCCTGATCTTTACGTTATTTTCAATCGAAAAACATCTAGGTATGGATATGTTGATCGAGTTTTCGATTCGGCTTATCCAGTTTTCCCATTTTTCCTTTATGGACTGTGTGACTTCGTCATCCCAGTCTAGTTTAGTTTTCCAAAGATCTTGCATCAAAATCTTACCTTCAACAGTAATGTTGGCAAGATGGCCTAGAGGATCGTAGATTTTCATTATATATGAGAACATCTGACGTTTCGTTAGTGTTTTAATATCTGCCCTTTTAAACTTGTAGGCAAAGACGTCAGACTCTTTGTCCCAAACCAATCCCAACACTTTATCGAAGTTTTGATTTTTCTCCTCTATGCCAAGTACACTTTTCTCGGATAACCTGTTGGTTGGAATGCCTTTCTCCACTTCTTTTGAGTTGGAAAAGAAGTTTCTCATAAAGAATTTAGCATCATCATGTATTTTACACACCTCCGAGATAGTATTCACGGCTGTATCAATATCTGGATAACTATCTAAGTAGTCATCTACGTAGTGGTTTTCAATAATCGCTTTTACTGCCTGGGGATAAATATTTTTGTAACGCAGTGCGTTCTCGTTCTTCACAAACTGAGCACAAGTTGGTGAGCAAGTTGCCCCAAATGTCATCACTTGCATAACGTAAACTTGAGGAACGTCAGAAGGCGATTCTCGAAATAGAAATCTTTGAGCGTCTTGATCTTCCCGTCTCACCTTTACCTGGTGATACATTTCCTTGATATCTCCTGAACAGCCTATTTTGTGTTCCCTGAAGCGGAGTAGCACTCCGAACAGGGACGCAGTAAGATCTGGACCGGAAAGAAGTTGAGAATTAAGGGATATATTTTGATTTTTTGCAGCCGCGTCGAATACTAAACGTGGTTTGGGAATGGGTTTATTATGGTTTATCACGGAAAAGTGGGGAATGTAGTTTATTTTTCCGTTTAATTGCAGCAGTTCCATTGGTGTCGCCTTACGTGCATATCCCTTTTCAACGTATGCGTTTATTTCTTTACGATACCATAATTTTAAGTTTGGATCCCTTTCCATTGCCTTCTCTTGACTTTTTAAGCGCGTAAGCGCTTGTCCGTAACTGTCTGGCAATTTAGGATTGTCGGTTTTCCATACTAAACCAATTTCGTATCCGTCGCCAGTATTTTTAAGCGTGTCTTTCATAATTTTTAACGCTCTTTTGTCTTCTTCAGAGGCACGGGTTGGAGTAGGTTTAACTCCAAATTCCTCTGTAGAAAAGAAACCACGCAAGATTTGCATCATGTTCTTGTTTTCTTCTTCGTACGTCTCTGTCATCACAAATGAGTTCTCTGTGACATTTGGCGTATTCGTTCCCCCAAAAATGACCCAACCAAGCCTCGTTTCATGGGCAATTGGTTCGTTTGGTCTACCTTCTCGATATTTTGCACCATGGCAAAGATACGAATGAGGAAGGCCTAGTAGCACGGTAGGCCTCGCATCTGCATAGCTAGAGATACTAATGCCTTTCAAATGTTTAAAATTTCTTTGCAAACACGGAGCATCTATGGTTTGAACGGGAAGGTTAAGTTCCCTTACACTTCTGAGACCTTTTACTTGAAATTTTCTTTTGTTAGCTCCCTCTACTGTTATGGGAACTATCCTACTTTCTGTCTCTTTTTGAATGCTTCCGTCCGTCCAGGAGAGAGTTAGCGGTCTTTTTGGTCCGTGAACGTTTAGTTCTTTTCGGACACTTTCCAAAATGAGGCTAGTTGAAGAGCCAGGATCCATGAATGCATAAGTTTCGAATTTTCTATCATTATGGTGCAAAGTGATGGGCACGATCTGATAGAACAGATTATTCTTTTCCTGATGGCAATTTTCCTGATGGCAATTTTTGTAGGTTGCCCTTCTACCAGATTTCTTTTATGAAACATACTATGATGCCTTTTGCCGCACCCGTACACACTACATTGTGGTGGTAGACGACAGTTTTGGGCGTTATGGTTGCTGTACTTGCAGCAATTGGTGCAAATTCTATGCCGAATGAAAAGAGATAATTTTTCATCGGGCATCTTACCGTTCAATTGTCGGCAACGAGTGGTTTCATGAGGAAATCCACAAATTAGACATATCGTTTGCTTTTCAGGCCCTTTAAGACGATGCTGCATGTTTTGACGGTTCGACCTTTCTTGTTTGGCTACTCCTTCGTTCGCGGCCAGTATAATGGCCAGTTCTTCAGAGGGTTTCAGCCATTCTGCTAGGTCTTTTAGCGTGAGATTCTTATTATCTTGTTTCCTACTTATTGTGTGTTTCAACCATTCGTTCCGAAGTTCGGTTGAAAATCTTGATGTCAAATCGTTTAGCAGCCTCTGGTCATTCAAAAAACCTTCTTGCTTCAACAACACCATGTTGTCAATGAGATTGCGCAAAGCGTTGGAAAATTCTAAGAATGCTGAGGGATTATCTATCGTTATGTGCTTTACTACTAGTAATTCTAACAGTAAAGACTTGTAAATGCTTTCAGCATTTCCAAACATTTTGTCGAGCCTGTTTAATACAAGCGGAACGTTTTCTGGGTTAAGCATTAACCCACTAACCGCACGAAATGCTTCGCCCTTCAGATGCTTTTGCAGCCTATTCATGTTTTCTAAATTTGAAAAATTACAAGCTCGGGAAGTTTCTTCGTAGGCTTGTTTAAATTGAGGCCAGCATTTATAGCTTCCATCGAAATCTGGAAGCTTTGAAAGTGTTACTTTCGAGTCCTTAGAACACAACGATTGAACCATTTTGTCTAAACTCTGAGTTAACAGTTTTACGTCTAAACTTGTCATTGGTTTTTCATTGACATCTTCTGATTTTTTGTTTTGTATCTCTTCTTGTAGCCGTTTTAGCTCTTCTTCTATTCTTACTTTTTCTTTTTCTTTTTCTTCTTCAATTGTCATTTTTTCTTTCAGCAGTTTTTGCGTTTGCATTAGTGCTGACCTATACTCCTGCCGTTCAACTTCCTTATCTTTACATTTTTTGCATAAAAAATCTTTAACAGGTGATTTTATGTCTAAGCATGACAAGTGAAACCACCTGTCGCAATCAATACAAGTTATCAATTTCCCTATCTCATCTGGGTTCGTGCATAATTTGCAGTGCCCATTCGGATTTTTTTTTAAATCGTATTCCATCTTGAACTCACCGTGGTTCAGATCCGCTTCAGCAGGGTCAACTCCTATTCGGCTGGTCAGGGACGGCTGGATCGGGAGTGATGTCTTCACTGCTGCTTGTTGGTCTTCTCAGGATTACAATACGACGTCTTCCGTATTACGTGCCGGTTGCCCTCAAACCGAGAACGATGGTTGCCTCAACCGGAACGATGTTTTCTTAGCCGTGGGTCGGCGGTCATACACACGACGGTCATACACACGATGGATACACTCGTCACAATTAATTTCTTCAATTTGCTCTTCCTACGTTGCACTGCGTCGGATGCCTTATGCAATATTTAGCTCGCGGCACACGTGTTTCGTTATACGTTTCGTCGGAGTTAACGTCCGATACTTGCGACGCACGCGTTTTACGATAACTGTTTGTTTTTGTTTTTTTTTTTTTAACTGGCGCTAAACTGACGGTTTCATGTTGCGTTGCGAGAACGGATGCACCTTTCGAAGCTCGCGACGTACACGTATTGGTCACCTTTTTCACTAGTTCAGCATTTGCCTTATACGTTGGCAGTATCGAGTTCACTTTCGATTGCGTCACTTCACTAACGGTAACGACCGCGTTCTATTCACTGTTGTGTCGTTGCACTTACAGTTCTTTTGCACTCACTCACCGCCGAGGCGCTTCTCGGGTTTTGCTTCGTCGAGCTCGCGGCGTACGCGTATTGGTCACCTTTTCACTAGTTCAGCATTTTCCTTATACGTTGGCAGTATCGAGTTCACTTTCGATTGCGTCACTTCACTAGCGGTAATGACCGCGTTCTATTCACTGTTGTGTCGTTGCACTTACAGTTCTTTTTGCACTCACTCACCGCCGAGGCACTTCTCGGGTTTTGCTTCGTCGAGCAACTGGTGCGTGGCCCTTCTTCCTGGGCTGGCTGTCGTAGATCGGCTACGCCGGATCGTCGTCCGTCGCCGTTGTTTCACTATCACAACCCTGCTTGGGTTGCTGTGGGGTCTATTCACGCCTCTACGGGCTTGTTACTACTTCGGGTTTTTATTTCCCGATTTATTTGACTACTTGCCGAACCATTGGTTGATGCGTCCTCTCTGGAGCCACCATTTGTCGCGCACACGAAAGTGTCTTTCGGAGCAGCAGCTTAAGACAGGCACAGTACACGCCAACTTAAGCACAATAATGAACGCACCAACTGGTTCTTGGCAAGTAATCGCTTCATTAATTTATTCAATTGATTTTATACTCTAAAAATGCTGACCGTCGTCGATCAGCATATTCTTCTTAATCTATTCTTCTTAGCCTATTTTTCCATTTAATCGTTAAACCAGCGCGCATCGCTGGCGCGTTGCATAACATAGCTAGTCAGCATTTATTGACCTAGCAACGCTTTGTTTTTTAAGCCTAAGTTGTCGTCAGCGACACCAGTGGTGTATTCTTCCGCCACACTAAGGATGTTACATATACGTTCTAAGAAAAAGGAAGCTTTGGTAATTTGTTGATTAATTAAGTTTTATTTAGGCTTTAAATTCATATTTTTTACGACCAACAATTTCAAAATACTGTGCCTTACTCTTGACTTTCCTCAAAGAATCCGATCGTAAACAACAGAGAATTGTGTTCACCGCATCAACCGTAGAACAAGAGCGAAGCAGTAAAGCAACATGACATGATAGTTTATCGTTTGGCAAATTGTACATCAACCCGCGGGCTTTATGTGGTGGTAAACTGTTTCAAGTTCCAAACCACATTTCTAGCGTTCATTGAGTTCTAGCAGCAACAGTAGTGGAAGCCTGCAAAGTTTCTACCAAAACTTCGTACCCACACGCACCGGCGCATTATATTATAAAACTTTGCATTTTACGAACCACTGGGAGCATGGAAGTGGGTTGTAGCAACACATTTCATGAGAACGAGTTCACCCGAACCCGAAAGAAGATGGTTCAAAAAGATGGCATGCAAGCGTGTTTGGTGTTTGAATTTTCTTAGAGCAAAAGTAAATCCACGTTCCTCTGGTTGCCTTGAGCTTGGTAAGCTTAATTTACGGGTTGCGGTAGTTGGGAAGGGATGAAGGAACGAATCGTGCAACAGATTGACCTTCTTTGTGGGATTGCTTTGGGTCAATAGGAGGGCAGTGGGGTGTAAACGATTCTCGATTGTTAACAGATAAGAATAAAAAACGGTGACAGATTCCTATTGTGATAATATTGTTTTTTTTAAGAAAAGACTGAACATGGATTTCAGTCTAAAAACATAAATAACTTTCACCATTATTGGTATTTAACACTAATTAATAATTGGCCTAACCACAAAGTAGCTTAGATTACCATTTTCGATGATATTCATTTCCTGCTACTGCTCATAATCCATTATCCATTATTTTGCGCTGACAGTCAGTCTTGGCAGCGAACAACTACCGGGAAAACTTTTCCATTCATTACTGCGTGCTTTGTTTCCGCAATCACTGCTCCTGGAAAGCCTTGGTTGTGTCTCAAATCCAGTATTATGGACGCCCAAAATGATTAAATTAACTTTCTCGATACTTTTTCCCACCACGACAGCTGACTCCCAGTGTCCATCCTGTCTGGTTCGCATTCCGCTGAGCATTCATCGTGTAGTAGAGCATTATTTACAAACTTACAAAACATTCGTCAAGTGTTTCATATTTCATTCTTTTGCTCTCAAAGTTCGGCTTCCATTTCTATCGTAGCGGCCTTTTTCGTAAAAGAAACTTTAGTCTAAAGCCGAATTCTGAAATTGCATTTCTACTTCTTGTTGTTCTCAGACGTTGTGTTGAGAATGGTTTTTCCATCAGCAGACAACACTGAAATTGAAATGCTAATGGTTGCAAGAGTGGGCGCTGAAAGGCAAGCAACAGTATGCTAGACAACAAAAACAATGTTTTTTTTGTGTGTTTCTTGTCATTCGTTTTATCTTATCTATCTCTCTCATTGCTGTCCCGCTTTTACCGGTCGCGAAGAAATTTCATCCGAAAGCAAACTCATCTGTCCGCAGCAGACAATGGAGAATGAGCAATGATGAAATTCTTCTCGTCCAAGTGCTTTGCGCGTGACTTTTCTCTTGTTTTTTTTTCATTTAATCGATTAAAAAAGGCAGTTTAAAAACAAGCCTACTATAGCGATCACTTTAAAACGATTGCTGCAGTTGCAGCCTCACACGTTTTAAAGCACTTAAACTGCTCGATGAAAAGGCTGCAACTCACGGCATGTATTTTGTTCTATAGCGCCAATGTCGGGCAAGTCTGTGGAAATTTGTGGTTGGTCAATTTGCCGTCGCTTAGAACGAAACTAAATTGCTGATTTCCAATGGCGCAAAGTGGAAGCAATTTCAGATATGAGCTTCAACAATGCTTAGATAGTGAAAAAGTTATGATGCGCCGCAGCTAGTACGATTAAAAACAATGGTCATGATTAACAAAGTTTTGTGCTTTATGATGATGTAGATAATACTAAAGATTTGCAATATTATGGGGGAGTTTTTCTAGCTTTACATTCACTATGCAAGGCTTGTTATTTCAGTTTAATAAGTAGTTCCACAATCAGCTTCATGCTGAAATTTATCAAACCTTAATATGAATAATTTATGGCGTCGTAAATCACACAAAGCACACAAAGTTTCCGCCATTGAGCACACACTTCCCACTGTGGCAGTTAATTTTTCATTTGTTTCTGCTTGCCTAATTAATTCCACTGCAATACGTAAATAGTTGAACCATACGCTTTACTCAAAATCGTTTTGAAAACAAACAAACATAAACTCCCGACATTAAAAGTTAATCGCTCAAGTTAAACTTCAGGCACTTCTAAAAATGCGCAGTTTTGGAGGTCAAGGCACAAACACAGAGAAAGGCATAATAGCCACAAAAAAACTACACTACTACCGAAAAACTGCCCAACGCTCAATTGCCATCGGTGCGAAAAATAAAAACGCTGCAGAATTCATTTGCGGTTTTGACTGTGCTTTTACTCACCAAACCTTTCCCGTGCGTTGAATTTGTTGCATGTTTTGCTCTTTGTTGAGCTCTGGAAATTTGTTTTTACAATTACCACCACTTGGGCAAACTAAACAAACAAACAAACTGACTGTGTTTTTTTGCACATGAGCCAACCTTTTGTCCATTTGCTTTTAAATCGCTTTGTAAATAGGCGGTAGTTTACTACAGTTTAACAAGATTATGGTTTTATTAATTGAGAAAGCGTTGGTAGTGGAAAATATGATTCTGTCGGTCAAACTTAAAAAGGGTTTTTTATCTGAACATTTAATTATTCAACAAGGTTAATTGAGTAAACGAGTCACCAAAGAAGAAGTTTAAATTAGAATAAAACAGCACAGGTTGAAAGTAAATAATTTAATCTTCTCTTTAGCTCGTTGATTGCCGTTGCTTCTTTGGATAGTTATCATCGGATCATGAAATCAATACCAGCTGCGGTAGCAGGTGCTAATCCTTCTTACTTATCCTAATCTCGCCTTAAATTAATGAATATTTTGCATCGATCGGATAAAGCGTTGGCTTGAGACATAACAACCCTATTCTTCTCAATTTCTTTAACTTTGTTCCAATCACCTGCAGTATGGCTCGCTTTAACGCTTTGAAAAAGCCATAAATCTGTTATGAAGCCACAACAATCAGTTGAGCAATCTGATTAATGAACAGCCCTAATAAATAATTAACTGGCTAATAGGGACGAATCATCTTGTTACTGATAACGGGGTGATGGTCGTTCTTTGATGGTTGAGACTGATAACAATTAACAGTGTTCCTTTCCCTCCTTTTCAATTTTGTGCCTATGATTTTTAGACTCAAGAGCTTTATCCAATGTTTAAAAGGAATATAATTACCATTAAACGTTTTGAAGAAAATTAATACTCAAAATGTTTCAAACCTCTTATTTGTTTGGAATTGAGCGAAGCCCAGTTACCGGTTTTATATAAAACACCAAGACGAGCAAAGGCTTTTAAGAAACAAACAGCAAATAAAAGAGTGGAAACAGTCCAAATCATGCGTTCCCATTAGTGGGAAATGTGCGCATTCCGGAACACAGACTCTCCAAAATCAGTTTTCCTGCCTTGAGTAACAACAACGACAAAATCCCCTCCCAGATCTCAACATTCTCATGCAGGATGTGATTGTACACTCTCTAGCTACAACCAGACCTTGTCACAAGCGGCAAACCCTTGTCGACTCGTTATCGAAGCATGCTTCCAAACAGTGGACCCAAAACGAGAACATCCTTTTTATCGATTTTAACATAGCGGCTGTTAGATGTATTTTTTTCAACCGCTAATCCTCTGTGAACCGTTAGCCTACATGCACACTGATACAAGCGTTTGGGGTCGGATCTCAAGTTTTCACTCAACACTAGCCCTCAACGTTTTGGATGAAAAGCCTCTCATTCACAGACGTCCTACGACTCGTTTTACGTGGACCCTAAACCGGTGTCGATTTTTTCCCTTCCTCATATCTGCATACCTAGCTAGCTCGAAACAGCTGCCGATCTGGTCGTTGTTCGTTAGTGACACAATTTTGCAAAAGAGGCACAAAATTTGATCAACACCAGTCGAAACCGTTAAGCCAACCGCTAATCTCATTCGCACAACGTGTTGCCCGGTATCGTTTCGAGCCTGTTCGGAATGTCATTCATCAACAGAGAGGTCGAAAATATGTCGCCAGCTATGTGCACCGTTGGTGCGACGAATAGACTCGTCAAAACGTAACGACCACAGTTTATGCGTCCGGTCACGGAAACGTATCGGGAAGGCATGAACACTTGTTTTATCCATCAGCAGCCTTACAGCATTTTTCTGTTTTCTTTTTGTTGCCGTTTTGGCCTTTTATTCTCTTTGCAATCTTTTGCAATTTGGTCAAGTTACGAAATTGGACGCTTTTCCGCATAACTCAATTTTTGGACGCGCTATTAATATTAACACGACCTTGAGAGCGTGACGTAAAAGGTGTGCCACGGTGTCCGATAACAGGATACGGCTGCCGTAGTACGTTTAACCACCAATTGGTATTCCAGCTACCGAGACATTATTCATGGTTTGTTGAGTTTTGCTGTTTCTTTATTCTGCCAGAAATGGAACCCAGTGGATGAAGCCATGTTCGGACAGTATAACGCTAAAAGTTGTCCAGCATCAGTGCAATTGAACGAAAGGAGAGAGAAAGAGCTAGGTGACAAAAACACACCCTAAAAGCTTTCAGCTACTGGTCCTTTGTGCTTGGTACACGACGCAAATTTCATTTTGTTATTTCATGGAATTGGCGCTTTTCTTTTCCACTGCCGGTCTGTTTCGGGGCGAGAGAATTGAGAGTCCGAATGGTTTTGGTCCGAAATAATAATATGGCTTCGAGTGAGCAAACCGTACTATGGTGACCCATATTGATATGCCCAAATGCTGTTGCTGGCGTTAAAATGGTGTTTGCTTGTAAGTATTTTCCACGAATACGGGCCAAACGGGGTTTCTATAAAAAACAGTGTTTATGAAGGTGGACCTTACCTTTTCTTTTTTCAGACCGGCATGGAGTAGTTTTATGAAGTGTCAAATGTGTAGAATATTATTCTAAAAGCAATTTCAAAATTATACAAAACTCTTCTAATTTTTCCTATTTTTTATGACCCAAACCGATGTACGAGAGTAAATGATACCCCGCTCATGGAGCCGCCCAGTTGTTTGTGTAAAAAGCTCATTTAATGGAGACGCCTGGTTGCTTTTAAAATCAAAATCTCTAACAATTCCCCCGACATTTTACTTACATTAGCTCCCCGAGCGAACAATCTCACTGCATTATGAACGCGTTTTTTTCTTTCTCTCGTTTGATGACAACACACCCACACGCATGAATAACACAAGCAGACGCACAATCGTCACAGTAAGTTAAATCTGTTCTTATCCAGCAAATTTAGAATCAAGCAACGCATCCACTGTCGAATGATAACAACACTCAATGAAACATTTTTTTAGCTCGTGGTTAATGTTTGACTTTGATGAATTACTCAACGACCAGTTAAACGAACAGCTAGAAGCGCCACTATCAGATAGTGTCATGCTACTGCCACCTAGCATAGATGAAACACGAAAGGCTATCCGTCGGCTGAAAAATAACAAGGCACCCGAAACCGACGGAATTGCAGCCGAACTGGTCAAGAATGGAGGTGCACGACTAGAAAATGAGATTCATCAAATAGTTACTGAGGTGTGGGATAGCGAATCGATGCCTTATGATTGAAATCTCGGCATCATCTACCCCGTATACAAGAAGGGAGACAGGTTGGACTGCAACAACTACGGTGTTGAATACCGCCTATAAAATATTCTCCCTGATCCTTCAGGATCGCCTTGTCCCGCACGTCGAAGAGATAGTAGGAAACTATCAAAGAGGATTCCGAAACGGAAAATCAACCACTGATCAGATCTTCACCATGCGGCAGATCTTGGAGAAGATGGCTGAATACAGAAACGACACATACCATCTCTTCATAGACTTTAAAGCCGCATATGATAGCATAGCCAGGGTAAAACTGTACGACGCTATGAGCTCTTTTGGAATCCCGGCCAAACTGATAAGGCTAGTTAGAATGACTATGACCAACGTCACATGCCAGGTGAGGGTGGATGGAAAACTCTCAGGACCCTTTGCTACCACCAAGGGTCTGCGCCAGGGGGACGGGCGTAATGTACATATAGGTGAACGCACTTTTGAAGTCGTCCCAGAATTCACCTATCTGGGGTCAAAGGTCAGCAACGAAAACAGTATGGAAGATGAGTTGTGCGCAAGGATGCTGGCTGCCAACCGGTCATTCTACAGCCTGAAAAAGCAGTTCACCTCAAAGAACCTGACGCGACGGACGAAGCTGGGACTATATAGTACCTATAAAGTACCAGTACTCACATACGCCTCTGAGACATGGACACTGTCCAAATCTGACGAAGCCCTCTTAGCCGCGTTCGAGAGGAAGATGCTGAATGGAGGAGCCGATATAATGACGAGCTATACGAGATGTACGGCGACCTCACTGTCGTACAGCGTATTAAGCTCACCAGGCTCCGGTGGGCTGGCCATGTTGTACGCATGGAAACGGACGACCCAGCCCGTAAAGTCTTTTTAGGCCGTCCACAAGGACAGAGGAGGCGTGGTAGGCCCAAATTGAGGTGGCAAGATGGCGTGGAGGCGTCCGCCATTAAGGCCGGGATAACGGACTGGCAGACGAAGGCGCGAGACCGTGAGCGGTTTCGGATACTCCTGAGGCAGGCCAAGACCGCAAAGCGGATGTAGCGCCGGATAAGTAAGTAAGTAAGGTTAATGTGCGAACATTTGCTAAAACATGCATTTTGACATGATGTAAGGAAAACTGGAAAAAAATATTATAAACTTAACAGATGTTGTTTCAGTAAAACCTTCGAATGCTTGGTTAGTGGATGATCCTTCAAAGCATCATTTTCGAATTTGTAATAAAACTTTTGCAAAAAGTCGCTTATAATCAATTTGTTTCAAAGACTTAAATTATCGAACATTTATATTTTCGAAATTATAATCTGAACGCAACCCATTCAGTTTAGTTAAGGTTATTTTGCAGCAAAATATCCAAATCTTTCAGTAAAGAAAAATTTAACTTCTCAAGCACTGCCACATTTCCGTTTCAATTTCGACCCGTACATTTTTAATTTAACTGTATGCATCTTTTACGAGTAACCGTGCCGACAAGCCGCGTGTGCTTTGTTATGGCATGCGGAATGTAAACAAGCGTAAATGACAGGAGATAGGTTTAGACGTTTAGATAGGGTGACAAGATCGATCTTCGAATTTCGAACATCTAAGAAAAGGCAACGTTCACTGCGTAACGCGTTGGCGCAACGGCCATCGCGAGAAAAAAAAAGATAAATACACCTTGCGCAGAACAAACGGTCTCTTTAAAAGTTAGCGAACGAAAGACCACGTTTTTTAAAACTACTAAAATCTAAGCTTGTCTTTTTATAAACGATCGATCCGTTTTTAAATAAAGTAAAGATTTGTACGTTAGTGAAACGGTCGTTATATTTTGTTCGCCACCGTCGAGGAGCCAACGAAGTTGCATTTGCAACAATCTTTGTTTATTAAAAATAATCAATCTCTAAAGCTCATCAACTAATCCCTAAACATACGCTGGGGATAAAACTTTGCCGTTTTCTCACCCAAAAAATACCCAAAAATTAAGCTGCTCATAACTTTACCGTTCCAAGCTGCTGTCCCACGAGATGGTTGACGATTTCACCATTTTATGCTGTTTTATGGTTTCACACTGCACCGTGCACCACAGCAATACCGCATAAAGGTATGAGCATTTCGATGAATATTTATGAAACCGTGCACAACCCGGCCGAGGTTAACCTGCACAGCTGTGAGCCGGAAAAGCAGACTCTCAAAAGATCATCGGAAAACCGGAGGTGAAAATGCGGTTTTAACGCTTCGTCTGTTGCGGTGGCAGGGGAAAAATAATTTCGTGCATAAAGTGCCGCTAGGGCAGGTCCCGCAGCTTGTGCGGGTTTTTATGGAAAGCAGGAAACAAAAAAAAATAAGCAGGTCGGTTGAAGCAACAATACCTCCTTTGCTGGAGTGAGGCTTTTTTTACGTGTGATGTTTTTCACACATGAACATTATTATTATAAACAGAACGAAACGCCTGTTCCGGAAAATGGAAGCCACATTCATTCGTATTCTGTATTGTTGATACTATCAATTCAAATAAACACAGCATACAAAGAGCACTGCACTGCAAAAGTCATGTTTTCTTTTCAATCTGTTCAACCTATTGACACAATTATTCACTTGAAAAGGTTGCATTTATACGCATTGATAGCGTAACAAAAGCTGTATTGGATTATTTGGTTGTGTGAAGCAGCATAGTTTAATGTTTTAAATTAAATAACAGCGCAAATTTTATAAAAAAAGCAAAACAACTTTTAACAATGTGTCGAGAACATAGTAAGTTTAATTGTTTTAATAATAAACGTTTAAAGAATAAAACATGCAATCCATGGTGAACCTTACATACAGACTATGCTCCATCTACGTACCTGTAGTATATAACTCTTTTTTGTTTTTTTCCAATTTTGGCAGTGTTTATGTTGGCCGCTATTTTATAAATTCATATTCACAAAATGTATCAAGTACTACGCAACGCAATTGACGTTATTTTACCAAAACCGCATGCTGTTCACGATTGTTCCTTTGCGTGGTTTTTGCGATCGCAATTCACAGGTTCTGCTTCTGCTGACCGCAACACAAATTGTCAATTACCGTAACAGACACTGTCGGTGAGACGCCATCACACACTGATACATCCAAAGCTACGAGGTTTAACACCAACAAGAATCACAAAACCACAATCTCCCCCAAACCACCACGTAGCGAAAAACACTGTAAAACGAAAGGGAAGGAAATGGTTTGAGTATACAATCGAGGCATGAGGTAGAGAGTGTTGGTACAATTTTACGCCTCTCTGGCCATGCTCTTGCACGATGGCGGCTCATGCAAACATTGCCCGGTGTACATATACTGTCACACAAACACACAATCAGTATTCTTCATTATTCATCGATAAGCTGAAAACCGATATTCAACACACGATTGGTCTTAACCCGCGTTGGAAAAGATTTCCGGGGAACAGTTGTTTATTTATTTATCGCTTCGTTTTTTGAAATCTCATATCTTTTTTCGTTTCTGGACCGCGTTTCAGCTGCTTAAACCATATAATCGGAAACGGGATTTTTTTTCATTAAACTCTAGGTATCCGAAGATGCGGGTTTTATGCGTCGGATCGCATCTGTTCAGCAGATAGCTCAAACGGTACACTTTTCTGAAATAAAACGACACATACATCTACATTCTATACTTCACACATTTGCTTTCCCCCATGTACGGATCACGTTTTACGAAAGCTTCAACGTACAGCACTCGGCCAAAAGAAATCACACCAGATCGGACTTGCCCCCATTCACAAGGCATCTCAGCACCGTATGCGTCACGCAACCACCACAACCTCGAAAACCAAACACTGCAGTACAACGGAACGGGTCGGAAAATTGCTTTCTTATCCCATTAAAGTGGTCTCACACAATCCACATTCCAATGGCATTCCTAAACGATCACATTAACACACATATCCGGTTCGACGTAAGTACAGATCTGCATGCGTTTTATTCCACTGCGTTGCGTACATCATCATCTTCATCATCACCATCATCATCATCATCACCATCTACATTATCATCATGGGTGAGTCGTGAAGAATTTCAAATCGCTTTACCAAACATTCCAAGCGCAACAACCTTTTGCGCTAAACACACACGGCCTGATGCACTGCACTTCATTCCGAGCAATTAACGATTAGTGCCTTCGTCATCCCGATGGCAGAAAGGTGCCACTTGTGTGTAAGTAATGTATGTTTCACCATCTAAGGCTTTACCGTGCGCCCATTCGGCATGCGATTGTACAGGTGTGAACGAACACTATTGCCATCCAACAGCATCTCTGTCGAATGCTTCTGTTAAGGGAACTTTATTCTTTTTTTTCAAGACTTTTCCTTTTAATTTCATCTTGCGTCTTGACTTTCTTCATGTATCAAACATCCTTCTTCATGCGATAGTTGAGAGCAACTTAAAAATAAAAAGCACGACGACTGTTTCATATTGCATCACTCCGTCCCCTTCAACAGCAACCAAAGAAGAACCCGTACGACATTATGACACTCTGCAAGCAAAACGAGAGTATTGGAGAGCCTCTTCCCTCAACACACTCGTACCTTTGAGCCGTTAAAACACGTCTACTTGAGATGGTCACCAGCGTACCGGCAAAGGAATAATAATCCAATATTCAAGCGACGAAGGCTGCACCATCCACCAGCAACGATTGAAATGATCTTTCCGCCGACTGATGAAGAATTAAGTACTGATTGTGTATCTCTCTTCGATGCGGTTTTCGACGGAACGAGAATAGTCGTTTTCTTATCACCTCTACCACCGCTACTACACGCTAGCACGTACGCACGGATAGCTGATTCCTGTCAACTACCTTCAACACTAGTCACCGAGCTACTGAGTTGCTGTTTCGTTTCTTTCGCCCATGGAGTTGACTTCGTTGATTCAAGCTGAGCTGAGTGACTTCCCCTAACCGAACGAAGAAGCTTTCGAGGCACTCACTGAGCCATCTTGGGGAAAGAGTTTTCATAGTCACACCAACACAACCGTACGGTTCATTCAAAAACTAGAAAAGGACAATATACGTTTACGTTTCGAGGTTAGGGTGTTTTGCTTTGATTTTTTGTTATATGTGTGTGAGTAGAACTTGTTTCTGTTCCTTTCTTTCTGTGTCGTGTCCCAATCCAATATCAGTTGATGAGTTTCGATGAGTTTGATTGAGTATTACGCACGTTGTGGGAAAAGTTGATCGACAGAAAATAAAAAGAAAAGTCAATTTAAATAAGCAACTTTTTAGTTATCTTTCAAGATGGTTCAAGAAAAAATGTAAACAAATTGATTATTTAGAAATAATTTTGACGATAAAATGACACGATTCGGCAATGTGGCTTTAAAATCAAAATCATATCACCAAATCATTAACTGAATATGTGTATA
The DNA here is from genome assembly GCF_943734735.2 of Anopheles gambiae. Classification (NCBI taxonomy): domain Eukaryota; kingdom Metazoa; phylum Arthropoda; class Insecta; order Diptera; family Culicidae; genus Anopheles; species Anopheles gambiae. The sequence continues at coordinate 29,523,199 of NC_064602.1, forward strand.
GACAGTTTTTGAATGATTTGATGTAAACCTTAAAAATAATATTTCATTCATTTATATTCTATTCTTTTTCTATTTCATTTTTATTTATCAATTCAAACGAATTGAGCAAAGCATAATTTAAAAGATTTACATTTTCGTTCAATCGAACACGTCAGTAAAAAAAATCGTTAAAAAAGGAATAGCAAAACCTCGTCCATGCCTAATCTAACAGGAAAAACTTCCAACAATATCTAAGTTTAAACTTATCAGTCGATCTATTATCATTCTTGTCGATAATGAGCTTCAAAATAATTTGCTAACATGTCATGAATCGAGCTGATAATGTTTTAGACAGAAGCAAAGCTTACGGTTAAACTCGTCCTTATGGTCTCTATTCAATTCACTATAGCTTAATACTGATGCGATTTATCAAACTTCCTCTCCCTGCAAGAGGTCGTATTAAATTAGCGATTGTGTCATGAAAAAGCACCAACAGCATTATGAACTCGTATGCACATTGGCCCAAAGCCACCGGCGCAAGATACCATCAACGCCCTACAAAGCTCTCCCCAGTGCCGCACATCCCACCAAACACACGATTATGATGTGCCACCGAGTACGAAAAGCATGAAATATTCTATTCCTCCATGCTGACGCATAATGCCTATCCAATAACTTTACCAACCAGTTCATCCCGAACCGAGTGCTGCAACGCAACGAAAGCTCCACATGCACCCCGTGGAGTGAGCGGAGATCAGTGGCATCCGCTGGTTTAAACTCTGTAGCCACAGCTCGCTCACTACTTTCATGTCTTCGTGGACTTTATCCATTCAGCGATGTTGCTTGTCTCGCCCAACAATTCACAACTGAAACATTTTCATGTGACTGAACACCGAGGTTAGGGAAAGATTTTTTCCCCAAAATGGCAGCCTGGCCTGTCTTTATCTATTCATTTCATCCTTCATTCTTTCATCTTCACCAACAAACGCCTAGGGCGCACATTGAGCTTGTTTATACCATCGCAACTATAGTTTCGTAGGTGGCAGTAGATCCTCCACGGGGATGTACAACGCTCAGTCGGTGAAGATGAACCAGAATGACGTTGGTAACAAATTCCAAATGCCACCGGTCAGAAATGGATTACAGCGAAAACGTTTGATGTTTGCTTTATGATCTTAAATTCACGAACAAAAAAGCAGATATATGTTGGCTATCTCTCATGTTCCAAGCTTTTTTGTGACAAAGGCTTAACAACTCATGAACAACACTCTGAAGCATAGATAAGTCTTGATTCGTAATTTTGGATGATTTTCGAAAAATGTTACCAAGAAAAGCTTTTCTGAACTCCCAACATACTTCACAATGGCTTTTAAAGGCCGGGCTGAATTGATCGTACTTGCAAGTGTAATTTCGATTTTCACTAGCGCATCTGGCGGCGGCTGACCGAAGCATTTTGCCAAACAATTTGGAGCCGCTTCAGAAAATACGTTATTTTTCCATGTTTTTTACTATAACTGGACTGGAAAAGTTTTGTAATTAATAGATAAATATAGTGTGCAGGTATTTCAGCAGTTTTCGCGGCCTTAAAAACACTCACAAGCACAAGAAAAACATGGTTATTAGAACATCGATCAATAACTATTGAGAATTGCTGGTTTTTAACAAATTTAAATGGTTAAACTATTTATTGGTGAACATTTCTGATAATGTCATCGGCATTGCATCGCGCAGACCACACGTAAACCATACCCTAGAAGCAAACATTCCATAAGGTTGTGTATCTCCTTGGCTAAACAACGTCGGCAATCATTTTCTAAGCACTCATTTTCCTTTCGTCAGGTCGTTTTCTTTTTCTCTGTCTATCTTGAACATCGACTTGAACGACTTGAACCGTACCTTTGAGTCGTAAAACCTCAACGATATGCAATGCAATTCACCTTGATTTCCTTCTCGTCAATGGGAAAGATGGAAAGACACCTAACAACTCACCTCCTTCGATGGTTTTCGGTTTCGTGCTGGGTTGCAAGCACAAGAAGGCACAAACATCATGAGTTTGAATGTCAATTGACGGTTTCAGAAGAAAATTGAAAGCTTCTCGCTATAACTTCTATCAACCTCTCAACAACTTGCGCTCATTCGATTTCCCGTCCCGTCCCCGAGAATTGATTTTCATTCAAAACCGCTCGGCGTTGAAGAAGTTTACAAGTACTTCATCGTTTTGCCACAAGGTGGCTTTCAATTAATTACTCAAATAACATCCCAACCCCGGGTGATGGGTGATTGAAAAGAGAATGTGCAGAATATCGGCACACTTATCGGTGATCATTCATGCATGGTGAGTTACGCAGAAAAGCGAAGAGTATTGAGAAGAAGAATATAAAATACAGTTCAAAGAAACATGATGAGTTATATGAATTACTTTTTTTACAAAATCATCCACCTCAATTGCTTCCTGTGGCTTGCTCACACGAACCTTGCCTTAAATGTTCTGATGAAAATGCTCCTGTTCTATGCCTTCGAAAACGAACCTTTGCTCACTTTTCTGGCTAAATCCAAGCAACACATCACTCCCATCAAACAGCCGGTAGGAGATTGTTGGTTTATCTAATTTCGCTTCGCAACACTTCCAGGTCTGAAACAGTGCTCGGGGGTGTTGTGGCTTCCGCTTTATACGCGCAATTTTGTCGCCGTTCATCAGACGTCATCCAACGGTGACGCAAAACTTCCCGTTTGCTGCTGATGCGGCTCTGCGGCAACCTGTTTCTGAATTATCGGTCGCTTCCTGCGCACCATTACAAAACGAGACAGCACAACTTCCGTCATCTGTCGAGCAAAAGCAGCATAGCAACGGCAGCAACACTATTACACACATTTGCCGGCATTAATTTCCGCGCGTACCGAGTCGCGTATACATGGGTTGCGAGTTGGTTCTTTGGTCGCGTTTTTCCTCGCGGTTCGAGCATTTTGCCACAAAATGAATACCAAGCCATGAAAGGATGTGAGTATTAAAATAAAGCAGAAAAACAGAAAAAAAAACCCTGTGTTTGCTTCGTCATTCTGCTGGAGTTAGCAACAGCGATTCAAATTGAAAACGGAAATTAGATACTAAAACAAAGCGAAAAGAGCAAGGTCATTTGTGTTTTACCAAAAAACAACTTCCGATCTGTAACAAAAGTACAGTACTGTTATATTATCAAAAATTATTACTTTTGAGGGCGTTGCAGTTATTATTTTATCCGAAATTTTTTTTCCCAATACACGCTACATTCTTCACACTATCAAACTACTTCCCTGTTCCCTGGCATTAAAAACTAACACACAATAGGGCCTCGCTGAAATGAAACAAGAATAGCAAATAATCAGATTCGCCGAAATAAATTAACATTTGCCCAAAATTGGCTATAACTCCCGGAAGTTTGCATGGTTCGGTGAGGACACACAAAAGGGAAAGCAAGAAACACAAACTAGTGTACGATTCCCAGATATGGGAACACAATCCCACTCTTCTTTAATAGAAACATAGTGGCGTGCGTTTCCGTCTTAATCGTACAACAGATTGCGGAAAGTTTCGCCTTCAACATATGCCAGCTATTGTGATTTGTTTTCCGCTGGATCCAAAGAAAGCCCACGCCAAACCCCCGAAGCATATGTGTGACCATTGTGTTGGACATGTAGATACCTGAAGCCCATTTTGATTGTATTGTGTTGAAGATGAAAAGCAGAAAATCGTTAGCGTGACCATGTTTTCTTGTTTGTGGTGGCAATGGAAAGGGATGAGTTATTTTGGAAGTATATTGTGTGGTCTTTACGTGTAGTTCTGTTGAGAAAGAAGTTATTGATGCCATGCTCTTTTCAATACCATTATAAAAATAAAGGAAGGCATTTAAAAAAAATCTGCAACATCATTTTACCAGACATTTTAATACAAATTTTTCTCAATTTTATTCGTCTCTATTACAAGAAACAGTTGCTCAAAACACTAAGCATAGTTAAAACTAACACCGTAAAAAATGACTCACTCGCCTCACACCTTCCCTCCATCGGAAGTAAAAACCTCATTACAAACCAATGGGCGTCGAAAGGGTCGCGGAAACTTCCTCACGGATCCGGAGCTTCAAAGTTCTGTGGATCGTAAATGTCGGCCAAGCCAGTCCCGGCCCGGTTTCACTATTGTCAAGTGGTGCTCTGTACCAATTACAGTTAAACATTGAAAAGAGCCCCACTCAGTGCCTTCCGAATACCGGTATACTAAGCTGGCAAATTAATTTCTCCGATTCTTGTGACATTGCCCGTTCCTTTTAGGTTGTGAGTTTACTCAATGCGGTAGTTTCATTTCTATTACGAAAAGTAAAAGAGTCATCATTGCCCTTTTGAGTTTCTCAGCTCCACTTCATGCCGAGAGTCGTCTTCTTAAGCTATATATTCAACAAAGTTTTCCATTGGCCATGGGTCCTACACTGGCCATACTGAGGACGGTTGATAATTATGTCATATCTTACTGCAGGGGAACATTAAAATGTCAAAACATGAATAGTTGTTGAAGCTTAGTGGAGAGTTTTTGATATTTGAGTCTTGTAAAGAAATCCTTTCTTTTCGATGCAAGGTGGTGTTTTGTTTTTCAATCCAATTAGTAGATTCTATAGCATATTAGAGCATCAGTATATTCAGTTTAAAGATTATTTAGCTCTAAACGTTATCTATAAATATTTGTGGGTTGTATATTTACTGTGTAAAATTTGAAATTGATAATTTTGTTCAGCTTTGTTTAAACAACCATCAGACCTATAATCATTGCAGGTTGAGAAATTTTACAATTATCTCGTATATTTTTGAAGCATAATTTATAAAGTTTCTCCACATTCAGCAACCTCTACTGCTTCCTTATTGATGATTTTTATCCATCCATTTTGAATTACTTCCCATGTCAAAACTGACTTGAAGCGTGGACCCTCTACCTGCCATATTATTCATCAATGAGTGCCCAGTTTGAGTATTACATCTGGCATAAAATCACCGAGTACCATTTTCCGGTTGGTTGAATGTTATGTCATTAGTCACGTCACGTCAAAATTTATAACCACGCATCTCACCTGGTCGTCCATGCTTCAACTGGAAACTAGATAGTTCACTGCATGAGCTAATCCCCTTTCCCCGTCTCAAACGGTTCTCTTACAGGTAGTAATTAAGACAGAGAGGACAAGAGCATTGAACATTGTCGTAGAATATTTGCCAGCACGAGTGGAGCAAAACGTGTGCCTACCGGTGCAGAAACGACCGTCCATTTCAGGAGAGATAATTCAGTTTAACGACTGCAGATGTAAATTCCTCCACAGTCGATGCCTAACTAAGTATATTTAAGTGATGATGCAAATAGTACTATTTCCTGTGTATGCAGACATTCTCCAGAAGCAACTATACATGTGAGAAATTTGATAACTATCAAAACATTCGTACCTATTCGTTTGATATCTTACCTTACCTTACCTTAGCTTACGATATCTTCTTCGTAGATACACAAACCATAGATAACGGCTAGTGTAGTCTCTCACTAGAACAATACTAAATGCTTGATTTACAAATGATTGCTTTATTCTTAAATTCATAAATCTTCCTCCTACAAATTCCAATCTCAAATCAACAGTTACTCAGTTTTGTTGATGGTTTGGATTATTGGTTTATATTTCTTTCTCTGATAATAAGGCAGTTACTCTTCCGAAAATGACTCCTTCATAAGGAGGCACAAACCATTTTCAATTTTTGGAAGCATCAATCGTATCACAAAGTATTTGATTAGCACATCCCTTTCGTCAGCAAGCATGGCCCACACCGTCCCCTTAATCCCACGGCAATTCCCACAGCTCAATTCAGCTCACAGATGGACTGGAAACAATGTTTGATAGTCCCTCTAGATCGTTGGAAACATGTTGTATTTGCGTGCTCAAATCCAACTTTTCTCTTGAATCCCTTGAAACTTCTTTGCCATCCTTGCACTCAGAAGTAACGGAGTGTTGGTGAAGCAACTAACAAATAGCTCACAATCTACCCACCCTTCAACCGAACGTGTTTGAGGCCACCCCATCCCGGAGGCTATTGGTGAACAAGGGAAAGTGATTTTCGGTATATCTCGGGTGAAGGATGAAAGCGTCTGCACGTGGAATATTAATGTAGTCAATTTGATGGACTGTGTTTTAGCCTACGAAAGCCGGGTTACGGTTGTTTTCTCTTTCTCTCGCTCTCTCACTTCCACTGACTATAACAAGTTGCTCCATTTCTTGTGTTCCTTGTATGTCTCTGCTGGAAAGGAAAGGGGATAACATGTGAGCCCTTTTAGTATAATTGCTGTTTCATAGAAGATTATCTGGTTTTAGGAAGGGTTTCGTCGGTGCATCGTGTTGCGCTTTTTAAGTTTGTATATCTTGGAAGATTCGAACCGTCAGGAGGATTAACAAATATACTGAGAAAAAAGATAAAACACGCTGAAGTCAAAGCCCTACCGTAAACCTAAGAAAGTTTGCAAATGACCTCTGAATTGATTCCTTAACACACAATCCTCGCCTGTGTCTTGAGCATTTCTATCAAATGAAACATTTTGTTCATGTACAACTCTAGTCACTTTTCAGGCAAGAACCTTAAGCCGTACCGATCAAGTAACGAGCGCTCTTATCCGCATTAACACTTGTCCCAATCACATGTTTTCAAAATCCACACTGACACGTGCACGATACACTAATGAAAGTGCAAATACAAATTATTTTCAACCACTGTTTCCAAAACCAGGTTGACAAGCAAACATCCGTACCTGACGGGCGCGTTTCATGAATAATGTTGCAAATCGAGCAATTAATTTACACAAATGAAGTCAGTTTCGAGCTTGAAGAACGGTCGTTACACCGTGTGCGTTGTAGCAGTTGGTGCCAATTTGTATCTAACTTCATACGAACCAAAGGCAAAATCCACCTTTACACAATTTAAATCGGTTTTACACCGCTTCGCTTTCCCACAAGCACCCCGATGCTGGCACCCCGATGCAAACTTCCGCTTATCTAACAACGGAATTTACCAAAGAGGACTTGCCACTCTTAATGAGAATCGAATTTCATAAAAGAACAATGCTCACAAAAAATTAGGAGGAAGAACTAGTTAATTACACTGGAATTCTAACTCAATTTATTGGTGATTTCTGGGGTGTTCTTATCAGGAGCCTACGTGCTCCGTTAGCGATACATACATTTTCTTGTTTAATTCGTGTTGCATTGGCACTATCCCCACTGGATTCTGTTTGAGTTGGTTTAAATGGGATTTCTGTCTAAAGGGAAAGTACATGTAATACGTGTTACCTATGCTGGGGCGTTATTACTTCATTGCCTAACTTACGGGTGTGTTCTGCCTATCTCAAAATCCAACACTCATATCAAGCTTTAAATATAAACTTCAGCCTAATTCTCAAACACTGTGAACCCTTTGCCTTTGTACTGTAAAAATAGCACACAAACGGCTTTATTATTAGTTCACTTCTCATTTGATAGTATGCTTCAAATTTGCATAAAATCTTCACCACCACAAACCAGAATGACAGCAAAAGTAACAACATACTCTCTCTTATCACATGAACAATTGGTAAGGTATGAAATAATAATTAGAAACACGATCCTCTCATTAAATCTCTACCATTCCTCTACTATTCTTCATACTTCGATCACACTCTATCCTTTTCATTCTTTATCTCTCTCTCTCTCTCTCTCTCTCTCTCTCTCTCTCTCTCTCTCTCTCTCTCTATTCCAGCTTCTATCTAACGACCGCATACAGTACGGACACTCATGGTATGGTGGTGAAAATTGAATATTCCCCATCCGAACACACATGCGCTCGGTGTGTCGTCCTGCTGCTTTTGTACGCTACCGGCGCTACGTGCTGTCGAGGGCATACGTATGCAAAAATAAACTTGCCTCCACTCACCTGCACAACCACGTGCCTTACCAGCAACAGTCATAAAATGAACCAAACTTTCCTAATTTCATAAACAAAACAATTAACATCGACAATCATCGCAGCTGCTGATGGTGGCTGCGGTTGGCATCACAGTCCGCCCTCGGGACTCTTAATCCTTCCTCCACAAGAGAGTCCATACGGATATGTGCAGCGTTTGTATGGCGTGCTGTTGCCTCTCTAGAAACTGCCCTCTTTTTTGTTGTGCCTTTTTTGCGGTTGGTCTCAAACCGACTCTTCCCAATTGGTAGCCTTAGTGCTTAAATCTAATTTTAGCATTCGTGGTACATAATAGCCACAATGTACCGCAGGCTATGGTCTTGACTTGTGCACACAGACTTGGAATAGACATTTCCCAGAAACCGGAAATGGTCAGGACATTCGGTTTACAAAAATCCTGTCGTAATCAGACACTGTTTCTGAATACATCTTGAGGGCTCAGCTAGAATGAAAAAGGTTACTTGCATGGGGTGTTGTTGGCGGAATATTTACTCAAAGAGTGACACGAAATCATCTTTTCCGAAAATGATACATCAATTAAAGAGATGCAAATAGAAGCACTGTGACGAATGCCAACACTCTGTAGCAACGAATGGCATGAAACGTAATGAAATTAATAATTCGGCTCAATGTTTTGAAATCCTGAATCGTTTATTTACACCTTCCAATGTAAATACTCATCGCAGCAATCAATAGATGGCATCAATCTGCAAACACACCACGCAAACAACATTTAATTTAATTATCAATTCAAACACCAAATACAAACCATCAGTAAACAGCACTTGTCTGAAGCGTTTACCATTGCTGTGTTAAACACTTTCTGTGAAGCATTATTACTGGGTTTTCTTTTCGCATGATTTGTTTTCCGTTGAAACGGATCCTTTGTTATTGAGCTTACTGTCTTGTTGACAGAACAGAGCAAATAACATTGAACAAAAATTAAACAAAACTTGAAGATTGTTGTTCTAAACATTCTTGCAAACAAACAGAACTATTGAAAATGACTTGTTTTGATGCAGAAATGTATGGCAAAACAAGCGTCCGGAAGTTTGTTAAACTCTGGCAAGTATTCTTTTCATTTTCGGAAAATGCTACCAAACAGTAGTTTTGCGGTTGAGCATGTTTAAAATGTTTCCAGTTACGCTTGCAGTAACGAGTGCACTCTTTGAGATAAAGAGTGATCATGCAGTTCCAAGTCAAACATAAACTTCCAGATGAAGCGATCAAGTTGAACACAGTTTATAATCCAATTAGGATAAATATTTTGCCAACGAACTTGCTTGTAACTCTCACCATATTTGCCGAAAGCTAGTTCGACAGAACTGAAAGGCGGTTTGACCTTCAAGCTTATCATCATTCCTTCCTTCCTGCCATCGGCAGGCAGCATGCTAACTCATCATTTCATATGTGTTTGGCGTGGAGAACTGCCTGAAGCCAACGTTCAAAGGTTGGCCCGTCGATAACCCATCGATAACATACTATGCGGACCACAGAGGAGCCTCACACATGACTTATCTTATGAGTTTAATTTTCAAATTCGGCCCAGATCGAAGTCTTCCTGGTAGAAAAATAGCCTCTTCGTTGCTGGCTAACGGTGCTGGTTTCTATGATAATGACAAAATTTCATATATTCGAAGTAAATTTGGTTTACATTATTTTCACTTGGCAAAAGCTGGACTAATCAAGATGATAATTTATATACTTTCTGCAAAGGCTTTTACTAACACTAAGCACAGCATAAATCAATTAAATTTACTTTACGTAGCATCGTAACCAGGATACAAAGTCCCAAAACCAGGAACATTATTTACAGTCTCACTACCCTATTCGAACATGTTCCTCGATACCGTCCGATTAATTTCAAATCACAAAGCCTCGAACAACGCGGGCTTTCAAACAACCTCACACCCACTACCTTTTCTTTATCACCAGGATCGAAATCGGAAACCAATGGCATAACTTGGGCATCCAAAGCATAGTTTGCCGTTGACAGAATGTTCCACAGAATGCCTCAACAATGACACGAGTAAGCTCCGCCGTTCCGTCAGAAATTGCTACAGCTTTCCGTGCCCAGTTTCTCATATCCATTCGAATGCTTGTCATACCAGTGTCCATGTTCTCCGTCTGACATTACCACAAAGCGCTTCCCAACAAACGATTTCCGTCTTAACGCGTCAATAACATGGTACGCCAAAATTAAGCTGAAACTAGGTACAACAAACTTCCGGTCGAATAGTTCCCCACTTCCATCAAACTGAGACTGTCATCATCCAGCAAACTATGCAACCAAGTTGATTGCTCGAAACACGCACACGTTCTAAGCGATCTCAGCATCCTGGAACACGTTTGGTGATCATCGAATGTTCCGGTTTACACAAGCCATGACGACCCGAAAAGCCCCAGGAAACAAGAAGGCCCAACAGAGTCACATACGGTTGATTTATTTCAGATCAACAAATTTCGGTAATACTCGGTCCCATATATATATAAATTTGTTCGATTCTGGGGAAAGAGAACGACAACACCCAAAGGTGTATCGTTTTTTGACACTTTGATGCCATGTTGAAAACCATACTTCATCGATAGTGTATCATCATGAGGAAGGATGGAAGCATAGCGAATGTTTCGATGTTTTGGAAGTCAACATAACCAAGTGAACATTCCGTTCCGATGTCTTGTGGAAATAGATCACTTGATGTTTGAGAGTTTGAATGGATGCTCGTAACTATTATACATAAACTAGTTTTATCTTTCCAATACATCCAGGCATAGGTTATACCGTGTAGCTTATTAAATTCGGAGTGTCAAAATGATGTCAACTAACATGAGTTTATAGTAACTTCAAAAAAACATCTCTATGTCGTCATATTTCAGAATTGTCATAAATCATGAAATACCTCTCACTTAAACGTATTAAACAGTTATTTAGAAAATTACCAATGCAAATACCATAGAGCATATGCGAGAGATTTAGCAGTAACGTTTATTAAGCAACTTCACCGTGCCGAGAATACAGGCTCGTCTTCGCAAACTGCGTTGTAATACTACCCACGAAACCGCAGCAAATCATGCTGAGAGTTTCCCACTTCGCTCTCCAAATTGAAACAAATCGCCTCTTAAGCTACACCAACACATTGACGGAGCCATCGCTTTATCGCTTGGTGACGCTTTTGCGGAAGACAAAAAACTCTTTCCGATGGATTGTATACGCAACCTACCCCAGCAAGGCATACATTATTTTAATAGGTAGACTTCTTACTCGCCCCTTTGCTCAGCTGATGGTAGCAATTTTTCATTTTCGTTTCAATGCTTTACTTCTGGCACGTGTGTGAGTGTTAGCGTGTGCATGAGTGTAAAAGAGAATAAGAAACGACGCTTCCCTACCTGCAACCTTGAATAAATAAGATGCTTCCTTAAGACCTCGGTAGGACAAGAAATGCACAATCGATCGAAACCATCTACCCGTTCTGCTCCCCAACGAAAGGGTAGAGAAAAGTCCGGAAACACGCACCACTTGCTCGGCATCGAAACCGCTTCCGGATCACATTTTCCATCCTACGACGAAGCTCGGTAACACTTAAGGAACTCGGTAAGGAATAAATCATTACGTTTGCGATGTATTTTCTCAGGTAAGCTTCTAGGAGGGATACAGTAAAACCAAAGTAGAAACACACTCATGTATGCACGGCTGCACCAGCACTCGATGGTGATAGTGTGCAATGAATGTGGCTTCCATCCGCTACCCTTTAGTGGAAAGCATTCTTTCCAATTCATTTGCTTTTATTACGACCGTGTAGCGAGCGGCAGAACATTGTAGCTTGTTCACTTTTATTCCGATGGTGGAATTTGTGGGATAATGCAATTCTCGCGACACGTTCCACTGCAGTCTCATGCCGACAATAGCAACAAGTTCGGTGGAAAAGTGTCATCTTTGCAGCATTGTGGTATGGTTAGTGTGGCCTTTTAAAGCGTTGATGAATAGCCATTATGTGTGTTTGACACAACACCTGATTTTTTGTTGTAAGGTTATTTTTTTAAGCAAAAATATTTTTATTGACTACTGGAACGAATAGGATTTAAATCAGTAAGTTGTTAATTCTCATTTCCTAGAAAAGAACAGAATTTTACTACTCAAGGCTGTTGTTCAAAGTTCCATGCTGACAAAGAGCTTCCTAGTATCGTTTACATTTGACTGCTTTAAAACGCATACACTCACTCATTCGTTTTTCTTTTGCAGTTGTTGTATGCTTGGAAGAATATGAGATTTATTTTTGAATTGTTTCGCTGTATAATCCTATTCAAAAGAAGCTCCAAAGAACATGGCACAAAACTGTGCTTCTACTGCCACCAAGATGACAATTTCTTCACGCTACGGCGAACAACAAGAACAACCGAATAGTTTGGTCAAGCTAGCTAAAGCTAAAGCTAAAATGTTAACATTAAGCTCCCCGTGCCAGGGAAAGGACTTAGTGAAAGAAGTTTTCGAGGCCATCAGAACGATCCCTTCCTGTGTGGCTATGTTGCGTCCTACTATTGTGTTCATTGCTTCGTGTCTTGGTGCAAGACAAACGGTCACACAAACAAAATCCGGATAAGCTAATTGCACTGCACTGTGGGGCATTTCGGTGATAGTGGATTGTGGAAGGTTTTAATCGCAGTTGAAACTTTTAACAAATAGCTTAATCGTTTCATTTGCTGGAAGAGGGGGATCATTTTCCTCTACATGAAACAAGTTTTTAGTGTTATGTTGAGAATGTGAAAGCGTGAATTAACAAAAACAACATAATTATGGAATGATTACCTAGTTAAAGCTGATTTATAACATTTTCTCACTTCGAATCTTGAGGGAGCTGATTGACGTTGAAAAATGAGCCTTAAGCTTGAAAATGTTTGCTGTATATTATGAACTTTCAATTCAAAGAATTGCCTTTGATGGCTCGGATGTGATTAGGCACAGGTTCATGTTGCCACAGCGTCTCATCATTCAGGCCGTCTGCGTATACGACACTCTTTTGGAAGGCTAGTTGGAAAATTGTTTGAAGTCAGTGAATTTCTTCCAAACAAATCTAAGAATAAATCGTGCCTTTATAAAATTTATGATAATAATTCGGACTTAACTGGATTGCCACCAAAACAAACAATCACCTTATTTCTTTCTGAATTTCTCACTTAAAATGGCTCAATCGATGTAGATTAATGAAATCAACTAGAACAGAGAGTACACAAGTTGTCATGCAGCGTATCTCAAACAGCTATATAATGTAGTGCGCTTGAGGTTGAGACTAAATGGTTCCGTGGAAATAAATGATCGTAGACCAATGATGTTACCGTTTCGACGAATGAAAATGACAACAGACACAAGAAACAAGAATCTATCGAACGAACAGATAACTTCCCAAGTAACAAAATCTACATGCTGTTTCGCTCCCTCAGGGTTGATAGTCCGTTGGGTAGAATGACAAAACATGTTGATTTAGTTTGTTGGTAAGCTTTTTCTGTGTTTGTAGATCGGAAAGGCTTGATTCAAACTCAGCAAACGCAACAATATAGTGAATGCGTCACACGTTGTAAAGCTTGACAGAGAGTGCACCACCATCATAATTGAAATTTACTGTTTTGCTACCGATGTTCTTGACCTTTCGCAGTTTGTAAAAGGCATACCTTCCAATTCCTTACGCAGTAACATCGCCAAGCGGAAACATCAAAGAATCAAGCTCACGGTTGATCGTGCATCGAGGAACAGATTACTTTCGTCCGTGTCGTAAATTTTATTCTCGCTCGCTTCCGGTTGCTTGGTGTGGACCCGGAATGCTACCACCATCACTCAGGCCCACCTAAGTACTGTTCACTTCCAAGAAGGTCCACTCTAACTATGTTATGGGCGGGTGTAGTGGAAGGACTGAGACTTTCAATTGATGTTTCAACAACGTGTTTGGTGCTTTATCTGATGCGTTGCTGAACTCATTCTCACTGAAGATCTAAAGAATGCACGTAATCTTGTGCTCTCTAGTACAATTTGTTAGTGATATTGTTTAATCATCCGGTTTTACTTCTCAGGACTAACAGAAAAGCACATTGCCCACGACCGCTACACACAACCGGCAGCACACAGTAGATAAACCTTTCCAGCATTGATTACTATCCTCAAACCCTCAAGCAAAAATGCGACAACAACACCCCTTAAGAGAAAGCTTCTCAAACCTCCAGCCAGAGCAAATGAGCTAACCTTCCGGCGACGTAAAAGTTCTGAGGGCGAATCCAAATTAAAGCAGACAGTTCATGTACTTTCATTCGTTGTGCTGTCCTGTGTCCCAGAGCTTTGGTCTCGGGATGTATTAGCGCTGAGCGAGTGAGCAAATGATTTATTGTTGATATCAATCTTCCTTCCAGTAACTGCTTTAATGCTGCGGTCGTTCGGTGCTCGGTTCTATTACCCCATTCTGCCCTCTGTTCATGAGAACAAACAGAAAAAAGTCAATGGAAAGCGACACCTTGGAGGCGGAAAGGTGAGTGGTGAGCTTATCGCAGCTGTGAAACATAAATCAACATTGTCGGCGGACTAATTACGCACACTGGTCTGTGTTGCATCGGGATGCAAGTTTGTGGTTTGTTTGTTTAAGTTTAATCTTATTTGAAAACCTGATAGCTTGTATACTTCTTTTGCATAAAATGACGAGGTATTTCACCAAAAAATTGTGTACAAAGGGGTATATTTTTGACCCCACTTACATGCTGCCTGTAGGGGTGCCTTGGTACAATGATCGTGATTGACAAATCGATGCACTTAAGGGGAATCTGGAACACATGCCATGTGAATAACCAACTGGATGGATTTTTTATTTTCCTGATTTTGATTTCGGTTGAAGAGAGTAAGAACCAAACTTAGAAATTGGAAAATTATTCACAAAAACCCCTTTAAACGTTGAGTTTTTCGAAAATTTGTTAACAAATTTCTAAAAATAAAATTAAACTTGTTTCAACATGCAATACAATCAAAATGTAATTTACTGCAAACATATTATATTCCACCAAATCCTATCCAAAAATAAAATCACTGCTTCATTTATCTTTAACGTAAATTGACATTTGTCCGTGTGACCGAAAACACGAGAATCGTGCAAAAGGAAGAAAAAAAACTCCAGTAAACGCACATGACTGTGAACTGTGAAAAAGCCGTTCAGAATAATGACAGACCTAATCGCACATTGCCTGGCTCATTTCCAATCCAATTGATTCGATTTTAAATTGATATTTTATGTTTTCAGCTACGGCAGGGCTCTTCCAGGAAGAACGAGTGAGTGAAAACAGCAGAAAGGTAGGAGGTATCGAGCATCGAGGATGAAAGCGCACCGCATCCCATCACTACCCCGAAAGAGCCCAATTTGTGCTCAAAAGAGTCTGAAGCTTTCGGATGGGCTTAAATGTTTATACAAATAGAATCTTTGGTTTATATATTGTTCTGTCTATTGTGTTCTCTTGTATGTATTCCTTTATGGAAATGGATTGAGCCAAGGAACAATGCCAAAAGGCCCGGAGTTAATGCGTAAAATCATTTGAATGCATAATAAGCAAGCTCATATTACAATTGATGATCAAACCGTGGGATTTGTTTTCATTTGGATGTATTATATTTCACACCATTTCAATGAATGGAGCAAATTGAATCAAATCCATATCATTAATTGGAGGGGAGATTCATATCGTTTTGATCAAACACAACTGTTTTGGTGCAAATTGTAATAAGTATCGATGGCATTGTGTGATTTTGTTCTTTCAACCACAACTGGAAATAATAGTTCCAAATGTTGTTTCATTCAATTGAATCAATGTCAGTATGTGTCTCTGCATTTCATCTCTAATTATTAGTTTATTCGTAAGTGCAAAAGGCCGTTAATCGCATTTCGATAATCTTAGTTTCGATTAAATATTTTCTGATCGATCATGACATTAAATAGATTATCAGTGTCAATCAGAAATCAACCATTGAAAAAAAACAATTGACCATTTAAATGTTCATAACTTATCGCATGTTTCGTACTTGTTTCTAGGTTTGTTTGAACCGGAAGCTACATCCTTAAATCCTTATTGGTATTTACTTCTCTTTCCCATGTGTCGATTCGCATAAATGCCTTCAAACGCTCACTTTGCTTTACTCATATATAAAAGTCGTTTCTGCACCATTAAACCCAGCACGATCACGCCCTAGGCATGTTAAAACATTACATTACATTCCCCTTACCGAAAGCAAATAAAAACAAGCACCTCAATCAAGCACCATGCAGCAAAACATTGAATTAAAAATTAATTACATTTTTTAACGCACAACATCCTTCCTTACCTCACCATTGGCCGCTAAATAATTGTGTTGCAAAACCAAATAAACATAACACATGTGCTGCAGATCGTTTTGTACGTTCCTCTCTCAGCCTCAAATAACGATTGTTTTTTTCCCAGGTTTCCCGCTCACACGAGCACTTGAGGACGAGCTGATCCCGAAGGCAGTAAACATAAATGAAGCAATTGCTTTTTTATTTATTGAAATTTCACCTTTTGTACCAGTTTATACGTGGAACAAAGTTCGTTTAATGCATGGTGCAGCTGTGAAAGGTTTGCAAATGATAACCGTTACAATCGAACGGTGCGAACCATTTAACCATCTACTAGAGCGATTGTAGCGTATGTGAAAGAGTAAGAGCCAAAGAGCGTAAAAAAGGCGGAAGTAAACCGTTGTTACACGGCACAATGTTGTCAGGTTAATGGTGTAGATACGCGTTAACCTTCAATGTCGGTGAATAAATCGCAACCTCTCGCGACAGCGATAAGCGTCTATGGGCGAGCTTTTGCTAGCTTCGATTAAATCCAGTACTACAATAGGCTCTTCAAAAACAGGTATGAAGCGACAAGGTGCAGTAATATTACCTCTTTTATATTTTTTAAGCTCAATAGAGCACATAAACCAAGCGTTTCTTCTTCTACTCATATGTTTCAAGTCGAAAGCATACAGCACACAATCTTAAAATCATCGTCTTTGCATCCAAATATCGTTTAGGTACTTGATGTCACCCTGGGGAATGATAAAAATCCCCAAAAAAACACATGCCGATTCAGACGCTTCCTTTCATTCCGAAAACATCCCTTCCAATCAGAGTGAGGGTAAACTGGGAGACGTACACGCACACATCCTCCATCCTCGTAACATGCACGACAACGAATAGAGCGGAACGGGAAAAATGTTGTCTGCTTCTTATCGCTTACTGTCATTTTCATTTGCCTCGGATCCATCCTCCGCAGGCCAGGCCCATTAAATTGGAACACAATCAACCGGAGGCTTGTTTGTTTGTGCGTGATGTGGTTCGTTTTTTCTTTCACCATTAAATTCGTATGGGAAGTTGTCTTCATGTGAGGCTTATGCTGTGCCTGGACAGTGTACATATTTTCCATTTTTTGTTGAGTAGAATTTTACATTGCTGGCTGATTTTTAAAGCTAAAAATAACGTTCATATTCTAGTTGCTTCTTGGCCCTTTTTTCATCATTACTACGATATCATTACAACTTACACATATTCCAACGAGGATTTGTTTAGAATTTAAAAAAACTCTAGTCACGCAAAAACTATCTCCAACTTGGGAAACTTACCCTGATTTGCATCATTTCCACAAACTGAGCTTTCCCGAAAAACTTTCCACACCAGTTAAAACGACTTCAACTCAGTCCAAATGGACGAAAGCACGAGTACACCATTAAAGAGTAAGTGTTTTTTGCTGTTTTTAAAATGATCCCTCCAGCCACCAGAGAAGTCTTTGCTCGGGCACCGTACGGCACCCACAAAATTAACCACTTCAATTTTCCAACAAATTTTGCATTCCAATGATGAATTCAAAATTATTCAAATAAAAGTAATGGTTTCCGTATCGGCATTTCGCTTCGTACGCACAGTCGCCCTGTGAAGTAGGATGACCGTTCTCTACCCTCGTCTCGTCAAGTGTACCGTGTGCTACCTTCAAAAGCGCCCATCGATAGCACCCACCATCATCATCCCTTTTTGGTGTGACTGAGCTCTGCTAATGACCGACCGCTTTGATGCGAGCGCGGGCTTATACTGCTTCGGACGTTCTTTCTGGCTCCGTGCGGTTATTCGTGACGCAAACGTGACGCATACTGGCAAACGCTTAGGAAAATATACCCCGACTAATTTCGCTAACGGCTGATGGCGAATGAAAGCGGTACCAGAGCGTTCGCGAAGCAACCAAGGGGACGTTGATTGACATTGACGAATCGTTGAAATGATTTACTCGCTGACCTTCTGATCTTCGCAATGCTGTGGGCCAGAAACCGGAATCGTGTTTAGAATAATTACGCACCTTCTGCCGCCGAATGCCACGCAGGTTGTTTTTATTATTGGCGAAGCTTACGGAAGCACTCATTAGTGAAAGCGAAACGGTATCAGTGTGATGAGTGTGGCTGAGCAGGGAGGTAATTTGGATTTCGGGATCTAATTTTGCCACCAACATGCACAAATATTCATAGCATTATGCTTAAAACAATAGTCAGTCTGTTTTCTTCAAAAACATCATTTATATTAAGGTAGTTCAATAACCCTTTCGATCCATACTTTGTAATAATAAAACTCTCTTCTTGAGCTTGTACCTCATTTCATGGAGTACACGCTCCCATGTGTTTTCTATCTTTTTGGTACAATTCATGTTTAGACGGGTTTGATTACGTTTGCTAGTTTTTATTTTAGTCCTACGTTGTGTTACAAAGTTACAAAGTTTTAGTGAAGTTAATGAAAAAAAGGCTGAACAAATCCGTGGTGTTTAAGTGTTGCGCACAAGTACGACTTTCTCGTCTCGAGTTCACGAAGCGTCTGTCTTCTCCTTACAAAAAATTGATAGTGATGAGCGTCACAACGGAATCGATCATTCCGTGCGGATCGGAACTGTATCCCTCATTGAGCTGTCAAAATATGACCCAAGCAGCAAATTCTCCTAAACAAAATGTACGATAAATTCAAATCCAAACATGGCGCCCCTCTAAATTTAGGATAAATTTACCCCTCAATTGGCAAAATACAAATCTTTGAAGTTGGTCTGGTATAACTGCCTTTCTGCGTACGCACTTTAACTACTCGTACAACCTGATCTGGCCCTACAAAAGTCTTCTCGATCCTTCCCATTGGCCATTCGCAAACTGGCACATTATCCTCCTTCAAAAGAACTACCTGTCCCTCTTCAACTCTTTTAACAGGCGATACACGTTGCCCATAATTATGTAGTTCACTTAAATATTCTCGCTGCCATCGCTTCCAGTGCAGCTGGACCAATCGCTGAAGCAGTTCATAACGACGCAGACGATTTTCAGGTTGATTGGAGACATCCTTCTCGGGTAACGCCGTCAGGGGTGCCCCAATCAAGAAATGCCCTGGCGTAAGGACATTCATTTCCGACGGGTCTTCGGATAGTGGCGTCAAAGGACGACTGTTCAGCTGCGCCTCGATCTGCGTTAATACCGTTGTCATCTCAGGAAAAGAAAGTCTCTGGTTGCCCAGCACTTTCCGCAGGATCCGCTTAGCAGACTTTACGGCCGCCTCCCACAAACCACCGAAGTTCGGAGCATGTGGCGGGATGAAGTGCCACTCGATGTCATCTTGGAGAGCTGCATTCTGGATACGCTGTTGATTCTCTGGTTCGTTCAGGAGTTCATACAACTCCTTCAGCTCACTGCTGGCGCCACGAAAGTTGAGCCCATTATCCGAGTAGACCTTGGATGGAAGACCACGCCGGGAAACAAACCGACGAAACGCTGCCATAAACGCTGCCGTCGATAAGTCCTCCACCAACTCCAGATGTATTGCTTTCACCGAAAAGCAAACGAAGACTGCCATGTAGCTCTTTTGCGCCGCCGCCCGCCGATGCACCGGTCGCAAATAGAATGGTCCACAGTAGTCCATGCCAACCACTGAGAACGGTCGAGAAGGAGTAGCGCGCGGTTCCGGTAGTTGTCCTGAAGGTTGTGTCACTGTCGTGGGTGCCGCTTTGAAACAAATAACACAGCTTCTGCAAACGCCGTTCACCACGCTCCTCCCGTTGATTGGCCAAAATTCCCGTCTCATAGCTGCCAACGTTGCTCTCGGACCACCATGCATAGCTCGAAGGTGGTACACACGTGCCAGTAACTTCGTCAGATGTGCGCTGCCAGGCAGAATCAGAGGATGCTTCTCCGTATAAGGAATTGCTAGTTGTGACAAACGTCCACCAACCGGCAACAATCCTTCTTTATCCAGAAATGCTCCCAATTTCTTCAATTTAGAGCTCGGTGGAATGACACGCCCACTCGCTAGCTCCTTTATCTCCGCTACGAAGTGTTCTTGTTGAAGCATCTTCACTAAAGCCATCTTAGCTGCAACGATTTCAAACATAGTTAGACACTTACTTGGATACACTTCGCCGGACTTTCTGCATCCTTTTACAAATCTGAGGCAGTAGGCTGTCACTTTGAGGCATCTCCAAAACTGCGAAAACCTCTCAGCCCATTCCTCAGTCTTTTCGCTGCTAACTGCTACCAAGACCTTTCGCTTCCTTTCAAGGTCGCCTTCGTCAGGGGGATCCAACGGCATCGACTTTCTCCACTTGTCCTCTGAAGATATCAACCAAGAAGGACCGTGGAACCACGAAACTGATACTATCATTTCACTCGGAAGCGCCCCACGAGAAACGATGTACGCCGGATTCTCACTGCCTCTGACGTGTAGCCATGTATAGCCCTTTCCATTTTCCTGTACCGCCGAGACGCGGTTTGCCACAAATGTAGCCCACGTGTAAGAAGGTGATCGCAGCCACTGCAAAACAATTGTGGAATCCGTCCACATGAAGGTTTCAGCCTCCTCCATCTTGAGCGCTCTGCCGACACACTTTCTCAAGTTCGTAGCTAATACTGCTCCACACAGCTCTAGTCTGGCAAGACTAATTTTCTTCAAAGGGGCTGGCCTGGATTTCGCTGCTACTAGCTCCACTTTGACGTTACCATCGCCGTCCATTGATCGAAGGTAAACACAGGCACCATACGCCGCCTCTGAAGCATCGGAAAAACAATGAAATTGGACACTCACCGGATTGCTGATAACCACATGCCGCGCAAATTTGATTTCCTTCAAACGGGGTAGCTGATCCTGGAACTGGTTCCACAGGAGTTCCATTTGCGTCGGTATTGGTTCGTCCCAATCGTCGGTAGCTATCCACAAAGCCTGCATCTGGATCTTCGCCCATGCGGTAACTGGTGCTAGAAGGCCAAGAGGGTCGAACAATCTAGCCACCATGGAGTATACGCGTCGCCGGGTCCATGGCTCATCAGATACAGGAATGCTGGCCTCAACAAACAATTCGTCATCTTGGGGTTTCCAGGCTATTCCCAAGGTTTTTACCGGCTCCTCAGAGCTCAGCTTCACTACATTTGCACGTGACCAATCATCAGATGCCACTTGTGCCAGAACAGCAGATGAATTAGAATTCCATTTTTGCATATGGAATCCTCCTTTCGCCATGAGTTTTAACAATTCATCAACCAGCTGCCGTGCTTCTTCTTCATTGTCTGCTCCTCCCAAGAAATCGTCCACATAAAAATCTTGTAGCAACGCTTGCTGAGCTCTAGGGTAGGCGTCCCCTTCGTCAATCGCCAGCTGCTTTAAAACCCTGGTTGCCAAGAATGACGATGAAGTCAGACCAAAAGTAACACGCTGTAGCTCATACACTTCTATCGGCAATGCTGGATCCTCGCGCCATAATATACGCTGGTAACGCGTATGCTTCGGATCTACTTTTACCTGTAGATACATTTGTTTAATATCCGCCACCAATACAAATGCTTTCATACGAAATCGTAACAATATGTCCAATAATGAATCCTGAATGACAGGCCCTTTCAGTAAGGCTTCATTAAGCGAAACACCATTCGATGTTTTGGCGAAACCATCGAAAACTGGCCTTACCTTCGTGGTGGTGCTAGCTCTTTTGATAACCGGGTGATGAGGAAGATAGAAACTCTGCTGACGGTCATCACCGGTTTCGTCGATAGTTACTTTCTTCAAAAAACCTTGATTAATGTAGTCGGCAATCACTGCAGCATAATCTCGTCCCAACGACGGATCCCTTTTCAAACGCCGCTCCAACTGCAGAAACCTTTTGGTCGCACACTGCTTCGACTCGCCTAATGGCTCATGCTCGCCAATCTTAAAAGGCAGATTAACTACATACCTGCCTTCGTCGTCACGATGATGAAATTGTGCAAAACTCTCCTCACAATCCTTCTCCTGTTGTGAAAATTGAGGTTTGTCTGGTAGCTCCTCAATGGTCCAAAAACGCTCCAAACATTCCGTCAAATTTTCCAACGATGGCTCAGCGGTGACAAGGTGACATGCGGCTTGCTGGTTCTTCGGAAAACTTGTTCTGCCAGACGCAACCCAACCAAACACAGTCTTCACAAAACCTGGGTGATCACTATTTGCTGGAACAATTTTACACTCGTGCTGAAGAATGTCCACAAAATACTCCGCACCCAATAACAGATCGATCGGTCCCTTCTTGTAAAAATTAGGATCTGCTAACACCATGTTACCCGGCAACCTTTTCACATCAAAACGCATATCACCACAAGGCTGATTTTCCGTAATATGTTCGAGCACTACAAAATCAACTTGTTCCATGAACATTCTTCCTTCCGATGATACTAACGCCTTTGCCATTTGGGTATTTTGCACACCGATCTTTCCTATACCAGTAACTGTTACCGAACCGCGCACTTTGGGCAAACACAAACGTCGACAAAGATCTGCTGTCATGATGTTGATCTGCGAACCATTGTCCAAAAGGGCTCTAACGGAAAACCATTTTCCACCTTTTCCTTGAATACGAACAATCGCGGTTGATAACATCACTTGCCCATGCGTAGACGATTTCAGCGCAGGTAGCGCGGCTAACATACTGCTAGCCCCCGCGGACACTTCTTGCTCTTCTTCTTCACCTGACACTTGTTGCACTTGTTCGATTGCAGGCATGCCTTCTTTGTGAAGCAAAGAATTATGGCGTTTTTTACACGTGCCACATCGACCTTTAGAAAAACACTTGCTCGCAAAATGGCCTGGCGACAAACAATTTAAACAAAGCCTTTTCTTCATAGCCACCTTCAACCTGTCATCGATTGTTAACTCTCCAAACGACCTGCACACCACAATGCTATGCTGTTTGCTACACTGCGCACATTTCGTTTCTCCTTTGAGAGCAAGATTAACAAAGCGACGATCAGATTTCTTCGTAACACCCAAACTGTGTTGGTCAACCGCCATGGCATCCAGAACACGCGTTTCTGCTCGAAGAAAATCGAACAAACTTTGCACCGAACACTCGCTATCACTCTCTAACTGCCGTTCCCAATTCCGCTGAGTTTCATCATCCAATTTTGACAAAAGAAGCTGAGTCAAAAGCATACCCCAACCACTGGTTTTTTCACCAAGCTGGTCCAAAAGCTTTGCATTTCGCTCGAAACTATCCACAACGCTGTGGATGTCTTTTGTTTTGCGCGTTTTCATTTTCGGCATATTCAACAGTTCGTTTACGTACCGCTTTTTCAAAAGATATTCGTTGGCATATCTTTTTTCCAGTGCCTTCCAAGCGGCTTCATACGCCGAACCACACGTAGGAAAAGCGTCCACTACCCGGAACGCCTCCTCCTTCAACGCACGCTTCAGATACATTATCTTTTCTGTATCCGTCAAACTATTGTTTTCATGGACTGCCGTTTTGTACAAACTGTAAAAAGGCAACCATTCATCATAATTTCCCGAAAATTCGGGCAGCGCAAGAGGCGGTAGCCGAACCTTTTGTTCGTCCAAAACACGTACTGCCACTGCACTGTCACTTTCTGGACGCTTCAACTTTTCCTCGAATTGCCCGATCAACAACATGCACTGTTCGTCGATTTCGTCCACCAGTTCTTCATTTGCTTGGACTATTCCCTCGATCGAACGAATTTCACGGGTTACTTCTTGGAATTGTTCCCAACACGAACGAACACGTTTCAACCTTGTTGGAACATACATTGCGTCACTTTGTGCGTAACTTTGCAAAAACACTTCCTGACGCTTCAAACACCGGATTATGCCATCACGTTCAGCTTTTTTCACTTCTAACACCGCGTTGGGCTCAACGAATGCTCCTGTCTTAGGGCCCTCCCCCGAGGCTCCCCTGACCATCTTCTTATCCGACTCCGTAGAGTGGTGTTGAAGTAAGGATGCTTCTTTCACCAACACTGTATTAATTGTGGTTTCCAGATCTTCATCTGCGAAACCACGCAACTCCTCATCCGACTCGTCCGAGTGGTCTTTAGACGTTGCCATATCACTTCACTAACGCAAAAAAACTCCAAACAACTAAACCAAAACCACGCTAAACGATCACAATCACAATCCTGTGTCACGAAGCACCATATGTATAGACGGGTTTGATTACGTTTGCTAGTTTTTATTTTAGTCCTACGTTGTGTTACAAAGTTACAAAGTTTTAGTGAAGTTAATGAAAAAGGCTGAACAAAATCCGTGGTGTTTAAGTGTTGCGCACAAGTACGACTTTCTCGTCTCGAGTTCACAAAGCGTCTGTCTTCTCCTTACAAAAAAATGGTAGTGATGAGCGTCACAACGGAATCGATCATTCCGTGCGGATCGGAACTGTATCCCTGACTGAGCTGTCAAAATATGACCCAAGCAGCAAATTCTCCTAAACAAAATGTGTGACAAGTTCAAATCCAAACAATTCATAATTAACACTTATTTTGCACACAATAAGACGATAAACACAACTTAATCTCTAAGATCGAATTTCCATGCAAGCAACATATTTCTCAACACACAAAAACCAAATCAACACAACAAAAAAACCCTAAGGAAAATGCAATACGCTTAATAATAAAGTACCTTTCCCCTGTCAATAACTGCTTAAAAAGCACAAACATTCAATCCCGTAACACACGTTCATCACAACCAATCCACTCACGGGTAATCACAAGTTTTCACGTTAAAACGAAAGCAACACCTATCAATACCGACACTACAACCCTTACGCTTATTCGAAACGTTATCCGACTGTCACCGGGCCTCCTCCAGGGTCTGTCGATGCGCAACATTTGAATGATTTATTGCATCGGCATGTCCAACGGCAGCATGGCAGAACACTCACGTCCCGGAGACACACATGGTGCTGATGGTGCAACTAGCTAATATCACACGCAACTTGCAGCAGGGATCCCACTCCTCGGAATCTGTCACACCGCTGACAGCATTCGCTCAACGTACGAGCAGGAAATAGAATATCATGCATGAGCGTGAAAGTGAAGTGAAAAATGTTGAGCAACCCGAAAACTAGCCCGAATCTAGGTGACCGTTTTTGCAGTGTTCCAACCTAACTATACCTCACATGCTCGTGCAATATTCCCCGTAGCAGCCCTGTGATGGATAATATTCTATTGTTCATGTTCCATTAACGCAATCGATGGCAATAGCGGCCTTCCAAAAAGAACCTCATTTCACTCAGAGCCAGTGTCATAAAAATAGTTTCCCGTTGAATTTCAATTTCACTCGCTCTACCTCCGTTGCATACATAAGCGAAATCTCCACACACACACACACACCACTTTTTTACCTGTGCGTGACCCGTGGTCATTGAATTTTACATTCACACCCAAAACTCATTAGTGGGTAACGGTCAATTTCTAAGCTCCAGGCACACAAACATTTGCATCGACACTTCCGATAAGTTAACTGAGAGCCACTAATTTACGCTCGAACTCGATTGAATGTACAGAGAATGCTTTGAGGTAAAGCTGCCACATACTGACATTAACCCATAGCTGGAGTTCATTTTCGTTGAATTTCACATCGACACCACCGTGATGGTCAAAATCGATTGAAACTGCAAAGGGTTGGCTAGCAATTTTCCAACCACAAATTTATGTGGAACGTAGTGGAAGAGGAGTTTACAACCATTGCAGATTCCACGACTAAATAGTGTGGAATTGTGTAAAAAAAAACAATCATTGTTCGGTCCCGTGATCGTTCGCAAACTTGCCCTACGTTGTGATATTATTTTTTTTATTCATTTGCCGTACACGGAGGAATTTATAATGATCGTACAGTTCACGTGTGTCTTTATTCAGTATCGATTCGGGACTGATCGCTCAGCGCCGCGCACCCAGCTCAAGCAGCGTATGCAAAAACACGCACACACTTACGCCGAAAATTCTCTTTCCTCACTCCTCTTGCCTTCTACCTTTCTTCCTCTTCCTCTACATTTCTCCTCACCAGTACATGCTACCGTATGCCGTAAACAATCATCGAATGCCAAAGTCACACCAGCACGTGAATGGCTAAGGTACAGACAACTTCATTGATTATTGAAGGTTTTAGGGTAATACGGCTGTGTTTAAATTCATTAATAAGATTGCAAAATACATGAAATGTACGTATGTATCACATTCTCCGAAAAATATCAAACGTCAAGCCAACAATACAATATTGTAACCCATCAACTGTATTTACCATACACCAGAGAAACTTTGGAGCCGATTTTCCGACCCACCTTTGAAACCAACAGAGGACTGCTTTGCCACACAATAATTCCCTCGCTGGTAGACTCATGCAGTTCAATAGTATGCGCCTAGGCCATCGGCGTTCTCGGCCCTGTTATGCGAAACACGAACCGTCAAAGCTACGATACGCTACCAACCCTGAGAACGGCTTTCATTGCAGTGTAGCTAATTAAATTTGGTAATATCGCGTCAAAGTCATCTCTTTGAAATGCCTCGAGATTGTGTGCTAAGCTCCAACTGATGATAGACCGGTATAGGGTAGGGCGAGATTAGTCACCAAGAAATACAATGAGAATGACTAACATGCACATGACACGATCTCCACGCAATCTTCTTACCGGCACTATCGCGGCAAGCTTGAATTATTAAATTGTTAAGTTGAAATTACCTTTTCATGAGACGTGATTCTTCATTGAATAAGCGTACTGTCACGGTGGATCTGGGTTTATTGGTAGTCATACAGAATGCAACAAGATGACATGCTTATATACCGTTAAAATGTTTAAGCTACTACGTAAGGAAGCTACTTAACAAGCTCATGCTATCGCCAGTACACAAGGATGGTTGACTTTACAATAATTAGAAGGTACATTGGACGATTATAGTTTTTCTTAGCAGAATGCTCAGAATATATAGAACCAAAACACACATTTATTATCGTTGTCAGACACACATTGATTACATTTGTTTTAAATTGGTGATATATAGTTTATTCGTTAAACCCGAACAGTTTGTTTTCCGCTCTCCATTGTGATGTCAATTAAATTTTCGTAAAACTTTACAACACAAAAGAAAAAATATAATGATTTGTTACCTCCTTATTTTATCCTTCATAGAGTTTAACACATATTTTAAAACGTCTTCTAAAGGATACTATTTATGTTAAATCAAAATCAGCATGTTCAAGAAGATCCACTCGTAAAAATACGTTGGATGCGCAATGCAAAAATAAAATGCAAGTCCTTGTAATCAAAATGTTTATACTTTGAAAGCTACATTCTTTCTGGGAACACACTTGAGCCATAATCAATCAGAATTAAGCATGACTTGTGTGGTTAGATTCGTTTTTTAAATTCTCCCACTCTTCCATGCTGCTAAAGTCATAGAGTCATCTCTTTTTCACAACCCCCTGCCCAACGCGCAGCAGGGTAGTAAGCTACAGGTGACTGGCACCACAATAAACAGAACACAAAATTGGCACATTTCTGTAACTGAATAATCTGGTTTTTAACACACACCTGGCTATCACCCACCCTGGGGAGTCAGACTGTTTAAAATCAGATACAGGAATGCTGGCCTCAACAAACAATTCGTCATCTTGGGGTTTCCAGGCTATTCCCAAGGTTTTTACCGGCTCCTCAGAGCTCAGCTTCACTACATTTGCACGTGACCAATCATCAGATGCCACTTGTGCCAGAACAGCAGATGAATTAGAATTCCATTTTTGCATATGGAATCCTCCTTTCGCCATGAGTTTTAACAATTCATCAACCAGCTGCCGTGCTTCTTCTTCATTGTCTGCTCCTCCCAAGAAATCGTCCACATAAAAATCTTGTAGCAACGCTTGCTGAGCTCTAGGGTAGGCGTCCCCTTCGTCAATCGCCAGCTGCTTTAAAACCCTGGTTGCCAAGAATGACGATGAAGTCAGACCAAAAGTAACACGCTGTAGCTCATACACTTCTATCGGCAATGCTGGATCCTCGCGCCATAATATACGCTGGTAACGCGTATGCTTCGGATCTACTTTTACCTGTAGATACATTTGTTTAATATCCGCCACCAATACAAATGCTTTCATACGAAATCGTAACAATATGTCCAATAATGAATCCTGAATGACAGGCCCTTTCAGTAAGGCTTCATTAAGCGAAACACCATTCGATGTTTTGGCGAAACCATCGAAAACTGGCCTTACCTTCGTGGTGGTGCTAGCTCTTTTGATAACCGGGTGATGAGGAAGATAGAAACTCTGCTGACGGTCATCACCGGTTTCGTCGATAGTTACTTTCTTCAAAAAACCTTGATTAATGTAGTCGGCAATCACTGCAGCATAATCTCGTCCCAACGACGGATCCCTTTTCAAACGCCGCTCCAACTGCAGAAACCTTTTGGTCGCACACTGCTTCGACTCGCCTAATGGCTCATGCTCGCCAATCTTAAAAGGCAGATTAACTACATACCTGCCTTCGTCGTCACGATGATGAAATTGTGCAAAACTCTCCTCACAATCCTTCTCCTGTTGTGAAAATTGAGGTTTGTCTGGTAGCTCCTCAATGGTCCAAAAACGCTCCAAACATTCCGTCAAATTTTCCAACGATGGCTCAGCGGTGACAAGGTGACATGCAGCTTGCTGGTTCTTCGGAAAACTTGTTCTGCCAGACGCAACCCAACCAAACACAGTCTTCACAAAACCTGGGTGATCACTATTTGCTGGAACAATTTTACACTCGTGCTGAAGAATGTCCACAAAATACTCCGCACCCAATAACAGATCGATCGGTCCCTTCTTGTAAAAATTAGGATCTGCTAACACCATGTTACCCGGCAACCTTTTCACATCAAAACGCATATCACCACAAGGCTGATTTTCCGTAATATGTTCGAGCACTACAAAATCAACTTGTTCCATGAACATTCTTCCTTCCGATGATACTAACGCCTTTGCCATTTGGGTATTTTGCACACCGATCTTTCCTATACCAGTAACTGTTACCGAACCGCGCACTTTGGGCAAACACAAACGTCGACAAAGATCTGCTGTCATGATGTTGATCTGCGAACCATTGTCCAAAAGGGCTCTAACGGAAAACCATTTTCCACCTTTTCCTTGAATACGAACAATCGCGGTTGATAACATCACTTGCCCATGCGTAGACGATTTCAGCGCAGGTAGCGCGGCTAACATACTGCTAGCCCCCGCGGACACTTCTTGCTCTTCTTCTTCACCTGACACTTGTTGCACTTGTTCGATTGCAGGCATGCCTTCTTTGTGAAGCAAAGAATTATGGCGTTTTTTACACGTGCCACATCGACCTTTAGAAAAACACTTGCTCGCAAAATGGCCTGGCGACAAACAATTTAAACAAAGCCTTTTCTTCATAGCCACCTTCAACCTGTCATCGATTGTTAACTCTCCAAACGACCTGCACACCACAATGCTATGCTGTTTGCTACACTGCGCACATTTCGTTTCTCCTTTGAGAGCAAGATTAACAAAGCGACGATCAGATTTCTTCGTAACACCCAAACTGTGTTGGTCAACCGCCATGGCATCCAGAACACGCGTTTCTGCTCGAAGAAAATCGAACAAACTTTGCACCGAACACTCGCTATCACTCTCTAACTGCCGTTCCCAATTCCGCTGAGTTTCATCATCCAATTTTGACAAAAGAAGCTGAGTCAAAAGCATACCCCAACCACTGGTTTTTTCACCAAGCTGGTCCAAAAGCTTTGCATTTCGCTCGAAACTATCCACAACGCTGTGGATGTCTTTTGTTTTGCGCGTTTTCATTTTCGGCATATTCAACAGTTCGTTTACGTACCGCTTTTTCAAAAGATATTCGTTGGCATATCTTTTTTCCAGTGCCTTCCAAGCGGCTTCATACGCCGAACCACACGTAGGAAAAGCGTCCACTACCCGGAACGCCTCCTCCTTCAACGCACGCTTCAGATACATTATCTTTTCTGTATCCGTCAAACTATTGTTTTCATGGACTGCCGTTTTGTACAAACTGTAAAAAGGCAACCATTCATCATAATTTCCCGAAAATTCGGGCAGCGCAAGAGGCGGTAGCCGAACCTTTTGTTCGTCCAAAACACGTACTGCCACTGCACTGTCACTTTCTGGACGCTTCAACTTTTCCTCGAATTGCCCGATCAACAACATGCACTGTTCGTCGATTTCGTCCACCAGTTCTTCATTTGCTTGGACTATTCCCTCGATCGAACGAATTTCACGGGTTACTTCTTGGAATTGTTCCCAACACGAACGAACACGTTTCAACCTTGTTGGAACATACATTGCGTCACTTTGTGCGTAACTTTGCAAAAACACTTCCTGACGCTTCAAACACCGGATTATGCCATCACGTTCAGCTTTTTTCACTTCTAACACCGCGTTGGGCTCAACGAATGCTCCTGTCTTAGGGCCCTCCCCCGAGGCTCCCCTGACCATCTTCTTATCCGACTCCGTAGAGTGGTGTTGAAGTAAGGATGCTTCTTTCACCAACACTGTATTAATTGTGGTTTCCAGATCTTCATCTGCGAAACCACGCAACTCCTCATCCGACTCGTCCGAGTGGTCTTTAGACGTTGCCATATCACTTCACTAACGCAAAAAAACTCCAAACAACTAAACCAAAACCACGCTAAACGATCACAATCACAATCCTGTGTCACGAAGCACCATATGTATAGACGGGTTTGATTACGTTTGCTAGTTTTTATTTTAGTCCTACGTTGTGTTACAAAGTTACAAAGTTTTAGTGAAGTTAATGAAAAAGGCTGAACAAAATCCGTGGTGTTTAAGTGTTGCGCACAAGTACGACTTTCTCGTCTCGAGTTCACAAAGCGTCTGTCTTCTCCTTACAAAAAAATGGTAGTGATGAGCGTCACAACGGAATCGATCATTCCGTGCGGATCGGAACTGTATCCCTGACTGAGCTGTCAAAATATGACCCAAGCAGCAAATTCTCCTAAACAAAATGTGTGACAAGTTCAAATCCAAACAATTCATAATTAACACTTATTTTGCACACAATAAGACGATAAACACAACTTAATCTCTAAGATCGAATTTCCATGCAAGCAACATATTTCTCAACACACAAAAACCAAATCAACACAACAAAAAAACCCTAAGGAAAATGCAATACGCTTAATAATAAAGTACCTTTCCCCTGTCAATAACTGCTTAAAAAGCACAAACATTCAATCCCGTAACACACGTTCATCACAACCAATCCACTCACGGGTAATCACAAGTTTTCACGTTAAAACGAAAGCAACACCTATCAATACCGACACTACAACCCTTACGCTTATTCGAAACGTTATCCGACTGTCACCGGGCCTCCTCCAGGGTCTGTCGATGCGCAACATTTGAATGATTTATTGCATCGGCATGTCCAACGGCAGCATGGCAGAACACTCACGTCCCGGAGACACACATGGTGCTGATGGTGCAACTAGCTAATATCACACGCAACTTGCAGCAGGGATCCCACTCCTCGGAATCTGTCACACCGCTGACAGCATTCGCTCAACGTACGAGCAGGAAATAGAATATCATGCATGAGCGTGAAAGTGAAGTGAAAAATGTTGAGCAACCCGAAAACTAGCCCGAATCTAGGTGACCGTTTTTGCAGTGTTCCAACCTAACTATACCTCACATGCTCGTGCAATATTCCCCGTAGCAGCCCTGTGATGGATAATATTCTATTGTTCATGTTCCATTAACGCAATCGATGGCAATAGCGGCCTTCCAAAAAGAACCTCATTTCACTCAGAGCCAGTGTCATAAAAATAGTTTCCCGTTGAATTTCAATTTCACTCGCTCTACCTCCGTTGCATACATAAGCGAAATCTCCACACACACACACACACCACTTTTTTACCTGTGCGTGACCCGTGGTCATTGAATTTTACATTCACACCCAAAACTCATTAGTGGGTAACGGTCAATTTCTAAGCTCCAGGCACACAAACATTTGCATCGACACTTCCGATAAGTTAACTGAGAGCCACTAATTTACGCTCGAACTCGATTGAATGTACAGAGAATGCTTTGAGGTAAAGCTGCCACATACTGACATTAACCCATAGCTGGAGTTCATTTTCGTTGAATTTCACATCGACACCACCGTGATGGTCAAAATCGATTGAAACTGCAAAGGGTTGGCTAGCAATTTTCCAACCACAAATTTATGTGGAACGTAGTGGAAGAGGAGTTTACAACCATTGCAGATTCCACGACTAAATAGTGTGGAATTGTGTAAAAAAAAACAATCATTGTTCGGTCCCGTGATCGTTAGCAAACTTGCCCTACGTTGTGATATTATTTTTTTTATTCATTTGCCGTACACGGAGGAATTTATAATGATCGTACAGTTCACGTGTGTCTTTATTCAGTATCGATTCGGGACTGATCGCTCAGCGCCGCGCACCCAGCTCAAGCAGCGTATGCAAAAACACGCACACACTTACGCCGAAAATTCTCTTTCCTCACTCCTCTTGCCTTCTACCTTTCTTCCTCTTCCTCTACATTTCTCCTCACCAGTACATGCTACCGTATGCCGTAAACAATCATCGAATGCCAAAGTCACACCAGCACGTGAATGGCTAAGGTACAGACAACTTCATTGATTATTGAAGGTTTTAGGGTAATACGGCTGTGTTTAAATTCATTAATAAGATTGCAAAATACATGAAATGTACGTATGTATCACATTCTCCGAAAAATATCAAACGTCAAGCCAACAATACAATATTGTAACCCATCAACTGTATTTACCATACACCAGAGAAACTTTGGAGCCGATTTTCCGACCCACCTTTGAAACCAACAGAGGACTGCTTTGCCACACAATAATTCCCTCGCTGGTAGACTCATGCAGTTCAATAGTATGCGCCTAGGCCATCGGCGTTCTCGGCCCTGTTATGCGAAACACGAACCGTCAAAGCTACGATACGCTACCAACCCTGAGAACGGCTTTCATTGCAGTGTAGCTAATTAAATTTGGTAATATCGCGTCAAAGTCATCTCTTTGAAATGCCTCGAGATTGTGTGCTAAGCTCCAACTGATGATAGACCGGTATAGGGTAGGGCGAGATTAGTCACCAAGAAATACAATGAGAATGACTAACATGCACATGACACGATCTCCACGCAATCTTCTTACCGGCACTATCGCGGCAAGCTTGAATTATTAAATTGTTAAGTTGAAATTACCTTTTCATGAGACGTGATTCTTCATTGAATAAGCGTACTGTCACGGTGGATCTGGGTTTATTGGTAGTCATACAGAATGCAACAAGATGACATGCTTATATACCGTTAAAATGTTTAAGCTACTACGTAAGGAAGCTACTTAACAAGCTCATGCTATCGCCAGTACACAAGGATGGTTGACTTTACAATAATTAGAAGGTACATTGGACGATTATAGTTTTTCTTAGCAGAATGCTCAGAATATATAGAACCAAAACACACATTTATTATCGTTGTCAGACACACATTGATTACATTTGTTTTAAATTGGTGATATATAGTTTATTCGTTAAACCCGAACAGTTTGTTTTCCGCTCTCCATTGTGATGTCAATTAAATTTTCGTAAAACTTTACAACACAAAAGAAAAAATATAATGATTTGTTACCTCCTTATTTTATCCTTCATAGAGTTTAACACATATTTTAAAACGTCTTCTAAAGGATACTATTTATGTTAAATCAAAATCAGCATGTTCAAGAAGATCCACTCGTAAAAATACGTTGGATGCGCAATGCAAAAATAAAATGCAAGTCCTTGTAATCAAAATGTTTATACTTTGAAAGCTACATTCTTTCTGGGAACACACTTGAGCCATAATCAATCAGAATTAAGCATGACTTGTGTGGTTAGATTCGTTTTTTAAATTCTCCCACTCTTCCATGCTGCTAAAGTCATAGAGTCATCTCTTTTTCACAACCCCCTGCCCAACGCGCAGCAGGGTAGTAAGCTACAGGTGACTGGCACCACAATAAACAGAACACAAAATTGGCACATTTCTGTAACTGAATAATCTGGTTTTTAACACACACCTGGCTATCACCCACCCTGGGGAGTCAGACTGTTTAAAAGCATTTTCTCGTCCACTCTGCACGACATCTCTTTGCGGAAAGAACCCTGCCATGCAGAGAGCGATAGGTTATTCTGCTTTTTTGTTGTTTTCCTCATCTACTCAATACCTCCCACTCATTTCCATCCACCTCAGACATTCCGTTAGACCACTACTAAAGGTAGATTTAGCAGCCATATCCATACACTTCAAGCTTTGACTGTTGTTAGAAGGTTTTGTTTAAAATATGATGCTCAAAAAAAAATGGGCCACTACCAGCAAATCAAATCATACCTTCCGAGAAGTGCTCACTGGCCCCTGCATTGTGGGTGTTTGGAGCTGCAATAAACCGGTCAGGGAGGATCAAAATTATCATGCTCCGATGGCAGAGCAGCAGCAATTGCGCACACGTGTACCTGATAAGCAATTCAGATCAATGCAAATTAAGCTGACCTTCCAACCGGCTGGAACGAACTGGAGAGGGGTTTAGTTGCTGAACGTTCCGCTCTAGCTGATAATGCCGCGAACGAATCATTTTTTGCTAAACTTCAGTGAGCATCAACCTTTAAATTGCTGTATTGTAGCTTGTTTGGTGAGTACTTGACTTACAATTTCCCAATCCAGGACTAGTTTTACTTAATTTTTACCCTTAATAAAGCGTAATTACTCGCACAGTGACATGCGGTAAAAGACAAGTAACAAAAGAGGAAGGCCTCACAGGGTTTTAGTCCTTTATTAAAACTCTAACCAAATGCGAATCACTCCTCCGCTGAGTAAAGCAGCTGATGCAAGGCATTTTGGTAAATGTAACTTCTGCTTGATTTTCTGACGCTTGAATGTCCAACATAATTACCTTCGCTTGAACAGCACTGGACCATTTCTTTATGGCGTTTCTACCCATCACTTTGGCCTGCTTGTACAATACGTTGCCATACATTTGTCTGATCGTAACCATACCAAAGATCGGATTGGTTCGATAGTAAATTGTGACTTTTTTACGATTCAGCTGATGTTGCAATAATTATGGTCGTAATAACCGCATCATAAACTATTCGCAATGAAACGAGAACCATACGGCTGAAGGCCATTCGGTTGCTTTTGCTAACTGCTGGAGATGAGATGATAGAAAAGCAGAAGGGAAAGCTCATGTTGCTGAGTCAGTAAAAAATAAACAGTGTACTCGCACAAGAGGGATAATCATTCGTTAAGAAAGTAAATAAAAAACCGAATGAAACAATAAATTTTACATTCAATTGTAACAATGCCAAAAATCATTCTTATCTACCGAATAACTGTACACTTCATCAAGTTTATTGTCCGTGTGCATTATCCCCTCATGTGTCCCATCATGTGTGTAGAACATTCAAACTATGCGAAGCAAAATTTTGTACATAAACAAACCACGTTATGAAATGATTCAACGATGCAAAATCAAGCCATTTCATTTGCATGCGAATTATCGTGTGCTTTTTGTTTCATCGCCACGAAAAGTCATATACTGTGAAAAAAATATGCAAGAATATGCTCTAAACCGGAATGCAACAATCACATACTCGTTTGGCAGTGAACAAAAGCACCAACCAACTGGGCGTAAAGCAAACATTTTATTAAGCCTAACATATGACTGTGCTAAGGCGCTAGAAGATATAGAGACCACGCTTTTGCCTGGACAGATCCTATCTTGGTGTGAGGAGTGCTTAATGAAAGAGAAAATTGCAAATCCTTTACTCAGCCTCAGCCGCAATGCAAACACCGAATTCAAACAAGAGACGGCCCAACGGCACGGCTTGAGATAGAAAAGATTCTATTCGCCTTCTACTCGCTCACGGGATTACCAATCAGCCATTAACGAGCAAACATTGGGAGGGAGATTCGTCTCGTGAAAGAAGAACGGGATTAAGAGACGAATGTGCAAAAAATGTTCGAAACAAAGGGTTTTGACACACACATCTTTGCTTTGAGTGGATAACTAATATATTTGCTCTGTATACAAAAAATTCAAAACTGTTTTTCGTCTTGAAACGTAAAATAATTTCATACAATTTTGGAATTCGTTTCAAGAAATATCACAACAACTCGGAAGTTACACAATCTCTTTCACAATTGGTTAGAAATGTATATGTGTTTGCCTTTTTCCAATAGTTTAGCAAACTAAAACCACAGATACGTACATATGCAAACCTTCTTTCAGAAAATCTATCGAAGGTTCGTGCCTTCCATTCCGATTCTAAACTCGTTTCCAATCCTTTCAGTTTGAGGGGTAACAGGGAAGCAGGATAAAATGTTCTGCTAAAGAGTCTGCCTGAACTTTTCTTTTCCTTTTCCATTTCCTACCATTTTGACTCTCTTTTTGAGTGCCGGGTTACAGCTACAAATGGCTCCGCAAACCGCAAACTGCACCCGAAGAAACGGAAAACGATCCTGACGCTATCTGATTGCATATGCTCCAGTTCCGGTTGCTCAGTCCGCTCATCGATTTTGGCTTCCATACGTCGTCTCTGCAAACATGCACTGGGATGGAGCAAGCACAAGTTTTGCTCACTTGCATATTGATTCACACACATACAGTGCCCTAGGTGACCTATAGTAAGTAGCATTAAACTGGGTTTGTGTTCACAGTAGTCTTTTGACCCTGCGGCTAAGGTGAGATTGAAGATGCTGTTCTTTTTAAACACACTCTAAAAGAAAAAGAAACTCTAAAAATACCATGACAGTTTTTTTTGTATAACTTTCAAATATAAATACCATTAAACTTAAATTTCCGAGCATTTATGACCCAATCAAGGCTCTCGATGTCGCCAAATTCGCCAAAAACATCAAAGACCCGGTTTTTCTTTTTATTTCTCACTGAAGATGTCTGCTACGGTACAAAAGCTACGATTTCAACAGCAACATGGTCGTATAAAGCGGTTTCAAGCTTGTCAATATTGACTATCCGTACGACACACCATATCAACGAAAAATGATCGTGAAATTCGTTTGAGTTGCGTTGTGTCATTTTAAAAGGATGTCCCCTCAAGCACATATACCATTCACCTGTTTGTCAATTTTCCTCATGAATGAAACTCAAATATAACCAAATATAAAGGTGATAGCGGATAGGACAACAATGAGTCTATATTTCTTATTTTATGATCAGCTTTTGGTGTCGTTTGATGGAAAGTGATGTAGTTCATTGCTGCTGAAAGTTGAGCAAGTAACTCGTCACAATCGACACACAATTGCTTGTTAGACTGAAGGCCAAACCATTTCGTCTAAAGTAAATATCTTCTCAATCACCACACGAGTGCCTCCCTAACGCGCAGTTTACGGATATAGAGTTAACCAACCCACTATTAGCCAACGATGATGATTTCCACAACACTAAGAGCCAAACACTTCGGTGTGAGCAAATGTGCTCGTTGGGATCATAAATCTAGCGGTGCAGCACTTAGATAAATGACCTTCGCCAGCCGTAGGCCGTTTAATGATAAATCTCTTCACAGAACGTTCGTCACTGCTCTCCGCAAAGGTAAAGTGTCGATGTCTTGAAGCGTGTTTACCGTCACGTCAAAGTCGTCCCATCGATTGTGGCGGCAGTTAGCGTTCAGCCACAATAGGGGAGTCTTTTGAATGGTTTCGAAAATGATTTATGTCGTTCACTAGCTAACACTACACGGTTACACTCTTGCCACTCCTAACAATATGGATCAGCTTAAAGGCTGTTCAAGTGAATCGATCGTGTGTGTATGTTTCTTTTTTGTTGCCATAGTGTTATCGATGGAATTGCAAAAAGAAGAAGCAACTCAACACACGAGCGGAACCGGAAGAAAAGCAAACACAACACCGCTGCTCTATTCGCCTGAAGGGAAATGGGAATTCTGGAAAAGCAGTTCACCCTGACAACCCACTGTGGGCAGGACTTATGAGCTTTGAGTAAACAGACCCATGCAGTAGACAGACCCATGGAAAGTTTCAAAACCATATTGTTGGCTTTCTGGTTTCTTGTGGAAATTATCGTTCTCCAAATTCGCTTCTCTCCCAGTTTTCCTTGTTTGTTCTGCAAAACGGAAAGCCATAACCTATTTTGATATTTTTCAAATTTGCTGAACAAGATCGAAAAACATGTCCCGAAATTCTAAACGCAATAGAATTTGCAATAAAATGTCTCAGAAAATCATTTAAAAACTGACTGACAGCTTGCACTTCTTAGTGACCTAAAAATTAAGCGTGTGTAGCCTCATTACTTTTTAATTTGTCATAGCTCCAACGACTCTTTCGAGCCATTGAACCAGAATTAGTTTCTAATAGTTTGGGTGTTCGATAATGGCATCTATTGCAACCAACTGGCAGGCAGTCGTCTGCGAAACTAATGTCCACTTCTTGAACGCAGGCTACCACATAGAAGCAGTACAGAGTGGTTGAGAAATAGAGCATTTAATGAATGGCTTGCTTCCATCGGTCAATTAATAATGCTTATGTGTTTCTAAATTGCTGGAGGTCATTCATTGATAGACTTCCCGGCAGCAAGAGATTGTGATATTTATCATGGATTTACCAGTCTTTTTGACAAAACGAGGAATTCTTTATTTAATGACCTGTTCATTGAGAAATAATAATCATTGATGTACATGTTATAAATATTTATTTGTGCTCATAAACCATTTTTTTCTTGGGCATGTGGTTCCTAAAATATGCAATGATATCAAACAACAAAATTATCGCCATTTGTCATTCAAGATATTGAAAGCTTAAATTTAAACACTGTAGCCTACTAAACTCAAACAAAAAACGATAACGGAGAAGCTTTGAGCGGGGTTATGAAACATTTCTACTTTTTCTCATCTTCTTTTTATTGTACAGATTTCAGCTCCCACATATTTCCTGTTCTTTCTCCTGGTGTATGCAACAGTGCGTAGTAATTGCCCATCGATCCAAGCGGTAGGAAAGCGATTCGGCTACAAATCAGCTTAAATGAGCTTATTCCCCCACACACATGCACTGCATAATTTACCCTTCACACAGAGCATCGCCATCAACCATCCCGACCAGTCTGGGCACTTGGCAGGAAGATGATCGAAAAATCACCGAATCATAGGTAAGCGATAAAGTCTATCTTGATGCGGTCCCAGCAGGACGTGTCGGTCGGTTGAAGCACCTCAACAAATAATGTGTGATGTATTTGGGTGGATGAAATGTGCCTCCACCTCTCGTGGGTATGAATCGTTTTGGGAACGTGAATTATTCACCAACAAGATCCCGTCCTGTCGATAGCAAACATTATGCGACTACTGATTACAGGCAGTAAAATTTGAGCTGCATTCTAGTCTGGTTAGAATCACTAGGAAATCACATCAAGATATATGTTGATGGA
The DNA here is from genome assembly GCF_943734735.2 of Anopheles gambiae. Classification (NCBI taxonomy): domain Eukaryota; kingdom Metazoa; phylum Arthropoda; class Insecta; order Diptera; family Culicidae; genus Anopheles; species Anopheles gambiae. The sequence goes on from NC_064602.1 coordinate 29,562,967, forward strand.
TATGCCGATAACCATAAGTCAGGTTGAAAACCTGGGCCCTTAATTCCGTCCAAAGCATTCCAAGGTTTATGGAAATGCTCGAACTCAGTTAAGCTTTAGTGAGCATTCACGTTTTGTTCCATTCCTTTCTATCTCATGAATTCTGAGAAGAGCATGCAAAGCAAATCAGAATGGTTGAGCTTTTCGACAAATGACAAATTAAAATCGTCATCACCCCTGAAGTACTTTTATCGTCTATAATTTATCCATAAAATGGATGACTTTAAATCAAATGAAAAATCAACACGATTCTTAATCAAAGAATAACTGGTTTCAAGGACAAACGGGCGCTTATCACCGGCTGTCCTTCCATCTCTTATAATGCACCGATATTCCACTACTTCAAACTATCAATTTGGCTCATCTTCCGGCCCTGATTTCATTTCGTAGCCACCTCCTTTATTCCACCTACCTTATGAATGAGATTTCATCCATCCGGCTTCCTGTTTGACCTTGACCACACGAACATAGCACAAACGCATTCGATATTCACAGCATGTACAAAGCGATGTGTATAATTTTGCTGAAAAAGCTAAAATCACTCATGATGCTGAGCTGGAATGGAATTCTTCGACCAGTCTTACCAGTATGCACATGTCCAGCCTAAGCTCGCTTGAGTTCATCGAACAGACAGTCCATTTTTGCCTTTGGTATACGAGCCTACAGATTTCGATCTGGCTGGTAATATTATTCCTCTCGTGTGAGCTTCCATGTAGGAGCATCATTTTGGGGTTTTCTTTGAATTGCTGGTCAATGTTGGTGCCGATAAAGTTGGTCTGTCTTGCGGAACTATGGGAGCACCTTCCAGGTTGAGATGGAAAGTTTCAAAGTGGAGCTAATTTTTACAATTGCAACTCGCCATTAGCAACCTAGACCTAGAGGAGAGCACACGTTTCTCTCAGCTGCTAAGACTAACAAAATCCCAATCGCATCACGAACAAAATCTATCCCCTCTACCCATCATGGGGAAGGGAAGGATAACAAGGGGAAGCCAATCCCAGGCGTTGTACTCGTTAGCTAACGATCAGCCTATACAAAGACGCAAACGTTCAACCACAGAGAACAGATACGCACTGCTTAGTGATATTGGTGATAACGAGCCGGCACCGAAGCAGAAGCTCATACAATCAAACGCAAAAGATGCACGTGTATCGAAAATACCACCAATCACTGTAAAATGCTCATCGGTGACACTAATACACAAGACCATCATAGCTGCGGGTGTAGTGAGATATAATACAAAATAAACGTATCACGGTACAATAGTGCAATTAGACGAAGTCGATGACTTTAAAAAAGTGGTAAGAGTGTTTAAAGAAAGAAATGTCAACTTTCATACGTACCAGTTAGATGAGGAAAAAACAACAAAAATAGTTTTGCACGGTCTAATAGATCTACCAATCAGTGAAGTGGTGGAATTGTTGAAGGAAGAGAAAATCGTGCCAACAGATGTGAAAAAAATGTCAGTAAAGCAGTAAAAATACGACGAACATGCGGTCTACCTGCTACACTTCCCAAAAGGTAGCGTTAGTATGGAGCTGTTACGTTCCATTCGCGCCATAAACCACTGCAAAGTAACGTGGGAATATTTTTCCACAAAACCCGGCCCGATGCAATGCAAAAGGTGCCAGTTATTTGGCCACGGTGCAGCAAATTGCAATCGTATCAAAAGGTGTAAGCTGTGTGCTGGTGAACACGAGTCATTGACCTGCCCACTTAATGCAGGACCATCATCTGGGGACGGCCGTGTCCCCGAACACAAGCTTAAATGTGCAAATTGTGATGGCAACCACACGGCAGGGTTCATAGGTTGCCCCAAACGACCAACACGTATGGAAAAAACAAAATCTAACTCATACACTAATAAAAGATTTGATTTTAGGAATGAAGACTTCCCACACATGCCGAAATCAACACCACTACCAGGTTGGAGACAATACCAACCCAAAGATAAAACGAATAGCAGCAGTAGTAACGATACAGGGCTTTTCGACCGAAATGAAATCTTGCCAATAATAGGTGAAGTGATGAGTAAACTGCAAAAGAGCAAATCCAAAGAAGAACAGCTGATGACCATCTTTGAAGTTATCACAAAATATTGTATGCCATCAAAATGAGCTCTTCTATATTGAAAGTTGCAAACTGGAATGCAAATAGCATCCTTAAGAAAAAATTAGATGTAACAAATTTCCTACAAAAACATAATATCGACATTATGTTAGTAACAGAAACTTTTTTGAAAACGCACATTAAATTTAGTATTCCTAGTTATACAATTTACAGATTAGATAGAACAGAAGGACAAAAGGGTGGAGTAGCAATATTCATAAAAAATAGCATCAAGCACAGAATAATGAAATCACTCAATTTAAAAGTAATTGAAGGAATTGGTATAAATGTAGAGACTTCTTCTGGTAACATATCATTTATCTCGGCCTACCATCCAGGAGCGAACAAAAACATGAAAGCGTTTGCAAATGATGTAGTTACTTTAACCAAATTAAACAGCAGTTACTTTATCTGTGGCGATATCAATGCACGTCATAGACTTTGGAACTGTGCCAACTCCAATGAAGCAGGAAAGGTTCTCTTTGGTAAATTACAAACAGGACTGTTTTCAATTCACCATCCTAATACCCCCACGTATATACCATCAGACCCAAATCGTTGCCAATCAACATTAGACATCATACTTTCGAATAACTGCCATCTAATTTCCACTCCCATGACAATCACAGATCTAACATCCGATCACCTTCCAGTGATTTTCGAAATATTGAACACTAAACCAATAGCAAATCCATGCAAATATATTTACGATTACAACGAAGCCAACTGGCCAAATTTTGTGAATAATATTAACAATAGTATAGACCTAACTCGAATGAATATAAATAACATAACAAATACACAACAAATAGACGATATGATTGCACGATTCTCTTCAATCATATCTGAAGCACATGAACTAGCTGTTCCGAAAAAAAATCCGGGACTCTACAATATTATTTTGCCACAAGAAATAACATGCTTAATTCAATACAGAAATATGATCCGCCGCAAATGGCAAAGACACAGACGCTGTTCAAGTCTGAAAAACAAATATAATAGTCTGTGCTATCAAATTAATCAAAAACTCGAAGAAACAAGAAACAATATGTGGTCCAAAGTACTCATCTCGATGAATATAGAACAATCTAACAAAAACAATATCTGGAAATTTGTAAAAATTAAAAAACAAGGATAAGTTTATGCCTCCCCTTAAAGAAAACAATCAAACATTACTAAGTCCCCAGGAGAAAGCTAAGGTAATTAAAAAACATTTCGAAACAGCTCACTTTACAACGTATAACTCTATTAGCCCGGTAGAGCGCAAAGTTGAATCAAAAGTTAGACAATTCAACTCCTCAAACAGTTCACTACCACTCGATCCAGGTTTGATATGCAAAACCAGTGAAATTAAGGATTTACTTAAAAAAATTAAAAACAGGAAATCACCGGGACTAGACAATATCAACAACAAGACCCTGAAAAAATTGCCTCCCAAGGCCCTAATATTTCTTAACCACATTTTCAACTGTTGTTTCAAACTAGGCTATTTCCCAAATAAATGGAAGGAGGCAAAAGTTATAGCTATACCTAAACCAGGCAAAAACCATAGCTATGCATCAAACTATAGACCAATAAGTCTTTTAAGCGGGATTGCAAAAATTTTCGAAAAGATCATCGATTACATGTCGACACCAACAATATTATTCCCTATTCTCAATTTGGGTTTCAACCATCCCTATCGACCACTCATCAATTGCATAGACTTTCAAACCTAGTAAAAAATAATAGAAATAGTAAAAAATCTACCGGTATGGTACTACTCGACACGGAAAAAGCTTTTGACACAATCTGGCACAAAGGTCTACTCTATAAACTAATCTTATTAAAGTTTCCAAAACCTCTTATAAAAATTATCCAATCGTTCATGTCAAACAGGAAAAATAACGTACACATAGCTAACGCCATATCAGATCCTTTCCTACCAGTAGCTGGAGTACCGCAAGGAAGCACATTATCCCCACTGCTCTTTAATATCTATGTATCTGATCTACCGGAAATGAAAGATTGTAGCCAATATCTATATGCCGATGATTTCGCTCTAACCTCATCAGCAAAAAACCCAAAACCGATAATACGAACGTTAAACATTGCATTAGCTAAATACTCTAAATACTGTCGCAAATGGAAAATCAAGATAAATGATACAAAAACCGAAGCTATCTACTTCAGTCGCAATACAAGTGTTAGGAAACTACCCCAAGAAGGACTAAAAGTAAATTATAGAACCGTCTCTTGGAAAAATCATGTCAAATATCTTGGATTGACTGTGGACAAGCGACTAACATACAAAGAACACATAGAGCAAACTATAGTTAAAGCTGAAAAATTATTAAAAGTACTTTATACATTCTTACATAGAAAATCCAAACTCAATATAAAAAACAAGATGCTCATTTATTATAGCTTTCTCCGACCAGTAATAACATACGCTACCCCCATATGGAAATTTTGCGCATCCACCCATAAAAAGAGATTACAAGTGTTACAGAATAAGATTCTAAAAATTATCATTAACGTTCCTCCATGGTAAAGAACAGCTTCCTTACACAGTAGGCTAAACACTGAATACATAAACGTCTATATTGAAAAGCTATACAACAATTATACAAACAAGTGCCGTAATAGTTCCAACAGCTTATTACAACAGCTAGTGCTATAATTCTTAGTTAGTTAGTAAGATATAGGTATTACGTAGGATTAGATAGGTTACTTTAGGCCATAAATAGTTATAGGTTAGCTCTTACATAAAACTTTTCAGTGGGTTTTTGTGATAATTTTCCCACTATCACCCAAAAAACCATTCCTAGAATTAGCAAAATAGAACTCCAACAAGGTTATATATAACGAATATTAAAGAACAATGAGGAGAGTCTAAAATGACGGACCCATTATAAATTGTAGGAAAAGTGCGATACGCGCAATAATGTAATTATTCAATAAACAAATACTACTACTACAATTGCAACTCAGAATGCTTAAATGGAAATTTTACTCTGCTTGAGGTGTCAAGATAATGAGGTTTAGTTGAAATCAAAATGAACTCTACACTACATCAATCTTGTCCATTGAGCTTCAAGCATCGAAACCACAAGTGCAGAGAGCTCGACCATCATAAACGAACTTTGATTTTAATGCACAACACGTTCTTTTACTCTTTCAACGAACTACGGAAGGAGCCAAATACACCAAACGATATTGGCCTAGTAGTGGTAAACCCAATCAGCATCAACTTGGTGAAGCTAAGACCACAATCATGTAAGATTTTTGATACAGTTTTTTTACTAGCGTGGGCAATAGCACGAACTATTTGATGTGTTCCATGCAAGGTGAGCTGAATAAACCAATCTTGCATAACATTACATGAAACAATTCAATATTTTCGATTCAAACTAGCATACTTCAACGTTAAAGTTCTTGCAAATTAAAATTCATCACTTGCACTTCATCATATACCTGATGATAGATCACGTTCGTAAATGGATCAAACAGTGCATGGAAATGCAGTTTTGTAATTACATCTAACACTCAACGTTCCAAGAGCATCAAAAAGTACTTTTCTTGCACACAAAAAGCATCGCTCAGGCAGGGATAGCAGAATGAAACAACATAGTAAAATCTCTTTAATGCACACGACACTTGATTTTCTCAAAACGTCGATTTAATTTGATTTGATTTAGTTAAATAGGATGGAAAAATAGGTATGGAATAACTATGCAAAAACAAACAACGAATCTGTTTAACTATGTAAAGCTCAATTTCCCAATTGTTTCAGCAATTGTTAAGCAGAGTTGTTCGACACTGTTTAACATGGATCGAAATCAACCAACCATTATCGCCCGCAGTATACGGCGTGTGTAGAACAAGTCAAATTGAAATTATGCATCACACGCGCAATTAACGATAATGCTGGATGGTGTCCAAATGTAGTGCAACCTTAAACTCCCTTTTGGTGCTTAAATGGAGATTATTGTATTGCAGTGGTGGTATATTTCGGTGATAAATTAGAGCAACTATCCTCCAGAATCCCTAACGGCAAATGATCAACGATAAATATCCCCTTTAAGAGCTGGCTGTCAGTCTCATAAACTACACATCAGCTGGAAAGGCATTCGTATCAAAAATAATACTATAATAAAAAGAATCGAGACGCACAAAAGCAATCCGCTCCAGCTCTACCAGCTCACGGCACAATCCGGCAACAGAATGCGAGAACGGCCAATTTATTCCGCCAACTGTCCAAAATAATTTCACTCCTGACACATCAACCACGAAGCAGCCTACGCCAGATGTCCTTTTTTTCATTTTCCTGCCATGCAATACCTTGTTCAGCTGGTCAACAAAATAACATACCAACCATTTAGCATTTTAAAGAATATGACACTTAAAAAAGAGTGCGAAGTCTACATGTTGCTTGAGCACCCTCCCTAAAACATTTCCACTTTGCACCCAATGTCGTCTCTATTAAATAACAAATCCAACGACCTTAAATCTCTCTTGCTTTTCTCTAGGTTTAACGTTGAAATTAGGATTTTTCTGATCTTTTTCTATGAAGCAATATTTTCGTTGTGAAATTCCTTTTCTCGCTCGTGTTGCTTCAAACCGAGCATGAATTGGCCGACATTGTGAGGCATGCCGCTGTCATCAGAACTGCGCTACACAATAATCTGTGGCCATTTATCTTTCTCAAACAGCTTGGAGCGTGGGACGACGATGACGATGGATCAAATGGCTGTTTGTATGAGTGTGTCTGTGTGTCTCATGATTAGCGTCATTTATGGTTAGAAGAATCTTCATGGTTCTGTCTAAGATACAACGTCTTCAGCCAATTACAGAAAATACCAAAACATTAAACAATAAGCTTAAATTTACTTCCGAGAGTGCTTAAAGTGTTCCATTAGTAAAAGAACCTTAACCCAGTAGACGTTCTTTTATCTCGAATAGATTGATTTTCTCTTGACTAAATACATTTCAATCGCAACGCGTGCTCCAATTTCGGGGTCAACTAGTTCCCTACTGCACCATTTGACTTCTCCTTGTAATAAACGAGAGTTGCAAGCACGGTTAGATTTACGAAGTGCATTGGGTACGGGAAACGGTGTCTGATCTTTCGAACAGCTCAACGAACTGACGTTTTAGCCTATCAACTCCCAGAGGACCGGGGAAAACGGTACCATATTATCAAAAGCTCTAGTATTTCTACCTGCCGATACTGACGTTTAATATCCACTTCCTTGGCACACTGTTGGCTTCTTTCGGTCAATTCCATTGGGCCTTGTAAATCACAAACCCCCTAGCGAATCAGTGGGGAAGAAACATAATGCTGCGAAAAAGGAACTCGCAACGGCAGCGCACAGATTGTTTCTTCGCAAAAGTACGGCCTCCGGTGGACGCAAGCCGAGAAATTCATTCACACCAACCCTCATTTCCCACTGACCTGTTTCGATTGCGGAGTTGTTTTTTTGCTTCATTCTACGCTTCCAAACACTTCCACTATCTTTTCAGCACACACACTCAGATAAACTCGCACAAACACCGGCTGGAAAGAAACTATTTGCTTCGAATCGTTCTTACCGCAATGCACCATGGCCAGCTGGGTTTGGTAAGCTTTGTTTGCGTTTCTTGGCAGCTGTCCGATGCCATTCGGGTGAGAGTGTGTCTCGTTCACTACATTCTTTCCCTCTCTTCGTTTGAATCATCCACCCCTCTGGTCCTCTACCCAATCAAACAACTTCGATGTCGATTTCGATTGAGTCTATCCTTTCAAAACATTGAAAATGTGTTCCTCAAACCGATTGCACCAAGTCGATCCAGTAGTAGCAGCATCAGCTAGTGGCAGGTGCTCGTTATTGTTGAGGATTTGTGGTCAATAAGCAGCTGTGCAGCAGGGGAGGATTCTGTTTTCGTACCCGTCGCACTGATTGCTTTGTGGACCACTTTGTGGATGACACTGTTGGGAAATGCAATTACGGAGTGCACTATTTGCATTCCTACTCAAGTAAATTGCATGGCGATTCCAGGCCACGCTGTATCTGTTGCCGGTGGAGGTAAAGTTTAAGTAAAATATCTCAAAACTATAACAAAAATTTCTTTTTTTCTTACAAAGTTAACGCAATCGTTGTGTTGGACAAGTGAGCTCTAACATGAATGTGTCTATTTTACTGACATAAAGGTAACTTCCAGCATCCGGACAAACACACTCACTCATACACAAGTATTCCTCCATTACATATTCATATTTCAACACCAGAACCAGCACTGTACGCAGAACATTTGCAAATTCACTGCTACTGCAGAAAGATAAGGTCAGGCTGGTCATGGTGGCTTATGTCTGATACATGTTGGACATTAATAATCCTACTAGAATAGAGGATTGTGCCCTTGACAGTTTGCTAACACCTCTTGAACGTTTTACAATCTTAAATAGTAAAGTACATCGAAAAGTTATTAATGTTTTCTATTTTACTGTCTTGAATTTAATGTATTAAAAATAAAATTCGTGAAAACCAACTGCCTTTACAACGTTTACTTTATGAATATTCACGCTATAAAACCCAAATATCAGAAAAACATCAGAATGGTACTGATAGAGATAGACTGTTCTGTGTATGCAAAAGCAGTTAGAGAATTGCACCGCAAGCGGGTTAAAAAAGGATCAGCTGTGGAATAAATTTCAAATTTCAATTTCCTTCAATGCATCCAATGTAACAATTGTAGCTATTTGAATAATGCAGCTCCGGCGGAAGGTGAAACTCAAAAAACATACCAGGGGAACATAATCTCTAACACCCAACCTGGCTACGAAAAAGAAGCAAAAAGAAATAAAAATAATATAGCATATAAACTGAACAAAAACAACGACTATTTGTCTTTCAAGCAAGGATCTCAAACACTCGACAAAACATGAATAATGTATGGAACATTGAACAAGCTGCTGAATAAATTTGTTATACAAGGAATAGAATAATGTTTTAAATTGAAATTGTTTGTTTCTTGGATTTATAACATTGTTTATGGCTCTTTCCAATTTCAACAGAGGCTAGTTATATTCAATGAAGGTATTACTTGTTTCAAACTATTATAGCCTAATCTGCTCATCAAATGCTCTTTTGAGTTGATTTTATGCCCATAATGGACTTTTTTTTTGGATAGAATGGACTTGCTACAACGAGTATTTATTAGTGTTGTAATTTTGAGAAAGGTAGAACACACCCGTAAGTTAGGCAGTGAAATAACAACGCCCATGCACAGGAAACACGCATTACATGTCCATACAAACAGAATCCAGTTGGAATAGTGCCAACGCAACAAGAATTAAACAAGAAATTGTATGTATCGCTAACAGAGCACGTAGGCTCCCCAGAAATGACCAACAAATGGAATTAGAATTCCAGTGTAATTTACTTAGTTCTTCCTCCAAGTTTTTGTGAGCATTGCTCTTCTTAGGAAATTCGTTTCTCATTACGAGTGGCAAGATCTCTCTGATAAATTCCGTTGTTAGATAGGCGGAAGTTTACATCGGGATGCCAGCCTTTTTCAAGACTTTGGCTCGGGAGAATTGCTCCCCTTTCTAATGCAGTCCACGAGACGGAGTATGCCGTTGAAACCTACAAATAGTTACATATTATTTAGTCAACAAAACACTCTATTTTGGGTTAACTTTTCTTGTCCCAATCTTTTCAAAGGGCCAATTACATTTTTCAGCTTATTTAATATATAAGTTTCAACTGAGCTGTGTGACACATCACCAGCCTTTGCCAGCCCTTTTCCGCCTGTACGCACTACACAGCTCTACCCGTTAGTCTATTTTCGTGGACTTTTGACGGAAAAAACACAGTAGCTACAATCCTATCGGCAAGTGTATAGTGGAAATGTCCCCTCGTACAGCAAAGTTGTACAAGGACCATTACAGATTGTGGATTGCATGAACAATAGGGAGAGGGTTTCGGCAAAATGACGCAGTAAGAACATTTCAGGTTCAAAAAGACTACACATTTCAACGTTTGAAACTAGTTTTCAGTCTCCAAACTGTCTCTTCTACACATCTACACAACAAATTTTCAACACTACACAGTTAATGCATTGAATTTTTAATAAATACTAGAACAGGATACCATGGCCAAAACCCGTCTAAAAGCCATGCACGAGTAACAAGTATGCTCCATCTTCATACAATTTTCAACAACGTGCGTAGACTACCGTATTTTCCGGCATTCTTTCCTGTACAAACCGAGAAAAAGTACCGTTTTGTGAAGTTGTCTCGTCGTTTCGTCAATTACGTGCCTTTCGTGCATCAAAATAGAAAGCCTTTTCCTTTGCCCGCGGTGTCACATAAATCAGACTCTAATTAGTTCGGTTACGTGTGTGAAGATGTGAGAGCGCTTTTCTTTTACAACGCTATTTCGTTGGATCATGTCCGCATGGATGCACGAATATGCTCGTAATGGCATTAAAAAGGATATCCCAACTTTTTCCTCTGAAGTGTTTTCATTAACTCCTGCACATACACAAACACACGATCAAAAAATGTTACCATGAGGTGGAATAGCTATTAAACCTAGCAAATTTTTAAAACATTTCCCTTGAGGGGGCTTAAAACCCGACATTACCAGAAGCGTCATTTTCCAAACAGGAATCGGTCTTTATGTGAAAAACGAGAAAATAAGATTTTATGAGCGTGGGAACCATATTTTTTTATGAGCAACGTTTTGTAACGGATTTAGTTAAACTATTATCCGCAACTTTCGATATTTTTTTTTTATGTATCACTCAATGTTTAAAAGAAATCTGTAAAAAAGCATTGCAATTGCCACACATAAATTATCCACTCGTCTGTCTTCATTTCTTTCTTATGAATAATCTCATGTAAATACACCTGTTCTCACTTTCCTTTGAATCGTTATCCGGTTGCTTTGGATCGCAATCCATGAGAATGGATCGCAATCAACTACGTCTGAATCGTTGTCAGCTACGTTTGGATCGTTTTCAGCTACGTTTGGATCGCTCTCAGCTCCCTTTGGATTTTGCAGTAGCTCGCGCAAATTTCATTGCAGCGCAACCGTTTGTTCAGTGACCGCTGGACATATTTGCATGCTAAGGAAAGAATTAAATAATTAATGCATTCAATTGTAAAATCTAATCGTATTTTTTAATAGAGGCTTACATCACCATTCATACTTCATTGATTATTTGACCAAGTTTCCCAAAAAAACCTGCACAATCTTCTTCTTTTTGACGTAACGACCTACGTAGTCATCCTGTTTAGGCTGTCCTGTCATGTTTTCGAGATTAAGTCGGATATTCCTGCTTTGCTATGGAGGGGCGGTCTGGATGGGAATCTATTCTGATGTGTAGAAGCCGACAAATCTGTCGAATGTTATTCATTGCCTAAAAATGGTTTTTCAACACAAGTTCTCAATTGGGTTCAAACATAAAACAATATGAAATTGTTGCTTTTCATATTGTCTGTTATGATGTGCAGTACGCCAAACGGCCACTAAATAAACTTTGCGCAGCAACGAAATTTCCGCAAGCTACCGTAAAATCCAAAGGGAGCTGAGAGCGATACAAACGTAGCTGAAAACGATCCAAACGTAGCTGACAACGATTCAGACGTAGTTGATTGCGATCCATTCTCATGGATCGCGATCCAGAGCAACCAGATAACGATTCAGAGGAAAGTGAGAACAGGTGTAACTTACCCGCATAGCTTTTTTCATACTGAAAACATGTTCAGAGAAAAAGCTCTAAGGATAGATTTTAAGAAGGCACTTCAACTTACACCAGCTGCATGAGAAGGCACAATTCTTTTGCTCTTCACCATGAGGTGCCCACACGTGGGTTTTGCTAGGAACCACGTTCATACATTTGACACCTTTCTTTCTAGTACAGCCGAAAATACACCACAAAAACGTTCCACTTATTTCGTGAGCATTTGAAACGCTAGTCGTATGTAATTGTTCCCGTTTTGTTACGTCACAACAGCAAACAACATTATTCTTACCCAGTGTTCTCGAAAATTAACATGCCTCCTTGTTGCACACGGTCTACTGGAGTAGATAATGTAATGGCAAAATAGCTTGTTCTGTTGCGGTTCTAAGAAAAAAAAGGTACATGTTTCACATATCGCACAAATGGGTCCTATTTCCTGAAAGTTTTCAAAACACACAGTCACAATGGAAAATTATCCTCGCAAAAATGAAGAGACAGTAAAACACATCTGCAGATGTGTGCGATGTACTGAACGAACAACTCACTCTCCGATAGTCAACCCAGTATCCTACACCATCACAACATTTCGCAGATGATAAAAATAGTAATTGTTTTCTTTGGTCTCGTGAAACTCGTTTGGTGAACACAATTGACCGGAAATTCTTTTAGGTGAAAGCAAACAATATCGTGTGTTGTCGTTTGGAATTTGCAAACAATGTTTAAAATAAATTGCAAACAAACGCACAATGTATTGGAAAACTTAACAATATTTTAAAAGTGCGAATAATTGAATTTTTAAAGCTCATTCAGTTGAGTGAATGCGTCATGAACAGCGACGAGTACAATGAGGAATATTTTAACAACAATTCTTTTCTGGTATCAAACTATGCGCTTTTTGTTTAAATTTAAAAAAACAAAAAGTTAAAATTTGTTCAGCGAAATATTTTGAAATCTTTTGATTTCATTTCATAAAACATCACACGCACCAAAGCAAAGAGTGAACATTGATTTCATCCTTCGGGAGGAAACTTTACAAATTCTTGCGATAATTGAAATGCTACTGGCAAGTCACACCAAGCTCGTACTCGTCTTTTTTGTTCGCAATCATTTATCGTTCTTCTATCCATACCCAAACACACCAACACCCTTGTTCAGAGGGTGGTTACATCGTGTCAGCTGATGAATGAAAGTGAGTAACACAGAAACTTTTGCTTCCCAATTTTGCGATACTTTGTCGTGACGAGCCATATCGACGACGGTTATTCAACATGATGTGCAAAGAAGTCTTCAGGTACACTGGTGGACATAAAAATAGGAACTTTTTTCTATGACCGAAAGACATAGTTCTTGTCATAAATATTTGGTAGCCCTGAAAAGGACTGTTTAAGTGGTTGTTGGGAGGAGGTGTTGCGGTGTTCCACTGAGCGAAAACACATTCTAACGGTCAATCTGGTGACCGTTATTCGCTATCACTTCCTGACAGCGTTTGGCCATATCGCCGATGAGCTTACGGCATTCGCTTCTGGGTATGCGTTCCCACAAAACCTTGCAGCGTGTCCATAGATCATCGGCTGAACGTGCAGGCTGGTTCTTAAGCTGACGCTTGAAAGTTGACCACAGATTTTCAATCGGGTTGAGGTCAGGACTCAACGCAGGCCACGGTAGAACTTGTACATCCTGGTTTGCCAAATAACATTTAACTGTTCGCGATGTGTGCTTAGAGTCGTTATCATGCTGAAAGATGTAATGCTCTTCGTCTCCGAATTGTTGTCGGGCGTATGGCAACATCTTACGACTAAGTATTTTTCTATACCCTTCCGAGTTCAGTGTCCCGTTGATACGGAACAAAGGACCCGTGCCGTGCCAGGAGAAGCAACCCCACACCATTACGTGGCCGCCTCCGTGACTAAGGGTTTTTATCGTATTTTTCGGATGATACGCCTGATTAGGAAAGCGCTAGACGTATTTAATGCCGTCCGAACCATCCAGATTGATTCTGGACTCATCCGAAAAAATGATTTTGCTCCACCAAAAGATGGATGCAGCTAAATGTTCTTCGGCAAACCGAATGCGCGCTTCTACGTGGTGCGGCTGCAGCTTACGAACCTTCCTCGGTCTCCGGGCACAGAACCCAGCGGCGTGTAAACGGCGAGACACCGTTTTCGCCGAAACTTGCAAACCAAGCTCCTGCTTGATACGAGTGCAAGTTTTGAAAGGATCCGCCCTGATCATCTCAACAATCCGCGCGTCAACGTCGGCCGTTGTTTTTCGCGGACGACCTGTCGATTTACCCGTAGCCTCGCTACGAATGGCGTTGTCCACAAACGTCCGCGAACGGCCGAACGCCTTGCAGATTGTCTTGATTGGCACGTTCTCACGATACAGCCCCTGAATGTATTTTCGCTCCTCTGGTGTGCAGTGCTTTCCGCGACCCATGATGATTTTGTGGAATTTTTAAACAGCAACCTTTCACCTTGACCACTGATGGAAGAATGAAGCACAACACGGTTTGGCTCTCCTTTTATACTGCCGCAAAACGCTGCCGGCACTCAAAACTCAGATAAGTAGCGCACCAAAAATGAGAGTATAAAAGGCAAAATTCGGCTATTGCAAATTCAGTACGCCTCGAACTGTTGGCGATGACACACCTAGTGTATGCAAAAAAAAACACACAAATTTTTTTTCCTATTTTAATGTCCACCAGTGTATAAGCACTCACACATGCATAAGTCAATCTCGTACCCCTATCATGTGCCTTTGGACAGCAATAGTACTGATTGTTATTCGCTTTAGTCTAGATTTAGAACAAAGGTGATTTTTTATTAAAATTCATATCAAATATGTCACAAAATATTACTTAAAATGTGATAATAGTGACTGAATTCTTTAGAGTATGTGTATAAAATAATCGTGGAAAATGTATAAATGCTAGCTACTTCTAAAAAAATTAAAAGTAAAGTTTCCTTGTTTTTCTCGGAACTGAACTGTGAAAACCAACCACTGACTGCTTATAGAAAGCTCTTATACAATGAGCTTTAATTTCTTCAAATTACATGCGCTCATTGTGACAAGGTTGTTTCGACTCTGCTTCGGTCCGGTACGCAGTCCAAACGCTGACTCAGTTACAGCCAAATAAATGTGGAGTTTTTTATTCGGTTTAGACAAATAACGCTTTATTTAGATTTCAGTTCACAACATGTTATTCGCTTCGCGGTCCGAATTCAACTCAACGCGCTTAACCCGCGCTCCCGAATTTAACGCTGCGCGTTCTCTCTCTCGCAACTCGTTCCTAGAACGCTCTCGTTCTCCTGATCTCGCTACCGTTATTTCTATCTCCCTCCCACTAGCGCTTTTCCTTTCTTACATAAATTATCCTTCGAACCATCATCAAAGCCGGTTATACCAATTTCATCATTCTACGGAACGCTTTGTCTCTGGCTCTCTTGTTCGCTTTATCTCACTTTTTGCTTTCGAACGTTCGATGCATCTGAAAGTATTTTGTATTTTTTTATTAAAAAATATTTTATAATTTTTCCCAATCTTATTCGTTTGTTCGTTATGAGCTACGATCTAGTTATTTTTTAATTTATTTAAGAATGTATGCAATGGAAACTGATTGTTGTGTTGCAAACGCTGATTGTTGCAACGTGTTGCAAATAAACGTGTCGCCTATCAGTAGCGGAATTTTATATCGTTCTATCAGCAACCATACTATTGAATTCTGGTACTGCAGTTTCGAACGTTATTTTTTTATATTTTTGCCGGATTTAACTTTATTTTACGTAAAACTGGTATATATGGCCTTTTATATTTCATTCATTGCACCCCTCTCTGTCATGTCTTTAGCTGACAATTGAGTCGCAAAGTTAGCTTGGCCATACCGATGTCGCATTCCTTTGCTGGAAGAAACGTAATGAAGGTGTTTTGAGGTTTATCCTGAAAAAAAAAAACTAAAACGAAACGCACACGACTCACCAGCTACCTCAGTTATAACGAATCTGCGCAAGCTAAAATTTGTGTTAGTTTTGCACCTGAGCATCTTTTTGTAGAAGATAATTTAGTTTATTCCATTTGCTTGCTTAAAGCAGCTCTTCGACGATTTTGGTATTGCGTATCGCTGGCATTCTCGTTATTTTTACTTACCCAAAACGCGTTGATAAGCAGACCAATCGAGTTTCAACTAAAGATAAAACAATTCAGAAAAAGTGTCCACTTCAAGAATAATTAAAGTATAATTATCAAATGCATGAATCTGCCTCAGCTGCTACACGACGGAGTGCCTCGTTTGGACCAGTTTTTTGTTCCAGTTAAAGTTTATCGCATTGTTTTCAGTCTCCGAACGAAAATCTTTCCACCTGGCAGAAGTCTCACGGTTTCCGATGCCGTTGCCGGACCGGGAGTATCAATTCAGACGATAATCAGATAAGCGAGCCTGTTTAATTACCGCCCGGGATCAGATTTAATAACTCAATCGAATCGGATAATGAACCGGTTGCAAACAGCTTTTTTGCGAAGAGCTTCAGAGAAGCTGGCGAAAGGCCGTGGAAGTGTGAATTGGAAGTTCCTACTTCAAGCACTCTTCACGATAATCGCTTTGGTAGTGCTCTTTTATGCGAAACTTATCCATTTCCCTGGATCTAAACCGTTTCTCGCTTCATAAAAGTGAACATAACAGTCAATGTTCAAAATCTTTAGAACGCTCGTTCTTATCTCACTTGGAGCACTTCACGATGGGTGAAGCTGTTACAGGTACGTAACGAGTCACACGTACCGTTCAATCGCGATTCATTGCGAAAGGGAAGAAACAAAAAAAGAACACACACAATCTCGGGAAACCACACTATCAAAACCATTCTGCGGTGTAACTTGAGCGACGTGAGGTTTCGCGGCTGAAGCTAAATTGCCATACCAAACCAAAACGGTAATCGATACGAAGCAGTCGCAGTCTCGTACAGTACAGTGAAATGGCAGTGGCATAGAGTGGTGGGACACATTGCTTAGTCTGTCTAGACATTGCGGTGATGTTGGGGGGAGAAATTGAAATTCTTACCCTTAACCGATCGGGCGGATCCGGTATTTCACGGCGAAAAACTTCAACCAACAAAAAAGAGACAGTCATATTACCCTCTGCGCCATTAACCGAACGCGACGCTTGAGCACTCGAGAAGTTCTGAGTTTCTTCTTTGCTTTGTTGTTGTTTCTTCGCATGACGATATTGCTGTCAACAAGCACGAGGGATTGGTTTCACACAAAGTCAAAGCGGGTTCATTCCAATTGTAAGGGTTTAAAGATGCAGGATACAGGGTTTCCCACGATTTATTGGTTGGTTCCCACGATTTATTGGTGCGTTCCCACGATTTTTTGGTCATTTCCCATAATTTTTTGGTAGCAACCCACGATTTATTGGTCGGTTCCCAAATATTATTGGTCGGTTCCCAAATATTATTGGTCGTTTCCCAAATATTATTGGTCGGTTCCCAAATATAATATAATATAATACCGACCAATAATATTTGGGAAACGACCAATAATATTTGGGAACCGACCAATAATATTTGGGAACCGACCAATAAATCGTGGGTTGCTACCAAAAAATTATGGGAAATGACCAAAAAATCGTGGGAACGCACCAATAAATCGTGGGAACCAACCAATAAATCGTGGGAAACCCTGTAAAGCAAAGTTAAAAAAGAGTTCAGGAGGGGAAGTCGGAGAATCGGTGGTTTTTAATTTAACAAAAAAACGCAAATGGTGAAATGTAATACAACACAACTTTAAAACCTCTCAAAGACCCTATTTTCAATGATGGATGAAATTGATTCATTGCCACGCTTTTTCTATTCAGAAGTTGGTCTCAGGTTTCTTTTACAATTAATAATCACAATAAAGATCATTCCGTCAGTAAAAAATGGTTTCGCTTGCTCTCCCATCACAACGTGTTTTCATGAGAAAAATGTGTCCCCAAAGCTGTGATTGTACCAGCGACAGATCAACGGTATTGACTGATAAATATAAACACGTACCCTTCGCCAAGATGCAGCCATATTCCCTTTTTTATTGGGTCTAGGGTAATAAGAAGGGATCAAGAAATTTTATGCCATCCTTATAAAACCTTATTTATGCTCCAAAGAAGTTAAGGTCCGAAGAAAAAACAAACAAAAAACAACTCAATGTATTATGCTTCAGCAGGTTTAATCACTGGTACTCAAGAGTGGGGTTTTGTTGTTGTTTTAGCTGGCCAGTCATTTTTTTCGCGTGACTGGAATGTTCCACCATCCCAATATATCTCGCTTTTGTTATACTGGCACTTGTTGAAACTGTCCCTTGCCATAAACACTCGCGCGAGATCGCCAAAGTGAACACTGAAGTGCTTCTAGAAAAAAAACGAAGATGACGAGCACAGTTATTCTTCGCTCAAAAAATGCCTTGAATTTTCTTTAGCATTTAAAGCAGTGTTGTTCTTTCGAGTAAGGAAAATTTAATTTTCTTATTCTAAGAACATTTGCAAAAACAATTCGTGGTATGTCATCGCTCAATACACTTATATATAATTATAAGTGCAAGGCTTCACGTTTCATAAAAAAAAACTTTATTGCTTAAGCGCAAGCGCTTCTTACACTGAGCTGATCCAAATTACAACTGACTTATTTCTTAAATTCTACAATGCACCTAGGATTCGATTCTACCCTATAGCTGCTGACTCTGCATATCCGGTATGCGCGTGTCCACGTGCCGGTTCCCGTTGCTATGAGCGTCATGTTGCTATGCGCGCGTGTTCCGGTGATGCGGTCGTTGCTCGGTGCGCGTGTCCACGTGTTGGCTTCTTATTTCGTGGACTCAGCTATTCGGTCTACGTAACTATATATAGTAGCGTGATAGCCGGATAGGACACCAAGGAAAAATGTGGAAAGTAAAGAAAGAAAAATATGGAAAGTAAAAAGTAAAAGTAAGGCAGATACTTCTATCTCACGCGGAACAAATTGTTAACAGCAGTGAATTGTTACATTTTGAACAGTGCGTAAACGCAGTAAAGTTGCATTCTTAATATTTTGTTCAATAATTCAATTTGATGTCGCGTACTATCCATTTGTGATGGAGACGCCCAGTACTTTTTTTCCAAATTCATTTACACTTCGCATGCAGGCGTATGTTTGCTGTGAGTTTTTTTCCCAACAGAATAATTCTATTGGTAAGTATAAAAAATACATATGGAAAAAGGAGAGTCGTTATGTGTCACATTCCACTTTGTAGTTCACATCCTCATTAGCATGCGGTTATGCCTTTATTTGGCTGTATTTCCTGCTGCTAACCACAAATTCTCAATTAAAGCAACACCAACCGCGATATGCACTTGTGACTTCATATACCACGCTAGTCGAAATTAAAAAAAGCCCTAGTATTACAGATCACACTACGAAGTGATGTGTATACGAACCGAATCGCAAATCCGGAATGTATGCTTTAATACGGATAGGTTTAATCACAACTACTACCACAAGGACTGCTGACCACAATTGCCATTAACGATGCATACGTCATTCATTCTCTGTCGGTTAAAAGTCATTCTGAGTCAATTATCATATGACAGGAGTGAGGAATACAAATATAACTAGATTAATATTCAAGGAATATCCCAAAGCTAACGTATCCCAAAACAAACGTCAATGCTAATTTTTGTCTTTTTATGAAACAAAATTCCAGCTTTAATTATAAAATAATGCTACAAAGGACGTTCCCGTGATACAGTCGTTAACTCGAACGACTCAAAAACATGCCCATCATGGGTTCAAGCCTAGAATGGACCGTCCCCCCATAGCATGAATTGACTATCCGGCTAAGTGGTAACAAATTATGCCTCGAAAGCCTGTATAGGCCGGCATGTCCACGTAGGACGTTACGCCAAATAAGAGAAGAATGCTATTAATGAATCAAAATACCCTTTTTGATATCATAACGATGCGTAGTCAACTACCAAGAACGTCAACAGAAACAAAATTAGGTCTGCACTGTATGGCTTGATTAACTCGTCACATGTGAACAGTGTTACCTGTCTAATACAATAACCGTACCATCCATGTTTACCCGTAACATACTGTATACAAACGCTTGCTCCAACAATCAAAACGTCCCCCTATCGTTCTCAGTATGCTCATACACACTCACACCTCCAACCAAATACAGCCGAAAGAAGTCAATCAAATTATGAGATAATCGTCTTCCAACTTCCGGTGAACAATGATGCCTGCACCCTTTAAACCGATTGCCGAACTGATTCACTGATTCGTTTTCGCGAGCAAAAGCTCATTTTGAGTGCCGGAAGAAGCGTGATTATTTAAGCGGTATTTCGCCTTTTTACTATCAGTCACTCATACATATGCGCGTGCGTGTCTTCCGTTCAAGGTCAGGCATGTGGAACTCACTTCCTGGCTGATTTTTTTCCCACTAACAACCAACTAAGGTGTAACTCACGCGCCACAAGCGAGACAGAACACGTTTGTTTACGTTTCCGGAAAGGTTAGTGCTCGTCTGAAATGTTCGCTTTTTTCTCTTTTTCCATCTTATTCTTTCCTTGTCTGTCACACATTTTGCTGTTTATTGAAAATAAAGAAGAGCGATTTAGAATAACAGGATGGCACTCTGTTTGTTTATTTTAAATTTTTTGATGTTATTGTTACAAACCAATAATAAACCTGGAAAAATAAACGGACTTTACGAAAGCGAAACAGTTGTTTGTTTGTTTCTTTTGAATTTCATAAGTGTCCCAATAACGGATGTTATTTTGGTTTTTTTTTAATTTTGGTTTTAAACCTTCAGCTACTGTTAATCTAAGCTCTCAAGAACTGTCTTGCGTCAAAGTAATACGGTCTATCGCCAGCACTGTGATAAGATTTTTAAGCATGAAAAACATGACTCGATTATGTACACATGTCATGAAGCGGATCAGATAGGTACCATGTAGCAGTAGCCTACGGCCAACTTTTCCAATCTAATTATCGATAGTTTCGGCCGAAGTTTCTTATCACACCCCGCACATGCCGCAAACATGTACCGAGCTCGTTGGCCTCTATCAACCGTTCGTATCATAAAATCAGTGACGGTGACATAAAAAAACTACAAACAGCATTATTACCTTGTATGCACACCACTATCATCATTTTGCCATCCGCAAAATATCCTATCAACGCTTAGCGCAAGCTCAACATCACATTATGTCAGCCGAAGGAAACGCGTAGCGCTAGATTATGCTGCTTCTGTGATCCGATGAGCGATATTTTCCACCACATCAACTCATGGGACACGACTCGGAGTGGGGGAAGAGGGCCTAATGCCTATCCTATAACTTTATCCCAGCTGCATTGCAACACCAACACTGTGTAAACTGTGCCCAGCAGCACCACAGGCTACCCCGTCGAGCGAGCGTTGATCTAATGGTCTCCGACGGCTAAAACGCGCTGTCTACTCCATGATACCGCTTTATACCCTCGTACTGGCACAACTATACGCACGTGACTGACCCCGCATGAAAAGCTCTCTTTTGTCTCGGTCGTTCTTATCCCACCCAAGTCCCAGTAAGTTAGCATGAAACATTTCAAACCAAACCGACGATGCTTTTATACGATTTTTAACGCTACAAAACCATTCCCTCATAAAGCGCAAACCGTTTTGGTATTCCCGCAAACCCACCCAGACCACCAACACTTGACATGTGTGTAAAGTTTTTATCAAAGCGGGCACAAACTGTGACCCACATAAGTCATCCAGTGACCATTTCAGGTACGGTTTGGCGACTGTGTAATGCATGCCATAAAATAAACAAGATGTACGCGTTCCGTGGCGCAGATAAGTTTGCGCAAAAGTGTTCATGCATGGTACAACTTTTGGACCTGCACTGGGTCTGTGTTTACAGCGGAAGTAAAGCATAGAAGCAGGACTGGAGGGCAAACAGTTTGGCCTTTTCATTGCTAGTTCCCGAATAGCAATGCAGTAAGTTTGTAGTTGTGTTTGTTTGTTTGCTTTTAGTTCATACTGGTATCGATGTCGTGTATGTGTGTTTGTATGTGTGCTCGAAGAAGTTGGTTTAGAATGCTACACTCCGTACACGTACAACGAAAATAACGAAATAAAACACACAAAAATGGCAACTGGTAATAAAACAACCGGAAGAACCATCGGCTTGTGTCTGTCTGCCTGTCTACGTGTGGGTAAATTTATATTGACGATACTGTACACAAGCACGAAAAACCTTTGGAACGTTCGATTTGCTCTCGTAATGTTGAAACGCAACGACGCACATCCTGTCGTATGGAGCGATGATGGGCGAAGTTTTAAGATGGTCTCGTTCTTCGTCGGTTTTGGCGACTTAGTTGGAATATTGGGAAAGTTTTCTTCTTAACCGGTTTGTTGCAAGTTAGGATGTTGTGTTAAGTACACGGGAAGAACAACTCATGGCGTTTTTATTGTAAGAGTCCACAAAATTCGAAATCATTTCATAAAAAAGATTCTCATACAAAACAAACATGAGGTTACAAAAATCTTACTGTAAAATTCAAGTCCTCATACCACCAAAAAGTTCTCCCACTTTAGGAAAACTTAAATTTTCTGGCTCTTTTCGCCAATAATCGTTTACAAGAGCAGCCCTGTCCATGTTATCGCCACCCAGCATCGCTTCCTCCATTTTTACGATCTCGACTGACGGTGGCTGGCTATCATCATGGGTCGTAAAGTATAAAGAGAACCAGCACAAACAAACATGTCGCCGATTGAACGACGTGGACAATCCACCCAGCGCTGATCGTCCTCCTTTTCACTGTACGTACCTTTTGGGTCATAAAGTCACAACGACGTGCAGTGCATGAGCTCGATTCGATTTGGGTTCGCTTTCATCAATGAGTAAGATGTAAACGAACCAACACGCCATAGACACGCACTAGTCTGAATTTGACAACCAACAGGGCGTGGGGCATTGCGTTTGATGGCTTCGTGAGCTCCGTTCGTTCATTGTGGAGTGTAAATAGCCCTCACACGAACTACAATACATTCTGTGAGTTCGGAATACCCCACAGTGGAAGTGGTATAAGCCCAACAATCATGGAAAGTGGAATGTCTATTAATGCTGTCAAAGGTGTAGAGGAGCTTGGTATGTTTATTCCTTACTCAAGCTCGTACAACGCTCGTTCAACCAGTCTGTACCGCACTGGGATTGATTTTCAATACCTTGGAGATGTTCAACCAGTTTGAAGATAAACTTAACTTAGCGCGCAGCGCTTGTTTGGCGCTTACGATGCATACATGATTGACAATTAAATTATTAAACCAACGTTGCAGGTACTTCGCTTCGATTTGTGCACGTACAGCCAAGGGGGTTTGATCAATTATTTAAACAACATCTAAGCTAAGACGGGCAGAAGATTTGAACTGCTTCATGATCAGCAGCAAGCGATATTGTGCAGCGAAGTGCTCAGTGTGTACTTTAGTACAATTAACAATAATCAAACAGAATCGATTAGGAACATTGTATGTACTGTCTGACTGTCCAAGAAAATTCAGTGTTTCATGTGAAAATTTATGGTTTGTAATGATTTTTTTTATTCAGGAGGTACGGCTTTGCCGTATTGCTTATTCTTCATGATATGGAATTAAAACAATCTTGTGAATGCTTCAAATTTATTACATTCAATGACATTTTGTTAAAGTTAAACATAAATGTTTCTGATGACTAACTCTTATAAGTTATGTCCAAGTTAAACTGCATGACCTATCCCCATAAAATTTTACCTGCAATATCTTGAAAATCATACGAAAGTAACGCTTCTTTTAATTTGTTTGTAAAAAACGATTATTTGCCGGTCCTTCTCTTGCTATCCTCAAACAAACCGAGGCATTACTTACTCACCACTGATGATGTTTCCACAAGACAACCTACCGTCGATGATCGATTACTCAGCAAATATTGGCGCAGAGTGATTGTAAACGTCCAGGAGCGTAGAGAGCTTATACATGTCCAAACATTGTTCAGCAGCTAAAGTTCAGTAGCAAGTCGGACCATATTCGCCTACACCAATACCTTTAATGCGTAAATAAAACCAGATAAGTAGTACTTGAACTTTATATAAGTACACCAGTGGTCATTTTGTATCGAACTCAATTTATTTCCTTGTTCCTTTATTCCTTTCCATTCTTTGAATGATTTCCAAAAAAAAAAAAACAACTGTTGATGGTATTAGCAGGAAGATGATGATGCTTTCCATGCTTCTATCATTAAGAAGCCTCGAAAAGATACTCGTAACGAAATGAATTATAATAATTTCACAGCGTGTTTTTATTCTAAGAATAGCTCTAATAGCCAAGACCCTTACTAGCACGTGCTTCCTACTGACTGGGGTGCCACACTCCTTTGAAACTGCCTTATTCTACGTTGCCAGTGTGGGACACTTAGATTAAAAGATGTGCAAAAATAAATGTATTACATTTCCCTCCTTGTGCGGAAAAGAAACAAAATGAACGACGGAACGATGACTGAAGTCATCGTTTGATTTCTTTCGAGCAATCACTAGCGATGATATTGAATTACCGGTGCGCTCAAATGTGCCACGTGCCTCACATCTGTCTACTCAGCAGGATATTGGGTGCCTGAATAGGAGAGATAGATATATGTTACCAAATAAGCCCATTTGGTTAAAATAACATTCATGGCCATGTGGATTAATTGAGAAGTTTGTGTGAAATAATCCGTACATAAAATTCAAATTTAAACCATTATATTTAACATGATAGTAGTTCCAGTTTCTTTAAAACCATTATTTGATTTCATATATTTCTCCAACTTTTCAGCCACACAGTTGATGCAGAAAGCCCACAACTCAAAAATCACCAACACTAACCGAGTTTACCAACGCATGTAATTATGTTTGCCACTGTCAACTATTGCAAGCGGACAAAATCAAAACCTTGAACTGCTCCTTGTCAACATCAGTAAACTGCGCACTACTCGGTCTGTCACCAAGTGTACACACCAAACAGCCTCAAGAAATGGCAAACCGAGGTGCACGCGGAACGCAACGTTCGCTTCGCTGCCGGCAAAAGCACCAGTGGCAGCAACCAAAGGAGATTGTTGTTTTATCTAATTTTGTTTCCAGTTTGGCGTTGCCTTGACTTGACGCTTCACGAACATCGGCCTACTTGAGTTGAACGCAACATTTCCGCTGGCAACCCCTACTCTCGGATGCACCTGGGGAGAAAATGTACTTACCTCAGCGAGAGGAAGCAACGCGCAACGACCAAGCGACAACAGTTCGCGCAAAGTTGGTGGGTTGGATGGTGGCATTAATTTCCGCTACGTACGCAATCTATCGTTCCACCTCCTGGGCTGGCGGAAGCTCAAGCTGATTTCCATGAAATCCGTATGTAGGAAGCAAAAAAGAAGAAAAATACTTCGGTGCTCAGAAAAATAGGCTTTTTCAAGTGTTACAGTAACAGAAATAAAGCTTCTCGAACAATAAAAACGAAACAGCCACACTCTCACCAGCCTTCTCCTCCACAACCGCTTTGTAGTACATTAGTCTCAGAGTCATTATGCTGAATTATGTTGCTCGATTGCGTTCATTAGTGTAGTCCCCGTCTGTTGTTGCCGTTGCCAACTCTCAGCTGCGTTTGAAAGCCTTTTTGCTCCGCCTTTAATGCTATTTATTATTCAATTAGCTTTACCATTCGTTTGTTTCTTATCAGTAGCGTATCATCACCATGAGCGTTAAAGCACTTTCCCTACAACCCAAAGAACGGGACGCAATGAACAGCAACCGAAGACAGGAGCGAACCATGTGCTGTAAATTGTAGTATGTAATCACATTCGGAGAAATCAATTAGCGTCCAGTTGGGAGAGCATTTGGCGCTTTGGGGCAGGATATCAGACTGCTTCGCCGTACACGTGATAAAACCATTCGATGTATAGCCATGCTTGGCATTTGAGCTGACTGGATGGTTATTGGTACGTTGTCAAGCGTTTACATGTGTATGAGATAGGAAACGATTGTGGTAATCGCTGCCAATCGGAACAAATTGCTTTGTTTTTCTTGGCGGCGGATATTTAAGCGACAGTTTTTGTTTGCTTCTGTTAATGAAATAATGTGACATTTATAAAACATAAAAAATTTCATTTTTGATTAACTCAAAACAATAGATAGAAATTTCATTAATTTTTGTAACACACAAAAAAATTTCTTAGAAAGCACGATTGTCATATATTTTTCGACTAATTCCAAGATATAGTAAAAATAAGGAGAACATCTAATAAGACTATAGCATACATGAAATTAGCTTTCAAGAAGCAAAATTGCAACCCATAGTTCACTTTCTTTCTCTCTCTTATCTTCATGTTTGTCTTGGACTGTCGGATAAAAACTGGGTTGTTACATTACAGAGGTTTTAAAGTTCTTGCGCTTACGTTCAAAACAATAGCTTGCATCGCGAAAGAAATGGTTTAAAATTAACAGTCGTTAAAAATTAACCAAAGTCGTTAAAAATTGCTAGAATTTGGTATCGCGATCATATTGAGTTCATTTGTTAATTTTAACGACTGGTCCTATGCCTTCGTTAAACAAACGACTGTCAAGAGCGTATGCGATGCAAATTAACAGTCGTTTAATTATACTGCTCGATGTTTTTCCCCGTGTTTGCCCATATGCGATATCGAGCAGTCGTTAACTATTTTGACGATCGTTTATTTTAACAGGAATGAACAAAAAATGAATTCAGTTAAACCAAAATGAACTTTAAACGACTGTCAAAAAGAGTTCATTTATTCGCGATGCCGGCTAATGTTTTCTCGAGAATGAAACTTAACGAATTTTCTAGGTCTTCAGCTACACTTGCATCTTGATCCAATCGACGTATGATTCGACCCTTGTCTGCACCGTGGTCATCGGGAAAACATAGCTCACAATCCCGACCAGATAGTGGACAACCCCGCCACCATCTGCAAGCTGTTTCTGCCAAAACGCTGGCTCACCCGTTTCAATCGCTTGAAACTCCAACTCCAAATCGGCACAGAGTTCCGGTTGCCAAAGTGCTGGTACGCCTCACAGTCTTTGTTATACTTTGGGTAGCTGATCAGGTACTGTAACTCTGGAATGTAGTGTGAAGACGAGCATAAACTAATTAATCATATTTTCCTTACAAATCCATTGTGATCTTCTCACCTGACAGCATAAACTGCCGCATATGGAACGGTGTGTGGGTTTGATTGTGCCACAGGCAGGCCGGCACTTTGCCCGTTTTCGAATCCACTTCACCATCAATCTTCATTATTCCGATATCATTTCGCAGTGTGCTTTCCTCGTACTGGGGATGCAGAATTGTTTCCTTTACCCACAATGTAGGAGCCGTCTTTTCCCATCCCAGCTTCACCACGGTACGGTTGCTGCTGATGCGTGACAGACAGTTGGCGGACGACAGAGCCATAATTCGTGTGATAAGTGTGCCAACACAGAAGTCAAACTCCCCATCACTCGTTTGCCAAGCGATCATGATCTAGTGGGAAATGACAATCTTCAATACATTACCATGATCAAGTCAGTCAACAGTACTTACTACATGGGGAAAACGTTCCACGATCGGGTTTTCCCAATATGGCTCAAATATCCCATTCTGATGCAACGCACTGTATCTCGCTTCGCACTCATCCAGCTCAATACCAACGTCATCAGTTCCGTTCAGCACATTATGATACGGACAGCATACAATCGTCCTGTTGGCGCAGAATGTAACCTGCTGTATCGCACCTTCGGACAACGGGCAAGCTCAGTGCAAACGCCCTGACTCCCATCCGTACGCCGACAGTGATCGTTCAGCTCCAGATCGGTGTTGTAGAACTGTACCGGTGCAGCTGCATGACGTCGCTGAGGCAGCAGTACCTTGCTCAGCCATTCTGCGTGATGGGCAAGCCGTACTCCAACTGCCGACTGGCCAAATCCGCAGTCCCGACCGAGCAGGTTAAGCACGTACACATGCTTGAAGTACTTGGAGTACCGGAATAGATTGCGCTGTATCGGTCCACCGAACAGCTGTTCACAGGTATCTGGCACCAGAAAGGTACCATGTCCAAAGCAAAGATGCTCGTCTGACAGATCGTTGGTGAAAAGCTGACGATGTGTTTGGGAGAGGGAACAGTTTCCATCGCGCTGTTGAGCCGATCGTACCAGCAAAGAGGCATTCCTAGCATCTAAAGCGAGGTTTAAATAGCGGAAGATCACATCTTAAATAGGCCTACCTACATACATACCTATCCCAATCACTTGTTCATCGTACAGTGGAACAGTGTTAAGATCGTTACGACCACGACCAGTAACCTCAAACTCTGGATCGGGCAGTTCCGGATAAAACCAGGGACATGCGGGCGTAAAGTAGCGCGAAGTGAAGAAGATTGGTTCCTTCAGCTTCACGATTGCTATATTGTTGTAGTGTGATCCTGAACGATAGTTCGGATGTGTGTAGAGACGTACAATTTCCTTCCATATATCATCTAGAACGATCACGTGAGTGGCTGGTAGGCTGTTTGGAAATAGCAAAGGATTTAATCTTCTCTAAAGGATCATCTGCTATACTTACCCTTCATAACTAGTGCACTCAGCAAGCGTTAGGACAGTATCTTCGTCGATCAAAACACCGTAACAGTTGTCCGGTGCCTTAAGCTTTGCATCTTCCCAACCGATCTTCACCGTAGAAAGGGAATCTTCGATCGTGATATGCACTCCGTCGAAGCTTAACGATTCATGGCCTTCCGATTTGCGTGACACAACATCCGGTTCGTATTCTCGCAGCTGGACGTACCGTAACGCACAAGCGTAGGGTTCAAACTTCCATTCTTAGGCAAAGACGTTAAATATTATTCAATATTAAGGGTTATCCAAGAAAATATCCTCCCACCTTCAGCATCAGTCTCGTGCGCCGCTATAACCGATCGAATCCATGGAGCGTATTTTGACACCTTTGTGTACACACCCGGCGTAGACTGGCCGCAAGCGCTCCCAAAAGACGTCACCGCCACAACAAACGGTGTCACCTTGGCATTGTGCAGTAGCTTCACCTGTAGCGGTCCTCCCGAGTCACCCTGCACGATAGCACCATAGTTTAAAGCCATCATTCCGAATGTGCGCATTAAGCTTCTTCCACTTACCGGACAGGTGTCCATCTTCACATCGCCAGCGCACAGCTGATAGTCTTGCAATCCCTCACGTAGGCCACGATCGCCCACCCGGTAGAACTGATCGCACCGGTCCCGCTCGACCGGTTTCAGCGAGACCTTCAGCAGTGTCGGCGTTTGGGATTGCCCTAAACGTGGGATTGATGCCGTATCGTAAGCATAATTCCGAAACCGTAAGCACAACACCTACCGAAACCGGTTGCTCCCCAGACGGCCGCTTCCAGCACGTCGAACCGCAGCTCCTCCTCGCTCCAAAGACAGGCGGGTGCAACGGTTTCATTCAATCTATCCACCGTCCCAAAGGTAGAAGCAACTGCGATCAAACAGACAGCACAACACGCTCGACAAGGAAGCAACACTTACGTGATACGTTGCTCTAGCTTAATCAGCGCAATGTCATGGTATTTGGCGCTGAAGCGATGCTCCGGATGGCGCAAAATCTCTGCAATCTTGTACTGCTGCGCAAACTGGTCGTCCGTCGAGTTGTACAGATTCAAATCTCCAAAGCGTACCACGTCCGGTGGTTCATTGCTAATGCACATGAAGAAAAAAAAGTTTTTCAACTGACTCTTCTTTCCTTAGAAGCACAACATTAACAATACTTCAAGTCCGCTGCACAGTATGCCGCCGTCAGCACAAAGTTCTCCCACATCAGCGATCCACCACAGCTCCACCGTACCGTACCAGCGGGCTGGCTCCAGCCGATCGTGCCTATGTGAGCAAACTCGCGCAAATATGCTGGCCTACCGGCGGCAGGCGCCACCGCCCCACCGCTTCCAAAGCTGTAAAAGCGCAGGTGACAGTCTGCGTTTGAAGAAGAACAGCTCTTTATAATAAATAACGCAACACAACGCTCAGGACAAAACCCTACTTACCGTCTAATGTTTCGCGCTCGTTTGGTTTCAGCGCTTCATGCAGTACACCTTGGGCGGGATTCGCTAGACCTGCCAGCTCGGCAGATGCTAGTAAAGATGAAAAACTGTGTCCTTAAAATCATTCTTTTCGTTGATTGTATATAATGTTAATTGTATCGGAAAACAAAAGTACCTAAATTCACCAGAACCATACACCACAATACAGGGTTTCCCACGATTTATTGGTCAGTTCCCATGATTTTTTGGTGCGTTCCCACGATTTTTTGGTCGTATCCCATAGATTTTTGGTTTGTTCCCATAATTTATTGGTATTTTCCGATTGGATATCAATACAATTGCACCAAAAAATTCTGGGAAACGACCAAAAAATCGTGGGAACGCACCAAACAAACATGGGAACCCACCAAAAATTGATGGGAACCAACCAATAAATCGTGGGAAACCCTGTAAGATCGCCAAGAAGCGTACCATGACGAAGCCGAACACAAACTGAGTTGCAAATCGATTTGAAAGCCAAACTAGCACCGAAAACAATGGAGCAAACCTATTTACATTTTGCTGAACATGTGCCGGGGGTTTTGCCCAGCATCTTAAGACAAGCACTGACCAGAAGAAAAAAGCCAAGGCATGGCACAATCGGAATGTGGAAAGACGCAAAAGTCTATTTTAAGCACACATTTTTTACGCTTTGTTAGCGGGTGAACCGGGGTAGAATTATGATTTACAGACAAGAAATAGTATGATCTAGTGTTTGCGTTGTATCTACAAACTATCAATGTTTGATTATTCAACTTTCTTTTAATTAACTTCACATAATATTTAAATCATCTTTTTTTTTTACTTATCATTCCAGTATAATGTAACACCAATGCCAATGAAGTCAGTATGACTAATGATTGTAGAAATATCTCTTGAACTGCAAAAAGTCTTAACTTATCTTAATTTTTATTACAGTGTGCTAGTAAACCGTTTGTGAAAAATGTATTGCGGCCCCTTGGCATCAGCTCGGACAACTTAATAGCATGCCCGTCACGTGGTTTCTAGCCTATAATATATAAGTCTATAATGTATCTTTCCCCCGTATTAAGGACTGACAATGTGGCTGCGTGAAACTAAATAAGCTTCGAAAAGCTGCGAAGAAGAAGCAGACAAACATCATCTTAAAAACAAGCCTAATGCTTAGTGAAGAATCTACAACAAAAATTGTAAACCAGCAAACGATCGCATTCTAAATCATACTTGATTGTAACTTCCGATGATAACAACATGCTTGTAATAACAGGTTGGCTGATAAGTCCCCGGACTAACAAAGAAAAACACATTTTTTTTGTCAAAATTCGTTTTTATTATTCAACATAGTTCCCTTCAAGAGCGATACAACGATTATAACCACCTTCCAATTTTTTGATACCATTTTGGTAGTACTCCTTCGGTTTTGCCTCAAAATAGGCCTCAGTTTCGGCGACCACCTCTTCATTGCAGCCAAATTTTTTCCCTGAGAGCATCCTTTTGAGGTCTGAGAACAAGAAAAAGTCGCTGGGGGCCAGATCTGGAGAATACGGTGGGTGGGGAAGCAATTCGAAGCCTAATTCATGAATTTTTGCCATCGTTTTCAATGACTTGTGGCACGGTGCGTTGTCTTGGTGGACAAAAAGTTAACAAAAGCTGCTTGACAAAAGACGCTCTGTCTCACTAACTAATTGACATACAGACGTCAAATTTTGACACGAATCATTTGAAGGATGGTACTATATAAAAATAATATGCATTTAATACTAGCGGCGCCATCTATGTGTCAGACCAGGGACTTATCAGCCGACCTTTTATAGTATGCAACAAATTCAAACATGGTTTAGCCTAAAGCTTCCTTACAATTTGTTTTATTTATGATTATGTATTTTTGGAAAACTCTTTTCTTGCTTTGAGAAAATGGGAATGTGCTCGATGAATCACATAAGCGACCACACTACTACCACGAATCGCGCAATACTAGTATTTCAACTAATCAATAACATTGTCTACCTATTTCACATGCTTTTACATCCGAAAATAGGAAGCAGTGAAAACGATTAAACACCTGAAATGTTGGAAAAGCGACAAATCAACTGCTGCATACTTAAAGATGTTCAAGTATGACAATGTCGTTTAGAATATCTATTCGAAAATTCATGTGAGATTCTCTGACACACGTAAAGTACACATACACAACAACATTTTGCTGAGTAAAACATATTGATAATGTTTTATTTCAAAAAAGTTGCTAACTAATTTACAGTTTTGCTTTTATTCAGTATGTTGTATCACAAAACACTTTTAATCCATCCTACGTACGGTGCAATGCGCGTGTGCAGAAATACACGACTATCGTTCGGTGCACTGTGGCTCGCTATCCCAACGAGATAGTTGCCGGTACCGCGTCCTTTCCAGAAAGCCGGCATGCCTTCATCTACCTCAACCGTGTCCATGTATGGCAGTTGTTCCACATCTACGCATAGTTCGTGGTCGTTCAACGTTCTCCGAAACGTCCGGTCACAATCACTGTTAAACTTTGTGAATGCAAGGGCTGGACCAAGCGTTGATTCTTCTACAAGTAACAGAACGATAGCTGTGTGTTGGTTGTGTGTAAAACCGGGTATTATTTACAACCTACCCGTTAGCCCAACTTGCTCCAGATAAAACGGCGTGTGCGTTTGGTTGCTCCACAAACAGATTGGACTCTTACCGAACGCTATGTCGGTGCGGTGCATTACCGTTACCAGTGCAATGTTATTGTGTTTCGTAGTACTGTCGTACTCTGGATGGACTGTTACCTTCTCAACCACCATCAAGACAACCATTTGAATCTCTCTATTGTCTAATGTTACGTATTTGAGCGTGCCCTTCCCTTCCAGACAGCTGGCAGCGGTCAAAAACGTTCTGTTGCTAATCATTGTTGCGATACAAGTCTGCGTTTCTATCCCTTGACTCAAATCTAAGGATACCTGTACGAATGGTTTGTGCACAAATAAGGATCCGTAAAGAGGATATCAACATTTACCTACCATATGGTGCCTTGGATCGAAATCATCCTCCTCGCTATTCCGTCTCGTGGCACAGCTGTCGATTTCTCGCCATTCTGCATCTAGCGCACTCCGTACGTCCTCCCGCGGACAGCACAACACCGATCCACTGCCACAAAACTGCACCGGTTGATTTTGCTGAAAGCGGTACAACATTCTCGGACAATTCACTGCACTTGTACACACACCCATCCCAACGCCGTCCACCGCACACGTGTCACCCTCTTCCAAATCATTGTTCAGGAAAATGAACGCTTCCGCGGGATCTTCTTCGACCCTCTTCGGAAACAGGATCGAATTGAACCACGCCAGATGGGAAGCTAACCGAACGCCGAGTGCCGATTCACCGTAACCACAGTCACGGCCTGCAAGGCTCAGCGCGTACACGTAGGGTAGGCTACGACCAAAACGCCCCACTTCACGCTCTAGCGGACCACCCAGTGATTGGTGACAGGTACTTGGCACCAGGAACGGTTTGGCTCCGAAGCAGAGATGTTCGGCCGGCGTTTCGTTACGATGCTGCGTGCAGTTGGTCCCGTTATGAAGCTCTACTACTCCAAGAACATTGATTATGTGATTCAAAGCTTACAAGGAAATGATATTGTCATTAGAAAAAGTGAGAGAGGGTTACAGAGCACATCAGAGCAACTTACAAGCACTTGTTTCTAAATCATCTTCCTCGACGTGAATAGCATGAAGCTCGGACAGCCCACGGCCAGAAACAAAAAACTCCGACTCAGGAAGGTCTGCGCGATCCCAGATGCAAGCTGGTTGAAATTGCAAAGAAATCTTCAACGGCTCTTTCAGCTGAAGAAGTCCTACGTCTCCATAAAGCGATCCCTCTTTCCAATTTGGATGTATGTAAGAGCGAATGACAGCGTTCCTTTCATTTTCCAAATAGCTGACATAGGCGGGAGGCAAGCTGTAATTGATAAATGATGAAAATTGACCTACTATTGACACACAAAACAAAACGATACCCATTCTTCCTTGTACAGCGGGCAAGTGTCACGATCGTACTGTCATCGACGATCACCCCGAAGCAGTCATTCTGCTCTGAATGGTCCGTTCCGTTCCAGTGGATTGAAGCCAGCTGTCGGGATGCCGTTGAAAACAAATGCGCCTCAGACAGATCTATTTGCTCCGAATCTTTCGTTTTGTGCAGCAAAACTCGCGGCTCAAACTCACGGTACTGGGCGTAGCGTAAGGCGCAGGCCTGAGGTTGGAATTTCCATTCTGCACCGAACAAGATCAGACGTTCCTATATGCCAACAAACTTTTTTTTCCAGAACCGTAAAACTTACCTGTCGCATTTTCCCCGCGATCTTTCAGCACGGACCTTATCCAGGGTACGTAGGGCGCAACTCTAGTGTACACTCCGGGAACGGACAAACCGCACGCCAATCCAAATGAAGTTACTCCGACCAGGAAGGGTGTTTCACGCGTGTTGTGCAGTAGCTTTACCTGCAGCGGTCCTCCAGAATCACCCTGCAAAAGGAAGACAATGCAATTCAAGAAATTAGAGACTCATTAGGTACAAGAGAGAGCTTTCATTGGGTAGAAGGATCATTCTATGAACTAATTTATTGAACTAAAGAGTGGAGAGTGACTTGGACCAAGATTCTCAAACAGTTTATGTTGCTATTAAACAAATTTGAACAAAAATAGGACGAAAATCGTCGAATAAACAAACAAAATAGGGCAACAAGTTCAGATGTTTGAACAATAACAATTCAGATTTTAATACACATAAAGCCAATAAAAGATAAGCAATTGTCACTGGTATAAAGGATACGTCAAAAAGTTTCGTAATTTTTATAATTGCAGCATCACATTGGTAGTGGAATGAAGTTTAATCAACAGTAAAAGTAACGTTAATTTTGAATGATACCTGATTACCAATAAAAAGTACTTACCAGACATGTGTCCATACGAGCATCGCCAGCGCACAGCTGATTCGCATGCAAAC
This sequence comes from Anopheles gambiae, assembly GCF_943734735.2. NCBI lineage: Eukaryota > Metazoa > Arthropoda > Insecta > Diptera > Culicidae > Anopheles > Anopheles gambiae. The sequence goes on from NC_064602.1 coordinate 29,597,926, forward strand.
CGTTTCGCAAACCTCGAAGGTTCGAATAGTGCTCATTGCACTGCTCGTTGGCGACCGAACTGAGCGCTACTTTCAGTAAAATTGGCGTTTTTGCAGCAGCTACAAGGAAAAAGAGCATCACATTTTGCACACCAAAAAAGAACGGCAGTGTCTACCAAAGCCTGTATCGCCCCAACCGGTAGCTTCGAACCGCTTGAACCGTATCTCATCATCAGTCCACAGACAGGCCGGCGCCACTGTATCATGTAGCCTACACAAAAACACACAGTTTAAACAAATACAATCAAACTAGATCCTCACTGCTCCGCTTACACTTACACCACCTTATGCTCCAGTCGCATGAGAGCAATATCGTGATAGCGATCCCGATGCCGGTGCTCGGGATGTCGAATGATCTCTACGATCTTCAGCTGCTGCGCGTACTGATCATCGGTAGCGTTGAAAAGATCCAAATCCCCAAAGCGTGCCACATCTGGTGCATTTTGTCTATCGGAACAGTAGATTTGGTAAACTGACAGCTTAGCTCTCTCTCTCTCTCTCTGCGCATTTTCTTACTGAGCGTCTTCGACACAGTGTGCCGCAGTTAGAATGTAGTTCTCCCATATCAACGAACCGCCGCAGTTCCAAGTGATCGTGTCATCGGGCTGCGTCCACCCTATAGCTGCCATGTGCGCAAACTCACGCAGGTAAGTCGTTTGACCGAAGGCGGGTTTTATCATCGATGTTTTACCATATTTGTAGTATCTGAAGTGACAATCTGAAACATATAAGCTCAAAAGTGTGTTAGTTTAAAGCGCTAAAGCTAGTGAGCAGTATCCACTTGCCTGTTAAAGATTCTCTTCGGTTTGGCAGTATTACATTCTTTTCGTCGAGAGACTTCAAATCTCCAGTCGGAACAAGTGCACTACCCTGTTCAAACAACACAATCAGCCCTAGCGAACAAACCACAAACCACATCTTGTTAAGCGTCAGTCGATCAGTGAGAGCTGCCTGCGATCAGTACGATGTCTTTATAAGTGTTTCGGCTTATCTCTTCTTCACGTTTCCGTTCTCGGTGGCGATTAAATTCAATTAAAACATTTATATACGCGGTTGCGGTTGCGATCGATCACTGTCGAGAACGGCTTCGAGAACTGGTTATATTTTCATAACAGGCTCTTTGCCCGCATTGAATCTGATTAGTTCGTTTGTGGTGCACATCTGGCTTTGTAGATAGAAAGATCATCGGTGTAGTAGTTTGTAAAAGCAACAAAAGAAATAACTGGTATTGTTGGAGTATTTTTATTTAAGCTTCGTTTGTCTTATTAATCATTAGCCACAAATCGACCTCTTTTAGGATACAGCCATGTATTTATGGCAGCAGTTTTTTTTTTTTTAATCCTACAGAATACTTTTAATCCACCCAACATACGACGATATACGACTGTAAACGTGCACTGTGCGATCGCCGGCGGTCACGTGACTCATGATTCCCACCAAATACTGCACCCACGTGCCATCATCCATCACTTCCGACCAAAACAGAGGATCTCCCAGGGATACTTTCGTATCGTGTGGCTGCACATCAACACACAGCTGGTTGGAGCTAAGACCTTCCTCCAGCGCCTGACAGTCTCTATTGTACATAGCTGTAGGATAGACATACGAGTCAGTTGAGCCATCTGAAAGAAGACAAGAGAGAGAGAGAAAGAGAGAGAGCGCAAATGAGGGACAGAGAGAGAGAGAGAGTGTGAGAGAGAGAGAGAGAGAGAGAGAGAAGTTTAATTGTTGAACCAACGAAACGTAGTCACACCCTTCGAAGAAAACAACTCACTTATCACAGGCTGAATCATTTCGAACGGCGTATGAGTTTGATTCTTCCAAAGACATGCCGGATATATAGCTATTGTCGATTGATCAATTGCATCTCTCATCTTAATTAAAGCGATATTGTTCTTGCCACTGCCCACATCAAACTCAGGATGTAAAATAGTTTCTTCCACGTTCACTACAGGAGCTGCCTCATTCAAGCCAAGTCTAATGACGGAAGGAGCAATTGATTGCTGCTGTAAGCATTTGACACTAGTCAGAACAGCCTTCGAGGTTATCAGTGTTCCTCTACAGCTCCACTGGGCTTTAGCATCTCCATTTCCACGCCAACCGACTTCAACAAGATATGGTTCTGGAATATAACCCGTTTCAAACTGCGCTTCATTCGTGCTTCCACTACTCGCCTTGATGCGATGCGCACATTCATCCAACTCCCGACCACTGGCAGTCGTTTTGTTCACCATATTCTCATACGGACAGCAAACAACGGTTGACGTCTGACAAAAGACCACCCGTCGGTTGACAGAGAAATCGTATCGAATCTTGGGGCATCTGGTAGCCTCCACACACAGCCCTTCCGCACCGTCCACATGCCGGCAAGTATCATTCTCCTCCAACTCCGAATGTAGGAAGTGAACCGATCCACTGTCTTTCCTGTAGTCGGGGAGCAGGACCGATTGCAACCAGCCAATGTGGCTCGACAAGCGTACACCAACTGCAGCGCGACCAAAGCCACAGTCGCGCCCGAATGAGTTCAGTGCGTACGCATAGCGGAACTGCTTGTTGAACTTGAACTTCTTCCCTCCGATTGGTCCACCGGCTGCTTGTTGACATGTTTCAGGCACCAGATAGGCTTCATTGCCAAAGCACAGATGCTCGTCGGTCAAACCGTTCGATAGATTCTTTGAAAACTCTTCCGGATAAGAACATTTATTTATGGGGAGCACATTGGCGCGCGCTATCAGCTGGAAATTTTGTGGTTCTATCAGAAGAAAGAGAAACCACGATGTATTAGATCATCCAAATTCGTCTTTAATCCATTTGAAGAAATTACCAAACACGTCCACCGATGCATTGTGTAGACTAAAGTAATTAAGATCACGCCTTCCGTGCCCGGTCAGCTCAACAATGCTGTCTGCCAGATCATTCTCATGCCATATACAAAACGGGACGAAAGATCTAAAGAACACGAAACGGGTTCTCACCTTCAACAGTCCAATGTTGTTGTAATACTGTCCCTCACGGTATCCAGGATGGTTGTAATGTTTCACCACGGTATTGCGCTCATTTCCCATGTACATTACAAACGTGGCCCGTTTCCTGAAACACAAAAGGAAATCAATTTTTTGACATATATCGAAATGGTTACCACTAGCCATTACCCATGGTTTGTGGTGCACTGGGCCAGCGTTAGCACGGTATCCTCATCTATGATCAACCCATAACAGTCTTCCCGGCTCACTGAATAGGCTCCGTAACCAATCTCAACCATCGCCTCGGTGTATCGTGGCTCCAAACGCCTTCTGGCCGGTGTTACTACGTCAAAGGTGTCCGTCTGATCGATCAACACTTGTTTCTGGTACTGCCTTAGATGGACGTAACGCAGAGCACATTCGGCTTCTTTAAATTTCCACTCTGTAATTGAAAGGGTTGAGAACATTCAATATCCTTTACAGCTATTATCATACAGTACACTAACCCCATGCTGGCTCGCCACTTGCTTGAATTGTTGAAACAATCCACTGAACATAGGACGACACCTTTGCATAGGGAGTCGATTTTTGGCACGATACATTCGAGGGTGCACCAATCGCAACGACAAATGGAGTTACCTTTCCATTGTGATTCAATGGAACCTGAAGAAAGCCACCGTCCTATACAAAAAAGAGTCTTTCATGATGCGTTCTTATCGAAACACTCTCAACGCATTCTTACCAAACATGAACCCAATTCAGTACTTTCAACACACAGATCCGTACTTAGCATACGATCACAACCATCGAGTGTGGGTTGGACTTGAGCTTTAACAACGTCTGATGCATCTGAGCCACTCCATCCTGCCAAGGTCATAGCGTGAAACTTCACGTCTTCATTGTTCCAAAGGCAAGCCGGAACAACTGTAGAGCCCAATCTAAAAGAAAGTGCAAAGAGCATTTTTGGTTACACCCAATCTTTCCCGCTTCACGCCATTACTCACTCCACTTTTGACTGCAAACGTAACAGTGCAATGTCGTGCTGCGTAATGCCCTTTCTATACTCGGGATGGCGTACAGCTTCCGCGATCTTTATCTCCTGCATCTCACCAGAATCACCAAATCTCACCACATCTGGAGCTATGGAGCTGTGTACAAGATTATTTACAAACAATTGCATAATTCTAATCAAATGAAATGAAACATATCGTCACGTACTTGCCCTCCGTTGTACAACGAGCTGATGTTAGTATGAAGTTTTCCCACACCAGCGTTCCACTACAGTTCCAACGGACCGTTCCATCGATACCGGTCCAACCAATACGGCCTAGATGAGGAAAATCTCTCATCTTTTGATGCGGCCTTTGAAAGACGGGATAAGAACTTTCCACCAGACTGTGTTTGTAGTATCGCATATGACAATCTGATCAGCCAAAAACAGAAAATAAGATATTTTTCCAACAAAAGGAACAATCCAAACAACCAACCATCTAACGATTCGCGTACATTGGGCATCATCGTTTGCTTCCTGTTCAATTCGTTCTCCATGTACGCCATGAACGTTCGATCACCATTGCCTGTAAACAAATACATCCGTAACAGTAACAGCCTTGTTGTGCGGCAATCATTACACTTTGAGCAACTTACTGAATCGATTCAACAGCAATGCAACAACAAACACTACACTTTGCTTTATGCACAGCATCTTACTCTCGATGCTGCCACCGTAACACTGATAATGCGATGCGCTCCCACGAGAACGCGAGGACAAGTGCGCACACTGTACGACCTTGAACGGCCGCGTTCGTTCAAACAGGTTTCACGGGAAAGTACGGTCATTGCCGTATGCTGCTACACTTGCGCTAGCCGGTTCAATAAACCTGTTTTTTGTATGTGCAGCAAATGTGTTTCCGACAACGGTTGTTGAAGAAGAAGAAGAAGATTCATTAAGCATATTATAAAGTCATTACTAGTAACATAAGAAATAAGAATTCCAAGCTATTAACGTAACGAATTGTAGCCCTGGAAGCTTTGTCCCTTGATTTTTCTAACTTCAAGTTAAATGATTTATTGTTATTTTATATATTTTTCAATTCTGTAAGAGTGAAGGAAACGCTGAAAAGTGAGGATTATTGTTTCAATTTTTTTACTAATTAATGTATATTAGACACTGCCGCTCTAGCCGTAAAAAAAGTTAACAAAGAAAAATTTAACACTTAAAGCGCCGTGTCATATAAATTCGCATGACGGTTTTACTCACCGTTCAGCTTTGCATCTGACGTTCAGTGATTCTCTTGATAACGAATGAGGTAGGAAAGAGAGAACGAGAACGACATGTGCTACGCCGCTTATCGCAATGAAACAAAAGAGTGATAACAATGGCACGAGAAACTGTCGTTCTCATCGCTCTCTTGCCATCCGCTACTCACTCAAAAACTGTGACGTCAGGTCGGCGGTCAAAGTGTTAATAAGTTGGAACCGAGGATGTACCAAAATATTAGTTTTTTGTTTATTCGCTTGTATCTTGTTATTCACTTGGATGTTCAATCGTTTTTGCCCAATTTTCTAAAGGTTTTCTAAAGACATTTTTTATTTCGAAGAACCAAATTCAATTACAGTGGCGGCCACCCAGAGTCAGACACCTTATATTTTCACCTATTTATGTATACGGCCGGTCTCGTACAGCCGGTCTTGTAGCACAGTCGTCAACTCGTACGACTTAACATCATGCCCGTCAACGGTTCAATCCCCAAATGGACCGTGCCGCCATAAGTAGGACTAACTATCCTGCTATGGGGGGAAATTAGTTAGTCACTGAAAGCCAAGCCCACAAGTGGTACAGGCAGGCCTTGACCGACAACGGTTGTTGAGCCAAAGAAGAAGAAGATGTATACGGCGCCCTGGATGACCACCCTCATATTCGACAATATTGGCATGCTACTTAGTAATTTAGCTATGAACTAAAGACTGTCCGGCTTTCAATGCACCACATACATTTTTTACCTTGTATCACATTTATGTAAGAAATAAGGAAACGAGCGGTGTAGGTGATTAAGGAAATTCGTGTATTCAGCTTGCTTCTATTCACAGTGACGCTCACGGTAAGATTGTGGCGCTCATCGCCTGCTGTCATGCCCTCGCTACCTAGCTGACATTTTTTTTTTCAGGGGGTAGCCCTCTCATCCTACATTTATGCATGGTGTTCGGAGATTTTAATTGATATCGATCTGATTTTTTGCAGAGACATAGCTGAAGAGTGTCCTCAACGATGGGTGGAAAAAGTGGTCTAAGCTTTTCCGATAAGTGGTCTAGGGAACTGTCCAGGGTGCCGCAAAGTCAGATTAAAGATGAAAATATGAGGTGTCCCACTTTAGATTGCCGCCACTGTAAATACTAACACGCTCGTTCATATAAACTGTGTCACTATTTCATTTTTATTCAAAATAGCGTTCTTTAAATACGTTCGATCTAAAAGCACAAAACAGCGCTTGTTGATTTCAATTCATTAAATGAAACAGTCATATTCAATTTAAAATCTACTGAATCAAAGTTTCTTTATGCAAGCTTCTTTAAATAGAACGATAAATATCGCAAGCAAATTGAAATAAAAAAACAGCAGGAGCAAAACAGCCTACTTACCATTCAAACACAAAAACGATGCTACATAAAATGCTCCCCAGACCATGCTGCTAATGAGCATCAAAGGCACAACCACGGCTAAATACTCGCCCCAAAAAGTGTCCACGATATTCAAAACATTGAGCAAAACAGTTTGTTTTCGTAATGGTTCATTGGCATAGTGTATAAATGGTATTTTTCTACTCTAGCCACTCTCTCAGCGTGCTCTAACTTCCACCACTTACAGCTAAACAGACAAAAGCGGCCCAATTAAATTCTCCCATCCAAACCGCTCATTATCGAGCTCCATCCAACAACAATAGCGAAGCCTACAATTGACCGAGTTTCAAAAAGATCCTCCAAAATGGTCTCCTGTTGAAATTTATCCCATTCATGCGTCCCTTGCTTACTTTGATTGGTGACAGAGTATAATTTTTCCCATTTTTGTGTCATTTTTGTTAAGTCAAAAGCTTCCACGCTAGTCGCTGCCGTTAGTTGAGAGCAAATCATTATGTCTTCATTTTACAGCACACAGCCAAGCACGAATTATGCGCAGTGAAGGATCAAGTTTTTGTTCTTTTGAGTTTCAAAGCCATCGTTCTCGTCCACTCGAGTGGATGCTTGTGAATTGAAATCTGCAGTCACTTGGACTAGATTTGTTTTCGTGAAAATGACAGAAAGTTTACACCGTAAACCGGTGGAAAGCAGTAATGGCTCTGCACTAATGGGCACGTGAAAAATAATACAATTATTCAGATTCATTATATAAATGAGGGAAAATCTTATGTCGCTATGTAAATTTGCAGTCTCCAAATAATGTAGCAATGGCACCAAGGGTGTGTTGCTCTTTCACAGCTTGTTTGTAATTCAAACACATATTTTCACTGTGCAATTTTCCTTATGCTTTTTGTGAACTGATACTCTTGTTTTCTGAACGAAGCATCTTGTTTCTGTAGCGTGAACCCAACAGAATTTTTACCATGCCTACTCAAGGATGATGATTTTGCTTTGTCGAATGGTTTTTTCAAAATTCATCATAATGGTTTGCACTCCAGTTGACAAAAAGTTCCATCAATTTGTTCACAAATCAAAATACACATCTAATAAAACACACTTTCCACCGAGAAAAAACGCAATGCTGCTCAACGGCAAATGAAGTTAATCAAAATAATAACAAAAATCAATCATCGTCATGGTTACCGCCGCCAAACTACGCAAATTTTTACTGTGACTCTCGGAAAATCGACTGGCCAGTTTTCCAGAAGTATTGACACTCATAATAGACTTTTGCGATAACAAGCGATAACGATAACAAGATAACATCCGCTCTTTCGTCCGGTTGAAAGCGAATTAGGTGGCCAAAGTTCGTCCCAACAAATTGTTTTCAATTTCCTGCCGTGACAAACCAGGAAGCTGGGGCGATCATCCAAGATGGAAGGCCCTTTTTCCGGTTTGCCATTCCGTTCACTTTATCTTCCTCAATATTTACTGCCCGAAGGCCCGAGTCAATGTGCAAATATTAATGAGGAGCGAGAGAGAAAGAGTAATTGAAATATCGCTGCTGCACATACTCGATCTCTATAACTGCGTCGCTGCAAATCGATCTCTATTTTATCTCCAACTCTGTTTTGCGGTAGATAAGCAAGCGTGCGCTAGCGGAAGATCGAAAGAAAAATAAATTGTTCCTTGTCCAAGCCCTGAAGGCCCTGGTTCAAGAGTGAAGGAGGAGAGAAATTGCAAAGATCATACTGGTCGGCTTGCGATAAAATGTCATCCTCATTACCCTCCCCCGAGAGGTTCGTACGGTTTGATTAGTCTTTGTTATTTCAGCTGTTTCCCTTGCCACTGCGTCCAATTACGCCATATCCAAACCCAACTTTTCCTAACCGGTGAGGAAAACCTAAAAATTCTGTTTGTCTTTCCCTTTCCACCCTTTATAATGATGAAGTTGGAGTTTCTCGCATTCGCGCAAGCTCGAGCTTGTTCCATCTGCAGCAAACGTCTTCACCGGAGTCGGATTTCGATAAAAACAATATTGGTGATTGATTTCTGAATTAAATTTCCATCTATTACTCACGGACCTGGAGGGTCAGATGGTGCACAGATTCAGCCATTTGCATAAAGAGGCTAAAGGGAAGCGACTTTTTAACTTTTCCCTTGATTGTTCTTCGTGATTATGTTATTCGTTTTGTCAATTGGAAGGTAGTTACGTCTCCGTCTTACTTACGGATTTGTGTTCCCATTTGAATTCTTCTTTCATTTGAGTGAGATAATTTCAAATAATTGCATGAAACTATTTTCATAATATTCTTCTTATTAGTTTTCAGACCTTTTCCAATTCTTAAAAAAGTATTTACTATTTTTTGAACATTCTTCGGTAAACATTGTACAACAAACCATGTGGTAAACACATTTTTGAATAAAAATATTTTCCTTAGCTTATCCTTAGCAAAACAAAGCATCCTCTACTTATCAAACCTCGAACCAAGATTCTTCCCATGCTCCCTAAAATAAATGATTGATTTTTGGGTGGCTTTCGTATGTATTCACCCTCTACCTTTCCTAGACCTTTTGCATCCTTCTTGCGCGGATGTCATCCACCAAGACACTCGTCAGCTGCCGAATGTCCTTGTGCTGCTTGGATCTTGTATCGAGAAGCTCCACTTCAAATGATTGATCGAAGGAATTAAATTTCGATCGATAGCTTGGAGTCTTTTTGCTCGAAGGATTGTCAGCTATCTCTCGTTTATTCCTTCTATGTTATTATTCTTTCCCATTCATTCGGGCAATAAAGAGACAAATAGAGCAAAGGTTGCCATCAGGGGCTGGTTTTCATTTGTTAAATTGCATCATTTATAATATGCTTGACTCATCGCATCTAAAGAACCACCTCGCGTAACGATTGACACGAGTGCGTCAAGGAGGCGCACGAAGCGTGACAGGATGAGTGATTCCTTTTGCTCATATTTCACTGCTAACGAACTGGAGTGCGCGAGTGTGAACCGAATGTTAGCACACACGTATCGAGCAGGTAAAACATGCACGATGGAGCAAATAAATCGTGTCCGGTGTATAAAATTATCTCATCCACCTGCTATAATGATAAATAAACAGTGCATGCTAATAAATATGGAATAAGACAACAAAACATATTACTTATAAACTTTCAATTAAACCGATGATATGTGTAGAACGACGTTAGCAATTACTTGATTACTGATATTTCACGTTGATTCCAAGTGAACAACTTATCTCGGATTAAAACAGCTACCATGAAAACAGCTACCGTTTTCATAGAACATAAACTATTTTCTCATACTGTACAGTCAAATTTCTCTGTCAAATACACGCACTGTACCTTTCAAGTATTTCCTCCAGTATTTGGCCTTTCAAAACACTACCTCGAATAAATCCTCAAGAATTATGAGAACGCAAACCACCCCGTCAAGCTCATTGCTCTAATCAGCCTGATTTAACCGACCACAGACAACCCCATTCATTCCCAACACGGTACTGCAATCTGTAGCAGATCACCGTTTGCGCCGTATTTCTAGCGTCTGTGCGCCAGAGGCACTCTGCTGTGTTTGACGTTGACGTTTGAGAATTAAAAACATATTTTAAAGATTTCCATACCATAATTAATCAACCCTCTCCCAACATTCATCTTAACGATGCTTCCCTGCGTACCTTCTGGTTTTGAATCTGGAATCGTTTAACCATGAAATACGAGCACTTTTGGGACCACCAAAAACGATCCCATGACCTGACGCACAGGGCTTTCGGCTTGAAATTCGGTTTGCTGCGCTGGTAGGAGATCCACATCTGGCAGCATAGCTCTGTGGCACCATTTTCCGGTAAGTTGAATGTCACGTCATTTCTATGAAAATTTATAACCACTCATCTCACCTGCTCGTTTGTCTTTCATTCGAGTTGGAGACGGAGGCAGAATGGTTCCAGAGTCACAATTCACTGCATGATTTCCTTTCCCTCCCATTTAGTCTTCAGTAAGGTTTGCGATTCCGGCAGTAAATGAGAGGAAAAGGAAAAAGGATCCTTCAAATGATCATTACCAGTGAATAATATTTCCCAACCCGAGTGGAACTAGGACACGATGTTTGCTTATCTCGATGCGGACACTACCGTAATTTTGACCGAAACAATAAAGGTTAACTATTGCGGATGGAACTCCCTGCGGCGGGCACACCTGTTCATATAAATTAAGCAGAGATGATGGTGGTTCCAGCAATGATGAATCTTCTGCGCCTTGCTGTTGCTGTTGTGTCAGCGGTAACAGTCTTAGCTGTGTCATAAACTTCTGACTGTTGACGAAAATTATTACTATTATCAACAGGATTACAGTGCTAACTCTCAAAGAGAAGTTTGAAAATAAGTTCCTTATCAACCAATGTGTCTGTCATAGTTCAGAAGCTATGGTCGTTATACGCCATTAATCAATCTATTGATCGAACAAAAAAATGTCAAATCACATTTGTTTTGCTGCAATAAAGTTCAAATGTAGTATAGTTCAGAACGAAACAATTAGTAAAATATTACTTATTATAGTTTCTAAAATTTAAAAGGATATAAATATAAACTATTTCACATAAATTAAGAAGCTGAGCAAAACACAAAGTCCGTCTGATGTAATATTTGCAAAAGTACCGCTCTAAAATGCTTATGATCAAAATTCATCGTCTTATCCTACGCAGCAAGTTACACGATTGATTTAATGATAGACATTTTGAGCCCGAGCTAATTGTTCAAAGTTCGAAATGGAATGCAATTAAATTTAATGGCTCGGCTGTGTGCGTGTATCGTAAATGACCGCATGATTACATCGTCCGTTCCTATAGCTAGGTTTGGTTGGGATGCGTAATTGTATCAAAGGTTGGAATTAGGATTGATTAAATTTCAACGTAACTATTACGCATTTAGCGCATTTGTGTATGTCGAGGGGTAGACCGTTTCGTTGGCCCTTTCGACACAAATTGCAATTAATTATTTGTTTTGTTTGATTGCAAGCAAATGTAGGCCACATTGCAGTTGCTTTCGAATGAATTATTTTGTGGGAGTGATTTGAATATGTCCTGAAATCTGAATCATACGATAAAATTTTTTAATATATTTAAACATAAATGTATACTACTAAAGAGTTTTGTTTATGCAGATCTTTTACAAGATAGACTTTTAAATTTAACATCCTCTTCCTCAAACGACCTCATTCCAGGAATCTTATGTCACAAGATAGGCATAGTTAAAATCCTATAACCAACCGGAAGCAATCTTGTCCGCTTTCATTCAAACTACCACAATCAGGTAAAGGCTCCATCCCGTGCCATAATCCTTGTTCATGCAGGTCCTCCTTAAAATGGCGAACATATAGCACTGTGCTCCAAACCGGTTCACTGTAGCCATCGGGTGTATAATGTAAGCGGAAGCGATAAAAAAGGATCAACCATTTAATTTGTTCCCCAAATCTCCCATATTAACCCTTTATTTGCCAAGCAAAAGTCAGCATCCCTGCATGTGGGGACAAACTCCGGCCTGAAAAGCGTTAAACACAGCAAACTACCAGCTGCAGGCATTTCTCATTTAAACCGCTACCACGCATACTGAAAGCAAAGGATTCCATGCTAAAGCCGACCATCAATTTTTGGAATCGGGAAACATTCAGGAGAAAAAAAAAACATTTTGGAGTTGGGACGCGAGAAGGATTGGTAATGAGGTTGATTATAATTGTACTTTTAGAAAGGGGATTTGTTTTTGTCCTCCGAGAGCAAAGTTTCGGATTAACATTCGTCTGTGTTCATCGATGTGTGCGAAAGAGACCAATCGTATCACTTGGCTATTTGATTAGCGCAGCTCGTCCATCAGCACGTACTGTTCCGTGGATGAACCGATCGACAGTTCGAACAGACTATCAGACATGGCTCTGATAGTCCGGATCGCTGGAAGCATGTTGTTTTACGTGCTCAAATCCAAATAACTTTCACCCAGTTTTACCTCAAGCATTTCCCCTTTTCCGCAATTCGAAGTAATTCGAACGTTGCCCGGCTAACTCTGCTATCAAATGGCCTGCCAAAGGCCAAAACCTATCCTACACCTAACGGCTGTGGATGCACAAGGGAAAGTGATTTTTTTCATCTTCAGGGGTGAAAGATGAAAGCTCCTGCAAGTGGAATTTCAATGTAGTCAGGTTGGTTCATCTCCATCGGAACTTCCAAGGCTGAGTTTTCGTTCAGTTCGTGTCTTCCTGTTCAATACCTGCTGCAGAGCTGATGGCTCTTTTTCAGCACCTCGTAATCGTGTTTTCTATACTTTTTCTCGAAATGACACACACTTTATGGAACGAAAAACATGCATGCACACTCGCATAAACACTAACGGATGGACGCTGGATGGAAAAGGGATTAAACATTGCAAAAACATGCCGCCTGACTTAAAACAACCCTATGGCCGCTTATCCCGGTCGGTGTTTTCACTATATCTCCATCCCCATGGGTATCTGCATATCCATCAGACGGCCAGAACCACCCATTCCCAAGAAGCTGTCCGGTTGTTTTTTTTTCCGCACTCTGTCGTCGGTTGTGTTTGGAAAGCTTTGCTCCTTTGGGGTAAAACGTTTGAGGCCGTCGTTTCGCCGTAATCCCGGAATAGCCAATCAGATGGAAAATAAAAGTCCAACAAACTAACACCTACAAGGGGACTTCCCTATCCTTTTTGGAAAAAAACTGTTCGAAGAGAGAGGAAGCTGAAGGTTTCGACAGATGATCCGGTGCACCCTTTGTTTCGGAGCAAATTTCCAGGAAGAACGTTCGGTCCTGTAATGGTTGGCTTTTGTTCGCAAGTTTGCTAGAATGTCTGTTAACTGGCCCTTTCAATAGCCATTGTGATGGTAAACTGAATACAAAACCACGTGTTTTGTGGAGGTTTGTTAGGGAGGTGTTGGATGTTGTTTTCCATGAGGAGGATTAAGATTTTATAATCAACTAGTAAGACTTTGATGTGTGGCTGTTGTCCGAAGTATCGTGTCTGCATCATTCACACTCTTGTCTGTCATGTATAATGTTGATGAGATTAAATCTTATTACATAAATGCATCCACTTCATAAACTGAGGTTAATTGCAACGTAAAGAGCGTTTTTTCCCTTCTATGTCCTGGTGTTATGTACTGTACCTTTACCTACACCATTAACTTCCAAAACGTTAGATCATGCTTCATCCTGTCACACAATATTGAGCAACTAAAGATGAAGTCATCCGGTACCTCGATGACCTAGTTTTTATTGAGTAAAGCGTTTAATACAATGCCTTAGAGGGGAAGAATCAAAATAAGACTCATAAAAATCAAGAAATAAAAAAAAACTTAATTCTAAAACATCCACAACCGTTTGAAAAACTGCAAAACTCACTCAGCGATGCTTCCAATAAAGCCGTAAACACAATTCAATTTACAACCAGCTGAAACTATTCCCATGCATTTTGACCAATCATTTTACTCGACACCTAACTGCAGCTCGAACCGTTTGATCGCTTTGAGGTAAGCTCAGCGTAGGTCAGCTATATTAGTGTACCGTCACTTCAAACAAGCGTAATCTTTCAACGAAATAAGCGTAGCACTAAGAAACAGCCTTCTCCTCCACCAAATTTCTTCAAACCGTTCCTCAATTGAAACTTGGAAGAAATGTTCTTACTCAATCTTACTCCGTTTTACAAAACACCATGTGGCCGCCATGTTTCACTGTGTGAAAGCAACTGCTGCTCCAGAAGCTGCTGGTGCTATTGACGGAAGTTTCTAATTAAAACTTCACATTCTACCTCGCTCGCTTGCGGTAGAAAAACTTGCCCCAAAGCAGTGCTTTTGTAGTGGAAGCTCGCGAGGTTTGTGCTTCCCGGGAGGAGAAAGTTGTCTTCTACTACACTTGTTGCTTTTACTCTCTCTCTCTTTCTTGCTCACCCTCTGCTCATCTCAACCTCAAACCCTCGGGTACCTCAACAGTGAACTTCGCGTTTGCGTTTGCCAAGGTGCATCGGAGCATTGCATTGCATATGCAGAGTTGTTTTGTGTTTATTTTCGTACGAGGTTTCTTCCCATTTCCGTGTGTATCCAATAAGCACAGCTGCTCAGGAAGCGAACCTTTAATTGTTTCTGAACCTTTCCGCATGTGGTGAAGAGTTTTATACTTTCAGAAAATGCACCTCCTGCTGATTCACTGTGCCCTTACCATCCTACATTGAATCTGACTCGCGTGCGAGCGAAATTGTGCAACATGTGCATGGCGTGCATCGCCTGAAAATAATAACTCCCACTGCATCTGCGCTCTATAGTTTTGCATTTCTGCGCACGGAAAACTCCTATTCAAAAATGAAGAATAAGAAACGAGATTGAAAAAGAAACAACTTTCACGCCATCCTAGAACGTGACGTTGAACAACATCTCCAACCATGCAATAATTAAAACTCGATTCCGGCTAGCGAAAGTTTCTTTGCCAATGCCAGTGGAGTGATCGAAACGTACAAAAAGCCGCCTATGGCTCTTTATCTCCTTCTCCCGTCTGCTTCAACGTATCGATGGTTCGGCAGGTGGGAGAATCTCTTAATTGAAGCTTCTTGGGTTTTCTTCCAATACTCCTTTTGCTTTTTCTACCACCCTTTCAATCTGTTAGCTCGCAAGTTTTGTTTTGTTTTGCGACAGATTATTTGTCGATTAACGGATTGGTAATGACGGTGCACGGAGACTTTTAAACCGGCAAAATGAAGCGCAGTTGCTTAAACTTCTCTTTCCTTTTCCCCCACACTCATTTCCTTGAAAAGTCTGACAATTTCTGAAAATGCAATTCCTTGCAAAAGCTCCAATTCAGTGCATTTGGCTGAATGTCGGTCAATCCACTGGAGAAAGCAATGCAATAGTCCTTTTTTACCCCTCCTCGTTTCCGAGTTTCATTCATTGCAAGCTGCTTTATCGAAAATCGAACACCGTCTCACCGGTCGATGAAATGTTGTGATTAAGCGCCCTTAAGCCTGAAAGTTCCTGGCAGCAACTCGGAATGACGGAAAGGCAGAGTGTTGTTGAGCGTGTACGGTGCTACATTAAATACACAACACCTCATTTTCTCGCTCAACCCTTTTCGGACCATTCCCCTCCATCTGAACGATGGGAAAAGCTATCCCGGTGCAAAAGCAATACACACAGCCAAACGACTTATAATGAAGCAGCTGAAAAAACACCTCACTGATGGCAACGGGAAGGGTAACAGGAATGAAATGGAAGAAAATCCTCCAGCAAGGCGGATTCTGCAATAACCGTCCCACGGTCGATCTTCGGCAAACGGTTCTTGGTTCACTTCGTGGGTTTGTGTTTGTGCAATCAAATCTCAATTCAAAGCTCCTCCTTCTTCTCTGCTATTTCTGCTTCAATGCCTCCAACATGGGACAAAACAATAAACTGGACCATTTAATATCTCGAGCGTTCCCCCAGGGACGTTGCATCCTTCATTGTGTTTGCAACAACAAACACAGAATCGTACACAGTGCAATCGATGGCTTCAAGTTTTGTGTGTCGTTTTTTGAGTGTTTCTTATTGCATCGAAGCACCATTTCCCAACCCGCTCTGGCCGTAAGATCACACCGGCTTACCAACAACTCAGCCAGTCGAGCCGTATACCATCGGCTCTGTATACTAATCCCCAAGTGCCGAGGAGTGCAATTGTTTGTCCAACATTGTTGCTAAAGTGCAATTTTTCATCATTGCTCGCTTTTTGCTGCCATTTGTCGGTGACAAAACCTTTTACCTTTGGGGTCCTGGGTTGCAATCGAGTGTGGAGCGCGAGAGCAGTTTTCAAGCGACGAAATAAATTGGATTCTCGCATTGTTCACCTGATACAGAGCGAAATCAGAGACCAGGTGTGGCACTACATCCGGTGTCGAATCCGGTTTAATTAAGATGAATCGAATACGAACCTAACAGTGCCACCGTAGTGTAATGGCGATATTAAATCAATAACTTTTCACACAAATCATGCAACCCGTTTCGTGGTCAGTGCGGGTATGAGAAATGCAGGTTTAAACTTTTCTTAATGTGGCTGTAGCAGTAATGTGTTGAATTTTGTTGACATCCTGATGTAATGGATGGTGAAATAAACTCATGAATAATTGAAATTTTGCAAAACAACCACCGCTTGAAGCAGCTAACAAACGATCGCTAATTAGTTCTTCTTGGAAAATATAAAAAAGAGCCACAATGCTCTCATCTTCGTAGCTGGTACGATGAGGAGTTCATTTGTTTATATAAAACATCCATCAATGCATCATGCTGAAGATTCAATTATCTTCCAGAACGATGGACACTGGACAAAATTCTAGTTGAATCGTAATGATTCGCGTCCGCAACATCGTCATAATAGATCAAGCTGTTAATGGTAAGTGTCCAGTGGCCATTAGCATGGTGAAAAATAAAATAATCCTACTGTGGTTCAGCGTATCATGATCGTCAGGGTACAGCGGACTGGCCAAATTTTACGAATGGATCATGACGATGACCTATTGTCGAATAGATGTGATTTTTGATAATAGTTTATTGAATGCTGATATAGAGTCATAAAAGTCATTTATGTAACATAATGAAATGAGTTTGTAATGAAAACGACTACCAGCCTCTAACGAAACTCTCAGTTGAACATTTATAATTAATTCCTCAGAATTGACGTTAATACACTTCCCAAATGTTTGTAAGATGAATTAGGAATTAATTTTTCAATTGCGATTATTGTAATTGCTTTCAGAGAATTCGAAGCGAGCAATCTATATGCAACAGACGGTGTTTGGTCCGTGAAATTAAAAACAGTTCTAAGAATGAGCAGTTTTTCCTATGTTATTTTGTACACTTTAGAAAATCATCCATTGTGTTGCTGCGAGCGGCATTTGCGATAATAATAGCATATTGTCTTACAAGCAAACGGTTAGTTCATTTTCGTTCATCATCGAAAATAAAGCTTGTCCAAGCACTGTTTGCAGTGGAAGCAAACATCACTACAACTGTATCCGATTTAAACGATGTGGAGTTAAACCAGATGTACAAAGGTGGATCCAACTCGCATGGATGCAGGAAACAGCGCATGATTTATTGCTTCGAGCTGAGGCCAAAGATAAGACAAAAAGGTGTTCCGGAAAGGTTGCTTCCATGTGCTTGTACTATTACATCCGTGGATTACGTATCAAGCTGGCAGCAAGGGTGTTGCTCGGTTTATTGCAAACTTCCGGCTAACTCTTTACCATGAGTTTCGTTGCCTCACTAAACGCCCGTTTTCGTGTCGGAGGAAAACGGTCTTGGCAAATGAAAAATAGCAAACTGTGTGCTACTTGGGGGAGTGCGTGTATGTGTAAGTGGTGTGCTACCAACGTGGTTGCCTATTAAAATAATGTATGTCCCTGGCTGGTTTAATGGTGCCATTCGCTCAGGCCCAGGCAGACACAAGGTCACCAAGGCGTTAAAATGCTTCGTTAGGCAGAGTGAGCGTGTCTGTATGCGTCTGTGTGCATGGAAAGTAGTTCCCCTGCAAGACAAAGTGCAGCCAAACAGGGCACTCTTCGATGGTGTTTGTTTGGCACTGCGATTGGTCCGAAAAGCAGTTAGTTAGTACCATTTGCTCGCCGTGTTGCATACATTCTGGCGCTAAAGCTCGCAAAAGGGTAGGTTTTATACGAAATGAATTATTAATAGTTATGCGCGTGTCTGTGCTGCATTGCTTTATTAAGCGAACACAGTTGTATGTGTGTTGTCCACAATCTCGCAAAAAGCTCTTCCCATTGCAGGTATTCAAATTGGCTGTGACGGTCTATAATAGCCGGATGCGCTTTTCCTTCTTCGGCTATAAAATTACCAAGAACTACTAATACCATCACCGCAACTGCTCTTTCGTGCAAAGAGTAAAAGTTGCACCAGGTGACTCAGCATGATATCGCGTAGTGGAAGGCTGTGACGCTGCGACACTCCGCAAGGGGTGCATTTAATTTCAACCGGTGTGTCTGAGTAACTTGGTCCGTCGTCATCGTCGTCGTGCGCTAGAAAGTTTTCCCATTTTACACCGTGTGTACTCTATCTAATTCCAATCAATTACATGCACCAGATACCTTGCACCGGGGATACCTCGTTTCGGGTGGTTTTTGCGCCAGACACGTGCGCACGTTTCGTCTCGGTCGTTTTCTTGATGCAGTGTCCCTTAGCTCCTTACATCCCAACTACTGTGAAGTGCACATCGTAATTGGGTGCACAAACGACACGTGATGATGTGCAGAACGAGAGGGAAAAACGTTTTGCACGCTGGTACGTCACCCGTGTTCCCTCTTCTCGGGAGCAACCGATGACAACTCCTTCATTGAATGAAGTTTATCCAAACAGTGTACATTTTAGACCAGAAAGAGAGGAATATATACAAGCAGTCTCATCAACGGATCACACTGGGTTAAAAGTTTGTCCTGCAAAGAGAGCATTTTTTGCCACTTTTATTTCCCATCCACAGCCTGTCCTAACGCCGGAAAGACGTTAACGAAAATTTAAAAGTGCTCCATCAGGGGACAGTCATTCTGCTTGGTCCCCGTAAAAAGATATCCATTGCCAGATCTTTTCGATACCTAGGGGTTTGGTTTGATAGCAAAAATGTATGGAGGACACATATTGACTATCTGGTACAGAAGTGTACAAGAAGAATCAATTTTCTCAGAACGATTACCGTACTCTGGTGGGGTGCACACCCCAAAGACGTCCTTAACATATATAAGACTACGATACTGTCCGTCATGGAGTATGGTTGCATATGCTTCCACTGGGCAGCCAAGTCGCATTTAATACGACTTGAGAGGATTCAGTATCGCTGTCTTAGAATCGCGCTAGGTAGCATGAAGTCGACTCATAACATGTCACTCGAAATGATGTCCGGAGTGATGCCGCTAAAGCTACGTTTTGAGCTACTATCGCTTCGCCTTTTCGTCCGCTCTACAGTATCAAATCCCTTGATAATCGAGAACTTTGAAACACTGCAAGAGATAGGTTCTACAAGCAAAATCATGAAGGTCTATCATGATTTTGTTTCCTTACAGGTGCACCCTAGTACTTCTTAAAGTATAACTAGTGCCAGCTTACCAGAGTCCTGCAGTTCCATTTTAAGTGTAGATACCTCATTGAAGGAGGAAATTAAAGGTATCCCCGATAACCTTCGCCGGATGACAATTCCCAGCAAATTTGTGGAGAAACATGGCCATGCTAACAGTAACCATTTTTATACTGACGGATCCTCATCAGAGCAGGGCATTGGATTTGGTGTATACAACACGTGCTCCGAAGCATTCTTTAAATTACGCCAACCATGCTCAGTATATGTAGCGGAGCTCGCCGCAATCTTTTATGCCTTATTACTGATAAGTGCATGCCCAGCGGATCAATATGTAATTTTTTCAGACAGCTTAAGCGCTATTGAAGCATTAAAATCCGTAAAGGCTGTTAAGAGCCCAGACCATTTTGTGAAAGAAATTGTAAAGGTTTTAAGCTCACTGTTTGAAAAGTCGTTTCGCATATCGTTAGTATGGTTACCTGCTCATTGTGGTATACCAGGAAATGAACAGGCAGACCATTTGGCCAAAAGGGGAGCTGCAGAAGGGTCTTTCTTTGATAGGCCTATCCTTCCTCATGAGTTCTTGCAGGCCCCACAGGCGTTTTGCATGGCACGTTGGCAAAATCTGTGGGACTCGGATGAACTCGGAAGGTTTCTGTATACAATCACTCCTCGTGTAAGCTTGAAGCCTTGGTTCCATAACACCCCTGGCGATCGTGCGTTCATTCGAATGATGTCTAGACTTAGGTCTAATCATTTCGCATTGGGTGCACATCTCCAGTGTATAGGACTGGTCGACTCCAAGGTATGTGGCTGCGGGCTTGGATTCCACGACATGGATCATCTTTTGTGGTCCTGCGTGGAATACGAGTCTGCTCGACCTGCCTTGCTGGACGCGGTCGAAAGACTGGGAAAATGTACTGATATTCCGATTTGGGATATATTAGCGGCATCGGACTGGGAATTCCTGAAGGCCATATTCGATTTCTGTAGAGAGAACGGCTTAACTGTGTGACTTTCCTTAAGTAAAATGTCTGTGAACCAACCAACGGCCTTTTTTGACCGTTACTCAGGAAAAAAAAATATGTTCTTAAGCAGAACATTACCTAAATGGAAGAAATTTTGAACTGTTGACTCAAAATTGACGAAATACTCGATATTGAATTAATTTAATGAATTTAAATACGATTTTGTGCACGTTATTTGGATATATTGCACATCAGCTGGTTGCTGTGATGCTTTATCCGTCAGATATTTCACCTGTCAAATAGTTCATTTCGCTGTATATTTCACCTCATTTGGCCTCGCGGTAATGAAAGTTGCCTCTCAAATGTCTGGCTGTTGTAAGTGATTAAGTAACGAGTAAAGAACATTCTTCGACCCTGATTTGTTTCACCTTGATCGTGCTCTTCCTGCTTGTATCAATTTTGAAACTATTATTCCCCAATAATACTGGTTGATAGAACCGTACGAGATGTTTGCTGAAAAGAGGCTAAAGGCCATGATGTGTTCGTTCCAGATATGGTAATCGTTGTTGATGGAACTAATCGACCGATAAAAGATTTATGAAGGCTTCGTTTCACATAGGTCTAGTTTACAATGTACACATCAGACCTAAGGTGAGTGGGATTTGGGATCATCGGTTTATTGAACGTTCGATTTTAATCCTTTTTCCACGGAACACGGGAAGGGATGGGTCCTGTTGCGAAATCACTGTACTATCCTAAAACCTTCTGACCCTTCAGATACAAGCTAGTAACAAAGTTGTGCAAGCATTGGGTATTATCTGTCCGATAGGTGATGTTTCTGTTCGTAGCATCAAAATCATGTTTGTGAATAGTTAATTACACTTTGATGACGACGTGTCTTTGATAACGAGACTCGGGGACGGTCAGCTGTCTCGATTGGGCTGCCCCTTTATCCACACCGATATCGGGTTGTATTTCAAAACTGCTCAGCTTGTACCGTTGCGAGACACTTACAACTTTTCGTGACAACCCGTTGTCTGGTATTGAATATCGATCCGCTGGGGAGTTTTGGGTTCGATTTTAATTGATTGTTCCCACAAGCGGCATTCGAGCACGCGGACGCACACGGCACTCTCGTTTAATTAGTTTTCGGTTCCGTTTGATTGGGTCGGAAAAGACGATGCACGGTCACAGACTAATTTCGGATGCTCTTTGAACGTTTACGAGCGTTATCGTACGCGCAAGGACGAATTACCAAGAACCCTTTGGAGTTTCTTACAGTTGCGGCACTCACTGCCGGATGTTATTTTCACTTGATTGGGTCACAATATTGTGGAGGTGGTTCCTTTTTCCGGAGACATCTTTCTAGCTATATTGTGGAAAGGGTTTGGCTGATCGTTTCTGGTGCGACGATAAAATGCATCAAAGTGGAAAACAGGAAAAGGGTATTCTAGGGTAACATGGTATATTTAACCATAAGCCTCAGTATAGACGGAGCGTGAAATTTGCTCTACAAGGAGATGATGAAATGTCTTGTAAATTGCCTTACAATCTACTAAAAGCATTGTGATGTTGTTCGCTATAGAGGCTGTATTCTGTGAAATATCTTCTGGGGTTCTTCGGTACCTTTTCAGTTGATTTTTCCCATTTCCTCACGTTCCTTACTCACAGATGATGAAGTAATAAGGAAAAATTTGACTGTTTTTATCCCAAATTGATCAAGGGTTATCTTGTCTTGTGTGCTTAACGTTTCTTAGATGTAACAAAAGGTCAAAAGCAAGGAGCTTACTGCTTAAAACACGACTTAGACGCCTAAAGGTATGCAATCCTTCGGCATACTAAACTTATTAAGCAATTTATTCCTTAACTGTCTTCACTTAACTTAACTCTATGAATTATAATAAGTTTTGGCACTTCGAGCAGTTGAAAGCACAAGAATTTCCCAGAACCTAGGGAAGCTTACTACTTTGCACTTTCAATGCAACACGCAACGAAAGACGCAACGCCTGAAAGTATGCAATCATGCTTAGCACATTATTTATGCATCAATTACACTGGAACGAGATTGAACGACAAAAGATAGAAATGATTACATTACTTAAATGATTGAACTTGTTCGTCTTTTCCCAGAATTTCTGATCCGTTTCTATCCTCACCACTCTCACGCTTATTATTCCCCAGTGGAAAAATCAATCCTCATGGCTACCGTTTGATATTTGCCGGCTGAAAATGCTTGTTTTAATTAGTGAACAGGAGCAAGAAGCAGGAGGCAAAATATCAAATCATCTTGCAAAACGACATTCGATGTACCGACCTTTATCGTTCGATGAAATGGGATGGTTTTAATTAAATTTTATTGTATCTCTGCTACGTATTGGTTTTGTGTGGTTTCGTTTTGGAATCGCTTACGAACGTAATGAGATTATGCGTTTTTGTAACGATTGTCATTTTGTTAAACCCCTAGAGTGGAGAGATACTCACATACAGAGGGAGTTAGAGCGACAACGAGTGTCTGCAAAGCTGTGTATCCGCATCTTTAATCTGTACGGATTTATTGCACTCACCGACGAAAGTTTTAAATTGGACAAACTTCCGCTCCTCTATACAGTCCTAACTTAACCTGTTCGCGTCCTTCCTGTTTAATTTCCATCCTAAAGCTCGTGACTAATCTTCTACGGAAAGTGCTGCTATCCCTCGCCCGGAGATTGGCTGCATTAGTGTTCGAGTTAGCTTTTGGTGCCATGTTTCAACTGCGTCCGGTGTTTCACCTGAAGGCAACATGCATAATCTCTCATCCCACTCTCAAAAAAGGATTAACCGAGAGCAAGCGGTCAAGGATGTTTGGTCAGGGATTTGTGCACGCTTCCGGGTGGATGAGTGCGCCCGGTGTGGTTGCAGCTGCTTAGCTACCGGGACATTATGCAGAAACTGGGTACCGAACCCGATTATGCAGAATTCGGTTCACGGTTTCATCGTTTGCGATTCGCGCAAAAATCGGAAGCAACCAGCAATGCGATATCTAACGGGATGAAAAACGGCGCTCGGTTTGTGGTATTTACGCACCATCCATATCGATTGGCTATCTTTCGCTTGGAATGACCATTTGCTCGATGTGATTAGATGCCTTTCGGTGGTTTTCAGCAGCAGATAGACGAGAGATAGAGTGCGAATGAGTTGTTGCGGCGGCTGGAGGACCAGTTGATCATTAGCCCTAGGAAAACGGTCCCAGAACCGTGCGCTTGGATTGTAAAACGCCGCCTCGGATGAAGGATGATCACTCGTTTGGGAAGACAGTTTACTGCTGGGGATGGACCAGCCAAGGACAAACATATAAATGAGTGTCTTAATTGGATTATAAACTTTTTTTCACATGGGGGCGTGTTAACTTGGTCGTTGCAGAGAGCGATGGGATGGAATGACGTCCTAATATTATGTTCCATTTGGTCACGTTTTGTGCACTGCAGCATCAACCGCTCGAACGTTACTGCACAGACACACAAATTGAAAGTTATCGAACACAGTCTACCTTCACCGAGGCATCCATTCGAATGAAGCCAGTCGTTTGTTGGCTGGTGCTGTTTGACCAAATGTTGAAAATCGCCCAGGCAGTGCCCAGGCAATCGTTACAAGCGCCAGTACGAGCGGATGTAGTTTTTCTTCCAATCTTCCATCACGCTGCAGCCTTTTCGAATGGATCGTTGCAGCCATCGTTGTGACTAGTCACATCCAATGCTTGTCTTGGACGACGAAGTGTAGTTGTTCCGGTTATGGGGGAAAGCCGGAACCAACGTTTGAGCTGAATTGTTCTCTCGTTTACTTCCGGTTGTTTGCAGTAGTTTGTAGTGTGTAGGGATGTAAAAGCATGCCCGATCCTTTGCTGATTGTTTTGGACCAAAAGATTCGTTGAACATTGAAACTAGAAAGTGGGAGAGATTGGAAATTTTGCTTGTTTTAAATAATCTTCTTGTTAAATTGAATTTAGAAATGAAGTAAGGGAAAAAAATTAAAAATTACTAACAATTCTAAACCAAGTTTGAGTTTAAATTATTACAATTGGTTCTGTTCGATTGCGCAACAAAAAAACGCTTTGAATGGTATTCTTATTTATCACATCGAATACAGCTTGATAACCCATTTTACAGTCAATTGAATGATCGATTAATATGATGTCAATGTCTTTCGTCAAATTTATTGGCTCGGTTGTTTTGCCAGCACCTGTCTCTCTGTCGAAGCAAAGCGGACTCATTTTACCGTAGAGTTGGCAACCAGATTTACACACGTAAGTTGGCAACCGGCATACCCGGGTATTCCACACGTTTTGATGCAAAAATGAACGATTTTCATAGGTAAACAATGCTTTCTATATTTTAATGCTATAAGCAAGTAATGCCGACCATATATTCTCTTCTATTTCATTTATGCATTAAGTTTTTTTTCATTTCATATTAAAAATAATGGTCAAATTGAAATTTGGAATCGCTTGAATTTGACTTGAAAATAAGCACAATACGAAAAGAGGAAGAAGAGAAACGTCATTCTCTATACAAAGTGTATGGAATACTCGGGTATGCTGGTTGCCAACTTACATGGTAAAGTTAAAAAAAAACACTTACAGGCTGTTTAAAATTACAACTTATACACCAAAAAATCATAAATTAAAATTTGGGAGGCGGAAAATTTCAGGTCAATAAAAGCAATGAATCAAAAGTTATTGCAGTTCGAAATTGAAACAAATACCCGGGTATCCGGTTGCCAACTTAAAGGTTAACGCTTCATTTCCATTCTCTTTGGTCCACCGGTCTGTCCGGATGTTTCATCAAAACAGCAATGGCACGGAGTTTATGTGTTACTTTGCGAGCAGCCGTTAAACAAACTGCCAATTA
Source organism: Anopheles gambiae (assembly GCF_943734735.2). Classification (NCBI taxonomy): domain Eukaryota; kingdom Metazoa; phylum Arthropoda; class Insecta; order Diptera; family Culicidae; genus Anopheles; species Anopheles gambiae. The sequence continues at coordinate 29,623,503 of NC_064602.1, forward strand.
AATTGATTGACCGATTGATGGTGTTCGTTCGTGAGGTGTGCTTCCGCGTTGTTTCCGGTCCGATTGTATGTTTGTTTAATATAAAGCACACAAACAGAGACAATCATGATGATTTGATTGCATCAACAAACGTTCTTTGAATGCAAAATCATGCATTAAATGGGATGTGGTGTAGCGGGTGATGTAAATCGGAATGGAATGGCTAGCTGTACGTGATTAAGAGGAAATACAACGCAGTTAAGCTAATTCCAATAAAGGGGATAACAGGTTGGCTGATAAGTCCCCGGTCTGACACATAGATGGCGCCGCTAGTATTAAATGCATATTATTTTTATACAGTACCATCCTTCAAATGATTCGTGTCAAAATTTGACGTCTGTATGTCAATTAGTTTGTGAGACAGAGCGTCTTTTGTCAAGCAACTTTTGTTAACTTTTTGTCCACCAAGACAACGCACCGTGCCACAAGTCATTGAGAACGATGGCAAAAATCCATGAATTGGGCTTCGAATTGCTTCCCCACCCACCGTATTCTCCAGATCTGGCCCCAGCGACTTTTTCTTGTTCTCAGATCTCAAAAGGATGCCCGCAGGGAAAAAAAATTAGCTGCAATGAAGAGGTGGTCGACGAAACTGAGGCCTATTTTGAGGCAAAACCGAAGGAGTACTACCAAAATGGTATCAAAAAATTGGAAGGTGGTTGTAATCGTCGTATCGCTCTTGAAGGGAACTATGTTGAATAATAAAAACGAATTTTGACACAAAAATGTGTTTTTCTTTGTTTGACCGGGGACTTATCAGTCAACCTGTTATGTTGATGGCTTAATTAAGTGTTTCAGTATAGAGTACTTACAGGAAAAAAGGTGTTAAAAATGCATTAAAGAGTTTAAATTCATGATCTTTTCGTATTTGTGAACAGTGTTAAAAGGGTACACTTATCAATTTTCCACCTCGATTAGCTGCCCTTGCCAAAGGATCTAATGGATCGATAGCATCCCGCCGTAAATCATTGGTTTTTAAAGCCCCAAAAACCGGAAAGGAGGGTCATTAATTTCTTCATTCATTGCGCTACTCATTGAGCTGTGCTCTCCCCCATCTGTGTGTTTTATATGTGTTAAAACCATCTAACTTTCATGCTCTATTCTTTTCCATTCCTCACAGACCTCACACACCGAATGGCACCGTTCGTACACGTCCGTGTCCCGCTCGGAGATGATACTGACCGCGGCCAAAACGATAGCGACACTGTACAAGCATGCCGTGCTCGACTACGAACTTACCGTGGCGTCTCAGGTGGATTCGGCAGTGGGAGCAGCGGCCGGACCATCCACTACCGGCGGCAATGGCGGCGAAGGTACACCCCAACCGGCGGAATAAGAATTAATGTTCACCATCATTAGGGCTTGCCACTGTAATCGCTACTGAGCTGGTGCTGCCCACTGTGGAACTGCGAGCTACAGCCGGATGGACAAATGAATTAAGCTCATCGTTTGTGGAAGCGTTTTCGTGACGATCGTAGTGCAAGATATTGCAAAAGAAGGGGTTTTGTGAAGACCTGCACGTTTGTTCCACCCAAGATGATTGTGGAAAAGGTTAGCATTTAGAGGAGCTTTGGAGTGTCGCTCTTCACCTTCTTTTACAGACCCATATCGAGAAAGACAGAGACAGAGCATAATGGAAAAAGTATCGACCAACAATCCCATTGGGAGTGAACAGCAGCAAGAAAGCAAGTGAAAAAGCACATATAAGTTTTAGTGTTCGTTTGGGTGGCGCCCGTTACGTAACGGTGTAGAATAAGAGAATCCTTTTTTTATTGTTTTGACCCTCCTTCCGAGACACCGAGATTCCCTTTTGCCCGAGATGCGAATGGGAAAATCGGCATGATTTTCAATTTATTGATTCAACCCATGAGATTTAACCGACCGACCCGGATCACAGAAGAATCGCCCGGCATTGCCTTCTGAACAGGATCGCGTGAATCTCGTACGCTCGAAAGGAGTGAGAGAGAGAGGGAGAGAGAGATAATTTCTTGAAGGTGTCGAGCGTGCGCTTATCAAAATTATACGACCATAGTTTATTATATAGACCATAGCACTCGTTGAAACTATAAGCCTATTATCGTAATAATCACCAGTAATAAAACGCAAACTGTAAGCAGCCATTCTTAACAAAATGGAACGAAATGGAACGAAACTGGCGGCAAGGAGAGGTCACTGTTTATCTTAATTCGCTTTTTATATGTTCGCTTGCTGTGTCGGCCATGGTGTCGGAGAGTTTTCAGTCGCAAATTAACGAAGCTGACGGTAGAAAATCGGCATTTCTTGCTCAATTTTCATCGTTAGTGTTCTTGAGTTGCTCGACAGGATTGTTGAAAGTGGGACAAATATTTGTACGGTATCATCGTTTTCCAAAAATCTCATTCTTTTTCTATCTGATCGTCTGATCTGTCTGTCTGTTCGATCTTGACCTTGAGCTCGTTAAGCATTGAGACGCTGACCAAGTAAGGTGCAAGCAAAACGATGGTGATAGTGATAACCTTTGTCGTGGAAATATAATAACGTATTCAAATTTTGCAGTCGTGGCTATGTCCAACTCTTTTAGTCCACCAGATCGCGTATCCGTAGAAAGTCTGGACGTTCTGCAAAGAAGAAAAACCTTTATGAAGAATGTTGAAAAGCATCAACGGACCGGATGAACGGATGAACGGACCCATCGTGATGCTGTAATAAAGTGGAATAAAGTGTTAAAAGAACTTTTTGCGTTCACTATTCGTGGACTTTTTCGAGTTGAGGAAATTGGTGTAGTGCACCGATTCGATATATTGGATCCAGTAGGCTTATAAAGCTTCAATAGGTTCAGTTAGCCAAGCAAAGCATGTACCCGTGGTCTTAGACCCGTGGCTGCAATAAGATCAAAAGGTTGATACGAGTTTCATAGCTTTAGTCATTTCGATGGATTACTACCAGTTTGGCAGCCGAATGCAAAACATAAATCCAAAAGCTCATTGATGGCAGCCGAATGCAAAACACAAATCCAAAAGCTCATTGATGATTTCAAAAAGTAACAGAGGACTTCAATATCGATAAAATATAATAAATTGTAAATAAAATGTAGAAAATCAGTAAGATATTTAATATCAGGACTGATATAATTACAATATTACGTGAATTATTTTGCCAATAATATATCTATCAAAACTAATTGGGGATCATTTCTTAGCTGCTTTAAGTGGTGGTTGATTTGTACAATTACTGCAACTGATAAGTATATTCAATTACACATTGCAGAAAACAACATTCAACACTTTACCCTTGCACTCTCATTGATTACAGGTTATACCTGCATTTCCCAATCTCGCTATAACCACGAAACTGGTGTATGATTTATGTGAAAAGTTATTGATTTGATATCGTCGTTCCACTACGATGGCACATTTCGGTTCGTATTTGATTCATCTTAATTAAACCGGATTCGACACCGGATGTAGTGCCTCTCCCGGTCTCTGCTTTTGTTCTGCATCAGGTGAACAGTGCGAGAATCCAATTTATTTCGTCGCTTGAAAACTGCTCTCGCGCTCCACACTCGATTGCAACCCAGTACCCCAAAGGTAAAAGGTTTTGTCACCGACAAATGGCAGCAAAAAGCGAGCAATGATGAAAAATTGCACTTTAGCAACAATGTTGGACAAACAAATGCACTCCTCGGCACTCGCAGATTAGTATACATAGTCGATGGTATACGGCTCAAATGACAGTGTTGTTGGTAAGCCGGTGTGATCTTAAGGCCAGAGCGGGTTGGGAAATGCTGCTTCGATGCAATAAGAAACTGGAATTTAGCATCGATTGTCGACGTTCCTTTACCTTTGCACCTAAGTAAAGCCATTTTCAACAAAACTTGAAGCCATCGATTGCACTGTGTACGATCCTGTTGTTGATGCAAACACAATGAAGGATGCAACGTCCCTGGGGGAACGCTCGAGGTATTAAATGGTCCTATTTATTGTTTTGTCCCATGTTGGAGGCATTGAAGCAGAAATAGCAGAGAAGAAGGAGGAGCTTTGAATTGAGATTTGATTGCACAAACACAAACCCACGAAGTGAACCAAGAACCGTTTGCCGAAGATCGACCGTGGGACGGTTATTGCAGAATCCGCCTTGCTGGAGGATTTTCTTCCATTTCATTCCTGTTACCCTTCCCGTTGCCATCAGTGAGGTGTTTTTTCAGCTGCTTCATTATAAGTCGTTTGGCTGAGTGTATTGCTTTTGCACCGGGATAGCTTTTCCCATCATTCAGATGGAGGGGAATGGTCCGAAAAGGGTTGAGCGAGAAAATGAGGTGTTGTGTTTTTAATGTAGCACCGTACACGCTCAACAACACTCTGCCTTTCCGTCATTCCGAGTTGCTGCCAGGAACTTTCAGGCTTAAGGGCGCTTAATCACAACATTTCATCGACCGGTGAGACGGTGTTCGATTTTCGATAAAGCAGCTTGCAATGAATGAAACTCGGAAACGAGGAGGGGTAAAAAAGGACTATTGAATTGCTTTCTCCTGTAGATTGACCGACATTCAGCCGAATGCACTGAATTGGAGCTTTTGCGAGGAAATGCATTTTCAGAAATTGTCAGACTTTTCAAGGAAATGATTGTTGGGGACTGCGCTGCCCCAACGTGGGAAAAGCAGAAAACAGTGGAGGGTTGTAAGGCCTCCACCTCGCGGAGAACAACCGGTGAAAAAAGAGCTGAAGCCTTCTAGCTTCAGCCTGGAGGAAGACCAATTTTCTTTCTGCCTAACTCGAGGAATTGATACACTCGGAGTACCAAAACAGGACTGGTTGTGTTTATTTGCACGTCTGTCTGTTTCGCAAGTTCTAAACCAACAACAACGCTCTCCGCGTTGGCTCGCGCTTTTGACCGTTCGCGCATGGGAGAGAATCGTAAGAAATTCATATGTGTGGGTGTGAGAGAATGAATTCGATCGCGCACGAGAAAAATGCAAAAACGTTAACGTTAAGAATTCTAAAACTTCTCTCTCTTTCTTCTGCTGCGTGGTTCAAACGCGCTGCACCTGGTTCACTGTCGGAGCGAACCGTTTGGGCGCGAACAATGAGTGTGGGGGAAAAGGAAAGAGAAGTTTAAGCAACTGCGCTTCATTTTGCCGGTCTAAAAGTCTCCGTGCACCGTCTTTACCAATCTGTTAATTGACAAATAATCTGTCGCAAAACAAAACTAAACTTGCGAGCTAACAAATTGAAAAGGTGGTAGAAAAAGCAAAAGGAGCTTTGGAAGAAAACCCAAGAAGCTTTGATTAAGAGATTCTCCCACCTGCCGAACCATCGATACGTTGAAACAGACGCAAGAAGGATAGAAGGAGCTATAGGAGGCTTTTTGTGCGCTTTGATCACTCCACTGGCATTGGCGAAGAAACTTTCGCTAGCCGGAATCGAGTTTTAATTATGGCATGGTTGGAGATGTTGTTCAACGTCACATTCTAGGATGGCGTAAAAGTTGTTTCGTTTCCAATCTCGTTTCTTATTCTTCACTTTTGAATAAGAGTTTTCTGTGTGCAAAATTGCAAAACTGTAGAGCGCAGATGCACCGGGAGTTATTTTTTTGAAGTGATGCACGCCTTGCACATGTTGCACAGTTTCGCTCGCATGCGAGTCAGATTCAATGTAGGATGGTAAGGGCACAGTGAATCAGCAGAAGGTGCATTTTCTGAAAATTCAGAACTCCTTGCCGCATGTGAAATAGTTCAGAAACAATTAAAGGTTCGCTTCCTTAGCAGCTGTGCTTATTGGATACACACGGAAGGTTTCTTCCCAACCTCGTATGAAACTAAAAACAAATAACTCTGCATATGCATTGAAATGCTCCGATGCACCTTGGCAAACGCAAACGCGAAGTTCACTGTTGAAGTACCCGAGGGTTTGAGGTTGAGATGAGCAGAGGGTGAGCAAGAAAGAGAGAGAGAGTAAAAACAAAAAGTGTAGTAGAAGACAACTTTCTCCTCCCGGGAAGCACAAACCTCGTGAGCTTCCACTACAAAAGCACTGCTTTGGGGCGTGTTTTTCTACCGCAAGCGAGCGAGGTAGAATGTGAAGTTTTAATTAGAAACTTCCGTCAATAGCACCAGCAGCTTCTGGAGCAGCAGTTTCTTTCACACAGTGAAACATGGCGGCCACACGGTGTTTTGTAAAACGAGGTAAGATTGAGTAAGAACATTGCTTCGAAGTTTCTATTGCTTATTTGGTTCAAGAGAAGGTGGTTTCTTAGTGGGAAATCATCGCGCAGCTACGCTTGTTTCATGTGAAGGATTACGCTTGTTTGAGGTGGCTTGGGAGCACTAATACAGTTGAATTACGCTTGCTTCACATCGATCAAACAGTTCGAGCTGCAGTTAGGTGTCGAGTAAAATGATTGCTCAAAATGCATGGGAATAGTTTCAGCTGGTTGTAAATTGAATTGTGTTTACGGCTTTATTGGAAGCAGCGCTGAGTGAGTTTTGCAGTTTTTCAAACGGTTGTGGATGTTTTAGAATTAAGTTTTTTTTATTTCTTGATTTTTATGAGTCTTATTTTGATTCTTCCCCTCTAAGGCATTGTATTAAACGCTTTACTCAATAAGAACTAGGTCATCGAGGTACCGGATGACTTCATCTTTAGTTGCTCAATATTGTGTGACAGGATGAAGCATGATCTAACGTTTTGGAAGTTAATGGTGTAGGTAAAGGTACAGTACATAACACCAGGACATAGAAGGGAAAAAACGCTCTTTACGTTGCAATTAACCTCAGTTTATGAAGTGGATGCATTTATGTAATAAGATTTAATCTCATCAACATTATACATGACAGACAAGAGCGTGAATGATGTAGACACGATACTTCCAAACTACACATCAAAGACTTACTAGCAGCTAATAAATTTTAATCCTCCTCATGGAAAACAACATCCAACACCTCCCTAACAAACCTCCACAAAACACGTGGTTTTGTATTCAGTTTACCATCACAATGGCTATTGAAAGGGCCAGTTAACAGACATTCTAGCAAACTTGCGAACAAAAGCCAACCATTACAGGACCGAACGTTCTTCCTGGAAATATGCTCCGAAACAAAGGGTGCACCGGATCATCTGTCGAAACCTTCAGCTTCCTCTCTCCTCGAACAATTTTCTTCCAAAAAGGATAGGGAAGTCCCCTTGTAGGTGTTACTTTGTTGGACTTTTATTTTCCATCTGATTGGCTATTCCGGGATTACGGCGAAACGACGGCCTCAAACGTTTTACCCCAAAGGAGCAAAGCATTCCAAACACAACCGACGACAGAATATGGAAAGCATAACAAGCGGAAAGCTTCTTGGGAATGGGTGGCTCTGGCCGTTTGATGGATATGCAGATACCCATGGGCATGGTGGGCATGGTGAAAACACCGACCGGGATAAGCGGCCATAGTGTTGTTTTAAGTCAGGCGGCATGTTTTTGAAATGTTTAATCCCTTTTCCATCCAGCGTACTCCGTTAGTGTGTATGCATGTGTGCGTGTTTGTTTTTCGTTCCATAAAGTGTGTGTTGTTTCGAGGAAAAATAGAGAAAACACGATTTTGAGGTGCTGAAAATAGAGCCTTCAGCTCTGCAGTAGCCCTTGAACAGGAAGACACGAATTGAACAAAAACGTAGCGTTGGAAGTTCCGATGGAGATGAACCAACCTGACTACATTGAAATTCCACTTGCAGGAGCTTTCATCTTTCACCTCTGAAGATGCCAAAAATCACTTTCCCTTGTTCATCAACAGCCGTTAGGTGTAGGAAAGGTTTGGGCTTTTGGTGGTCCTTTTGTTAGCAGAGTTAGCCTGGCAACGCTCGAGGTACTTCGAATTGCGAAAAGGGGGAAAAGGTTTCGGTAAAACTGGGTGAAAGTTATTTGGATTTGAGCACGTAAAACAACATGCTTCCAGCGATCCGGACTATCAGAGCCATGTCTGATAGTCTGTTCGAACTGTCGATCGGTTCATCCACGGAACAGTACGTGCTGATGGACGAGCTGCGCTAATCAAATAGCCAAGTGATACGATTGATGTCTTTCGCACACATCGATGAACACAGACGAATTTTATTCCGAAACTTTGCTCTCGGAGGGCAAAAAAAAATCACCTTCCTAAAAGTACAATTATAATCAACCTCATTACCAATCCTACTATCGTCCCAATTCCAGAAAGTTAAACGTTGGATTTTTTCGCCGCCATGTACCCGAAAGTTACTGAAAAAGTTGAGTATCGGCTTTTGCATAGAATTCCTTTATTTTAATGTACAAGGTATTGGTTCAAATAGGGAGTGCCTGCAGCTGGTAGTTTGCTGTGTTCAACGCTTCTCAGGCCGGAGTTCATCCCCACATGCAGGGATGCTGACTTTTGCTTGGCAAATAAAGGGTTAATATGGGAGATTTGGGGAACAAATTAAATGGTTGATCCTTTTTTATCGCTTCCGCTTACATTATACAACCGATGGCTACAGTGAACCGGTTTGGACCGCAGTGCTATATGTTCGCCATTTTAGGGAAGACATGCATGAAAAGGATTATGGCACGGGATGGAGCCTTTACCTGATTGTGGTAGTTTGAATGAAAGCGGACAAGATTGCTTCCGGTTGGTTATAGGATTTTAACTATGCCTATCTTGTGACAAAAGATTCCTGGAATGAGGTCGTTTGAGGAAGAGGCAGTTAAATGTACAGCCTATCTTGCAAAAGATGTGCATAATTCAAACAATTTTCTTGTTTATATTTAATTTCAAATATGTTATAAATTTTCCTCATATTATTCAACTTGCAGGACATTTTCAAATCACTCTCATCAATTAATTGACCCGAAAGCAAGTGCAATGCAGCCTACATTCCCTTGCAATTAAATAAAACACATAATTAGTTGCCATTAGCGCCGAAAGATCTAACGGAACAGTTCACCCCTCGACATACACAACTTAGCTAAATTCGTAATAGTTATGTTGAAATTTAATCAATCTTAATTCCAACCTTTGATACAACTACGCATCCCAACCGAACCTAGCTATAGGAACGGACGAAGTAATCATGCGGTCATTTACGACACACGCACACAGCCGAGTCATTAAATTTAATTGCATTCCATTTGGCACTTTGAACAAATAGCTCGGGCTCAAAATGTCTATCATTAAATCAATCGTGTAACTTGTTGCGTAGGATTAGACGTTGAAAATTTGATCCTAAGCATTTGTAGAGCGGTACTTTTGCAAAGATTACATCAGACGAAGTTTGTGTTTTGCTCAGCTTCTTAATTTATGTGATATAGTTTAAAATTATCTTCATTAAAAGGTAAAGAACTTACAATGAGTAATCTTTTTCTAATTGTTTCGTTCTGAATTATACTACATTTGAACTGTATTGCGGCAAATCAAACTTATTTGACGTTTCATCGTTAGATAAATAGATTGATTAATGGCGTATTAACGAACATAACTTCTCAACAATGACAGACACATTGGTTGATAAGGAACTTACTTTCGAACTTCTCTCTGAGAGTTATCGCCGTATTCCTGTTGATGATACTGATAATTTTCAAACAGTCAAAAGTTTATGACACAGTTTAGACTGTTACCGCTGACACAGCAGCTTCAACAAGGCGCAGTTGATTCATCATTGGAACCATCATTCCTCTGCTAAATTTATATGAACAGGTGTGCCCGCTGCAGGGAGTTTCCATCCGCAATAGTTAACCTTTATTGTTTTGGTCAAAATGACGGTAGTGTCCACATCGAGATAAGCAAATATCGTGTCCTAGCTCCGCTTTGGCTGGGAAATATTATTCACTGGTAATGATCATTTAAAGGATCCCTATCCTTTTGCTCTCAATTACTGGCGTGTCGTTTGCAAACCTTACTGAATACTGCGGTAAGCGTGAAAATCATGCAGTGAATTGTGACTCTGGAACCATTGGGACACCGTCCCCGACCTGAATGAAAGACAAACGAGCAGGTGAGACGAGTGGTAATAAATTTTCATAGAAATGACGTGACATTCAACTTACCGGAAAATGTTGCCACAGAACTGTGCTGCCAGATGTGGATCTCCTTCCAGCGCAGCAAACCGAATTTCAAGCCAAAAGCCTTGTGCGTCAGGTGATGGGATCGTTTTTGGTGGTCCCAAAAGTGCTCGTATTTCATGGTTAAACGATTCCTGATTCAATACCAGAAGGCACGCAGGGAAGCATCGTTAAGATGAATGTTGGGAGAGGGTTGATTAATTATGTTATGGAAATCTACAAAATATGTTTTAATTTCTCAAACGTCAACGTCAAACACAGCAGAGTGCCTCGGGCGCACAGACGTTAGAAATACGGCGCAAACGGTGATCTGCTACAGATTGCAGTACCGTGTTGGGAATGAATGGGGTTGTCTGTGGTCGGTTGAACCAGGCCGATTAGAGCAATGAGCTTGACAGGGTGGTTTGCGTTCTCATAATTCTTGAGGATTTATTCGAGGTAGTGTTTTGAAAGGCCAAATGCTGGAGGAAATACTTGACATGTACAGTACGTGTATTTGACAGTGAAATTTGACTGTGCTTTGTGGGAAAATAGTGCATGATCTATGAAAACGGTAGCTGTTTTAATCCGAGATAAGTTATTCACTTGGAATCAACATTAAATGTCAGTATTCAAGTAAACCCCAATGTCATTTTCTTGTAGTTCTTCACATATCATTCTTTTAATTGAAAGTTTATAAATAATATGTTTTGTGGTCTTATTACATATTTATTAGCATGCAGTGTTCATTTATCATTATAGCAGGTGGATGACATAGTTTTCCATACCGGACACGATTTATTTGCTCCATCGTGCATGTTTTACCTGCCCATACTGTACATTTTAGCACACCATCCTGTTCACACTCGCGCACTCCAGTTCGTTAGCAGTGAAATATGAGCAAAAGGAATCACTCACCCTGTCACGCTTCGTGCGCCTCCATGACACACTCGTGTCGATCGTTACTCGAGGTGGTGCTTTCGATGCGATGAGTCAAGCATATTATAAATGATGCAATTAAACAAATGAAAACCAGCCCCTGTTGGCAACCTTTACTCAATTTGCCTCTGTTTTGCCTTAAAGGGGGGTAAGGGAAAGAATAATAACACAGAAGGAATAAACGAGCGATAGCTGACAACCCTTCCAGCAAAAAGACTCCAAGCTATCGATCGAAATTTAATTCTTTCGATCAATCATTTAAAGTGGAGCTTCTCGATACAAGATCCAGGCAGCACAAGGACATTCGGCAGCTGACGAGTGTCTTGGTGGATGACATCCGCGCAAGAAGGATGCAAAAGGTCTAGGAAAGGTAGAGGGTGAAGACATACGAAAGCCACACACAAATCAATCATTTGTTTTAGGGAGCATGGGAAGAATCTTGGTTCGAGGTTTGATAAGTAGAGGATGCTTTGTTTTGCTAAGGATAAGCATTATATTTTTATTCAAAAATGTGTTTACCACACGGTTTGTTGTACAATGTTTACCGAAGTATGTTTAAAAAATAGTAAATACTTTTTTAAGAATTGGAAAAGGTCTGGAAACTAAGAAGAAAAATATTATGAAAATAGTTTCATGCAATTATTTGAAACTATCTCAGTCAAATGAAAGAAGAATTTAAATGGGAACACAAATCCGTAAGTAAGACGGAGACGGAACTACCTTCCGATTGACAAAACGAATGACATAATCACGAAAAACAATCAAGGGAAAAGTTAAAAAGTCGCTTCCCTTTAGCCTCTTTATGCAAATGGCTGAATCTGTGCACCATCTGACCCTCCACGACCATGAGTAATAGATAGAAATTTAATTCAGAAATCAATCACCGATATTGTTTTTATCGAAATCCGAATTCAGTGAAAACGTTTGCTGCAGATGGAACAAGCTCGAGCTTGCGCGAATGCAAGAAATTCCATCTTCATCATTATAAAGGCTGGCAAGGGAAGAAGGTGCAAAGTTTGTGGGTTTATTTTGTCTTACCGGTTAGGAAAAGTTGGGCTTGGATACGGCGTAATTGGACGCAGTGGCAAGGGAAACAGTTGAAATAACAAAGACAAATCAAACCGTACGAACCTCTCGGGGGAGGGTAATGAGGATGACATTTTATCGCAAGCCGACCAGTATGATCTTTGCAATTCCTCCCCTCCTTCCCTCCTTCACTCTTGAAGGGCTTGGATAAGGAACAATTTATTTTCCGTTCGATCTTCCGCTATCACACGATGGCTTATCTACCGCAAAACAGAGTTGGCGATAAAATAGAGATCAATTTGCAGCGACGCAGTTGCAGCAGTAGCAGCAGCTGCGATATTTCAATTTCACTCTTCCTCTCTTTTTCCCCATCACCATTTGCACATTGACTCGAGCCTTCGGGCACTAAATATTGAGGAAGATAAAATAAACGGCTTGATAAACCGGAAAAAGGGCCTTCCAGCTTGGATGATCGCCCCAGCTTACTGGTTTGTCACGGGAGGAAATTGAAAACAATTTGTTGGGACGAACTTTGGCCACCGATTTCGCTTTCAACCGGACGAAAGAGCGGATGGATAACAAGCAAAAGTCTATTATGAGTGTCATTACTACTGGAAAACTGGCCAGTCGATTTCCCGAGAGTCACAGTAAAAATTTGCGTAGTTTGGCGGCGGTAACCATGACGATGATTGATTTTTGTTATGTTATTATTATGTTATTTGTTGTCATTATTTTTGTAATTATTGTTATTTGTTTTGAATAACTTCATTTGCCGCAGAGCAGCATTGTCTTTCTTCTCGGCGTGGAGTGTGTTTTATGCGAACAAATTGATGGAACTTTATGTCAACTGGAGCGCAAACCATTATGATGAAATTTTGTTTAAAAAGCATTTGCCAAAGCAAAATCATCATCCTTTAAAGGACATTGCAAAGATTGTGTGCAACAAGAGTAAACTAATTAGTAAAAGAAACATTGCACTGTGAAAATGAATGTGTTTGAATTTCAAACAAGCTGGAAAAGAACAACACCATAGGTGCTATTGCTGCAGTATTTTGTGACTGCAAATTTACAAAGTGACAACAGGTTTTCCCTCATTTATATAATGAATCTGAATAATTGTATTATTTTTCACGTGCCCATTACTGCAGAGCCATTACTGCTTTCCATCGGTTTATGGTGTAAACTTTCTGTCATTTTCACGAAAACAAATCTAGTCCAAGTGACTGCAGATTTCAATTCGCAAGCATCCACTCGAGTGGACGAGAACGATGGCTTTGAAACTTAAAAGTACAAAAACTTGGTCCTTCACTGTGCATAATTCGTGTTTGGCTGTGTGCTGTAAAATGAAGACATAATGATTTGCTCTCAACTAACGGCAGCGACTAGCGTAGAAGCTTTTGAATAAACAAAACGGACACAAAAGTGGGAAAAATTATACCTCGCCACCAACCGAAGTAAGCTTGGGACACATAAATAGGAAAAAATTGGACTGAAGACCATTTTGGAGGATCTTTTTGAAACTCGGTCAGTTGTAGGCTTCGCTTTTGTTGTTGGATGGAGCTCGATAATGAGCGATTTTAATGGGAGAAATTAATTGGGCCGCTTTTGTATGGTGAGCTGTTAGTGATGGAAATTAAAGCACGCTGAGGGAGTGGTTAGAGTAGAAAATACCATTTATATACTGTGACAATGTACCATGACGAAAACAAACTGTTTCGGTGAATGTTTTGAATATCGTGGACACTTTGTTGGCAGAGTATTTAGCCGTGGTTGTGCCTTTGATACTCATTAGCAGCATGGTATGGGGGGCTTTATGTGGAGCATCGTTTCCGTATTTTAATGGTAGTTAGACTATTTTGTTCCTGCTGTCTTTTGATTTCAATTTGCTTGCGATACTTATCGTTTAACTTGAAGAAGCTTGCGTGGAGAAAATATGGTACAGTCAATTTTATATTAAATTGTGAATTTTTCATTCCATTAACTGAACTCTGTCGAACAAAGTAAAATTAAAACTACATTTAACTGGTTTTAGAAAATCTTGTTTGATAATGGTTCAAGAAAAAATTTAAACAACTATCCTTCCATATCGGTCTTTCTTTCACTCTAAAACAGATTTTGAAGGAATAAATTTTTGTTTTATTGTTAGGATAAATAATCATTTTGCTGTAAGAACTCAAAATTATAGGATATCGCTTCCTACATTTAGAGTTGAAATAGAATGACTTCTCAAAACAAAACAAAACTGTTTTACATGCGGATTAACGTCACCAGTGGCAAAAATCACTTGAGTTAGGTTGAAAGATGTCGTTAGTAGGGAAATATCCGGCCTGTCTTTGAGCCTATGAAATTCTCTCAAATGGCGCTACTTTCTCGTATGTCCATGCAATCACCATGTAAAAAAGAGATTTTGACGCTTCAATGGGGTTTTACTCCAGCCAGCTTTTATTTTTTATGGTGATGAGCATCCACCCGATACAGTGTAGTATTGGTAAGAAATAATGAACGCTATTGCTGGTAGTAATCGATTGCAGGTGTGTAACCTCAAAGTGGCTCAGCTTATCTGTTTAAATTCGAACAGAGTACATGGTAGGAAGTTAACCAGTCGATCGATATCCAGCGCTAATGCAGTTCTTCTTCTTCATGTTTGGTGCAACAATCTTTGTTGGTCAAGGCCTTCCTGTATCACTTATGGGCCATGTATACAGATGCTAAATTTAACTTGGTTGCCACCTAGAATGGGAACATCAACCAGCAATAAGTTGAAACATTTAAAAAGACAACGCACTGATCGACCGACGCTCAACAAGATGTGGTTTGTGGTTTATTCGCTAGTTAGCATTTCATTGTTTCAACAGGGAAGCACTCATCGTTCGTAACTCTACCAATACAGAGGACGTAATACTGTCAAACCCTAAATTATATTTTAAAAGTATCATAGTTCTGCAGTAACATACTTCAGCCCATTTCACTAATTGTTTCACTAAGGTTCATTTCACTAAGGTACTATAAATAAGCTAGACTCATTTTCACCACACCCTTACATAGATCAACGATCTATGTGCACTTTCGAAAAAAGGGAAAACAAGAAGACTTGAAACTGAGTTCAAATTATGCTTTTAGTCTGTAAATAATAGTTCCACATAATACAATTCGTCCGCAAAATGTGCGTAAATAGTCTAAGTCAACAATCGACTAGCACATATCTCCACATGCCATGTGTGCCTGTCTCGGCACCTGTCGTTTTATCTTTAGTGTTTGACAGGGTGAAAGTATAGTTGCTCATATTTTTATCACATCACTACTGTAGATCGTAGAAGATATGAACTAGTGAATTATATCCTTGTAATAGCAATAATCAATTAATTTGCAGTCCTCGTTGGTTAAAACTACGGAATCACAGGAAACATTGGAACATCATTTTGTAGGACGCTCATTTAATAAACCCTGTGTAACTTTGACTCGTGATTGATCACAAGACACACGAAAGGCTGTCGATACTGCTTTCTAGGCAATATGAATTGTTTCTTTTATATGAAATTATATGTTCTCGTTTTTTTTCTTATTTCACATTTGCTTTCTTTCATACTTCATAACGCATGTAGTAAGATTCCCTCAAAGGAATATATCTTAACAATGTTTACTGTAAATTTAAATCAATTAAAGAAGCTCTTTGATTTGTATAACTACCAATCTCTTTGATCAATGGCAAAGAAAAAATTTCGTCAAACATTCTTATTTGAACAATTTTTCACACAAATTAATAATTAACAGATATTTAGGCTAGATCGGTTGTTATAATCACAGTATTTCATAGATACTGTTGCTACGTATGTAGCTATCTATTTATTATGAGTAGCTTGGTAGACGTTTTTAGATCTGGCTTTGTGTTTATATTTATTTGCGCAGTTTAAAAATTCGTCTGTCCTTTCTAGCTTAATATTTGCTACTAATTTTGCGTTTAGCGATGGCACCCAGTTCTCGATCAGCTGTGCGAACTTGACCCTAGTTGAACCGCTTCCTGATTGGTCCTATTCTGGGAGAACTAGTTGTCGCGCAAGCTAACCCTGTCGTCCCTTTCGGTGCATCTAATGCGCCATCTGACGGGGAAAGTGGGAGTTAGGTATCTGTTCTTGACAGATCGATGTTTACAAATATTTTTTTTCTATCTAGAACGCATGTGGTCTATATCGTGCCAACAGATACAAAACTGTGAACCGGAGAGATGCTACTAAAGCAACCAAAGCATTTTTTTTCCGATTGGCAGCAATTACCACAATCGTTTCCTATCTCATACACATGTAACTGCCTGACAACGTACCAACAACCAACCAGTCAGCTCAAATGCCAAGCATCATCCGGATCATAACGGCTATACATCGAATGGTTTTATCACGTGTACGGCGAAGCAGTCTGATATCCTACCCCAAAGCGCCAAATGCTCTCCCAACTGGACGCTAATTGATTTCTCCGAATGTGATTACATACTACGATTTACAGCACATGGTTCACTCCTGTCTTCAGTTGCTGTTCCTTGCGTCCCGTTCATAGGGTTGTAGGGAAAGTGTATTAACGCTCATGGTGATGATACGCTACTGATAAGAAACAAACGAATGGTAAAGCTAATTGAATAATAAATAGCATTAAAGGGGGAGCAAAAAGGTTTTCGAACGCAGCTGAGAGTTGGCAACGGCAACGACCAATGGAGTCTGCACTAATGAACGCAATCGAGCGACATAATTCAGCATAATGACTCTGAGACTGATGTACTACAAAGCGGTTGTGGAGGACAAGGCTGGTTAGAGTAAGGCTGTTTCGTTTTTATTGTTCGAGAAGCTTTATTTCTTTAACTGTAACACTTGAAAAAGTCTATTTTTCTGAACACCGAAGTATGTTTCCCCTTTTTTGCCTCCTATATTCGGGTTTCATGGAAATCAGCTTGAGCTTCCGCCAGCCCAGCAGGTGGAACGATAGATTGCGTACGTAGCGGAAATTAATGCCACCATCCAACCCACCAACTTTACGCGAAATGTTGTCGCTTGGTCGTAGCCGGTTGCTTCCTATCGCTGAGGTAAGTACATTTTCTCCCCAGGTGCTCTCCAGCTCCGGCTTGGCGCATCCGAGAGTAGGGGTTGCCAGCGGAAATGTTGCGTTCAACCCGAGTATGCCGATGTTCGTGAAGCGTCAAGGCAACGCCAAACTGGAAACAAAATTAGATAAAACAACAATCTCCTTCAGTTGCTGCCAGTGATGCTTTTGCCGGCAGCAAAGCGAACGTTGCGTTCCGCGTGCACCTCGGCTTGCCATTTCTTGAGGCTGTTTAGTGTGTACACTTGGTGACAGACCGAGTAGCGTGCTGTTTACGGATGTTGACAAGGAGCAGTTCAAGGTTTTGCTTTTGCCCGCTTGCAATAGTTGACAGTGGCAAATATAATTACATGCGTTGGTAAACTCGGTTAGTGTTGGTGATTTTTGAGTTGTGGGCTTTCTGCATCAACTGTGTGGCTGAAAAGTTGGAGAAATATATGAAATCAAATAATGGTTTTAAAGATACTGGAACTACTATCATGTTCAATATAATGGTTTTAATTTGAATTTCATGTACGGATTATTGCACACAAACTTCTCAATTAATCCACATGGCCATGAATGTTATTTTAACCAAATGGGCTTATTTGGTAACATATATCTATCTCTCCTATTCAGGCACCCAATATCCTGCTGAGTAGACAGATGTGAGGCACGTGGCACATTTGAGCGCACCGGTGGCATGGCAGTTGTGGCAGTTGTGGGTATAAAGAATTCATCTTCCAAAAAAATGGCAGTTGTGGGTATAAAGAATTCATCTTCCTGCGAATACCACCAGTGCGAATGCCAGTTTTTGGAAATGGTTCACCAAAGTAATCAATAATTTGCACATGCAAAAGCTCTCTACGCTCTTGCAATCACTTTGGGCCAATATTTGATGAGTAATCGATCATTGACGGTAGGTAGTCTAGCGCAAATATCATCAGTGGTCAATAAGTAATGTCTCGGTTTGTTTCAAGATAGCAAGAGAAGAACTGGAAAATAATCGATTTTACGAACAAATTTGGAATAAATTTGGAACAAATTCTACGAACAAGCCTTGGCGTGGAATGATTTTAAAGATATTACAGATACAATTTTATGATTATGGGTAATACGGTTTGACTTGGACATAATTCTTAAGAGTTAGTCATTTATGTTTAAATTTAACAAAATGTCATTGAATGTAATAAATTTGATTAGTTCGAAAAATAATTTTAATTCCTAATTATTAAAAATCACAAATCCTCACATAAAACACTGAATCTTCATCGACAGTCAGACAGTACATACAATGTTCCTAATCGATTCTGTTTGATTATTGTTAATTGTACCAACTTACGCTCTGAGCACTTCGCTGCACAATATCGCTTGCTGCTGACTATCAAGCAGTTCAAATATTCCGCCCGTCTGAGCTTGGATGTTGTTTAAATAATTGATCAAACCCCCTTGGCTACACGTGCACAATCCGAGAGTTGATGCGCTTGTTAGAGAAGTACCTGCAACGTTGGTTTAATAATTTCATCGTCAATCATGTATGCATCGTAAGCAAACAGACGCTCGTCGCAGTCTGCGTTTAGGTGCTTTATCTGCAAACTGGTTGAACATCTTCAAGGTATTCATGGAAAATCAATGTGAGTGCGGTATAGTCGAATGGAACGAGCGTTGTGCGATCTTGAGTAAGGAATAAGCATAGTAAACTCTCCTCCACCTTTGACAGCGTCAATATTCATTCCACTTCTCATGATTTTTGGGCTTGTGCCACTTCTACCGTGGTGTATTCCGTACACACAGAATGTGTTGTAGTTCGTGTGAAGGCTATTTACACTCCACAACGAACGAACTGAACTCACGAAGCCATCAAACGCAATGCCCCACGCCATATCGGTTGTCATTTTCGGGCTAGTGCTTGTCTGTGTGCGTTCGTTTACATCTTACTCATTGACGAGAACGGCACCGAGACGAGTCGAGCTCATGCACTGCACGTCGTTGTGACTTTATGACCCAAAAGGTATGTACAGTGAAAAGGAGGACGATCAGCGCTGGGTGGATTGTCCACGTCGTTCAATCGGCGGCATGTTTGTTTGTGCTGGTTCTGTTTATACTTTACGACCCATGATGATGGCCAGCCACCGTCAGTCGAGATCGTAAAAATGAAGGAAGCGATACACGTTGTGGATGATGATAACATTGACAGTGCTGCTCTTGTAAACGATTATTGACGAAAAGAGCCAGAAAATTTAAGTTTTCCTAAAGTGGGACAACTTTTTGGTGGTAAGAGAACTTGAATTTTACAGTAAGCTTTCCGAAAACCGATGTTTGTTTTCTATGAAAATCTTTTTCATGAAATGATTTCGAATTTTGTGGACTCTTACAATAAAAACGCCATGAGTTGTTCTTCCCGTGTACTTAACACAACATCCTAACTTGCAACAAACCGGTTAAGAATCAAACTTTCCCAATATTCCAACCAAGTAGCCAAAACCGACGAAAAACAAGACCATCTTAAAACTTCGCCAATTATCGCTCCGTACGACAGGATGTGTGTCGTTGCGTTTCAGCATTACGAGAGCAAATCGAACATTCCAAAGGTTTTTTGTGCTTGTGTACAGCATCGTCAACCTAAATTTACCCACACGTAGACAGGCAGACAGACACAGACCGATGGTTCTTCCGGTTGTTTTATTACCAGTTGCCATTTTTGTGTGTTTTATTTCGTTGTTTTCATAATACGTGTACGGAGTAAAGCATTCTAAACCAACTTCTTCAAGCACACATACAAACACACATAAAAACACACACATTCACGACATCGATACAAGTATGAACGAAAAGCAAACAAACAAACCAACTACAAACTTACAGCATTGCGATTCGGAAACTAGCAATGAAAGGGCCAAACTGTTTGCCCTCCAGTCACTTTTACGTCACTTCCGTTGTAAACACAGACCCGGTGGAGGACCAAAAGTTGTACCATGCATGGGCACTTTTGCGTAAACTTATCTGCGCTACGGAACGCGTACATCTTATTTATTTTATGGCATGCATTACACAGACGCCAAACCGTACCTGAAATGGTCAATCGATGGCTTATGTGGGTCACAGTTTGTGCCCGCTTTGATAAAAACTTTACACACATGGCAAGTGTTGGTGGTTTGGGTGGGTTTTCGGGAATAGTAAAACGGTTTGCGCTTTATGAGGGAATGGTTTTGTAGCGTTGAAAATCGCATAAAAGCATCGTCGGTTTGGTTTGCAATGTTTCATGCTAACGCAGTGACACTTAGGTGGGATGAGAGCGATAAAGACAAAAGAGAGCTTTTCATGCGGGGTCAGTCACGTGCGTATAGTTGTGCCAGTACGAGGGTATAAAGCTGTATCATGGCGTGAACAGAGCGTTTTAGCCGTAAGAGACCCTCTGAACAACGCTCACTCGACGGGGTGGTCTGTGTTGCTGCTGGGCACAGTGTACACAGTGTTGGTGTTGCAGTGCAGCAGGGATAAAGTTATAGGATAGGCATTATGCCCTCTTCCCCCACTCCGAATCGTGTCCCATGAGTTGTTGTGGTGCAAAATATCGCTCATCAGAGCAGAGAAGCAGCATAATCTAGCGCTACGCGTTCCCTTCGGTTGACATAATGTGATGTTGAGCTTGCGCTAAGCGTTGATAGGATATTTTGCGGATGGCAAAATGATGGTAGTGGTGTGCATACAAGTTAATAATGCTGTTTGTAGTTTGTTTTTATGTCACTGTCACTAATTTTATGATACGAACGGTTGATAGAGGCAAACGAGCTCGGTTCAGGTTTGCGGCACGTGTGGGGTTTGATAAGAAACTTCGGTCGAAACTATCGATAATTAGATTGGAAAAGTTGGCCGTAGGCTACCGATCTGGTCCGCTCCATGACATGTGTACATAATCGAGTCATGTTTTTCATGCTAGATAATCTTATCTCAGTGCTGGCGATAAAGTGTATTAATTTCAAATGAAATAGTTCTTGAAAAGTAAGTTTAACATTTACTGTAAGCTTAAAAACTGAAAGAAACAACCAAAATAACACTCGATATGAGAACACTTATCACTTAAAACTTATGAAACTCCAAAGAAACAAACAAACATTTTTTTCATTTCTGTTCCATTTTTTTGCTTTATAGGTTTGTAACAATAACATCGAAAAATGAAAAACAAACAGAGTGCCATGCTGTTATTCAAAATCTTTTGTTCTTTCCTTCCAGTAAACACCACAATGTGTGAAAGACAAGGAAAAAATGAGATGGAAAGAGAGAAAAAAGGGAACAGCTCAGAAGAGCACTAACCTTTCCGGAAACGTAAACAAACGTGTTTTGTCTCGCTTGTGGCTCGTGAGTTACACTTTAGTTGGTTGTTAGTGGGAAAAGTTCAGCCAGGAAGTGAGTTCCACATGTCTGACCTTGAACGTAAGACACGCACGTGCATGTGTATGAGTGATTGATAGTGGAAAGGAGAAATACCACTCAAATAATCACGCATCTTCCTGGACTCAAAATGAGCTGTACGCCGGAAAACGGAGCAGTCACATGGTCACCCTACAACCAGCAAGGAGTGTTTTGTTCAGCACGAAAATGTTACGCCATTGTGCTAAACGTCTTCATTGTTAATATCTCTGCAACGAAAGGATTCGGCAATCGGCTGAAAGGGTGCTGGCATCATTGTTCACCGGAAGTTGGAAGGCGATTATCTCATAATTTGATTGACTTCTTTCAGCTGTGTCTGGTAGGAGGTGTGAGTGTGTGTGAGCATACTGGGAAGTATTAAAAGGGGACGTTTTGATTGTCGAAGCGAGGGTTTGTACGGGTAAACAAGGATGTTACGGTAATTGTATTAGACAGGTAACACTGTTCACATGTGACATGTTTATCAAGCCGTACAGTGCAGGCCTAATTTTGTTTCTGCTGGCGTTTTGTTTAACAAAAAAGTAAAAATCAGCATACACGTTAGCTTCGAGATTTATTATTAAATAAATAAAAACAAACCATAATTCTGAAAATTTAATTTAGCATGTATTGTATTTCTCACAGTAGCCACAGAATTGTTGTCATCGAATGAAACTTAACCGAAAAGGAATAGGACATTAATGAATCTTTTATGGCAAGTGTGGTCGGCAATACCTGTATTAATAGTTGTGATTAAACCTATCCCAATTAAAGCATCATTTCGGGATTTAAGATTTTTTTCGCTTGTTCGTCTGGTCGATAACGTTGTAGTTTTTTTTTATTTCGTCCAGCGTGGTAAATGCAGTCAAAAGTGCATATCGCGGTAGGTGTTGCTTTAATTGACAATTTGTGGTTAGCAGCAGAAAATATAACCATATAAAGGCAAAACCCCATGCTAGTGAGGGTGTGAATTAAAAAGTAGCGGTATGCATAGCTTTTTATGCCTTTAGCCTTTTGGTTGCTCGTTTGCAGTTTAGTATGTAGCTCTTGTATGTAAATTATTTTTCAAAAAAATATAACAACAACCATGCGTCTCCATGTAAAACAAAAAGTACTTGGGACAAAGTACTGGGCGTCTCCATCACAAATTCGTAGTATGCGATATCAAATTGAACTACTCCACAATCTATTAAGAATGTAAGTTTATTGCGTCTTCGAATTATACTAAATATATTCTTTCTTTTGAAACTGAGATTAAGAATCGTATGCAATGTTCACTAATAATTTGTTCCCCGTGAGATAGAAGCATCGGCCATCAAGGGAGGGGGGGGGGGGGGGGGCATCGGGTTTTCTAGAACCACTTCGGTGTTCACTTCGGCGATCCCGCGCGAGTGTTTATGGCAAGGGACAGTTTCAACAAGTGCCGGTACAACAAAATCGAGATGAATTGGGATGGCGGAACTTTCCAGTCACGCGGTAAAAATGGTTGGCCAGCAAAAACAACAAAAACAACGCGCTCTTGAGTACCAGTGATTAAACCTGCTCGCATCGCATATTGTGTTGTTTTTTGTTTGTTTTTGCTTAGATCCTTTACTTCGATAGACTATAAATAAGGTATTATAAGGATGGCATAAAATTTCATGGTCTCTTCTTACTACCCTAGACCCGCTCAAAAGGTGGAATATGGCTACGTCTTAGCAAAGGGTACGTGTTTATATTTATCGGTCAATACCGTGGATCTGTCGCTCCTGGTATCATCACAGCTTTGGTGACACGTTTTTTCTCATGAAACCACACTGTGATGGAAGTTCAAGCGAATCGATTTTCTGACCAACTTCTGAATAGATAAAAGGTGGCAAAGAATCAATTTCATCCATCATTGAAAATAGGGTCATTGAGAGGTGCTAAAGTTGTGTTGTATTACACTTTACCATTTGAGTTTTTTTATTAAATAGAAACACCGATGCTCCGACTTTCCCTCCTGAAATCTTTTTTAACTTTGCTTTATCCACGCATTCTTTAACCCTTGCCAGTGGAATGAACCCGCTTTGATTTTGTGTGAAACCAATCCCTCGTGCTTGTTGACAGCAATATCGTGACGCGAATAAACCGCAACAAAACAAAAAAGAAACTCAAAACTTCTCTAGTGCTCAAGGGTCGTGCACGGTTAATGGCGCAGAAGGTAATATGACTGTCTCTTTTTTTTGGTTTAATGTTATCGCCGTATCGGCTTAAGGTAAAAATTTCAATTTCTCCTCGAACATCACCGAAGTGTCTAGATATAATAAGCAATGTTTCCCACCTCTCTATGCCACTGCTATTTTACTGTACTGTACGAGACTCCGACTGCTTCGCATCGTTTACCGCTTTGGTTTGGTATGGCAATTTAGCTTCAGCCGCGAAACCTCACGTCGCTCAAGTTACACCGCAGAATGGTTTTGATAGTGTGGTTTCCCGAGATTGTGTGTGTTCTCTTTTGTTTCTTCTCTTTCGCAATGGATATTGATTGAACGGTACGTGTGACTCGTTATGTACCTGTAACATCGTGAAGTGCTCCAAGAGAGATAAGAACGAGCGTTCTAAAGATGTTGAACATAGAGCATAAAAGAGTGCTACCAAAGCGATTATCGTCAAGAGTGCTTGAAGTGGCAACTTCCAATTCACACTCCCACGGCCTTTTTCCAGCTACTTTGAAGCTCTTCACAAAAAAGCTGTGTGCAACCGGTTTATGATCCGATCCGATTGAGTTATTAAATCGGAACCCGCACGGTAATTAAACAGGCTCGCTTATCTGATTATCGTCTGCATTGACACTCCCGGTTCGGTAACAGCATTGGAAACCGTGAGACTTCTACCAGGTGGAAAGCTTTTCGTTCGGTGGGCATCAATTTCATAAATTGGCTTTTCTACCGGCGAGTGCTAATGCGGCAAACTATACCTGGGACAAAAAACTGGCCCAAACGAGGCAATTCGTCGTGTAGCAGCTGAGGCAGATTAATTCATTTGGTAATTATGCTTGAAGTGGGCAACTTTGTCGGAAGTGTTCTATCTTCAGTTGAATCTCGGCTGGACTGCCAAAGATTGCGTCTTGGGTAAGTAAAAATAGCAAAAAAGTCAGCGATACGCAATACCAAAAACGTCGAAGGGCCTTTTTTAAGCCAGCAAAAGAAGTAACCAAAACTATCTCAAACAAATAGAATAATAGAATTGAATAAATAGAATAGTAATATAGTCGTCAACTTGTACGACTTAACAACATGCCCGTCATGGGTTCAAACCCGAAATGAACCGTGCCGCCATATGTAGGACTGACTATCCTGCTATGGGGGGGGGGGGGGTAAAATCCTTAAATCACTGAAAGCCAAGCCCACAAGTGGTACAGGCAGGCCTTGACCGACAACAGTTGTTGAGCCAAAAGAAGAAAAAAATCCTAAACAAAAAGATGCTCAGGTGCAAAACTAACGCAGACATCATAACGCGAAATAAAGTTCACTAAACCTTCAACCATTTTAGCTTGCAGTCAGCTTAACGATTTGTCATCACTGAGATAGCTGCTGACTTGTGTACGTTTCGTATGAGTTGTTTCTTTTTCAGGATAAACCTGAATAAATCTTCAGTACTTTTCTTTCAGCAAAGGAATGTGACATCGGCATCGCCAAGCTAACTTTGCGACTCAGTTGTAAGCTAACGACAGGGAAGTGATGAGGGCAGTTTTTGAAATATAAAAGGCATACAATGCACCAGTGGTAAATGAAATAAAGTTAAACAAACCATTGAAAATAAAGAAAAAAAATTGTGCAAATAGAACGTTAAAATTTGCAATCGAATGGCACAAGAATTCAAAAGTATGGTTTCTTTTAGAACCTTAACAAATTCCCTTAAAGCTACGTGACACACATATTTACAAAAAGATGAACAATGAAATTGTTTATTAGAAGAAATATGAAGAAATCAAAAAATATATTATTATTTCTTATAATGAAAAGACATTGTGAAATATAATAAACGATAGTTGAACAACAGCATGTATAATTCTTTCAGATGTGAGAGAAAGAAAGAAAGAGGGCCAAAAGCAAAGAACTCTGAAGATTGATGAGATTGGTATAATCGGCTTTGGTGATGGCTCACAGCATAATGCATTTGGATGTAACTGAGTCAGCGTTTGGACTCGTTTGAGACGTTTGAATGGTACCGGACCGAAGCAAGGTCGAAACAACCTTGTAACAAAGAGTGCAGGTACTATGAGGAATGTTTATCAAATTTAAAATGCACGTTATCAGAGCTTTCTTTTCAAGACTGTGGTTGGTTTTCATACCCCAGCTCCAAGGAAACCAAAGGAACGTTACTTTTAAACTATTTACGAGCTAGTTTTTCTACATTTCCCATGAATATTTTCTTCGAATGTTCTTATTGCGTTAAAAAAGAGAATAATATCTTTAGAACACAATTTTTTCTCACATTTTAAGTAATATTAAAATATCTGGCTAACATTGATCGATATAACATATTTTGCGTGTAGTACAAACAAATCAAAAAACGAATGTTTCATACGAACTAACAAAATAAATGTTTCAAGCAAATGAATGTAACAAGAAAGAAATATCTCGTAACTTATTTTAAATGATTTTGAATAAATAATTAGTTTTGTTCTTAATCTTGACTAAAGCGATTAACAACAAGAACTATTGCTATCCAAAGGCACATGGTGAGGGTACAAAACTGATTTCATTCTATGTATGCATGTATGAGTGCTTATACCTGAAAACTTCTTTGCACATCATGTTGAACGACCGTCGTCGATATGGCTCGTCACGACAAAGTATCGCAAAATTGGGAAGCAAAAGTTTCCGTCTTACTCACTTCCATCCATCAGCTGACGTGGTGGATCCACCCTCTGGACAAGGGTGTTGGTGTGTTTGGGGATGGATAGAAAAACGAACAATGATTGTGAACAAAAAAAAACGATTTCGAAGTTGGTGTGACTTGCCGGTGGCATTTCAATTATCGTAAGAATTTGTAAAGTTTCCTCCCGATGGACGAAATCAATGTTCACTCTTTGGTTTATCTGGTGCGTGTAAACCAGCTCATGAAATTCGTTGTTTATTTTTCGTTTCATAAAGAGAGCGTAAAATCTATACACATGGAGAGTAATTGGAAATCGTATCAGTGAACGTCGGTATTTGAGCAGAATCAATTCGGTTGGAATGTGGGAAAATGGTGTTGGCTTAGTGATTTCGTAAATCAATGAATTTCAAAATATTTCACTGAATAAATTTTGTAAACAAAAAGCGCAAAGTTTGATCCCAGAAAAGAAGTGTTGTTGAAATATTCCCCATTGTGTTCGTCGTTTTTATGAAGTATTCACACAACTGAATGAGCTTTAACAATGCAATTGTTCGCACTTTGAAACTATTTTTTAGTTTTTTCAACACATTGTGTGTTTGGTTGCAATTTACACTAAACATTGTTTACAAATTACAAACGACAACACACGATATTGTTTGCTTTCACCTAAAAGAATTTCCGGTCAATTCTGTTCACCAAACGAGTTTCACGAGACCAAACAAAACAATTATTATTTTTGTCCACTGCGAAATGTTGTCAAATTGGAATATTCAAAGCTCAAACAGTCAGTTGTGATGAATTTCAAAGTAATTTATAGAAACACGCCACTCTAAATGTGTTTACAGAATCGCTCCAAAATAACGCACACAGATGAAAGTGTGTAATATTTTTGGTCCCGTGACAATACAGAATCAGGGAATGGATTTTGAGTTTTGGGTAGCGCAAGGTAGGTGGCGTGGAATGCTGCTTTATGTGTGATAAATTGACACTAATACTTGGTGGTGGACGGTTCTAGGTTGAC
Organism: Anopheles gambiae; assembly: GCF_943734735.2. Lineage (NCBI taxonomy): Eukaryota > Metazoa > Arthropoda > Insecta > Diptera > Culicidae > Anopheles > Anopheles gambiae. The sequence goes on from NC_064602.1 coordinate 29,650,854, forward strand.
TGCAGTCGGAGAGAGAGTTGTTCGTTCAGTACATCGCACACATCTGCAGATGTGTTTTACTGTCTCTTCATTTTTCCGACGATAATTTTCCACTGTGACTGTGTGTTTTGAAAACTTCCAGGAAATAGGACCCATTTGTGTGTGAGATATATACCTTATTTTTCCTAGAACCGCAACAGAACAAGCTATTCTACCGTGTGCAACAAGGAGGCATGTTAATTGTCGAGATCACTGGGTAAGAATAAAGTTGTTTGCTGTGGTGACGCAACGAAATGGGAGCAATTTACATAAGACTAGCGTTTCCTGTGCTCTCGAAATAAGTAGGACGTTTTTCGACTGTATTTTTGGCTGTACTAGAAAGAAAGGTGTCAAATTTATGAAAGTGGTTCCTTGCAAAGCCCAAGTGTGGGCACCTTATGGTGAAGAGCGAAAGAATCTTTCTCATGCAGCTGGTTTAGGTTGAAGTTCCTTCATAAAAACAATCCATAGAGCTTTTTCTCTGAACATGTTTTCAGCACGGAAACAGCTATGCGGATAAGTTATTTTCATGAGATTATTCATAAGAAAGAAATGAAGACAGACGAGTGGATAATTTATGTGTGGCAATTGCAATGCTCTTTTTGCAGACTTCTTTTAAACGGTGAGTGCTACATAAGGTAACATATCTAAAGTTACGGATAATGAATTAAAAAAATGCGTTACAAAACGTTTCTCACAAAATGATATGGTTCCCACGCTCATAAAATCTTATTTTTTCGTTTTTCACATAAAGCCCGATCCTGTTTGGAAAATGACGCTTCTGGTAATGTTGGGGTTTAAGACCCTGCATCCTTTGCGGCGTATTCTCCCATTTGCCTGAACAAATACTCTATGGTAAAGTTTTAAAAAGTTGCTAGGTTTAATAGCTATTCCACCTCATGGTATCCTTTTTTTGATCGTGTGTTTGTGTATGTGCAGGAGTAAATGAAAACACTTCAGAGGAAAAAGTTGGGATATCCTTTTAAATGCCATTACGCGCATATTCGTGCATCCATGCGGACATGTACCGACAAGATTGCGTTGTAAAAGAAAGGCACTCTCACATCTTCACACACGTATACGAACTAATTAGAGTCTGATTTATGTGACACCGTGGGCAAAGGGAAAGGTTTCTCCACTTTCTATTTTGATGCACGCAAGGCACGTAATTGACGAAACGACGAGACAACTTCACAAAACGGTACTTTTTCTCGATTTGTAAGGGAAAGAATGCCGGAAAATACCGTAGACTACGCACGTTGTTGAAAATTGTATGAAGATGGAGCATACTTCTTATTCGTGCATGGCTTTTAGACGGGTTTTGGCCATTGTATCCTTTTCTAGGGTTTATTAAAAGTCTATGTCTTAATGTGTTGAAAAGTTGTTGTGTAGATGTACGAAAGAGACAGTATGAAGACTGAAAACGAGTTTGAAACGTTAAAATGTGTGGTCTTTTTGAACCTGAAATGCTCCTACTGCGTCATTTTGCCGAAACCCTCTCCCTATTGCTCAGGCAGTCCACAAACTGTAATGGTCCTTGTACAACTTTGCTGTACGAGGGGACATTTCCACTATACACTTGCCGATAGGATTGCAGCTACTGTGTTTTTTCCGTCAAAAGTTCACGAAAATAGACTAACGGGTAGAGCTGTGTAGTGCGTACAGGTGGAAAAGGGCTGGCAAAGGCTGGTGATGTGTCACACACCTCATTTAAAAATAATATCCTACAAAAGCTGGAAATGTAATTTGCCCTTTGAAAAGATGGAACGATAAATGTGAACCCTAAATAGAGTGTACTGTTGAATAAATAATGTGCAACTATTACATGCTTGTTCGAACAAATCCATTGTACCGAAGGCATAGTTCTCCCGTGACGTCATTAATGTCCCGTGCTGCGAAATATTTAATTAGGGTTCTTTGCCGTGTCTAGTTTTTTATGGGCATAAAATCAATTAAAAAAAGCAATACCTTAGTAGAATATAACAAGCCTCCGCTGAGTGTGAAAAGGCTATGGACCATGTTATAAATACTAGAAACAAATCATTTGAACAAACCAAATTATTCTATTCAATTTATATCAAATTTATTCAGCAGCTTGTTCAATGTTCCATACATTATTCATGTTTTTTCGAGAGGTTGAGATTCTTGCTTGAAAGACAAATAGCCGTTGTTTTTGTCCAGTTTACAAGCTGTACTATTGTTATTTCTATTTGCTTCCTTTTCGAAGCAAGGTTGGGTGTTAAAAATATGTTCCCGGTGGTTTGCTTTTTCGGTTTCACCTTCCACCGGAGCCGCATTATTCAAATAGCTACAATTGTTACCACCTTCGTACATCGTCATCCAAACAAGGAGAGAACAAGGATGTGCACTTGGTTGGTAATAGCGGATGCATTGAAGGAAATTGAAAATTGAAATTTATTCCACTGCTGATCGTTTGTTACACCGCTTTCTGTGCAATTGTCTAACTGGTTTTGCATTCACGAAACAGTCTTTCTTTTTCGGTGCTATCCTTGGGGTTTTTTCTGAAAATTCATTTTTTTGGCATAAGAATTCATAAAGTAAACGTTGTAAAGACAGTTCTTTTCAATAATTTTATTTTGAAGAAATGAAATTCAACACAATTAATGAGAAAACGTAAATAACTTCTCGAATTACTTTATTATTGAAGATTGTAAAACATTCAGGAGGTGTTAGCAAACTGTAAATGGCACAATCCTCTGTTCTAGAAGGATTATTAATGTCTGACATACATCAGACATAAGCGACCATGATCCAGCAATTACAGCAACCTTACATTGTATGATGAAGCTGTATGAAGCGTTGTACTCTCTTCCTTTGCAGGTGGTTTTGTTGTCACATATGACATTAAACGTTCTACAGGAGCAGTGAATTTGCATATGCTTTGCGTACAGTGCTGGTTCTGGTGTTGAAATGTGAATATGTTATGAAGGAATATCTCTGTATATGTGAGCGTGTTTGTTCGGATGCTGGAAGTTACCTTTATGTCAGCAAAATGGACACATTCATGTTAAAGCTCATTTATCCAACACAACGATTGCGTTAACTTTGCAATAAATTAAGCACGGTTGAACAAACGGAAAAAAGAAATATTGTTTTAGTTTTGAAATATTTTACTTCAACTTAAGCTCCACCGGCAACAGCTGCAGAGTGGCCTAGAATGGTCATGCAATTTACTTCAGTAGGAATGCAAATAGTGCACTCTGTAATTGCATTCCCCAACAGTGTCATCCACAAAGTTGTCCACAAAGCAATCAGTGCAACGGGTACGAAAACAGAATCCACTCCTGCTGCACAGCTGCTTATTGACCACAAATCCTCAACAATAACGAGCACCTGCCACTAGCTGATGCTGCTACTACTGGGTGCAATTGGTTTGAGGAACATATTTTCAATGTTTTGGAAGGATAGACTCAATCGAAATCGACATTGAAGTTGTTTGATTGGGCAGAGGACCAGAGGAATGGATGGTTCAGACGAAGAGAAGGAAGGAGTGTAGTGAACGAGACACACTCACACCCGAATGGCATCGGACAGCTGCCAGGAAACGCAAACAAAGCTTACCAAACCCAGCTGGCCATGGTGCATTGCGGTAAGAACGATTCGAAGCAAATAGTTTCTTTCCAGCCAGTGTTTGTGCTAGTTTGTCTGAGTGTGTGTACTGACAAGATAGTGGAAGTGTTTGGAAGCGTAGAATCAAGCAAAGAACATTGGAGGCCGTACTTGAACGGAAAAGCAATCTGTGGGCTGCCGTTGGGAGATCCTTTTTCGCAGCATTATTTTTCTTGCCAACTTTTCGCCAGGGGGTTTGTGATTTACAAGGCCCAATGGAATTGACCGAAAGAAGCCAACAGTGTGCCAAGGAAGGAGCGCTTTTGATAATATGGGAATATCTCCTGGGAGCTGATAGGCTAAAACGTCAGTTCGATGAGCTGTTCGAAAGATCAGAAAACGTTTCCCGTACCCAATGCACTTCGTAAATATAACCGTACTTGTGACTCTCGTTCATTACAAGGAGAAGTCAAATGGTGCAGTATGGAACTAGTTGACCCCGATATTGGAGCACGCGTTGCGATTGGAATGTATTTAGTCAAGGGAAAATTGGTCTACTCGAAATAAAAGAATGTTAACTAGTCTACTGGGTTGAGATTATTTTACGAATGAAACACTTAAAGCACTCTCGGAAGTAAATTTAAGCTTTTTTTTGGTATGTGCTGACATAGACTGTAGACGTTTTGTCCTAGACGGTACCTTGAAGATTCTTCCAACCATAAATGACGCTAATCATGAGACACACAGACACACTCATGCAAACAGCCATTTGATCAATCGTCGTCGTCGTCCCACGCTCCAAGCTGTTTGAGAAAGATGAATGGCCACAGATTGGTGTGTGGCGCGGTTCTGATGACAGCGGCATGCCTCACAATTTCGGCCAATTCATGCTCGGTTTGAAGCAACACGAGCGAGAAAAGGAATTTCACAACGAAAATATTCCTTTATAGAAAAAGATCAGACAATCCTTATTTCAACGTTCAACCGAAAGAAAAGCAAGAGAGATTTAAGGTCGTTGGATTTGTTGTTTAATAGAGACGACACTGGGTGCAAAGTGGAAATGTTTTTTAGGGAGACTGCTCAAGCAACATGTAGACTTCGCACTGAGCCTTCTACAGCATGTGATTTTATGGATTGTCATATATTTTTTAAGTGCTAGTTGGTTTTTGATGTTGCTGACCAGCTGAACATGTTATTGCAGGACAAAAAAACGATAAAAAGGACATCTGGCGTAGGCCGCTTCGTGGTTGACGTGACAGGGGCGGAATTTTTTTTGACAGTTGGTGAAATAAATTGGCCGTTCTCGCATTCTGTTGCCGGATTGTGTCCGTGAGCTGGTAGAGCTGGAGTGGATTGCTTTTGTGTGTCACAAAAATTGCTTTTTTTAATAGTATTATTTTTGATTCGATTGCCTTTCAAGCTGATGTGTTGTTTATGACACTGACAGGCAGCTCTTAGCGTTGAATATTTGCCGTTAGGGATTTTGGAGGATAGTTGCTCTAATTTATCACGGAAATATACCACCACTGCAATACATTAATCTCCATTTAAGCACCAAAAGGGAGTTTAAGGTTGCACTGCATTTGGACACCATCCAGCATTATCGTTAATTGCGCGTGTGATACATAATTTGATTTTGGCTTGTTCTACACACGCCGTATCCTGTGGGCGATAACGGTTGGTTGATATCGATCCATGTTAACCGGTGTCGGACTTTGCTGCTTAATAATTGCTGAAACAATTGGAAATTTGAGCTTTCCTGAGTGTAAAAGATTTTTTGTATAATTATTCCTAACTATTAAACTAAATCAAGTCAAATCAAATACACGTTTCGCGAAAATGAAGTGTCGTGGACATCAAAGTGATTTTACTCTTTTGTTTCATTCGGCAAAACAATGCTGAACATGAGCAATGATTTTTTTGTGAAGTACTTTTCGAAACTCTTGAAAGGGTTTTTCAATTATAATTGTGTTTTCCCCTTAACTAAATTGTTTCTTAATTTTCCAATTTTTATAAATCTACTGGATGGACCATTGACCTCGTAGCGTTACAAGAGATTCGGTGGCTAGGGAACGGTTTTCACAACAGGCATGAAAAGCATTGCTACGACATATACTACAGCTGCCACGACCGCCACCGCGTGCTCGGAACGGGTTTCGCCGTAGGTCCCCGGTTGAAACCCGCAATCATGGATTTCAAGGCTATAAACGATAGGCTATGCACCCTGCGCATGCGAGGTAAATTCTTTAATATAAGCCTCATAAACGTTTACGCCCCTACCGAAGATAAAGAGGAAGAGGAGAAGGACCTTTTTTACGGCCGCCTCGCTAGAATCGTAGATGCATGCCCCAGGCATGACCTCATAATCATCCTGGGGGATTTCAACGCAAAAGTCGGTAGGGAGCCAATGTACCGCCAATACACTGGCTGTCACAGTCTGCATGAGCACAGTAATGATAATGGTAGTAGATTGGTCCAGTTCACCGCAGCGAACAATGTGGTTGTAGTAGTAGTAGTAGTAGTATTTATTTATACATAAACTTAATTTTCTTCACAATTCATTACATTGGTTCTGGTCGCTTAATTCCATTATTCGCACCTTAACTCAATACTAGCTCTTTCCTTTCTTGTGCTATGCCATTTTGAAATTAATTATTATGGGATGATTATGGAGGATGATCCAACCTTTGGGAAATGTGGTTGTAGGAAGTACCAAATTTGCGCGCAAAAAAATCCACAAGATTACATGGGCGCACCCGCGTGGTGAATCCTTCAACCAGATCGACCACGTGTTAATAGGCCGCCAACGACAGTCGAGTCTGTTAAATGTCAGAACATATCGAGGAGCCAATATCGATTCCGATCACTACTTGATTGGCTTAGTAATACGTTGTAGAATCACCCGCCCCCGCGCCAATGGGGGCGGAGAAAACACGCAGCCTCGGCTCAACACGGACTCTCTAAGGGACATTACTATCCAACAGGAATTCAAAACCGCTTTAGAAGAGTCTCTACTACCAGAAGACAGATACGAAACTACGAGCGAGAGGTGGAACGCTTTAAAAACAAAAATAATAAACTGTGCAAGAAATATACTCCCACCACGTCGTGGCAACACCAAATCTGGCTGGTTCGACGATGAATGCAGACAAGTGACCGAACGTAAGAATACTGCATACCGAGCAATGCAGCAACGGCATAGAACGCGGGCATGCGCAGAGGAATATTCACGGCTTAGACGCGAAGAGAAACGAGTTCACCGCTCCAAGAAGCATGCTTTGGAAGAGCAAAACATGCGGGAACTCGAGCAAACCAGAGAGGTGTACGGACCGACACGAAAGTTTTTCCAAGCGATAGCAGGTCACCGAAACAACGTTGTACCTAAGGTAACCTGCTGTCGCAACAAGGATGGAGAACTGGTTAGTAGCCAGCCAGAGGTCCTCTCGCGGTGGGCTTAGTACTTTGATGAATTACTCAACGACCAGTTTAACGAACAGCTAGAAGCGCCACTAGCAGATAGTGTCATGCTACTGCCACCTAGCATAGAAGAAACACGAAAGGCTCTCCGTCGGCTGAAAAATAACAAGGCACCCGGAACCGACGGAATTGCAGCTTTACTGGTCAAGAATGGAGGTGCACGACTAGAAAACGAGATTCATCAAATAGTTACTGAGGTGTGGGATAGCGAATCGATGCCTTGTGATTGGAATCTCGGCATCATTTACCCCGTATACAAGAAGGGAGATAGGTTGGACTGCAACAACTACAGGGGTATTACGGTGTTGAATACCGCCTATAAAATATTCTCCCTGATCCTTCAGGATCGCTTTGTCCCGCACGTCGAAGAGATAGTCGGAAACAATCAAAGAGGATTCCGAAACGGAAAATCTACCACTGATCAGATCTTCACCATGCGGCAGATCTTGGAGAATTTGGATGAATACAGAAACGACACATACCATCTCTTCATAGACTTCAAAGCCGCATATGATAGCATAGCCAGGGTAAAACTGTATGACGCTATGAGCTCTTTGGGAATCCCGGCCAAACTGATAAGGCTAGTTAGAATGACTATGACCAACGTCACATGCCAGGTGAGGGTGGATGGAAAACTCTCAGGACCTTTTGCTACCACCAAGGGTCTGCGCCAGGGGAACGGGCTTGCCTGTCTCCTATTCAACTTGGCGCTAGAGAGGGCCATCCGCGACTCGAGGGTGGAGACTACGGGAACCATCTTCTATAAGTCAACCCAGATCCTGGCATACGCTGATGATATAGACATCATTGGTCTGCGGCGCTCCTATGTAGCAGAAGCCTACCAAGGGATTGAGCAGGCAGCAGAGAGCCTCGGATTGCAGATAAACGAGGCAAAGACCAAACTGATGGTGGCAACATCAGCGGACCTACCAATAAATAATCCGAATCTACGTAGGCGTGATGTACAGATAGGTGAACGCACTTTTGAAGTCGTCCCAGAATTCACCTATCTGGGGTCAAAGGTCAGCAACGACAACAGTATGGAAGCTGAGTTGCGCGCAAGGATGCTGGCTGCCAACCGGTCATTCTACAGCCTGAAAAAGCAGTTCACCTCAAAGAACCTGTCGCGACGGACGAAGCTGGGACTATATAGTACCTATATAGTACCAGTACTCACCTACGCCTCTGAGACATGGACACTGTCCAAATCTGACGAAACCCTCTTAGCCGCGTTTTATAGGAAGATGCTCAAAATGATACTTGGCCCCGTATGTGTGGAAGGACAATAGAGGAGCCGATATAATGACGAGCTATACGAGATGTACGGCGACCTCACTGTCGTACAGCGTATTAAGCTCGCCAGGCTCCGGTGGGCTGGCCATGTTATACGCATGGAAACAGACGACCCAGCCCGTAAAGTCTTCTTAGGCCGTCCACAAGGACAGAGGAGGCTTGGTATGCCCAAATTGAGGTGGCAAGATGGCGTGAAGGCGTCCGCCATTAAGGCCGGGATAACGGACTGGCAGACGAAGGCGCGAGACCGTGAGCGGTTTCGGACACTCCTGAGGCAGGCCAAGACTGCAAAGCGGTTGTAGCGCCGGATTAGTAAGTAATAAATCTACTAAGTTCTTCCGCCAAAGATTTCTATTAAAAATTGAATGCAATGAGGAGAGAACATAGTCATACCCATTATCGCGTAAGATTTCCTACTATTGTACTATTAATGAATTCTATTAATGAAAATTTTGTATGAAAAAATAATGAAAACTATTAATGAAATTTAAAAATGGAAATAAAAGAAATAACTTACTTACCTGATACTCTTGAAACGTTGAGTTTAACATGTAATAACAAAATAGCACTGCAAGGCACAAATAGTCCATCAACGAATGTTATTCATCATCAGGCATGTATTTAGTTAGAAATAATGAGGGTTTATAATGCAAAAGAACTTTGACGTTTAAGTATTTTAATTTAAAAGGATTTTTTTTTATTTCCCGTAAACAAATGTAAATTGTCTCATTTGACGTTTCGTAAAATTGGTTTATTCAGCTCACCTTTCATGGAACACGTCAAATAGTTCGTAGCTATTGGCCACGATAGTTTAAAAACTGCAACAAAAATCTTACATGATTGTGGTCTTAGCTTCACCAAGTTGATGCTGATTGGGTTTACCGCTACTAGGCCAAAATTATTTTGTGTATTTTGCTCCCGGCGAAAGGCACAGTGAGCAGTCCAGACATTGCCTTCCGTAGTTCGTTGAAAGAGTAAAAGAACGTGTTGTGCATTAAAATCTAAGTTCGTCTACCGTGGTTGAGCTTCCTGCACTTCTGGTTTTGATGCTTGAAGCTTAATGGACAAGATTGATGTAGTTTAGAGTTCATTTCGGTTTCAAGATGATTGAAGCTTAATGAACAAGATTGATGTAGTTTAGAATTCATTTTGGTTTCAAGTAAACCTCATTATCCTGTCACCTCAAGCAGGGTAAAATTTCCATTCAAACTTTCTTAATTCTCAACTCAATTGAAAAAATTGCCTTCACTTTTAAACATTCCATCTCAACCAGGAAAGTGCTCCAAGACAGACCAACTTTATTGGCACCAACATTGACCAGCAATTCAAAGAAAACCCCAAAATGATGCTTCTACATGGAAGCTCACACGAGAGGAATAATATTACCAGCCAGATCTGAATCGCTAGGCTCGTCTTGCAAAGGCAAAAGTGTACTGCCCGTTCGATGAACTCAAGCGAGCTTAGACTAGACATGTGCATATTGGTAAGACAGGTCGAAGAATTCCATTCCAGCTCAGCATCATGAGTGACTTTAGCTTTTTCAGCAAAATTATACACATCGCTGTGTACATGCCGTGAATATCAAATGCGTTTGTGCTGTGTTCGTGTGGTCGAGGTCAAACAGGAAGCAGTACGTATGAAATCTCATTCATAAGGCAGGTGGAATGAACGAGGTGGCTGCGAAATTAAATCGGGGCCGGAGGATGAGCCAAACGCAAAGTTGGAAGGAGTGGAATGTCGGTTCCACCCTATAAGAAATTGAAGGACAGCCAGTGATGAGCGTCCGTTTTTCTTGGAAATCAGTTATTCTTTGATAAAGAATCGTGTTGATTTTTCATTAGCATTAAAGTTATCCATTTTGATGGATAAATTAAAGACGATAAAAGTACATCCCTGAAGTATGACGATGATTTTAATTTGTCATTTTCCGAAAAGCTCAACCGTTCTGATTTGTTTTGAATGCTCTTCTCAGAATTCATGAGATAGAAAGGAATGGAACAAAACATGAGTGCTCACTAAAGCTGAACTGAGCTAGAGCATTTCCATCAACATATTTAGAAGACAGTGATTCTAAAAAGACTGGAATGCTTTTCAATATTTGCTACCAGTAACCAGCAGTCGCATAATGTTTGCTTCTCTATCGCCAGGACGGGTTCTTGTTGGTGAATAATTCACGTTCCCAAAATAATTCATACCCACGAGAAGGAGAGGCACATTTCATTTGCCCAAATATATCACACATGATTTGTTGAGGTGCTTCAACCGACCGACACGTCCTGCTTGGGCCACATCAAGATAGACTGTATTGCTTACCTATGATTCAGTGATTTTTCAGTATATCCAAATGCCCAGGCATGTCGGGATGGTTGATGGCGATGCTCTGTGTGAAGGGTAAATTATGCAGTACATGTGTGTGGGGGAATAAGCTTATTTAAGCTGATTTGTAGCCGAATCGCTTTCCTACTGCTTGGATCGATGGGCAATTACTACGCACTGTTGCATACGCCAGGAGAAAAAAACAGGAAATATAGAGGAGATGAAATTTATACAATAAAAATTAGATGAAAAAAAGGAGAAAAGCTTCATAACCCATTTTTTGTTTGAGTTTAGTAGGCTAGAGTGTTTAGATGTATGCCTTTAATATCTTAAATGACTAATGGCGACAAACGTGTTGTTCGATATTATTGCATATTTTAAGAACAACATGCCTAAGAAAAAAAAAAGATGTATGAGCATGAATAAATATTTATAACATGTTTATCAATGATTATTATTTCTCCATTAATATGACACTTTATAAAAGAACTAGATTCAGAATATTACTCCTTTTGTCAAAAATAATCGTAAATACCATGATAAATATTACAATTCCTTGCAGCCGTGAAGTCTATCAATGAATGACCTCCTTGCAATTTAGAAACACATAAACATTATGAATTGACCGACGGAAGCAAGCCATTCATTAAATGCTCTATTTCTCAACCATTCTGTACAGCTTCTATATGGTAGCCAGCGTTCAGGAAGTGGAAATTAGTTTGGCAGATGACTGCCTGCCAATTAGTTGCAATAGATGCCATTATCGAAAACTCAAACTATTAGAAACTAATTCTGGGGCAATGGCCCGAAAGTATCGTTGGAGCTATGAGAAATGGAAAAGTATTTAGATACACACGCTTAGTTTTTAGGTCACTAAGAAATGCAAGCGGTCAGATGTTTTTAAATGATTGTCTGAGATTTTTTATTGCAAATTCTATTAAAATTTTAAAATTTTAAAAATATAAAATTTAAAATTACGGGGCGTTTAAAATTACGGGACATTTTTTTTTTTATCTTGTTCAGCGACTTCGAAAACTATCAAAAAATGTTATGGCTTTCTGTTTTGCAGAACAAACAAGGAAATACTGGGAAGGAAGCGAATTTGGAGATCCATATTTTCCACAAAAAACGAGAAATCCAACAACATGTTTTTGAAACTTTCCATGGGTCTGTCTACTGCATGGGTTTGTTTACTCAAAGCTTATAAGTCCCGACAACTGCGGGTTGTCAGGGAGAACTGCTTCTCCAGAATTCCCATTTCCCTTCAGGCGAAGAGAGCAACAGTGTTGTGTTTGCTTTTCTTCCGGGTCCGCTTGTGTGTTGAGTTGCTTCTTCTTTTTTCAATTCCATCGATAACATTGCGGCAACAAAAAAGAAACATACGCACACGGTCGATTCACTTCAACAGTCATTAAGCTGATCCATATTGTTTGGAGTGGCAAGGGTGTAACCGTGTAGTGTTAGCTAGTGAACGACATAAATCATTTTCGAAACCATTCAAGAGACTCCCGTTTTGTGGCTGAACGCTAACAGCCGCAACAATCGATGGGACGACTTTGACGTGACGGTAAACACGTTTCAAAACATCGGCACTCTATCTGTGCGGAGAGCAATGACGATCGTTCTGTGAAGAGATTTATCATTAAACGGCCTACGGCTGACAAAGGTCATTTATCTAAGTGCTGCACCGCTAGATTTATGGTCCCAGCGAGCACATTTGCTCATACCGAAGCCTTTGCCACGTTGTGTCGTGGAAATCATCATCGTTGGCTAATAGTGGGTTGGTTAACTCTATATCCGTAAGCTGCGCGTTCGGGAGGCACTCGTGTGGTGATTGAGAAGATATTTACTTTAGACGCAAAGGTTTGGATTTAAGCCTAACAAAGAGTTTTGTGTCGATTGTGACGAGTTATTTGCTCAACTTTCAGCAGCAATGAACTACATCACTTTCCATCAAACGACACCAAAAGCTGATCATAAAGAATAGAATAAGAAGAAATAAGAAATATAGACTCATTGTTGTCCTATCCGCTATCACCTTTATATTTGGTTATATTTGAGCTTCATTCATGAGGAAAATAGACAAACAGGTGAATGGTGTATGTGCTTGAGGGGACATCCTTTTAAAATGACACAACGCAACTCAAACAAATTTCACGATCATTTTCCGTTGATATGGTGTGCCGTACGGGTAGTCAATATTGACACGCTTGAAACCGCTTTAGACGACCGTGTTGCTGTTGAAAACCGGGTCTTTGATGTTTTTTGCGAATTTTGTGACACCGAGAGCCTTGATTGGGTCATAAAAGCTCGGAAATTTAAAATTAATGTTATTTACATTTGAAATTTATAAAAAAAAACTTTCATGGTATTTTTAACATTGTCGTTTTCTTTCAGAGTGAGTTTAAAAAGAACGGCATCTTCAATTCTACCTAAGCCACAGGGCCAAAAGGCAACTGTGAACACAAACCCAGTTTAATGCTACTTACTATAGGGCACCTAGGGCACTGTATGTGTGTGAATCAATATGCAAGTGAGCAAAACTTGTGCTTGCTCCATCCCAGTGCATGTTTGCAGAGACGACGTATGGAAGCCAAAATCGATGAGCCGACTGAGCAACCGGAACTGGAGCATATGCAATCAGATAGCGTCAGGATCGTTTTCTGTTTCTTCGGGTGCAGTTTGCGGTTTGTAGAACCATTTGTAGCTGTAACCCGGCACTCAAAAGGAGAGTCTAAATGGCAGGAAATGGAAAAGGAAAAGAAAAGTTCAGACACACTCTTTAACAGAACATTTCATCCTGCTTCCCTGTCACTCCGCAAACTGAAAGGATCGGAAACGAATTTAGAATCGGAATGGAAAGCACGAACCTTCAATCGATTTTCTGAAGTAGGTTTGCATGTGTACGTATTTGTGGTTTCAGTTTGTTAGTGTATTGCAAAAGAGTAAACACTTACACATTTCTTTTCAATTGTGAAAGAGATTTTGTAAGTTCCGAGTGGTTGTGATATTTCTTGAAAAGATTTCCAAAGTTGCATCAAATTATTTTGCGTTTCAACCAAACACACTAAAGATGTTCCAAATGTTTTTATACAAGCAAATATATTTGTTATAAACTCAAAACAAATATGTCTGTCAAAACCCTCTTTATCGGTCATCTTTTCAACATTCGTCTCCTTATTCCGTTCTTCTTTCACGAGACGAATTTTCCTCCCATTGTTTGCTCGTTAATGGCTGATTGGTAATCCGGTGAGCAAGTTAAAGGCGAATGGAATCTTTTCTATCTTGAGCCGTGCCATTGGGCCGTCTCTTGTTTGCATTCGGTGTTTGCATTGCGGCTGAGGCTGAGTAAAGGATTTGCAATTTTCTGTTTCATTAAGCACTCCTCACACCAAGATAGGATCTGTCCAGGCAAAAGCGTTGTCTCTATATCTTCTAGCGCCTTAGCACAGTCATATGTTCGGCTTAATAAAATGTTTGCTTTACGGCCGGTTGGTTGGTGCTTTTGTTCACTACCAAACAAGTATGTGATTGTTGCACTCCGGTTTAGAGCATATTCTTGCATATTCTTTTCACAGTTTATGACCGTTTGTTTCGTGGCGAACAAAAAAGAAGCACACGATAATTCGCATGCAAATGAGAGTGTTTTATTATGCATCATTGAATAATTTCATAACGTGGTTTGTTTATGTACAAAATTTGCTTCGCATAGTTTGAATGCTTTACACACATGATGGGAGGATAATGTACACGGACAATGAACTTGATGATCTTTGCAGTTATTCTGTTGATAAAAATGATTATTGGCATTTTAACATTTGAATGAAAAATTTATTGATATTTTCAGTTTTATTGTAGGTTTATGACGCTTAATTATCCTCCCCACAGAAATAGAGTAATCTGCTGACTCAGCAACATGAGCTTTCCCTTCTGCTTTTCTATCATCTCATCTCCAGCTGTTAGCAAAAGCAACCGAATGGCCTTCAGCCGGATTGTTCTCGTTTCATTGCGAATAGTTTATGATGCGGTTATGACGACCATAATTACTGTAACATCAGCTGAATCGTTAAAAAAATCACAAACTTGCTATCGAACCAATCCGATCTTTGGTATGGTTATGATCAGACAAATATATAGCAACGCATTGTACTAGCAGGTCAAACAGCAGGGTAGAAACGCCACAAAGAACTGGTCCAGTGCTACCAAAGCGAAGGTAATTATGTGGGACATTCAAGCGTCAGCAAATCAAGCAGAAGTTACATTTGCCAAAAAGCCTTGCATCAGCTGCTTTACTCAGCGGAGGAGTGATTCGCATTCGGTTAGAGTTATAACAAAAGAAGAAAACCCTGTGAGGCTGATGTCTTATACCGAAAGTCACTGTGCGAGTAATTACGCTTTGTTAAGGGCAAAAGTTAAAGAAAAATAGTCCTGGATTGGGAAATTGTAATGCAAGTACTCGCCAAATTAAACAAGCTACAATACATCAAATAAAAGCATAATGCTCACTGGAGTTTAACTAAAAATCATTCGTACGTAACATTCTTTGCTAGGGCGGAACGTTCAGCAACTAAACCCATTTCAATTCAGCCGCTATGAAGGTCAGCTTAATTTGCATCGATCTGAATTGCTTATCAGGTACACGTGTGCACAATTGCTGCTGCCCTGCCATCGGAGCATGATAATTTTAATGCTCCTGAACTGGTTTTTTTGCCGCTCCAAACACCCACAATACAGGATCCAGTGAGCACTTCTCGGAAGGTATGATTTGATTTGTTGGAAGTGGTCCGTTTTTTTGAGCATCATATTTTACACAACACTTTCAGACAAGAGTCAAAGCTTGAAGTGTATGGATATGGCTGCTAAATCTACCTTTAGTAGCGCGGTCTTGTGGAATATCTGAGGAAGATAAAAACGAGTTGGAAGGTGTTGAGTTGATGAGGAAAACAACAAAAAAGCAGAATAACCTATCGCTCACAGCATGGCAGGGTTCTTTCCGCAAAGGGATTTCATGCAGAGTGGACGAGAAAATGCTTTTAAACAATCCGACCCCCCAGGGTGGGTGCTAGCCAGGTGTGTGTTAAAAACCAGATTATTCAGTTACAGAAATGTGCCAATTTTGTGTTCTGTTTATTGTGGGGCCAGTCACCTGTAGCTTACTACCCTGCTGCGCGTTGGGCATGGGGTTGTGCAAATGAGATGACTCTATGACTTTAGCAGCATGGAAGTGTGGTAGAATTTAACAAACGATTGAAACCATAAAAGTCAGGCTCAATTCTTATTGATTACGAGCCAAGTTTGTTCCCAGAAAGGTTGTTGCTCATTCATTGAAATCATTTGAATTACAAGGACTTGCATTATTTTTTGTAACAAACGTCCAACACATGCTTCACTAGGAGCTTTACAAACTCTTCTTGTTCATGCTGATTTCAATAGGACAGAAATAGTATCATTTTGGGGTGATTGATTCCTAGCATGTTAAGATATATGAAACATATAAGTGGCTACATCAATGGAAGATTAAATTAGGCAATAGCAAATCATTATATGTTTATGTTTTATGTTATTTAGTTTAAAGCAAAATTTATTTACAGTAGAGTGGTGAACTAAAAACAAAACTGTTTGGATTTAACGAATGAATATTTCATCATTATTTTAAAACACATGTGTTTTGTTTTTTTGGCATCGATAACGAATTTGTGGTATGTATAGTATCAGCTTTAACCGTAAAATGTCTCCTAATTTCTGAAAAATTTACCCTACAAGCATTCTTGCGGTAACATAATATTCTTAAGCAGTTTACTTACGCAGAGGCTTATAGATTTTCTCGGTACACCATCTTGTAGCACTTTGCTTGACTACCAATTACTGAGGATCCACCGTGACAATACGCTGATTGATTGAAGTACCACGACCTTTCGAAAGTTTAATTTTAACATGGTCTACAACTTAATAATTCAAGCTTGCCGCGATAGTGCCGGTGAGTAAATTGCGTGAAGATCGTATCATGTGTAAGCTAGTCGTTCTCATTGTATTTCTTGGTGATTGAATTCCCCCTAACCTATACTGGTCTATCATCAGTTGGAGCTTAGCGCACAATCTCGAGGTATTTGAAAGGGATGATGTTGACGCGATATTACCAAATTTAATTAGCTACACTGCAATGAAAGCCGTTCTCTGAGTTGCTGGCGTATCGTTGCTTTGACGGTTCGTGCTCTGCATAGCATGGCCGGTAACGCCGATATACTATCGAATACTATCGAACTGCATGAGTCTACCAGTGAGTGAATTGTGTGGAAAACAGTCCTCTGTTGGTTTCGAAGGTGGGTCGGAAAATCGGCTCCAAAGTTTGTTTGGTGTAAGGTAATTAGAGATGATGGGTTACAATATTGTTGGCTTAGCGTATGATATTATTCGGAGAATATGATACATACATATTTGATGTATTTTGTAAACTGATAAACATATTTTAACATAGCCGTATTATCCTAAAACCCACAATTATCAATGAAGTTGTCAGTACATTAGGCATCCACGTGCTGGTGTGACTTTGGCATTCGATGATTGTTTTTTCCACACAACACCACGCTATTTAATCATGGAATCTACAATGGTTGTGCACACCTCTTCGCTTCGTTCCATTTAAATTCGTGGTTGGAATATTGTTAGCCTACCCTTCACAGTTTCAATTGATTTTGACCATCACGTCCGTAACGATGTGAAATTCAACGAAAATGAACTCCAACTATGGGGAAATGTCAGTAGGTGGCAGCTTTACCCCAAGGCATTCGCTCTGTACATTCAATTTACTCGAGTTAGAGCGTGAAATTGTGGCTCTTAGTTAACTTTTCGCAAGCGTCGATGCAGATGTTTGTGTGCCTAAAGCATAGAAATTGACTATTACCCACTAATGAGTTTTCGGTGTGAATGTAAAATTCAATGACCACGGGTCACACACAGGTAAAAAGGGCGTGGGTGTGTGGAGATTTTGCTTATGTCTGCAATGGAGGTAGAGCGAATGAGATTGAAATTCAACGGGAAACTTCTGTTCTGACACTGGCACTGAGTGAAATGAGGTTCTTTTTGGACGGCCGCAGTTGCCATCGATTGTGTTGATGAAACATGAAAAATAGAATATTATCCATCAGAGGGCTACTTTGGGGGATATTAGGAAGAACTGAACGATAAGGTTAGTACGCTCGTTTGTACACTGCAAAACACTCACCTAAAATCGGGCTAGTTGTTGGGCTGCTTAATCTTTTTCACTTAACTTTCGCGCTCATGCATATTCTATTTCCTGCTCGAACGT
Organism: Anopheles gambiae; assembly: GCF_943734735.2. Classification (NCBI taxonomy): domain Eukaryota; kingdom Metazoa; phylum Arthropoda; class Insecta; order Diptera; family Culicidae; genus Anopheles; species Anopheles gambiae. The sequence goes on from NC_064602.1 coordinate 29,668,834, forward strand.
TGAACGAATGCCGTCAGCGGTGTGACACTTTTCGAGGGTGGGATCCCTGCTGCATGTTGCGTGAGGTATTAGCTCGTTGCATCATCTGCACCATGTGTGTCTCCGGGGCGTGAGTGTACTGCCATGCTGCCGTCGGACATGCCGATGCAATAAATCATTCAAATGTTGCGCATCGACATACCCTGGAGGAGGCATCCGGTGACAGTCGAATAACGTTTGGAATAAGCGCAAGGGTTGTAGTGTCTGTTTTGATAGGTATTGCTTTCGTTTTATTGCGAAAACTTGTGATTATCCGCGAGTGGATTGGTTGTGTTGAGCGTGTGTTGTGGAATTGAATGTTTGCGCGTTTTAATCAGTGATTGACAGGGGAAAGGTACTTTATTATTTTACGAATTGCATTTGCGAGTGTTTTATTTTATTAAAGTGAAATATGTTGGTTGCATGGAAATTCGATATAAACATTTGAGTAGTTTTAATCGTCTCATTGAGTGCAAATTATGTGTCTATTAAGAAAAATTCCAATAACATAGAAAATACACTCTTGATTTAATGAGGTACAAGCTCAATAAGATGGTTTTATTATAACAAAATATCCATCGATATGGTTATTGAACTACCTTTATATAAACGACGTTTTTGAAAAAAAACAGTCTGACTATTGTTTTAAGCATAATGTTGTGAATATTTGTGCGTGTTGGTGGCAAAATTCGTTCCAGAAATCCAAATTACCTCACTGCTCAACCACACTCATCACACTGATACCGTTACGCTTTCGCTAATGAGTGCTTCCGTAAGCTTCGCCAATAATCAAAACAACCCGCCTGGCATTAAGCGGCCGAAAGTGCGTAATTATTCTAAATACGATTTCGGTTTCTGGCCCACAGCATTGCGAAGATCAAAAGGTCAGCGAGTAAATCATTTCAACGATTCGTCAATGTCAATCAACGTCTCCTTGGTTGCTTCGCGAACGCTCTGGCAACGCTATCATTTGCCATCGGCCGTTTGCAAAATTAGGCGGGGTATATTTTGCTAAGCGTTTGCCAGCATGCGTCAGGTTTGCGTCATGAATGACCACACGGAGCCGGAAAGAACGTCCGAAGCAGTATAAGCTCGCGCTCGCATCAAAGCGGTCGGTCATTAGCAGAGCTCAGGAACACCAAAAAGGGATGATAATGGTGGGCGCTATCGATGAGCGCTTTTGAACGTAGCACACGGTACACTTGACGAGCCGGGGTAGAGAACGGCCACCGTACTTTACAGGGCAACTGTGCGTACGAAGCGAAATGCCGAAACGGAAACCATTACTTTCATTTGAATAATTTTGAATTCATCATTCATTGGAATGCAAAATTTGTTGGAAAATTGAAGTGGTTAATTTTGTGGGCCGTACGGAGCCCGAGCAAAGACTTCTCTGGTGGCTGGAGAGATCATTTTAAAAACAGCAAAAAACACTTACACTTTAATTGTTTATTCGTGCTTTTGTCTGTTTGGACTGAGTTGAAGTCGTTTTAACTGGTGTGGAAAGTTTTTCGGGAAAGCTCAGTTTGTGGAAATGATGCAAATCAGGGTAAGTTCCCCAAGTTGGAGATAGTTTTTGCGTGACTAGAGTTTTTTTTAATTCTAAACAAATCCTCGTTGGAATTTATTAAAGTTGTAATAATATAGTATTCATGACGAAAAGTCAAGAAGCAACTAGAATGTGAACGTTATTTTAGGCTCCAAACATCAGCCAGCAATGTAAAATCTTACTCAACAAAAAATCGAAAATATGTACACTGTCCAGGCTCTGTATAAGCCCCATATGAAGACAACTTCTCATACGAGTTGAACAGTGAAAGAAAAAACGAACCACATCACGCACAAACAAACAAGCCTCCGGTTGATTGTGTTCCAATTTAATGACCCTGGACTGCGGAGGATAGATGCGTTTTCCCTGTTCCGCTCTCTTCGTTATCGTGCATGTTACGAGATGGAGGATGTGTGCGAGTATGTCTCCCAATCTGATGCCCTCACTCTGATTGGAAGGGATGTTTTCGGAATAAAAGGAAGCGTTTGAATTGGCATGTGTTTTTTGCGGGGATTTTTAACATTCCCCAGGGTGACATCAAGTATCTAAACGATATTTGGATGCAAAGACGATGATTTTAAGATTGTGTGCTGTATGCTTTCGACCTGAAATATATGAGTAGAAGAAGAACGCTTGGTTTATGTGCTCTATTGAGCTTAAAAAATATAAAAGAGGTAATATTACTGCACCTTGTCGCTTCATACCTGTTTTTGAAGAGCCTATTGTAGTACTGGATTTAATCGAAGCTAGCAAAAGCTCGCCCATAGACGCTTATCTCTGTCGCTAAAGCTTGCGATTTATTCACCGACATTGAAGGTTAACGCGTATCTACACCATTAATCTGACAACATTGTGCCGTGTAACAATGGTTTACCTCCGCCATTTTTCCGCACTTTGACTCTTACCCTTTCACATACGTAACAATCGCTCTAGCAGATGGTTAAATGGTCCGCCCCGTTCAATTGCAACGGTTATCATTTACAAACCTTTCACAGCTGCATCATGTATGTAAACGAACTTTGTTCCACGTATAAACTGACACAAAAGGTGTAATTTAAATAAATAAAAAAGTGACCGCTTCATTTATGTTTACAGCCTTTGGGGTCGGCCCGTACGCAAATGAAACATGTTGGTGCTCGTGTGAACGGGAACCTGGGAACAAGGCTTGATTGAGGCTGAGAGAGGAACTTATAAAACGATCTGCAGCACATGTGCTACGTTTATTTGGTTTTCCAACACAATTACATTGCGGGCAATAGTGAGGTGAGGAAGGATGTTGTGCGTGAAATAATGTAATTAATTTTTAAATCAATGTTTCGCTTCATGGTGCTTGATTGAGGTGCTTGTTTTTATTTCCTTTTGGTCAGGGGAATGTAATGTAATGTTTTATGCCCGAGGCGTACTCATACCGGGTTCAATTGTGCAGAAACGACTTTTATATATGAGTATAGCAAACTGAACGTTTAAAGGCAGTTATGCGAATTGACACATGAAAGAGAAGGGAAATCCTAAAGGGATTTAAGAATGTAGCGCCCGGTTCAAATTAACCAAGAAACAAGTACGAAGCAATATGCTAAGCTATGCATATTTACATGGTTAAATGTGGTTTGCTTGGTTGAAATCTGATTGACGCTCATAATCTTTTTCATGTCATGAAAGAATCGATGAGATTTAATCAAAACTCATTTCGAGACAATGACTGACAGCCTCAAATGAGAGAGAGAGAGAGAGAGAGAGAGAGAGAGAGAAAGAAAGCAGAGATATATACTGATTTCATCGCTGATATCGGTTCAGTCGAATGAAACAACATTTGGATCTATGATTTCCATTTGTGGTCAAAAGAACAAAATCACACAAAGCCATAAATACTGATAACAATTTGCACCAAAACAGTTGTGTTTGATCAAAACGATATGAATCACCCCTTCGATTAATGATAAGGATTTGATTACATTTTCTCCTTTTCATTGAAATGGTATGAAATATTCTATACCCAAATTAAAACAAATCCCAAGGTTTGATCATCAATTGTAATCTGAGCTTGCTTATTGTGCATTCAAATAAATTCACGCATTAACTCCGGGCCTTTTGACATTCTTCCTCAACACAATCCATTTCCATTCCCGTGTACAAAAGAACACAATAGGCAGAACAATATCAAAACCAAAGCTTATAGTTGTATCTACCAACAAGCCCACCCAAAATCTTAAGGCTCTTTTGAGTAAAAATTGGGCTCTTTTGGGGTTGTGATGGGATGCGGTGCGCTTTCATCCTCGATGCTCGATACCTCCTACCTTCCTGCTTGTTTCACTCGCTCGTTCTTCCAGGAAGCACCCTGCCGTGGCAGAAAACATAAAATATCAATTTAAAATCGAATCAATTGCATTGGAAATGAGCCAGGCAATGTGCGATTAGGTCTGTCATTATTCTGAACGGCTTTTTCACAGTTCACAGTCATGTGCGTTTATGGGAGCATTTATTTCTTCCTTTTGCATGATTCTCTTGTTTTCGTTCACACGCACAAACGTCAATTCGTGTTAAACCTGAATGAAGCAGTGATTTTAATTTTGGATAGGATTTGGCAGAATATAATGCTTTTGTATTTTTTGTACTTTGTTTTTTATTGCGTATTGAAACAATTTTGATCATATTTTGAGAGATATGTTAACATATTGACGTAATTCAACAACTAAGGGTTTTAGTGAATTATTCTGCTTTTTTACAATTGTGTAGTTTAATTTTGGTTCCTTCTTACTGTAACTGAGATCAAAATCAATAAAATAAAGATTTCCACTCATCTGTTTATTTGTATCACGAGTGATGTATTTCAAATTTCCCTTGCGTTCCCTTTATCGATTTGTCCATCATGCTCATTGAGTCACCCTTACAGGCAGCATGCAAAGGGGGCAACAAAATTTAAGTGAGAATTTTTCGTGGCGTAATTCCGTTTAAAGGAAACTGGTTTTAGACTTGATAATCAATAAGAGAGTGAGTATGCCTAGCTGTAGGGTGATTTCGCGCACACCAAACCAAATGGGAAACTTGACAAAATGCCTGTTAATCTTTATTAGAAAATGGTTGGCTGGCTTCTATTGAGGTTGAATGTTAGGTACAAAATTTCTCAAACAAACTCCCTTTTGTAGAAAATAGCTCGGTGCATTGAGTGAAGCAAAAATGAAGTTAACAAGGTCTGGTCAAGGTTAACCAGTATGTGACGATACTGCAGTATACAATCCTTGGCCGCTACGATATAGACCGTCGATGACAGCTGATAACGGCGGCCGTATCCGTACAGGCGGCTAAAGAACACGAACCGTGAAATAGGAGAGGAGGTGAGAGAAAGATCATCGTGAGAATGGAGAGAGGACAAGGTTGACGATCGAAGGAGCCAACGGGCGATGGCGGTTAAAAGATGAAGGAGATACGGGTGTCGGTGCTTGGCTAGATCGGAAGTGTAATTAATTTAAATAAAAGTTCTGGTGTTGGGGAGCATGAAATTTAGCACTTTATTTATAATAAATAGTTCTAACCGTTTCAGCTTTCTATTTATTTTGCAAATATGCGTTTTTTTATTTACTTAAACAAAAAAACCATTAAACTTACATCCTGGTGCAACACAGAACGATGTGCGTAAGTATTGAAACTAATTCACTAGTTCTCCGCATCACTTCATGCCAATCGTGACAACCTCTCGAATTAGTCCGCCGACAGTGTTGATTTATGCTTCACAGCTGCGATAAGCTCACCTCACACCTTTCCGCCTCCGAGGTGTCGCTTTTTATTAATTTCGGATATGAAATTCGCGAAGTCGCGGAAGGTTAGTTGATCGGTTCAGACAAAAAACTCTGTACACGGGTGCACAGTTAGGCGTTAGAATTGTAAGTGTTTATTCAGATTCAAAATGAATTCTTATATACTAATTTCTTCAAGTTCTATTGTGGGAAGGTTATTTTCTCTTCCTTTTTCGCATATGTTCGTGTCGCTAGCCTTTTCCTTTTTGCCACGCCTACGCATTCTCCTAGGAGGTTTTCTGGTTCTGGTGTGCTGTTTTATGTCAAGCGATCCTGAAGGAAATGTGATCCCTTTTTTATTGCTTTCTCTGGTGAGAACAAATTGTTGCATTGATTGCAGGCGTTGTGGTTTTCCCTTTTTGGCGTAACTGTACCTAACACTTGACTTCTGTGGTGCATGTTCCGGATGTATCGCATCATTGACAAATACTTGAACTTATTGCCTTTCGAAATCTTATCTGGTTCATGTTATTAACGCATCTATGTTTGAGAGATTTTTAGGTTTAACGATTTTACGGCCGTGAGAAAAATGGATGTGGAATTTTCCTACGCTTCTCGGAGTTGGTCTAGCTTGGCACACATGCATGCTGTAATCCTAAGTTAATCGTTATAGGTTCGAAACGAATTGAAGTAATTGACTGCTAAAAAATGCAAGTCAAAATACCCAGATGGCCCTACTTGAAGAGTTTAGGATTACATTAAGTTTGTCTCCTTGATGGTACGTCTGTTCTCGAGTATGTTTGAACTATCATATTTTATTCTATTTTATGGTTAGAAAGAAATATAAAAAATCTGGATTGTCGCGTTCGCAACATACCGGCCCTCGTAAAACTACAAGTTTTACAAAATAACGCGACATTTTCTATGATAGAATTTAGGAGATTATAAAGCAGAGATAAAAAAAAAATAATAAAATGTATAAACCTACGATATTTGTGTTACTTGCGTTCGTAATCACCGTCTTGCTGCCCGATGAGCGGTTGCTGTGAAGGCGGTGCGCATGCTGTAGTCATCTCGTGGTCTATTGTTGTTGGGATGTTGTTGTATCGCGGATACAGGAACATTGGTAGAGTACGATGTATTCTTTGCTCTACTACGGGTGATGAGAATGCTGGCGGGTTCTGGTCTGTATTTGGTTCATCGATAGTGTGGTTTTGATTGTACGCCGGCTGTGGTGCTACATTTTCTTGTTGTCTCCGATGGCCGCGATGAGATAGCAGATTAGTCAAGGAATCCCAAAAGGATGCTAGCAACTGCCATCCTACTCCGTAGATTTCGAATAGAATTCTGCCATGGATTATTGTATCCATAATGAATTTGACTGCTCTGCCAAATACATAGATACCTATGGCTGTAGATGTAATGTTTCCGATCCACGTGGACCATGATACCAGTTTCGACCAATATTTTTGAAATGCATTATGAATTACCTTTTCTGATATGAGTGCGTCAAAAGTAAATCCTTGTAGATTAGGATGTTGACCGGCGATCATCTTGTACAAGACTGAAGATGCTATTTTCTTATCACCTTGTTCGTACACTAAGTTCTTCATCTTTTGGAGACTTTCGGCATCGTACACTCCACTCTTCATTAGACTTGGTAAGGGAGTGTATGCCCAATTGGTTACGATATCGGTGGTCAGTTGTTGTGGGGCTGTCGTTTCTCTCAAACGATGATCTGTAGTATACCACCTACCACCAATTGTAAATTTCGCTGGTAGTAATGGTGTGCAGTCTATTTGCGTGCCTCTTAGTTGTAGCATTCGTGTAACTGGAGCCATAAACATAGAGCGATTATTGTACTTCACTGGAATTTCTTGATAGCAATCTTCTTTGCTGTCATAAGTGACGTAGACCGGTTTGCATTCCAGAATGTATAGTACTTCGGCTGCTACGACTGCTGTGTAACCAGGACGTTTAACGAGATTCTTGACGAATTCACTTGGATTTAGGCGAGCAAGTGTTAATTTGGTCTCCAAAAGTGCTTTATCTAGTTTGCACATTTCGGTCATAACTGTAGTGTACACATCGTTCAACTTTTGACCGAGATAGTTTTCTACTAGCGTGATTTTTGAATTGAAATAGGTGAACAAGTCGAGATTTTTTCCATCGATTGCTCTGCGTTTGAAAGGCGATTGATATCCTTGTAACTCAAGAATGAAAATCTTTGGGTGATCGGTTACGTAGCTATTAAAGCCGCATATTTGAGTAGCATCGAGAGCCCTTATTGAAAACATATGCTCTTTCGATATTAAGGTGTAGACTGCGTTAGCTCGTGTTTTGACGTCAGTATTTTGATCAAAGGTTTTGTTTACAGTACCTTCGTAGATTATTTCAAAGTCGTTGCGCTCGCATTGTCTTGACAAGTCGACACTCCACGTAAGGTAGCCGTATTCCGCATCTAGACACCAACCCGTCGTATATTTGCAGATGATCCCGTTACGCAGCGTTACCTGGTCGTTTTCGATGTCCGCCGTGGCTACGTAATCGTACATTCCGATTTCATATTCGTAATATACCAATGCGCTTTCCCAGGTGTAGCTCGATGTCCGGTAAGTTCCGCCGCTGCATTTGGTTCCCGTGACGCTGCCGACGATGAGTGCTTCCCCTCTGGTGATGTGATTACGACGCAGTTCCCTGACCTTGGCATTGATAGATATAGAAACTTCTCCTAACGTTTGAGCTAATTTACATTCTACTGGTGTAAATTCCTTTATGATGTACGCGTACCCATATTCATAATCAGAAGTGTGAGAAAAGGCGCCACAATGTCGAATTGAGCGTTTGATTATTACTTTGCATTGACTAACATGTACTATAGTTTTCGGACTTCTTTGTAGTACTTGAATGCGTATTTCTTTTGTCGTTACATTTTTGGCCGGTGGGATACATGATGCTACGTCCATAAGGGAGTAGCTAGTAATGTTTATGTCATTATTAGCGCAGTCATACGCTATCAAACCCCTTGATGATTCCCCTATTGCTTCAGCTGAAAGAAACAAAATCATTAGTAGAGTAATGACAATATTGTTAAATTTTTTGATGGTATTCCCCGTTAATTTCTTTTCCGATCCCGGCCCTCGTTTAGAGTCTGAAACGCGCGTGTCGTTTGGTGGTAAATCATTATAAGGACGTTTAAAAGATTTAACATCGCGATCGTTTTTCTTTATATCTTTTATTTCGTCTGGATAGATATCTTTTTGAGCCTTTCTGTACAAAATATTCTCGGCACGAATTTTATCTTTCATCGTGTATGCCTTGGAAAATGACCTTTTGTTCAATAAAAAAACGAATATTTTCATGATGGTCGAAATTCTAAATATGAGTTTCCACCAATTGGAGAATTTTTGTTCTTGAATGTAGTCCTTTTCATCTATATGAATGTTGACGAAATGTTTTTCTTCGTCTGTCTCTACCGCTACATTCCTGGGCCATTCCCTTTTGTCATGCGTTAGGAATGGTGGTCCTTGTAACCATATGGAATTTTTGGTTATGACCTTTGTGGCCTCATCTGCTGGGTTCAGCTCTGATGGTACCCATCTCCATTGGTTCATTGTCGTTGTATCGAGGATTTCTCCGATACGATGGGCGACAAATGGTTTGTATTTACGGTGAGAGGAATTTATCCATGCTAACACCGTTTTTGAATCAGTCCAAAATGTTGTTTCGGATATTTTGATTCTCAGTTCACTTTTGATTGTATCCAACAGCCTAACCCCCAATAATGCTGCTTGTAATTCTAAACGAGGTATTGATAATATTTTAATTGGCGCAACTCTAGCCTTTGCGGTGAGAATTTGGACATATGGTTTCCCATTGTTTATGCTTCTGGCGTAAATAACTGCGGCAAATGCCTTGTCGGAGGCGTTTACAAATGTGTGTAGTTCTATTTCTGAAGTGGGCGTTTTCATAATCCATCTAGGAATACGAACATGTTTGGTTAAGTCAACATATTTTAGCCACGTTGTCCACATTTCAAACAAATTGTCTGAAATTGGTACGTCCCATTCATTTGTTTCTTTTGTCACTTCTTGCATAAGAATTCTCCCTTGTATGGTTATGTTGGATAAGAGACCCAATGGATCGAAGAAACTCATAACAAATGATAATACTTCCCGTTTTGTTGGGTGTCTGAATTTTAGACGAACGTCAGAAGGTATTTTGTCCAGTTTTGCATGAAAGCCAATGTTATCTTTAGTTGTGTTCCAATAAATTCCGAGTATTTTCGATTCCTCGTTTCTACTATCCATTACCTTTATATTGTCTGCGTCAATCCTATCTTCTGATATGGTACTGAGCAATTCTTTGTTATTTGAGCAAAACTTGGTAATAAAGAATCCTCCTTCATCATGAGCCTTTATTACCTGTTGTACTGTCTCTATGGCAGTGCTCATTGAATTAAAGCTGTCATTATAATCGTCAACATAATGCTGTTGCACGATTGGAGTTAACGCTAAAGGGTATTTGTCCTTTAGCCTCTCTGCATTGGAATTTTTTGCGGCCTGCGCGCAAGAAGGTGAACATGTTGACCCGAAGGTCATTACTTGCATAACGTAAGTATCTGGCTTACGGTCTTCGCAATCGCGCCAAAGAAATCTTTGGGCATGTTGATCTTCTTTACGAATTCTTACTTGATGAAACATTTCTTTAATGTCACCACAGATTGCGTATTTTCCTTCACGGAACCTAATTAGGATTCCAAATAGTGAAGTGATGCTGTCCGGACCCGATAGTAAGGCGGAGTTAAGAGATTGTCCTCTAACCTTTGCTGCTGCATCGAACACCAATCGGGGTTTCGGCGGATCCTTGTTTTTGTTTATTACCACGAAGTGTGGAAGATAAAATGTATTTGATGGATGCATTTCTATTTCCCATGGTTCTAGTTTCCTAGCGTAACCTTTTTCTACATAGCTCTTGAAAGTTGTTAACGCCCATTCCTTTAGTTCTGGTTCCTTTTTCAACTTTCTTTCTAAGCCAATGAGCCTTGACATTGCGTTGTCCAAGCTAGCGGGAAATTTATGGTTATCCTTTTTCCATAGCAATCCTACCTCGTAACGTCCTTCTTTGAACTTCAGAGTATTTTTCAGGATTTGCTTTGCCCTTGTTTCTTCCTCAGATTCAGGTAGCGCCTTTACGGGCTTTACACCAAAATCTTCAATGGAAAAATAATTTGACATCATTCGTTGAATTTCCGAATCTTCTTGAATAACCATCGAGAAATTTTGATTTTTGTTTTCCATCCTTTTACCGTGTATAAGCCAGCCAAGTGGGGTTTTTACGGCTATAGGTTCTCCCTGCTTCCCGTAGCGATGCTTTGTACCCATTAATAGTTTGTTATGTCTTATGCCGATCACAATGGTCGGCTGTACGTTTTCAAACTTATCGATTGGTAAATTTTTCAAATAAGGGAACTTGAGACACAATTCATTGTAATCTAACGTTTGTAATGGTAGCATTAGATTTTTAATCGTCCTAACGTCTTTTAGGGCGAAAGTCTTTTTGGTTGTCCCTCTTATCTTTAGATTTACCTTTTGACTTCCTTCATGGTCAGCCTTTGTACCTTGCGTCCAAACTAGTTGAAGAGGAGTTTCTTCTCCCGTTAGCGACAATTGTTTGGCTATTTTTGCATCTAATAGGGTGAGAGATGAGCCTGTATCTAAGAAAGCATACGTTTCCACGGTTTTTTCTTTATTTATTAGTGTTACTGGTAACACTTGGTAATGCGTGGAAGATGCGCTTTGTACCTCGTGGTGATTATTTGCTACTTCTCTTTCAACTGCTGGTGTTGATTCTGTAGAATGAAGCATTTTATGATGTTTAGCTGTACATCCGTTAATACCACACGTTTGCGCACTTCTACAAACGTTTATACCGTGATTGTTAGAATTCAAACATCCGGCACAAAGTCGTTTGTTACGAACTATCTGTTGACGCTCTGTTATAGTTTTGTTTACTAAGACGTAACATTTAATAGTTTCGTGGGATTTATTGCATATTAAGCATTTTATAGATGATTTGTTTTGATTTGGTTTATTATTGTCCTGCCATTTTGGCTTAGATTTATGTTCAAATTTTTGCTCATGTATGTTTAGATGTCCTTTGTTATTAATCGATTGTGCGGCACTCATGAGACTGGCTCTTTTGGCAAAGGGTTTTAACCATTCACACAATTCATCTAAGGTTTGATTTTCTAAATCTACCTTTTGTGCTATAATATAATCCGTCCTTTTGACTTGGATGTCGTAGGGGAGTTTGGACACTAATTCCAAAACCATTGGTCCATTGGCATTGGTCAATTCATAAATCATGGTTTTTGACTCTTTTTTAATTTTCTGTAGATTATTTAGGAGTTCAAGATAAACTAAATCATTTCTTCCATATTCCTCTTCTAACCTCGACATAATTTCTTTAACGTTATTGGATTCCATCATTAGCTGTTGAACGTGCTGCAACGCTTTTCCGTTCAAGGCCTGTGTTAAACGGTTTAGATTTTCTAAGTCCGTAAAACTGCCCTCTTCGTTTGTTTTATCAAACGTTTGTTTGAATTTCGTCCATTCTTTTGGATCGCCTCCAAACTTGGGCAACTGCATCAAGGATTGCCTTCTGATAAGGGTTTCCACGTGCGATGGTTCCTTTTTATCATCAACTAATATTTTGATGACGTTAAAAATGTCTTTCATCTGATCCTTTTGGCTGATGATAAAATCTTTTATGGAGGTTTCAATGCTTGTTTCTTGTTCCTTTCCCTCCTTGCCCTTGTCGGTTTCCTTTGTCAAGCTTGTAAGACGATTAATTTCGTACTTGATGCTTTGACATTTCGGACATAACCAATATTCTTCTCGTTTAGGCAGTCGTTTTAATTTAACACACGACAAATGGAACCAACGATCGCATTCATTGCATTGTGTCATCGTTGGTTCGCTCGTGTCCACCCCGGTACACAATCGACATGCGCCGTTTGGATTGGTCACAAATTTTACAGGCATTTTGGACGATGATTTCCTTGCCTTTTGTTAGTTTTAATAAGGAATTGGCTTACCTGGATAAGTTCCTTTATTTCCTTTTGAAGTGACGCAGGGTGACGTTCTCCTTGTCTGGACCTTGGCTGCGCTGTGATGAATTATTACAAGCACAATTGTTCAGTAATTTGATAAACAAACACTACTGGTTCAGATTACGAGTTTTTTTTTTGTTTTGTTTAATTAACGAGTTTAACGGACGAGGAGGAAATTGTTCTTTCACAAGAACGGTAAGAAATACGATTTGACGTTACAATTTAACACCCTTTTGTGTAAACTCATTCACTAACTTTTTTGTTCACTTCGTTCACTGGAGTAGATATAAAAAAATAAAGTTTTGGAGTTTTCCTATTTCTTTACACTACTCCTCTCTGGAGCCACCATTATTAATTTCGGATATGAAATTCGCGAAGTCGCGGAAGGTTAGTTGATCGGTTCAGACAAAAAACTCTGTACACGGGTGCACAGTTAGGCGTCAGAATTGTAAGTGTTTATTCAGATTCAAAATGAATTCTTATATACTAATTTCTTCAAGTTCTATTTTGGGAAGGTTATTTTCTCTTCCTTTTTCGCATATGTTCGTGTCGCTAGCCTTTTCCTTTTTGCCACGCCTACGCATTCTCCTAGGAGGTTTTCTGGTTCTGGTGTGCTGTTTTATGTCAAGCGATCCTGAAGGAAATGTGATCCCTTTTTTATTGCTTTCTCTGGTGAGAACAAATTGTTGCATTGATTGCAGGCGTTGTGGTTTTCCCTTTTTGGCGTAACTGTACCTAACACTTGACTTCTGTGGTGCATGTTCCGGATGTATCGCATCATTGACAAATACTTGAACTTATTGCCTTTCGAAATCTTATCTGGTTCATGTTATTAACGCATCTATGTTTGAGAGATTTTTAGGTTTAACGATTTTACGGCCGTGAGAAAAATGGATGTGGAATTTTCCTACGCTTCTCGGAGTTGGTCTAGCTTGGCACACATGCATGCTGTAATCCTAAGTTAATCGTTATAGGTTCGAAACGAATTGAAGTAATTGACTGCTAAAAAATGCAAGTCAAAATACCCAGATGGCCCTACTTGAAGGGTTTAGGATTACATTAAGTTTGTCTCCTTGATGGTACGTCTGTTCTCGAGTATGTTTGATCTATCATATTTTATTCTATTTTATGGTTAGAAAGAAATATAAAAAATCTGGATTGTCGCGTTCGCAACACTTTTCATTGACTTTTTTTGTTTGTTCTTATGAACAGAGGACAGAGTGGGGTAATAGAACTGAGCACTGAACGACCGCAGCATGAAATCAGTAGCTGGAAGGAAGATTGATATCAACAATAAATAATTGCTCACTCACTCAGCGCTATTACATCCCGCGACCACAGCGTCGCAGGCCAGCACAACGAATGAAAGTAAATGAAATGTCTGCTTTAATTCGGGTTCGCCTTCAGAACTTTAACGTCGCCAGAAGGTTAGCTCACTCGCTCTGGCTGGAGGTTTGAGAAGGTTTCTCTAAAGGGGACATCAGAGTGTTGTTGTCGTATTTCTGCTTGAAGGTTTGAGGATAGTAATTAATGCCGAAAAGGTTGATCTACTGTGTTCTGACTGTTGTGTGTAGCGTTCGTGGCCAATGTGCTGTTCTGTTAGTCCCGAGAAGTAAAGCCAGAAGATTAAACAATATGAATAACACATTGTACTAGAGAGTACAACATTAGGTGCATTCTTTAGATCTTCAGTTAGAGTGAGTCCAGCGACAAATCCGAAAGAGCAACAAACACGTTGATGAAACTTAGCAAACGGTGAAGTTTGTATTTAAAGCGCAGGAAATAGCACCGCGTTTTATAACCTTCATCAAAAAGTCAATAAAGGCAAACATTCTGGACTTCCAAGTTCCTGCAATCGACAGATTCCAATTGTAATTTGTATCTTTTTGCTTTCCTATGTCATAACGTCATCAATTGCAAGCCCCAGTCCTTCCGCTACACCCGCCCATAAGAAAGTTGGAGTGGACCTTCTTGGAAGTGAACTGTACTTCGGTGGGCCTGAGTGATGATGGTAGCATTCCAGGCCTACACCAAGCAACCGGAAGCGAGCGAGAATAAAATTTACGACACGGACGAATGTAATCTGTTCCACGATGCTCGATCAACCGTGGGCTTGATTCTTTGATATTTCCGCTTGGCTTGATGTTACTGCGTAAGGAATTGGAAGGTATGCCTTTTGCAAACTGCGAAAGGTAAAGAACAAAACGGTAAATTTCAATTAAGGTGGTGGTGCACTCTCTGCCAAGCGTTACAACGTGTGGTGAGCTCACTGTATCGTTGTGTTTTTTGAGTTTGAATCAAGCCATTCCAATCTTCGAGCTTAACAACAAACCAAATCAACATGTTTTGTCATTCCACCGAACAGACCATCAACCCTGAGGGAGCGAAAAAGCATGTTGATTTTGTTACTAGGGAAATAATCTGCTCGTTCGATAAATTCTTGGTTCTTGTGTCCGTAGTCATTTTCATTCGTCGAAACGGTTATATTGTTGGTTTACGATCTTTTATTTCCACTGGACCATTTAGTCTCAACCTCAAGCGCACTTTTTGACAGTTCCAGCAATTCTAGTTTTGTCCTGTTCCTCGTCCATTGCGTTCAGCTTTATGAAAACAAAGCCAAAAGATCCGTTACCGTTACCCCAAGGCCCAGAACAATCAACCTTTATGTTGTTAAATCTTTTGTTGAATTCAGTTTCGCTTTCATTCGTCAAACCTTGTTGCTTCATTCGTTTGGATTGTATCTAATTAATGTGTCAATTTTTGGTTTGTTTTGACCGGACTGTACAATTTGTGTTCATTTTGTCTTTGCACAGTCTTTGCATGTTTAATTTCTTCTCATTTCCATAAAAGAAACCATTTTTAATTAATCACTTCTCAACACCTACTGGCACGCTTCACTTGTATGCAGTTTGCTAATTATTTGTTACACATTAATAGATACTCTTATGATTCAGATTCTACATACATGGATAAATTATTGCACACCGTATAGTGCAAATAAACTCGATTACTTTGCATGGTTCGCTCCACTCGATCTATAAAGCTTGAATCCATCGGGATGCTTTAATTACAGTTTCCAGAACGCATTCCCGCCCCAGATGAAAGGTAGGAATGGTGCTAATGGAAATAATGGTCAAGGTTGTACATATCACCTATCTTTTTGCTTGGCTATCCCATACATTCGGTTTATTAATAAAATAATATAATATAATGGTATGATAGTACAATACAAAATAATATATTATAATATAATGAAATGCAGAAAACGTGTGCAGAAAAGTAATAATGTAGCTAGACAAAAGAGAAACAACATGAAACGTGCTTTATTTCAAAAAAAAAAAACCTCTTTTTGAACTTTAACTGACATCCCACGAACCGGTTGGAAATGGATGCAAAGCAATCGAATAAAAACGTCATGCAGGATTAACGCTGCACAGTAACAGAAAACAATTTCCATCGCACGAAGCTAAAATGAAAAACGAGAGTTAAAAATGTTCAATATCGACGTGATTTTAATTCCATTTTTCTAACGTGACTGACACACATTTTTTTTATGTCCATAGAAGAGCGACATAAGCTTTTGACCTCGTTGCATCGTATCAATTTTGCAGGATAAAGTTCGACACGGTAATGGTCGTTTCTTTTATTTTACACTCAGTAAAGAGTTAAGTGCACCGGTCAAATATGTGCGTGAATAAGGTGAAATGTGCTTTTACGGGGCTTATGTCGAGGTAGTTTGTGGAGCAATCTTCCATACGATTAATTTGAGTGGTTGTACATTCAAGGGTGACATGATTTATCAGTGTATGCTCTGGGTGGCAAGAGTGGATTGTATTCGTTTTCCTGCTTTAATAGTGTTTCGTGTGTAACGCGCAATTTAAACGCAAAATGAGTTTTTCGTTTGTCCTTCCTTTCGACCCAACAGTAGAAGCACAGTTTTGTGCCATGTTCTTTGGAGCTTCTTTTGAATAGGATTATACAGCGAAACAATTCAAAAATAAATCCCATATTCACCCAAGCAGACAACAACTGCAAAAGAAAAACGAATGAGTGAGTGTATGCGTTTTAAAGCAGTCAAATGTAATCGATACTGGGAAGCTTTTTGTTCAGTTGCAAATAATAACAGCCTTCATCATAGTAGTAAAGTTCTGTTTGTTTTTCTAGGAAATGAGAATTAACAAATTACTTATTTAAATCCTATTCGTTCCAGTAGTCAGTACAAATATTTCTGCGTAAAATAATAACCATGCCACTCAACATCAGGTGTTGAGTCAAACACACGTAATGGCTATTCATCAACGCTTTAAAAGCCACACTAACCACACCACCATGCTGCAAGGATGACGCTTTTCGAACTTGTTGCTATTGTCGGCATGTGACTGCAGTGGAACGTGTCGCGAGAATTGCATTATCCCACAAATTCCTTCGTCGGAATAAAAGTGAACAAGCTACAATGTTCTCCTGCTTGCTGCACGGTCGTAATAAAAGCAAATGAATTGGAAAGAATGCTTTCCGCAAAATGGCTAAAGCGTAGCGGATGGAAGCCACACTCATTGCACACCATCACCATAAAAAGCTGGTGCAGCCGTGTATACATGAGTGTGTTTCTGCTTCCGTTTTGCTTTATCCCGCCTAGAAGCTTACCTGAGAAAATGCATTGCAAACGTAATGATTTATTCCATACCGAAAAGCGTTACCGAGCGTCGTCGTTGGGTGAAAAATGTGATCCGGAAGCGGTTTCGATGCCGAGCAAGTGGTGCGTGTTTCCGGTCTTTTCTCCATCCTTTCTTTGGGGAGCAGAATGGGTAGATGGTTTCGATCGATTGTGCATTGCTTGTGCTACCGGGAGGTCTTAAGAAAGAAACTTATGTATTGGAGGTTGCAGATAGGGAAGCGTCGTTTCTTATTCTCTTTTACGCACATGCACACGCTGACACTCACACGAGCCAGAAGTAAAGCATTGGAACGGAAATGAAAAATTGCTACCATCAGCTGAGCAAAGTAGCGAGCCGCCGTCTGCCTGTTGAAATAATGTATGCCTTGGTAGAAAAGGGTAGGTTGCCCACACAATGCTTCGGAGAGGGGTTTCGCCTACTAGAAATAGCGTCACCAAGCGATAAAGTGATGGCTCCGTCAATGTGTTGGTGTAGCTTAAGAGGCATTTTGTTTTAATTTGGAGAGCGAAGTGGGAAACTCTCCGCATGATTTGCTGCGGTTTCCTGGGTAGTATTACAACGCAGTTTGCGAAGACGAGCTTGTATTCTCGGCCGGGTGAAGGTGCTTAATAAATTTTACTGCTTCAGCTCTCGCAAAAGCTCTATGGTATGTCCATTAGTAATTTTCTAAATGTTAAAGTCAAACTTTAATACGTTAATTCGTTGCGTTAATTATGTTTAGCTTTTTAAAACATGCGTCAATTCAATGTTTTTTGAAGTTACTGTAAACTCATGTTAGTTGATATCATTTTCACACTCCCAATTTAATAAGCTACACGGTATAACGCGATTGCCCGAATGTATTGGAAAGATAGAACGTGTTTATGGATAAAAGTAACGAGTACCATTTCAACCCCCAAACATCAAGTGATCTATTCCCACAAGATATCAGAACGGGATGCTCACTTGCAGATCTTGACTTCCAAAACATCGAAACATTCGCTCCGCTACCATCCTTCCCCATGATGATACACTATCGATGAAGTATGGTTTGCAACATGACATCAAAGTATCAAAAAACGATACAGTTTTGAGCTGCAACATCCTCTTTCCCTAGAATCAGACTCGTTTATATAAAGGTTCTTCTGGGACCGAGTATTACCGAAATTTGTTGATCTCGAATAAATCAATCATATGCGACACTGCTATACCTTCTTGTTTCCTGGGGCTTTTCGGGTCGGCATGGCTAGTGCAGGATGCTGAGATTGCTTAGAACGTGTGCGTGTTGCGAGCAATCAACTTGGTTACTTAGTTTGCTGGATGATGACAGTCTCAGTTTGATGGAAGTGGGGAACTATTCGACCGGAAGTTTGTTGTACCTATTTTCAGCTTAATTATGGCGTACCATGTTATTGACGCGTTAAGAAGGAAAGCGTTTGTTGGGAAGCACTTTGTGGTTATGTCAGACGGAGAACATGGACACTGGTATGACAAGCATTAGTCTGGATATGAGGAACTGAGCACGGCAATCTGTAGAAATTGCAGACGGAATGGTTGAGCTTTCTCGTGAGATTGTTGAGGCATTCTGTGGTACATTCTGTCAACGGCAAAGTGTGCGTTGGATGCCCAAGTTATGCCATTGGTTTTCGATTTTGATCCTGATAAAGAAAAGGCGGTGGGTGTGAGGATGTTTGAAAGCAAGCATTGTTTGAGGGATTGTAATAGGAAATCGATCAGACGGTATTGAGAAACATGTTCGAATAGGGTAGTTAGATTGTAAGTGTTCCAGGTTTTGGTATTTTGTATCCTGGTTGCGGTACTACGAAAAGAAGATGTTTAATTTGTTATGTGCTTAGCGCTCGTAAAAGTAGGTTTCTATGTGGTCCACAAGGTATCGAATATCGTATCGATGGGTTATTAACGGGCAAACGCTTTAACGTTTAACTATAAAATGATGAGTTAACAATAACATGATGCCTGCCTATGGCAGGAAGGAAGGAATGACGATAAGCTTAAAGGTCAAACTGCCTTCCAGTTCTGCCGAACTAACTTTCGGTAAATAGGGTGGGAGTTATACAAAAGTTTGTTGGAAAAATATGTGTTCTAATTGGATTATAAACTATGTTCAACTTGATCGCTTCAGCTGGAAGTTTATGTTTGACTTGGAACTACATGGTCACTCTTTATCTCAAAGAGTGCACTCGTTACTGCAAGCGTAGCTGGAAACTATTGAAACGTGGTCAACCGCAAAACTACTGTTTGGCTGCATTTTCCATGAAGAAAAAACCGTACACGATGCAGAATATTTGCCAGAGTTTAAAATGCTTCCAGACGTTTGCCATGTATTTCTGCAGCAAAACAGGTCATTTTCAATAGTTCAGTTTTGTTTGCAAGAATATTTAAACTCAATAACAAAGGATCCGTTTCGACGTAAAACAAATCATGTGAAAGCAAAACACGCTTCATAGAAAGCGTTTAATACAGCAATGGTAAACTCTTCAAGCAGGTGCTGTTTACTAATGGTTTGTATTTGATGTTTGAATTGGTAATTAAATTAAATGTTGTTTGCATGGTGTGTTTGCAGATTGAAGCCATTTGTTGATTGCTGCGATGAGAATTTACACTGGAAGGTGTAAATAAGCGATTCAGGGTTTCAAAACTTTGAGCCGAATTATTGATTTAATTACGTTTTCTGGTACTCCTGTATGTACTCAGAAACAGTGTCTGACCAAGAAAGGAAATGAATTTATAGTTCTATTTTTGTACACCGAATGTCCTGACCATTTCCGACTTCTGGGAAATGTCTATTCTAAGTCTGTGTGCACAAGTCAAGACCATAGTCTGCGGTACATTGTGTCTATTCTCTACCATGAAAGATAAAATTAGATTCAAGCACTAAGGCTACCAATTGGGAAGCGTCGGTGTGAGACCAACCGCAAAAAAAGAACAACAAAAAGGAGGAAAGTTTCTATAGAGACAAAAATACGCCATTCATATGCTGCACATATCCGTACGGACTCTCATGAGGAAGAAGGATTAAAAGGCCCGAGGACGGACTGTGATCCCAACCGCAGCCACCATCAGCAGCTGCGATGATTGTCGATGTTAATTGTTTTGTTTATTAAATTTGGAAAGTTTGGTTCATTTTATGACTGTTGCTGGTAAGGCACGGGGTTGCACAGGTGAGTGAAGACAAGTTTATTTTTGCATACATGTATATGCTCTCGACAGCTCGTAGCGCCGGTAGCGTACAAGGGCAGCAGGACGACGCACCGAGCGTTTTGTGAGTTCGGTTGGGGAATATTCAATTTTCACCACCAGTAATGAGTGTCTTTTCTGTATGCGGTCGTTTGATAGAAGCTCGAATAGAGAGAGAGATATATAGAATGAAAAGGATGGATTGAGAGCAACGTATGAAGAATAGAAGAGGAATAGTAGAGGTATGAAGAGAGGAGCGTGTTTCTAATTATTATTTCATACCTTACCAATTATTTTTCATGTCGTGACAAGAGAGAGTATGGTGTTACTTTTGCTGTCATGCTGGTTTGGGGTAGTGAAAATTTTATGCCAATTTGAAGCATACTGTCAAGTAAGATGTGAACTAATAATAAAGCCGTTTGTGTGCTATTTTTACAGTACAAAGCCAAAGGGCTTACAAAGTTTATGTGTTACGTTGAGTTTGATACTTTAAGCTAGATACTTACTTACTTATTCGGCGCAACAGGCTTTGCGGTCTTGGCCTGCCTCAGGAGTGTCCGAAACCGCTTACGGTCTCGCGCCTTCGTCTGCCAGTCCGTTATCCCGGCCTTAATGGCGGACGCCTCCACGCCATCTTGCCACCTCAATTTGGGCCTACCACGCCTCCTCTGTCCTTGTGGACGGCCTAAAAAGACTTTACGGGCTGGGTCGTCCGTTTCCATGCGTACAACATGTCCAGCCCACCGGAGCCTGGCGAGCTTAATACGCTGTACGACAGTGAGGTCGCCGTACATCTCGTATAGCTCGTCATTATATCGGCTCCTCCATTGTCCAACCACACATACGGGGCCAAGTATCCTTCTGAGCATCTTCCTCTCCAACGCGGCTAAGAGGGCTTCGTCAGATTTGGACAGTGTCCATGTCTCAGAGGCGTATGTGAGCACTGGTACTATATAGGTACTATATAGTCCCAGCTTCGTCCGTCGCGACAGGTTCTTTGAGGTGAACTGCTTTTTCAGGCTGTAGAATGACCGGTTGGCAGCCAGCATCCTTGCGCGCAACTCAGCTTCCATACTGTTGTCGTTGCTGACCTTTGACCCAAGATAGGTGAATTCTGGGACGACTTCAAAAGTGCGTTCACCTACCTGCACGTCACGCCTACGTAGATTCGGATTATTTATTGGTAGGTCCGCTGATGTTGCCACCATCAGTTTGGTCTTTGCCTCGTTTATCTGCAATCCGAGGCTCTCTGCCGCCTGCTCAATCCATTGGTAGGCTTCTGCTACATAGGAGAGCCGCAGACCAATGATGTCTATATCATCAGCGTATGCCAGGATCTGGGTTGACTTATAGAAGATGGTTCCCGTAGTCTCCACCCTCGAGTCGCGGATGGCCCTCTCTAGCGTCAAGTTGAATAGGAGACAGGCAAGCCCGTCCCCCTGGCGCAGACCCTTGGTCGTAACAACAGGTCCTGAGAGTTTTCCATCCACCCTCACCTGGCATGTGACGTTGGTCATAGTCATTCTAACTAGCCTTATCAGTTTGGCCGGGATTCCAAAAGAGCTCATAGCGTCGTACAGTTTTACCCTGGCTATGCTATCGTATGCGGCTTTGAAGTCAATGAAGAGATGGTATGTGTCGTTTCTGCATTCAGCCATCTTCTCCAAGATCTGCCGCATGGTGAAGATCTGATCAGTGGTTGATTTTCCGTTTTCCGTTTCCGACTTTAAGCTAGATATGAGTACACAAAAATGTAGTCATATTTAAAAAATATTTTAATTAAATAATCATTAACATATTGTTAACTAGATTAGAAAAAAGTGTCATAATTTTGTATTTTATGTCTCTTTAACTATATGAAACAGAAATGATGGAAGAAGTTCCTTAGATTGTCAATTTCTACATTAAACTGTGAAGATGATGAAGATAAAATGAGATGCTTGCACACAACAGCATTTTTTGAAAGTATGTTTGATCCCGCACGAAAACAAATGTAATGCCCTGGATTTTCCAGGATAGGGTAACTGTTACTTGTTAGACATTCTTTTATCTCTTTGTGGCTAATGTGTATGTTTCATATTTAATGACAGCACTGCTCCGGATAATTGTAAAGATAATGACGAGTTTTGTTTTTTAAAGAGGGCCTTCTACCCCTATTTACGAAAGTTAATTGTACTTCAAACATTTGAGCAAATAACTGTGCAAAGTTTAAGTGCGATTTAAATCATTTTTATAAAAACTAATCGTCTATCAAAGCATCAACTAATGTTGTCCACCTTCATACTTGATTACATCAGAGAGTTTAGGTTCGGTTATGAACGATGGATGAACAAAATCGAAGTCAATCTAAGAAATACAATCCTCTATAGATATCCCTTCCTCTACAGCGTGTTCGGAACATTTCAAAGTATGGTATAAAGTTGAACACTCCCCAGGGCAACCAACGGTAGCCAAGACACGGTAAGCGAATGTATAGTTTTAATTAGAATCTTCCGTCTAAATGAACTTCAGAGTGTGTGGGGATTTGTATCGAAAATGGGAAAATTCCCACAACTGCTTTACGGTTGCAAAGGAATATGGAGTCTTATGGGAAAGCAAAGCGATGCTGTAAAACCGTTTTAAATCGTGTAAAGGAGGGTCTCGCCTTCGGTTTGGATGAAATGAGATACAAATTTGGCATCAACTGCTACAATGCACACGGTGTAACGGCTGTTCTTGGAGCCCGAATCTGACTTGTGTTACTCATTTGTGCAAATTAATTGCTCAATTCGCAACACTATTCATGAAACGCGTCAGGCTCGGATGTTAGCTTGTCAGCCTGGTTTTGGAAACATCGGTTGAAATTAATTTGTATTTGCACTTTCTTTAGTGTACCGTGCGCGTGTGTGTGTGGATTTTGAAAACATGTGATTGGGACAAGTGTTAATGCCGATAAGAGCGCTTGTCACTTGTTCGGTATGGCTTAAGTTTCTTGCTTGAAAAGTGACTACATTTGAGCGTGGACAAAATGTTTCATTTGATAGAAATGCTCAAGACATAGGCGAGGATTGTGTGTTAAGGAACCAATTTAGAGGCCTTTGGCAAACTTTCTTAGGTTGACGGTAAGGCTTTGACTTCAGCGTGTTTTATCTTTTTTCTCAGTATGTTAATCCTCCTGACGGTTAGAATCTTCCAAGATTTAGAAACTTAAAAAGCGCAACACGATGCACCGACGAAACCCTTCCTAAACCCAGATTATCTTTGATGAAACAGCAATTATACTAAAAGGGCTCACAAGATATCGCCTTTTCTTTCCAGCAGAGACATACAAGAAATACAATAAAAGGAGCAACTTGTCAATGGAGAGTCAGTGGGAGATGGAGAGCGAGAGAAAGAGAAAACAACCGAAACCCGGCTTTCGTGGGCTAAAACACAGTCCAACCAATTGACTCCATTTATATTCTACGTGCAGACGCTTTCATCCTTCACCCGGGAGATACCGAAAATCACTTTTCCTTGTTCATCAATAGCCGCCGGCATGGGATGGCCTCAAACGCGTTATGTTGATGGGTTGGTCGATTGTGAGCCATTTGTTAGTTCCTTCACCAACACTCTGTTACTTCTGAATGCAAGGATGGTAAAGAAGTTTCATGGGATTCAAGGGAAAAGTTGTGTTGGATTTGAGCACGCAAAAACAACATGTTTCCAGCGATCAATGGGGATTATCAAACAGTGTTTCTAGTCCATCTGTGAGCTGAATTGAGCTGTGGGAATTGCCATGGGATTGTGGGGACGGTGTGGGCCGTGCGTGCTGACGAAAGGGATGTGCTAATCAAATACTTAGTGATACGATTGATGCTTCCAAAAATTGATCGTGTATTTGTGTCTTCTTCTGAAGGCGTCATTATCGGAAGAGTAACTGCCTCATTGCTATAGAAAGAAATATAAACCAATAATCCGAAGATGAAGTCTATGCTGCCATATCGCAACTGAAGCTTTCGTATGCCTCTGGGCCGGACAACATTCCCAGTGCAATTCTTATTCACTGTAAGGCTGCTCTTTTGCCTATTGTGACTCAACTTTTCAACAAATCCTTACAGTCGAAATGCTTCCCGCAAATATGGAAATCTTCTTACATAAAAGGAGACAAATCTGATATATGTAATTATCGCGGAATCTCTATGTTATGTGCTTGTAGTAAGCTGTTTGAAAAAGTTATGTTCCGCCACATGTCCTACGCTTTACTGCCTGTTAGATCTGTTATGCAACACGGCTTCATGCCTAAACTTTCGATTGAAACTAACCTGCTTCAAATGCTTCAATTTTGCTACTCCAATATTGACAAGGGCCTCCAGGTTGATGTCATTTATACCTACTTCTACGCTGCATTTGACAAGGTCAACCACTACTTATTGCTTGCTAAATTATTAAAATATGGTGTACACTCAATTTTTTTATGGTTTTTTTTTTAATGGTTAGAAAGCTACCTAATGAACCGTTGCATTAATGTAAAAATTGGAAAAACTTTTTCTGACCCTTTCTGTAACTTTTCTGGTGTTCCACAAGGAAGCATATTAGGGCCATTATTATTTATTATATTTATTAACGATATTGTGTTTGCTGTTCCCAACGTCAATGTTTTACTATATGCAGACGATCTTAAGATGTTCCTTGCTGTTGAAAATTCAAATCACTGCGAAATACTTCAAGATTCCATAAACCGTTTTTTGACGTGGTGCCATGATAACGAAATGTTTGTGAATGTACAAAAATGTAACTGCATTACTTTCTCTAAGAAAAGGATTCCAATAACTTTTAATTACAAAATAGGTCAAGACAGTGTGCCGCGGTCATCTGTAGTTCGTGATTTAGGAATGATGTTAGACAGTAAACTTATATTATCGTGCCATTTCCACACAATCGTCTCAAAAGCATTAAATATGTTAGGTTTTATTCTACGTGCTTCTTCCGACTTTAAAGATCCTTTCTGTCTTAAATCATTATACTGTGCCCTAGTCCGTCCTATACTAGAATTTGCTTGCGTTGTTTAGTGTCCAAACCAAGTGACCTATATAGACATGATAGAAAAAGTTCAGAAAAAGGCGACACGCGCTATGTTTTATCGTCTTCCTTGGTCAAACCAAATGCCACGCCCCCCGTACCATGTTAGGTGTCTGTTATTTGGTCTCGAAACTTTAGAACACAGGAGAAAGAATGCTCAATGTATTTTCATGCATAAATTATTAAATGAGCTTATTGATGCACCTGATATTTAAATCTGATAAGTTTTTCTGCACCTACTAGGGATCTTAGAAGCAAGTCTTTAATCAGGATCCCATTGCGATCTTCTTCATTTGGCGCTAACGACCCTTTAATTAAAATGTGTGTCAGCTACAATAGACTTGAATCATCTGCAGATTTTCATATCCCTGTTTCTCACCTTCGTCAGTTGTAAAGGGCTAGTGTTATTTATGTTTAAGTTGTTTACTAATTAAGAATTTGTATCTGTTATTTAGACCTATTGCCCGATAACGTAAATAAATAAATAATAATATTAATAATAATCCAAACCATCAACCAAACTGACTGTAACTGTTGTTTTGAGCTGGGAATTTGCAGGAAGAAGATTTATGAATTTAAGAATATTGAAAGCATTTGTAAATCAAGCATGTAGTGCTGTTTTAGTAAGAGACTACACTAGCTGTTATCTATGGTTTGTATACCTGCTATCTACTTCGTGAGGTATACATTCAAACGAATAGGCACGAATGTTTTGATAGTTATCAAATTTCCCACATGTATAGAAGTATCTGGAGAATGTCGGCATACACAGGAAATGGTACTATTCGCACCATCACTTAACTATATTTAGTTTGGCATCGACTGTGGAGGAATTTACATCCGCAGTCGTTAAACTTAATTATCTTGTGCAATGGAATGGTCGTTTCCGCACCGGTAAGCAAATGTTTTGCGCTTGCTCGAGCTGGCAAATATTCTACGACAATGTTCAATGCTCTTGTCCTCTCTCTCTCTCTTCATAACTGCCTGTGAGGGAACCTTTCGAGACGGGGAAAGGGGATTAGTTCATGCAGTGAGCTGTCTGGTTTTCAGTTGAAGCATGGACGACCAGGTAAGATGAGTGGTTATACATTTTGACGTGACGTGACTAATGACGTGAAATTCGCCCAACCGGAAAATGGTCATCGGTGATGTTATGCCAGATGTAATACTCAATCTGCTGTGGAGAAACTGTTTAAATTATGCATCTAAAATATATGACATAATAGTAAAATTTCTTAACTTTTAATGATTATAGGTCTGAAGATTGATTAATAAACGCTGGGCAAAATTATCCATTTAAAATTTTACTAAGAAAATTTACTTTTAAGCTAAACAATCTTTAAACTGAATAAATTGTAGCTTTAATATACTACAGAATATACACATTGGATAGTGATAGCGAGTAATTGAACTGAATGAAATACAAAACACCACCTGCAATCGAAAAGAGTGGATTTCTTTACAAAACTTAAATATCAAAAGCTCTACAGTAAGCTTCAATAACTATTCATGTTATGCCATGTTAATGTTCTCTCACAGTAAGATATGACATAATTATCAACCGTCTTCAGTATGGCCAGTGTAGGACCCGTGGCCAATGGAAAACTTTATTGAATAGATAGCTTAAGCAAACGACTCTCGGCATGAAGTGGAGCAGAGAAACTCAAAGGGCAATGATGACTCTTTTACATTTCGTAATAGGAAAGAAAATACCGCAATGAGTAAACTCACAACCCAAAAGGAACGGGCAATGTCACAAGAATCGGAGGAATTAATTTGCCAGCTTAGTATACCGGTATTCGGAAGGCACTGAGTGGGGCTCTTTTCAATGTTTAACTGTAATTGGTACAAAGCACCACTTGACAATAGTGCTTCCTGGATGGGACTGGCTTGGCCGACATTTACGATCCATAGAACTATGAACTACGCATCCGTGAGGAAATTTCCGAGACCCTTTTGACGCCCATTAGTGTGTAATGAGGTTTCTACGATGGAGGGAAGGTGTGAGGCGAGTGAGTCATTTTTACGGTGTAAGCTTTTACTATGCTAAGTGTTTTAAGCAACGGTTTCTTTTAATAGAGATTTAAAATAGAGAAAGGTGTTTATTAAACATTTATGGTTAAATGATGGTGCAGATTTTTTGTTAGTTTGCCTTTCCACATTACTATAATGCTATTGATTCCTGAAAAAGAGCATAATGGTTCAATACTGTCTTTTTCTCAACAAAACTACACGTAAAGACCACACAATATACAGCATGCCTTTCCTTTGCCACCGCAAACAAGAAAACATGGTCACGCTTACGATGTTCTGCTTTTCATCTTCAACACAATACAATCAAAATGGGCTTCAGCTTTTCCCGCTTGTCCGACACAATGGTCACGCATGAGCTTCCGGGTTTGGCGTGGGCTTTCTTTGGTTCTAGCGGAAACCCAAATCACAATAGCTGGCATATGTTGAAGGCGAAACTTTCTGCAATCTGTTGTACGATTAAGACGGAAACGCACGCCACTATGTTTTTATTAAAAGAGAGTGGAATAATGTACCCATATCTGGGAAGCGTACACTAGTTTGTGTTTCTTACTTTCCCTTTTGTATGTCCCCACTAAACCATGCACACTTCCGAGAGTTGTGGCCAATTCCGGGCGAATGTTAATTGATATCGGTAAATCTGATTATTTGCTATTATTATTTTTATGTCATTTTTTCGTGGTTCTATTGTGTGTTAGTTTTTAATGTCGGGGAGCAGGGACGTAGTTTGATAGAGTAGAGAATGAAACGTGTATTGGAATATATTTATTTCTCAGATAAAATAATAACTACAACACCCGTAAATAACGTTTACCGTAATTTATGTTTTGTGATAATATAACTGTATCGTACTATTTGTTTTATAACAGCAAACAAATTACCTTGCTCTTTTCGCCTTGTTTTAGTATCTCATTTCCTTTTCTTTTCTTAATTTGCATCGCTGTGGTTTACTCTAGCAGAACGATGAAACTAACACAGTTTTTATTCTTTTTCTGTTGCTTTTTATTTGCTCAAACCTTTCATGGCTCGGTAATCATTTTGTGGAAAAATGCCCGAACCGCTAGGAAAAACGTGGCCAAAGAACCAACTTGTAACCCATGTATACGCGACATGGTACGAGCGGAAATTAATGCTGGCAAATGTGTGTAATGGTATTGCTGCTGTTGCTGCTGCTGCTTGGGCTCGACAGATGACGGAAGTTGTGCTGCCTCGTTTTGTAATGGTGCGCAGGAAGCGACCGAAAATTCGGAAACAGATTGCCGCAGAGCCGCAGCAGCAGCAAACGGGAAGTTTTGTGTCACCGTTGGATGACGTCTGATGAACGGCGACAAAATTGCGCGTGTAAAGCGGAAGCCGCAACACCAGAGCTGGAAGTGTTGCGAAGCGAAATTAGATAAACCAACAATCTCCTATCGGCTGTTTGGTGTGTGTGATGTCGTACTTAGATTAAGCCAGAAAAGATGGCATAGGGTCGTTTTCGAAGGCATAGAACAGGAGCGTTTGCTTCAGGACATTTACGGCAAGATTCCTGTGAGCAAGCGACAGGCAGCATTTGAAGTTTAGCCTGCAGTTGAATAGGTTGATGGAAAAACAGCTGCTCAATCTAAATTTCTATTAAAATTCACAGTGCTTAATGTGCGAAGCATCGAGGATTCTTCAATTTGGTCGGCACGATTCCAACTGCCACTTGAGCTAATCGAAACATTCGCCTTCATAATTCAATATTTTCTGCTGATTGCTACGACGGAATTGAAACAACGTACTGTTTCCTCGTTCGTCGATGTTACGTTCTAAAGATCCAAGGAGGGAGGCTTAGCGCCGTTTGTAATCACCTAGGCAAGCGCATTTTCTGAACGATTAAGCGAAATTTACCATTCGCCTAACGATACACAGCTACATTTACGCGGCAGCGTCTCGGATGTCTTTGATGTGGGTGTGATTGCTTCCGAGAACAAGGAGGTCTTGCATTTTGCGAGAAATAGATCGGTTTTTGTTCCTTTGTGTTGGTATGTGTAACATTCCTCCACAAGCACAAAAGTAAAATATGTGTTAAGCTCGTGATTTTATAGAAAAAAAGGTTGACTCTCTTCAGCAAGTATCTCAAGGTTCGATTGTGTTCATAAATAGTTTCCTTTTCTAGCACTCACTTGTTGTGCAAAAAAGATAAATAAAAGATAACGATAAGATAAAAGTGCACAAAAAATAAATTCAAGGTTTAAATAAACACAATATTTACTCAAGGGCTAATTCTACGAACGAAAATCAACATAACTATGACCAAGGAAAAGATAAAATAATTTCGGTTAAGCAATTACTGAAATTATTGATGCTACGTTTTGAATTAAAAATATTGGACAGTACAAAGATCACACCGATAGAGAACAAATTTAATGACCACGCGGAAACGTTAAACGTCAATCATCGAAATCAAGACAACAATCGAACCATGCAAAATTCACCTTCTCTGATTGATTTTTCGCACACGCCACCAATATTTGCAGTGAAATTGATAGATTCCTGCTTCACAGCGTAATTGAAATGCACGTGGTAAAAATAAAATGAATAATCAAGCCACTGCTGGTGACCAACCGAATGTATCACGTTACTGGTGGTGACCGTTTCCATCCATCCAAACCGGAGGAAGCTGCTAGGTGAGCCGGACATGTGTGCATGACACATGTGTGTTTTTCCAAGGCACGGCAGATTCATGTGGAAAATTTGTGAATCCCATGACAATGGGATAACGTGAATGTGCGTGTAAGAGCGTGAAATTGTCACATTTTGCGTTAATCAGTACACAGGGTGAAATTTATGACGCTGAAACGACGATTGTTGTGGATGATTTTGTATCAAAATATGAAAAAAAATAATCCATATAACTCATCCTGTTTCTTTGAACTGTATTTTATATTCTTCTCCTCAAAACTTTCCGCTTTTCTGCGTAACCCATCATGCATCAATGATCACTGATAAGTGTGCCGATATTCTACATTCTCCTTTCAATCTACCACTACGCTCAGAGATCACCCGGCGTTGGGATGTTATTTGAATAATCAAAGCCACCTGGTGGCCACGCAACTCCCTACACTTGATGCAGCCATCGTTTTGCAGAACGAAGCATCTGCGAAGTTAGTTTAATTATTTGACGCCACATCATTTATGCATCGCCAGTCCTCGCCCTTTTCACGGTTTACGATGAAGTGCTTGTAAACTTCTTCAACTCCGAGCGGTTTTAAATGAACATCAATTCTCGGGCACGGGACGGGACATCGAATGAACGCAAGCTGTTGAGTGGTTGATAGAAGTTATAGCGAGAAGCTTTCAATTTTCCTCTGAAACCGTCAATTGACATTCAAACCCATTATTTTTGTGCCTTTTTGTGCCTGCATCCCACTACGAAACCGATAACCATCGAAGGATATGGGTTGTTGGATGTCCTTATATCTTTCCCATTGACGAGAACGGAATCAAGGTGAATTGCACTGCATATCATTGAGGTTTTACTACTCAAAGGTACGGTTCAAGTCGTTGAAGTCGATGTTTAAGATAGACAGAGCAAAGGAAAACGACATGTACAGCGCTGAGATGATGATTGTCGACGTCGTTTGGTCCACGATGTGTATCTCCTTATGGAATGTTTGCTTCTAGGGTTCGGTTTGCGTGTGGTCTGCCCAATGCAATGCCGATGACGTGATCGAAAATAGTCATAATGAAATAATTTGCCCGTTACAATTCGTTCAAAAACAGCATTTTTGAATAGTTAATGATCGATACTCTAATAATTAAGTTTTTTTAGTGTTTTAAATACCATTGCGTATTGTGTTGGGAGTTCAGAAAAGCTTTTCTTGATAACATTTTCGAAAATCACACACAATTACTAATCAAGACTTTCTATGCATCAGTGTGTTGTTCATGAGTTGTCACAAAAAAGCTCGTAACATGAGAGTTCGATGCATATATATGTATGTTTTTCTTCTTCTCGAATTAAAGGTCATTAAGTAAACATCAAACGCTCATCTTTCGTTCTAATGCATATCTGACCGGTGGCATTTGGAATTTGTTACCAACGTCATTCTGGTTCATCTTCACCGACTGAGCGTTGTACATCCCCGTGGGGGATCTACTGCCACCTACGAAACTATAGTTGCGATGGTATAAACAAACCCAATGTGCGCGCTAGGCGTTTGTTGGTCAAGATGAAAGAATGAAGGATGAAATGAATTGATAAAGACAGGATTGCTGCCCTACTGGGAAAAAACTTTCCCTATCCTCGGGGTTCAGTCACATGAAAATGATTCCACTGTGAGCTGTTGGGTGAGGCAAGCACCATCGCTGGAAGGATAAATGTCCACGAAAACATGAAAGTAGTGTACGAGCTGTGGCTATAGAGTTTAAACCAACGAATGCCACTGATATCCACTCACTCCACGGGGTGCATGTGAAGCTTTCGCTGCGTTGCAGCACTCGGTTTGGGATAAACTGGTTGGTAAAGTTATTGGATAGGCATTATGCGTCAGCATGGAGGAGGTGAATAGTTCATGCTCATCGTACTCGGTGGCACAACATAATCTGTGTGTTTGGTGGGATATAATGTGCCACACTGGTGACGGCTTTGTTGGGCGTTGATGGTATCTTGCGCCGGTGGATTTGGGCCAATGTGCATACGAGTTCATAATGCAGTTGGTACTTTCCATGACACAATCGCTAATTTAATACGACCTCTTGCTGGGAGAGCCTTACGAAGCGAGAGGAGATTGGGAGACAGTTTGATAAATCGCATCAGTAATAAGCTAGAGTGAACTGAATAGGGAAAGTTTAACCGTAAGCCTTGCTTCTGTTTAAAACATTATCAGCTCGATACATGACATGTTAGCAGATTATAGTGAAGCTCATTATCGACAGGAATGCTTATAGGTCGACTGATACTTGAAACTTAGATATTGTTGGAAGTTTTTCCTGTTATATTAAGCATGGACGAGGTTTTCTTATTCCTTCTTTAACGATCTGTTTTTAACTGACTTGTTCGGTTGAATGAAAATGAATATCCTTGCAATTATACTTTGTTCAAATCGTTGGAATTACATATAATTTTTAGGGTTCAGATCAAGTCATTCAAAAACTGTCTATACACATGTTCAATTCATGATTTGGTGATATTATTTTGAATTTTTAAGCAACATGACTGAACCGTGTCTTTTAATTGTCAAAATTAGTTCTTAATATTCAATTTCATTACATTTGTTTCTTAAATTGCTCAAAAGTTGCTTATTAAAATAGACGCTTCTACTTATTTTCGATCGAACAACTTTTCCCACAACGTACGTAATAC
Organism: Anopheles gambiae; assembly: GCF_943734735.2. NCBI lineage: Eukaryota > Metazoa > Arthropoda > Insecta > Diptera > Culicidae > Anopheles > Anopheles gambiae. The sequence continues at coordinate 29,701,499 of NC_064602.1, forward strand.
TCAATCAAACTCATCGAAACGCATCAGCTGATAATGGATTGGGACATGACAGAGAGACAAGAACAGGAACAAGTTCTACTCACACAAAAATAACAAAACAAAAAATCAAAGCAAAACACCCTAACCTCGAAACGTAAACGTATATTGTCCGTTTTGATAGTTTTTGAATGAACCGTTCGGTTGTGTTGGTGTGACAATGAAAACTCTCTCCCCAAGATGGCTCAGTGAGTGCCTCGAAAGCTTCTTCGTTCGGTTAGGGGAAGTCACTCAGCTCAGCTTGAATCAACGAAGTCAACTCCATGGGCGAAAGAAACGAAACAGCAACTCAGTAGCTCGGTGACTAGTGTTGAAGGTAGTTGACAGGAATCAGCTATCCGTGCGTACGTGCTAGCGTGTAGTAGCGGTGGTAGAGGTGATAAGAAAACGACTATTCTCGTTCCGTCGAAAACCGCATCGAAGAGAGATACACAATCAGTACTTAATTCTTCATCAGTCGGCGGAAAGATCATTTCAATCGTTGCTGGTGGATGGTGCAGCCTTCGTCGCTTGAATATTGGATTATTATTCCTTTGCCGGTGCGCTGGTGACCATCGTAGGCAGACGTGTTATAACGGCTCTAAGGTAGAAATGTACGAGTGTGTTGAGGAAAGAGGCTCTCCAATACATTCGTTTTGCCAGCAGTGTGTCATAATGTCGTACGGGTTCTTCTTTGGTTGCTGTTGAAGGGGACGGAGTGATGCAATATGAAACAGTCGTCGTGCTTTTTATTTTTAAGTGGCTCTCAACTATCGCATGAAGAAGGATGTTTGATACATGAAGAAAGTCAAGACGCAAGATGAAATTAAAAGGAAAAGTCTTGAAAAAAAAGAATAAAGTACCCTTAACAGAAACATTCGACAGAGATGCTGTTGGATGGCAATAGTGTTCGTTCACACCTGTACAATGGCATGCCGAATGGGCGCACGGTAAAGCCTTAGTTGGTGAAACATACATTACTTACACACAAGTGGCACCTTTCTGCCATCGGGATGACGAAGGCACTAATCGTTAATTGCTCGGAATGAAGTGCAGTGCATCAGGCCGTGTGTGTTTAGCGCAAAAGGTTGTTGCGCTTGGCATGTTTGGTAAAGCGATTTGAAATTCTTCACGACTCACCCATGATGATAATGTAGATGGTGATGATGATGATGAAGATGATGATGTACGCAACGCAGTGGAATAAAACGCATGCAGATCTGTACTTACGTCGAACCGGATATGTGTGTTAGTGTGATCGTTTAGGGATGCCATTGGAATGTGGATTGTGTGAGACCACTTTAATGGGATAAGAAAGCAATTTTCCGACCCGTTCCGTTGTACTGCAGTGTTTGGTTTTCGAGGTTGTGGTGGTTGCGTGACGCATACGGTGCTGAGATGCCTTGTGAATGGGGGCAAGTCCGATCTGGTGTGATTTCTTTTGTCCGAGTGCTGTACGTTGAAGCTTTCGTAAAACGTGATCCGTACATGGGGGAAAGCAAATGTGTGAAGTATAGAGTGTAGATGTATGTGTCGTTTTATTTCAGAAAAGTGTACCGTTTGAGCTATCTGCTGAACAGATGCGATCCGACGCATAAAACCCGCATCTTCGGATACCTAGAGTTTAATGAAAAAAAATCCCGTTTCCGATTATATGGTTTAAGCAGCTGAAACGCGGTCCAGAAACGAAAAAAGATATGAGATTTCAAAAAACGAAGCGATAAATAAATAAACAAGTGTTCCCCGGAAATCTTTTCCAACGCGGGTTAAGACCAATCGTGTGTTGAATATCGGTTTTCAGCTTATCGATGAATAATGAAGAATACTGATTGTGTGTTTGTGTGACAGTATATGTACACCGGGCAATGTTTGCATGAGCCGCCGTCGCGCAAGAGCATGGTTAGGGAGGCGTAAAATTGTACCAACACTCTCTTCCCCATGCCTTGATTGTATGCGCAAACCAATTCTTTCCCTTTCATTTTTCAGTGTTTTTCGCTACGTGGGGGTTTGGGCGAGATTGTGGTTTTGTGTTTCTCGTTGGTGTTAAACCTTGGAGCTTTGGATGTATCAGTGTGTGGTGGTGTTTCACCGACAGTATCTGTTACGGTAATTGACAATTTGTGTTGCGGTCAGCAGAAGCAGAGCCTGTGAATTGCGATCGCAAAACCACGCAAAGGAACAAGCGTGAACAGCATGCGGTTTTGGTAAAATAACGTCAATTGCGTTGCGTTTTATTGGATACATTTTTAGGAAATGAATTTTTGATAAAGCGGCCGAAACAAACACTGCCAAATTTAGAAAAAAAGGAAGTATTTTCTACAGGTACGTAGATGGAGCAAAGTCTATAGAGTAAGGTTTACCATGAATCGTATGTTTGTTTTTTTCTTCAATTCCTTTTTTTTATTGGATTCTTTTTTATTTTGTTTATAATAAAAAAAATGTAAAATTATTCTATGCATTGTTATCAGTTGTTTTGCTTTTTTTAAATAAAATTCAAGCTGTACTTTCATTCAATACATGAAATAATACTGCTCCAAACAACCAAATAATCCAATACATACATCAGTGCGTGTTGATGCAACCTTTTCAAGTGAATAATTGTGTCAATAGGTTGAACAGATTGAAAACAAACCAGGGCTTTTGCATCTCTTTGTATGCTGTGTTTATTTTAATTGATAGTATCAATTATACAGAATACGAATGAGTGTGGCTTTCATTTTCCAGAGCATGCGTTTTGTTCTGATTATAATAATAATTTTCATGTGTGAAAAAAATATCAAACGTAAAAAGAGGCTCACACCAGCAAAGGAGGTATTGTTGCTTCAACCAACCTGCTTAAATTTTTTCATATTTCCTGCTTTCCATAACAACCCACACAAAGTGCAGAACCTGCCCTAGTGGCAGTTTATGCACGAAATTATTTTTCCCCTGCCACCGCTACAGACGGAGCGTTAAAACCGTATTTTCACCTCCGGTTTTCCGGTGATCTTTTGGGAGTCTGCTTTTCCGGCTCACGGCTTTGCAGGTTAACCTCGGCCGGGTTGCGCACGGTTTCATAAATATTTATGAAAATGCTCATACCTGTTCGCGGTAGTGCTGTGGTGCAAGGTGCAGAGTGAAACCTTAAAACAGCATAAAAATGGTGAAATCGTCAAGCATCTCGTGGGATAGCAGCTTGGAACGGTAAAGTTATGAGCAGCTTAATTTTTGGTTATTTTTTGGGTGAGAAAGCGGTAAAGTTTGAACACCAGCGTACGTGTAGGGCTTAGTTGATGAGTTTTAGAGGCACTCAATGGGTTATTTTTAATAAACAAAAATGCGTATACAGTTAAATTAAAAATTTACGGGCCGAAATTGGAACGGAAATGTGGCAGTGCTTGAGAAGTTTAGGTTTTTTACTGAAAGATTTGGATATTTTGCTGCAAAATAACCTTAACTAAACCGAATGGGAAACGTTCGGATATCGATTTCTAACATGTAAGTGCTCGAGTATTGTATTATTTGAAATAAAATATGGTATTGATTAACTTGTAAAATAAGCTTTATTTCCCATTCTAAAATGATCCTTTGAAAGATCATCCACCAACCACGCATTCGAAGGTTTGACTGGCACAAAATATGTTGAATTTATAATACTTTTTTATCCAGTTTTCCTTACATGATGTAAGTAAGTATGTATTAACGAATATTTGAGAAAATAAATGCGTTGCTTGCATCTAAATTTGATTGATAAGGATCGATTCAACATCCGGGTCGAATGTGAACTAAGCAGAGGTGTTACATAATTTTTTTTTTTCGATGATGAAATGAACCAGGTCTGATGTGCGTCTGCTTGTGTTAGCCAGACGTGTGGGTGTGTTGGCATTAAACAAGACAAAAAAACCCCTTCATATTGCAATGAGATTGTTCGCTCGAGGAGCGAATGTAAGTAAAATGTCGGGGGAATTGTTTGTGACTTTGATTTTGAAAGCAACCAGGCGTCTCCATTAAACGAGCTTTTTACACAAACGACTGGGCGGCTCCATTAGCACGGTACCATTTACTCTCGTATACCGGTTTGGGACATAAAAAAGTAGGAATAATTAGAAGAGTTTTGTATAATTTTAAAAAAATTTTACAATCATATTCTACACATTCAACACTTCATAAAATTACTACATTCTAAGCCGTTCTAAGAAGAGAAAAGGTGAGGTCCACCTTCACAAACATTGTTTCTATGGAAAACCCCGTTTTGTCCGTATTCGTAGAAAATACTTACAAGCAAACAGCATTTTCTCGCCAGCTACAGCGTTTGGGCATATCAATATGGGTCACCATAGTACGGATTGCTCACTCAAAGCCATATTATTATTTCCCCGAATCGATGTTATTCGGCTCTAGAGCCCGAAACCTTTCGGACTCTAAATTTTCTCGTCCCGGAACAGGCCGGAAGTGGAAAAGGAAAGTGATAATTCCATGAAATAACAAAATGAAATTTTCCAATACTATCGCGTTATAAGGACCAAGGAGTGGCTGAAAGCTTAAAGGGTGTGTTTTGCTCACATCGCTCTTTCTCTTCCCTTTCGTTCATTTGCCCTGATGCTGGACAACTTTTATACTGTCCGGACATGGCTTCATCCACTGGGTTCCATTTCTGGCAGAATAAAGAAACAGCAAAACTCAACAAACCATGAATAATGTGTAGGTAGTTGAAATATCAATCGGTGGCTAAGCGTACTACGGCAGCCGCATCCTGTTATCGGACACCGTGGCACACCTTTTTCAGCACGCTCTCAAGGTCGTCTTAATGCGCGTCCAAAAATTGAGTTATGCAGAAAAGCGTCACATTTCGTGCCTTGACCAAATTGCAAAAGATTGCAATGAGAATGAAAGACCAAAACGGAAACAAAAAGGCTGCAAAGAAATGCTGTAAGCCTGCTGATGAATGAAGCGAGTGTTCGTGCCTTTCCAATACGTTTCCGAGACCGGACGCATAAACTGTTGTCGTTACGTTTTGACAGGTCTATTCGTCGCACCAACGGTACACATAGCATATTTTCGACCTCTCTGTTGATGAATGACATTCCGAACAGGCTCGAAACGATACCGGGCAACACGTTGTGCGAATGAGATAAGCGGTTTCGACTGGTGTTCACCAAATTTTGTGCTGTTTTTTGGTTTGGGATCGTTTCTTTCCATTTTTAGAGCTACAAAAATGTGTCACTAACGAACGGCGACCGGATCGGCAGCTGTATCGAGCTAGCTAGGTATGCAGATATGAGGAATGGAAAAAACCGACACCAGCTAAAGGTTCACGTAAAACGAGTCGTAGGACATCTATGAAAGAGAGGCTTTTTATCCAAAACGTTGAGCGCTGGTGTTGAGTGAATACTCGAGATTCGACCACTAACGTTTGTGTCAGTGAGCATGTAGGCTTACGGTTAACAGAGGAGTAGAGGAGAAAATACAGCAAACGGACGCTCTGTGAAAATCGATAAAAATGATTTCCTTGTTTTGGGTCCACTTTTTGGGAGCATGTTTCGCCAACGTGTCGACAAGGGTTTGCCGCTTGTGACGAGGTCTGGTTGTAGCTAGAGAATGTACAATCACATCCTGCATAAAATGTTGAGATCTGGGAGGGGATTTTGTCCTTGTTGTTACTCAAGGCAGGGAAATTGATTTTGGGGAGTCGGTGTTCTTGAATGCACACATTTCCCACTAACGGGGATGCATGATTTTGAATGTTTCCACTCTTTTGTTTGCTGTTTTTTTTTATTCTTAAAAGCCTTTGCTCGTATTGGTGTTTTAAAAAAGCTGGTAAAGACTTTACTCAATTAAAACAGACAAGGGGTTTAAAACATTTAGAGTATTTAGTCTCGTCAAAACGTTTTATGGTAATAATTATTTCTTTTGAATAATCGATAAGCTCTTGAGTCGCAAAATCATAAGCCAAATAAATGAAAAGAACAGAAAGGATCACTGCTAATTGTTATCAGTCTCAACCATCAACGAACGATCATCACCCCATTATCCGTAACAAGTTCGTTCGCTTCTATTGGCCAGTTAATTATTTATTAGAGCTGTTCATTAATCAGATTGCTTAACTAATTGTTATGCAGATTTATGGCTTCTTCTAAGCCTTGAACCGAGCCATAATGCACTTGCCTGTGACAAAGCGAAAGAAACTGAGATGAATGGGGTTGTTATGTCTCAAGCCAACGCTTTATCCGATAGGTCCAAAGTATTCATTAATTAAGGCGATAAGAGATTCGGATCAGTAAGAAGGATTAGCACCTGTTACCGCAGCTGGGATTGAATTAATGATTGGATGATAATTTTCTAAAGAAGCAAATATAATTAAGGAGTTAAAAGGGCTGTTTAAATTATTAAATTATAACCTGTGCTGTTTTACTCTATTTGCCTTGCTGAATAAATAAATGTTCAGATGAAAAAAAAACCTTTTACAAGTTTGACCAACAAAATTAAATTTTCCACATCCAACGCTTTCTCATTTAATAAAACCATAATCTTGTTAAACTGTAGTAAACTACCGCCTATTTACAAAGAAACTTAAAAGAAAGCGAACAAAAGGTTGGTTCGTGGGCGAAAACCCCGTTCAGCTTGTTTGTTTGTTTAGTTTGCCTAAGTGGTCATAATTGCAAAAACAAATTTCCAGAGCTCAACGAAAAGCGAACCATGCAACAAATTCATCGCATGGGAAAAGTTCGGTGAATAAAAGCACAGTCGAAAACGCAAATGAATTCTGCAGCGTTTTTATGTTTCGTTCCGATGGCAATTGAGCGTTGGGCAGTTTTTCGGTAGTAGTGTTCGTTTTTCTGGTTATTATGCCTTTCTCTGTGTTTGTGCCTTAACCTCCAAAACTGCGCATTTTTAGTAGTGCCTGAAGTTTAACTTGAGCGATCAACTTTTAGTGTCGGGAGTTTATGTTTGTTTGTTTTCAAAACGATTTTGAGTAAAGCGCATGGTTCAACTATTTACGTATTGCAGTGGAATTAATTAGGCAAGCAGAAACAAGTGAACAATTAACTTCCCCTGTGGTAAGTGTACGAGCAATGGAAGAAACTTTTTGTGCTTCGTGTGTTTTACAACGCCATAAATTATTCATAGTATGGTTTGATAAATTTCAGCATGAAGCTGATTGTACGACTAATAACCAAACTGAAATAACGAACCTTGCATAGCGAATGATTGTAAAGCTAAAAAAACTCCTGTAAAATATTGCAGTCGCTTAGTATTATCTACATCACCAAAAAAGCACGAAACTTTATAAATCATGACCATTGTTCTTAATCGTACCAGCTGCGGCGCATTATAACTTTTTCACTATCTAAGTATTGTTGAAGCTCATATCTGAAATTGCTTCCACTTTGCGCCACTGGGCATCAGCAATTTAGTTTGGTTCCAAGCGACGGCAAATTGACCAACCACAAATTTCCACAGACTTGCCCGACATTGGCGCTATAGAACAAAATACATGCCGTGAGTTGCAGCCTTTTCATAGAGCATTTTAAGTGCTTTAAAACGAGTGAGGCTGCAACTGCAGCAATCGCTTTAAAGAGGTCGCTCGATATTGTACGCTTGTTATTTAAGGGCTATACAGGCTCACAAACACATGACGAGCAAAATTAGTTTGGTACGGCCCAGACAAAACGGCAATGAAAGAGTTTTTGGTAGTGGTGGTGGTGGCATTATGCTCTGTAAATTGGAACAACATGCAGCTCAACGCAAAGCAGGAGAGTGGAGTGTAGAAACAATCGGAACCACTTTCTGCGTGGAGGCAGCAAGTTTTGTTGGCACTGAAAATGCTTTATGTAGTTATATAACAAAAGGCCGAAACGAGTAAAAACTGCATCCATAATAATGCTCATTGCATAATAAATGGCGAAAATAAAACATGGTTGTGTAATTTAGATTGATTTGTAGCGCAGAACGTTGTAAGTGGAATTTTTGGAACGATTTACAAACCATTAACATTATTAATCTAAATACTGGCCTAACTAATATGAAATTCATGGTTAATCGCGCGTTATTAATAAGCGTTCTTTTCTTATCGTGAATGATGCTCTCGACTTGGCAGTACCTTAAGCATAAATCACTTCAGACCTGTGAAAAACATATCCAATTACTCCTTTAAGCTCCAATCTACTCTAGACTCTATCTTTAAAATGAGTGCAATGGCCTCCAACAAAATATTTTTTTAAACTGTTTTTTTTAATCAATTTAATAGAAAAAACAAGAGAAGAATCACGCGTAAAGCAAAATGGACGAGAAGAATTTCATCATTGCTCATCCTCCATTGTCTGCTGCGTTCAGATGAGTTTGCTTTAGGATGAAATTTCTTCTCGACCGGTAAAAGCGGGACAGCAATGAGAGAAATGGATAAGATAAAACGAATGACAAGAAACAAAAAAAATGTTTTTGTTGTCTAGCATACTGTTGCTTGCCTTTCTGCACCCACTCTTGCAACCATTAGCATTTCAATTTCAGTGTTGTCTGCTGATGGGAAAACCATTCTCAACACATCGTCTGAGAACAACAAGAAGTAGAAATGCAATTTCAGAATGCGGCCTTGGATTGAAGTTTGGTGTACGAAAAAGGCTGCTACAATAGAAATGGTAACCAAACTTTGAGAGCAAAAGAATGAAATATGAAACACTTGACGAATGTTTTGTAAGTTTGTAAATTATGCTCTGTTACACGATGAGATGCTCAGTGGAACGCGGACCAGACAGGAAGGACACTATGAGTCAGTGTGGGAATGGTGGGAAAAAGTATCGAGAAAGTTAATTTACTCATCGTGGGCGTTCATAATATTGGGTTTAAGACACAACCAAGGCTTCCCAGTAGCAGTGATTGCTGAAACAAAGCACGCAGTAATGAATGGAAAAGTTTTCCCGGTAGTTCTTTGTTGCCAAGACTGACTGTCTGTGCAAAATAATGGATAATGGATTATGAGTAGTAGCAGAAAATGGATATCATCGAACATGGTAATCCAAGTTTCTTTGTGGTTAGGCCAATTATTAATTAGTTTTGGATACAAAAAATGGTTAAAGTTATTTATGTTTTTAAACTGAAATCCTTGTTGTCATCTCTAGAAAAACTATATTATCTCAATAGGAATCTGTAGCCATTTTTTTATTCTTATCTGTTAACAATCGAGAAACGCATACAACTCACTAGGGTAAACGTACCTATAGTGGTGCTAGTACCAATAGTGGTGGTATTGCACTAAAATGCGTCTCGTACGATAAATTAACAGTAGTTAAGTTATTTATGATAGTGTGAAATGTTCTCTAGCCTTTTACAAAGGATTCAAAAATGAAATGGGGCCATTCCGTTTCTTAGTGACCGAAAAGTCCATTATTTTGTGAAAGGTATCAACATTTTTCCAAAATCCTTAGGATTTCATAACGATACTAATATTTTTGTTAACGTTCTAAATGTTCACATAACAATGCAATTATTATTTGTTTAACATAATTGTTATCAAATGATATTGTTTTATTCAAATTCATTGGCTCTTGACCATATTTACGTATTTTTGAGTGTTTTTTACTTAGTGCCATTATAGGTACACAAAACTGGCATGTTCCTATAGTGGTCTTAGTTCTAAAATCAATAAAAACAGGTAATTTTAGATTTTTTTCGACGACATTTTTGACTTGTTGTACTGTTTTCATTAAAATAAGTAACAAAAATGAATTTTCTGTAAGTAATTTACCAAACAAAGGCCAAAATTCGCTTATTTGGCTGAGTGAAAAATCGACTTCAAATCAAGCAAACTATTCTGGGTATGAGTTGACGACAGGTGTTATTCAGTACTTTAGTCAATATTTTCATCAACCAAATTAATACATTTTTTACAATGAAATGACGAAAGAAATCATTATTATGGCAGTAATCCTTGATATTCACACGAAAACAGCTTCAAAACTAAGTTATATTGATATTATACACTGTTTTGAGGCATCCTTGTTAACCACCACTATAGGAACACAATACGACGACTATAGGAACCATACCTCCATTATAGGTACAACGAAGCAATCACAAAAATATGTATTTTTTCGTTAATTTTAGGGTTTTTCCTGGTAAAAATGGTTGTGATTGCGAAGATACAACATATTCCAACTGTTATGTGTTAAAATAATCAGAAATCGTCTTTCCTGAAACTTTGAATCCATTAAAATACATCTATACCACCACAAATTGCACCACTATTGGTACATTTACCCTACCCACCTATTGACCCGATGCAATTCCACAGAGAAGGTCAATCTGCTGCACGATTCGTTCTTTAATCTCATCGCAACTACCGCAACGCGTAAATTCAGCAAACAAAGCGCAAGGCAACCAGAGGAACGAGGATCTACTTTTGCTTTAAGAAATTCAAACACCAAACACGCTTGCATGCCATCTTTTTGAATCATCTTCTTTCGGGTTCGGGTGAACTCGTTCTCATGAAATGTGTTGCTACAACCCACTCTCATGCTCTCAGTGGTTCGTAAAATGCAATGTTTTATAATATAATGCGCCGGTGCGTGTGAGTGCGAAGTTTCCAGTGCTGTTGTACAGAAGCTTTTGCTAGAAACTTTGCAGGCTTTCACTGATGTTGCTGCTAGCATAAGCTGAATACTAGAAATGTGGGTTGAAACTTAAAACCGTTAACTACCACATAAAGCCCGCGGGTTGATGTACAATTTGCTAAACGTTAAACTATGTCATGTTGCTTCACTGCTTCGCTCTTGTTCTGCGGTTGTTGCGGTGAACACAATTCTCTGTTGTTTACGATCGGATTCTTTGAGGAAAGTCGAGAGTATGGCACAGTATTTCGAAATTGTTGGTCGTAAAAATTATTAATTAAAAGCCTAAACAAAACATAATAAATCAACAAATTACCAAAGCTTCCTTTTTCTTAGAACGTATATGTAACATCCTTAGTGTGACGGAAGAATACACCTCTGGTATGCAGGTTCTACCACAAAAACCGCACAAAAACGGACCTACCTTTAAAGTTTCTCTTAATGAACCTCCACGAAGGAAGGAAGGATTTCCGTGCGATTTGGTAACCTTCCATTGGGGTAAGAATAGCAAAAAAGAGGTACTGTTAAATACTTGCAAGCGCATTGTCTCGGGGGACGTGTGCCGACCGTTGCCGGTTCAAAGACAAGGAAACGATTAAAAGTTTTCCCAAGAAATTATTCCAACCCTGCACGCTTGACTCAGTTTCATTCTTTGTTCTAGAGTCGGATCTCGTCTCTTCTCTCGCCGCTCTGGGCCATCGGGAAGGGGGTTCCACTCAATGGAAATAGAAGAACAAAAGCACTTCGTTCCTCAGAAGTTTTCAATTGACGTTGGGTGGTGCTGCGGAATGGAATGTTTTATCTGAGATAAATTAAAGCTAATGTATGCCTGTCTGCTCAGTTAACTGAGTATTTCCCCTTTTCATATGCATTTTTTGTCTGACTGAAGAGCTTTAGAGAATGCTTTTGTGTGCTTGTTTTATTTTCAATGCGAAAGTTTGCCATCCATTTGACTAACTTTTTCACATCGTTCGCACATCAGCTCCGGCGCGAGACTGTGATGAGTCAGTGTTGTTTTTTGTGTTTGCTACCCATCTTCTAAATCGACTCTTGAGAGGGTAACTCGGAAAATGATAGTCGTGTGGCATGTAAAAGCTTGACGTAGCGATACAGCAAGAGCGATACCAGCCAGAGTGGGATGGAAAGCTTCAACATGTTGCGGCTCTTTTTGTTAGGCCCGTTTGATGTTGCTTTCGACCACAACCAGCCATTGCTTCGGTTACATCAATGGAGTGCTGACAGGAATGGCAAAAAGCTGTTCAGCAAACAAACACACACACACGAACGCACGAACGCAAAGAAGGGAAAGCAAAACAAAACAATCTCACCAAAAACCTCATCCAACGACACCCGCAGGAAACATAATATTTGAATGTTGGTGGTGGCATGTGAGTGTGTGTGGGTAAGAGAAAAATTTGCATGCCACACACTTCGGTGTACATAAACCATGAGCACAAGCGGTTTCGGTGCAGGGGTCACTAGCGCTTGTTGTGTCTCGCGCGAGAAAAGAAGGTGTCAAATTTACGATACCGATCTGCCCCAACAAGTCCTCACGTGCGTCTTATGACTCAGGGGCAAAATTGTGGTCTTTTCCAGTTATTTCTCACAGTTTCGTTTTGGCAAACGCTTCGCACGAGCAATGGACTGGGACCATAAAGCATCCGGCAGCTTTCGCACAGTGCGTACATTTCGCATTTAGCTCGAGAACAGGATTAGCCCGCAGGTAGTAACAAAATTCTACGCACGACCCCGAATAATGAACCACGAGCCGGTGTGAGTCGCTAGTGAGCACTTGGTTTCCGTTTTGTGCCGACAGGCAAGGATTACGGCAAGGACACGCAAAAGCCATTGAGACGGCAACCAAAAACCAGCTGGCGTGTGGAATGTCTCATAAAATGCTGTTATGAAACGCGTCGTTGCTTTTGTTTCCTACTTTTCTCCAGGTGAGAGCCATTTTTCCCAAGGTGGTTTTGCAGTTTACCGACCGCTCTTTGGGGAAAATGTGATGGCTTTTGCTCAATGGAGGATGTACAATAGAAAGAGCCATACGATGCGTTCCATGGATGTGGCTTATTGCTTGTACCGAAGCGGAATGACATTTTTTTGAAGCGAAAAGATGAATCGTTGGAGAAATTCGGAGATAAGGCCCTTGTGTAGGATTGCGCCCCACACTAGATAGTTAAAACTCGCGACTCGAGGTTTCCAAGGGAGTAAAAATCAGCACAGTTAGCATATTCACCGGAGAGCGCTAACAAGAGTCAAGCAAGAGCTACCCGCCAAGGACTCTATGCAAGATTTGCTAGCAAGGTGATATGAAGATGTAGATATTAATTCTAGCCCCAAAATCTGTGCTGTTAACTGAATTCTGAATGTATTTCTTGGGGTACTCATTACAAATTGCTGTGTTCCGTTAGCGATGTTTACATTTTTGGGTTTGTACGCTGGCTTAATTTCCCCTCTTTCCGTGGACATACAAATGTTTCCTAATTATTAGTCAAGACACCACCCTTTGACCCCATAACTTACATAACTAACTACGTAGATGGCGCTATTGTGAAAAGGGGAGTAGTTGTGTCATTGCCTCGACATGGCGCTGCTATTGATTTTATGGCTTGACTATGGTGTAAATCAAATTGCCTATAGTTTGGCGCATTTCCATCCTAAACAGCCCTTGTTATGACTAAGACATTAGTTTCGTTTAAAAAAATGTGCCATGCTTTGAGAACATTTGAATCCATGTTTAAAATACTTTGAATAATGCAGTTTAGACAAAAATACTTTCTTTCATCATTTGAAAGGAAAAAAGAATTATGTAAAATCTACGCTGAGCATTAGAGTGTTAAGCCAACGTTTAAGCTCTATCGACACATCAACGACTTTAGAAACTAATCCTGTTCCTTAAGAAATGCTGTAAGATTTGCTACTTCGGAAAACAAGTAAAAGGCAATCGATATAGTACCTGCAAAATCCTAATTACCTGCAAAATCCTGTTAGCTTCAAATCAGAGTAAGGTTCTCAGAAGGACCTTTTGACCGTGTGGAAGCGCAAAAAAGGTTTCCATAGCACTTTGTACTGTCAAGAGTGTTTGATTCCAGTGATCCAGACTTTGTCATATGTATTGCATCAGATTGGTGCCATATGTAAAGTTGGAAATGGTGTCCACTTGGACAAAATTTGTTAGTTGTCTCCTCTGTGCTAGAGAATATCCATCGCTTTCCGGGAAAAAACCACCAGAAGCTTCAATATTTGTTTTAATAAAATGCAATGGATAATGTCCTTTTCTTGTGTGAGTAGCTTATGCCCTGTACCAAACACTGAACCACGTGCATAATTCATGTACCAACAGGTTGAAACAAGAGTTCAAATGTATGAATATATGTTCAAGACGTGTTCAGGTCATCTCCATCCAAGTAACAGGTTGGATTCGGTTTGTATTGGGTCCGCGTCATCCAACATTGTTTTTTGGACAACAATTAGGGTCACCAGTATTGACATAAATCAGCTTACAGGTTACCTGCAAAAACGCGGCAACCCATATTGATCTCGAGACACATTTTTCATGCCTCAAGGCTTTGTTCCGGTGCAATAGAACACGGTGAGCTTCAAACACGATCACGACGGTCAAGAAGACTTTACTACTTGCCACTAGCGTAATGAATACAAACACGAGCTCGCCCCAGCGAAGAAGAACTAGGACGCCATTAAATCACGTCTTACCATGAAGGAAAGGCTTCCGAAGTCGAAACACGCCACCAACTATACTAACTTCCTAAAACTGTGTGCCTTCATTCTTATCCGGATGCAGTTTAGTTGTTGCAGGGCTGTTTTTTGTTTCATTGTTGTAGTGTTTTTATTGCACTTCATTGCAACGTTCGACTGATAAAACGTACGAGGTGGTAATGATTGACCTGAGCTGCAATAATTCTCCCTGTGTGTGTGATTCGTATGCTGTTGCTGCCCCCCGAGGCTGATAAATAGCCGTACATTATTTATTCGATATCACGTGGAAAGAAGACGCTTCGGGACGACAGTGGGTGCAAGGATCAGTGGTCTAGTTTCGACTCCAGTTTACCACGTGTAGTATGTTCCGGCTTTGTGACTACTGATTGCGCAGGATACTGCATTCGGAATTTCTGGTGTATGAAATAAAACTGTAAACTAAATGTGTGTCTTACTCTGTTTTTATATTCTCGTTTTTTATTCACTTGTTTTCTTCGCTATCTCTATGGCTTATCTGTCAAAAAAACACGCGGCCTCTCTCCAGTGATAAGTCCGCGCTCTTGTTCGTGAGTTTGCACCGCCCACCTCAAATCCATATAACGCGTATGCGCATACCGCGCTCTGACTGCTGTGTTGTTATCACACAGTCTGCTGTGTGATAACCCTAGCGTTAACATCCCGGCTACCTTGAAATAACAATGTTATTTTAATACTACTCATTTATAAGGAGTAATGCTATCCTGACGACTGGGCGAGTAATTGTTTTTCCATCTGGCGTTTTTAATGAAACAACTCGCACTATATTGTCCTTGCCTGGGTGAAGCGCTACTATCTTTGCAAGTGGCCATTGGCCCGGTGGAACATGATCTTCCTTTAGAATTACGACTCGTCCTATCTCTATCTTAACTGGTGGTTTACATACCTTTGTAGCTCTGGCTTGAAGTTGCTGGAGGTACTCTGGGTACCATCTTGCCCAAATTGATTGCATTAGCTTTTGCGTATGCCCCCAGTGTGTTAAGCGATTGTCCGGAATGTGCTTGACGTCTACCTCGGGCACCATTTGAAAGTTAGATCCAGTGATGAAATGGCCCGGAGTTAATACGTCGAGATCATCAGGTGAATTGGGGATAGGAGTGAGTGGTCGCGAATTGAGGCACATTTCCACACGTGCACATAGCGTCAAGAAGTCATCGTAAAGCAGTGTTGACGATCCTAACTCCTTAAGTAGATGTTGCTTTGCTGATTTTACCGCGGCTTCCCAAAGCCCACCAAAATGAGGAGCTCGCGGTGGAATGAACTTCCATGTTATCTCGTTCACAGCACACCAGTTGAAAATAATCTCTCGCGATTTGGGATCGGTTTTCAATTGTACATAGAGTTGATGGAGAAGATTTGCTGCACCCTTAAATGCTGTGCCGTTGTCTGAATGTAGCTCCTTGACCCTTCCACGACGTGAGATGAATCTCTGTAGCGCGGCAATAAAGGCTTGGGTAGTTAAATCACTAACTACTTCGATATGTACTGCTCGCGTCGCAAAACAGACAAAGATTGATAAGTATACCTTCCGTGGTATTGTCTTCCGTGTTCCAAATTTTACATAAAAGGGTCCACAGTAGTCCACTCCTGAAATTGAAAACGGAGGCGCTGGAACCACTCTGCTGCTGGGTAGGTCGGCAATGGTCTGAGTAATAAATGTTGGATGTTTCTTAAAGCATGTAACGCATCGATGATACACCGATCGAATCAAATTTCTTGCACCTATGATCCAGAACCGTTGTCTTAACGAGGCGAGCATTTGTTGTGGGCCCGCATGTAGTTGCCTTTTGTGACAGGCTTCAACCAGCATAACCGTCAATCGATGTTTCGCTGACAACACGATTGGGTTTTTTGTGCACAATGGAAGGTTTGCTAAATTAAGTCGTCCGCCGACCCGAATTAATCCATCTTTTCCTAATACTGGGTTAACCCACCTCAACTGCGATGATCGTGAGATAAAGCTTCCATTCGTCAAAGCATGTAGTTCGTCTGGGAACATTTGTTGTTGATGTAATAAACATAAGTTTACTTCTGCGAGATGTAATTCCGCTGTCGATAACCATTTGGGATTAGTATCTTCAGGAAATTCTACACAGACCTTCGCTCCTTTACGATGTTTCGTTTTAACTAGCAACCGGCAACAGTATGCAAAAACGCGTCGAAGCTTAGTATATGATGAATATTTGGCAAATAATTCATCAGAGAATGTTGCTGCAACGGCTGCTAATGCCAACATGGTTGTATTACGACGTTCTTCTAGTATGTCGGCATTCTCGCAAGGAGTGAAATGACCTGCTGGCCATTGATCTTCTGGTAAAGAAAGCCATGATGGTCCAAACCACCATCTCTCTGCGTCTAATAGATCCGTTGGATCTAAACCTCGGGAGATATAATCTGCTGGATTATCAATCCCCGCTATATGTTTCCATTGGTTAATGTTCGTAGCGTCTAATATTTGTGTAGTACGATTTGCTACGAATGTCTTCCATCGACATGGTGATGCGTTTAACCAATGCAAAACTGTGGTAGAATCGCTCCAAAATATAATCTTCGTAGGATTGAATCTTAATGCAGTCGATATTTTGTCATAAAGTTGCACACTCAATAATGCAGCACACAATTCAAGCTTGGCAATGGAATGATGAGTTTTAACAGGAGCCAATTTAGACTTTGCCACTAGTAGATGAATTGAAACCCCTGACTCTGAAGGAGCACGTATGTAGCAACAGGAACCGTAAGCCTTTTCGGAGGCATCGCCAAATATATGAAATTCGCATTTGTCTAAACCTGCATTCCCAAAAACGTAGCGTGGAATGTTTAAATTCTCCACAATATGAATCGTTTGTTGAAAGGCCTTCCAAGCATGTTGCAGTTTTGTTGGAAGATTAACATCCCAATCAATAGGTTTACCAGTAATTGGGTCGATAGATGTCCAAGCCTGTTGCATTAGTAATTTTGCCTTACACACAACAGGTCCAACCAGCCCCAGAGGGTCAAATATTTTAGCAACAGCTGATAGAAGTGTGCGTTTGGTAATAGTTGGAGGCAATGCGACATTCTTGAAATTGTAGCTGAAATTATCGCTTCCAGGGAACCATACAAGTCCCAGAGTAGTGATAGCAGGATCAGTTCCTAGATTGTGACAACGTGGGGTTGCTAAATCTTCATCTGCGATATCGTCTAGGACGCGTTTCGAGTTCGATGCCCACTTTCTTAGAACAAACCCATACTGCTGTAATAAGTTGGATACGTTTTTCTGCAACGTAGCAGCAGACTCCTCATTATTAGCACCAGATAGAAAGTCGTCGACATAGAAATTGTTCGTGATGGCGTGTGCTTCGATTGGGTATTTATCAGCTGCATTGAGGGCAATTTGCTTTAAAGCTCGGGTTGCTAGAAATGGAGCAGAAGCTGTTCCATAAGTAACAGTCTTTAATTGGTAGCTTCTAAGCTCTTCTGCAGCACTTGGACGCCATACAATTCTCTGTAATGGCTGATCATCAACATGTACCATAACCTGTCGATACATTTTTTCGACATCTGCACTAATAGCGATTCGATGAGTCCGGAAATGAACAATCAGCGAGAAAAGATCTACTTGAACAGTTGGACCAACTTGAAGCGCATCATTTAAGGAGTACCCTGATGTAGTTTTACACGACGCGTCAAAAACTACTCTTACTTTCGTCGTTGAACTGGACTCCTTCAACACTGGATGATGCGGTAAGTAACAATGGACCATACTATCATCTACAGGCTCTGCAAGTAATTCCATGTGTCCCAACTCTTCGTATTGCTTTAGGAACATTCGATATTGCTCGTATACCTCAGGATTCTTCTGTAGTCTACGTTCGGTGTTGAAGAATCTTCTTTGTGCTATACTTTTGGACTCCCCTAGACTGATTCTTGATGTTTTTACTTTCGGCAATCTGACAACTAATCTTCCTTCGTTGTTGCGAGAAGTAGTTTCGGAGAAGAATGTCTCGCATGGATCTTCGTCTGAAGCCGAGGATGAGGATGGTAAAGCATCTATCTCCCAGAATCGCCGGATGGTCGATTCTAACGTGTCCTGACGCACAACTGCATTTGTTGACACGTGACGATTCTGGCTTGTTGCTGAAGTCGATCCAGCAACTGTCCATCCAAACTTAGTATTCACAAATACTGGCTTATCAGACCCAACACCGATTCGTTCGTTCATGTGAATGGCCCAGAATGCTTCTCCACCGATAAGTAGATCAATCTGGCCTGGCTTGTAAAAGAATGGATCGGCTAGTACTAATCCTTCAATCTTCCATTCATTTGTATTCACCTCCATAGTGGGAAGCTGTGCGGTAGGTGAATCTAAAATGAGAAAATTTAGCTTTGTGCTGAATTGCTGCGTCTTGGATGCCACGATCACATCTACTGCTTCATGAATATGATTTTCTCGTTGGCCAATACCTAAAATAGATACGCTAGCAGAACATTTGCGATTAGTTAAACGATTTGCAAGAGCCGTCGAGATGAAATTGGACATCGAACCAGAGTCCAACAATGCTCTTGCATCAAACATTCTTCCATTATCATCTATCACCTGTACCAACGCGGTTTGTAGTAAAACAATAGTATTTCCCGATGCGGCAGTATTTGCAACCACAACGTTATCTGGAGATGGATTTTGCACAATCGGATCGACATGTAAGAGTGTGTGGTGGCGCTGATGACACTTGTGGCATTTAAATTTCGAATTACATCGCAGGGCTATATGTCCAACTCGAAAACAATTCCGACACAGCTTATTCGATGTGATAACCTCCTCACGTTGAGCTACTTGCATTCCTTTAAACATTTCACATTGATGTAAGTAGTGTTGTTGTGCACATGCATAACAGCGGAGGATAGCGGGTGGCACGGTGCTAACACACACAATACCCTTATGCTGCTTCACGCCGGCTACCTTTCCCACACTCGATCTTGATACTTCATAGGTCGATTGAACTGTTGCACTAAGGATTCTCAGCCGTCTTTGTAAAAACTCTTGCAACTTGGTATACAAATCTTCCTGATCCTTACTAGTATACTCTTCCCAAGCCAATAAGGTTCTACCATCCAACTTATAGAACAACAGATTGCACAGCGGTGTATCCCATTGTCCTATGGGCTCTTTCAACGCACTCATTCCTTGGGTCAGCCTAGTAAATTCATCGAAAACCCGGCGTAACTCTTCAGTCGACTCGCCCTTCATCGGCAGAATGGCATGCAGGGCCTTAAAATATTCACGCTTTAGTGCCCGTTTGTTATCATACCTATCTAATAGCGCTTGCCATGTTATGCTGTAATTGTCGGCTGTAAGCTGCACATGCTGGAAACGTTTTGACACTTCACCCTTTAGCACTGATAACAAGTACTGCAGCTTCATTACGGAAGGCATGTCCTCTGCCTCATCGATCATGGACACAAATCGATCCTTAAAACTGAGCCAATCCGTCGTGTTACCATCGAAAGTAGGCAGATCCAGCTTAGGTAGACGTAAATTAGCCAGATTTGTGCCTTTCCCCGTATCCGTGACATCCAGATCAGAGACTGCCATGGTTTTACGTGACGTTAAAAAACCCTTAGCTGAACAATACCTGTCATAAAACGCGTTCCGTGCGTCGAACAATTCGTTCAGCAGCTTATCATCTTCCTCGTACGATTCCAGCTTCAACTGAGCCGCTTCATACGCCTTCCAAACTGCTTCCAAATTGGATAACCTCTCTGCCAGTTGATTCGCCTTCTCCTCGTTGAACCCGTTAATAAACTCTTCTGTTGCTCGCATCTGGGCTCGGGATCGCAGCGTCACAATCGTCGCTTGGGTTTTCTTCGTTTCTGTAGCCATCTCACCAACCAGCAAATATTCAGCAGACTTTTTTTTTTTCTACAATACAGAGTGTATTAGAAGCATGTGTTTCACTTCACTTACGCAACGCGTGATTGAGGTTAAGAACCTCGATACACAAAATTTTACAGTTTTTTTTTATGTCCAGAAATCCGGTTCGAAGGACCAATGATTGCGCAGGATACTGCATTCGGAATTTCTGGTGTATGAAATAAAACTGTAAACTAAATGTGTGTCTTACTCTGTTTTTATATTCTCGTTTTTTATTCACTTGTTTTCTTCGCTATCTCTATGGCTTATCTGTCAAAAAAACACGCGGCCTCTCTCCAGTGATAAGTCCGCGCTCTTGTTCGTGAGTTTGCACCGCCCACCTCAAATCCATATAACGCGTATGCGCATACCGCGCTCTGACTGCTGTGTTGTTATCACACAGTCTGCTGAGTGATAACCCTAGCGTTAACAACTACGTTTTTTTCTACAATTTTTATTCACTTTTCATGAGGAGGGCAAAAAAACACGTCAGAAGAAGGTGTTGAGAACTCGATACTTCTGGCTTGCATATCGTCGTCTGATGTACGGCGTGAATAGGAGGACCCTCGAAGCTTTCGCATTTCTTTCCCCTGGCATGGTTGTTCGGATCGTTGCCATTCGATTATTCATTGCAGGCAGTGTGTAAGAGAATATTGTAGATCCAATTGCAACTCGCTGTTGTATAAATATTTTGCTTGCATGTTCGCTCGGTGCAGTAGGAGCTTAAAGAGTGCTCAATGACTCTTTGTTTTATGTAGTATTAGGAACCGTTAGAGTATGCGAGAGAGCGCGGAACAAGATTCATCATTCAGACGTGCTGCGATAGTGGAAATGTGAATCGTTGTTCGAGTCATAAGCTTCCCATAGATTAAAATTACTAAGTTCTACCAGTTTTCAACCCACATTTTCGCAATTTTCGCATATTGATGTTTTTTTTCTAGGATCAGCTACGGATGCAATCCACGCAGGTTCGCTTCGAGTAGAATATACTGCCTCTAGCACGATTGTTTTTGATGTACAGTAGAGATGGTTGAACAGACAACGTAAACTTGAGACTAAACCATCATTTTCTGAAGAGGCTAGTGGTGCTTGAATGCGATGCGATATGCGTCAAATATTTTCTCCTATGCTGAAGAAATATAATAAGCATGTTTAGCCTACCGAATGACGTCAACGGATGCCACTGCCTCATCATATCTCTTCATCTTTTTCTTTCTTTCCCTTTGATATCTTTCTCACTGTCATTAAAAATATCTCTAGCGTGCTCCACATGGAGAGGAGCCTGCATAAACATTCTAGTAGCAAGGCAAAGCTCGTATAAGCGTATCTCTCGGTAGATGAAAGCAGCAAAACTCTACACACTCAAACATATAAAAGCAAAAAATAAAAACAAAAGACAACTAAACGACCTGAAATTAAAATTAAACAAGACAGCTTAAGCAAACCGGCTCCAGTCGTTTGACATTCACCTTGATCCCAGAACACGCCAGAGAGACTGTCTCACCTGGGACCGGAGCCATTAGAGATGAGCTAATGTGTACTTTGCTCCAGTGTACTTTCAGCTTTGCTTTTGTTTGTGTGTCAAAGCAAAAAATATCTCTGGATACTTTTCTATGATTTTTTTTTATTCAGAAAGAACAGCTTGGGCCGTATTGCTTAAGACTTTTCTATGATAATTTATAGACAAATTACTCGATCTTCTGGTAAAAATTCCCAAAACGGAATTTAATAAAAATGTTATAATATGAGCTCACTTTGGTTACAAACGATCTCCACTACACAACTGCGCTCGAAAATAGACGATAAAAGGGAACAAAACAATTAATTCTGCCCCAAATGTGCCCGTCGGCGACCATTAGCGGCACTCTTAAGGCATCTTACCATTTTTGTGAGCTTTTCAACCGGATAAACAAGATATCTAACGATGCTGGTAACGATTATAAGTATTCCGTTTATTGCACCTCAAACGATTACCATTTCGCCTGCTTACCGTTACGTATGATGTATCCTAAAGGGCAAGTCGGTTTTTATTTTAAAATCATCCTTTTGTTAGAATATTTTACACATTTGTGATAACATTAGAAGAACCTTTTCTTGCATTTTGGGAATGTTTAAGTGGAAGATTATCAGATTTCTGAGCTGTTTCTATGCCGACCTTTGCTCGGCTTTCAAAAATGCTAAACCATGCTTATTATTAAAATGACCAACAAGTTTCATTCTTTCCCACCCATTTCTATAATGCTCCCCCTCTGTGGTGCTTTTCTACAAGTCGCAAAAAAAAATGGAAAATGTAATATAATAATTGAAAGTTGAAATTTATTCCAGTTGCTGACCGTTACTGGCTCGATATGCTCCTTTTGTCCCGGTTGCGTGATGTAAGAGCGCGATCACTTGCGTTGGGAGTGCCTGAAGCACATACACACATACACACACTTTTACATACAGAGTACAATAAAATTAAATTGAAAAAAATATGAGCTAAACTGATTGTGTTTGGAGCAAGAGGAGCAGCACTGAGGGACAAGCTTTTCAATTCTAATCACAAAAAGATGTAGCTAGAAGAGGAACATCAACAATAGCAAGGGGTTTAAGGAGCAGAAACACACTCATACCGATCCATAACGCAAAACGGTCCGGATGTAATGGCGGAAATCTAGGAGGAACAAAGAAGGGAGTGCCGCGTACAAGGAGATTATTAATGACCGTTGAGCAGCAGATGCACCCTTGTGCGGTAACGTTTCCCACTTCCTGCTAACAGCACAGAACGAGTTTTTCTACAACTGACGCTCGACGCAACCCTGATGAGCCCACTTCAACCATATTCATACCGAATTCGGCGCCCGGGTACTGTCGGAGCATTTGCATATCCGTGTACAATATGGGTGCATCCGGGGAACAATATGCACAGCACACTGTTTACGCCACCCTTCCTAACTATATGTCTATTGCCAGTGCTCTTACAGGCGAAAACAACTTCCTTGACAGAAGCACTGGTGGATACTACAATTCTGTCGCATCGTACCGTCGGACTGTCCTGGCAGGAGGTACATCAACGTCATGCTGTAATAGGGGCGTAAGCTGATGCGTTTGTCGGTGCATTTCCGGTTGCTGAATCATGAGCATGGTTTCCGAAAATATGAACCAGGATGTGAGGTCCAGGGATGGATAATGTTGTAAACTCGTTGCATCATATTGATAAAATGGAGGCCCTGCACCACGCGGCGTTCAAAATTGATGGATAACAAATCCGAAGTGATCGATTGAATAGCATGAACGGGAATTTGAACAACGAGGGATTGCAATTGTTGGGAATATTTACACAACGAACCACAAAATCTCAAAATGGCAACGAATAAACTCCGCGTAATTGGATTTGTTATTGCAAACATGCTTCTTTACATCCGGCCATTATGAATATTGGTGTGTAGTAGAGCTAACGCAATATGATTTTCGAGCGATTGTAGTGTAGATGAAATGCATGAATCAGATCTGGTCTATAGATATCCAATTACTTGTTTTTGTTTGTATATTTCGTACCTTAATGACAAATATGTGCCATATGTCATGTTGAAGTCTTTGCCTATGGCTTAAAAATATTTCACTAGACTTTACTTAAATACAACACTTGATAGTAACCCCTATAGGCCTTCAACGTTCTGTTATTAATTTGCTGACAGCCGTTCATGATTTGCACCGGGTATAGGTGATTTCATGAAAAGCATCATTCGCATTGAAATAGCAAACCGTTCCAAAAATAGGAAATTGCTGCTCACATCCCCATTCACTCGAGGCCATATTTCAGCGGAAAGCAATCTGTGTACCTTCGGGATGTTTTACTGCGCTTCGTTGTTCCTCCAACTGCTCCAGAATGCACAGAGTATAGATTTACAAGGCCGATTGGAATGGACCAAAAGTAGCTAGGAGTATAAAAAAGCAGCAGACATCATGCTGCTTGTGGATATTAAACGTCTTCGGAAGGTAGACATATCATCGGCATTGATAATATTTCACCATGTTCACCGCTCTCGCGACTGCGTTGGTTCGTTAAGCTATGTTGAGAAGCGTTTGGAAAGAGGACCGCAACCGTTTCCTTTTCCCGTTTGCCTGTTTACTGGTGCATGCCGTAAATCTCACCGTGCTTGCGACTTTCAACACTTGAAATACGACTCTTGTTCGTTGCAGGGAGAGGTCAAATAATGCGGAGTGGAAATAGTTGACTCTGGAAGTGGAGCACGCAATGCGATTGGATTGCATTTAGTCGAGAGAAAATTGATCCACTCGAAGTAACCGACCATGGCTGTTCTGCTGGGCTGATGTCATGCCTTATTTCTTTGAGATGTTGTGCCAGCTTACTCAGAGAAACTTTGCTGAAGCCGAAAGTGTTGCGTGCGAGATAATGATTTTCCAAGCTTTGTTGAAGCTGTTTGCTGACTTTGTATTATTACAACCAAATCTAGAAATATATTCGATACTGACGTGTCTGGTTTCTGTGAATAGTGAAGGCCTCAAATGTCTATATCGATAAGGAACAAACGAATGAAATTGATACAGAGCTATTTGATGATCGGAGCAAAGTTATTCAATTCATGTTTGGATATTCGGTTGGGATGTTGTGATCCAGTAATGGCACTATGGGAACTTGAGACGGAGTTTTATTCGGAGCCACAGGCAGTAGACGTCGCGTCTTGGACAGAATCTTGAAGCTTATACCAGCCATAAATGACGCTAATCATGACACACAGACACAGACATAGAAACAGCCTCTTGATCCATCGTCGTCGTCTTCATCTTCCTACACCCCAAGCTGCTTGAGAAAGATTAATGGCCACAGATTGGTGACGGAGTTGGTCGAGTAAGTTCGGGATGCCGTACAAAGTCAGCCAGTTAAAGCACGGTTTGTGGCGACACGAATGGGAAAAGGAATTTGACAAAAATAATATTCTTGGAATAAGGACGCACAGAAATAGAAAGCACAAATTTGAACATGAAACCAAAGCAAAAGCGGGGATATTTGGTGATTTCGGATTTGTTGTTTAATAGAGACAACACTGGGTGCAAAGTGGAAGTGTTTCCTGGCGACGTGTTGAACTTGCACAGAGTTTTTGGAACTGATTTTTGATGTGAACTAGATTTATTTTCAAATTCGAGTGGTTTTTTATTTCTTTGCCCAGCTTTGACACGTAGCAACGAAAGCCTGGGATAAAGAACATCTGTCCATCCGAGTGGTGTCGTGTTATATGAGTGAAATTATATTGGACTGTTTGGTGGAAGGAATAGACTGGACTGCATTATTGTAGATTATTGATTTGTATTATCCACTCACTTCATTGCTTTCGTGATTTATTTAAACAACAGTCACTAAATGTTTTTGTTTAAAAACCGATTCAACGTTTCTTACTCTGCAAGAGTATTGTTTGTTTACTTGTAGTAAAATGTCGTTTAACTTTCGGTCAGTTGTGTACAACAGCGCCCAACGACAGCAATGCTTTTAAGGATTGGACTAATGCCAATGATGTAGCTCTTACAATCAATGTCAGCTGCAATCAACTGCGCTCATGTTGTTGATGCCAGCTCGACCATCTTGCAAAGAGATTTATGACATTGGAATCCGACCAAAGTGCAACCAATGGCTCGAGAGACACAGAAAGTAAGATTCAGATTTCGGATGAAAACCTTAGGTCATTTACTGTCTAGATAGAGTTTGCGCCGAATGAACATAATTTCAACAAACAGCCTGTACTACTTTTGCTAGTAAACGGACCTAGCTTTAAAGTCTCTCTTAATGAACCTCCACGAAGGAAGGAAGGATTTCCGTGCGGTGTGGTAACCTTCCATTGGGGTAACAATAGCAAAAAAGATGTACTGTTAAATACTGGCAAGCGCATTGTCTCGGGGGACGTGTCCCTATCGTTTCCGGTTCAAAGACAAGGAAAAGATTAAAAGTTTTCCCAAGAAATTATTCCAACCCTGCACGCTTGACTCAGTTTCATTCTTTGTTCCAGAGTCGGATCTCGTCTCTTCTCTCGCCGCTCTGGGCCATCGGGAAGGGGGTTCTACCCAATGGAAATAGAAGAACAAAAGCACCTCGTTCACAAGAAGTTTTCAATTGACGTTGTGTGATGCTGCGGAATGGAATGTTTTATCTGAGATAAATTAAAGCTAATGTATGCCTGTCTGCTCAGTTTACTGAGTATTTCCCCTTTTTATATGCATTCTCGTTGTCAGGCTCAAAGCATTCTAGAATGCTTTTGTTTTTTTGTTTTTTTCGGAGCAAAAGTTTCCCATCTATTTGACTAATTTTTTCACTTCAACCCTACATCAGTCTCTGTGCCAGACTGTGATGAGTAAGTGTTGCTTTTTGTGTCTTCTATCCATCTTCTGGTGAATTTAACTCGGAAAATGATAGTCGTGTTGGATGTGAAAGCTCGACGTAGCGATACAGCAAAAGCGCTGCCAGCATGTGTGGGATGAAAAGTTTCAACATGTTGTGGCTTTTTTGTTAGGCCCGTTTGGTGTTGCTTTCGACCACAACCAGTCATTGCTTCAGTTACATCAATAGAGTGCTGACAGCCATGGCAAAAAGCTGTTCAGCAAACAAACACACACACGCACGAACGCAAAAACGGAAAACAAAACAAAACAATCTCACCAAAAACCTCATCCAACGACACCCGCTGGAAACATAATGTTTGAATGTTAGTGGTGACATGTCCATGTGTTTGGGTAAGAGAAAAATTTGCATGCCACACACTTCGGTGTACATAAACCATGAGCACAAGCGGTTTCGGTGTGGGGGTCACTGGCGCTTGTTGTGTCTCGCGCGAGAAAAGAAGGTGTCAAATTTACGATACCGATCTGCCCCAACAAGTCCGCACGTGCGTCTCACGACTCTGGGGCAAAGCTGTATTCTTTTCATGTTATTCCTTACAGCTTCGTTTTCGCAAACGCTTGGCACGAGCAATGGGCTGGGACCATAAAGCATCCGGCATCTTTCGCACAGTGCGTACATTTCGCATTTAGCTCGAGGACAGGATTAGCCCGCAGGCGGTAACAAAATTCTACGCACGAGCCCGAATAATGAACCACGGGCCGGTGTGAGTCGCTAGTGAGCACTTGGTTTTCGTTTTGTGCCGACAGGCAAGGATTACGGCAAGGACACGCAAATGCCTTTAAGACGGCAAAATAAAACCAGCTGGCGTGTGGAATGTCTCATAAAATGCTGTTATGAAACGCGTCGTTGCTTTCGTTTCCTACTTTTCTCCAGGTGAGAGCCATTTTTCCCAAGGTGGTTTTGCAGTTTACCGACCGCTCTTTGGGGTAAAATGTAATGGCTTTTGTACAATGGAGGATGTGCAATAGAAAACAGCCATTCGATACTTTCCTTGAATGTGGCTTATTGCTTGTATGGAAACGGGTTTGAAAGGGAATAGAATGACAATTGTTTGAAGCGAAAAGAAGAAGCGTTGGAGAAACTCGGAGAAAAGGCCCTTGTGATGACTATGATATTAGTTTTGTTTCAATTGATGTGCCATGCTTGCAGAACATTTGCATCCATGTTAAATTCAAAAACATTTAATGTAATGTAGTTTAGAAAAAAATATGTTTATTCATGGTTTATAAAGATAAAATAATGATCTAAAATAAACACTGAGCATTAGAGCCAACTCAGAAGCCCTGTAGACACATCAATGACTTGAGAAATCAATCCTGCTCATTAAGAAATGCTGTAGGATTTGCTTCTTCCTCCATTTTTTATAAATCATTTAAACAGAGGTTTCCGCTTGACTTCAACTATCTGGATTGGATAACATAAGAACATAATTAGTTCCACGGTAGGAAAAAGCCTTTATGACCGTTCAGGTCATACATTTCAATAAAAAACAAGTAAAATGCAATCGATGTAGCTCCATTTTCCTGCAAAATCCTTTAAGCCTCAAATAAGAGTAACGTTCTCAGAAGAACCCGAGTGGAAATACAAATCCGAGTGGAAATACAAAAGAAGTTTCCGTGGCACTATTGACTGTCAGAAGTGTTTGATTCCAGTGATCCAGATTTTGTCATACGTATTGCATCAGACCGGCACCATTTGTGGAGTTGGTAAGGGTGTCCACTTGGACAAAGGTTGATAGTTAGCTCCTCTGCGCTAGAGGATATCCATCGCTTTCCGGGAAAAACACCAGGAGGTTCAATATTTGTTTGAATAAATTGCAATGGAGACTTTACTTTTTTGTGTGAGTAGCTTAGGTCCTGTACTACACACTGAACCACGTGCATAATTCATATACCAACAGGCTCAAACAACAGTTTTAATGTCTGAATAAATGTCCAAGACGTGTACAGGTCATCTCCATCCAAGTAACAGGTCAGTTTCGGTTTGTATTGGGTCCGCGTCACCCGCCATTATTCTTCTGGACAACCATCCGGGTCACCAGTATCGACATAAATCAGCTTACAGGATACCTGCAAACACGCGCAACCCATATCGAACTCTGGACACAATGTCCATGCCTCAAGGTTTTGTTTCTTGTGCAACAGAACACGATGAGCTTCAAACACGATCACGACGGTCAAGAAGAGCGATTACTTTACTACTGGCCACTAGCGTAATGAATGCAAACACGAGCTCGCCCCAGCGAAGAAGAACTAGGACGCCATTAAATCACGTCTCACCATGGAGAAAAGGATTCCGAAGTCGAAAAACGCCGCCAACTATACCAGCAACTGTTTCTTTCATTTCCTTTGTTCTTATCCGGATGCAGTTTAGTTGGATGTGCTGGCTGGTTTTTGTTTCATTGTCGTAGTGTTTTTTTATTGCACTTCATTGCAACGTTCGACTGGTAAAACGTACGAGGTGGTAATGGTTAACCTGAGCTGCAATAATTCTCCCTGTGTGTGTGCTTCGTATGCTGTTGGTGCCCCCTGAGGCTGATAAATAGCCGTACATTATTTATTCGATATCACGTGGAAAGAAGACGCTTCGGGACGATGGTGGGTGCAAGGATCAGTGGTCTAGTTTCGACTCCAGTTTACCACGTGTAGCATGTTCCGGCATTATGACTACGTTTTTTTCTGCAACTCTCATCCACTTTTCATGAGGAGGGCAAAAAAACGTCAGAGGTAGGTGTTGAGAACTCGATACTGCTGGCTTGCATATCGTCGTCTGATGTACGGCGCGAATAGGAGGAACCTCGACGCTCCCACATTTATTTCCCCTGTCATGGTTGCTCGGATCGTTGGCATCTGATTATTCATTGCAGGCAGTGTGTAACAGAATATTGTAGATCCAATTGCAACTCGCTGTTGTATGAATGTATTGCTTGCATGTTCGCTCGGTGCAGTAGGAGCTTAAAGAGTTCTCGATGACTTTTCGTTTTATGTTGTGTGAGTATGCGTTGGAGTATGCGAGAGAGCGCGGAACAAGATTCATCATTCAGAAGTGCTGCGATAGTGGAAGTGTGAATCTTTGTTCGAGTCATAAGCTACCCATAGATTAAAATTACTAAGTTCTACCAGTTTTCAACCCACATTTTCGCCATTTTCGCATATTGATGTTTTTTTTTTCTAGAATCAGCTACGGATGCAATCCACGCAGGTTCGCTTCGAGTAGAATATACTGCCTCTAGCACGATTGTATTTGATGTACAGTAGAGATGGTTGAACAGACAACGTAAACTTGAGACTAAACCATCATTTTCTGAAGAGCCTAGTGGTGCTTGAATGCGATGCGATATGCGTCAAATATTTTCTCCTATGCTGAAGAAATGCAATAAGCATGTTTCGCCTACCAAATGACGTCAACGGATGCCACTACCTCATCATATCTCTCCATCTTTTTCTTTCTTTCCCTTTGATATCTTTCTCACTGTCATTAAAAATATCTCTAGTGCGCTCCACATGGAGTAGAGCCTGCATAAACATTCTAGTAGCAAGGCAAAGCTCGCGTAATCGTATCTTTCGGTAGATGATAGCAGCAAAACTCTGCACTCTCAAATAAATAAAAAGCAAAAAAATAAAAACAAAACAAAAAAAAACTAAACGACCTGAAATGAAAATTAAACAGGACAGCTTAGACAAGCCAGCTCCTGCCGTTTGACATTCCCAGAACACGCCAGAGAGACTGTCTCACCAGGGACCGGAGCCATTAGAGATGAGCTAATGTGTACTTTGCTCTAGTGTGCATTCAAGCGTTTGGTTTTGTTTTATATCCTTAAATGTGTTTCTTGTGTTTAAGGATGTTTCAAAGCAAAAAATATCACTGGATACTTTTCTATGATAATGTATGGACATATTACTCGATCTTCATGTAAAAAATACGAAATAAAATATAATAAAAATGTTATAATATGCACTCACCTTGGTTATAAGCAATCTCCACTACATAAATGCGCTTTGAAATAGGCGATAAAAGGGAACAAAACAATTAATTCTGCCCCAAATGTGCCCTTCGGCGACCTTTAGCGGCACTCTTAAGGCATCTTCCGCTTATTGTTCCGCACGCACCATCAATGTGAGCATTTCCACCGGATAAACAAGATATCTAACGATGCTGGTAACGATTATAAGTATTCCGTTTATTGCACCTCAAACGATTACCATTTCGCGTGCCTACCGTTGCGTAGGATGTATCCTAAAGGGCAAGTCAGTTTTTATTTTAAATTCATGCTTTTGTGAGAATATTTTACACATTTGTGATAACAATACGAGAACCTTTTCTTGCATTTTGGGAATGTTTAAGTGGAAGAGTATCAGATTTATGAGCTGTTTCCATGTCGTCTTTCTACCTTTACTCGGCTTTCAAAAATGCTAAACCATGCATATTATTAAAATGACCAACTTATTCCATTCTTTCCCACCCATTTCTATAATCACCCTCTGTGGTGCTTTTGCGCAAGTGGCAAAGAAAAGGGGAAAATGTTATATAAGAATTGAAAATTGAAATTTATGCCAGTAGCTGACCGTTACTGGCTCGATGTGCTCCTTTTGTCCCGGATTGGTGATGTAAGTGCGCGATCGCTTGTGTTGGGAGTGCCCAAGTATACACACTTTTTTCATAAATACACACACTTTTACATAAGGAAAACGTTTAAAGAAAATTTAAATTGAAAAAAATATGATCTAAACTGATTGTGTTTGGAGCAAGAGGAGCAGCACTGAAGAACAAGCTTTTCAATTTGAACCACAAAAAGATGTAGCAAGATGAGGTACACCACCAATAGCACGGGGTTTAAGGGGAACAAACACACTCACACCGAGTCACAACGCAAAACGGTCCGGATGTAATGGTGGAAAACTAGGAGGAACAAAGAAGGGAGTGCCGCGTACAAGGAGATTATTAATGACCGTTGAGCAGCTGATGCACCGAGGTGCGGTAACGTTTCCCACTTCCAGCTAACAGCATAGAACGAGTCTCTCTACAACTGACGCTCGACGCAACCCTGCTGAGCCCACTTCAACCATATTCATACCGAATTCGGCGCCCGGGTACTGTCGGAGCATTTGCATATCCGTGTACAATATGGGTGCATCCGGGGAACAATATGCACAGCACACTGTTTACGCCACCCTTCCTAACTCTATGTCTATTGCCAGTGCTCATACAGGCGAAAACAACCTCCTTGACAGAAGCACTGGTGTATACTACAATTCTATCGCATCGTACCATCGGACTGTCCTGGCAGAAGGTACATTAACGATATGCTATAATAGGGGCGTAAGCTGATGCGTTTGTCGGTGCATTTCCGGTTGCTGAATCATGAGCATGGTTTCCGAAAATATGTACCAGGATGTAAGGTCCAGGGATGGATAATATGGTAAACTCGTTGCATCATATTGATAAAATGGAGGCCCTGCAACACGCGGCGTTCAAAATTGATGGATAAAAAATCCGAAGTGATCGATTGAATAGCATGATCTGGAATTTGAACAACGAGGGATTGCAATTGTTGGGAAAATTTACACAACGAACCACAAAACCTCAAAATTGCAACGAATAAACTCCGCGTAATTGGATTTGTTATTGCAAACATGCTTCTTTACATCCGGCCATTATGAATATTGGTGTGTAACATGGCTTACGGGATATGATAGTCGAATGATTGTGGTGTAGATGAAAAAAATGAATCAAATTCAGTCAAAAGATATTCAATTGCTTAATTTTGTTTATATTTTTCGTACCTTAATGATAAATATATGCCATATGTCATGTTGAAGTCTTTGTTCATGGTTTTGAAATAATGTTCTTGACTTTACTTAAATACGCCACTTGATAATAACCCCAAAACGCCTTCAACGTACAGTTATAAAATCGCTGATAGCAGTTTATAATTAAAGGCGATTTCATGAAAAGCTTCATTGGTATTGAAATAGCAAACCGTTCCAAAAATAGGAAATTGCTGCTCACAAAATGGCGCAACCCCATTCACTGGAGGCCATAGATTAGCAAAAAGCAATATGTGCCTCCGGGATGTTTTACTGCGCTTCTTCGTTTCCCTAACTGCTCCAGATTGCGCAGAGTTAAGATTTACAAGGCCCACTGGAATGGACCAAAAGTGGCTAGGAGTATCAAGAAAAGCAGCAGACAGCATGCTGCTTGTGGATATTTAATGTCTTCGGAAGGTAGAAATATCATCGGCATTGATAATATTTCACCGTCTTCACCGATCTCATGACTGTGTTGGTTCGTTAAGCTGTGCTGAGAAGCGATTGGAATTGGAAAGAGGACCACAACCGTTTCCTTTTCCCGTTTGCCTGTTTACTGGTGCATCCCGTAAATCTCACCATGCTTGCGACTTTCAACACTTGAAATACGACTCTGGTTCGTTGCAGAGAGAGGTCAGGTGAAGCGAAGGGGAACTAGTTGACTCTGGAAGTGGAGCACGCAATCCGATTGGATTGCATTTAGTCGAGAGAAAATCGATCCACTCGAAGTAACCGACCATGGCTGTTCTGCTGGGCTGATGTCATGCCTTATTTCTTTGAGATGTTGTGCCAGCTTACTCAGAGAAACTTTTCTGAAGCCGAAAGTGTTGCGTGCGAGATAATGATTTTCCAAGCTTTGTTGAAGCTATTTGCTGACTTTGTATTATTACAACAAAATCTAGAAATATATTCGATACAGACGTGTCTGGTTTCTGTGAATAGTGAAGGTCTCAAATGTCTCTATCGAGAAGGAACAAACGAATGAAATTGATACAGAGCTATTTGATGATCCGAGCAAAGTTATTCAATTTATGTTTGGATATTTGGTTGAGATGTTGTGATCCAGTCATGGCACTATGGGAACTTGAGACGGAGTTTTATTCGGAGACACAGGCAGTAGACGTCGCGTCTTGGACAGAACCTTTAAGCTTATACCAGCCATAAATGACGCTAATCATGACACACAGACACAGACATAGAAACAGCCTCTCGATCCATCGTCGTCGTCTTCATCGTCCTACACCCCATGCTGCTTGAGAAAGATGAATGGCCACAGATTGTTGACGGAGTTGGTCGAGTAAGAGCGGCATGCCGTACAAAGTCAGCCAGTTCAAGCACGGTTTGTGGCGACACGAATGGGAAAAGGAATTTGACAAAAATAATATTCTTGGAATAAGGAGGCACAGAAATAGAAAGCACAAATTTGAACATGAAACCAAAGCAAAAGCGGGGATATTTGGTGATTTTGGATTTGTTGTTTAATAGAGACAACACTGGGTGCAAAGTGGAAATGTTTCCTGGCGACGTGTTGAACTTGCACAAAGTTTTTGAAACTGATTTTTGATGTGAACTAGATTTATTTTCAAATTCGAGTGGTTTTTTATTTCTTTGCCCAGCTTTGACCCGTAGCAACGAAAGCCTGAGATAAAGAACATCTGTCCATCCGAGTGGTAAGGTGTTATATGAGTGAAATTATATTGGACTGTTTGTTGGAAGGAATAGACTGGATTGCATTATTGTAGATTATTGATTTGTATTATCCTCTCACTTCATTGCTTTCGTGATTGATTTAAACAACAGTCACTAAATGTTTTTGTTTAAAAGCCGATAAAACGTTTCTTACTCTGCAAGAGTATTGTTTGTTTACTTGTAGTAAAATGTCGTTTAACTTTCGGTCAGTTGTGTACAACAGCGCCCAACGACAGCAATGCTTTTAAGGATTGGACTAATGCCAATGATGGCGCTCTTACAATCAATGTCAGCTGCAATCAACTGCGCTCATGTAAAGTATTTATGGCAATGGAATCCGACCAAAGTTCAACCAATGCATAGAGAGACACAGAAGAAGCAGATTTCGCATGACAATCTTCGGTCGTTTACTGTCTAGATGGGGTTTGCACCGAATAATTTCAACAAACAGCCTGTACTACTTTTGTTATCGTTAAACAATATTGCCACTGCTGGAAATGATGCTCATTGGAGCAGTTGGTGGCTTATGGTGTGTAGTTTCGCTTACATTGAATCCAATCAGGATTAGAATATCCCGGAAGTCGATAAAGGTTTCAATGTTGCTGTGAGCTATCAATTTGAATTGCATTTGAACTGAAGTCGCAGATGTGGAATGGCTTATCGCAAACCAAATGTGAGGACGTCTTTGAATATTGTATTCAAAAACGAGCAATGTTCTCTATCTTTTTGTAAAATTACATTGGAACGCTCGCATTAAGTGCTTAATTTCTCCCACAACGTTACAAGCATGGTATCATAATGAACTTCAAGCAATTATTTCCATCAATCTGACGTCTCCACATTCTTCCAAATGCATTTTTCGATGCTTAATTAAATGCTTAATTTTCGAGCAGTGTTGAAGCACACTCAGGAACGTTGATGTCTCTCGATTCAACCGTTCCCTGCTACTTTTCTTAGTGGTCTGCATGTTCACGAGCGTGTGCTGGGTGAATGGTAAATTATGCAACGTGTGTCGGGTAAAGCTCATTAAAGCTGATTTGTAGCCGAATCGCTTCTTCCCAACTTCTAGTTCCCAACTGGGCTAACCACAGGACTGGAGTGTGTGTAGTTTTGTGCTCTTGCTCTCGTGGATGATGGACGCGTTTTGTGCGTGAATCTTGCAGGAGGATCACGTGTATGTGTGTGTGTGTGTTATTGGGAATTTTATCTTCATGCTAGCACCTACGATGCTTTTTGCATGATGTAATACAAATGGGTGAGTAAAGTATCGAATTTGGTAGGAAAAAAGGTCTAAGCGGGTGAACAATATTCTCGGAAAAGGGGCAAAAAGTTGCTACTTCCCAGAAACACCATACCGTGTATGTTTATGTGAAGGTATTGCTCAATGATATCATGAACCAATAAGAATAATGTTCGGCTGACTCTTTCTTGTGCGCACCAAAATCTGTTCTCAAACCATACACGTGCACAAACTCATGCTTTCCCTTCTGACAGATAGCTAACACATTACGTTACGGGGTTGAAAGACTTATTGGTCGGTTAAGTGTGTGGCACTGTATGCAGTTTTATGACCGCAAAAGTAAATTAATTGTTCACTGGAAAGAGATAATTCATTTCTGAGCCTCTTTTCCTCATATCGCTCTGGACGACCAAGGTTGGTAAAAGTCCAGGCCAGACGATCGACTGTGTTCGAGGGTCCGAAAACCGAATGTTAGGCTATTGAATAGGCGAACCATGAAACATGAATTCTGTTGCAATAAGCTTTGAATTTATGAGCTACCGTAAAACGGACGGCCTTCCCAGTACCGGAGCAACTTTTACGGGAAGTTTGATATACATGTAGATAAATATAAGTATGCAGAATCTGATATATTACTTGGTTGTATCAAACGTGTCATATTTGTAAATAAATGAAATTCAAACGCAAAAAGGTCTAGATTGTTATACAACCTTCGAAAAAAGAAGTTCCATCAGAGAAAAGTTGATTTTGTATATTATTTTCAACGGTTAATGATTTTACTTTTATCATTTTTATTATCTTTTCCAGGCTTTAAAGGAGATGTTAACTTAATATGTTTAACAAATATAAGTTCAGAGCATTTTATGAGCATAATGAACAGTCTAATCTATTATTACCTTAAAAAATCCATCTTCAAGACTCTTGAGTAAAGATAAAAAAAACTCATATATAAGCCAACTTTAAGCTCAACTTGAAGTGAAGTGTTCAGATTGGTCAAACAAGTCCAGTACTCGAACAGCAACCCTTTTCACGGTTGGAAAACTTATCAGACAGTGTGTTTTGTCCTTG
This sequence comes from Anopheles gambiae, assembly GCF_943734735.2. Taxonomy (NCBI): domain Eukaryota; kingdom Metazoa; phylum Arthropoda; class Insecta; order Diptera; family Culicidae; genus Anopheles; species Anopheles gambiae. The sequence continues at coordinate 29,737,938 of NC_064602.1, forward strand.
TTGGTTTGTGTTTATGTCTGTTTGTCTTTCAAAAAGTCAAAGTTGCGAGATATCTATAGACGAGACATGCCATCATTGCAATGGCGGCGGCTTGGAACGGCTTTGAGCGTATTATTCTTGGCGATAGATTTTCAACATCAATGAAACATAGTAAACATACTTTCAAGTATTCTCTGCACTTACGGCTGGCGCGGCTGGAATGTTTTTCCACTCTATTTGCTTTACTCGTTCGTTCTTTTCATTCGTAATCACTCACTTCAAGCTCAATTTTCATGGTGACGGCGTTTCCTGTCGTGCACCATTACGTTGATCAATATTGTTGGTGATAAAGTAGCGTCGGCCGGCACATAACTTTGTCATTTTCAACGGTACATTAATCATGTTCGAGAGTATCGGCAGAAAAGGTCGACGAGTACTTACAACTGCAGCGTTTCCCGCGGACGGTCATTCGATCGTTGGAGGCTGTGTGAAGCGAGTAAAGCGATTTGACAGTGACCTTCACCTTTTTCGTACGCGATACACTATCACCCCGGAACGATTGGAGCCTATCGGCGGGTGGTTTATGGTGCCATCCTTCGCTGCTGTCGGAGGTCATTTATCTAAGTGCGCTCGCAGTGGTGGTGAAATTTATGATCACGCACTGGTTAGTACCACACCGAGAGAAAAGGGTTTTGTGCTGCCGAGCTGGTGGGTAAAATATGATTTTGCATGATATCGTCTGTTCTCAGCTCTTCGCGATCCAATCCTCCGGCTTATCGTGCATGTCTATAGGTTCATGCAAGGAGATTGTGAGTGTTGTGCGTCATGATTGGGTGTTTGAGGTGATATGTTCAAGGGAAATACCGCGTTAAACGTACTGTTCTCAGCTCTTCGCGATCCAATCCTCCGGCTTATCGAGCATGTCTGTAGGTTCATGCAAGGAGATTGTGAGTGTTGTGCGTCATGATTGGGTGTTTGAGGTGATATGTTCAAGGGAAATACCGCGTTAAACGAATATCGTCTGTTCTCAGCTCTTCGCGATCCAATCCTCCGGCTTATCGAGCATGTCTGTAGGTTCATGCAAGGAGATTGTGAGTGTTGTGCGTCATGATTGGGTGTTTGAGGTGATATGTTCAAGGGAAATACCGCGTTAAACGTACTGTTCTCAGCTCTTCACGATCCAATCCTCCGGCTTATCGAGCATGTCTGTAGGTTCATGCAAGGAGATTGTGAGTGTTGTGCGTCATGATTGGGTGTTTGAGGTGATATGTTCAAGGGAAATACCGCGTTAAACGAATATCGTCTGTTCTCAGCTCTTCGCGATCCAATCCTCCGGCTTATCGAGCATGTCTGTAGGTTCATGCAAGGAGATTGTGAGTGTTGTGCGTCATGATTGGGTGTTTGAGGTGATATGTTCAAGGGAAATACCGCGTTAAACGTACTGTTCTCAGCTCTTCGCGATCCAATCCTCCGGCTTATCGAGCATGTCTGTAGGTTCATGCAAGGAGATTGTGAGTGTTGTGCGTCATGATTGGGTGTTTGAGGTGATATGTTCAAGGGAAATACCGCGTTAAACGAATATCGTCTGTTCTCAGCTCTTCGCGATCCAATCCTCCGGCTTATCGAGCATGTCTGTAGGTTCATGCAAGGAGATTGTGAGTGTTGTGCGTCATGATTGGGTGTTTGAGGTGATATGTTCAAGGGAAATACCGCGTTAAACGTACGTTGCTTTGAAGAAAGTGAAAGCTGTGATGAAAGAGCTACGATTGCAAAACTCTTTTGACACCTCTCTGCACTGCGATTCAAATTATTGTCTTCAAGACACCAACGATTGCCTTTTATTCATGGGGAAAATTGACTACATAACTCTTGTATTTGCAACATTCAGACAAACACCTTCAATCATTCCAATACACAGCGAAGGCAATCGCTGTAGGAGGAGTCTACTAAATTCCGTCGATCTCAAACACAAAGTAAAGGATTCGATTTGTCTAAGCTACATTTCAAGTGTCAATATTGTACGCGTGTATCCAATGCCGTTTTGTTTGATATGTTCCGTTTCGATTGAACTGTGTCATCGGGGATATTTTTATATCATCATCACAGACGAAAGAAGATTTGGAAATAGTTAAATCAATATTCGAGACGAGATAATCTGTATCTCGGAAAGATGTGCCATCATTGGTTTACAGGTGAAGCTTTCTGTGGAAATTGGATTTTGGGGATGACACGTTGTTCTTTTCAGTTTGTTGGAACTTTTTTTCGAATGAAATTCCCACTTTTTTTGTTGTTATCATGCGATCGTAAAACAAATCGTATAACCTTGACAAGTAGCAAAAGTACTAAATCAAAAGAAAAGTTACGCATGAATAATGTTTACCTTTGAGCATTGTACTAAGAATCATTCCTTTTTAGCTTTTTCAGTTCGATTATGGCTACATTCTCAGATTCTTTGAACAAGAGCAGACAGTGGCGGATTTAACGGTGCGCGGACTGAGCGGCCGCGGGGGGCCCCGTCAATGTAGGGGCCCCGTGTAAGGAAGTCCAGCATGTAGAACAATGTGTACAGTAGTCTCAACAAGAGCTTCTGTGCTAGTTAGGGGCCCCATGGATGAAGGGACTCATCTCATAAACTATAGGGGCCCAGTACAGGGATTCTGAGGACACCCCCCCCCCCCCGCCAGCAAACCAGTGAAGTGGGTTTGATTCAAAACCTGCAACAATATGCACTCCCCCCCCCCCCCCCCCCCCCCCGACACCAACCGGGGGGCCTCCACTCCTTTTAACGCTTAGGGCCCCCAACACCCTAAATCCGCCTAAATGGGAGCAGATATGAATAGTTTTGTAAGAATCAATAGTTTTGTTTTGATAGCACCGATAAACAAATAATACGAAATATATGTAAGTGAATATGATTATTTGAAGAAAGAAATTTTAGGATGCCTTATCCTGCTGCTGTATGCATGTCGTTGACAGGGTCGAGCAATGGTATAATAGCAGTTATTTTGTTGGATATTGGACTTTGTGGATACATTCCAAAAACTATTCATCAGATCAGAGCTAACAATAATATTTTCAATCCCTTTGATGTATTAGCTTTTACACCTGTTCTCACTTTCCTCTGAATCGTTATCCGGTTGCTATGGATCGCGATCCATGAGAATGGATCGCAATCAACTACGTCTGAATCGTTTGCAACTACGTCTGAATCGTTTTCAGCTACGTTTGGATCGCTCTCAGCTACCTTTGGATTTTACGGTAGCTCGCGCAAATTTCGTTTTAGCGCACCGTTTATTTGGTGACCGCGGGACACATTTGTACCCCAAGGAAAGAACTAAACAATTAATGCATTCAATTATAAAATCTCATCGTATTTTTTATATGAAGCTTACATCACCATTCATACGTTTTTGGTTATTAGACCAAGTTTTTCAAACAAATCAGCACAATCTTCTTCTTTTTAGCGTAACGACCTACGTGGTCATTTAGTCTTGTTCAGGGTTTCGAGGTATAGCCGGATATTCCATCTTTAGAATGGAGGAAATCTGTTCTGATGCGTAGAAGCAGACAAATCTGTCAAATGTTGTTTATAGCTCAAAAATGGGTTTTTAACACATATTCTCAATTGGGTTCAAACATAGAACAATACGAAATTGTTGCTTTTCAAATTGTTTGTCATGAGGAAAATCGTTAGGTACGCCGAATGGTCACTAAATAAACTTTGCGCTGCAACGAGATTTACGTGAGCTACCGTAAAATCCAAAGGTAGCTGAGACGATCCAAACGTTGCTGAAAACGATCCAAACGTAGCTGCAAACGATTCAGACGTAGTTGATTGCGATCCAATCTCATGGATAAAGATTCAGAGGAAAGTGAGAACAGGTGTATGTAACAATACACGCAAGCATCAATACCCGTCTGAAATCGTAGGTACAATGGTGCGCAGATTATGAAGCCATACATCTACTCTGGAAGCGACAACAAAGGTTTTGGAATTCTAGGTGATACTCTAAACATAAACGTAGTCTGCAAAACTCTAGTATAGCTACTCAAGTTATTCATTCCAGGCAAATTCCCTGTAGCCTGCAATGAAAAAGAATAATACCTTTCGTTACAGCAATTAAAACCAAATTATTCACAGTCATGTGGAATCTTTAAGTATTATTTGAAAGATCAACGCTTCCTGGAAGATACATTGTGATTCAAAGTGCATGAACACCAAATTGGCAGGTCAAGCGTATTGCAATGATTGGACTTTCAGCCATGATTCGGTACTATATTTGGCTATCCAAAGCTGAAGTCCTGATCCAAAACGAAAAGGAAAGATTCTGTCATTTACGTGAAACCAGTAAGAGAATAGACTCGTTCCTACGGTGAATTCAGTGGCAAGATCAACAAGGAATTGCTTTTATCATAGTATTTCAATTGTGACATTTTTTTTTCTTTCTTGGAAATCAATAAATGTCAAGGTGTAATGAAGTACATCAAGGAAAAACTGTCTCAAAACAAACACATTGTACAGGCAAACTATTCATAGGTGTTCCTGTTACTTGTCTCATTATCAATTTCACCAGACGAATGTTTAGCAGGTGTTGGCAAACATCAATTTGATCACTTCTTGGTACATTTTCGTATTCAGCTATGCCATCAGCCAACCAGATGACACTTTTGGGTTGGTAGATGGCAGACATATAGTCCCATACCTTATCAACATGTTTAAAATATTCATGACAAGCGAATCGAACGCAACGAAACAGCGTGGAGAGAACTTTGTTAATGTTAGTGATACGGCAGAACTAATTAACATTGCACCGTTGCATTCCATTCCTGATTCTGCCCTGGTAGTTTACGAATCATTCCCAGTGCCTTCCTCTGCAGTTTTTCTCAACTTCAGCAGCATACTTGCGTGACAACCTTGCTGGAATGAAATTGCCTGAAAGCAGTATTTGGTTATCTGTGGAAGTAAATATTTAAACACAGATGATGGCACGCATCCCTTTGTACATGCATGGCTGCAATAAGCATACGATCAACAATGCTGCCCGAATAGTGTATGCCAGTTATGCTTGCGCTTGCTTTAATTCAATTAAAAGCGTAGCCTCCAACACATTTCTCAAACCAAAAAAGTGCTTCTGCTCCCGTTTGACGGTGCGTGCTGTGCATAAGCGATAGCTTGGCTTTCGGCCCGGAGGCAGTCCATACCGGTGCGGCAGAGATTCTTGATGAGAGCATATTGTGCTGTGCATCTGGCTATGATAATCATCCTTCCATTTGATCCTGCATCAGCAGCACACAGGTGAACGAACACAATGAAGCACAAGCTTTTTTGAGTAGCTCTTCTCTACTCGTTCAAGCACACCGTTGCTTATGGGATAGCAACAAACAACGAATACGAAGGAACCAGTAAAAAATGTACGTTAGAGTTCTGAAAGTAGCACAATAACAAGGGAACCGGTAGTAGCACCCCTTTTTTCTTCGCTTCGATATTTAAGAGCAGATCAAAGGATTCTTTCATCTATCAGCTTCTATAAATCCAGTCAAACTCAAGAATAACGTCAAACAGCAGCAGGTGGGGCAACAAAAACGATGTTCAAAGAAGATCATGGGAATAGTTATTCTCTCAAATAAAATTTAGCAAAAAACTTACTAAACCAAAGTCAGCAAACTCTTTTAGGCTATACACAAGACTTGCTATGTTTGGCAGAATACTTGCTAAGACCCGCAACAAGAAGAAAGAACGAATTAATGAAAGTGGTAAACTTTCAAAAGCATTTTTTGTAGAATTTTTCAAAATGCATGTCTTTGGCATGAGACTGAATTGAGTAGTTTGGATAATTTTATTTACCAGCGAAATAAGTCGAACTCAGAAAATGAAAGCATTTCGAATTGCATAGATAAAATTCTGGTGCTTTTTTTATCATACATATCTAGTTAAATTTTCGTATAGGCTTTCATGCTTGATTTCTGCTGACGATTAACGGTAAAGTAATATTTTTCAATCAACAGAACAATACACAAATTTAAATAGTAATGTTTTAATTTAATTCAAATCACAAAATCTATAAACCATGCTATAAAAATCTTTCCCATTTGCTGTGATGCAGTAACCGTTGCCTGGTAAAATGAACCAAAGAACCTCAAGCACGCGAGTGCTGCTGCGATGGGAAAATTTGTGGTTCCTAACGGTGACCCTTAATGCTAGTTCAAACGAGGGTGTGAGTAAAGGATGTAGGTCAACCTTCAACCACTAATGAGTTTCCGCAGTGAATGTAAAATTCGATAAAAAACGACAGGTTGCATTGGATCGCAAACCGCCGAAGCCTCCAAAGTTAGTGGATATCTTCCGAATGACCACTAGCATGCACCAGATGACCTACAGCTCCTAAACTAGCAGTAGATTGAAAAAAAAACAAAAAATCTACCGTGGTAGCTTGCTTTTACACTAACATAGTGTACCTAGCATCGCGATAGCTGACGCATCGGGTAAATGTGAAAAGTTGAATATAGCCTGTCACGGTATCGCTTCCGGCAACGGTGCAACGGTAGGCCGCTGTAAGGTAGAGTTCATAAGGTAGGCACACCTCAAATGATCACCTAGTTACGTTTGGTTTTCTGCCAGATCCCACCACGGTATGGAGTTCTACCGGTACGACCCCGTGTGTGCATGATGCATGATATTATATTTCCCCGCGCGAAACATGGAGACGCCTGGTGGCTGTTTCACTCTTGACAGTTGCTGAGGGCGACTGCTGCACACTGCTGCACGAGGTGCGTGTGACATTAGCCAGTTGCACAATCAGCGAAATGTGTATACTGCAAGGAATAGAGGACGCTCGGTGTTGTATTCATGGTGCCAGCCGTTGGACATGCTGATGCAATAAATCATTCAAATGTTGCGCCGCGGGCCTCGATGGAAAGGTTTTTGCCGAGGTGAAGGAGACATGTGCTGACATTCAGTGTCGTTTTCAACCTATTTTCATTCGTTTGCTTATGGGAAAGGTATGGTTAAGGGGAAAAAGCTGGTAGGAAAACTCACAACAGCTCAGGCCTTAGTCGTTTGTTCTGTTTTATTATTCACCGTATCCAATTTGAATAATTGTTGCTTGCGGGTATTGTGCATGGGTTGTACTGGATTGTTTTGGTATTATTCATTCATAAGCAAAAAAGCTGTTTAAAACTAAGACCGTTTGAAACTCCAAAAACAATTAACAAACCAAATTATTTATTCCCTTGTTTTCAGTAATGGCCGCGCTGCGCTCTCAGTATGGAATAAATATAATTTTCCTTTTCATCGTACATTTAAACCACGGTAAGTAAAACAAACAGTAACAATTTATGAACCTCATACTTTATTCAATTGAAATTAAAGTGTATGGATAGAAGGGATAATATACGTCATAAATTCAAAGGTAAATATATAATAAACAAACAAAAAAATATTTCGATGCTATAAAAACAAGGAACAAAGAATGTTGAATATGAAGAATTTGTTCATCAACTTCGGTGTTTCTCTCATTGACTTTAGTTTTGTTTCACAATCCCATCCTTAGGGAGCACGTGAACGGCACAGTCGATCTTTTCCAACCCGAGTGTACCGCATTTTGATTTATTAGCTCTGATTGCCCTTCAGTACACCGGCTCTCTCCCGGCACTGTTTCGGAACCACACTGGGCTGATGATGCATTCGCTTTCCCTCGAGCTATTGAAATGAAGCAACCGCGAACAAAAAAAACATACAAGGCAAACACACATACAAACACCCGCCCAAGGACTCGTTTGGAGCGTATCATTGGCATATCTTTGTACAATTTAAATAGAAACAACGCAGAAATAGCCTTGTGTTTGCTCGTGTACACGCTTTAGGATGCGGAAAGCATCATCAAGGCGAAGGAAAGTGGCAAACAAACGCGGAGGATATGATCCATTGCATAAGCAAAGCATTGAAACGAGGCATGAGGCAATACTGTAATCTGCTGGCTACCATCAGGCCAGGTCAACCGAGGGGGGAACGAACCGAAAACCCGACCTGCCCTGTCTACTGCTGAAAAAATTGAGCCTTTTTATGTATTTTCTTTTTTATTTAAGTAAGGTTAGCGGAGCTATTGTGAGCGTTTGTATGTGAGTACGTTTGCAATGTTTCGTATTTGGCTTAATGTCCCGCCTTTAGGGACTTTTATTCATCAGTTGAAGTATTGCAACAAGCGTTGAATTTTCATCATTTCCACGGTCATTGCTTAGCGTGCCGGTGTGAGCCGTTGTCTGGAGGGATTGGAATACATTTTATTTGTGTTGTGGGATTATTCATTTCTCAAGTCTGCAAGTATAATTACCCAAATTAACCGGGAGAAAGATCTTTTAATACATCGATCGTGGAAGTGTAGCATATCTGCTATACAGAACTTATTATAATACACACTATCAGCTATAGACACATTGTAACACACTTCGGAAAGCCAAATCACACCATTGCAACACATTCATTAGAACACATCAGCAAATCAATCCACACCATAGCAACACACCCAGACCATACCGTTCATAGAAAAAACAATTGAGACACATTTATCGAAAACAACCGAAACGCGCAACATAAGCAATTCAAGCGTTACTGCGGCAAAGTGGACAAACAGAGACGCATAGCAACTTATTGCTAAAAGCGCAGTGTAGGCAAAGATCGACGAACGCACTCGTTGTTTGGCTAGAACAGTTGAAACTTTCCAGAACCTTTGTAAAAACACTAAAAGCGCAGCATAGGAACAAATTGACAGACACCTCACTCCAATAAAATGTATTAATTGTACCTCATATCAATAACCTTTAATTAGGACAAAAACACATACCAAAACCAATATTTCGAAACCCATTGAGTATAAATAAAACCAATTCCGACCGTGGCAAGTCAGATTCGTTCGGACTGCCAAGATAGGACGTTACGCTTCCTAATACTTTGCCTTCCAACTTATTTCAAGAGTTTAGTTATGTCCCCCTACCCAAGGTAAGGCTTCTAAACTCCAACGTTTCCAGTAAGGGAAACCTCCTAAAGGTTTCTATGATCGCCTGGACGATCAAGTGTTGAAAAGTCCGCTTTGAACAAAAGTGTTATTCCACCTCGGCTCATGTCAGTAAAAACTGACCTACCGCGACGATACTTGAGGTACAGCTGTACGCTCATCATATGGCGACCGTAGCTATCGCCTAACCCATTACAGAAGGTAATATGCAGATAACAAGAAGTATAATTATACAAATTGAGTTCCGTTTCTGTCTCGCAGGACCCTTGCTTGTTTTTCATCAGAATCAGTCAATGTGGGGAACTGTCGTATGTGTTTTAATGGTATATTGTTAGTTTTTGTTTTGTGAAACGCCATTGTAACATTTGCTGTTGCTCTTGTCTTTTTATGCATTCATTTTCATATTCTTAAAACCCGAAAGTTTCAAAGCTTTTAAAAATATATTTACCAAAGACGTTACGCACAATACAAATGGAACTCAACGGAAATTTTTAGCGAAACAAGCAAACTAAAACTGTTTCTTCATCCAGACATACCTCTTTGCATCGATCATTTCAAACAAGGGAAGAAGAAATGAACAAAATTTCTCAAAACCCCTTCCTCATACATCAACCTTCGTTCGAAAGGGTTTGGGAAATGAATCTCTTAAACACACAAGCAGAAGCTCCATGCCGAGAGCTAGAATGGTAAATGGCTATCATATTGAAGGACCACGCTTTTTTGTGCTGTTTCTACTGGCACGGACAGAACTGACAGGAAGTGATAACATCCGATAGTTGGAATCAGATTTTGATGTTCTGGGAGGAGCATCTAGCACAAAAACGGTTCGGCTGGCTTTTCGTCATGTCTTTTTCCTTGATTCTCGTTGAGATTTGGCCGGGAAAAAAGTTACAGAACAGTGTCGTTTGTTTCAGCAGTGCAGGGTTTCTCGATACGGTATCGATTATTTGATGAAAACTTAGTATGTCAAGTGGAATGGAAGCGAATACTCTTGTAAAATGGATAAAAAATGACGATAAAATATAGTTAACAAAGAATCATAGAAACTGGTTTGGTTGTTTATCAAAGTTTACAACTTGTGCGAATACAGGGTTTACCAGCATAATAAACAACTGTCCACTTGTTTAAAACAATAGTCGTTTTGAATAGACACCGCTGTCTACCACTTGCTCACACGTCAGATGGTGTAAGCTACTCTGTCCAATTCAATAACACAATTTTCGCCTTCGAGTAGCAACTGTCAGATCCGGCATTGTTTGTTTTGTTTTGACAAATTTTGCAAAAACAAAACATTTTCAAACAATTTTCTTTTATTCAAGAAAAATGCAGTATAAACCATACATTTCAATAAATCAAAACATCAATTTTGTTAATTGTACAACAACCACAAGAAACCGTGCCGAATCCGACCGTTGTGCAATCGAAGGCGAAAATTGTGTTATTGAATTGGACAGAGTAGCTTACACCATCTGACGTGTGAGCAAGTGGTAGACAGCGGTGTCTATTCAAAACGACTATTGTTTTAAACAAGTGGACAGTTGTTTATTATGCTGGTAAACCCTGTAATGTCATCATTTATCAGGAATGAAGAAACATACCCTTTCATGAAGAATCACAAATACTAGATTTTAGGCTTTCCTTCCAAGCATATGGCTTCCATGTACCTTTTACAAATTCCGAAGCATATTTTCCTTGTATTCTCGTTCTGGTACAGAAAACAAAAAGGTATTTGCTCAAAAAACGCACAAAAACTCCCTTGTCCTTGCTTCACTATCCTCGATCGCTCACTTATGATGCGTTTGTTGCTGTCAGAATATCGCACCGACCAGCAAAATCCCATCATGCCGGTGCCGGTGGCCACCAGAACAGGCTTGCGTTTTACTGCCGGCCTGCCTAGTGTCAAAATTGAATTTCATCACAAACATACACACATAAAAGCAGCACTACGGTGAAGCATTTACTGCCAACCGTTAGCGTGGACGAGTGTTGAGTGATTTTTTGTGTGTGTTGAAGCTCCGTTTTTCTGTCCACTCTGCTCATGCACAAGAAAGCGGGACAAGATTGTTCAACGCTCACTGTAATCTGCGTTTCGCACAAACTGAAATCATTTTTCCATTTACCATAATGTGCACAAGTTTTGCAGGAAGTGAAATGAACGCAAAAAAGCAGCAGAAAAACAAATTGAAAACACGTCAAAACATCATCAAATGTCTTGAAACGCTTGAGCATAACGGTGGTTTTACGCTGAGCTCGGGGATTACTTTATTTCTGTTTGTTCCACATCCACATCGCAGGCGGCAAAAGCAAAAGCAGACAAAAAAAACACGCAAAGCGAAAGCTTAAAATTACCCAAACGACTGCGTGAAGCGATCAGGCGGAAATTCCCACACACGCAAGCAAAAACAAAAAAGACGTTATCATTCCGTGCGAAACGCCTCGGAATGATTTATTAATAGCCATTTACGCTTAATGACAGCCCGGACTGGCTGGTCTCGTTTGTGCCGGAATGGATTTGCATTTTTTGGCAACAGCAGTTTATATATAGGAGGAGTGAAGGACAGGAGGATACAGTAATTCGCACCAGTCGATTGACGCGTTTCGCTTTCCAACGACACACATCACATTCGCGAACGCCCATCATATCAATCGTCGAACACACGCAGCAAGCAGAAATGATGTAATTTAAATAATAATGGTTCATTTCGCTTCCGCTTAAGTCTAGAGTTGATGCCTGCAGCAAGAAGCAAAGCTCAGACACACGAACATTCACCTACTTCATGGTAGCACGTTTGGGAGAACAAGAGCTTGTTGTGCATTGTGTGAAGAGTTGGACAGTTCTGTTTTGTTCTCTGCATCGTTCCATTTTTGTATCGTTTTTGTAAAGTGATACGGTTGTGTTAAAATTGATATTTCGCGAACACGCTCTCAAGGGCACGTGTGTGAGGTGTTTGATATTGTTGTAGAGGACAATGATGGAAGCGATGAAAAGTTGTAATTAATTTCCGTGTTACATTGTTTCCCGATTGAAAGTAATAATGGTAACGGAAAGAAAGCGTGTTTGTGTGTAATTTAATAAATAAGGTAGTTTATTCTTGCAGTTTCAGCAATACCATTGGAATGTGTTTAAAGTTTGGACAGAATTTTGTAAATGGTTGTATTCCATCCTTTCCAATCAAATTAGAAAATGTAACTGAGGCTTCATGCTAGCGGATAAATCCCATTGTTGTTGAGCCTATAAATTGTGAATTAATGAGATAAAACACATTACACGCGCATTTAATGCATGCGAACAAGATGCTGTATAAGCGAGAATGCCGATGGAAATAAGGAACAGCAAAAAAAAAGGAAGCTTACTTATTTTATCCCTTTTTTCGGTGCGGTACACGATCGTGAAACCATTTTCTTGTTTTTAACGAACATTGTGCAGAGATATCCGATTCGGTGTATTTGAGAACAGACAAAAAACCCTCACAAGGGTAACAATGGCAGAAGGAATATTCATGAACTCGGCACCAGTCAGAAAATCTAAGAAATTGTGACCCTTTTTATACACCGAGCAGGATCCTGCCGAACAGCCGCTCTAAGAAGGTTGGTGCGTACATATTTCGCCTCGCAGTGACCTTTCCGGAGTCAAATGCGGGCTGCACCGTGGGTTTTTGGTTTGATGGACCCACGCTCGAAATATTGTGGTAAGATTAGGCTAGTGTAAGAAGTCAAAGTAACGAAAAAAGAAAGAAACCTCCAAGCAGAAAGGATCACCGGAGACGGAATACACGCTAGCCGGAACCGGAGTCCCTTTGGCCGGAAAGCCAGAATAACAGGCCTTTACGGTTTCGAAGGAGGATATTTAAGGTCGAGACAGTACTTTATGAAGTCCCAATTGTAATCCTTTTATCTGTTATCTGCTTTGTTCGTGTTCAAGTGCGCCAAGGAGGGTCTGTTTGAAATAATGCTCCATAGTACCAATAGTGGTAGAGGGCAGCTTTTAATGGCTCGTAAGCATGCACGACAGTGCAAGATGCTTCGCGTAAAAGAACCAGAAAGCTTCCCAACAATATAATCAGTATGAGAGAACCCTTTTTCGTGGAACTGAAAATGTATGAATATTAATCTATGGTTTTGTACCTCATGTTTAGATCGGTTTAATTGAACAATGGTTGGGTGTGCATGCCAGCACAGTGGCATAACTGTACAACATCTGGTACACATTTGTAATCTGTAAACACAGCAAAATGATAACCAAGATGATAAGGAAGCTTTCAAAGTCAATCAACAAACTTAAATGATGTGTTTTATTTTTATTAGAATCAGTAATTCGGGCGAAGTTATGAGCCTGAATGTAAGCAATCTGTTTTAAAATTTCTTACTTAGAGCAATCTCATATAATTCTAATAATTATCCACTACTTATGTCTACAAGTTAATCACAAGAAAATGATAAGCACCTCTGATACTATGTCGGAACTTCAACCGCAGTTCTTGTTTCATCGTGTAACCTTTCATTAGTTTCAATTAAAAAACCCAAAAATTTCATCAACCCTGCAGCTGAGTCTGAATTCCATTTAAATGTATGTTACCTACTGAGAATAGCCGCACGTTGCATTTCGCAAACATCGATCCACCCCAATATACGACTTGTTCTGTTTTCCCTTTAAGGTTAATCATCACACAAACCGCATAAATAAATCCACCCAACAATCGATTGCTATGTGTCACAGCTGCATGATACTCCGTCACTCCCGTTAGCCTGGTGTGCCTTGCGGTGAGAGTGTTTTCCGTTAATTAACTGTGTGTGTTCCCTTGACAGATTCCAATCACGTTGCTCAGTTGCCGTCCTGTGAAGCTTCCAGTGTCTATGTGTACCAGCTGCGTATCCACTGGGGAGGTGTGCCAGATTTAAGATCAACAATCCCCACTACCATACCCTCTACACCCCTCAGCAGCATGGAGTGGCGATAGCCGGATTGGCTGTTTTTCGCTTCGGACCGATTCCACAAAACCAGATGGGAATCGGCTATTTCCGCAATTGATAATCGATAGCAAAATATGTCTGTATGCCTGTGTGAAGGTTTGTACCCAGTCACAGGACACAATCACGCAGCCAAATCACAGGCAAAAAGGGCTTAATTATACGCTTATAATCGTTACCAATCAATTTGGAAAGTTTGGCGTGCCGATGGTGCTCCGACCAAGCCCTCCCTCACCATCCCGGGTGGGGATTATATCGTTAGGAGCATTGCAGGTGCCCTGCAGGAAGGATTCAATTTAGAGTTCATTTAGCGTTCACACAATTAACAACCGAATTCCGATAATTGTGGCAGTCCATCGGAATTGAATTAATTGGGCTGGGATTATGAAATAGACGAAACGAGTTTGTTACAAGGTAAAAAGAAAACGCCCTCAGGCCTTTACTAATCAGTTAAAATGAGATGAATTTTAATGTTTTACGTGATAATGGAGATGTATTCTTTTCAAGCATCTTATCAGCTCTTTTCTCCTGAGGGCTTAAACGGTGTGGCATATATTTCCTGAGTTATGACTTTGATGTCTCTTTTTCTACAACAATCGCAAATCTACACAAATTGCAATTAAAACTTTACCCATAAGCAGCTTCACTTAATCATCGGAATCTGCTTTGCAGTACCTCTAAGTATAATTTCGTTTGATGTTCGGAATGTACCAATCGTACCGATGCTATCGTTGCACTTTCCCAAAAACTGTGATTGTAGATCAAACGTCCACAAGTACACATCTACACGACTGTCATTAGCGTTTCGTTAAACATTTAAACATTCACACTAATCCGTCCTCTTCTACCAACGGCATCCACTTGCACTTCAACGCAATCACATCACAATCACGGACATCACGGCCAACATCACGGAAAGATTATGTGGCGACAGTTGATTTATGTATCTTTACCCATGTGATAACATCTCACACCTGCTTAGCACAGTTCTGCACTTTTGATTGGCTTTGCATGCATGTTGATGGTTGTGATTGTTTGAGATAATGATCATTCTAGCACTTATTGATATTGTTGTTATATTTGGACTATAAATCCAAAAATAAATTTAATAAGGGATAATAAGTGCTTTTATTATTTGTCAATAAGAACGATTGATAGAAAGTAAAATCCCAATAATAAAATACATCAAAGCTAAATGAATTAAACCGTTTTATTTTTACTTGGAAAACATATTAACTGAACTACTGCTAAGATGAAAATTATAAAACATGTCAATGAATGAAGTTTGTTATGAATGAAGCTTGTTATAACTTTTTACACTTGAAGCGCTCTGCAAAGCTGTAAAATGTCTTCCTTCATAAGAAAGTGAATAAAAACTTCAATAAGGAAAGCAACAAAGTATACAAATTTCAATTACATACATTCCAACGTGGGCATTGTGAAGGAAACGGTGTTTCTCATTTATCATCCTGACCTTCTGACGTTTCGATTTCCTGTGTTCGACAGCTTCCAACTGCCACCTCTAATTTGTATCTTTTCTCTACTTTCTCCCATTGCCACCGGATCTGTGCTCTTCGATTGAAAACTCCTATCCCACAACACCAACCCGGAAGGCATTACAAAGTCACTGCAAACCTTTTCGGAGGAACAGTTCCTGCTGGAGCTGAGTGACGATCGCAGCAGTTCACCGGTAACGCGTCCTCCGATACGCAACCGTACACCACCGTACCTTGGCAATCTGCACCTTGGCTTTCACCAGCACCAGCAGCACCACCATCACTCAGAGACGAGCGAGAACGAAATTTACGACTCGGTCGAGAGTAATCTACGGCGGACGCCGCTCGACCGTGGGCCACACTTTGATTTGTCCGCCTCGAAGAACATTACAGCGCTGGTCGGGAAGACGGCCTATCTCAACTGCCGGGTGAAGAACATCGGTAACAAAACGGTAAATTTCAATTTCAATGGAGCTGTGTATTGTTTTCGTGCTCGTTTTTTCCAACACACAACCACGCGTTGTGTATTGACTGTGCCCTTTTTTGATTTCGAGGTCGAGTTGCTTCCGTACCGATAAATTCTAACCATGTGTTTTTATTTGTTTCTCTTTTTCCTATGTGTGTGTGCTTCACCTGTTCATATATCACAACACAACGTGCAACGTCCCCCTGTGCGGATCGTATGTCCTCGACAGGTGTCCTGGGTGCGGCATCGTGACATTCATCTGTTAACCGTAGGTAGATTCACCTATACGTCTGACCAACGTTTCCAGGCTGTACATAATCCCCAGACAGACGACTGGTCGCTACAAGTAAGCCCCCTTATTCCTCTGTTGCCCCATTGCGTCACTCGATGTGTGTTTTTGTTGTTATTTAGTGCAACCTCTATCACTCTGTCCCTCCTTCTCGATGAGACTTTTTACAGCTTGGGGAAAAGCACAAACGATGAGTCAGCAAACTATATGAAATAATAAAAAATGAACCCACTCTGCCTCTATTGACACTCTATATGGCCTATTCGGGCCATCGATCATGTGCTGGTGGGCGTTGGCAGTAGATCCATGTGCACACGCACGAACACGCACGTTCTCAGGAGATTCCGTCCGTGGAGTGTTGAACTCTCTTTTTTGTCCATTTTATTTTCCCACCTCTTTTGCGTCTGTCTATCTCACACAAGCAGCAAATACCCGTTGTTCTTTCAGATTAGATACCCCCAGAAGCGGGACACGGGCGTGTATGAGTGCCAGATCTCCTCTACGCCACCGGTCGGGCACTCAATGTTCCTCGCCGTCGTAGGTAAGTGTCCAGCCGCACTAAATGCACGGAGCAGATACTGGTTTAATACCCGTTTAGGATACGTATTGCTCGTTCACTCTCTCTCAAAGGCCTTTGAGTTTTTCGTTTTTCTGGGGTATAGGTTTATTTCCATTTTAACAAACACTTGTTTTCTTCTTTCCACGTTTCCCTATAACACCATCTCCATCTGCAGAGCCAATCACCACGATCGTTGGTGTGCCAGATCTGTACATCAACACGGGCTCGACTGTAAATTTAACCTGCATAGTGCGGAACTCGCCCGAGCCTCCTTCAACCATATTTTGGACCCATAACAATCAGGTAAGCGGAGAACGGGTGTGTTAGTGTTTCAGGAGATGAGGTTTTCCTTCTTTATGGTGCGTTGGATTATGGCCTGAATTAATGTGGGAACATGTTCGAAAGCTTAGGGTTCAAACGTTATCCATTTTGATGTCACGTTAGGAAGGGGGATGCATTTGGAAATATTTTAAGAGACGGTGTTTTCTGTGCCCTGAATGAAATATTTGTTAGGCAAGGTGAATAATAAATCAAGCCTTTTAAAATATTCTTTGCAGATATATGGACGGAGGTGCCGATAGTATTCAACATAACTTCTTAAATAACAATAACAAATAACGATAAGGTTGTAAAAAATGAAGAACATGCTGACAAGTAAAACAAGATAGTCAAGACTACAAATATTGTTTATATCTCTAAAGATATCATAATATCAATTCCTTGATTTTGATACTTAAAAAACCCAACACAAAATTGAAACCAATAGATGATATAATGATAACATATATTATACTTTAAAAACATAATCTTTTCTGAAATAATTATTCATATTTAAGGAATGAAATATTCTCTTGATTTGACGCGTTCTTACTTTTATTCAACACTCGTTTATGACTTAAATTAACCTTTCATTAAAATACTTTTATTAAATTGTAAATTGTTAAATATTGGTAAGGATGTTTTAATAAAAATTCGTTTATTTTCCCTAACACACTATTCTCTGAGTAAGCTTATCTTATTTACATAAATAAAATCTCATCCCAAAGCCCTTTGAAACCATCCTTAAGCTTCACTGTCTCTTCTTATGAAATCAATATAAGAGGCATTTACGAATATATTGACTTACATAAAAATAGAGGCAAAATTCAAGTCCTTAAAACCTTGCCAAAGCCAAATTAAAAAGCGTAAGATCATATTTCGGTGCAAATATTCATTAAAAATGAATTCTCACTTCATTAAAAATGAAAATTTGCCGGTCGGTCACATTCGCGTTAAAACTTCGCTTCAAAGCAAATAGCTCACCGCTTTCACTGCTTCGTTCTTAAAAATCAATAAAAATGAATGGATCGAATGAAGAGTGTCAATGTCAATTGATTGGCAGGTTTTTTCTTGGTTTGAGAGCAAATTCTATTCATTCCATTTCGAGTTATTTTTCCTCATTTCTCACGTCACATTTTTTTTTTGCAGGAGATCAACTACGATTCACCCCGGGGCGGTGTGTCGGTCATAACGGAGAAGGGTGAAATGACGACATCGTACCTGCTAATACAGCGCGCCCGTACCACCGACAGCGGGAAGTATGTCTGCTCCCCATCGAATGCCGATCCTTCCACGATCAACGTGCACATCCTGAATGGTACCGTGCGACCGCCCTACTCGCTAACCGCGTCCAGGGCAATGACAAATACGACAGTGTTCGCCCGATACTGGCAACATTTCAGACAGTATTTGTCAAGGCTACCATTGTGTGAGTGTTTTTTTAATAATATTTATGTAATGTGTTACATATGTAAAAGGTTTCATGGATATTTTTAATCTTTCCTTTTCACAGTGGGCTCCCCGCTCAAGCGGTTAGCATTGCCGCCCAGCCAGTGGAGTTTGCCGCTGAGTTTAATAATGCCCAGTATTGCATCAACAGCATTTTTCCTGAAAATCCACGCGTGGACCAACAACTGTCGGTGATGATGGTGAAAAAATTCATCGTAGAACTCATCCCTGACCAGCAAGACAAGACCGAACAGAATAAGCGGAGAAAAGAACTTTGTTAAAATTCTTGTGCATCCATGGCGGTGAAATAAAATAAATTCGAAGTAAAGTCAATTGTATTTTAATTATTTACATATCACAAGAAAGGAACGAATTCGAGCGTAAGGTAGGTAAATGACTTGAGCATAAGCTGGAAAAAACAAACGTATTCGAATGTTCCCCCCCCCCCCCATGAACCTAAGATAAAAATTAAATTACAAAACTGTGCCCATTTCCCCTTCATTTTGTTTTATTTTTAGAGAGATTTTCCCGTGCCCATTCGTTCATTTTAATACTAAATCGCAAGCAGCTTTCTCCTCTGCTCTGCAAATGAATAGACGCTATATCAACTGCATGGATATTATTTTGGATATTATAACATTGCTATTGCTATTAGACGGAATGTGTTCAGGGTACCTTTTTTTACTACCGTTTAGCGCTTTTCCACTATTCTGCTTAATCGGATTATCAAGCAGAGTGTAAAAGAAATGAGCGAATGAGAAGCGTGGCAAATGATGGAGATAAATCAGAAAACTTTTAAAAACATTAACCAACCAACCAGTTGCAGTTGGTAATGCTTTGTGGGCGAAATACCACCGTTTGTGTGTAGCTTAGCTTTCTTGGTGTTGAAAGGGGCTTTACTTTCATTATGCAAATACAGCGAGAAATAGTTGGTAATTGCATAAATTGCATTATGTGTTGTTGGCTATAAAGGTTTGCTTTGGTAGGGTTGGGTAAATCAAATCGATATGATGCTCCTTTTGTGCTTTATCAAAATGCATTCCGGTGGTTATTACGTTTACATTTGCGCCTGTTTGAAGGTTATAGTTGTTAGCCATATAAAACAGAGGGAAAACTTTAGTCAGTTTTCATCCTCTTTATGATCAACTTGTGAGTTAATGTTGGATGAAAATCCCTCAACCAGAAGCACAACCAAAAAAACAGACACACCTGTAAAGGATGCAAACCACATTCGTGCTAGTTGTCTAGTGTGGTTGTAATAAAAAAGAGCATTTTTTTATGTGCGTCTTTCACGCATAAACCAGACACATGTAAACAAACACAAGCAAATGGGGATAATTATTGCCGTAACCGATACGCTTTCATATGCCTGTTTGAGGCATTGCCACAATAGGCGTCAAAGAGAGAAATAATAGGAGGGGACTGTTTAAATTTTCCCATTTGTGTATGTGTGGTTTCGTGTTTCATTTAATCACACTTTCAATTTGAGTGCATGTTTGCTGAATGGAAAAGTATTGCACTTCGTTTCTTGTACCAATTGGCCTTTGGCTGCTAAATTATGGTTTTCATTTTGATAAATTTGTTCAAGCGTGAAAACGAATGCTGCGGATAACTAACTGGCCTTTTCGTGTTGTTTGTAGCACACTTTATTTTTAATAGCATCTTTTAAAACGCAGATAATTATCATTAGCAATGAGACTTATGTGGGTAGGGATGCCCGCTGCCAGCCGGTCCTTCTATGACATGTGAAACCAGTTCGACTACAAGCAACTGTCCCGACGTTTTACGCTGAGGACCGGAGTATCTAGTCTGTAATGTAAACAGTTGATCCAATGCCGGAAAGAGTATTTCATTGTGCAAAACGCTTCAAACAGATTCAATTCAATTAAATTCACACAAAGTAAAAATATGAAATTACGTTGAAACTAATTGCATAAATGAATATGAATGCACAGGATGCACCAAATACGCCGAGTTAGGGTAAATTCAATAAACAGTGCTATTTACACCTGCTATACCCGGTACATCCTAGAATTCATCTAAGCTAAGTATCTCTAAACTAAGCTCTCAAAACCACAAATGCTAATGTTCAGACATCAGCCGCCCAACGATTTGTTTTCAAATCTGCCAACATAGAATTTATAATTTAATTTTCACTCCAGAGCTTGGTGCCGGTTCAAACACCTCACCTTGTTCGCGTTTCCATGCTTTACGAGCTTAAGATTCCGACCAAACAGACAAACAGGCCAGGTTGAGAAAGAATGAGATTTTCGGAAAACGTTGTCACCGTACAAATATACGTCCCACCATCAGCAATCCTGTCGAGCAACTCGAAAACACCAACGATGAAAGTTGAGCAAGAAATGCAGATTTTCTACCGTCCACTTTGTTAATTTGTGACTCAGAACACTGCGACATCAGGGCGACACTGCAGCCGGACATATAAAAAGCGAATTAAGCTAAACAGCGTCCTCTTCTTGCGGCCAGTTTCGTTCCATTTCGTTCCACTTTGTTAAGAATGGCTGCTTACAGTTTGCGTTTTATTACTGGTGATTATTACGATAATAGGCTTACGGATTCAACGAGTGCTATATGGGCTCAGCGATTAACTCCTGCGTTCCTGTTGCTCGACGAAAGTCTGGCCCCGATTGGTCTTATGCATCTTTAAGACGGTTGAAAAAAATAAAATCTAAAGCCTACGCGGATTATAGTAGAACGAGATCATCGCTACATAGGAGATTTTTTTTTTGATGCACTGAACAATTATCGTCGACAAAATCGTGTGCTCTACCGCTCCTTCATTCGCCGTACTGAAAGGCAGCTGTTTTCTTAGCCGACACGGTTCTGGAGCTTCTGGAACAAACGGCGCAATATAAGTAGTATCCCTCCGTCAATGGGCTACAATGGCGAAACTAGTATCGATACATCCGATATCTGCAACACTTTCGCCAATTGTTTCGTTGATGCATTCACCCTTCCTGTTCACAACCCTAACACACTAGCAGAGGCCACTCGCAATACTCCATCGGATGCTATCGATTTTATTATACCCACAATTGACGAAGCATTAGTTGCGCGCACACTCAACGATATAAAACCATCTACATCATCTGGACCTGACAATATTCCCGCATACATTTTGAAGCACTGCCGTCAATCACTCGCACCCATTCTTGCCAAAATATTTAATGATTCCCTTATGCATGGCACGTATCCTGCGTCCTGGAAACACGCGCGAATGGTTCCTATCCATGAGAAGGGCAGTCGACTTCATGCTTGCAATTATCGTGGCATTGTTTCCCCATGCGCTTGTGCAAAGGTGTTTGAGCTCATTCTATACAATCCGCTACTCACAGCAGTTCAAAACTATATGAGCCCTAGTCAGCATGGATTTCTCCCAAGGAGATCTTCCACCACAAATCTTGCTGAATTTGTTGGTTTCTGCTTCGACAACATAGATCGTGGTACTCAAGTTGATGCAGTATATATCGACTTCAGGGTTGCGTTCGATAGTATCTCTCATGATATTCTTCTCTCGAAGCAACAAAAACTCGGTTTCCTCGACTGGCACATCACCTGGCTGCGTTCATACTTAACTGGTCGTTCGTACTATATAAGCATAGAATCTCATCGCTCTCACTCCTTCACCAGCTCCTCCGGTGTGCCTCATCTATATAAATGATCTATCTTTTGTTTAACCGCCAGGCCAACACCTAATGTACGCCGACGACGTAAAAATATTCACTCCAGTTAGAAACGACAGTGACTGCGTACACCTTCAAATGATCCTTGAGAATCTTGACAGCTGGTGCAGCAGAAACGCCCTCCAAGTGTGTGCTGATAAATGTCAGTGTATATCATTCAGCAGAGCCCGTTACCCTATCTCGTTTACATACACTATGTTCAACACGACTTTGGTTCGCACGACATGTATCCGAGATCTGGGGGTGCTACTCGACCATAAGATGTCATTTCGCCCTCACATTGACAGCGTTGTTGCGAAGGGAAATCAGCTACTCGGTCTAATTACGCGGACCTGTAACGAGTTTACCGATCCCATGTGCGTCAAGTCGATCTTCTGTGCCATCGTAAGGTCGTGCCTGGAGTACTGCTGCCCGATCTGGTGCCCGCTTGGCGTTGGTGACATCAATCGCCTCGAAGCCATTCAACGGAGAATCACCAGGTACGCGGTTCGACTCCTTCCATGGCATTTCCACCATGCTCGGCCCTCCTACCATCAGCGGTGTCTGCTTCTCGGATTTGAACCACTCTGCTCTCGACGTAAAAACGCCCAATGCCTTTTCATATTCCGGCTCCTTAACAGAGAGATTGATTCCCCGGCATTACTAGCCTGCATCAATTTGTTCGCTCCCTGTCGGATTCTTAGATCTAATTTCCATCTCCTAGTACCGCGTACCCGCAACAACCATAGCCAGAGACACCCTATTATACGAATGTCCCTCGTGTTCAATGAAGTGTTAGATTTGTTCGATTTTAATAAGTCTACATCTACGTTCAAGAAGAAAATGCGTCTACGTCACATTTAATGTTTGCTTATAACTAGAGGTCTATTTATACGCTCCTTAATTTAATTATAAGGTTACCGATTAGACACGATGTTCCGTCGATTATATATATATGAAACAAATAAAACGAAATAAAAAACTTTGGTCGTATAATGTTGATAAGCGCACGCTCGACACCTTCAAGAAATTATCTCTCTCTCCCTCTCTCTCTCTCTCTCTCTCTCTCTCTCTCACACACACACACACACACACACACACACACATCTTTCGAGCGTACGAGATTGACGCGATCCTGTTCAGCAGGCAATGCCGGGCGATTCTTTTGTGATCCGGGTCGGTCGGTTAAATCTCATGGGTTGAATCAATAAATTGAAAATCATGCCAATTTTCCCATTCGCATCTCGGGCAAAAGGGAATCTCGGTGTCTCGGAAGGAGGGTCAAAACAATAAAAAAAAGATTATCTTATTCTACACCGTCACGTAACGGGCGCCACCCAAACGAACATTAAAACCTATATGTGCTTTTTCACTTGCTTTCTTGCTGCTGTTCACTCCCAATGGGATTGTTGGTCGATACTTTTTCCATTATGCTCTGTCTTTCTCGATATGAGTCTGTAAAAGAAGGCGAAGAGCGACACTCAAAAGCTCCTCTAAATGCTAACCTATTCCGCCATCATCTTGTGTGGAACTACCGTGCAGCTCTTCACAAAACCCCTTCTTTTGCAGTATCTTGGACTACGATCGTCACGAAAACGCTTCCACACACTATGAGCTTAATTCATTTGTCCATCCGGCTGTAGCTCGCAGTTCCGCAGAGGGCAGCACTAACTCAATAGTAATTACAGTGGCAAACCCTAATGATGGTGAACATTAATTCTTATTCCGTCGGTTGGGGTGTACCGTCCCCGCCATCGCCGCCGGTAGTGGATGGTCCGGTCGCTGCTCCCACTGCCGAATCCACCTGAGACGCCACGGTAAGTTCGTAGTCGAGCACGGCATGCTTGTACAGTGTGGCTATCGTTTTGGCCGCGGTCAGTATCATCTCCGAGCGGGACACGGACGTGTACGAACGATGCCATTCGGTGTGTGAGGTCTGTGAGGAATGAAAAAGAATAGAGCATGAAAGTTAGATGGTTTTTGGGGGGAAAACACATTGAAAACACACAGATGGGCGAGAGCACAGCTCAATGAGCAGCGAAATGGACAAAGAAATGAATGACCCTTCCTTTCCAATTTTTGAGGCTTTAAAAACCGATAATTTACGTAGGGATGCTATCGATGCATTAGAAGGATCCTTTGGCAGGAGCAACTACTCGAGGTGGAAAATTGATAAGTGTTCCCTTTTACCACGGTTTGCAAATACGAAAAGATCATGAATTTAAACACTTGATGCATTTTTAGCAGATTTTTTGCTGTAAAAACTCTATACTGAAACACTTCATGATGCCCTTAATCCATCCCCTTTATTGTAATTTGCTTAACTGTGTTCTAATTCCTCCTAATCACGTACAGCTAGCCATACCGATTTACATTACCCGGAACACCACATCCCATTTAATGCATGATCTTGCATTCAAAGAACGTTCGTTGATCCAATCAAATCATCATGATTGTTTCTGTTTGTGTGCTTTATATTAAACAAAAATACAACCGGACCGGAAACAACGCGGAAGCACACCTCACGAATGAAAAACATCAATCGGTCAATGAATTTAATTGGCAGTTTGTTTAACGGCTGCTCACAAAGTAACACGTAAACTCCGTGCCATTGCTGTTTTGATAAAACATCACAAACGACCGGTGGACCAAACAGAATGGAAATGAAGCGTTTAATGAGTCCGCTTTACTTCAACGGAGGGACAGGTGCTGGAGTAACGATCGAGTCGTTAAGTTTGATGTAAAACATTTAAAATCATATTGATCGATCGTTCGATTGACTGTAAAATGGGTTAGCAAGCTGTATTCAATGTGATAAATAAGAACACCCTTTGAAGTGGTTTTTGTAGCGCAATCGAACCGTATCAAATATTTTTATACTTTAAACTCAAACTTGGTTTAGAATTGTTAGTGATTTTAAATCCTCACTTTATTCAATCCTCAATTCCTAAATTCAATTACTCACGGATAGTTATCGAGCTTTCCGAACACAATCAGCTAAGGTTCATACATGCTTTTACATCCATACACAGTACAAACTACTGCAAACAACCGGAAGCAAACGAGAGAACAATTCAGCTCAAACGTTGGTTCCGGCATTCCCCAAAACCGGAACAACCACCCTTACTCGTCCAGGACAAGCATTGGATGTGACTAGTCACAACGGTGGCCAATCGAAAAGGCTCCAACGTGATGGCAGAATTGAAGAAAAACTACATCCGCTCGTAACGCTTGCAGGCACTGTCTGGGCGATTTTCGACATCCGGTCAAACAGCGCCAGCCAACCAACGACTGGCTTCTCCTTCATTCGAATGGATGCCTCGGTGAAGGGAGATTGTGTTCGCTAACTTTCAATTTGTGTGTCTGTGCAGTAACGTTCGATCCCATTACATTGCTCTCTGCAACGACCAAGTTAACAGGCCTTAATGTGAAAAATAGTTTATAATCCAATTTAGACACTCATTTATATGTTTGTGGTAAACTGATCCATCCCCAGTAGCAAACTTTCTCCCCAAACGAGTGATCACCCTTCATCCGAGCCAATGTTTTACTGTTCAAGTGCTCGGGTCTGTTTATGACCGTTTTCCAAGGGCTAATCATCAACTGAACCTCCTGTCGTCGCAACAACTCATTCGCACTCTATCTACCGTCTATTTGCTGCTGAAAACCACCAAAAGGCATCTAACCACATCGAGCAAACGGACATTCCAACCAAAAGATAGCCAATCGATATGGATATTGCGCAAATACCGCAAATACCGAGCGCCGTTTTTCATCCCTTCAGTTATCGCTGAATCATCCCGCAGTTTTGCTGGTTGATTCCAATTTTTGTGCGATTCACTAACGATGAAACCGTGAACCAAATTCTGCATAATCGGGTTCGATGCAGTCGTACCCAATTTCTGCATAATGTCCCGGGAGCTGAGCAGTTGCAACCACACCGGACGCAAACATCCACCCGGAAGCGTGCACAAATCCCTGGCCAAACATCCTTGACCGTTTGCTCTCAGTTAATCCTTTTTTGAGAGTGAAATGAGAGAAGCCTTCAGGGTATCATCTTGTGCAACACCGGACGCGGTTGAAATATGGCACCAAAAGCTAACACGAACATTAATGCAGCCAATCTCCGGACGAGGGATAGCAGCACTTTCCGTAGAAGATTAGTCACGAGCTTTAGGATGGAAATAAAACGGCAAGGACATAAACAGGTTAAGTTAGGACTGTACAGAGGTGCGGAAGTTTGTCCAATTTAAAACTTCCTCCGAAAGTTGCAGTAATTCCGTACAGATTAAAGATGCTGTTGCGAAATGAAAACCAACGCGGTGTAAATTCTTTGCCGAAACGATTTATTTTTCTACGTTTGCCAAAAAATTAGTCTTCGATTCCCGCTTTTGGTTTAGAGGCCTTCTCCGTGTCCTGTTGCCCCTTTTTATCCTTTCCTTGCGAACCGAACGCGATCGGTTGAAACCCGAACCGATATCTCACATATTTAAAAACGCGCGTTTACGACAGGTCGTTGGGTACCTTGCAAAAAGGTTCCAACAGATGCGGATACACAACTTTGCAGACACTCGTTGTCGCTCTAACTCCCTCTGTATGTGTGTATCTCTCCACTCTAGGGATTTAACAAAATGAAAATCATTACAAAAACGCATAATCTCATTGCGTTCGAGGAAGACCCGGGCCTTCCTTCCCCCTTTGGAGGGACGTAAGCGATTCCAAAACGAAACCGCACAAAACCAATATGTAGCAGAGATACAATAAAATTTAATTAAAACCATCCCATTTCATTGAACCAGGCACAGTGACATTGAACGATAAAGGGCGGTATACCGAATGTCCTTTTGCAGGATGATTTGATATTTTATATCTCACGTTCACTAATTAAAACAAGCATTTTCAGCCGGCAAATATCAAACGGTAGCCATGCGGAAAGATCTGTCCACTGGGGAATAATAAGCAGGAGAGTGGTTAGGATAGAAACGGATCAGAAATTCTGGGAAAAGAGGAACAAGTTCAATCATTTAAGTAATGTAATAATTTCAATCTTATGTCGCTCAGTCTCGTTCCAGTGTAATTTACTGCATAAATAATGTGCTAAGCATGATTGCATACTTTCAGGCGTTGCGACTGCAACGAAAGACGCATCGCCTGGCAGTATGCAATCATGTTTAGTTTTGCAATTAAAGAGTATATTTTGCTTAATAATTTTTGTTTGTCGAAGGATTGCATACTGTATGGTGCCTATGTCGTGTTTTAAGCAGGAAACTACTTGTTTTTGACCTTTTGTTACATCTAAGAAACGTTAAGCACACAAGACAAGATAACCCTAGATCAATTTGGGATAAAACAGTCAAATTTTTCCTTATTACTTCATCATCTGTGAGTAAGGAACGTGGGGAAATGGGAAAAATCAACTGAAAAGGTACCGAAGAACCCCAGAAGATATTTTACAGAATACAGCCTTTATAGCGAACAAAATCACAATGCTTTTAATAGATTGTAAGGCCATTTACAAGACATTTCATCATCTCCTTGTAGAGCAGAATTCACGCTCCGTCTATGCTGAGGCTTATGGTTAAATATACCATGTTACCCTAGAATACCCTTTTCCTGTTTTCCGCTTTGATACATTTTATCGTCGCACCAGAAACGATCAGCCAAACCCTTCCCACAATATAGCTAGAAAGATGTCTCCGGAAAAAGGAACCACCTCCACAATATTGTGACCCAATCAAGTGAAAATAACATCCGGCAGTGAGTGCCGCAACTCCAAGAAACTCCAAAGGGTTCTTGGTAATTCGTCCTTGCGCGTACGATAACGCTCGTAAACGTTTAAAGAGCATCCGAAATTAGTCTGTGACCGTGCATCGTCTTTTCCGACCCAATCACACGGAACCGAAAACTAATTAAACGAGAGTGCCGTGTGCGTCCGCGTGCTCGAATGCCGCTTGTGGGAACAATCAATTAAAATCGAACCCAAAACTCCCCAGCGGATCGATATTCAATACCAGACAACGGGTTGTCACGAAAAGTTGTAAGTGTCTCGCAATGGTGCAAGCTGAGCAGTTTTGAAATACAACCCGAGTTCGGTGTGGGTGAAGGTGTACTCCACCGGGGCAGCTCAACGTACCCGAGTCTCGTTATCAGAGACACGTCGTCATCAAAGTGTAATCAACTATTCACAAACATGATTTTGATGCTACGAACAGGAACATCTCCTATCGGACAGATAATACGTAATGTTTGCACAACTTTGTTACTAGCTTGTATCATAAGGGTCAGGTGATGGTACAGTGATTTCGCAACAAGACCCATCCCTTCCCATGTCCCGTGGAGAAGGATCAAAACCGAACGTTCAATAAACCGATGATCCCAAATCCCACTCTCCTTAGGTCCGATGTGTACATTGTAAACTAGACCTATGTGAAACGATGCCAACATAAAGACTTTATCGGTTGATTCATTCCATCAACAACGGTAACCATATCTGGAACGAAAACATCATGGTCTTTGGCATCTTTTCAGCAAACATCTCGTACGGTTCTATCGACAAAGGATTATTCGGGAATAATAGTTTAAAAATTGGTGCAAGCAAGAATAGTACGAAAAAGGAGCAGAAAATCCAAATCTGAAAGATGTTCTTTACTCGTTACTTAACAACGAACAACAGCCAGATATTTGAGAGGCAACTATCATTAGACATCGTCTATTGTCTGCCATTCGAATTTTGGTTCGTCTTCAATCTCTCAGCACAGGAATGTTCGCAAAATCATTATCAAACCAACCTACGAATGGTTTCAAATCTTCCAACATGCATTTGCATACTCAGCTCAGTCACCAACAGCTGCCGTGGTAATGATTATCGAGCAATCGCTTACCAGCTCTAAATGTCCTTTGTGGATGGACATCAACATACCTTCCCTGAGTTGCTTTCCCAACAAACCACACTTCAATTTCGAGCTTACACAACAAGCGAGACTAATTCTAACGACAACAATTAAACACAATCAGCAATGGTCGAAAACTTTTAGGCCATTAGTTTAACGACCATTAAACGACCTATCAGTGGGGATGATGACTTCGGGACTGAAATTTTCAATGCTTTTAAGACTAGTGTTATCTTCACTGTGGACATCAGTAACTGACGATGATCAAGATTTTACAAGTTCGAGACTGTTTCGTATTTAAGTCATCATCGAAGACGATCGGCATTTCCCAAACTTCCAAATTCTTAAAAAACGGCACAACTTGACCCAATTAATAGTAACGATACTGTTGAAGTTTAAATAAACGATATAAAACTTTGCAGAAAGATTCAATTGCTCCAAGCTCTAGCTTTCTGCAAAAAAACGTCATGAAAAATATACAATTCCTAGTATCGGTCTTCGATCTGTTAAATTAGTGTCCTATTTCCTCGGGTAAATTATCCATTATCCAACTGGCACAACATCAGCAACTACACTTCAAACTCTGTGCGTTAAAGTACTGCAATTTATGGCACACAAAGGCAGCGCGGTCAAATGGGCAGCCAAATCCACTTCAACTTTAACCAATTTACCGAAAACTTTCAACACGACCCGAGAACGGGGACCAAACAGAATGACCGTCGCCTGATGGAGCTCTTTTAAATTTTCGTCAACGGCCACCCGGCGTAAGGACAGGCTGTGGGTGGGAAATAAAAGTGGCATAAAATGCTCTTTGCAGGACAAACTTTTAACCCAGTGTGATCCGTTGATGAGACTGTTTGTATGTATTCCTCCTATTTCTGGTCTAAAATTTACACTTTTTGGAAGAACTTCATTCAATGAAAGAGCACTACACACGATCACCGTTGTGAACGGTTGCACCCAAAAAGAGCGAAAACGGGTGGCGTACTAGCGTGCAAAACGTTTTTCCCTCTCGTTCTGTACATCATCACTGTTCGCAAAGGCGGTTTCCATCTAGACCTAATCTTGCCATTTCCTGTCACAACCAAATAAAAAAGAGAACGGACAACATTGCAAACGTGTCGTTTGTCCACCTCACAATAGTTGAGATGTAGGGAGCTAAGGGACACTGCATCAAGAAAACGACCGAGACGGAACGTGCGCACGTGTCTGGCGCAAAAACCACTCGAAATGAGGCGTCCCCGGTGCAAGGTCTCTGGTGCATGTAATTGATTGGAATTAGATAGAGTACACACGGTGTAAAATGGGAAAACTTTCCTGCACACGACGACGATGACGACGGACCAAGTTACTCAGACACACCGGTTGAAATTGACTGCACCCCGTGCGGAGTGTCGCAGCGTCACAGCCTTCCACTACGCGATATCATGCTGAGTCACCTGGTGCAATTTTTACTCTTTGCACGAAAAAGCAGTAGCGGTGATGGTATTAGTAGTTCTTGGTAATTTTATAGCCGAAGAAGGAAAAGCGCATCCAGCATAGATGGCAACAGCAAATTTGAATACCTGCAATGGGAAGAGCTTTTTGCGAGATTGTGAACAACACACATACAACTGTGTTCACTTAATAAAGCGATGCAGCACAGACACGCGCATAACTATTAATAATTCATCTCGTATAAAACCTACGCTTTTGCGAGCTTTAGCGCCAGAATGTATGCAACACGGCGATCAAATGGTACTAACTAACTGCTTTCCGGACCCATCGCAGTGCCAAACAAACACCATCGAAGAGTGCCCAGTTTGGCTGCACTTTGTCTTGCCAGGGAACAACTTTCCATGCACACAGACTTATACAGACACGCTCACTCTGCCTAACGAAGCATTTTAACGCCTTGGTGACCTTGTGTCTGCCTGGGCCTGAGCGAATGGCACCATTAAACCAGCCAGGGACATACATTATTTTAATAGGCAACCACGTTGGTGGCACACTACTTACACACACAGACACTCCCCCAAGTGGTGCACAGCTTGTTATTTTTCATTTGCTATGACCATTTTCCTTCGACCTGGAAACGGGCGTTTGGTGAGGCAACGAAACTCATAGTAATGAGTTAGCCGGAAGTTTGCAATAATCCGAGCGATATCCCTGCAGTCAGCCTAATACTTAAAATACGGAAGGTATAATATACGCACGTGGAAGAAATCTTTCTGGAACACTTTTTTGTCTGATCTTTGGCCTCAGCTCGATGCAATAAAACATGCACTGCTTGCTGCTTCCACATGGAGTTGGACTAAACCGCTTTTGTCCATCCTGATTAACTTCACTTTGTTTAAATTGAATGCAGTTTTAATAATGTTTGCTTCCATTGCAGCTGCAGCGATGATACATTGCCCGTGACCATCACCGTACCATGGCGAATGATTTTTGAGGAGAGAATTAAAGGATATTCATTGTGACAAGCTATATTTTCGATGATAAAAGGGAATGTACTAACTTTCTGCTTGTAAAAAAATTAGTTATTAGTATGCGCAAATTATAATCGCAAAACTCATTTAATTATTTTAAGTTATCAGCATTCAATTCAATGAAATCAGCATTCAATAAACTGTTATCAAAAATCACATCTATTCGACAATACGTCATCGTCAAGATCCATCCGTAAAATTTGGCCAGTCCGCTGTACCCTGACGACCATGATACGCTGAACCACAGTAGGATTATTTTATTTTTCACCATGCTTATGGCCACTGGACACTTACCATTAACAGCGTGATCTATTATGACGATGTTGCGGACGCAAATCATTACGATTCAACTAGAATAGTGTCCAGTGTCCATCGTTCTGGAAGATAATTGAATCTTCAGCATGATGCATTGATGGATGTTTTATATAAACAAATGAACTCCTCATCGTACCAGCTACGAAGATGAGAGGATTGTGCCCCTTTTTTATATTTTCCAAGAAAAACTAATTAGCGATTGTTTGTTAGCTGCCTCAAGCAGTGGTTGTTTTGCGAAATTCCAACTATCCATAAGTTTATTTCACCGTCCATTACATCAGGATGTCAACAAAATTCAACACATTACTGCTACAGCCACATTAAGAAAAGTTTAAACCTGCATTTCTCATACCCGCACTGACCACGAAACGGGTTGCATGATTTATGTGAAAAGTTATTCATTTAATATCGCCATTACACTACGGTGGCACTGTTAGGTTCGTATTCAATTCATCTTAATTAAACCGGATTCGACACCGGATGTAGTGCCTCTTCCGGTCTCTGATTTCGTTCTGCATCAGGTGAACAATGCGAGAATCCAATTTATTTCGTCGCTTGAAAACTGCTCTCGCGCTCCACACTCGATTGCAACCCAGTACCCCAAAGGTAAAAGGTTTTGTCACCGACAAATGGCAGCAAAAAGCGAGCAATGATGAAAAATTGCACTTTAGCAATAATGTTGGACAAACAATTGCACTCTTCGGCACTTACGGCTCGACTGGCTGAGTTGTT
Organism: Anopheles gambiae; assembly: GCF_943734735.2. NCBI lineage: Eukaryota > Metazoa > Arthropoda > Insecta > Diptera > Culicidae > Anopheles > Anopheles gambiae. Next base: position 29,770,561 of record NC_064602.1, read on the forward strand.
GGTAAGCCGGTGTGATCTTCCGGCCAGAACGGGATGAGAAATTGTGCGTCGATGCCATAAGAAACAGGGATTTAGCATCCATTGTCGACGTTCTTTTGCCTTTTGAACTAAGAGGTAGCAAAACTTGAAGCCATCGATTGCACTGTGTACGATCCTGTATTTGTTGATGCAAACACAATGGCAATGAAGGATGCAACGTCCCTGGAGGAAAGCTTGAGACATTAAATGATCCTGTTTATTGTTTTGTTCCATGTTCGAAGCGTTGAAGCAGAAATAGCAGAGGAGAAGAAGGAGTTTTGAATTGAGATTTGATTGCACAAACACAAACCCACGAAGTGAACCAAGAACCGTTTGCCGAAGATCGACCGTGGGACGGTTATTGCAGAATCCGCCTTGCTGGAGGATTTTCTTCCATTTCATTCCTGTTACCCTCCCGTTGCTTTTAGTGAGGCGTTTTTTCATCTGCTTCATTATAAGTCGTTTGGCTGAGTGTATTGCTTTTGTACCGGGATAACCTTTCCCATCGTTCAGATGGAGAGGAATGGTCTGAAAAGGGTTGAGCGAGAAAATGAGGTGTTGTGTATTTAATGTAGCGCCGTACACGCTCAACAACACTCTGCCTTTCCGTCAATCCGAGTTGCTGCCAGGAACTTTCACAAAGGCGCTTAATCACTACATTTCATCGAATGGTTATTGAGACGGTGTTCGATTTTCGATAAAGAAGCTAGCAATGAATGAAACTCGAGAACGAGAAGTGCGAAAAAAAAGAACTATTCAATTGCTTGCTCGTGAGCATTGACAGACTTTTAGCTTAATGCACTGAAGTTGAGCTTTCGCGAGGAAATTCATTTTAAGAAATTGTCCTCGTTCACCGTCATTACCAATCCGTTAATCGACAAATAATCTGTCGCAAAACAAAACAGAACATGCGAGCTAACAGATTGAAAAGGTGGTAGAAGAAGCAAAAGGAGTATTGGAAGAAACCCAAGAAGCTTCAATTAAGAGATTCTCCCACCTGCCGAACCTTCGATACGTTGAAGCAGACGGGAGAAGGAGAGAAGGAGCCATAGGAGGCTTTTTGTGCGCTTTGATCACTCCACTGGCATTGGCGTAGAAACTTTCGCTAACCGGAATCGAGTTTTAATTATGGCATGGTTGGAGATGTTCTAGGATGGCGTGGAAGTTGTTTCTTTTTCAATCTCGTTACTTATTCTTCACTTTTGAATAAGAGTTTTCCGTGTGCAAAATTGCAAAACTATAGACCGCAGATGCACCAGGAGTTATTCTTTTCAGGCGATGCACGCTATGCACATGATGCACAGTTTCGCTCGCACGCGAGTCAGATTCAATGTAGGATGGTAAGGGCACAGTAAAGCAGCAGAAGGTGCATTTTCTGAAAACATAAAACTCTTCGCTGCATGTGGGAAGGTTCAGAAATAATTAAAGGTTCGCTTCCTTAGCAGCTGTGCTTATTGGATACACACGGAAGGTTTCTTCCCAACCTCGTATGAAACTAAAAACAAAAAACATCTCCATATGCATTGCAATGCTCCGATGCACCTTGGCAAACGCAAACGCGAAATTCACTGTTGAAGTTCGGTTCGCCTGCAGCTACGCGAGGGTTTGAGGTCGAGAAGAAAAGAGGGAGAGCCACGGAGAGTAAAGACAACAAGTGTAGTAGTAGACAACTTTCTCCTCCCGGAAAACACAAACCTCGCGAGCTTCCACTACAAAAACACCGCTTTGAGGCGAGTTTTTCTACCGCAAGCGAGCGAGGTGGAATGTGAAGTTTTAATTAGAAACTTCCGGCAATAGCACCAGCAGCATCAGGAGCAGCTCATACTTTCACACAGTGAAACATGGCGGCCACACGGTGTTTTGTAAAACGGGGTAAGATTGAGTGAAAAAATTATTTCGGAGTGTCGATTGAGGAACGGTCTACAGGAATTTGGTGCAGGAGAAGGTGGTTTCTTAGTGGGAAATCATCGCGCAGTTACGCTTGTTTCGAGTGAAAGATTACGCTTGTTTGAGGTAGCGTGGGTGTACTAATACAGCTGAACTACGCTGAGCTTACATCACAGCGATCGAACGGTTCGAGCTGCAGTTAGATATCGAATAAATTGATTGCTCAAAATGCAAGGGAATAGTTTCAGCTGGTAGTAAATTGATTCATATTAATATCTCTCTCTAAAGCATCGTCAAGTGAATTTTGACGTTTTTACATCGGCTGAAGATGTTAGTTGATGGACATCAACACTCTGGGCGCTGTGTGGATCGTTTACGATCGACAGCTTTTTTCACTCTCCTTTTCTGTGATTGGTCTCTCAGCAACTCTCAGCAGAGCGTATTGCAGCGGGAAGAAAGAGGGAGCGCATATTGCAGATGCGGCATCGTTTCTAAGAATCATCAAGTGATTGAACGATTGTAAGCCAATGAAACGCTCTCACCACTCACTTATCTTGTACTGTGTTCTCCGAAGAAATCATATGCAAAATACCAGCGCCCAGGGCGTTAAAGACAAAATATTTTGATTCTCAAATTTCTGTAGATTTAAAATTGATCGACAATTCTATAATGCAAACAATTGGTTGTCACTGATGGCTGATTTGAAAACTAAATGAAGTCTAGAGGTGGAAAATAATACCATATTTTAGTTTACAGCAAGGAGGCTCAGCAAAAAAATGGTTTTCATCCGTCAAACTAATCCTAAACAGCCACAACATTCCTTAAAGGGGCGAAAGATAACTTCAGGACATAGAAGGATAAAAACGCTCTTTACGTCATAATAAACGTCAGCTTATGAAGTGAATGTATAGATGTATTAAGCTTTAATCCCATCAACATAATACATTGCAGACAAGAGCGTAAATTATGTAGACACGATACTTCTGAGCCACACATCAAAGTCTTACTAGCAGCTAATAAAATCTGAATCTACCTCATAGAAAACAACATCCAACACCTCCCAAACAAGCCTCCACAAAACACGTGGTGTTGGATACAGTTTTCCATCACAATGGCTATTGAAAGGGCCAGTTAACAGACATTCTAGCAAACTTGCGGACAACAGCCAGCCATTATCGGACCGAACGTTCTTCATGGAAATTTGATCCGAAACAAAGGGTGTACCGGATCATCTATCGAAACTTTTAACCTCCTCTCTCCTCGAACAGTTTTCTTTCTAAAAGGATAGGGAAGTCCCCTTGTAGGTGTTACTTTGTCGGACGTTTATTTTCCATCTGATTGGCTATTCCGGAATTACGGCGAAACGACAGCCTCAAACGTTTTACCCCAAAGCAAAGCTTTTCAAACACAACCGACGACAGAGTGTGGAAAGCAAAACAAGCGGACAGCTTCTTGGGAATGGGTGACTCTAACTGATGGATATGGGCATGGTGAAATAGTGAAAACACCAACCGGGATAAGCGGCCATAGTGTTGTTTTAAGTCAGGCGGCATGTTTTTGCAATGTTTAATCCCTTTTCCATCCAGCGTACTCCGTTAGAGAGTATGCGTGTGCGCGTGTTTGGTTTTTGTTCCATAAAGTGTGTGTTGTTTCGAGGAAAATAGAGAAAATTCGTTTTTGAGGTGCTGAAAATAGAGTCATCAGCTCTGCAGTAGCCCTTGAACCGAAAGACACGAATTGGACGAAAACTCAATCTTGGAAGCTCCGATAGAGATGAACCAAGCTGACTACATTGAAAAGTCCACTTGCAGGAGCTTTCATCTTTCACCCCTGAAGATTACGAAAATCACTTTCCCTTGTTCATCAACAGCCGTTAGGCGTAGGAAAGGTTTGGGCTTTTGGTGGGCCTTTTGTTAGCAGAGTTAGCCTGGCAACGCTCGAATTACTTCGAATTGCGAAAAGGGGGAAAAGGTTTCGGTAAAACTGGGTGAAAGTTGTTTTGGATTTGAGCACGTAAAACAACATGCTTCCAGCGATCCGGACTATCAGAGTCATGCCTGATAGTCTGTTCGAACTGTCGATCGGTTCATCCACGGAACAGTACGTGCTAATGGATGAGCTGAGCTAATCAAATAGCCAAGTGATACGATTGATCTCTTTCGCATACATCGATGAACACAGACGAATTTTATTCCAAAACTCGAAGGACGAAAACAAATCCCCTTGCTAAAAGTACAATTATAATCAACCTCATTACCAATCCTACTCGCGTCCCTATTCCAGAAAGTTTCACATCGGATTTTTATCTGCAATGTTTTCCGATTCCTTAAGTTGTTTTTCGGCTTTAGCATGGAATCCCTTGCTTTCAGTATGCGTGGTAGCGGTTTAAATGAGAAACGCCTGCAGCTGGTAGTTTGCTGTGTTCAACGCTTCTCAGGCCTAAGTTCGTCCCCACATGCAGGGATGCTGACTTTTGCTTGGCAAATAAAGGGTTAATATGGGAGATTTGGGGAACAAATTAAATGGCTGATCCTTTTTTATCGCTTCCGTTTACTTTATACACCTGATGGCTACATTGGACTGGTTTGGAGCGCATTGTTATATGTTTGCCATTTTAAGAACCTGCATGAAAAAGGATTATGACACGGGATGGAGCATTTACCTGAATGGGGTAGTTTGAATAAAAGCGGAAAAAACTGCTTCCGGTTGGTTAAAGGAGTTTAAATAAGCTTATCCTGTGACATAAGATTTCTAGTATGCGGACGTTTGAGGAAGGGGCAGCTAAATGTTTATAGTCCATGGTGTAACTATGTGCATAAACAAAACTCTTTAGTACTATACATTTATGTTTAAATATATTACAAATTTTTCTTATATTTCTCAGGTTTCAGAACATATTCAAATCACTGCCACAAATTAATTCATTCGAAAGCAACTGCAATGCAGCCTACATTACCTTGCAATTAAACAAAACACATAATTAATTGCCATTTGTGTCGAAAGGTCCAACGGAACGGTCTACCCCTCGACATACACAAATGCGCTAAATGCGTAATAGTTACGTTGAAATTTAATCAATCCTAATTCCAACCTTTGATACAATTACGCATCCCAACCGAACCTAGCTATAGGAACGGACGATGTAATCATGCGGTCATTTACGATACACGCACACAGCCGAGCCATTAAATTTAATTGCATTCCATTTCGCACTTTGAACAATTAGCTCGGGTTCCAAATGTCTATCATTAAATCAATCGTGTAACTTGCTGCGTAGGATGAGACGATGAAAATTTGATCATAAGCATTTTAGAGCGGTACTTTTGCAAAGATTACATCAGACGGACTTTGTGTTTTGCTCAGCTTCTTAATTTATGTGAAATAGTTTAAAATTATCTTTATTTAAAGGTAAAGAACTTACAATGACTAATCTTTTTCTAATTGTTTCGTTCTGAATTATACTACATTTGAACTGTATTGCGGCAAATCAAACTTATTTGACGTTTCATCGTTAGATAAATAGATTGATTAATGGCGTATTAACGAACATAACTTCTCAACAATGACAGACACATTGGTTGATAAGGAACTTACTTTCGAACTTCTCTCTGAGGGTTATCGCCGTATTCCTGTTGATGATAGTGATAATTTTCAAAACGTCAGAAGTTTATGACAGAGCTTAGAGTGTTACCGCTGACACAGCAGCAACAACAAGGCGCAGTTGATTCATCATTGCTCGAACCACCATCACTTCTGCTTAATATATATGAATAGGTGTGCTCGCCACAGGGAGTTTCCATCCGCAATAGTTAACCTTTATTGTTTCGGTCAAAAGGACGGTAGTGTCCGCATCGAGATAAGCAAACATCGTATCCTAGCTCCGCTTTTACTGGGAAATATTATTCACTGGTAATGATCATTTGAAGGATCCCTCATCCTTTTCCTCTCAATTACTGCCGGTGTCGTTTGAAAACTTTACTGAAGACATAATGGGAGGAGAAGGAAATCATGCAGTAAATTGTGACTCTGGAACCATTCTGCCACCGTCTCCGATTCGAATGAAAGACAAACGAGCAGGTGAGATGAGTGGTTATAAATTTCCATAGAAATGACGTGACATTCAACTTACCGGAAAATGGTGCCACAGAACTGTGCTGCCAGATGTGGATCTCCTGCCAGCGCAACAAACCGAATTTCAACCCAAAAGCCCTGTGCGTCAGGTGATGGGATCGTTTTTGGTGGTCCCAAAAGTGCTCGTATTTCATGGATAAACGATTCCAGATTCAATACCAGAAGGTACGCAGGGAAGCATCGTTAAGATGAATGTTGGGAGAGGGTTGATTAATTATGTTATGGAAATCTACAAAATATGTTTTAATTTCTCAAACGTCAACGTCAAACACAGCAGAGTGCCTCGGGCGCACAGACGTTAGAAATACGGTGCAAGCGGTGCTTTGCAACAGATTGCAGTACCGTGTTGGAAATGAATGGGGTTGTCTGTGGTCGGTTGAATCAGGCTGATTAGAGCAATGAGCTTGACGGGGTGGTTTACGTTCTCATAATTCTTGAGAATTTATTCGAGGTAGTGTTTTGGTGGTCCAAATGCTAGAGGAAATACTTGACAGGAACAGTACGTGTATTTGACAGTGAAATTTGACTGTACAGTATGAGAAAATAATTTATGTTCTTTGAAAACGGTAGCTGTTATCATGGTAGCTGTTTTAATCCGAGATAAGTTATTCACTTGGAATCAACATTAAATGTCAGTATTCAAGTAAACCCCAATGTCATTTTCTTGTAGTTCTTCACATATCATTGGTTTAATTGAAAGTTTATAAATAATATGTTTTGTGGTCTTATTACATATTTATTAGCATGCAGTGTTTATTTATCATTATAGCAGGTGGATGAGATAATTTTCTATACCGGACACGATTTATTTGCTCCATCGTGCATGTTTAACCTGCCCGATACGTTAGCACACCATTCGGTTCACACTCGCGCACTCCAGTTCGTTAGCAGTGAAATATGAGCAAAAGGAATCACTCACCCTGTCACGCTTCGTGCGCCTCCATGACACATTCGTATCGATCGTTACTCGAGGTGGTTCTTTAGATGCGATGAGTCAAGCATATTATAAATGATGCAATTTAACAAATGAAAACCAGCCCCTGATGGCAACCTTTACTCAATTTGCCTCTGTTTTGCCTTAAAGGAGGGAAAGGGAAAGAATAATAACACAGAAGGAATAAACGAGAGATAGCTGACAACCCTTCAAGCAAAAAGACTCCAAGCTATCGATCGAAATTTAATTCTTTCGATCAATCATTTGAAGTGGATCTTCTCAATACAAGATCCAGGCAGCACAAGGACATTCGGCAGCTGATGAGTGTATCGGAGGATGACATCCACGCAAGAAGGATTCAAAAGAGCTAGCAGAGGTAAATGGTAAACAAAAGCCACCCTGAAATCAATCATTTGTTTTAAGGAGCTTGGGAAGATTCTTGGTTGGAAGCTAGATAAGAAGAGGATGCTTGTTTTGCTGAGGATAAATATGATATTATTATTCAAAAATGTCTGTGCCACACGGTTTGTTATACTATGTTAACATAACAATGATTAAAAAATATTCATTTTTCTGAAGAATTCGAAGCGAACTGGAAACTAATAAGAAAAATATTATGAAAATAGTTTCATGCAATTATTTGAAACTATCTCAGTCAAATGAAAGAAGAATTTAAATGGGAACACAAAAACGTAAGTCAGACAGAGACGTAACTACCTTCCGATTGACAAAACGAATGACATAATCACGAAAAACAATCAAGGGAAAAGTTAAAAAGTCGCTTCCCTATAGCTTCTTTATGCAAATGGCTGAATCTGTGCACCATCTGACCCTCCAGGACCGTGAGTAATAGATGGAAATTTAATTTCCGAAATCAATCACCAATATTGTTTTTATCGAAATCCGACTCCGGTGGAGACGTTTGCTGCAGATGGAACAAGCTCGAGCTTGCGCGAATGTAAGAAATTCCAACTTCATCATTATAAAGGCTGGCAAGGGAAGAAGGTGCAGAGTTTGTGGGTTTATTTTGTCTTACCGGTTAGGAAAAGTTGGGCTTGGATACGGCGTAATTGGACGCAGTGGCAAGGGAAACAGTTGAAATAACAAAGACAAATCAAACCGTACGAACCTCTCGGGGGAGGGTAATGAGGATGACATTTTATCGCAAGCCGACCAGTATGATCTTTGCAATTTCTCCCTTCCTTCACTCTTGAAGCAGGGCCTTCAGGGCTTGGACAAGGAACAATTTATTTTCCTTTCGATCTTCCGCTCGCGCACGCTTGCTTATCTACCGCAAAACAGAGTTGGCGATAAAATAGAGATCGATTTGCAGCGACGCAGTTGCAGCAGCAGCAGCAGCGATATTTCAATTACTCTTTCTCTCTCGCTCTTCATTAATATTTGCACATTGACTCGGGCCTTCGGGCAGTAAATATTGAGGAAGATAAAGTAAACGGAATGGCAAACCGGAAAAAGGGCCTTCCAGCTTGGATGATCGCCCCAGCTTCCTGGTTTGTCACGGCAGGAAATTGAAAATAATTTGTTGGGACGAACTTTGGCCACCGAATTCGCTTTCAACCGGACGAAAGAGCGGATGGAGAACAAGCAAAGGTTTATTATGCGTGTCAATACTTTTGGAAACCTGGCCGGCCAGTCGATTTCAGCCAAACCTCCACGTTGGCGTTTACTCACCCGTATCATAACGGCTATACATCGAATAGTTTTACAGGGTTTCCCACGATTTATTGGTTGGTTCCCACGATTTATTGGTGCGTTCCCACGATTTTTTGGTCATTTCCCATAATTTTTTGGTAGCAACCCACGATTTATTGGTCGGTTCCCAAATATTATTGGTCGGTTCCCAAATATTATTGGTCGTTTCCCAAATATTATTGGTCGGTTCCCAAATATAATATAATATAATACCGACCAATAATATTTGGGAAACGACCAATAATATTTGGGAACCGACCAATAATATTTGGGAACCGACCAATAAATCGTGGGTTGCTACCAAAAAATTATGGGAAATGACCAAAAAATCGTGGGAACGCACCAATAAATCGTGGGAACCAACCAATAAATCGTGGGAAACCCTGTATCACGTGTACGGCGAAGCAGTCTGATATCCCGCACCAAAGCGCCAAATGCTCTTCCAGCTGGACGCTAATTGATTTCTCCGAATGTGATTACATACTACAATTTACAGGACATGGTTCGCTCCTGTCTTCAGTAGCTGTTCCTTGCGTCCCGTTCATAGGGTTGTTGGGAAAGTGTATTAACGCTCATGGTGATGATACGCCTCTGATAAGAAACAAAAAAATGGTAAAGCTAATTGAATAATAAATAGCATTAAAGGGGGAGCAAAAAGGCTTTCGAACGCACGGGGACTGCACTAATGAACGCAATCGAGCGACATAATTCAGCATAATGACATTGAGACATTGAGATGTACTACAAAGCGGTTGTGGAGGACAAGGCTGGTGAGAGTGTGGCTGTTTCGTTTTTATTGTTCGAGAAGCTTTATTTCTTTTACTGTTTAACCTTAAAGTGATTATTTTTCTGAGCACCGAAGTACTTTTCCCCTTTTTTGCCTCCTATATTCGGGTTTCATGGAAATCAGCTTGAGCTTCCGCCAGCCCAGCAGGTGGAACGATAGATTGCGTACGTAGCGGAAATTAATGCCAACATTCAACCGACCAACTTTGCGCGAACTGTTGTCGCTTGGTCGTTGGGCGTTGCTTCCTCTCGATGAGGTAAGTACATTTTCTCCCCAGAAGCTCTCAAGCTCCAGCTTGGCGCATCCGAGAGTAGGGGTTGCCAGCGGAAATGCTGCGTTCAACCCGAGTAGGCCGATGTTCGTGAAGCGTCAAGTCAAGGCAACGCCAAACTGGAAACAAAATTAGATAAAAAAAACAATCTTCTTTGGTTGCAGCCACTGGTGCCTTTGCCGGCAGCAAAGCGAACGTTACGTTTCGTGTGCACCTCGGCTTGCCATTTATTGAGGCTGTTTGGTGTGTACACTTGGTCCGACACAGACCGAGTAGCGCGCAGTTTACTGATGTTGACAAGGAGCAGTTCAAGGTTTTGCTTTTGCCCACTTGCAATAGTTGACAGTGGCAAATATAATTACATGCGTTGGTAAACTCGGTTAGTGTTGATGCAGTAAACCCACAACTCAAGATACACCAACTGTGTGGCTCAAAAGTTGGTGAAATATATGAAATCAAATAATGGTTTTTAAGGAAACTGGAACAACTGCTATGTTCAATATAATGGTTTTAATTTGGATATTATTTACGAATTATTGTACACAAAATTATGAATTAAATCCTCATGGCCATGAATTGCATTTTAACCAATTATGCTTCTTTTGTAAAAAAAATCACTCTCTCCTCTTCTGGTACCCAACATCTCGCTGAGCAGACAGATGTAAGGCACGTGGCACATTTGAGCGCACCGGTAATTCAATATCATCGCAAGTGATTGCTCGGAAGAAATCAAACGATTACTTCAGTCGTTCATTTTGTTTCTTTTCCGCACAAGGGGGAAAATATTAGACATTTATTTTTGAACATCTTGTAGTCCCACACTGGCAACGTAAAATGAGGCAGTTTCAAAGGAGTACGGCATCCCCATCAGTAGGAAGCACGTGAAAGTAAGGGCATTTGCTTAGAGCTACCCATAGAATAAAAACACGCTGTGAAATTATTACGCTTGCTTTGCTTAGGAGTATCTTTTGGAGGCTAGTTAATGACAGAAGCGTGGAACCTATCCTGTGCTAGTCTGTGTATCATGAAGGAAATAAAGTTCAAGTTCAACTTATCTTGTTTGATCTACGCATCAAAGGTATTGGTGTAGGCGAATATGGTCCGACTTGCTTCCGAACTTTAGCTGCAGAGCAATATTTGGACATGCATAAGCTCTCTACGTTCCTGGACGTTTACAATCACTCTGCGCCAATATTTGCTGAGTAATCGGTCATCGACGGTAGGTTGTCTAGCGCAAATATCAGTGGTCAATTAGGAATACCTCAATTTGTTTGAGGATAGCATGAGCAGTACCGGAAAATAAATCAAATTTACAAACAATTTAAAAAAAGCGTTGGTGTGGAATGGATTTCAAGCTATTGCAGTTAAAATTTTATGAGGATGGGTCATGCGGTTTGACATGGATATAACTGTTAAGAGTTAGTCGTAAGAAATATTTATGTTAAGCTTTAACAAAATGTCAATGAATAATATAAATTTGATGCATTCAAAAAATAATTTTTATTCCATATCATTCAAAATCACAAATCTTCACATGAAACACTGAATCTTCTTCGACAGTCAGACAGTAAACGTAATGTTCCCAATCGATTCTGTTTGATTATTGTTAATTGTACCGACTTACGCTCTGAGCACTTCGCTGCACAATATCGATGGCTGCTGACCATCAAGCAGATCAAACATTCTGCCCGCCTTTGCTTGGATGTTGTTTAAATAATTGATCAAAACCCCCTTGGCTGCACGTGAACAATCAGAGAGTTGATGCGTTTGTTAGCGAAGTACCTGCAAAGTTGGTTTAATAATTTCATCCGCAATCATTTATGCATCGTAAGCCCCAAACAGGTGCTGCGCGATGTCGGCGGTTAAGTGCTTTATCTGCAAACTGGTTGAACATCTCCACGGTATTGATAATCAATCCCAGCGCGGTACAGACGGATTGTTGGAAATAGATAGTGCGTTTGAGTTTGTGTCCCTTCTGTGGCAAGTTCTGGCTTCCGTTTGTGTTGTAGTTGGTGTGTGAGCTATTTACACTCCACTACGAACGAGCGAAGCAATCAAACGCAACACCCCACGCCCTGTTGGTAGTCAAATTCAGGCTAGAGCGTGTCTGTGGCGTGTTGTGTTTCGTTTACATCTTACTCATTGATGAAAGCGAACCCAAAGCGAATCGAGCTCATGCACTGCACGTCGTTGCGACTTTATGACCCAAAAGGTACGTACAATGAAAAGGAGGACGATCAACGCTGGGTTGATTGTCGATGTCGTTCAATCGGTGGCATGTTTGTTTGTGCTGGTTCTGTTTATACTTTACGACCCATGATGATGGCCAGCCACCGTCAGTCGAGATCGTAAAAATGGAGGAAGCGATCCACGTGCTGGGTGGCGATAACATTGACAGTGCTGCTCTTGTAAACGATTATTGACGAAAAGAGCCAGAAAATTTAAGTTTTCCTAAAGTGGGACAACTTTTGGGTGGTTAGAGAACTTGAATTTTACAGTAAGCTTTCCGAAAACCGATGTTTGTTTTCTTTGAGAATCTTTTTCATGAAATGATTTCGAATTTGGTGGACTCTTACAATGAAAACGCTATGAGTTGTTCTTCACGTGTACTAAACACAACATCCTTACTTGCAACAAACCGGTTAAGAACCAAACTTTCCCAATATTCCAACTAAGTCGCCAAAACCGACGAAGAACGAGACCATCTTAAAACTTCGCCCATCATCGCTCCATACGACAGGATGTGCGTCGTTGCGTTTCAGCATTACGAGAGCAAATCGAACGTTCCAAAGGTTTGTTGTGCTTGTGTACAGTATCGTCAACGTGTGGGTAAGTTTCCCAAACGTAGACAGGCAGACAGACACAAGCCGATGGTTCTTCCGGTTGTTTTATTACCAGTTGCCATTTTTGTGTGTTTTATTTCCATTTTTTGCTGTACGTGTACGGAGTGTAAACCAACTTCTTCAAACACACATACCAAGACACATAACAACACACACATTCACGACATCGATACAAGTATGAACGAAAAGCAAACAAACAAACAGAACTACAAACTTACAGCATTACGATTCGGAAACGTGCAATGAAAAGGCCAAACTGTTTGCCCTCCAGTCCTGTTTCTATGCTTTACTTCCGTAGTAAACACAGACCCGGTGCAGGACCAAAAGTTGTACCATGCATGGGCACTTTTGCGAAAACTTATCTGCGCCACTGAACGCGTACATCTTGTTTATTTTATGGCATGCATTACACAGACGCCAAATCATACCTGAAATGGTCACTGGATGACTTATGTGGGTCACAGTTTGTGCCCGCTTAGATAAAGACTTTTCACACATGGCAAGTGTTGGTGGTCTGGGTGGGTTTTCGGGAATAGCAAAACGGTTTGCACTTTATGAGGGAATGGTTTTGTAGCGTTAAAAATCACATAAAAGCATCGTCGGTTTGGTTTGAAATGTTTCATGCTAACTCACTGGGACTTGGGTGGGATGAGAGCGACCGAGACAAAAGAGAGCTTTTCATGAAGGGTCAGTCACGTGCGTATAGTAGTGCCAGTACAAACGTATAAAGCTGTATCATGGCGTGGACAGAGCGTTTTAGCCGTAAGAGGCCTTCTGAACAACGCTCACTCGACGGGGTGGCCTGTGTTGATGCTGGGCACAGTTTACACAGTGTTGGTGGACAGGCATTATGCCCTCTTTCCCTACTCCGAGTCGTATCTCATGAGTTGTTGTGGTGGAAAATATCGCTCATCGGATCACAGAAGCAGCATAATCTAGCGCTACGCGTTCCCTTTAGTTGACATAATGTGATGTTGAGCTTGCGCTAAGCGTTGATAGGATATTTTGCTGATGGCAAAATGATGGTAGTGGTGTGCATACAAGTTAATAATGCTGTTTTTAGTTTTTTTATGTCACCGTCACGAATTTTATGATACGAACGGTTGATAGAGGCCAATGAGCTCGGTTCAGGTTTGCGGCATGTGTGGGGTTTGATAAGAAACTTCGGTCGAAACTATCGATAATTAGATTGGAAAAGTTGGCCGTAGGCTGCTGTTACATGGTACCGATCTGATTAGCTGCATGACATGTGTACATAATCGAGTCATGTTTTTTTATGCTAAAAAATCTTATCACAGTGCTGGCGATAAAGTGTATCAATTTCATATGAAATAGTTCTTGAGAAGTAAGTTTAACATTTACTGTAGGCTTAAAAAATGAAAGAAACAACCAAAATAACACTCGATATTAGAACACTTATCACTTAAAACTTATGAAATTCCAAAGAAACAAACAAACACGTTTTTTTTTAATTTCTGTTCCATTTTTTCCGGTTTATAGGTTTGTAACAATAACATCGAAAAATGAAAAACAAACAGAGTGCCATGCTGTTATTCAAAATCTTTTCTTCTTTCCTTCCAGTAAACAGCACAATGTGTGAAAGACAAGGAAAGAATGAGATGGAAAGAGAGAAAAAAGCGAACAACTCAGAAGAGCACTAACCTTTCCGGAAACGTAAACAAACGTGTTCTGTCTCGCTTGTGACGCGTAAGTTACACTTTAGTTGGTTGTTAGTGGGAAAAGTTCAGACAGAACGTGAGTTCCACATGCCTGACCGTGAACGGAAGACACGCAAGCGTATATGTGTGAGTGACTGATAGTGAAAAGGAGAAATATCACTCAAATACTCACGCTTCTTCCGGCACTCAAAATGAGCTTTTGGTCGGGAAAACGAAGCAGTGACACGGTCACGCTACAACCAGCAGGGAGTGTTTTGTTGAGCATGGAAATGTTACGCCATTATGCCAGTCGTCCTCATTGTTAATATCTCTGCGACGAAAAGGTTCGGCAAACGGCTGCAAGGGTGCAGGCGTCATTGTTCACCGGAAGTTGGAAGGCGATTATCTCATAATTTGGTTGACTACTTTCAGCTGTGTTTAGTTGGAGGTGTGAGTGTGTGTGAGCATACTGGGAAAATTTATTGGGAAACGTTTTGATTGTTGGTAGGAGCGTTTGTGCGGGTAAACAGAGATGTTACGGTAATTGTATTAGACAGGTAACACTTTTCACATGTGACAAGTTATCAAGCCGTATAGAGCTGACTTAATTATGTTATTGCTGACGTTTTTGGTAGTTGATGATGTTCAAATAAGGTTATGATATCAAAAGGGTTTTTATTACTTCATTTAAAGTATACATTTATAATTTAAGCTGGAATATTGTTTTATAAAAAGGAAAAAAATAGCATAAACGTTTGTTTTGGAATTTGTTTCAAAAACAATAAAAAAAACTATAACCCTTTAAAATTTATTTAATATTATTTGTTTTTCTCACACGTGTCATCGCATTATTGTAACAAAATCACACTTAACCAACAGGAAATAAAAGACTTATGAATCTTTAATGGAAAATGTGGTCCGCAATGCCTGTGGTAGTAGTTGTGATTAAACCTATCCGAATTAAAGCATCCTTTGGGATTTTTGATTTTGTTCGTGTACCCATCGCATCGTCGTCTGATCGATATGGTTGGGGGTCTTGTTTTTTTTTGTCAATTGTATTGTGATCAGCGTACATCGGTGTTATGCTGTCACAAGTGTACAACGCGGTTGGTGTTACTTTAATTGACAATTTGTGGTTAGCAGCAGGAAATACAGAAAAATGAAGGCAAAACCGCATGCTAGTGAGGTTGTGTATTGAATAGTGGTAGTTTGCATAAAGAAGCATTCCTTTGGAAAGCGTTGTTCGTTTGCAGTTTTGCATGTAGCTTTTGTATGTAAATTATTTTGCAAAAAAATATAACAACAACTATGCGTCTCCATGTGAAATAAAAAGTATTTGGCACAAAGTACTGGGCGTCTCCATCACAATTTCGTAGTACGCGTTGTCAAACTGAACTACTGTACAATATTTGAACAATATAACTTTATTGCTTTTACGTGCTTAAAAAATGTACCACTTTTTGAAATTGAGATTGAAAATCATATTCAATGTTCATTAACAATTTGTTCCACGTGAGATGGAAGCATCTGCCGTCAAAACAAAATCCTCGCGACCATTGCGGCTCATGCATTTTACACCCCAGTGTATTAACGAGCTTTAGTTTTCACAATTTTCCTTCGTTTTTGAATCGCGATTCAAAGCAAATTCCGCCTGTTCCTGATAAGCCCTACGGTGTGATATTTTGAGTTTAAAGTGCAGTGAAAATTGTTCAGGTTTTAAGGTGACCGTTTGGCGTACGCGTCAGTATATTCCGAATCCTTTATCGACAATGGTTGACAATTTTGTTCTTAGCCTAATGGACCTAACACTAATACATCCACAATTCAAAACGCAACGCTAACGCTTCACCCAGTGAAAATACGTACACAATATGCTGGATGAAAGTAGCCCTAGCTGTCAAGACGCAACAATAACAAAAATCGTAAACACCGCCTATCACGCTACTATTTATCAAAGTGTATTGAACGATAATATACCACGATTGTTATTGATATATTGTTTCAGCGAATGTTCTTAGGATAAGTCAATGAAATTTTTCTCACTCTGAAGAAAAACACAGCTCAAAAAGCTAGAGAAACTTCAAGGCATATTTTGAGCGACGAATAACTGTGCTTGTCATCTTCGTTTCTTGGTTTTCTAGAACCACCAGAACGGTGTTCACTTCGGCGATCCCGCGCGAGTGTTTATGGCAAGGGGTAGTTTCAACAAGTGCCGCTTCAACAAAAGCGAGATGAATTGGGATGGTGGAACATTCCAGTCACGCGGATAAAATGACTGGCCGTTAAAAATCAACAAAAACAACGCGCTTTTGAGTACCAATGATTAAACCTACTGAAGCAATACACATTGTGTTGTTTTTTGTTTGTTTTTGCTTCCGTTCTTTACTACTATAGACCATAAATAAGGTTTTATAAAGATGGCATAAAATTTCTTGGTCCCTTCTTACTACCCTAGACCCGCTCAAAAGGTGGAATATGGCTGCGTCTTAGCGAAAGGTACGTGCTTATATTTATCGAACAATTCCGTTTATCTGTCGCTATTGGTATCATCACAGCTTTGTCGACACATTTTTCTCATGAAACCACTACGTGATGGAAGTTCACGCGATTCGATATTTTTTTACTGACGGAATGATCTTTATTGTCATTATGGCTTTTAAAAGAAACCTGAGACCAACTTCTGAATAGAAAAAGCGTGGCAATGAATCAATTTCATCCATCATTGAAAATAGGGTCTTTGAGAGGTTTTAAAGTTGTTTTGTATTACATTTTACCATTTGAGTTTTTGTTAAATAGAAACACCGATTCCCTGGTTTTCCATTCTGATTTTTTTAACTTTGCTTTATCGACGCATCCTTTAACCCTTGCCAGTGGAATGAACCCGCTTTGATTTTGTGTGAAACCAATCCCTCGTGCTTGTTGACAGCAATATAGTGACGCGAATGAACAGCAACAAAACAAATAAGAAACTCAAAACTTCTCAAGTGCTCAAGCGTCGTGTTAATGGCGCAGAAGGTAATATGGCTGTCTCTTTTTTGTTGGTTGAAGTTTTTCGCCGTGAAATACCGGATCTGCCCGATCGGTTTAGGGAAAGAATTTCAATTTCTCCTCCCAAGATTACCACTGTGTCTAGACAGAATAAGCAATATTTAGTGAATGTGTTCCACCACTCTATGCCACTGCCACTTTATTGTACTGTATGAGACTGCGACTGCTTCGCATCGAATACCGCTTTCGTTTGGTATGGAAATTTAGCTTCAGCCGCGAAACCTCACGTCGCTCAAGTTACACCGCAGAATGATTTTGATAGTGTGGTTTCCCGAGATTTTATGTGTTCTTTTTTGGGTCTTCCCTTTCGCAATGGATCGCGATTGAACGGTACGTGTGACTCGTTACGTACCAGTAACAGCTTCACCCATCGTGAAGTGCTCCAAGTGAGATAAGAACGAGCGTTCTAAAGATGTTGAACATTGAATATTATGCTCACTTTTATGAAGCGAGAAACTGTTGAGATGCACTGTGGAAATGAATAAGTTTCGCATAAAAAAGCACTAACTAAACGATTATCGTGAAGAGTGCTTGAAGTGACAACTTCCAGTTCGCATTACCACGGCCTTACGTAAGCTTCTCTGAAAATCTTTGCAAAAAGCTGTTTGCAACCGGTTCATGATCCGATCCGATTGAGTTATTATATCGGATCCCGGGTGGTAATTAAATAGGTTCACTTATCTGATTATCGATCGCATTGACACTCCCGATCCAGTAACGGCATCGGAAACCATGAGACTTTTGCCAGGTGGAAAGCTTTACGTTCGGAGGACATCAATTTCGAAAATTGACTTTCTTGCCGGGGAGTGTCAATGCGGCAAACTTTACCTGGAAAAAAAACTGGCCCAAACGAGGCATTTTGTCGTGTAGCAGCTGAGACCGATTCATTTATTTGGTAATTATACTTTAATTATACTTGGAGTGGGAAACTTTTTCTAAATTTTTCTATCTGGAGTTGAAACTCGGCTGGACTGTCAAATAATGCGTCTTGGGTAAGTAAAAAATCGACAAAGCCAGCGATACGTAACACCAAAAACGTTGAAGTGCTGCTTGAAGCAAGCAAAGGGAATAAACTAAATTATCCTCAACATTAAGATGCTCAGGTGCAAAACTAACGCAGCAATCATAACGCAAAATAAGGATCACTAAACCTTGAACCTAAAATGGTAGCTTCTGAGTCATGCACGTTTCGTTTGAGTTTTTTTAGGATAAACCTGAAGAAATCTTCATTACGTTTCTTCCAGCTAAGGAATGTTACATTGGTATGGCCAAGCGAACTTTGCGACTCGGTTGTAAGCTAACGACATGGCAGTAATGGCAGCAGTTTTTGAAATGTAAAAGGCAAACAATGTACCAGTTGTAAGTAAAATAAAGTTAAATGATCTTTTGACAATATAAAAAACAGCTTTTGTGCAAATAGAACGTTCAAACTTGCAATGGAATGTCACAAAAATTCAAAAGTATGTTTACTTTTAGAACCTGAACAGACTCTATTTAAGCTGCGTGTAACACCTATTTACAAAAGGATAAACATCGATCGCCCGTTTCAATGAAATTGTTTATCAGAAGAAAGATGAAGAAATGAAAAAAAAATACATCATACCCTATTATTCAAAAACATTGTGAAATTTATTAAACGATAGTTGAACAACAGCATGTATAATTCTTTCAGATGTGAGAGAAAGAAAGAAAGAAAGAGGGCCAAAAGCAAAGAACTCTGAAGATTGATGAGATTGGTATAATCTGCTTTGGTGATGGCTCACAGGATAATGCATTTGGCTGTAACTGAGTCAGCGTTTGGACTACGTTTGAATGTTACCGGACCGAAGCAAGGTCGAAACAACCTTGTAACAAAGAGTGCTGGTACCCCCCCTCTGGTGTAACAAAGAGTGCTAGGAATGTTTATCAAATTTAAAATGCACATTATCAGAGCTTTCTTTTCAAGACTGTTGTTGGTTTTCATACCCCAGCTCCAAAAAAAACAAAGGAATGTTACTTTTAAACTATTTACGAGCTAGCCGTTCTAAATTTTCCATGAATATTTTTGTTGCACACTGCAACAGGATTCTTTCTTTCAGCCCAAGTAAATTGTTTTTATCAAATCAAGCGTTTTTTAAGCATCGATATTTTTATTTGCGAAGCTAGAAATCCGTCGCTTGTCTCGGGGTTGGGAGAAAGAATGAACTTTGTTCTCTCCTGCAGCTCCGATCGTAAGCGTTCGGGAATACTCGGCCCGATCTGCGTTGAACGTTGACCACACTAAACGCGGGCCGTGTCGCCCTTTATCGATAATTACTGGGAACAACACCTTGCGATCGAATCGGTCGTTAATAATAATTAACAATTTTCTTCAAATGTTCTTATTCCGTTAAGAAAAGAGAATAATATCTTTAGAACACAATCTGTTCTCACATTTTATTATATTAGGCCCGATTATTAAACACAAATTGTAAAGACAACTTGTCAAAATCGGAAGATTTGTATTATGACATCCGTTTGTGTTGTGTGTTGGAAAAAAAAATTTGACGAAACACAAACTCACAAGCACACTGCCAAGATATCTATTATGAAACACAAACGGAAATCCAAAACTGTCAAACTGCTTTCCGTCAGCTTTTTGCCACGGAAAGGTGCCAATCTCAGATTGTTTGTTGTTTGTGTTGTGTCGGTCAGAGTTGTTGCTGTTGCTTTCACGACAAAATGTAAGTATTTTATTTCAGAAATAATCAAATTTTATTATTTTAAACAAAAATATGTATACCGCCATATCCATACAAATGGCGATATCCTGAATATACTGGTAACATGCTGCTGTTACGGCTTAAGAAGCTGCTGGTATTTCCTTCCTCTGCTGTTGTTCGATGATAGTCGACAGCTGAAGGGCATGCGCA
The DNA here is from genome assembly GCF_943734735.2 of Anopheles gambiae. Taxonomy (NCBI): domain Eukaryota; kingdom Metazoa; phylum Arthropoda; class Insecta; order Diptera; family Culicidae; genus Anopheles; species Anopheles gambiae. The sequence goes on from NC_064602.1 coordinate 29,790,742, forward strand.
CCCGGTTTACGTTCGACAGCAATGGATCCCAGCTACTTCTTCAGTTAGCAACTTCTTCAACAACCAACAGCATAAGCAAATGTTATTAACACATCTAATACTGTATACACTTTTAGGAATAACAAGGACGCCCGGACATCGCGAACCCACTACCAACAAATGGTAGATGAGTTGGAAAAGGTCCCTGACATCGCCAGAGGGATGTACAAAGGTGACCAGACCGCTTTCAGGGAGGAAATGGCTGAGCACCTTAACGCCCTGGGACCGCCGATAAGAACGGGTGCAACGTGGAAGCGGGTAAGATTAAAAGAGCAACACAACATATTTACATTTTGCTTTTAATGTTCGCTGTTTGTTTTACAGGTGTGGTTCGATTACAAATGTGCGGTAAAAAAAAAATTACGTGTGAATAAAGCATCTTTGTTGGCCACTGGTGGCGGTCCGTTCCAGCAAAGGCCATTGAACGACGTAGAAGAAAGAGTGGCCGATTTAACTAATTTGAAAGCTACAATAGAAGAGAACGCAGGCCGCTCTTTTGGAAATTTGATTGACAACAACAACAACAACAACAACAACAACAACAACAACAACAACAACAACAACAACAACAACAACAACAACAACAACAACAACAACAACAACAACAACAACAACAACAACAACAACAACAACAACAACAACAACAACAACAACAACAACAACAACAACAACAACAACAACAACAACAACAACAACAACAACAACAACAACAACAACAACAACAACAACAACAACAACAACAACAACAACAACAACAACAACAACAACAACAACAACAACAACAACAACAACAACAACAACAACAACAACAACAACAACAACAACAACAACAACAACAACAACAACAACAACAACAACAACAACAACAACAACAACAACAACAACAACAACAACAACAACAACAACAACAACAACAACAACAACAACAACAACAACAACAACAACAACAACAACAACAACAACAACAACAACAACAACAACAACAACAACAACAACAACAACAACAACAACAACAACAACAACAACAACAACAACAACAACAACAACAACAACAACAACAACAACAACAACAACAACAACAACAACAACAACAACAACAACAACAACAACAACAACAACAACAACAACAACAACAACAACAACAACAACAACAACATAGATCAGCCAAACAACGGCAGCGAGGCGCCAAACAATGAGCAGAGTACTGTAACGGAAAAAGCAAAGAGAAAACGAAGTCAGAAGCGACAGAACACGGAAGCGGTGTTGCGTCAAAATCAGGAGCTTCTTGACCTCATGAAGGAAAATATTCAAGCTCAAAAGGAGTCCACAGCCGCGTTGAATAGGGCAGTTGTGATATTGGAAAATATCACAGTTTTGTTAAAAGAGGCTGCTGAACGCAAATCCGATTTTTGATTTTAGTTGTTTAGTTGTTGTGATAAGATTTTAGTTGTTAGTTAGCGTTTAATGTACTTATTAAGTGAATTATGCGAACTGTGATGAATTAACTCTTTTTGTGATGGACTTGATGTGATGTTTTGTGAACTTATGTGATGGACTTAAAAAAATAAATGAACTTGACCACTAGCTTAGTTGCGTTGCCTTTTATTCATCTGAGCTTAGCTCTTCCAATCCATACGCAATACAATATGTTGTGTAAGATGCAACATACGTTCGTTATTTGAGTTGCTTTTAACGGGGTGTAGTGCAACTGTCGAGCACCTAACAAACACCTAAATCTATTTTTGAGCAACCCGATCGTACGCTCCACTATTTCTCTACCTAAAGAATGGTTTTTATTAAAGGCAGCTTCTGGTGTGTTTGGAGCAGGATTACGTTTTGGTGTTATTAACCATGGTTTTGACGGGTATCCAGCATCACCTGTGAGAAGTTAAAAGATTACAGTGAACCCTCTCTTATTTGAGAGGCGATGGGACTGTCGAATAAGAGGGGTTTTCAAATTACAGAGGTGAAAAGTGAATGAAAGGTCCATCCAAACAAGAAAGAGACAGAACATTTAGTATGCAGCCTTAACTGTTGCTATAGGAAACTACGAACAGAATCGCCAATTTGAGCACACATCTTTCAATAACCATGGCAACACCATACACAAATAAGAGGGACACAGATTTCAGAGGTTTTCCAAATTAAAGGAACAAAAATGTAAGAAAAAACAAAAATGTAAATGAGAGGTGTCAAATAAGAGAGGGTTCACTGTATTTACATAAACATGCTCATAGGATGGTTAATGTATTACCTAGTAGCTTGAATGCAGTTTCTCCGCTTCGATGTTTTGTTTCGAACAAGTTGTCCATTCCACTTACATTCCAAATATGTGAATCGTGATTGGCTCCTCCGAATTTGGCATTCACATACCGAATTTTCATGAGATGGTCACAAATCTACCGGTACGAAGAAAAATAATATTGAAGTACACAACATAAGACAAAAAAACTTAAAGCTTTACTTACAATCATCGCGTTTAGGCTGTAATAGCCCTTCCGGTTATAATGCTGATCGTAATCGTCCACTGGTGCAATAATTTTTATGTGTGTTCCATCAACACACATCACTACACCAGGGATGCCACTTTTTGAGAAGAAGTATCGTCGTGCATCTTGTTGCTCATTTGGTTCCATCGCTAAAGAGATCCATTTGTTCCCAAGAGTTTCTTCGATTATATTCAAGCACTTTGCAAAGGCTACCGAGAAAGTAGGCTGGGAAATAGCTATTTTGTAATCATTTCCTGTTCCATTTTGGTAGCTGCCTTCAGCTAAAAATCGCAGAGCAGCAGCCAAAATTTCATTTGGCTTAAGCTCCTTTCCCTTAACCGGTGGGAACTTGGGCTCGATCTCCGCCAGAATGTCAAGGAAAATTTCCTTCGACACACGAAAATTTTTCTTAAATCTGAAAAGAACAACCACACATGTTTAAAACGGTTTGCACAAATGAGCCGCATGCTTAACTCACACTTGGTTAGAAAGCTGTAACGGGTCGAAAACACTTCGAAGCAGCCGGCGCTGTTTTGCCAGATCTACCGTTGTTTCTTCTTCACTGCTGCTATCGTCACTTACGAAGTGGGAGAAAATCATTTCGATGTTTAAAACAAGGATTGTTGTTAGCTTGCAAAACGTATGTATCTTAATTAAACTTGTTTACGTTTGTTTTATTTTGATTTTGAACATTTTGACACATCGATAAAGGCTTTGACACAGCTTTAACGAAAGAAAAAATTTAACGAAACTTGTCTATGACAAGAACGGTTTCAAAATGCATGTCTATTTTCCGTTTGTCTTGACGAACTTGTCTTGTGTCATTTCCGTTTGGGTTTAATAATCGGGCCTATTATCTGTTCTCACAAGTAATATTATCATATCTGGTTAACATTGAACCATATAACAAATTTTGCTTGTAGTTCAAAATAAATTTATAAATAATGTTTTTTACGAATAACCAACACGGTTGTTTAAAAAAAAATTAATGTAACAAGAAAGAAATATTTCGTAACATATTTGATATGATTTTGAATTAATGATCAGCTTTGTTCTAAACCTAGACTAAAGCGATTAACAACAAGAACTATTGCTATCCAAAGGCACATTGTAAAAGTTGAAGACATGAATACTTCATTCTGTGTATGCATGTGTGAGTGCTTATACCTGTAGACTTATTTGCACATCATGTTGAACGACCGTCGTCGACATGGCTCGTCACAATAAAGTATCGCTAAATTGGGAAGCGAAAGTTTATGTGTTACTCACTTCCGTTCATCCGCTGACACGACGTAACCACCTTCTGGACAAGGGTGTTGGTGTGTTTGGAGATGGATAGAAAAACAATGAATGATTGCAAACAAAACAGACGAGTACGAGCTTGGTGTGACTTGCCGGTGGCATTTCAATTATTGCAAGAATTTGTAAAGTTTCCTCCAGATGGACGAAATCAATTTCCACTCTTTGCTTGAAACCCATACGCATAGAAAATAATTGGAAATGGTATCAGTGAACGTCGGTATTTGAGCAGAATCAATCTGGTTGGAATGTGGGAAATTGATGTTTTATTAAATGAAATCAATCGATTTCAAAATATTTCGCTGAACAATTTTTTTAAACAAAAAGGGCATAGTTTGATACATACCAGAAAAGAAGTGTTGTTAAAATATTTACCATTATACTCGTCGCTGTTCATGACGCATTCACTCAACTGAATGAGCTTTACAAATTCAATTATTCGCACTTTCACTTTCAAATATTGTTGAGTTTTTGCAACACATTGTGCGTTTGTTTGCAATTTACTCTAAACATTGTTTGCAAATTCCAAACGACAACACACGCTATTATTTTCTTCAAATCTTTAACCCAAAAGAATTTCCGGCCAATTGTATTCACCAAACGAGTTTCACGAGACCATACAAAACAATTACTATTTTATCCACTGCGAAATTTTGTCAATTTGGAATAAGGAAAGCTCAAACAGTCAGTTGTGATGAATTTCAAAGTAAATTATATAAACACGCCACTCTAAATGTGTTTACAGAATCGCTCCAAAATAACGCAAAGCGCACACAGATGAAAGTGTGTAATATGTTTGGTCCCGTGACAATACAGAAAAGGAGAATGGATTTTGAGTTTTGGGTAGCGCAAGGTAGTTGGCGTGGAATTCTGCTTTGTGTGTGATAAATTGACACTAATACTTGGTGGTGGAGGATACTGGGTTGACTGCAGTCGGAGAGAGAGTTGTTCGTTCAGTACATCGCACACATCTGCAGATTTGTTTTACTGTCTCTTTATTTTTCCAAGGATAATTTTCCGTTGTGACTGTGTGTTTTGAAAACTTCCAGGAAATAGAACCCATTTGTACGATATGTGAGATATGTACCTTCTTTTTCCTAGAACCGCAACAGAACAAGCTATTCTGCCATTACATTATCTACAACAGCAAACCGTGTGCAACAAGGAGGCATATTAATTTTTAAGAACACTGGGTAAAAATAAAGTTGTTATCTGTGGTGATGCAACAAAGAGGGAACTATTTACATAACATTAGCGTTTCCAGTGCTCACGAAATAAGTAGGACGTTTTTCGACTGTATTTTTGGCTGTACTAGAAAGAAAGGTGTCAAATTTATGAAAGTGGTTCATAGCAAAGCCCACGTGTGGGCATCTAATGGTGAAGAGTGACAGAATTGTGCCTTCTCATGCAGCTGGTGTAAGTTGAAGTGCCTTCATAAAATCTATCCATAGGGCTTTTTCTCTGAAGATGTTTTCAGCAGGAAAAAAGCTATGCGGGTAAGTTATTTACGTGAGATTATTCATAAGAAAGAAATGAAGACAGACGAGTGGATAATTTATGTGTAGCAATAGCAATGCATTTTTACAGATTTCTTTTAAACGTTGAGTGATACATAAAAAAAATAATCTAAAGTTGCGGATAATGGTTTAACAAAATGCGTTACAAAACGTTGCTCATAAAATGATGTGGTTCCCACCCTCATAAAATCATATTTTTTCGTTTTTCACATAAAGCACGATTCCTGTTTGGAAAATGACGCTTCTGTTAATGTCGGGGTTTAAGGCTTTGCATCCTTTGCGCCGTATTCTCCCATTTGCCCAAGCTAATTCTCTATGGTAAAGTTTTAAAAAGTTGCTAGGTTTAATAGCTATTCTACCTCATGGTAACCTTTTTTTGTTCGTGTGTGTGTAAGTGCGCAGGAGCAAATGAGATCATTCCAGTGCAGAAGGTTGGAATTTCCTTTTTAATGCCATTACGAGCATATTCGTGCAGCCATGCGGACATGATCCGACGAAATAGCGTTGTAAAAGAAAATCAATCTCACATCTTCGCACACGTATCCGAACTAATTAGAGTCTGATTTATGGGACACAGCGAGCAAAGGGAAAGGCTTTCTATTTTGATGCACGAAAGGCACGTAATTGACGAAACGACGAAACAACTTCTCGAAACGGTACTTTTTCTCGGTTTGTTAGGGAAATAATGCCGGAAAAATAGGGAAGACTACGCACGTTGTTGAAAATTGTATGAAGATGGGGCATACTTGTTGTTCGTGCATGGCTTTTAGACGGGTTTTGGTCATGGATTCTTGTTCTAGTATTTATTAAAAATTCAATGCCTTAACTGTGTAGTGTTGAAAAGTTGTTGTGTAGATGTGTAGAAGAGACAGTTTGGAGACTGAAAACTAGTTTGAAACGTTGAAATGTGTAGTCTTTTGAAACCTGAAATGCTCTTACTGCGTCATTTTGCCGAAACCCTCTCCCTATTGTTCATGCAATCCACAAACTGTACTGGTCCTTGTACAACTTTGCTGTACGAGGGGACATTTCCACTATACACTTGCCGATAGGATTACAGCTACTGTTTTTTTTTTTTCGTCAAAAGTTCACGAAAATAGACTAACGGGTAGAGCTGTGTAGTGCGTACAGGCGGAAAAGGGCTGGCAAAGGCTGGTGATGTGTCACACAGCTCAGTTGAAACTTATATGCAGTGAACCCTCTCTTATTTGACACCTCTGCAATTTGAAAAACCTCTCTTATTTGAACATTTTGCTCAGTCCCTTGATTTCCAGTACATTTTTGTTGCTCTAATTTGGAAAACCTCTGAAATCTGTATCTCTCTTATTTGAGTATGGTGTTGCCATGGTTATTGAAAGATGTATGCTCAAATTAGCGATTCTGTTCGCAGTTTCCTATAGCAACAGTTAAGGCTGCATACTAAATGTTCTGTCTCTTTCTTGTCTTGTATGGACCTTTCATGCACTTTCAACCTCTGTAATTTGAAAACCCCTCTTATTCGACAGTCCCATCGCCTCTCAAATAAGAGAGGGTTCACTGTATTAAAAAAGCTGAAAATGGAATTGGCCCTTTGAAAAGATTGGGACAAGAAAAGTTAACCTGAAATAGAGTGTTCTGTTGACTAAATAATATGTAACTATTTGTAGGTTTTAACGGCCTACTCCGTCTCGTGGACTGCATTAGAAAGGGGAGCAATACTCCCGAGCCAAAGTCTTGAAAAAGACTGGCACCCCGATGCAAACTTCCGCCTATCTAACAACGGAATTTATCAAAGAGATCTTGCCACTCGTAATGAGAATCGAATTTCCTAAGAAGAGCAATGCTCACAAAAACTTGGAGGAAGAACTAAGTAAATTACACTGGAATTCTAATTCCATTTGTTGGTCATTTCTGGGGAGCCTACATGCTCCGTTAGCGATACATACAATTTCTTGTTTAATTCTTGTTGCGTTGGCACTATTGCCCACCTGGATCCACCTGGATTCTGTTTGAACTGGTTTAAATGGGATTTCTGTCTAAAGGGGAAAATACATGAAATGCGTGTTGCCTATGCATGGGCGTTGTTATTTCATTGCCTAACTTACGGGTGTGTTTTGCCTTTCTCAAAATCCAACACTATTAAATGCTCGTTCGAGCAAGTCCATTGTACTCAACGCATAGTTCCCCCGTGACGTCATTAATGTCCCGTACAATGAATTAGTTTAGTTCGAGTTTCTGTGTCGTGTTTTATGGGCATGAAATCAACTCAAAAGAGCATTGGAAGAGCAGATTAGGCTATAATAGTTTGAAACAAGTAATACCTTCATTGAATATAACTAGCCTCTGTTGAAATTGGAAAGAGCCATAAACAATGTTATAAATGCAAGAAACAAACCATTTCAATTTAAAACATTATTCTATTCCATGTATAACAAATTTATTCAGCAGCTTGTTCAGTGTTCCATACATTATTCATGTTTTGTCGAGTGTTTGAGATCCTTGCTTGAAAGACAAATAGTCGTTGTTTTTGTCCAGTTTACAAACTGTACTATTTTTATTTCTTTTTGCTTCCTTTTTGAAGCAAGGTTGGGTGTTAGAAAATATGTTCCCGGTTGTTTGCTTTTTCGGTTTCACCTTCCGGCGGAGCTGCATTATTCAAATAGCTACAATTGTTACCTCCTTCGTACATCGTCATCCAAACAAGGAGAGAAAAGGATGTGCACTCGGTTAGTAATAGTGGATGGATTGAAGGAAATTGAAAATTGAAATTTATTCCACAGCTGAACCTTTGTTACACCGCTTTCGGTGCGATTGTCTAACTGCTTTTGCATACACAGAACAGTCTGTCTCTATCAGTACCATTCTGAAGTTTTTTCTGATATTTGTGTTTTATAGCGTGAATATTCATAAAGTAAACGTTGTAAAGGCAATTGGTTTTCACGAATTTTATTTTAAATACATTAAATTCAAGACAATAAAATAGAAAACATTAATAACTTTTCGATGTACTTTACTATTTAAGATTGTAAAACGTTCAAGAGGTGTTAGCAAACTGTCAAGGGCACAATCCTCTGTTCTAGTAGAATTATTAATGTCCAACATGCATCAGACATAAGCCACCATGATCCGGCAATTACAGCAACTGGAACTCAATTTACCCTGTATGATGGAGCTGTGTGGAGCGTTGTAGGTTCTTTCTTTCCTTTCCATTTGTTTTTGCTGTCATAAACTGACCTAATCATTCTGGAGTAGCAGTGAATTTGGATATGATTTGCGTACAGTGCTGGTTCTGGTGTTTAAATATGAATATGTAATGGAGGAATATCTGTGTATGTTTGAGTGTGTTTGCCCGGATGCTGGAAGTTACCTTTATGTCAGCAAATTAGATACATTCATGTTAAAGCTCACTTGTCCAACACAACAATTGTGTTAACTTTGTAAGAAAAAAGGAAATTTTGTTTTAGTTTTGAAATATTTTACCCAAACTTTACCTCCACCAGCAACAGGTGTAGAGTGGCCTGGAATCGTCATGCAATTTACTTGAGTATAAATGCAAATAGTGCAGTTTGTAATTGCATTCCCCATCTGTGCCATCCACAAAGTTGTCCACAAAGCAATCAGTGCAACGGGTATGAAATCAGAATTCTTCCCAGCTGCACAGCTGCTTATTGACCACAAATCCTCAACAATAACGAGCACCTGCCACTAGCTGATGCTGCTACTACTGGATCGACTTGGTGCAATCGGTTTGAGGAACACATTTTCAATGTTTTGAAAGGATAGACTCAATCGAAATCGACATTGAAGTTGTTTGATCGGGTACAGGACCAGAGGAATGGATGGTTCAGACGAAGAGAAGAAAGGAGTGTAGTGAACGAGACACACTCACACCCGAATGGCATCGGACAGCTGCCAGGAAACGCAAACAAAGCTTATCAAGCCCAGCTGGCCATGATGCATTGCGGTAAGAACGATTCGAAGCAAATAGTTTCTTTCCAGTAGGTGTTTGTGCAAGTTTGTCTAAGAGTGTGTGCTGAAAAGATAGTGGAAGTGTTTGGAAGCGTAGAACGAAGCGAAGAACCTCTGCAATCGAAACAGGTCAGTAGGAAATGAGGATTGGTGTGAATGAATTTCTCGGCTTGCGTCCATTGGAAGCCGTACTTTAACGGAAAAGCAATCTGTGCGCTGCCGCTGAGAGATCCTTTTTCGCAGCATTATTTTTCTTGCCCACATATTCACCTGGGGGTTTGTGATTTACAAGGCCCAATGGAATTGACCGAAAGAAGCCAACAGTGTGCCAAGGAAGTGGATATTGAACGTCTGTATCGGCAGGTAGAAATACTAGCGCTTTTGATAATATGGCACCGTTTTCCCCGATCTCCTGGGAGCTGATAGGCTAAATCATCAGTTCGATGAGCTGTTCAAAAGACCGGAAACTGTTTCCCGTACCCAATGCACTTCGTAAATCTGACCGTGCTTGCGACTCTCGTTCATTACAAGGAGAAGTCAAATGGTGCAGTACGGAACCAGTTGACCCCGAAACTGGTGCACGCGTTGCGATTGGAATGTATTTAATCAAGGGAAAATCGATCGACTCGAGATAAAAGAACGTTAACTAGTCTACTGGGTTGAGATTCTTTTACTAATAAAACACTTTAAGCACTCTAGAAAGTAAATTTAAGCTATGGTTTTTGTCTGTTCTGCCACTGGCTGTAGACGTTGTGTCCTAGACGGAACCTTGATGATTCTTCCAACCATAAATGACGCTAATCATGAGACACATAGACACACTCGTACAAACAGCCATTTGATCCATCGTCGTCGGCGTCCCACGCTCCAAGCTGTTTGAGAAAATGAATGGCCACAGATTGGTGTGGCGCGGTGCTGATGACAGCAGCATGCCTCACAATGTCGCCCAATTCATGCTCGGTTTGAAGCAACACGAGCGAGAAAAGGAATTTCACAACAAAAATATACCTTTATAGAAAAAAATCAGAAAAATCCTAAGTTTAACGTTAAACCGTGAAGAAAGCGAGAGAGATTTAGATCCGTTGGATTTGTTGTTTAATAGAGAAGACACTGGGTGCAAAGTGGAAATGTTTTCTAGAGAGGGTACTCAAACAACATGTAGATCTTGCACTGAGCCTTCTACAGCATGCTATTTTTTGGAGTGTCATATATTTTTTAAACGCCAGTGGAGTTTTTATTCGGCTGACCAGCTGAATAAGGTATTGCAGGGCAGGAAAACGAGAAAAAGGATATCTGGCGTAGGCCGCTTCGTGTTTGACGTGACAGGAGTGAAATTATTTTATACAGTTGGCGGAATAAATTGGCCGTTCTCGCATTCTCTCACCGGATTGTGTCCGTGACCTGGTAGAGCTGGAGTGGATTGCTTTTGTGTGTCACAGAAATTATTTTTTTTTATAGTTTTATTATTTTTGATACGATTGCCCTTCAAGCTAATGTGTTGTTTATGAGACTGACAGGCAGCTTTTAAAGGGGATATTTAGCGTTGATTATTTGCTGCCAGATATTGCGGAGGCTAGTTGCTCTAATGTACCACGGAAATATACCACCACTGCAATACATTAATCTCTATTTAAGCACCAAAAGGGAGTTTCAGGTTGCCCTACATTTGGATACCATCCAGCATTATCGTTAATTGCGCGTGTGATACATAATTTGAATTTGGCTTGTTCTACACGCACTGTACACTGCGGGCGATAAGGGTTGGTTGATATCGTTCCATGTTAAACGGAGTCAGACTTTGCTGCTTAACAATTGCTGAAATAATTGCAAACTAGGGCTTCTCTGAGTATAAAAGATTTTTTTTTTTGAACGATTATTCCATATTATTTAACTAAATCAAATCAAATCAAATCGACGTTTCGGGAAAATGAAGTGTCGTGTACATCAAAGTGATTATACTATTTTGTTTCATTCTGCTATCCCTGTTTGAACGATGCTTTTTGTGTGCAAGTAAAGTACTTTTCGATGCTCTTGAAACGTTAATAACATGTGATCATAACATAGCATTACAAATCGCTGCTTGATTAACGAACGTAATCCATCATCAAGTATTTGATAAAGTTCTAATTATGTTTTTTTTTAATGCGAAAAAACTTTTACGTTGAAGTGTGCTAGTTTGAATCGAAAATATTGATTTGTCTCATTTAATGTTATGCAAGATTGGTTTATTCAGCTCACCTTGCATGGAACACGACAAATAGTTCGCCATATTTCCCACGCTAGTTGAAAAACTGTATCAAAAATCTTACATGATTGTGGTCTTAGCTTCACCAACTTGATGCTGATTGGGTTTACCACTACTAGGCCAATATCATTTGGTGTATTTTGCTTCCGGTGGAAGGCAAATGAAGCAGTCCAGACATTACCTTCCGTAGTTCGTCGAAAGAGTAAAAGAACGTGTTGTGCATTCAAATCAAAGTTCGTTTATGATGATCGAGCTTACTGCACTTGTGGTTTCGATGCTTGAAGCTTAATGAAAATGATTGATGTAGTTTAGAGTTCACTTGGTTTCAACTAAACCTCATTATTCTGACACCTCAAGCAGAGTAAAATTTCCATTCAAACTTTTTTTAATTTTAAGTGAAAAAATTACCTTCACTTCCATCTCATCCAGGAAGGTGCTCCCATAGTTCCGCAAGACAGACCAACTTTACCGGCACCAAAATTGACCAGCAATTCAAAGAAAACCCCAAAATGATGCTCTCACATGGAAGCTCACATGAGAAGCATTATATTACCAACCAGATCTGAATCGGTAGGCTCGTCTTCCAAAGGCAAAAATGGACTGTCTGTTCGATGAACTCAAGCGTGCTTAGACTGGACTTGTGCATACTGGTTAGAGTCTTGCCAGCAAATTCCATTCCAGCCCAGCATCATGAGTGACTTTAGCTTTTTCAGCAAAATTATACACATCACTGTGTACATGCTGTGAATATCGAATGCGTTTGTGCTGTGTTCGTGTGGTCGTGGTCAAACAGAAAGGCGGACTGCTGAAATCTTACTCATAAGGCAGGTGGAATGAACGAGGTGGCTGCAAAATGAAATCAGGGCCGGGAGATGAGACAAACTCATAGTTTGATGGAGTGAAATGTCGGTGCATTATAAGAGATGGAAGGACAGCCAATCATGAGCGCCCGTTTTTGCTCGAAACCAATTATTCTTGGATTAAGAATCGTGTTGATTTTTCATTTGATTTAAAGTTATCCATTTTGAGGAGTAAATTATAGACGATAAAAGTACTTCAGGGGTGATGATGAGTTTAATTTGTTATTTGCCGAAAAGCTTAACCGTTCTGATTTGCTTTGCATGCTCTTCTCAGAATTCATGAGATAGAAAGGAATGGAATAAAACGTGAATGCTCACTAAAGCTGAACTGAGTTAGAGCATTTCCATAAACCTTGGAATGCTTTGAACGGAATTAAGGGCCCAGGTTTTCAACCTGACTTATGGTTATCGGCATTTCCATCAACATATTTCCTGATGTGATTTCCAAGTGATTCTAACCAGACTGTAATGCTGCTCAACTTTTACTGCCAGTAATCAGTAGTCGCATAATGTTTGCTTCTCTATCGACAGGCCGGGATATTGTTGGTGAATAATTCACGTTCTCAAAATAATTCATAGCAACGAGAGGTGGAGGCATATTTTATCTACCCAAATACATCACTCATGATTTGTTGAGGTGCTTCAACCGACCGACACGTCCTCCTGAGACCACATCAAGATAGACTTTATTGCTTACCTATGATTCAGTGATTTTTCGATAAACTTCCTGCCAAATGCCCAGGCTGGTCGGGATGGTTGATGGCGATGCTCTGTGTGAAGGGTAAATTATGCAGTGCATGTGTGTGGGGGAATAAGCTCATTTAAGCTGATTTGTAGCAGAATCGCTTTCCTACCGCTTGGATCGATGGGCAATTACTACGCACTATTGCATACACCAGGAGAAAAAAACAGGAAATATGTGGGAGCTGAAATCTATACAATAAAAAGAAGATGAGAAAAAGTAGAAATGTTTCTTAACCCCGCTCAACACTTCCCCGTTATCGTTTTTTGTTTGAGTTTAGTAGGCTACAGTGTTTAAATTTAAGCTTTCAATATCTTGAATGACAAATGGCGATAAATTTGTTGTTTGATATCATTGCATATTTTAGGAACCACATGCCTAAGAAAAAGATGGTTTATGAGCATAAATAAATATTTATAACATGTACATCAATGATTATCATTTCTCAATGAACAGGTCATTAAATAAAGAAACTAGTTTCAGGATATACCTCCTTGTGTCAAAAAGACTGGTAAATCCATGATAAATATCACAATTTCTTGCTGCCGGGAAGTCTTTCAATGAATGACCTCCAGCAATTTAGAAACACATAAGCATTATTAATTGACCAATTAATTGACCGAAGCAAGCCATTCATTAAATGCTCTATTTCTCAACCACTCTGTACTGCTTCTATGTGGTACCCAGCGTTCAGGAAGTGGACATTAGTTTGGCAGATGACTGCCTGCCAGTTGGTTGCAATAGATGCCATTATCAAACACCCAAACTATTAGAAACTAATTCTGGTGCAATGGTTCGAAAGGGTCGTTGGAGCTATGACAAATGATAAAGTATGTAGCTACATTAGTGTTTAGGTCACTAAGCAGTTCAAGCTGTCAGTTGTTTTTAAATGATTTTTTAAGACGTTTTCTTGCACATGCTATTGCGTTTAGAATTTCGGGGCATGTTTTTTTATCTTGTTCAGCGACTTCGAAAACTATCACAAAAATGTTATGGCTTTCCGTTTTGCAGAACAAACAAGGAAACACTGGAAAGGAAGAAAATAAGGAGAACCATAGTTTCCACAAGAAACCAGAAAGCCAACAATATGTTTTTGAAACTTTCCATGGGTCTGTCTACTGCATGGGTCTGTTTACTCAAAGCTCATAAGTCCTGCCCACAGCGGGTTGTCAGGGTGAACTGCTTCTCAAGAATTCCCATTTCCCTCCAGGCGTAGAGAGCAGCGGTGTTGCGTTTGCTTTTCTTCCGAATCCGCTCGTGTTAGGTTGCTTCTTCTTTTTTCAATTCCATCGATAACATTGTGGCAACAAAAAAGAAACATACACACACGATCGATTCACTTGAACAGCCATTAAGCTGATCCATATTGTTTGGAGTGGCAAGGGTGTAACCGTATAGTGTTAGCTAGTAAACGACATAAATCATTTTCGAAACCATTCAAAAGACTCCCCTTTTGTGGTTAAACGCTAACAGCCGCAACATTCGATGGGACGATTTGACGTGACGGTAAACACGCTTCAAGACATCGGCACTCTATCTGTGCGGAGAGCAATGACGAACGTTCTGTGAAGAGATTTATCATTAAACGGCCTACGGCTGGCAAAGGTCATTTATCTAAGTGCTGCACCGCTAGATTTATGATCCCAGCGAGCACATTTGCTCATTCCAAAGCCTTTGGTTCTTACTGTTGTGGAAATCATCATCATTTGCTAATAGTGAGTTGGTTAACTCTGTATCCGTAAACTGCGCGTTCGAGAGCCACTCGTGTGATGATTGAGAAGATATTTATTTTAGACGCAATGGTTTGGCTTTAAGTCTAACAAGGAATTGTATGTCGATTGTGACGAGTTACTTGCTCAACTTTCAGCAGCAATGAACTACATCACTTTCCATCAAACGACACCAAAAGCTGATCATAAAATAAGAAATATAGACTCATTGTTGTCCTACCCTCCATGAGGAAAACTGACAAACAGGTGGATGGTATATGTGCTTGAGGGGGAAATCCTTTTAAAATGACACAACACAACTCAAACGAAATCACGATCATTTTCCGTTGATGTGTCGTACGGATAGTCAATATTGACACGCTTGAAACCGCTTTATACGACCGTGTTGCTGTTGAAACCGTAGCTTTTGTACCGTAGCAGACATCTTCAGTGAGAAATAAAAAGAAGACTGGGTCTTTGATGTTTTTGATGAATGTTGTGTCACCGGGAGCTTTGACTAGGACATAAAAGCTCGGAAATTTCAATTTAATGTTATTTATATTTAAAAAAAAAAACTTCCAGGTTATTTTTACAGTGTCTTTTTCTTTTAGAGTGAGTTTAAAAGGAACAGAATCTTCACTCTTACCTAAACTGCAGGGCCAAAAGACAACTTTAAATGCAAACAAAGTTTAATGCTACTTACTATAGGGCACCTAGGGCACTGTATGTGTGTGAATCAATATGCAAGTGAGCAAAACTTCTGCTTGCTCCATCCCAGTGCATGTTTGCAGAGACGACGTATGGAAGCCAAAATCGATGAGCGGACTGAGCAACCGGAACTGGAGCATATGCAATCAGATAGCGTCAGGATCGTTTTCCGTTTCTTCAGGTGCAGTTTGCGGTTTGTAGAACCATTTGTAGCTGTAACCCGGCACTCAAAAGGAGAGTCTAAATGGCAGGAAATGGAACAGGAAAAGAAAAGTTCAGGCAGACTCTTTAACAGAACATTTCATCCTGCTTCCCTGTTACTCCGCAAACTGAAAGGATCGGAAACGAATTTAGAATCGGAATGGAAAGCACGAACCTTCAATCGATTTTCTGATAGAAATGTATGGTTTGCATGTGTACGTATCTGTGGTTTCAGTTTGTTAGTGTATTGCAAATAGGCAAACACATAAACATTTCTTACAAATTTTGAAAGAGATTGTGTAACTTTTGAGTGGTTGTGATATTTCTTGAAAGGATTTCCAAAGTTGTATCAAATTATTTTGCGTTTAAACCAAACTCACTAAAGATGTTCCAAATGTTTTTATGCAAAGCAAATATATTTGTTATAAACTCAAAGCAAATATGTTTGTCAAAACCCTCTTTATCGGTCATATTTTGCACATTCGTCTCTTAATCCCGTTCTTCTTTCACGAGACGAATTTCCCTGCCAGTGTTTGCTCGTTAATGGCTGATTGGTAATCCGGTGAGCGAGTAGAAGGCGAATGGAATCGTTTCTATCTTGAGCCGTGCCGTTGGGCCGTCTCTTGTTTGCATTCGGTGTTTGCATTGCGACTGAGCCTGAGTAAAGGATTTGCAATTTTCTCTTTCATTAAGCACTCCTCACACCAAGATAGGATCTGTCCAGGCAAAAGTGGTCGTGTGTGGCGTGGTCTCTATATCTTCTAGCGCCTTAGCACAGTCATATGTTAGGCTTAATAAAATGTTTGCTTTACGGCCGGTCGGTTGGTGCTTTTGTTCACTACCAAACGAGTATGTGATTGTTGCATTCTGGTTTAGAGCATATTCTTGCATATTCTTTTCACAGTTTATGACAGTTGTTTCGTGGCGAACAAAAAAGAAGCACACGATAATTCGCATGCAAATGAGAGTGTTTTATTATGCATCATTGAATAATTTCATAACGTGGTTTGTTTATGTACAAAATTTGCTTTGCATAGTTTGAATGTTCTACACACATGATGGGAGGATAATATACACGGACAAATAACTTGATGATTTGTACAGTTATTCTGTTGATAAGCATGATTATTGGCATTGTTACAATTGAATGTTAATTTTTTTTATTCAGCTTTATTGTAATTTTATGACGCTTAATTATCCTCCCCATGGAAACAAAGTCATCTACTGACTCAGCAACATGAGCTTTCCCTTTTGCTTTTCTTTTAACTCATCTCCATCTGTTAGCGAAAACAACCGAATGGCCTTCAGCCGGATTGTTCTCGTTTCATAGCGAATACTTTATGATGCGGTTATGACGACCATAATTATTGCAGCATCAGCTGAATCGTAAAAAAGTCACAATTTACTATCGAACCAATCCGATCTTTGGTATGGTTATGATCAGACAAATGTATGGTAACGTATTGTACAAGCAGGTCAAAGTGATTGGTAGAAACACCATAAAGAACCGGTCCAGTGCTGTCGAAGTGAAGGTAATTATGCGGGACATTCAAGCGTCAGCAAATCAAGCAGAAGTTTCATTTGCCAAAAAGCTTTTGATCAGCTGCTTTACTCAGTGGAGGAGTAACTCGCATTCGGTTAGAGTTGTAATAAAGGACGAAAACCTTGTGAGTCTGATGTCTTTTACCGATTGTCACTGTGCTAGTAATTCAGGGGTTAAGGGTAAAAATTAAGTAAAACTAGTCCTGGAATGGCAACTTATAAGTCATGTACTCACCAAATTATACAAGCTACAATACAGCAATTAAAAGCATAATGCTCACTGAATTTTAGCGAAAAATCATTCGTACGTGGCATTATCAGCTAGAGCGTAACGTTCAGCAACTAAACCCATCTCCAGTTCAATCCAGCCGGTTGGAAGGTCAGCTTAATTTGCATCGATCTGAATTGCTTATCAGGTACACGTGTGCACAATTGCTACTGCCCTGCCATCGGAGCATGATAATTTGAATGCTCCTGAACTGGTTTTTTGCCGCTCCAAACACCCACAATATAGGATCCAGTGAGCACTTCTCGGAAGGTATGATTTGATTTGCTGGTAGTGGTCCATTTTTTAGCATCATATTTTACACAACACCTTCAGACAAGAGTCAAAACTTGAAGTGTATGGATATGGCTGCTAAATCTACCTTTAGTAGCGCGATCTTGTGAAATATCTGAGGAAGATGGAAACGAGTGGGAGGTGTTGAGTTGATGAGGAAAACAACAAACAAGTAGAATATCCCATCGCTCACAGCATGGCAGGGTTCTTTCCGCAAAGGGATTTCGTGTAGAGTGGACGAGAAAATGCTTTTAAACAGTCCAACCCCCCAGGGTGGGTGCTAGCCAGGTGTGTGTTTGTAATCAGATTATTCAGTTACAGAAATGTGCCAATTTTGTGTTCTGTTTATTGTGGTGCCAGTCACCTGTACCTTACTGCCCTGCTGTGCGTTGGGCATGGAGTTGTACAAATGAGATGACTCTTTGTCTTTAGCAGTGTGAAAGTGTGGGAGAATTTAACAAACGAAAGAAACCATAAAAGTCAGACTTAATTCTGATTGATTATGGGCCAGGTGTGTTCCTAGAAAGGTTGTATCTCAATCAAGGACTTGCATTTTATTGTTGCATCGCACATGTTGTAAAGCCAATCACCCTTGTGTTCTTGCGATAGCATGCGATTGTTAAGCAGCTTCCTTTAGCAGTAGCTCAAAGATTTTAACGGTATACAAGCATGTCATCTTGTAGCACTCTGTATGATAACCATTCACTGCAGATCCACCGTGAAAGTACGTTTATTATCATGAACGTCACATGAAAAGGTATTTTAAACTTAACAATTTAATCATTCAAGCTTGCCACGATAGTGCCGGTGAGAAGATTGCGTGAAGTTCGTGTCATGTGTTTGCTAGTCATTCTCATTGTGTTTCTTGGTGACTTAACTCCGGTCTATCATCAGTTGGGGCTTAGCACACAATCTCGAGGCATTTCAAAGAGATGATGTTGACGCGATATTACCAAATTTAATTAGCTACACTGCAATGAAAGCCGTTCTCAGGGTTGGTAGCGTATCGTTGCTTTGACGGTTCGTGCTTTGCATATCATGGCTGGGAAACCGATTGCCTAAGCGCTTACTATCGAACTGGATGAGTCTACTAGTGAGGTAATTATTGTGTGGCAAAGCAATCCTCTGTTGTTTTCGAAGATGGGTCGGAAAATCGTCTCAAAAGTTTGTTTGGTGTAAGGTAATGAGAGTTGATTGTTTACAATATTGTATTGTCTGCTTACGGTTTGAAATTTATCGGAGAATATTATACAAAGGTACATATCATCATACACAGCCGTATTATTCTAAAACGCACAATTATCAATGCAGTTGTCAGTACCTCAGGCGTCCACGTGTGGGTGTGACTTTGGCATTCTATAATTGTATTTTCACACAACTCCACATTATTGAGTCGTGGAATACGTAATGGTTGTGCACACCTCTTCGCTATGTTCCACTTAAATTCGTGGTTGGAAAATTGTTAGCCAACCTTTCACAGTTTCAATCGGTTTTGACCATCACGGCCGTGTCGATGTGAAATTCAACGAAAACGAACTCCAGCTATGGGTTTATGTAAGTATGTGGCAGCTTTACCTCAAAGCATTCTCTATACATTCAATAGAGTTCGAGCGTAAATTTGAGGCTCTCAGTTAACTTTTCGGAAGTGTCGATGCAAATGTTTGTGTGCCTGGAGCATAGAAATTGACCGTTACCCACTAATGAGTTTCCGGTGTGAATGTAAAATTCAATGACCACGAACTCAATGACGCACAGGTAAAAAGGGCGTGTGTGTGGAGATTTCGCTTATGTATGCAACGGAGGTACAGCGAGTGAGATTGAAATTCAACGGGAGTGAGACTTCTGGTCTGACACTGGCACTGAGTGAAATGAGGTTCTTTTTAGAAGTCCGCGATTGCCATCGATTGTGTTGGTGAAACATAGAATATTATCCATCACAGGGCGGCTTTGAGGGTAGTTGGAGAAAACTGTGAGGTAAGGTTAGTTCACTCGTTGGTACACTGCAAAAACGCTCACCTAGAATCGGACTAGTTGTCGAGCTGTTCAACCTTTTTCACTTCACTTTCGCGTTCCTGCTGTGCATGATGCATGATATTCTATTTCCTGCTCGAACGTTGAACGAATGCTGTCAGCGGTGTGACAGTTTTCAAGGGTGGGTTATCTGCTGCATGTTGCGTGTGGTATCAGCTAGTTGCACCATCAGCACCATGTGTGTCTCCGGGGCTTGAATGTACTGTCATGATGCCGTCGGACATGCCGATGCAATAAATCATTCAAATGTTGCGCTTCGACATACCCTGGAGGAGGCATCCGGTGACAGTCGAATAACGTTTCGAATAAGCGCAAGGGTTGTAGTGTCGGTTTTGATAGGTGTTGCTTTCGATTTTTTTGCGAATGCTTGTAATTATCTGTGAGTGGATTGGTTGTGTTGAGCGTGTGTTACGGAATTGAGTGTTTGCACCGTTTTAAGCAGTGATTGACAGGAGAAAGGTACATTTTTATTTAACGCATTGCATTTGCCTGAGTGTTTTTTGTGTTAGTTGGTTTTTTGTGTTGAAAAATATGTTGATTTCAGGATAATTCCATCTAAGAATTTAATTCGTGTTTATCGTCTCATTATGTGCAAACTAAGTGTTAATTTTGTTTGGTTCCTATAAGATAGAAAACACATGGGAACGTTTACTCGATGAAGTGAGGAGCAAGCTTAATAACAGAGTTCTATTTTTACAAAATATCTATCGAAATGGTTATTGAACTACCTTAATATAAATTATGTTTTTGAAGAATCCAGGCTGGCTATTGTTTTAAGCATAATGCTGTGAATATTTGTGCGTGTTGGTGGCAAAATTCGCTCCCAAAATCTAAATTACCTCCCTGCTCAGTCACACTCATCACACTGACACCGTTTCGCTTTCGCTAATGAGTGCTTCCGTAAGCTTCGCCGATAATCAAAACAACCCGCGTGGCAGTGAGCAGCAGAAGATGCGTAATTATTCTAAATACGATTCCGGTTTCTGGCCCACAGCATTGCAAAGGTCAGAAGGTCAGCAAGTAAATCATTTCAACGATTCGTCAACGTCAATCAACGTCCACTCGGTTGCTTCGTGACCGCTCTGGCACCGCTATCATTCGCCATCGGCCGTTTGCAATATTAAGCGGGGTATATTTTGCTAAGCGTTTTCCAGTATGCGTCACGTTTGCGTCCGAAGAATGTCCGAAGCAGTATAAGCTCGCGCTCGCATCAAAGCGGTCGGTCATTAGCAGAGCTCAGGCACACCAAAAAGGGATGATGATGGTGGACGCTATCGATGGGCGCTTTTGAAGATAGTGCACGGTACACTTGACGAGCCGAGGGTAAAGAACGATCACCCTACTTTACAGGGCGGCTGTGCGTACGAAACGAAATGCCGAAACGGAAACCATTACTTTCATTTGAATAATTTTGAATTCGTCATTCATTGGAATGCAAAATTTGTTGGAAAATTGAAGTGGTTAATTTTGTGGATGACGTACGGTGCCCGAGTAAAGGCTTCTCTAGGCTGGAGGGCCCAATTTAAAAACAGCAAAAAACACTTACACTTTCATGGTGTATTCGTGCTTTCGTCTATTTGGTCTACGAGTTGAAGGCATTTTAATTGGTGTGGAAAGTTTGCGGGAAAGCCCAGTTTGTGGAAATGATGCAAATCAGGGTAAGTTCCCCAAGTTGGAGATAGTTTTTGCGTGACTAGAGTTTTTTTTAATTCTAAACAAATCCTCGTTGGAATTTGTTAAAATTGTAATGATATTGTAGTAATGGCGAAAAAAGGGTCAAGAAAAAACTAGAATGTGAACGTTATTTTAGGCTCCAAACATCAGCCAGCAATGTAAAATCCTGCTCAACAAAAAATCAAAAATATGTACACTGTCCAGGCTCAGTATAAGCCTCATATGAAGACAACTTCTCATACGAGTTGAACAGTGAAAGAAACAACGAACCACATCACGCACAAACAAACAAGCCTTCGGTTGATTGTGTTCCAATTTGATGGCCCTGGCCTGCGGAGGATGGATCCGAGGCAAATGAAAATGACAGTAAGCGATAAGAAGCAGACAAGATTTTTTTCCTGTTCCGCTCTGTTCGTTGTCGTGCATGTTACGAGGATGGAGGATGTGTGCGTGTATGTCTCCCAGTCTGCCCTCACTCTGATTGGTAGGGATTTTTTCGGAATAAAAGGAAGCGTCTGAATCGGAATATGTTTTTTTTGTGGGATTTTTTATCATTCCCCAGGGTGACATCAAGTACCTAAACGATATTTGGATGCAAAGACGATGATTTTAAGATAGTGTGCTGTATGTTTTCGATCTGAAACATATGAGTAGAAGAATAACGCTTGGTTTATGTGCTCTATTGAGCTCAAAAAATATAAAAGAGGTTATATTGCTGCACCTTGTCGCTTCATACCTGTTTTTGAAGAGCCTATTGTAGTACTGCATTTAATCGATACTTGCAAAAGCTCGTCCATAAACGCTTATCTCTGTCGCGAAAGTTGCAATTTTTTCACCGACATTGAAGGTTAACGCGTATCTACACCATTAACCTCACAACATTGTGCTGAGTAACAACGATTTACTTCCGCCATTCTTCCGCTCTTTGGCTCTTACCTTTACCCCCTCTTACCCTCTTACTTCCCTCACATACGCCACATTCGTGCTAGCAGATGGTTAAATGGTTCGTACCGTTCGATTGTAATGGTTATCATTTGCAAACCTTTCACAGCTGCTTCATGTATCAAACAAACTTCGCTCCACGTATAAACTGGCACAAAATGTGTAATTTAAATAAATAAAAAAGCGACCGCTTCATTTATGTTTACGGCCTCCGGGATCAGCCCGTGCGCAAAGGAAACATGTTAGTGCTCGTATGAGCGGGAATCCTGGGAAAAAAACAATCGTTGGTTGAGGCTGAGAGAGGAACGCACAAAACGATCTGCAACACATGCGTTATGTTTATTTGATTTTGCAACACAATTACATTGCGGCCAAAGGTAATGTGGGGAACGATGTTGAGCGTTAAAAAATATTATTAATTTTTAAATCAATGTTTCGCTGCATGGCGCTTGATGGAGGCGCTTGGTTTTATTTGCTTTTGGTCAGGGGAATGTAGTGTAATGTTTTGACATGCCCGGGGCGTGATCGTGCTGGG
The DNA here is from genome assembly GCF_943734735.2 of Anopheles gambiae. NCBI lineage: Eukaryota > Metazoa > Arthropoda > Insecta > Diptera > Culicidae > Anopheles > Anopheles gambiae. Next base: position 29,813,782 of record NC_064602.1, read on the forward strand.
TTTAATGGTGCAGAAACGACTTTTATATATGAGTATAGCAAAGTGCGCGTTTAAAGTAATTTATGCGAATCGACACATGTGAAAGAGAAGTAAATACCAAAAAGAATTTAAAAATGAAGCTTCCAATCCAAACAAACCAAGAAGAAGTATATTATCAGCTTTAAAGATTTAAGCGGTTGAATGTTGTTTGCATGGTTGAATTATGATTGACACTGATGATCTATTTAATGTCATGATAGAATCAATCAGAAAATATTTAATCGAAACTACAATTGTAGAAATGCGATTGACGGCCTTTTGCAATTACTAATAGCCTAAAATGAGAGATAGAAATCAGAGATGTATACAGATTTAATTGCGGATATCGATTCAATTAAATGAAACCACATTTGGAACAATTCTTTTCATTTGAGGTTGGAAAAACAAAATCACACAAAGGTATAAATACTCATTACAATTTGCACCAATACAATTGTGCTTGATCAAAACAAAAATAATCACCCCTCTGATTATTCACATGTATTTGATTACATTTTCTCCCTTTTATTGAAATGGTGTGAAATACTGTATATCCAAATTAAAACAAATCCCACGGTTTGATCATCAATTGTAATCTGAGTTTGATTGTTGTGCATACAAATGAATATACGCATTAACTCCGGGCCTTTTGGCATTGTTCCTGGGCACAATCCATTTACAATCCCTTACATACAAAATAACACAATAGACAGAACAATATAAAGACCATAGCTTCTATTTGCACCAATATTCAAGCCCACCCGACAGCATCAGGCTCTTTTGAGCACAAAGTGGGCTCTTTTGGGGTTGTGATGGGATGCGGTGCGCTTTCATCCTCGATGCTCGATACCTCCTACCTTCCTGCTGGTTTCACTCGCTCATTCTTCCAGGAAAAGCCCTGCCATGACCATGGAAAACATAAAATATCAATTTAAAATCGAATCAATTGGATTGGAAATGAGCCAGGCAATGTGCGATTAGGTCTGTCATTATTTTGAACGGCTTTTTCACAGTTCTCAGTTATGTGCGTTTATGCGAGTATTTTTTCTCTTCCTTTAGCACGATTCTCGTGTTTTCGGTCACACGGACAAATGTCAATTCGTGTTAAATCTTAATGAAGCAGTGATTTTAATTTTGGATAGGATTTGGTGGAATATAATACGTTTGTAGTAAATTGGATTGCGATTGTATAGCATGTTGAAGCAAGTTTAATTTTATTTTGAGAAATTTGTTGACATATTAACGAAAACTCAACGTTTAAAGGGCTTTTTGTGAATTATTTTCCAATTTCTAAGTTTGGTTCTTACTCTCTTCAACCGAAATCAAAATCAGGAAAATAAAAAATCCATCCAGCTTGTTATTTACATGGCATGTGTTCCAGATTCCCCTTTAGAGTATCGATTTGTCAGCCAGGATCATTGTACCAAGGCACCCCTACAGGCAGCATGTAAGTGGGGACAAAAATATTCCCCTTTGTACACAATTGCTTGGTGAAATACCTAGTCATTTTATGCAAAATGAAGTATACAAGCTATCAGGTTTTCAAATAAGATTAAACTTAAACAAACAAACCACAAACTTGCATCCCGATGCAACACAGAACTGTGTGCGTAAGTATTGAAACTAATTCACTAGTTCTCCGCCACACTTCACGCCAATCGTGAAACCTCTCGAATTGGTCCGCCGACAGTGTTTATTTATGCTTCACAGCTGCAATAAGCTCACCTCACACTTTTCCACTTCCAAATTGACGCTTTTCATTGACTTTTTTGTTTCCTTTCATGAACAGAGGACAGAATGGGGTAGTAGAACTGAGCACCGACGACCACAGCATGAAAGCAGTCACTGGAAGAGAGATTGATATCAACAATAAATTATTGCTCACTCGCTCAGCGCAAATACATCCCGAGACCAAAGCACCAGGACACAGTCCAGCACAACGAATGAAAGTAAATGAAATGTCTGCTTTAATTCGGGTACGTCTTCAGAACTTTAACGTCGCCGGAAGGTTAGCACACTCGCACTGACTAGCTTGAGGGTTTGAGGATAGTAATTAATACCGAAAAGGTTCATCTACTTTGTGCTGACTGTTAGGCGTCGTGTTCGTGGGCAATGTGCTCTCCTGTTAGTCCTGAGAAATAAAACCGGAAGATTAAACAAAATGAATAACTAATTGTATTAGGCAGCACAAGATTAGGTGCATTCTTTAGATCTTCAGTGAGAGTGAGTTCAGCAACGCATCAGATAGAGCAGCAAGCACGTTGATGAAACCTAGCAAACGGCAAAGTTTGTATTTAAAGCGCAGGAAATGACACAGTTTTTTATAACCTTTATCAAAAAGTCAATAAAAGCAAAAGTGTCTCATTTATCAAACGACTTTTCCGGTATTCCAAGTTCCTGAAATCGACAGATTCCAATTGTAATTTGTATCTTTTTTCTTTCTCTTGTCGTAACGTCATCAATTGAAAGTCCCAGTCCTTCCACTACACCCACCCATAACATAGTAAGAGTGGTCCTTCTTGGAAGTGTACATTACTTCGGTGGGCCTGAGTGATGGTGATAGCATTCCAGGTCCACATCAAGCCACTGGAAGCGAGCGAGAATAAAATTTACGACACGGACGAAAGTAATCTGTTCTACGATGCTCGATCAACCGTGGGCTTGATTCTTTGATTTTTCCGCTTTGCACGATGTTACTGCGTAAGGAATGGAAAGGTATGCCTTTTACAAACTGCGAAAGGTAAAGAACATCGGTAACAAAACGGTAAATTTCAATTATGGTGCTGGTGCACTTTCTGTCAAGCGTTACAACGTGTGGTGTATTCACTACTTTGATACGATTGCTGAGTTTGAATCAAGCCTTTCCGATCTTCAAACACAGAACAAGCTTACCAACAACCCAAATCAACATGTTTTGTCGTTCTACCCAACAGACTATCATTCCTGAGGGAGCGAAACAGCATGTTGATTTTGTTGCTTGGGAAGTTATCTGCTCGTTCAAACAATTCTTGTTTCTTGTGTCCGTAGGCATTTTCATTTGTTGAAACGGTGACATCGTTGGTCTATGATCATTTTCCATCATCATTTCCAAGGGACCATTTACTCTCAACCCCAAGCGGCCTCTTTGTAAGTTCCAGCAATTGTAGTTGTGTTCTGTTCCTCGTCCATTGCGTTCAGTTTAATAAAAACAAAATTAAAAGAAGATCCGATTCAGACATTCATGTTAGATCCGCGCCTATAGTTATCCAAGGCCCTGAACGATCATCCCTTATGTTGTTGGAACTTCTCTTATATTTAGTTTTGCTTTCGTTCATGAAACCTTTTTTCGCCATTCGTTTGGATCAGATAGCTACAATGTAAATTTCAATTTTGTTTGCATGTTTGCTTCCTTCTCATTTTCATTAAAGACATCATTGTTATTGAATTCCCAACACTTACTTCCGTGCTTGACCTGAAGTATTCAAAATACTTTTTACAAATTGATATATTATCTCATGCTTCAGATTCCACATACATGGACACGTTATTGCACACCGTGTAGTGCAAACATACCCGATTACATCGTATGGCTCGCTCCATTTTACCTGCACAATTTTAATCCAATGGGATTATTCAATTACCGTTTCCAGAACGCATTCCCGCCCAAGACGAAAGGTAGGGATGGTGATAATGAAAATAATGGCCAAGGTTGTACATCTCACCTATAATGTTTTGGCTATTTCGCACATTCTGTGGTCTGTTGATGCTGTTTTTTTGTGGCAAACGACACAACGAGAAAAATAATATAATGCAACACAGAAATCGTGCGCAAGTTATAATGTAGCTATACAAAAAAGAAACAAAATGAAAAGTGCTTTATTAAAAAAAAACCTTTTTGCTACTGTAGACATCCCACGAACCGATTGGAAATGGATGCAAAGCAATCGAATAAAAACGTCATGCAGGATTGATGCTGCACGGTAAGAGTAAACGATGGTTATCGCATGGAGACAAAGTGGAAAACGAGTGATAAAACTGTTCAATATCAACGTGATTTTAATACCATTTTTCTCCCGTGACAGACACACGTTCTTGTTATGTTCACAGAAGGAAGGCATAAGCTTTTGACCTCGTTGCATCGTATCAATTTTGCAGGGCAAAGATCGATACAGTCATGTTCGTTTATTTTGGTTTACTCTCAGTAAAGAGTCAAATGTATTGGTCAAATATGTGCGTGAATAAGGTGAAATGTCCTTTTACGGGGTTTTTGTTGAATGCAAAGCAATCATACATACGATTAATTTGAGCGGTTGCACTTTCAAGGGTGACATGATTTATCAGTGTATGCCCTGGGTCGCGAGATTGGATTGTGTTCGCTTAACATGGTGTCCATAAAGCATCAATTGAATTGAGGCAATGATGATTTTTTGTTCGTATATTCTATTCATACAAAATTGAATTGATAATTGATGATCGCGGTTTACAGCTTTCATGCTTAAATTCCGTGTGTTGTGTGTTACGAGCAATTTAAAATCGAAATGAGTTTGTCGTTTGTACTTCCTACAGTATGAAGCTGTTTGAGATAAGCAGCATGATAACGCTTTTACCCTCAGTTCAAGTTGCTTTCATTGTTCTGCATCAATTAACCCACAAAACATTTTAACACAAATTCAGTAAGTACTGCGCTAATTGTTTGTTTTGGTGGCAATCCGGTTAAATCCGAATTATCATTATATATATATATTATTGAGGCACGATTTATTCTTAGAATCGTTTGGAGGAAACTCACTGACTTCAAGCAATTTTCCAAGAAACCTTCCGAAAGGGTGTTGGGCTCGTATTTGGCTGATGGCCTGAATGATAAGACGCGAGAAAATGATATTAATGAGCTTCAACTAGGTAATAATTTAATAATGATGTTTTTCTTGTTCATTTACGCATTGACATTCTCAACATGACACTAAAAATTTGTTCCAAAGTAAGAATCTTCTGCCAGCAAATGAAACGATTATGCAATTTGTTAAAAGTTTCAGCTGCGATTAAAACTCTCAACAATCCACCATCACCCTAATGTCCCACTGTGCAGTGCAATTAGCTTATCCGGATTTTGTTTGTACGACCTTTTGTTTCGGACCAAGGCACGAAGCAACGAACACAATAGTAGAACGCAACATAGCCACACAGGAAAGAAACGTGTTGATGGCCTCAAAAACTTCTTTCACTAAGTCCTTTCCCTGGCTCGGGGAGCTTAATGTTAACATTTTGTGAGCTTTAGCTCACCAAACTATTCGGTGGTTCTTGTTGTTTGCAGTAGCGTGAAGAAATGGTCATCTTGGTGGTAGTTGAAGCACAATTTTGTGAAACGTTCTTTGGAGCTCCGTTTGAATAGGATTATACAGCGAAACAATTCAAAAATAAATCCCATACTCTCCCAAGCATACAACAACGGCAAAAGAAAAACGAATGATTGAGTGTACGGGTTTGTAAGCTGTCAAATGTAAACTATACAGTGAAGCTTTTTGTTTGTATGCAACTATGAACAACAGCCTTCATTATGGTAGCAAAACTCTGTTTGCTTTTCTTGGAAACAAGGATTAACAAATTTCTGATAAATCCTATCCGTTCCAGTACTTGCTGCAAATCTTTCATCGAAAAAAGCTTACCTTCCCACACAACATCAGGTGTTGAGTCAAACACATGCAATAGCTATTCATCAACGCTTTAAAAGGCTACACTAACCATACCACAATGCTGCAAGGATAACACTTTTCCACCGAACTTGTTGCTATTGACGGCATGCGACTGCAGTGGAACGTGTCGCGAGAATTGCATTATCCCACAAATTCCTCCGCCGGAATAAAAGAGAACAAGCTACAATGTTCTGCCGCTCGCTACACCGTCGTAATAAAAACAAATGAATTGGAAAGAATGCTTTCCGCCAAATGGCTAAAGCGTAGCGGATGGAAGCCACACTCATTGCACACTATCACCATCGAATGCTGGCGCCGCCGTGCATACAAGAGTGTGTTTCTGCTTCCGTTTTGCTTTATCCCGCCTAGAAGCTTACCTGAGAAAATGCATGGCAAACGTAATGATTTATTCCTCACCGAAAAGTGTTACCGAGCGTCGTCGTTGGGCGGAAAATGTGATCTGGAAGCGGTTTCGATGCCGAGCTAGTGGTGCGTGTTTCCGGACTTGTCTCTACCCTTTCGTTGGGGAGCAGAACGGGTAGATGGTTTCAATCGATTGCGCAATTCTTGTGCTACTGGGAGGTCTTAAGGAAGAAACTTATGTATTGAAGGTTGCAGGTAGGGAAGCGTCGATTCTTATTCTCTTTTAAGCACATGCACTCACGGACACTCACACACGTGCCAGAAGTAAAGCATTGGAAAGGAAATGAAAAATTGCTACCGTCAGCTCAAAAATGTGGTGAGTACGCCGTCTGCCTGTTAAGATAATGGTTGATTAAATTAAATTAATGGGTTGGTTGCCCACACAATGCATCGGAAATATTTTTGCACTTTCTGGAAAAAAACGTCACCAAGCGATAAAGCGATGGCTCCGACAATGTGTTGGTGCAGCTTAATAGGCAATTTGTTTTAATTTGGAGAGCGTAGTGCAAAACTCTCCGCATGATTTGCTGCGGTTTCGTGGGCAGTATTACAACGCAGTTTGCGAAGACGAGCTTGTATTCTCGGCACGGTGAGGTTGCTTAATAAACGTTACTGCTACAGTTTTTGCATAAGCTCTTTGGTATGTGCATTAGTAATTTTCTAAAAAACTGTTCACTACGTTAAAGTGAGAGGTATTTTATGATTTATGACGATTCTTAAATATGACTTTCAACTTTCTAATAAAACTCTTGGGCGTTCATTGTAATCTTTTAAATTCTTTAAAACAAGTTGTTAGTTGACATCATCTTCACACTCCCAATTTAATAAGCTACACGGTTTAACTCGATTGCCCGAATGTATAGGAAAGATAGAACATGTTGATGTATAATAGTTACGAGCATCCATTCCAACCCTCAAACATCCAGTGATCTATTTCCACAAGATATCGTAACGGGATGCTCACTTGCTTGTGTTGACTTCCAAAACATCGAAACAATCGCTCTGCTTCCATCCTTCCCCATGATGATACACTATCGATGAAGTATGGCAACATGGCATCAAAGTGTCAAAAAACGATACACCTTTGGGCTGCAACATCTTCTTTTCTCAGAATCAAACTCGTTTATGTAAAGGTTCATCTGGGACCGAGTATTGCCGAAATTTGTTGATCACGAATAAATCAAGCGTATGTGACACTGTTGGACCCACTTGTTTCCTGGGGCTCTCGGGTCGTTATGGCTTGTGTAAACCGGAACATTCGATGAGCACCAAACGTGTTCCAGGATGCTTAGATCGAGTAGAACGTGTGCACATTGCGAGCAATCAACTTGGTTGCATAGTTTGCTGGATGATGACAGTCTCAGTTTGATGGAAGTGGGGAACTATTCGACCGGAAGTTTGTTGTACCTAGTTTCAGCTTAATTTTGGCGTACCATGTTATTGACGCGTTAAGACGGAAATCGTTTGTTGGGAAGCGCTTTGTGGTAATGTCAGACGGAGAACATGGACACTGGTATGACAAGCATTCGAATGGATATGAGAAACTGGGCACGGAAAGCTGTAGCAATTTCTGACGGAACGGCGGAGCTTACTCGTGTCATTGTTGAGGCATTCTGTGGAACATTCTGTCAACGGCAAACTATGCTTTGGATGCCCAAGTTATGCCATTGGTTTCCGATTTCGATCCTGGTGATAAAGAAAAGGTAGTGGGTGTGAGGTTGTTTGAAAGCACGCGTCGTTCGAGGCTTTGTGATTTGAAATCGATCGGTCGGCATAGAAGAACATGTTCGAATAGGGTAGTGATACTGTAAGAAATGTTCCTGGTTTTGGGATTTTGTATCCTGGCTACGAGGCTACAAAAAGAAGATTCGTTCAGTTCACAAGTGTGTTTAGTGCTCGTAAAAGCTTTAGCAATAAGTATAAAAAATTAACAACTTGATTAGTACAACTCTTCCCAAGTGAAGATAATGCCACACAAATTTACAAGCCACACACACCATCCTGTCAAATTTTGTGATATGAATGCTTGTGAAGAGACTGTTTTACTTCGATCATATAAAGTTGTGTCATCATCATACATACCAAAATAGTTTCCCAATGGCAAAGACTATTTGTTAGATTCCAGGACGTCTTCAATCTGGACCATATTTGAAAATTAAACTCACAAGATAAGTCATGTGTGAGGTTCCTTTGAGATCCGCTCAGTATGGTATCGATGGGTTATCAACGGGCAAAAGCTCAAACGTTGGCTTGAGGCAGTTTTCCACGTCAAACACATATGAAATGATGAGTTGGCAAAAGCAGGCTGTCTGCCAGTGGCAGGAAGGAAGGAATGATGATAAGCTTAACGGTCAAACCACCTACCAGTTCTGTCGAACTAGCTTTCGGCAAATAGGGTGAGAGTTACAGGCAAGTTTGTTGGCAAAATATGTGTCCTAATTGGATTATAAACTATGTTCAAATTGATCGCTTCAGCAGGAAGTTATGTTTGGCTTGGAACTGCATGGTCACTCTTTATCTCAAAGAGTGCATTCGTTACTTTTGAAACGTAGTTTACCGCAAAACTACTGTTTGGCTGCATTTTCCGTAAAGAAAAAGAATACTTGCTAGAGTTTAAAAAGCTTCCGGACAAATCCTTTGCCATCGATTTCTGAATCAAAACAAGGCATTTTCAATAGTTCTGTTTGGTTGCAAGAATGTTTAAACCAAAAATCTTCGAGTTTCGTTTAATTTGCGTTCAATGTTCTTTGCTATTTTCTGTAAACAAGACTGTAAGCTCAATAACAAATGAGCCGTTTCGACGCAACACAAATTATATGAAAGGAAAACAGGCTTCACAGAAAGTGTTTAACACAGCAAAGGTAAGCTCATCGCAAAAGTGCTGTTTACTGATGGTTTGTATTTGGTGTTTGAATTGATAATTAAATTAAATGTTGTTTGCATCGATTGTTTGTAGATTGATGCCATCTGTTGATTGGTGCGATGAGTATTTACACTGGAAGAGGAATATAAGCAATTCAGGATTTCAAAGTATTGAGCCGAAATATTAATTTCATTACATTTTCTGATACTCCTTGCTCAGTGTTGGTGTTCCCCGGAGTGCTTCTATTTGTATCTCTTTCGTTGATATATCATTTCCGAAACAGATGAGTTTTTGTCACCCTCAGAGTAAATCCTCCCCCCCCCCCCCCCCACAAAAACCCATGCAAGTAACCTTTTTCATTCTAGCCGAGCTGTCAAAATGTACTCAGAAACAGTGTCTGACTACGAAAGGAAATGAGTTTATGAGTTCTATTTTTGCACACCGAATGTCCTGACCATTTCCGGCTTCTGGGAAATGTCTATTCCAAGTCTGTGTGCACAAGTCAAGACCTAAGTCTGCGGTACAAAGTGTCTATTATCTACTACGAAAGGTAAAAGCGTCGGTGTGAGACCAACGCAACGCAAAAAAGGCTCAACAAAAAAGAGGGCAGTTTCTAGAGAGGCAACAGCACGCCATTCATACGCTGCACATATCCGTATGGACTCTGTTGTGGAGGCAGGATTAAGAGTCCCGAGGGCGGACTGTGATGCCAACCGCAGCCACCATCATCAGCTGCGATGATTGTCGATGATAACTGTTTTGTTTATTAAATTTGGAAAGTTTGGTTCATTTTATGACTGTTGCTGGTAAGGTACGAAGTTGTGCAGGTGAGTGGCGGCAAGTTTATTTTTGCATACAGATATATGCTCTCGACAGCTCGTAGCGCCGGTAGCGTACAAGAGCAGAAGGGTGACAAACCGAGCTTTTGCGTGTTCGGATAGGGAATATTCAATTTCCACCACCATAGTAATGAGTTTCTGTTTTGTGTGTAGTCGTTAGATAGAAGCGTAAACAGAGAGAGAGAGAAATAAAGAATGAAAGGAATAGAGTGAGAACAAAGTATGAAGAACAGTAGACGAATAGTAGAGGTAATATGAGAGGTGCGTGTTTCTAATTATTATTTCATACCTTACCAACTGTTCATGTCGTGACAAGAGAGAGTATGTTGTTACTCTTGCTGTCATGCTGGTTTGGGGTGGCGAATATTTTATGCAAATTTGAAGCATACTGTCAAGTAAGATGTGAACTAATAATAGAGCCGTTTGTGTGCCATTTTTCCAGTTGAGCTTTTAAAATTTAAACATTGTGTTGAGTTTAATATTTAAAACTTGACATGAGTACAAAACATGCAGTAATGTTTAAATAATGTCTGGTATTATTGAATCCGTTCGTAGCGGGAACGTACGGCGCTCACATGAAATTCTAGGCATGGCAACACATTTCTTGTGCCCGCTCCTACAACGCCGCGTTGAATAACTGTAGCAACCATCTAGTACGTTAGGAAAACGAGTGTCGGGACGTACACCGCCGCTACGAACGGATTCAATAATATCAGCCAATATTTTAATGAAATAATGAATAATAGATTAACCAGGATAGCGTAACTGTAACTGTAACTTATCAAACATTGTTTTACTTTTTTTCTGGCAATTTTTCTGCTTCATATTGAATGACAGCATATATCCAGAGAATTAAAAGGATAATGACTAGATTAAAAAAAAAGAGAGATATATCGCTTCGAAAGTTAACTGGATTTCAAACATTTGAGCAAATAACTGTGCAAAGTTGAAGTATGATTAAAATCGTCTTTATAAAAACTAATTGTCTATCAAAACATCAACCAACCTTGTTCACCTTCATACTTGATTACTTTAGAGAGTTTAAGTTCAGTTATGAACGATGGATGGACAGAATCGTAGTCAATCAAAGAAATACAAACTACGAACTATTTCCATTTCCTTCCTCTGCAGCGTGTTCGGAACATAACAAAGTATGGTATAAAGTTGAACACTCCCCAGGGCAACCAACGAAAGCCAAGACACGGAAAGCGAATGTATAGTTTTAATTAGTATCTTCCGTCTAAATGAACCTCAGAGAGTGTGGGGAATTGTTTCAAAAATGGGAAAATTCCCACAACTGCTTTACGGTTGCAAAGGAATTTGGGTCTTATGGGATAGCGAAGTGCTGGTGTAAAACCGTTTTAAATCGGGTAAAGGTATACTTTGGCTTTGGTTTGGATGAAGTGAGATACTTGGCTCCAACTGCTACAACACACACGGTGTAACGACCGTTCTTCAAGCCCGAATCTTACTTGTGGTAGTCATTTGTACAAATTAATTGCTCAATTCGCAACACTATTCTAGAAACGCGCCCGTCAGGCTCGGATGTTTGCTTCTCAGCCTGGTTTTGGAAACAGTGATTGAAATTAATTTGTATTTGCACTTTCATTAGTGTACCGTACACGTGTGATGGTGGATTTTGAAAACATATGATTGGGACAAGTGTTAATGCGGATAAGAGCGCTTGTCATTTGTTCGGTATGGCTGAAGTTTCTTGCGTGAAAAGTGACTAGAGTTACACGTTGATGAAATGTTTCATTTGATAGAAATGCTCAAAACACAGTCAAGGATTCTGTGTTCAGAAATCAATTCAGGGGTCATTGGCAAACTGTCTAAGGTTCACAGTAGGGCTTTGACGTCAGCAGTTTTACCTTATTTTTTCTTATGTTTCTTCATCTTCCAGAAGGTAAGAATCTTCCAAGATTTAGAAACTTAAAAAGCGCAACACAATGCATCGACGAAACCCTTCCTAAAACCAGATAATCTTCGATGAAACAGCAATTATACTTATTTAATTAATTATACAAGTTATCCCCTTTCCTTTCCAGCAGAGACATACTAGAAACACAAGAAAAGGAGCAACTTGTGAGAGTCGGAGGGAGTGAGAGAGCGAGAAAAAGAGAAGACAACCGAAACCCGGCTTTCGTGGACTAAAACACTGTCCATCAAATTGACTACATTAATATTCCACGTGCAAACCCTTTCATCCTTCACCCGGGAGATACCGAAAATCACTTCCCCTTGTTCATCGATAGCCGCCGGCATGGGATGGCCGCAAACGCGTTACGTTGATGGGTGGGTCGATTGTGAGCCATTTGTTAGTCGCTTCACCAACAAACCGATACTTCTGAACGCAACGATGGCAAAGAAGTTTCAAGGGATTCAAGGGAAAAGTTGGATTTGAGCACGCAAAAACAACATGTTTCCAGCGATCTAGAGGGACTATCAAACAGTGTTTCTAGTCCATATGAGAGCTGAATTGAGCTGTGGGAATTGCCGTGGGATTAAGGGGACGGTGTGGGCCGTGCGTGCCGACGAACGGGATGTGCAAATCAAATTCTAAGTGATACGATTGATGCTTCCAAAAATTGATCGTGTGTTTTGCCTTCTTCTGAAAGCGTCATTATCGGAAGACAAACTGCCTCATTACTAGAGAAAGAAAAAAAAACAATAATCCAAACCATCAACAAAACTGAGTAACTGTTGATTTGAGATGGGAACTTGGAGGAGGATTTATGAATTTAAGGAATATGGAAAGCATTTGTAAATCAAGCATGTAGTACTGCTCTAGTAAGAGACTACACTAGCCGTTATCTATGGTTTGTGTATCTGCTATCTTCTTCGTAAGGTATAATTTCAATCAAATAGGTACGAATGTTTTGATAGTTATCAAATTTCCCACATGTATAGTTATTTCTGGAGAATGTCTGCAAACACAAGATATGGTACTATTTGCATCATCACTAAACTATACTAAGTTAGGCATCGACTGTGGAGGAATTTACATCCGCAGTCGTTAAACTGAATAATCTCTCCTGAAATGGACGGTCGTGTCCGCACCGATAGGAACACGTTTTGCTCCACTCGAGCTGGCAAATATTCTACGACAATGTTCAATGCTCCTGTCCTCTATGTCTTAATTACTACCTGTAAGATAACCGTTTGAGCCGGGCAAAGGGGATTAGCTCATGCAGTGGACGGTCTGGTTTCCAGTTGAAGCATGGACGACCAGGTAAGATGAGTGGTTATACATTTTGACGTGACGTGACTAATAACGTGACATTCAACTTAACGGAAAATGGTACTCGATGATGTTATGCCAGATGTAATACTCAAACTGAGCACTCATTGATGAATAATATGGTAAGTAGAGGATCCAAGATTCAAGTCAGTTTTGACATGGGAATTACTTCAAAATGGATGGATAAAATCATCAATAAGGAAGCAGCAAAGGTTGCTGAATGAGGAGAAACTTTTTAAATTATGCATCTAAAATATACGAGATAATTGTTAAATTTCTCAAAGTTCATTGATTATAGGGCTGATGGTTGACTAAACAAAGCTGAGCATTTATCAATTTGAAATTTTACAAGCAAATTTACAACTGTCTGTTACAACCAACCAAACTTTAATTTAAATAAACTTTAATTTGAAATTACTGATGCTCTAATATACTATAGAACATACTAATTGAATAGTGATAGCGGTTAATTGAACTGAATGAAAAACAAAACACCACCTGCCCTCGAAAAGAAAGGATTTCTTTACAAAACTTAAATATCTAAAGCTCTCCAGTAACCTTCAATAACTATTCATGTTTTGCCATTTTGATGTTCTCCCGCAGTAAGATATGACATAATTATCAACCGTCTTTAGTATGGCCATTGTAGGACCCATGGCCAATGGACAACTCTATTGAATAGATAGCTTAAGAAGACGACTATCGGCATGAAGTGGAACTGAGAAACTCAAAAGGGCAATGATGACTCTTTTACGTAATAGAAATGAAAATACCGCATTGAGTAAACCCACAGCCCAGGAAGAACGGGCAATGTTACAAGAGTGGGTGAAATTAATTAGTCAGCTCAGTGTACCGGTTTCAGAAGGCACTGAGTGGGGCTCTTTTAAATGTTTAACTGTAATTGGTACAGAGCACCACTTGACAATAGTGCTTCCGGGATGGCACTGGTTTGGCCGACATTTACGATCCACAGAACTTTGGAGCTCCGGAGTCGTGAGGAAGTTTCCGAGACCCTTTTGCGTAATGAGGAATCTTCTTCCGATGGAGGAAAGGTGCAAGGCGAGTGAGTCATTGTTTACGGTGTAATCTTTTATTATGCTAAGTGTTTTGAGCAACGGTTTCTTATAATAGAAATTTAAAGTAAAGAAAATGTTTATTAAAAATGTATGGTAAAATGATGGTGCAGATGTTTTTACATTGCCTTCCTTTATTGTTATCTTGATTCCTTAGAAAAGAGCATAATGGTTCAATACTGTCTCTTTTTCAACAAAACTACACGTAAAGACCACACAATATACTTTCAAAATAACTCATTCCTTTCCTTCATCACCGCAAACAGGAAAACATGCTCACGCTTACGATGTTCTGCTTTTCATCTTCAACACAATACAATCAAAATGGGCTTCAGCATTTCCTGCTTGTCCAACACAATGGTCACGCATGTGCTTCCGGGTTTGGTGTGGGCTTTCTTTGCATGCAGCGGAAAACAAATCACAATAGCTGGCATATGTGGAAGCTGAAACTTTCCGCAATCTGTTGTACGATTAAGACGGAAACGCACGCCACTATGTTTTTTTTTAAAAAGAGAGTGGGATAATGTACTCATATCTGGGAAGCGTAAACTAGTTTGTGTTTCTTGCTTTTTCTTTTGTATGGCCCCATCGAACCATGCAAACTTCCGAGAGTTGTGGTCAATTCCGGGCGAATGTCAATTGATTTCGGCGAATCTGATTATTTGCTATTCTTGTTTCATGTCAGTGAGGCCCTATTGTGTGTTAGTTTTTAATGCCAGGGAAGGGAAGTAGTTTGATAGAGTGGAGAATGTAGCGCGTATTTGAATAAATTTATTTCTCGGATAAAAAAATAACTCCAACGCCCGTGAAAGTAATGTTTTGTTATAATATAAGAGCATCGTAATTTTGCTACAGATCGCAAGTTGTTTTTCGACAGCAAACAAATGACGTTGTTCTTTTCGCTTTGTTTTAGTATCTAATTTCCTTTTCAATTTGCATCGTTGTAGCTAACTCCAGCAGAACGAAGAAGCAAACGCTGCTTGTTATTTGTATCTGCTGCTTTTTTGTACTCACAACCTTTTATGGCACGGTAATCGTTTTGTGACTGAACCGCGTGGAAAACTGCAACCAAAGAACCAACTCGCAACCCATGTATACGCGACACGGTACGCAAGGAAATTAATGCTGGCAAATGTGTGAAATTTTGTTGCTGCCGTTGCCTCGTTTTGTAATGGTGCGCAGGAAGCGACCGACAATTCGGAAACAGGTTACCGCAGAGCAAACGGGAAGTTTTGCGTCACCGTTGGATAACGTCTGATGAACGGCGACAAAATTGCGCATGTAAAGTGGAAGCCGCAACACCCCCGAGCACTGTTTCGGAGCAGGAAGTATTGCGAAGCGAAATAAGATAAACCAACAATCTCCTACCGGCTGTTTGGTGTGTGTGATGTGGTACTTGGATTAAGCCAGAAAAGAGAGCATGGGGTCGTTTATGTAGGCGTAGAACAGGAGCGTGTGCTTCAGAACATTTACGGCTAGGTTCGTGTGAGCAAGCCATAGGAAGCAATTGAGGTTTACCCTGCAGTTGAAAAGTTTGATGAAAAAACAGTTGCTCTATCTGCATTTCGGTTCAGATTATCACTACTTAATGCGCACAGCATCGAGGTTTCTTCAATTTGGTCGACACGTTTCCAATTGCCACTTGTGCTGATCGAAACATTTGCAATGATAATTCAATGTTTTATGCTGATTGCTCGAACGGGAATGAAACAACATCTCGTTTAACGTTCGTCGATGTTACTTTACAAGGATCCGAGGAGGGAGGCTATGCGCCGTTTGGAATCGACTAGGCAAGCGCATTTTCTGAACGATATAGCGAAATTTACCACTTGTCAAACGATACACAGCTACATTTACGCGGCTGCGTCTCGAGTGTCTTTGATGTGGGTTGTGATTGCTTCCGAGAACAAGGAAGCCTTAAATTTTGGGAGAAATAGAGTTTTTTTGTTTTTTTTTTTTGTTCCTACGTGTTGGTATTGGAGACGTTACCCCACAAGCACAAACGTAAAATATATGTTAAGCTTCGTGATTTGATAGAAAAAAGTTGAGCCTTCTTGAGCAAGTATCTTAAGATCTGATTGTGTTCATAAATAGTTTCCTTTTATAGAATTCACTTGTTGTGCACAGTAGTGCAAAGAAAATAAAGAATTCAAGGTTAAAATAAACATAATATTGACTTAAGGTCTGATTGTGGCGTACCTCGCACGCAAGCTGCACCACACCACAGGTGTTTAGTTGCATTAATACACCACACCTGCGTTACACCAAACCTGCGTTACACCACACTTGCGTTACAACGCATGCAAGCAATCGGCTTATTTCGGTAATCGTACCGAACCGGATAATTGCACTAACGTGCATCGGAATTAGGATATAAATGCTCTCTTTCATTTTGACCGCCAAGCGAAGTAGATAATAGTTGACACGCACGTGGCCTATAACTGGTGACCCCGACGTGATCTGAACACGCAACCTTCTGAAGAAACCAGATGGAAAATGGCGTACCTTTGGGGACTACAGGAGCTTGAATGCTATTACCGTTCCTGACCGGTATCCCGTGCCCCACATTCAAGATTTTTCAAATAATTTGTATAACAGAAAAATATTTTCATGCATCGACTTGCAACGTGCATATCATCAAATACCTGTGGCTCCTGAAGACATACCCAAAACAGCCATTTCAACACCATTCGGGTTATTTGAATTTAATTTTATGACAAGAAACTCAATATAACTATTAACCAGGAAAAAAATTAACCGATTCCGGTAAAGCAATTATTGAAATTATTAAGACCACGTTTTGAATTAAGTATATTAAAGAGTACAAAGATCCTACCGATAGGGACCAAATTTGATTACCACGCGTAAACGTTCAACGTCAAGCAACGGAATCTAGACAACAATCGAACCATACAAAAATCACTTTCTCTGGTTTATTTTTCGCACACGCCATCAATATTTGCAGTGAAATTGATACATTTCTGCATCACAGCATTATTGGGATGCACGTGGTAAAAACAAAAAACAAATCGAATAATCAAGGCATTGCTGGTGACCAACTGACTATATCACGTAACTGGAGGTGACCGTTTCCATCCATCCAAACCGGAGGAAGCTGCTAAATGGGCTGGACATGTGAATATGATACTTGTCTTTTTCCAAGGCACGGAAGAATCATGTGGAAAATCTGTGAAGCCCATGACAATGGGATAACGTGAATGTGCGTGTAAGAGCGTGAAATTGTCACATTCTGCGTTCATCAGTTCATAATGGTAGTTTTTTGCATTGTTTATCGCCAGAGTGAAATTTATAACGCAGAAGAGCCGACTGTTGTGGATGATTTTGTATCGGAATTGGAAAAAAAACCCTAAACATCATCCTATTTCTTTGAACTGAATGTGGTATTCTTCCTTTCTAAACTTTATGTTTTTCCGCGTAACTCACCATCCATCAATGATCACTGATCAGTGTGCCAATATTCTGCAAATTCTTCTTTGAATCACTTTTCACCCTGCGTTGGGATGTTATTTGAATAATTAATTGAAAGCCACCTGGTAGCCACGCTACTCTCTACGCTTGATTCAGCCAACGTTTTGCAGAACGAAGCACCTGTGTAGTTTAATTATTCGACGGCACATCATTTATGCATCGCCAGTCCTCGCCCTTGTCGCGGATTACGATAAAGTGCTTGTAAACTTCTTCAACACCAACCGGTTTTGAATGAAAATCAATTCTCGGGCACAGGGCGGGACATCGATTGAACGCAAGCTGTTGGGTGGTTGATAAAAGTTATAGCGAGAAGCTTTCAATTTTCCTCTAAAACCGTCAATTGACATTCAAACCCATGATGTTTGTGCCTTCTTGTGCCTGCAACCTACTACGAAACCGAAAACCATCGAAGGAGGTTTGTTGTTGGGTGTCCTTACATCTTTCCCATTGACGAGAACGGAATCAAGGTGAATTGCACAGCATATCGTTGTGGTTTTACGACTCAATGGTACGGTTCAAGTCGTTGAAGTCGATGTTCAAGATAGACAGAGAAAAGGAAAACGACATGTACAACGCTGAGAAAATGATTGCCGACATCGTTTGGCCAACGTTGTGTATCTACTTATGGAATGTTTGCTTCTAGGGTTCGGTTTACGTGTGGTCTGCACAATGCAAAACCGTTGACATAATCAGAAATTTCCACCAGGAAATAATTTGCCTGTTAAAAATCGTTAAACATCCGAATAGTTATTGATCGATGCTCTAATAATCATTGTTTTCTTGTGTTTGTGAGTGCTTTCAAATACCATTGCGAAGTGTGTTTGGGAGTTTACAAAAGCTTTTCTTGATAACATTTTGCAAAAATCATCCAAACTTACTAATTAAGACTTTTCTATGCTTCAGAGTGTTGTTCTTGAGTTTTTGAGCCTTTGTCACAAAAAAGCTCGGAACATGAGAGATAGCCAACACATATCTGCTTTTTTGTTCGTGAATTTAAGATCATAAAGCAAACATCAAACGCTTTCGCTCTAATCCATTTCTGACCGGTGGCATTTGGAATTTGTTACCAACGTCATTCTGGTTCATCTTCACCGACTGAGCGTTGTACATCCCCGTGGAGGATCTACTACCACCCTAGGCGTTTGTTGGTCAAGTTGAAAGAATGAAGGATGAAATGAATTGATAAACACAAGATCGCTGCCCTGCTGGGAAAAAACTTTCCCTATCCTCGGGGTTCAGTCACATAATTCCGCTGTGAGCTCTTGGGTGAGGCAAGCACCATCGCTGGATGGATAAATGTCCGCGAAAACATGAAAGTAGTGTGCGAGCTGTGGCTATAGAGTTTAAACCAGTGAATGCCACTGATATCCACTCACTCCATGGGGTGCATGTGAAGCTTTCGTTGCGTTGCAGCACTCGGTTCGGGATGAACTGGTTGGTAAAGTTATTGGATAGGCATTATGCGTCAGCGTGGAGGAAGAGAATATTCCATGCTCATCGTACTCGGTGGCACAACATAATCTGTGTGTTTGGTGGGATATAATGTGCCGTGCTGGTGACGGCTTTGTTGGTTGTATCGTCGATGGTATCTTGCGCCAATGTGCATAGGAGTTCATAATGCTTTAGGTACTTTTTCATGACACTATCGCTAATTTAATATGACCTCTTGCAAGGAGAGCATTACGAAGCGAGGGGAGATTGGATGACAGTTTGATGAATCGCATCAGTAGTAAGCTAGAGTGAACTGGATTGGGAATGTTTAACCGTAAGCCTTGCTTCTGTCTAAAACATTATCAGCTCGATTCATGACATGTTAGCAGATTATGTTGAAGTTCATTATCGAACAGTAATGATAAAAGGTCGACTGATAAGTTTAAACTTAGATATTGTTGAGAGTTTTTCCTCTTATATTAAGCATGGACGAGGTTTTGCTATTCCTTTTTTAACGATTTTTTTAACTGACGTATTCGATTGAACGAAAATGTAAATCCTTTAAATTATGCTTTGCTCAATTCGTTTGAATTGATAAATAAAAATGAAATAGAAATTGAATAGAATATAAATGAATGAAATATTATTTTTAAGGTTTACATCAAATCATTCAAAAAATGTCTTTACACATATTCAATTAATGATTTGGTGATATTATTTTGAATTTCTAAGCAACATGAGGGAACCGTGTCATTAAATTGTCAAAATTATTTCTAAATATTCAATTTGATTACATTTTTTTCTGAAACTTTCAGAAAGATTGCTCAAAAGTTGCTTATTTAAATAGACGTTCCTTTTATTTTTGTGTCGAACAACTTTTCCCACAACGTACGTAAACACAATCAAACTCATTGAAACTCATCAGCTGATAATTAATTGGATCACGACAGAGAGACAAGAACAGGAACAAGTTCTACTCACACACAAATAACAAAACCAAAAATGAAAGCAAAACACCCTAAACAAACACGAAACGTAAACGTAAATTGTCCGTTTTGCTAGTTTTTGAATGAACCGTACGGTTGTGTTGGTGTGACAATGCAAAATCTCTCCCCCAGATGGCTCAGTGAGTGCCCCGAAAGCTTCTTCGTTCGGTTAGGGGAAGTCACTCAGCTCAGCTTGAATCAACGAAGTCAACCCCATGGACGAATGAAACGAAACAACAACTCAGTAGCTCGGTGACTAGTGTTGAAGGTAGTTGATAGGAATCGGCTGTCCGTGCGTACGTGCTAGCGTGTAGTAGCGGTGGTGGAGGTGATAAGAAAACGACTATTCTCGTTCCACCGACATCCGCATCGAAAAGAGGTATACAATCAGTGTTTTCTTCTTAATCAGTCGACGGAAAGATTATTGCAATCGTTGCTGGTGGATGGTGTAGCCTTCATCGCTTGAATATTGGATTATTATTCCTTTGCCGGTGCGCTGGTGACCATCGTAGGCAGACGTTGTTTAACGGCTCGAAGGTAGGAATGTACGTGTGTGCTGAGAAAAGAGGCTCTCCAATACTCTCGTTTTGCTTGCAGAGTGTCATAATGCCGTACGGGTTCTTTTTTGGTTGCCGGTGAAGCAGACGGAATGAAGCGACCGTGATGCAATATTTAACAGTCGTCGTGCTTTTTATTTTTAAGTTGCTCTCAACCATTGCATGAAGAAGGATGTTTGATACATGAAGAAAGGCAAGACGCAGCATGAAATTAAAAGGAAAAGTCTTGAGAAAAGATTAAAGTGCCCTTAAGAGAAGCATACGACAGTGATGCTGTTGGATGGCAAAAGTATTCGTTCACACCTGTACCATGGCATGCCGAAAGGGCACACGGTAAAGCCTTAGATGGTGGAACATACATTACTTACACACAAGTGGCACCTTTCTGCCATCGGGATGACGGAGGCACTAATGGTTAATTGCTCGGAATGAAGTGCAGTGCACCAGGTTGTGTATGTGTTTGGCGCAAAAGGTTGTTGCGCTTGGAATGTTTGGTAAAGCGATTTGAAATTCTTCACGACCCACCCATGATGATAATGTAGATGATGATGATGATGGTGATGATGATGATGATGATGGTGATGTACGCAACGCAGTGGAATAAAACGCATGCAGATCTGTACTTACGTCGACCCGGGTATGTGTGTTAGTGTGTTTGTTGAGAGATGCCATTGGAATGTGGAATGTGTGAGACCGGTTTAATGGGATTAGAAAGCAATTTTCCGACCCGTTCCGTTGTACTGCAGTGTTTGGTTTTCGAGGTTGTAGTGGTTGCGTGACGCATACATTGCTGAGGTGCCTTGTGAATAAGGGCAAGTCCGGTTTGGTGTGATTTCTTTTTCCCGAGTGCTGTATGCTGAAGGGAAGTATAACATGACCTGTGCGTGGAGGGTAGCAAATTTTTCTGTGAAGTATAGAGTGTAGAAGAGTGTGTCGTTTTATTACAGAAATAGTGTCCCGTTTGAGTTTACCGCTGAGCAGATGGGATCCGACGCATAAAACCCGCCTCTCCGGATATGACACCTTAAGTGTTATGAAAAAAATCCTGTATCCGATTATATTGTTCATACAGTCCAGAAACTGAAATGCGGTCCAGAAATGAAAAAAAGATTTGTGATTTAAATAAAACGAAGCGATAAATAAATAAACAAGTGTTCCCTGGAAATCTTTTCCAACTCGGGTGGAGACTATCCGTGTGTTGAACATCGGTTTTCAGCATATCGATGGATAATGCAGAATACTGAGTGTATGTTTGTGCAACAGTATGTGTACTCCGGATAATGTTTGCATGGGCCGCCGTCGTGCAAGAGCATGGCCAGGGAGGCGTAAAATTGTACCAACACTCTCTTCCCCATGCCTCGGTTGTATGCTTGATCCATTTCCTTCCCTTTCATTTTACAGTGTTTTTCGCTACTTGGGGGTTTATGGGAGATTGTGCTTTTGTGTTTCTTGTTGGTATTAAACCTCGGAGCTTTTGATGTATCAGTGTGTGATGGCGTCTCACCGACAGTGTCTGTTACGGTAATTGACAATTTGTGTTGCGGTCAGCAGAAGCAGAGCCTGTGAATTGCGATCGCATAAACCACGCAAAGGAACAACCGTGAACAGCATGCGGTTTTGGTAAAATAACGTCAATTGCGTTGCGTAGTACTGGATACATTAAAAAATGAATTTTTAAAATAGCGGCCAACACAAACACTGCCAAAATTGGAAAAAAAAACAAAAAAAGAGGTATATACTACAGGTACGTAGATGGAGCATAGTCTGTATGTAAGGTTCACTATGGATTGCATGTTTTATTCTTTAAACGTTTATTATTAAAACAATTAAACTTACTATGTTCTCGACACATTGTTAAAAGTTGTTTTGCTATTTTTATAAAATTTGTGCTGTTATTTAATTTAAAACATTAAACTATGCTGCTCCACACAACCAAATAATCCAATACAACTTTTGTTACGCTATCAATGCGTATAAATGCAACCTTTTCAAGTGAATAATTGTGTCAATAGGTTGAACAGATTGAAAAGAAAACATGACTTTTGCAGTGCAGTGCTCTTTGTATGCTGTGTTTATTTGAATTGATAGTATCAACAATACAGAATACGAATGACTGTGGCTTCCATTTTCCGGAACAGGCGTTTCGTTTTGTTTATAATAATAATGTTCATGTGTGAAAACCATCTCACGTAAAAAAAGCCTCACACCAGCAAAGGAGGTATTGTTGCTTCAACCGACCTGCTTAATTTTTTTTTTTGTTTCCTGCTTTCCATAAAAACCCGCACAAGCTGCGGGACTTGCGGCAGTTTATGCACGAAATTGTTTTTCCCCTGCCACCGCTACAGACGAAGCATTAAAACCGCATTTTCACTGCCGGTTTTCCGGTGATCTTTTGGGAGTCTGCTTTTCCGGCTCATGGCTTTGCAGGTTAACCTCTGCCGGGTTGCGCACGGTTTCATAAATATTTATCGAAATGCTCATGCTGTGGCGCAAGGTGCAGTGTGAAACCATAAAACAGCATAAAAATGGTGAAATCGTCAAGCACCTCGTG
This sequence comes from Anopheles gambiae, assembly GCF_943734735.2. Taxonomy (NCBI): domain Eukaryota; kingdom Metazoa; phylum Arthropoda; class Insecta; order Diptera; family Culicidae; genus Anopheles; species Anopheles gambiae. The sequence continues at coordinate 29,836,922 of NC_064602.1, forward strand.
GGACAGCAGCTTGGAACGGTAAAGTTAAGAGCAGCTTAATTTTTGGTTATTTTTCGGGTGAGAAAGTGGCAAAGTTTGAACACCAGCGTACGTGTAGGGATTAGGGGATGAGTTTTAGAAGCACTGAATGGGTTATTTTTAATAAACAAAGATGCATATACAGTTAAATTAAAAATTTACGGGCCGAAATTGAAACGGAAATGTGGCAGTGCTTGAGAAGTTTAGTTTTTTTTACTGAAAGATTTGGATATTTTGCTGCAAAATAACCTTGACTAAACCGAATGGGTTACGTTCAGATATTGATTTATAACATATAAATGCTCGAATATTTTAGTCTTTGAAAAAAATTGATTATAAGGTACTTTTTGCATAAGCTTTATTTCACATTCAAAAATGATGCTTTGAAGGATCATCCACTAGTCAAGCATTCGAAGATTTGAGTGGAAAAAAATCTGTTAAGTTTATAATAATTGTTTATCCAGTTTACCTCACATGATGTGTGTAAGTGTGCTTTTACGAATGTTTGCAAATTGACTCAACCTCAACATTTTTTTCGTTGAATGATGTCATCAGTAAAGAGGTGCTGCATGGCTTGCATCTTCTTCTTCTATTTGGCGTTACAATCAACGTGGATATGCCGGCCTATACAGGCTGGCGAGACTTAATTCATTACCACGTAGTCGGATAGTCAATCCTAGCTACGGGGGGACGGTCCATTCTGGGTTTGAACCCATGACGGGCATGTTATTGAGTCAGTTGAGTAGTCGATCGTACCACGGGACCGCCCCTAAACTTGCTTCTACATTTGCTGAATAAGAACAGATTCAATATCCGGGGACAAATCTGCATTAAGCAGATGTATCAGATTAAATTTTCGTCTTGGTGAGATGAGCCGGGTCTGATGTGCGTCTGTTTGTGTTATCCATGCGTGTGATTGTATTGGCATTAAACGAGAAAACAAAATCCTTTCTAATGTAGTGATATTGTTAATTCGGGGACCGAAGGTAAGTAACATGTCGGGGGAATTGTTTGCGACTTTGATTTTAAAAGCAACCAGGCGTCTCCATTAAATGAGCTTTTTACATAAACGTCTGGGCGGCTCCACTTGCAGAGTAAAATATAATATTGTATACCGGTTTGGGACATTTGTATTTGGGTTTGGGAAAAATAGGAAACATAAGAATGGTTTTATTTAATTTTCAGATTGCTATCCCAATCATATTCTACGTTCTTCACTTAATAAAACTACTCTATACCCGTTCTGAAAAGAGAAAAGGTGAGGTATACCTTCACAAATAAAGTTTCTGTTGAAACACCGTTTTGTCAGTATTCATGGAAAAAACTTACAAGCAAACAGCATTTTCACTCCAACTACACCGTCTATACTTCTCAATATGGGTCACCATGGTACAGTTTCCTCGCTCGAAGCAGTTTTATTATTTCCCGAAAAGTAGCAGTATTATTCGCTCCGAAACAGTCTGGCAGTGGAAAAGCAAAGCGATAATTCCATGAAATAACAAAATGAAATTTGCCAATACTATCGCATACCAAGCACCAAGGACCAGTGGCTGAAAGCTTAAAGAGTGTGTTTTTGTCACCTCGCTCTTTCTCTCCCCTTTCGTTCATTTGCCCTGATGCTGAACAACTTTTATACTGTCCGGACATGACTTCATCCACTGGGTTCCATTTTTGGCAGAATAAAGAAGCAGCAAAACTCAACAAACCATGAATAATGTGTAGGTAGTTGAAATAGCAATCGGTGGATAGCGTACTACGGCAGCCGTATCCTGTTATCGGACCCCGTGGCACACCTTTTTCGGCACGCTCTCAAGGTCGTGTTAATGCGCGTCCAAAAATTGATATATGCAGAAAAGCGTCAAATTTCGTGCCTTGACCAAATTGCAAAAGATTGGAATGAGAATGAAAGACCAAAACGGAAATAAAAAGGCTGCAAAGAAATGCTGTAAGGCTACTGATGGATAAAACAAGTGTTCATGCCTTCCCGATACGTTTCCGTGACCGGACGCATAAACTGTGGTCGTTACGTTTTGACGAGTCTATTCGTCGCACCAACGGTGCACATAGCTGGCGACATATTTTCGACCTCTCTGTTGATGAATGACATTCCGAACAGGCTCAAAACGATACCAGGCAACACGTTGTGCGAATGAGATTAGCGGTTGGCTTAACGGTTTCGACTGGTGCTAATCAAATTTTGTGCCTCTTTTGCAAAAATGTGTCACTAACGAACGGCGAGCGGATCGGCAGCTGTTACGAGCTAGCAAGCTATGCAAATATGAGGAAAGGAAAAAACCGACACCAGCTAGTGGTTCACGTAAAACGAGTCGTAGGACGTCTGTGAATGAGAGGCTTTTCATCCAAAACGTTGAGCACTAGTGTTGAGTGAAAACTCAAGATCCGACCACAACCGCTTGTGTCGGTGTGCATGTAAGCTTCCAGAGTTAATTAAGTAACAGTAAGTTAACAGAGGAGTAGCGGAGATAAAAAAATATATCAAACAGACGCCACGTGAAAATCGATAAAAAGGATTTCCTTGTTTTGGGTCCACTTTTTGAATGCTTGTTTGCAACGTGTCGACAAGGGTTTACCGCTTATGACGAGGTATGGTTGTAGCTAGAGAGTGTACAATCGCATCCACCGCATGAGAATGTTAAGATCTGTGAGGGAGTTTTGTCGTTGTCACTGCTCAAGGTAGGGAAATTGATTTGATAGAGTATGTGTTCCTGAATGCGCACATTTCCCACCAATGGGGAATCTTGATTTTAATTGTTTTAACTCTTTTATTTGCTATTGTTAATGATTTTTAAGTGTTTTTGCTTTTTAAACAAAACTGGAAAAGATTTTTCATTTCCTCTATTCCAAACAAATAAGAGGTTTGAAACATTTTGGGTATTTAGTCTCGTAAAAACGTTTTATGATAATTAATATCCCTTTTAAACATTTAGTTAGCTCTTGAGACTCAAAACTTTAGAAAAATATTTGAAAAAAAGGGAAAGGAACACTGCTCATTATTATCAGTCTCATCCATCAAAGAATGACCATCACCCCGTTATCGGTAACAAGATGGTTCGCTTCTATTGGCCAGTTAATTATTTTTAGGGCTGTTCATTAATCAGATTGCTAAACTGATTGGTTTTCATGTTGTGCAGATTTATGGCTTCTTCAAAGCGTTGAACCGAGCCATAATGCAGGTGTCTGGGACAAAGCGAAAGAAACTGAGATAAATGGGGTTGTTGTGTCTCCAACGCTTTATCCGATTGGTGCAAAGTGTTCATTAATTTGAGGCGATGAAAGATTAGGATAAGTAAGAAGGCACGCATTATTTTTTCCACTACCAACACTTTCTCATTTAATAAAACCATAATCTTAAACTGAAGTAAACTACCGTCTATTTACAAAGCGATTTAAAAGCAAGTGAACAAAAGGTTGGTTCGTGGGCAAAAAAAAACCCGTTCAGCTTGTTTGTTTGATGCCTAAGTGGTCATAATTGCAAAAACAAATTTCCAGAGCTCAACGAAAAGCGAACCATGCAACTAAAAAAAAAAGTTCGGCAAATAAAAGCACAGTCAAAAACGCAAATGAATTCTGCAGCGTTTTTATATTTTGATTTTGAGTAAAGCGAATGCTTCAACTATTTAAGTATTGCAGTGGAATTAATTAGGCAAGCAGAAACAAATGAACAATTAACTGCCACAGTGGGAAGTGTGTGCTCAATGGCGGAAACTTTGTTTGCTTTGTGTGTTTTACGACGCCATAAATTATTCATATTAAGGTTTGATAGATTTCAGCATGAAGCTGATTGTACGACTAATAACCAAACTGAAATAACGAACCTCGCATAGTGAATGATTGTAAAGCTTGACAATCTCCTGTAAAATATTACAGTTACTTAGTATTATCTTTATCATCACAAAGCAAAAACTTTGTAAATCATGACCATTGTTCTTAATCATACCAGCTGCGGCGCATCATAATTGTTTCACTATCGAAACTATGTTGAATCTCATATCTGAAATTGTTGCCTCTTTGCGCCACTGGGCATCAGCAATTTAGTTTCGTTCCAAGCGATGGAAAATTGACCAACCACAAATTTCCACAGACTTGCCCGACATTGGCGCTATAGAACAAAATACATGCCATGAGTTGCAGCCGTTTTATAGAGCAGTTTAAGTGCTTTAAAACGTGTGAGGCTGCAACTGCAGCAATCGTTTTAAAGTGATCGCTATTGTACGCTTGTTATTTTAGAACTATGCAGGCTCACGAACACATGCAGAGCAAAATTGGTTTGGTACGGCCCAGACAAAACGGCAATGAATGAGTTTTTGGTAGTGGTGGTGTGCATAATGCTCTGTAAATTGGAACAACATGCAGCTCAACGCAAAGCAGGAAAGTGGAGTGTAGAAACAATCGGAACCACTTTCTGCATGGAGGCAGCAAGTTTTGTTGGCACTGAAAATGCTTTATGTAGTTGTAAAACAAAAGACCGAAATGAGGAAAAATGCATCGAGAATAATGCTAATTTCATAATAAATCGCGAGAATAAAACATGCTTGTGTAATTTAGATTGATTTGTAGGGCAGGACGTAGGAAGTGGAATTTTTGAAACGATCTTCAATCTATTAACATTATTCATCAAAAAACTGGCTTAAATACTGACAAATTCATGGTCAATCTTTTTGGAAAAACAATGTAATCTTTATTTTACAAGATACTAGTTTTAAAAATTATGAAATCGCTTGAGAAATGTGCATGCTCTCTAGTATTTTCGTCCTTTTTTGGGTTGCAGCGTTTTTTATTCTCGTGAATGAGTCTCTCGACTTGGTAGTAGCAGGAGCATAAATCACTTGACCTGTGGAAAACCTATCCAATTACTCCTTTAAGCTCCAATCTACTCTAGACTCTATCTTTAAAATGACTGCAATGCCCTCCAAAAAAAGAAGAACTTTTTAAACTAAATCGATATAGTAGAAAAAAACAAGAGAAAAGTCATGCGTAAAGCACTTGGACGAGAAGAATTTCATCATTGCTCATTCTCGATTGTCTGCTGCGTACAGATGAGTTTGCTTTCTGATGAGATTTCTTCTCGTCAGGTAAAAGCGAGACAATACCGAGAGAGATGGATAAGATAAGAAGAATGACTAAAAGCAAAAAAAGTATTGTTTTTGTTGTCTAGCATACTGTTGTTTGCCTTTCAGCGCCTTCTCTTGCAACCATTAGCATTTCAATTTCAGTGTGGTCTGCTGATGGGAAAACAATTCTCTACACAACGTCTGAGAACAACAAGAAGTAGACTTGCAATTTCAGAATTGGGCTTTGGATTGAAGTTTGTTGCACGAAAAAGGCTGCTACAACAGAATTGGAAGCCGAACTTTGAGAGCAAAAGAATGAAATATGAAACACTTGACGAATGTTTTGTAAGTTTGTAAATAATGCTCTGTTACACGAAGAGATACAAAGCAGAATACGGAGCAGACAGGATGGACGCTGGGAGCTGTCATGGTGGGAAAAAGTATGGGGAAAGTTAATTTAATCATCGTGGGCGTAGATAATAATGGATTTGAGACACAACCAAGGCTTCCCAGTAGCAGTGTTTGTGGAAACAAAGCACGCAGTAATGAATGGAAAAGTTTTTCCGGTAGTTGTTCGTTGCCAAGACTGACTGTCAGCGCAAAATAATGGATAATGGACTATGAGCAGTAGCAGGAAATGGATATCATCGAAAATGGTAATCTAAGTTACTCTTTGGCTAGCCCAATTATTAAATAGTGTTCAATACCAATAATGGGGAAAGTTATTTATGTTTTTAAACTGAATTCCACGTTCAATCTTCTCTAGAAAAACAATATTATCTCATTAGGAATCTGTAGCCGTTTGTTATTCTTATCTGTTAACAATCGAGAAACGCTTACAACCCACTGCCCTCCTATTAACTCGATGCAATCCCACAGAGAAGGTCAATCTGTTGCACGATTTTTTCTTCAATCTCATCCCAACTACCGCAACCCGTAAATTCAGCTTACCAAGCTCTAGGCAACCAGAGGAACGAGGATCTACTTTTGCTCTAAGAAAATTCAAACACCAAACACGCTTGCATGCCATCATCTTGAACCAATTCGGGTTCGGGTGAACTCGTTCTCATGAAATGTGTTGCTAAAACCTACTCCCATGCTTCCGGTGGTTCGTAAAATGCAAAGTTTTATAATATAATGCGCCGGTGCGTGTGAGTACGAAGTTTCCAGTGCTGTTGTACAGAAGCTTTTGGTAGAAACTTTGCAGGCTTTCACTGATGTTGCTGCTAGAATTAGCTGAACACTAGAAATATGGTTTGGAACTTGAAACAGTTTACCACCACATAAAGACCGCGGGTTGATGTACAATTTGCCAAACAATAAACTATCATGTCATGTTGCTTCACTGCTTCGCTCTTGTTCTGCGGTTGATGCGGTGAACACAATTCTCTGTTGTTTACGATCGGATTCTTTGAGGAAAGTCAAGAGTAAGGCACAGTATTTTGAAATTGTTGGTCGTAAAAATAGGAATATAAAGCCTAAACAAAACATAATTAATCAACAAATTACCAAAGCTTCCTTTTTCTTAGAACGTATATGTAACATCCTTAGTGTGACGGAAGAATACACCTCTGGTATGCAGGTTCTACCACAAAAACCACACATAAAACGGACCTAGCTTTAAAGTCTCTCTTCCTCCACGAAGGAAGGAAGGATTTCCGTGCGGTGTGGTAACCTTCCATTGGGGTAACAATAGCAAAAAAAAGGTACTGTTAAATACTGGCAAGCGCATTGTCTCGGGGGACGTGTCCCTATCGTTGCCGGTTCAAAGACAAGGAAAAGATTAAAAGTTTTCCCAAGAAATTATTCCAACCCTGCACGCTTGACTCAGTTTCATTCTTTGTTCTAGAGTCGGATCTCGTCTCTTCTCTCGCCGCTCTGGGCCATCGGGAAGGGGGTTCCATTCAATGGAAATAGAAGAACAAAAGCACCTCGTTCACAAGAAGTTTTCAATTGACGTTGTGTGATGCTGCGGAATGGAATGTTTTATCTGAGATAAATTAAAGCTAATGTATGCCTGTCTGCTCAGTTTACTGAGTATTTCCCCTTTTTATATGCATTCTTGTTGTCAGGCTCAAAGCATTCTAGAATGCTTTTGTTTTTTTGTTTTTTTCGGAGCAAAAGTTTCCCATCTATTTGACTAATTTTTTCACTTCAACCCTACATCAGTCTCTGTGCCAGACTGTGATGAGTAAGTGTTGCTTTTTGTGTCTTCTATCCATCTTCTGGTGAATTTAACTCGGAAAATGATAGTCGTGTTGGATGTGAAAGCTCAACGTAGCGATACAGCAAAAGCGCTGCCAGCCAGTGTGGGATGAAAAGTTTCAACATGTTGTGCCTTTTTTGTTAGGCCCGTTTGGTGTTGCTTCCGACCACAACCAGTCATTGCTTCAGTTACATCAATAGAGTGCTGACAGCCATGGCAAAAAGCTGTTCAGCAAACAAACACACACACGCACGAGCGCAAAAACGGAAAGCAAAACAAAACAATCTCACCAAAAACCTCATCCAACGACACCCGCTGGAAACATAATGTTTGAATGTTAGTGGTGACATGTCAATGTGTTTGGGTAAGAGAAAAATTTGCATGCCACACACTTCGGTGTACATAAACCATGAGCACAAGCGGTTTCGGTGCGGGGGTCACTGGCGCTTGTTTTGTCTCTCGCGAGAAAAAAAGGTGTCAAATTTACGAAACCGATCTGCCCCAACAAGTCCCCACGTGCGTCTAACAACTCTGGGGTAAAGCTGTGGTCTTTTCCTTTTTATGCTTTACAGTTTCGTTTTCGCAAACGCTTGGCACAAGCAATGAACTGGGACCATAAAGCATCCGGCAGCTTTCGTACAGTGCGTACATTTCGCATTAAGCTCGAGGACAGGATTAGCCCGAAGGTAGTAACAAAATTCTTCGCACGAGCCCGAATAATGAACCACGTACCGGTGTGAGTCGCTAGTGAGCACTTGGTTTCCGTTTTGTGGCGACAGGCAAGGATTACGGCAAGGACACGCAAAAGCCATTGAGACGGTAACCAAAAACCAGCTGGCGTTTGGAATGTCTCATAAAATGCTGTTATGAAACGCGTCGTTGCTTTCGTTTCCTACTTTTCTCCAGGTGAGAGCCATTTTTTCCAAGGTGGTTTTGCAGTTTACCGACCGCTCTTTGGGGAAAATGTGATGGCTTTTGTTCAATGGAGGATGTGCAATAGAAAAAAGCCATACGATGCGTTCCATGGATGTGGCTTATTGCTAGTACGGAAACGGTTTTATGAGCAACGGAAAGGGAATTGAATGACATTTTTTTGAAGCGAAAAGATGAAGCGTTGGAGAAATTCGGAGATAAGGCCCTTGTTATGACTATGACATTAGTTTCGTTTCAAAAAATGTGCCATGCTTTGAGAACATTTGAATCCATGTTTAAAATACTTTGAATATTGCAGTTTAGACAAAAATACTTTCTTTCATCATTTTAAAGGAAAAAAATAATGATCTAAAATCTACGCTGAGCATTAGAATGTTAAGCCAACGTTTAAGCTCTATCGACACATGAATGACTTTAGAAACTAATCCTGTTCCTTAAGAAATGCTGTAAGATTTGCTACTTCTTCCATTTTTTAAACATTCACACAGAATTGTAAATTTTTCACCAAATTTTAACTACCTGGATTGCAAGAACAGAATTAGTTCGATGGAATGAAAAATGGAAAACATGGCCATGCAGGCCATACATTTCAATGGAAAACAAGTAAAAGGCAATCGATGTAGTACCTGCAAAACCCTAATTACCTGCAAAATCCTGTTAGCCTCAAATAAGAGTAAGGTTCTCAGAAGGACCCTTTGACCATGTGGAAGTGCAAAAGAGGTTTCCATAGAACTTTTTACTGTCACGAGTGTTTGATTCCAGTGATCCAGACTTTGTCATATGTATTGCATCAGATCGGTGTCACATGTAAAGTTGGAAAGGGTGTCCACTTGGACAAAAGTTGTTAGTTGTCTCCTCTGTGCTAGAGAATATCCATCGCTTTCCGGGGAAAAAACACCAGAGGGTTCAATATTTGTATCAATAAATTGCAATGGATTCTGTCCTTTTCTTGTGTGAGTAGCTTATGCCCTGTACCACACACTGAACAACGTGCATAATTCATGTACCAACAGGTTGAAACAACAGTTCGAATGTATGAATATATGTTCAAGACGTGTACCGGTATTCTCCATCCAAGTAACATGTTGAATTCGGTTTGTATTGGGTCCGCGTCACCCGACATTGTTTTTCTGGACAACAATTCGGGTCACCAGTATCGACATAAATCAGCTCACACGATGGTACCTGCAAAAATGCGGCAACCCATATCGATCTCGAGACACATTTTTCATGCCTCAAGGCTTTGTTCCGGTGCAATAGAACACGGTGAGCTTCAAACACGATCACGACGGTCAAGAAGAGCAATTACTTTACTACTGGCCACTAGCGTAATGAATGCAAACACGAGCTCGCCCCAGCGAAGAAGAACTAGGACGCCATTAAATCACGTCTCACCATGGAGAAAAGGATTCCGAAGTCGAAAAACGCCGCCAACTATACTAGCAACTGTTTCTTTCATTTCCTTTGTTCTTATCCGGATGCAGTTTAGTTGGATGTGCTGGCTGGTTTTTGTTTCATTGTCGTAGTGTTTTTTATTGCACTTCATTGCAACGTTCGACTGGTAAAACGTACGAGGTGGTAATGGTTAACCTGAGCTGCAATAATTCTCCCTGTGTGTGTGCTTCGTATGCTGTTGCTGCCCCCTGGGGCTGAAAAATAGTTATACATTATTTATTCGCTATCACGTGGAAAGAAGACGCTTCAAGACGACGGTGGGTGCAAGGTTCAGTAGTCTAGTTTCGACTCCAGTTTACCACGTGTAGTATGTTCCGGCTTTGTGACTACGTTTTTTTCTGCAGCTCTCATTCACTTTTCATCAGGAGGGCAAAAACGTCAAAGGTAGGTGTTGAGAACTCGATACTGCTGGCTTGCATATCGTCGTCTGATGTACGGCGCGAATAGGAGGATCCTCGATGCTTCCACATTTATTTCCCCTGTCATGGTTGCTCGGATCGTTGGCGTCTGATTACTCATTGCAGTCGCTGTGTAAGAGAATATTGTTGATGCAATTGCAACTCGCTGTTGTATAAATATATTGCTTGCATGTTCGCTCGGTGCAGTTGAAGCTTAAAGAGTGCTCGATGACTCTTTGTTTTATGTTGTGTGAGGATGCGTTGGAGTATGCGAGAGAGCGCGGAACAAGATTCATCATTCAGACGTGATGCGATAGTGGAAATGTGAATCTTTGTTCGAGTTATAAGTCACCCATAGATGAACATTACCAAGTTGTACCAATTTTCGATCCGCATATTGGTGTTTTTTTTATATGATCAGCTACGAATGCAATTTCGCGCAGGTTCACTTCGAGTAGAAGATAAACATACTGCTTCTAGCCCGCTTGTATTTGATGTACGCAGTGATGGTTGAACAGGCAACTGAAACTGAGACTAAGCCATAATTTTCCCTTCCTCCTAGTGGTGCTTGAATGCGAAGCGATATGGGCCAAATATTTTCCCCTATGCTGAAGAAATATAATGAGCATGTTTTGCTTACCGAATGACGTCAACGAATGACACTACCTCATCATATCACTCCATCTCTCTCTTCCTTTTTCCTTTGATCTCTTTCTCTCTGTCACTAAAAGTATCTCTAGTGCGCTCCACATGGAGTAGAGCCTGCATAAACATTCTAGTAGCAAGGAAAAGCTCGCGTAATCGTATCTCTCGGTAGATGAAAGCAACAAAACTCTGCACACTCAAATAAATAAAAAGCAAAAAAATAAAAACAAAAGAAAACTAAACGGCCTGAAATTAAAATTAAACAGGACAGCTTAAGCAAACCGGCAGCAGTCGTTTGACATTCACCTTGATCCCAGAACACGCCAGAGAGACTGTCTCACCAGGGACCGGAGCCATTAGAGATGAGCTAATGTGTACTTTGCTCTAGTGTGCATTCAAGCGTTTGGTTTTGTTTTATATCCTTAAATGTGTTTCTTGTGTTTAAGGATGTTTCAAAGCAAAAAATATCACTGGATACTTTTCTATGATAATGTATGGACATATTACTCGATCTTCATGTAAAGAAATACGAAATAAAATATAATAAAAATGTTATAATATGCACTCACCTTGGTTATAAGCAATCTCCACCACATAAATGCGCTTTGAAATAGGCGATAAAAGGGAACAAAACAATTAATTCTGCCCCAAATGCGCCCTTCGGCGACCATTAGCGGCACTCTTAAGGCATCTTCCGCTTATTGTTCCGCACGCACCATCAATGTGAGCATTTCCACCGGATAAACAAGATATCTAACGATGCTGGTAACGATTATAAGTATTCCGTTTATTGCACCTCAAACGATTACTATTTCGCGTGCTTACCGTTGTGTAAGTATCCGTATCCTAAAGGGCAAGTCGGTTTTTATTTTAAAATCATCCTTTTGTTAGAATATTTTACACATTTGTATAAACAATAGGAGAACCTTTTCTTGCATTTTGGGAATACTAAAGTGGAAGAGTATCAGATTTCTGAGCTGTTTCCATGTCGTCTTTCTACCTTTGTTCGGCTTTCAAAAATGCTAAACCGTGCATATTATTAAAATGACCAACTTATTCAATTCTTTCCCACCCATTTCTATAATCACCCTCTGTGGTGCTTTTGTGCAAGTGGCAAAGAAAAGGGGAAAATGTAATATAAGAATTGAAAATTGAAATTTATGCCAGTAGCTGACCGTTACTGGCTCGATGTGCTCCTTTTGTCCCGGATTGGTGATGTGAAAGCGCGATCGCTTGTGTTGGGAGTGCCCAAGTATACACACTTTTTTTCATAAATACACACACTTTTACATAAGGAAAACGTTTAAAGAAAAATTAAATTGAAAAAAATATGATCTAAACTGATTGTGTTTGGAGCAAGAGGAGCAGCACTGAAGAACAAGCTTTTCAATTTGAACCACAAAAAGATGTGGCTAGAAGAGGCACAGCACCAATAGCACGGGGTTTAAGGGGAACAAACACACTCACACCGAGTCACAACGCAAAACGGTCCGGATGTAATGGTGGAAAACTAGGAGGAACAAAGAAGGGAGTGCCGCGTACAAGGAGATTATTAATGACCGTTGAGCAGCTGATGCACCGAGGTGCGGTAACGTTTCCCACTTCCGGCTAACAGCATAGAACGAGTCTCTCTACAACTGACGCTCGACGCAACCCTGCTGAGCCCACTTCAACCATATTCATACCGAATTCGGCGCCCGGGTACTCTCGGTGCATTTGCATATCCGTGTACAATATGGGTGCATCCGGGGAACAATATGCACAGCACACTGTTTACGCCACCCTTCCTAGCTCTATGTCTATTGCCAGTGCTCATACAGGCGAAAACAACCTCCTTGACAGAAGCACTGGTGGATACTACAATTCTACCGCATCGTACCGTCAGACTGTCCTAGCAGAAGGTACATCAACGTCATGCTCTTAAGGGGGCGTAAGCTGATGCGTTTGTCGGTGCATTTCCGTTTGCTGAATCATGAGCAGGGTTTCCGAAAATATGTACCAGGATGTAAGGTCCAGGGATGGATAATATGGTAAACTCGTTGCATCATATTGATAAAATGGAGGCCCTGCACCACGTGGCGTTCAACATCGATCAATAGCAAATCCGAAGATGATTCGAGAGCATGAACACGGCATTTAACATTGAGGGATTGCAATTGGTGGGAAAATTTACACATCGAACCACAAAATCTCGAAAATGCAACGAATAAACTTCGCGTAATTGGATTTGTTATTGCAAACATGCTTCTTTACATCCGGCCATTAAGAATATCGGTGTGTAACAGGGCTAACGGAAATGATTTTCGGGTGATTGTAGTGTAGATGAAATGGATGAATCAGATCTAGTATTTAGTTCTTCAATTGCTTGTTTTTGTTTGTATTTTTAGTACCTTAATGATATATGCCATAGGTCATGTTGAAGTCTTTGTCTATGGCTTTGAAATAATTTTCTTGACTTTACTTAAATACGACTCTTGATATGAAGCCCCTAAAGGCCTTCAACGTTCTGTTATTAATTTGCTGACAGCCGTTCATGATTTGCACCGGGTATAGGTGATTTCAAGAAAAGCATCATTGGCATTGAAATAGCAAACCGTTCCAAAATAGGACATTGCTGCTCACAAAATGGCCCCATTCACTGGAGGCCATTCAGCGAGAAGCAATCTGTGCACCTCCGGGATGTTTTACTCCGCTTCTTCGCATCTCCAACTGTTCCAGATTACGCAGGGTATAGATTTACAAGGCCCACTGAAATGGACCGAAAGTGGCTATGAGTATCAAGAAACGCTGCAGACAGCATGCTGCTTGTGGATATTAAACGTCTTCGGAAGGTAGAAATATTATCGGCATTGATAATATTTCATCGTGTTCACCGATCTCCTTGGTGCTGCTAGGTTGAAGCTCCGATTCGTTAAACTGTACTGTTGAGAACCGATTGGAATTGGAAAGAGGACCGGAACCGTTTCCTTTTCCCATTTGCCTGTTTAGTGGTGCATCTCGTAAATCTCACCGTGCTTGCGACTTTCAACACTTGAAATACGACTCTTGTTCGTTCCAGAGAGAGGTCAAATGGTGCGGAGTGGAACTAGTTGACTCTGGAAGTGGTGCACGCAATGCGATTGGATTGCATTTAGTCGAGAGAAAATCGATCTACTCGAAGTAACCGACCATGGCTGTTCTGCTGGGCTGATGTCATGCCTTATTTCTTTGAGATGTTGTGCCAGCTTACTCAGAGAAACTTTTCTGAAGGCGAGAGTGTTGCGTGCGAGATAATTGATTTTCCAAGCTTTGTTGAAGCTGTTTGCTGACTTTGCCTTATTACAACCAAATCTAGAAATATATTCGATACTGACGCGTCTGGTTTCTGTGAATAGTGAAGGTCTTAAATATCTCTATCGAGAAGGAACATACGAATGAAATTGATACAGAGCTATTTGATGATCCGAGCAAAGTTATTCAATTCATGTTTGGATATTCGGTTGAGATGTTGTGATCCACAAATGGCACTTTGGGAACATGAGACGGAGTTTTATTCGGAGACACAGGCAGTAGACGTCGCATCTTGGGCGGAACCTTGAAGCTTATACCAGCCATAAATGACGCTAATCATGACAGACAGACACAGACATAGAAGCAGCCTCTCGATCCATCGTCGTCGTCTTCATCATCCTACACTCCAAGCTGCTTGAGAAAGATGAATGGCCACAGATTGGTGATGAAGCTGGTCGGATAACAGCGGCATGCCGTACAATGTCAGCCAATTCAAGCACGGTTTGGGGCGGCACGAGTGAAAAAAGGAATTTGTCAAAGAAAATATTCTTGGAATAAGGACGAACAGAAATAGAAAGCAAAAATTTGAACTAGCAACCAAAGGAAAAGCAAAGGAGATTTGGAGATTTCGGATTTATTGTTTAATAGAGACAACACTGGGTGCAAAGTGGAAATGTTTCCTGGCGACGTGTTGAACTTGCACAGAGTTTTTGGAACTGATTTTTGATGTGAACTAGATTTATTTTTAATTTCGAGTGGTTTTTTATTTCTTTGCCCAGCTTTGACTCGTAGCAACGAAAGCCTGGGATAAAGAACATCTGTGTATTGGTGTGGTGTTATATGAGTGAAATTATATTGGACTGTTTGGTGGAAGGAATAGACTGGCCTGCATTATTGTAGATTATTGATTTGTATTATCCACTCACTTCATTGCTTTCGTGATTGATTTAAACAACACTCACTAAATGTTTTTGTTTAAAAGCCGATAAAACGTTTCTTACTCTGCAAGAGTATTGTTTGTTTACTTGTAGTAAAATGTCGTTTAAGTTTCGGTCAGTTGTGTACAACAGCGACGAACGACAGCAATGCTTTTAAGGATTGGACTAATGCCAATGATGGAGCTCTTACAATCAATGTCAGCTGCAATCAACTGCGCTCATGTTGTTGATGCCAGCTCGACCATCTTGTAAAGAGATTTATGACATTGGAATCCGACCAAAGTACAACCAATGGCTCGAGAGACACAGAGAGTAAGATTCAGATTTCGCATGAAAACCTTAGGTCGTTTACTGTCTAGATGGAGTTTGCGTCGAATGAACATAATTTCAACAAACAGCCTGTACTACTTTTGCTATCGTTAAACAATATTGCCACGGCTGGACATGATGCTCATTGGAGCATGTGATAGCTTGTGGTGTTTAGTATCGCTTACATTGAATCCAACCAGTATTAGAATATCCCGGAAGTCGAAAATGGTTTCAATGTTGCTGAGAGCTATCAATTTGAATTGCATTTGAATTGAACTCGCAGATGTCGAATGGCTTATCGCAAACTAAATGTAGCAACACAGATGTGAGGATGGCTTGGAATATTGTGTTCAAAAACAATATTACAAGTAAAACAGTAAAAATAGAATTTTAAAACGGCTTATGTAGGCAGAGAGCAAGCTTAAAGCTGCAGCTGCAGGTATCATAATGAATTTAATTCAACTGTTTCGATTCAATTGATTTATTTCATCGAAGATTACACACATGTTTGCCCTAGCAAGCTGTAAAACGACTTTTCAGAAAATATTGCCACAATCACTTAAGGAATTCAAAAAGTGAGTTTGATTTTAATCTGTTAACATTATTACCTACATAAAATTCCTAGAGTCCTAAATCAGTCAACTTACGATTGGATTTTGTTTTGTTTCAGAATGAGTTTTCGTGATCTTACTCATTATAGATTGGATAAAGCTTTGCAGTTATTTTATTGAGAATCCTGAAAGTCTACTGAAAATCCTTTGGAATCTTTTTGCTTCATCAATTTGCAATCTTCATATGCAAAATTACGCCTGACAAACGTACTTCTAAATTGAGCATTACTTGCAGCATTTCTGACGTCACCATTCTTTCAAATAGCGCCTATGTGAGCAAAACTGTTGCCAAAGTTTGTTCCCTGGGGTGGGAAAATTTTTCATATTCCTAGAATATTTCATATGTGTTAGACGAAATCCTAAAATACACTTCTACTCGAAAGCATTGCGCTTAATTTTCATGCAGTGTTAAAGCACATTCAGGAAAGTTGGTGTCTCTCGTTTCAATCGTTTCCTGCTACTTTTCTTAGTAAAGTGCATGTTCACAGGCGTATGCTGGGTAAATGGTAAATTATGCAACGTGTGTCGGGTAAAGCTCATTAAAGCTGATTTGTAGCCAAATCGCTTCTTCCCAACTTCTTGTTCCCAACTGGGCTAACCACAGGACTGGAGTGTGTGTAGTTTTGTGCTCTTGCTCTCGTGGATGATGGACGCGTTTTGTGCGTGAATCTTGCAGGAGGAGCACGTGTATGTGTGTGTGTTATTGAGAATTTTATGTTCATGCTAGCACCTACGATGCTTTTTGCATGATATAGGCCAAATTGGTGAGTAAAGTATCGAATTTGGTTGGAAAAAAGGTCAAAGTGGGTGAACAATATTCTCGGGAAATCGGGTAAAAGTTGCTACTTCCCAGAAACACCGTACCTTGTTTATGTGAAGGTACCGCGCAATGATATCATGAACCAATAAGAATAATGTTCGACTAGCTCTTTCTTGTGCCCACCAAAATCTGTTCTCTAACCATACACGTGCACAAACTCATGCTTTTCCTTCTGACAGATAGCTCACACATTACGTTACCAGGTTGAAGGACTTATTGGTTCGGCTAGTGTATGGCACTGAATGCAGTTTTATGGCCGCATAAAGTAAATTAATTGTTCACTGGAAAGAGATAATACATTTCTGAGCCTCTTTTTCTCATATCGCTCTGGACGACTTAAGTTGGTGAAAGTCCGGACCAAACGTTAGCCCGTGTTCGAGGACCTAAAACCGAATGTTAGGCTAGTGAGTAGGCGAACCATAAAACATGAAGTCTGTTGCAATAAGCTTTGAATTTATGGGCTACCGTAAAACGGAAAGATTTTTCCACGAAAGGCATCGGGGCAACTTTTACGGAAAGTTTTATTTTCATGTAGATAAATATAAGCATGCAGAATCTGATATAATGCTTGGATGTATCGAACGTATCATATTCGGCAATAAATGAAGTTCAAACATGGTACGCAAACGGTTAAGCATGTTATAAAACCAGCGAAAAAAGAATATCCATCAGAGGAAAGTGGATTTTTTATATATTTTTCAACTAGTAATGATTATAATATAATCATTTTTATTAGCTTTTACCGGATTTATACTAAAATTTGCATCTCAATTGTTTAACTAATATAAGTTCAGAGCATTTTCTGAGAATAATGAACAGTCTTATCTATTATTTCCTTATAAAAATTCATCCTCAAGACTCTTGAGTGAAGAGTAAAAAACTCATCTATAAGCCAATTTTAAGCTCAACTTGAAGTGGAGTAATCAGATTGGTCAAACAAGCCCAGTACTCGAACAGCAACTCTTTGGTTGGACGGTTGGAAAACTTATCAGACAGTGTGGTTTGTCCCTAGTAGTTTGTGTTTATGTGTGTTTGTATTTCAAAAAGCCAACGATGCGAGCAATTTCTAGAAGAGAAATACCAACATTGCAATGGCGGCGGCTTGAAACGGCTTTGAGCGTATTATTCTTTGCGATAGATTTTCACCATCACTGAAACATAGAAAACAAACTTCCAAGTATTCTTTGTACTCACGGCTGACGCTGCTGGAACGTTTTCCTTTCCTCTATTTGCTTTGCTCGTTCGTTCTTTTCATTCGTAATCACTCACTTCAAGCTCAACTTTTATGGTGACGGCGTTTCCTGTCGTGCACCATTACGTTGATCAATATTGTTGGTGATAAAGTAGCGTCGGCCGGCACATAACTTTGTCATCTCCAACGGTACATAAATCATGTTCGAGACTATCGGCAGAAAAAGGTCAACGGGTACTTACAACTGCGGCGTTTCCCGCGGACGGTCATTCGATCGTTGGATGCTGTGTGAAGCGAGCAAAGCGATTTGACAGTGACCCTCACCCGTACGCGATACATTATCATCGCGGAACGATTGGATCCTATCGGCGGGTGGTTTATGGTGCCATCCTTCGCTGCTGTCGGAGGTCATTTATCTAAGTGCGCTCGCAGTGGTGGGGGGGTATGATCACGCACTGGTTAGTACCATACCGAGTGAAAAGGGTTTTGTGTCACCAAGCTGGTGGGTAAAATGTGATTTTGCATGATTGAACATCGTCTGTTCTCATCTCTTTGCGATCCAATCCTCCGGCTTATCGAGCATGTCTGTAGGTTCATGCAAAGAGATTGTGAGCGTTGAGCGTCATGATTGGGTGTTTGAGGTGATATGTTCAAGGGAAATACCGCGCTAAACGTACGTTGCTTTGAAGAAACGCCGTGAGGACAGAGCTACTATTGCCAAATTTTCACCTTCAAGACACCTACGATTGCCTTTTATTCATGGGGAAAATTGACTACATAACTGTGGTATTTACAAAAGCGGATACATTCAGACAAACACCTTCAATCATTCCCATACGCATCGAAAGCAATCACTGTAGGAGGAAGAGTCTACTAAATTCCGTCGAACTCAAACACAAAGTAAAGGATTCGATTTATCTAAGCTACATTTATCTCAAGTGTCAATATTGTAGCAGTGTACCCAATGCCGTTTTGTTTGATATGTTCCGTTTCGTTTGAATTGTGTCATCGAGGATATTTTCATGTCACCATTACCGACGGAGGAAGATTCGGAAACAGTTAAATCAATATTCGAGACGAGATAATCTGTATCCTGCGAAGGTGTGTCATCATCGGGTTACAGCTGAAATGATTAGTGGAAATTTGATTTTGGGGATGACACGTTGTTCCTTTCAGTTTGTTGGAACTTTTTTTCATTTCGAATAAAATTCCAATTTTGTTATCTTGTGATCATGCTATCTATAACTCGTATAACCTTTTCAAGCAGCAAAAATACCAAGTCAAAAGAAGGGTTACGTATGAATAATGGTTACTTTTGAGCTGTTTCCATAGTACGAAAAATCATTCCTTTTCAGCTTTTTCAGTTGCAATACGGCTAAACTCTCAGATTCTTAGAGCCTTAGCAGATTTCAATAGATTTGTTTGAATAATAGCACTGATACATAACAAAAACGACATACCTGTAAATGAATGAATTCCGCATCATATTGCATGTTGTGGATAGATTTGAAAACCTATTCGTCAGATCTGAGTTAACAATATCATTTTAAATCCCATTGATGCATTAGCTACTATGTAACCATACAGGCAAGCATCACTACCCATGAGAAAATGTAGGAACAATGGTGCGCAGATTATGCATCCATATAATAACTCTGGAAGCTATAACAAAGGTTTTGGAATTCTAGGTGATGCTGTAAAACGGAACGTGATACATAAACGTAATCTGCAAAACTCTACTATAACTACTCAAATTATTCATTCCAGGCAAATTCCCTGTAGCCTGCAATGAAAAATAATAGTATCTTTTGTTACAGCGAAAAATCCTATTTTCAACAGTCATGTGAAATCCTTAAGTATTATTTGGAAAACCAATGCTTTCTGGAAGGTACTTTGCGATTCAAACTGCAAGAACACCAAATTGGCAAGTCAAGCGTATTGCAATGATTGGACTTTTAGCCATGATTCGGTACTATATTTGGCTATCCAAAGCTGAAGTCCTGATCCAAAACGAAAAGGAAAGATTCATTCATTTTTCAATTCAGATTCAGAATTTGATCACTTCTTGGTACATTTTCGTATTCAACTATACCCAACAAGTTGGAAGATAAGGCTTCAACCAGATGACACTTTTGGGTTGGTAGATGGCAGACATATAGTCCCATACCTTATCAACATGTTTAAAATATTCATGACAAGCGAATCGAACGCAACGAAACAGCGTGGAGAGAACTTTGTTAATGTTAGTGATACGGCAGAACTAATTAACATTCCACCGTCGCATTCCATTCCTGATTCTACCCTGGTAGTTTTCGAATCATCCCCCGCGCTTTCTTCATAAGTTTTTCTCAACTTCAGCAGCATACTTGCGTGACAACCTTCCTGGAATGCAATTGCTTGAAAGCAGTATTTGGTTATCTATGGAAGTAAATATTTAAACACAGATGATGGCATCCCTTTGTATATATATGGCTGCTATAAGCATACGATCAACAAAGCTGCCCGAATAGGGTATGCAAGTTATGCTTGCACTTGCTTTAATTCAATTAACAACGTTTCACAAACCAAAAAAGTGCTTGTGTTCCCATTTGATAGGTGCGTGCTGTGCATAAGCGATAGCTTGGCTTTCGGCCCGGAGGCAGTCCATACCGATGCGGCAGAGATTCTTGACGAGAGCATATTGTGCTGTGCATCTGGCTATGATAATCATCCTTCCATTTGATCCTGCATCAGCAGCACACAGGCGAACGAACACAATGAAGCACAAGCTTTTTTGAGTTGCTCTTCTCTACTCGTTCAAGCAAACCGTTGCTTATGGGATAACAACAAACAACGAATACGAACGAACGAGCAAAAACAGTGCACGTTAGAGTGCTGAAAGTAGAAAAATAACAAGTGAACCGGTAGTAGCACCCCTTTTTTCTTCGCTTCGATATTTAACACTTTGACCGCCAGCCTGACGTCACAGTTTTTGAGTGAGCACGTAGCGCATGGCAAGAGAGCGATGAGAGCGATGAGAGCGACAGTTTCTCGTGCGATTGTTATCACTCTTTTGTTTCATTGCGTTAAGCGGCGTAGCAAATGTCGTTCTCGTTCTCTCTTTTCTACCTCATTCGTTCTCAAGAGAATCACTGAGCGTCAGATGCAAAGCTGAACGGTGAGCAAAACCGTCATGCGAATTTATATGACACGGCGCTTAAAGTGTTAAGATCAGATCAAAGGATTCTTTCATCTATCAGCTTCTATAAATCCAGTCAAACTCAAGAATAACGTCAAACAGCAGCAGGTGGGGCAACAAAAACGATGTTCAAAGAAGATCATGCTAATAGTTATTCTCCCAAATAAAATCCAGCAAAAAACTAACAAAACCAAAGTCAACAAACTCTCATACGTTATACACAAAACATGATATGTATGGCAGAATACTTGCTATGACCCGCAACAAGAAGAAAGAACGAGTGAATGAAAGTGGTAAATTTATGCAGAAGGCTCAATTCAATTTGGAGCCACTTTGTCAACGTGTCCCCATACTCAAATCAATTATTCAGGGTAATGCGGCTGAGTCTTTGGCCGGTCTCGTAGTACAGTCGTCAACTCGTACGACTTAACAACATGCCCGTCATGGGTTCAATCCCCAAATAGACCGTGCCGCCATACGTGGGACTGACTATCCTGCTATGGGGGGAATCAATTAGTCACTGAAAGCCAAGCCCACAAGTGGGTACAGGCAGGCCTTGACCGACATCGGTTGTTGAGCCAAAGAAGAAGAAGAAGAATGCGGCTGAGTAAAAGCATTTTTTGTAGAATTTTTCAAAATGTTTGTCTTTGGCATGAAACTGAATTGAGTATTTTGGAGCATTTTATTTACCAGTGAAATAAGTCCAACTCTGATGAACATTAAATTTTTCTTTTGGGTTTCATGCTTGATGTCTGCTGCCGTTTAAAACGTAAAGTAATATTTTTCATTCAAAAACAAGAAATAAATTTAATAAGTAATATTTTATTTTACTGTGCCGATGTCTGTAACTATTCTTCTTGGAGATTTAGAAATTCAAATCACAAATTCTATAAACCATGCGAGGTAAACTAAGACGATTAATGACCTCTCTAAATAGCGCCCACGATTGCATCAAGGGTCTTCCTGAAATAGAAAAAGATGGCCTAATTGCTGTCATGCTTTTATGGCTGCATGACTGACATTGGTGGTTGAAAGTACGTTCGACGAAAAAATCTTTCCCATTTGCTGTAGGGAGATGCACCTACCGTGGCCTGGTAAAATGTGCGAGTGTTGCTGCGATGGGAAAATTTGTGGTTCCAAATGGTGGCCCTTAGCGTGAGTTCAAACGTGTTTGTATGTGCAAGAGAGTGTGAGTGAAGGATGTAGGTCAACCTTTAACCACTAATGAGTTTCCGCAGAGAATGTAAAATTCGATGAAAAACGACAGGCTCCATCGGATCGCAAACCGCCGAAGCCTCCAAAGTTAGTGGATATCTTCCGAACGACCCCTAGCATGCACCAGATGACCTACAGCTCCTAAACTAGCAGTAGATTGAAAAAAAAAATCTACCGTGGTAGCTTGCTTTTACACTAACATAGTGTACCTAGCATCGCGATAGCCGACGCATCGGGTAAATGTGAAAATTTGAATATAGCCTATCACGGTATCGCTTCCGGCAACGGTGCAACGGTAGGTCCCTGTGAGGTAGAGTTCACAAGGTACGCTCGCCATAAATGATCACCTAGTTAGGTTTGGTTTTTTTGCCAGAACCCACCACGGTACGGTGTTCAACCGGTACGACCCCGTGTATGCATGATGCATGATATTCTATTTCCCCGCGCGAAACATGGAGACGCCTGGTGGCTGTTTCACTCTTGACAATTGCTGAGGGCGACTGCTGCACACTGCTGCACGAGGTGCGTGTGACATTAGCCAGTTGCACAATCAGCGAAATGTGTATACTGCAAGGAAGAGAGGATGCTTGGTGTTGTATTCAACGTGCCATCCGTTGGATATGCTGATGCAATAAAGCATTCAAATGTTGCGCCTCGATGGAAAGGTTTTTGCAGAGATGATGGAGACATGTGCTGTCATTCAGTGTTATTCAACCTATTTTCATACGTTTGCTTATGGGAAAGGTATGGCTAAGGGGAAAAAGATGGAAGGAAAACTCAAAAAAGCGCATGCCTTAGTCGTTTGTTCTGTTTTATTATTAAACGTATCCAATTTGAAGAATTGTTGCTTGCTGGTGTTGTGGATTGTTTTGGCATTAATCAGTCATCGGTCAATTAAGCAAAAAAGCTGTTTAAAACAAACAAACAAACTAAATTGTCCGTTATCTTTTTTTCAGTAATGGCCACACTGCGCTCTCAGTATGGAATAAATATAATTTTCCTTTTCATCGTACATTTAAACCACG
Source organism: Anopheles gambiae (assembly GCF_943734735.2). Lineage (NCBI taxonomy): Eukaryota > Metazoa > Arthropoda > Insecta > Diptera > Culicidae > Anopheles > Anopheles gambiae. The sequence goes on from NC_064602.1 coordinate 29,860,207, forward strand.
GTAAGTAAAACAAACAATATATCATATGAGCTTCACACTATATTTATTGGAAATTTAAAGTCTTTTTATTAGGGGATATTATACGTTAGATTTCAGTACATAAATTCGTAGGTAAATATGTAACAAATATTTATAAAAATATTTAAATGCATTAAAAACAGGGAACAAAGAATATTGTATATAAGAATTACTTCATCAACATCTGTGTTTCTGTCATTAGCTTAAGCACCCTGAGCTATTCAGATAATTATGTGTGGTGCAATTCATTCTCTTCTGAACCTTGTTTATGAATTATTGTATATTTACTTATACTTGAGGTATGTTGTTTAGGTGACAACTGTAGCGATTTTGTGCAGGAAATATTATAATTTAGCCTTTTTACTCCTCTGTGATAGGAGAAGTTATTGAATGCTTTTTACATGTTAGCTCAATGAGTTGCATGATGCTCAGTTTTTTTTATTATTTTTCTTTAAGTCATATTTGTTCAACAAAAACCTTCAATTAGGTATGATGAATCATACATGTAAAGGTTTACTAAAGTACAATAACGAGTCATCATTATATTGGCATTCTTCGCTACACAATCATACGTGCACAATGAGACTTACACAAGTATTTCTAAAAGCTCAATCAACAAACCAAAGAAACAAAAAAAAACTCTTAAGTAGAGTCTGCTTTGTATTTTGTTCTCTCCAGCCGTTTTGTTTCACCATCCCATCCTTAGAGACCACGTGAATGGCACACTCGATCTTTCTCAACCCGCATGTGCCGCATTTTGATTTATTAGCTCTGATTTCCCTTCAGTACACCGGCCGGCTCCAGGCACAGTTTCGGGACCACACTGGGCTGAGGGTGCATTTGCTTTCTCTCGAGCTATTGAAATGAAGCAACCGCGAATAAAAAATATACAAGGCAAACACACATACAAACACCCGCCCAAGGACTCGTTTGGAGCGTATCATTGGCATATCTTTGTACAATTTAAATCGAAACAACGCAGAAATAGCATTGAGTTTGCTCGTGTACACGCTTTAGGACGCGGAAAGCATCATCAAGGTGAATGGAAAGTGGCAAACAAACGCGGAGGATATGATCCATTGCATAAGCAAAGCATTGAAACGAGGCATGAAGCAATACTGTAATCTGCTCGCTACCATCAGGCCAGGTCAACCGAGTAGAGGAAGGCACCGAAAACCCTGACCTTCCCTTTCTACTGCTGAAAAAAATTAACCTTTTTTATGCTCTTTCTTTTTTATTTAAGTAAGGTTAGCGGAGCTATTGTGAGCATTTCTTTGTGAGTACGTTTGCAATGATTCGTATTTGGCTTAGTATCCCGCCTTTAGGGACATTTATTCATCAGTTGAAGTGTTGCAAGAAGCGTTGATTTTTCATCATTTCCACGGTCATTGCTTAGCGTGCAGGTATGAGCCGTTGTCTGTAGAGATTGGAATACATTTTATTTGTGTTGTGGGATTATTCATTTCCCAAGTCTGCAAGTATAATTACCCAAAGTGACCGAGAGAAAAATCTCAGAATGCATGGATCGCTGGAAAGTAATATGCAGATAACAAGAAGTATAATTATATAAATTGAGATTGGTTTCTGTCTCGCCGGACCCTTGCTTGCTTTGCATCAGAGTCAGTCAATGTGAGGAACTGTCGTATGTGTTTTAATGCTATATTGTTAGTTTTTGTTTTGTGAAACGCCATTGTAACATTTGCTGTTGCTCTTGTCTTTTTATGCATTCATTTTCATATTCTTAAAACCCGAAAGTTTTTAAGCTTTTAAAAATATATTTACCAAAGACGTTACGCACAATACAAATGGAACTCAACGGAAATTTTTAGCGAAACAAGCAAACTAAAACTGTTTCTTCATCCAGACATACCTCTTTGCATCGATCATTAAAAACAGTGGAGGAACAAAAATCTACGAACCAATTTTCCCTTCTTCATACATCAACTTGCCTTCGAAAGGGTTTGGGAAATGAATCCCTTAAACACACAAGCTGAAGCTCCATGCCGAGAGAGCTAGAATAGGCTCGGTTGGCTTTTCGTCATGTCTGTTTCCTTGATTCTCGTTGAAATTTGGCCGGGAGAAAAGTTATAGAACAGTGTCGTTTGTTTCAGCAGTGCAGGGTTTCTCGGTACGGTATCGATTATTTGGTGAAAGCTTAGTATGTCAAGTGGGATGAAATTTCTTTGGAGATAATAGATTTATAAATATATGTCCATTAAGCTTGTTCCATGGACGAATCATTAAAAACTGGTTTGGTTGTTTATCAAAGTTTGAAACTTGTGAGAACAATATTATCATTTATCAGGAATGAAGAAACATACCCTTTCATGAAGAATCACAAATACTAGATTTTAGGCTTTCCTTCCAAGCATATGGCTTCCATGTACCTTTTACAAATTCCGAAGCATATTTTCCTTTTATTCTCGTTCTGATATCAGAAAGCAAAAAGGTATTTGCACAAAATACACACAAAAACTCCCTTGCCCTTGCTTCACTATCCTCGATCGCTCACTTGTGATGCGTTTGCTGCTGTCAGAATATCGCACCGACCAGCGAAATTCCATCATGCCGGTGCCGGCGGCCACCAGAACAGGTTTGCGTTTTCCATCCGTCCTGCCTGGCGTCAAAATTGAATTTGATCGCAAACATACACACATAACAGCAGCACCACGGTAAGGCTTTTACTGCCAGCCGTTAGCATGGAGTGTTGAGTGATTTTTTTGTGTGCGTTGAAGCTCCGTTTTTCTGTCCACTCTGCTCATGCACAAGAAAGCGGGACAACATTGTTCAACGCTCACTGTAATCTGCGTTTCGCACAAACTGAAATCATTTTTCCATTTAACTAAATGTGTCCAAGTTTTGGAGGAAGCAAAACGAACACAAAAAATCAGCAAAAAACAAATTGAAAACACGTCAAAACGTCATCAAATGTCTTGAAACGCTCGAGCAGAACGCTGGTTTTACGCTGAGCTCGGGGATTATTTTATTTCTGTTTGTTCCACATCCACATCGCAGGCGGCAAAAGCAAAAGATGACAAAAAAACACGCAAAGCGAAAGCTTAAAATTACCCAAACGACGGCGTGAAGCAATCAGGCGAAAATTCTCACACACGCAAGCAAAAACAAAAATGACGTTATCGTTCCGTGCGAAACGCCTCGGAATGATTTATTAATAGCCATTTACGCTTAACGACAGCCCGGGCTGGCTGGTTCCGTTTGTGCCGGAATGGATTTGCATTTTTCGGTTACAGCAATTCGTGTACAGCGGGAGTGAAGGACAGGAGGATACAGTAATTCGCACCAGTCGATTGACTCGTTTCGCTTTCCAACGACACACATTCACATTCGCGAACGCCCATCATATCAATCGTCGAACACACCCAGCAATCCGAAATGATGTAATTTAAATAATAATGGTTCATTTCGCTTTCGCTTAAGTCTAGAGTTGATGCCTGCAGCAGGAAGCAAAGCTCAGACACACGAACATTCACTTACTTCATGGTAGCACGTTTGCGAGAACAAGAGCTTGTTGTGCATTCTGTGAAGAGTTGGGCGGTTCTGTTTTGTTCTCTGCATCGTTCCGGTTTTTTGTACCGTTTTTGTAAAGTGTTTACAGTTGTGTTAATTTGATATTTCGCGAACACGCTCTCAAGGGCACGTGTGTGAGGTGTTTGATATTGTTGTAGAGGACAATGATGGAAGCGATGAAAAGTTGTAATTAATTTCCGTGTTACATTGTTTCCCGATTGAAAGTAATAATGGTAACGGAAAGAAAGCGTGTTTGTGTGTAATTTAATAAATAAGGTAGTTTATTCTTGCAGTTTCAGCAATACCATTAGAATGTGTTTAAAGTTTGGACAGAATTTTGTAAATGGTTGTATTCCATCCTTTCCAATCTAATTATAAAAAGTAACTCGGGGTTCATGATAGCGGATAATACCCATTGTTGTCGATCCTATAAATTGTGCATTAATGAGATAAAACACATTACACGCACATTTAATGCATGCGAACGAGATGCTGTATAAGCGAGAATGCCGATGGTTATAAAGAACAGCAAAAAAGAAGGCTTACTTATGTTATCCCGTTTTCTTCGGTACTATACACGATCGTCAAACCATTTGTCTTGTTTTTAACGAACATTGTGTAGAGATATCAGATTCGGTGTATTTGAGAACAGACAAAAACCCTCACCAGGGCAACAATGGCACAAAGAATATTCATGAACTCGGTACCAGAATCAGAAAATCTGAGAAATTGTGACCCTTTTTATACACCGAGCAGAATCTTGTCGAACAGCCGCTCTAGAAAGGTTGGTGCGTACATATTTCGCCTCGCAGTGACCTTTCCGGAGTCGAATGCGGGCTGCATCGTGGGTTTCTGGTTTGATGGTCCCAGGCTTGAAATATTGCGGTAAGATTACGCGAGTGTAGGAAGTCAAAGTAACGTAAAAAAAGCAGAAAGGATCACCGAAGATGGAATACCGACACGCTAGCCGGAACTGGAGCCCCTTTGGCTGGAAAACCAGAATAAACGGCCATTACGGGTTCTAAGGAGGTTATTTAAGGTCGAGACAGTACTTTATGGAGTCTCAATTGTAATCCTTTTATCTGTTATCTGCTTTGTTCGTGTTCAAGTGCGGCAAGAAGGGTCTGCTTATGATAAAGCTCATCAATTCCAGTAGAGGTAGAGGGCGGCTTTTAATGGTTCGTAAGCATGCACGGCAGTGCAAGATGTTTCGCGTAAAAGTGCCCAAAAAATGCCTATTCTCTGCAATAGTGTCAGTATGGGCGAACCCTTTTTTGTGGAACTGAAAATGTATGAATATTAATCTTGGGTTTTGTACCTCATGTTGGGGTCGGTTTGGTTGAACAATGGTTTGGTGTCCATGCCAGCACAATGGCATAACTGTACAACATCTGGTTCACATTTGCAATCTGTAAACACGGCAAAATGCTATCCAAGAAGATAAAGAAGCTTTCAAAGCCAACTGACAAATTTAATTGATGTGTTTTATTTTGCTAACCCTTATCACTAATTCGGGCAGAGTTATGAGCCTGAATGTAAGCATTCTGTATTAAGAATTTCATTACTTATAGCAATCTCATATAATTCTAAGCATTTTCTACTATTTATGTCTGCAAGTTAATGGCAAAAAAATGTCAGGAACCTTCAACCGCAGCTCTCGTTGAATCGTGTAACCGTTCATTAGTTTCAATTATAAAAAAACCCAAAAATACATCAATCCTACAGCTGACATTGAATCCTATTTAAATCTCTGTTTCCTACTGTAAAAACTGTCACGCGTCGCATTTCGCAAAAATTGATCCTCCCCAATCCATGACTTGTTCTGTTTTCCTTTTAACCATAATCAGCACTCAAACCGCATCAATAAATCCACTCAGCGGTCGATTGCTAGTTGTCGCAGCTGCATGATACTTCGCCACTCCCGTTAGCCTGGTGTGCCTTGCGGTGAGAGTGTTTTCCGTTAATTAACTGTGTGTGTTCCCTTGACAGATTCCAATCACGTTGCTCAGTTGCCGTCCTGTGAAGCTTCCAGTCTCTATGTGTACCAGCTGCGTATCCACTGGGGAGGTGTGCCAGATTTAAGGTCAACAATCCTCACTACCATATCCTCTACACTGTTTTTCGTTTCGGACCGATTCCACAAAACCAGATGGGAATCGGCTATTTCCGGAATTGATAATCAATAGGAAAATATGTCTGTGTGCCTGTGTGAGCGTTTGTATCCAGCCACAGGACACAATCACACAGCCAAATCACAGGCAAAAAGGGCTTAATTATACGGTTATAATCGTTACCAATCAGTTTGGAAAGTTTGGCGCTCCGATGGCGCTCCGACCGAGCCCTCCCTCACCATCCCGGGTGGGGATTATACCGTTAGGAGCATTGCAGGTGCCCTGCAGGAATGATTTAATTTGGAGTTCATTTAGCGTTCACACAATTAACAACCGAAATCCGATAATTGTGGCAGTCCATCGGAATTGAATTAACGTAATGGGCTGGGATTATGGAATAGACGAAACGAGTTTGTTACAAGGTAAAAACAAAACGCCCTCAGGCCTTTACTAATCAGTTAAAATGAGATAAATTTTAATGTTTTACTTGATAATGGAAATGTATACTTTTAAAGCATCTTATCAGCTCGTTTCTCCTGAGGGCTTAAACGGTGTGGCATATCACACTGATTGTCCTGAGTTATGATTTCGAAGTCTCTTTTTCTAAACAACTGCAAATAAACACAAGTTGCAATTAAAACTTAAACCCATAAACAGCTTCACTTAATCATCGGAATCTGCTCTGCAGTAACACTAGGCTAATTCCGTTTGATGTTCGGAATGTACCAATCGAACCAATGCCATCACTCGCCCAGGAGCTATGATTGTAAATCAAAAGTCCACAAAAGCACATTCACACGACTGCCAGTAGCGTTTCGTTAAACATTTAAACATTCACACAAACCCGCCCTCCTCTACCAACGGCATCCAGTTGCACTTCAACGCAATCACATCACAATCGCCAACATCACTGAAAGATTATGTGGCGACAGTTGATTTATGTATCTTTTCCCATGTGATAACATCTCACACCTGCCTGCAACAGAGCTGTCACATTTGATTGGCTTTGCTGGTGTTTGCTTTTTTGCTGTATTTGTGTGCTCAAGGAAGCTTATCTAGCCGGAAGCGATAGAGCCGCATTAAACCGCAACGGCTCCGAGTGTGAGAGCAAGATTGATAACAACGATAAATTAATTTACGCTCCAGGGCGATGAACCCAAAGCTTCACAGCTGGATGCAGCTCAATCTAAGGGAGCAGAAAGGCTTTTCCTTTGACCGTCATGGTCAATTGAAGTGACTTTCTTGCTTGTGGTGAGCTTAGAACATTGATATCATCCTTCAAGGGCAAGACAGTTACAGTCGATCTTATGAAGAGAGAGATATTGCAGCGTAGATTATGTATATTTAATCTTGTTTGCTTGAGGTAAATTCAACAGGCAGGAAGTCCATGAAGTACGTATGGGTACGATGAGTTGTCTCACTGAAGATGATGCATGTTGGTGGTTGTGATTGTTTAAGATAATGGTCATTCTAGCAATTATTGATATTGTAGTTATATTTAGCCTTTAAATACAAAAATAAATTTAATAAGGGATAATAAGTGCTTTTATTATTCGTCAATAAGAACGACTAATAGAAAGTGAAATCCCAATAATAAATTACATCAAAGCTAAATGATTGTAACCGTTTTGTTTTTACTTGAAAAACAAATAAACTGAACTCCTGATAAGATGAAAATTATTAAGTCTGAATAGATAAAGCTTGTTATAACATTTTCCAATTTGTTTCATATGTAAATGTTTTTTTACTATAATATTGAGCCTCCATGGTATATGTTATTTCAAAATTATAATTTTCCTTCAATACTTTAACTTACTTCAATTTCTAGTGAGCTTTTGTCACTTGAAGCGCTCTGCAAATCTGTAATATGTCTTCCTTCATAAGAAAGTGTGTAAAAACTTTATTAATGAAAGCAACAAAGTATACAAATTTCAATTATATTCATCCCAAAATCGTGAAAGAAACATTGTTTTTCATTTATCATCCCGACCTTCTGACGTTTCGATTTCCTGTGTTCGACAGCTTCCAACTGCCACCTCTAATTTGTATCTTTTCTCTACTTTCTACCAATGCCACCGGATCTGTGGTCATCGATTGAAAACTTTCATCCCACAACACCAACCCGGAAGGCATTACAAAGTCACTGCAGACCTTTTCGGAGGAACAGTTCCTGCTGGAGTTGAGTGACGATCGCAGCAGTTCACCGGTAACACGCCCTCCGATACGCAACCGGACACCACCGTACCTTGGCAATCTGCACCTTGGCTTTCACCAGCATCTGCAGCATCACCATCAGCATGCGGAGACAAGCGAGAACGAAATTTACGACTCGGACGAGAGTAATCTACGGCGGACGCCGCTCGACCGTGGGCCACACTTTGATTTGTCCGCCTCGAAGAACATTACAGCGCTGGTCGGGAAGACGGCCTATCTCAACTGCCGGGTGAAGAACATCGGCAACAAAACGGTAAATTTCAATTTCAATGGTGCTGTGTATTGCTTCTGTACTTGTTTTTTCCTACCCACAACAACGCGTTTTGCCCGTTTTTGTGTCCTTTTTTGCTTTCGGGATCGAGTTGCTTCCGTACCGATAAATTCTAACCATGTGTTTTTATTTGTTTCTCTTTTTCCTCTGTGTGTGTGCTACACCTGTTCATATATCACAACACAACGTGCAACGTCCCCCTGTGCGGATCGTTCGTCCTCGACAGGTGTCCTGGGTGCGGCATCGTGACATTCATCTGTTAACCGTAGGTAGATTCACCTATACGTCTGATCAACGTTTCCAGGCTGTACATAATCCCCAGACAGATGACTGGTCGCTACAAGTAAGCCCCCCTATTCCTCTATTGCCCCATTGTGTCACTCGATGTGTGTTTTTGTTTTTATTTAGTGCAACCTCTATCACTCTGTTCCTCCTTCTGGTTGAGCCTTTTGAGAGCTTGGGGAAAAGCACAAACGACGAGTCAGCAAACTATATGAAATGATAAAAAATGAACCCACTCTGCCTCTATTGACACTCTATATGGCCTATTCGGGCCATCGATCATGTGCTGGTGGGCGTTGGCAATAGATCCATGTGCACACGCACGAACACGCAAGCTCTCTGGAGATTCCGTCCGTGGAATGTTGTACTCTCTTTTTTGTCCACTTTATTTTCTCGCCTCTTTTGCGTCTGTCTGTCTCCCACTGGCAGCTAATACCCGTTGGTTCATTGTTCTTTCAGATTAGATACCCCCAGAAGCGGGACACGGGCGTGTACGAGTGTCAGATCTCCACTACGCCACCGGTCGGGCACTCAATGTTCCTTGCCGTCGTAGGTAAGTGTCCAGCCGGACTAAATGCACGGGGCTGATACTGGTTTAATACCCATTTAGGATACGTATTGCTCGTTCTCTCTCTTTCTCTCTCTCTCTCTCTTTCTGAAACGCCTTAGAGTGTTTCGTTTTTCTGAGGTATAGGTTTATTTCCATTTTAACAGACACTTGTTTTCTTCTTTCCACGTTTCCCTATTACTCCATCTCCATCTGCAGAGCCAATCACCACGATCGTTGGTGTGCCGGATCTGTACATCAACACGGGCTCAACTGTAAATTTAACCTGCATAGTGCGGAACTCGCCCGAGCCTCCTTCAACCATATTTTGGACCCACAACAATCAGGTAAGCGGAGAAGAGGTGTGTTTGTGTGTCTGGAGTTGCGGAAGATATGTATTATGGCTTGGATGAATGTGAGAACATGTCCGAAAGCTTAGTGTGGAAACGTTATCCATTTTGATGTCTCGATAGGAAGGGGGTTGTGTTTAGACATATTTTAAGAGATGTGATGTGTTTTATGCCCTAACTGAAACATTTAATAGGCAGGGTAAACAGCGGCGGGTCAAGCCTCTCCGAGGCCCTAGGCGTTATGGTAGACGGGGCCCCTTCACCAAATCCATCGACGGGGGGGGGGGGGGGGGGGGGTTTGGTGTACGAATCATACACTGCAAATTTTATAAGTTTGCTGCAGTTACATTTTTTACTGAAAGCTATTGAGTAATACATGGTTTTCTCGTTTCACTGAATATCAGTAAAACAAATTACTGAAAATGCAGCTATTTATTCTGTCAAAACGACATTTCTGAGCTTCAAAAGAAAACAAAATGCGATGCCCACTTGCTCGTGATGAACAAACATTTGATTTGGTAACCGCTTACACCCCGATAAATTTTAGGTGCGTATTCGGCTTGCGGGATTAACGTTTTGGTTGAGAAAAATCTTCACACCACTTTGCTGTTCTTGCTGAAATTTCATGATAACCGTGAGTGCGTACCAAATCAACAAACTTGCTTCGACAAAATACAGTTCACATCTGTATAAATCTTTATGAAACAGAGATGAACAAGAGCAGCATGGACTGCCACCCGCGCATCAATAAAAACCCCAATTTCAATACTTTTTTTCGCCAATTTTTAATCGATATCAATGACTAAACAATCAGTAATATCAGAAAGGCTTTGTGGTATGTTCAAATTTTGGGTACTGTGGATACTGTTTCGAAGCGGACTTTCGACACTTGATCGTCTAGGCGATCATAAAAACCTTTAGGACGTTGGAGTTTAGAGGGATTACCTTGTGTAGGAGGACATAACTAAACTCCTTAAATGAGAAGTCGATAGATGATGGATGGGCTTAGTCCTATCCTGACAATCCGAACAAATCTGACCTGCCATGATCGGAGTTGGTTTTATCTATACTCAAAAGAAGTTAAAGGTCGGAAAGTTATCGTTTTCGCTAAGCTAGTTACATTTGTCTTTTATTGACAAGAACGATGGTTCTAAACGATATTTTCTTTCCTACTTTACAGTTTCTAGCTCGTGTTTCATAATACGGACGATTTGATTTAAAATCGTCATCGTGAGCATAACATGAAAACAATATTTTGCTTTTACGTTGGTGTTTACCTTTACAATGAATACTGAAGTACCGTCTTGCTTCGAATTACGGCCACTTCATTTTCAATCGGTCAGAGCGATAACTTGTTGCTCGCGGGAAAAACAATATTTTCATTCGAAAGTAACTGGAAATACCTTGTATTGCAGTATGTTTGTCTCAAGTAATCCACGGACCACAGGTTGGAGACCACTGCTTTAGATCAGCTGCTTTCTAAATGATCGAGCGGTGAGGGCCAGGAGAATGCATTTTTTTACACATATATTACTATAATTATTACAGTTAATACCCAAATAACTGGTTTATGATATTAAACAATGCGATTGGTTATTGGTTTTCTTAAATTATTATATCATCCAAGCAAGTTTCAAATTCATTTTATTAAATAACTAAAATTGATTGTAAAGATTCTTCAATTAAGAGTCTGCAGCATACTGTGCAAAAGTCATAAAAAGTTCAAAACAATTAAGCAAAATCGCAATATTGCTTCTGAATGTACCCTTCCTTCCATGTTGCAAAATGTTTTCAGGATATATCTGAAGATGGTACAAAAACCTTAACAGCTGAAAAATTATCGAGACAATCGTACAATCGTTCAGTACTATTATGAGGCCACGGACAAGTAAGGCCAGGTCAGACCAATTGATAGTGCATTTCTTAAAAAAAAAACTCCAAGAAAATCGTTGCATCCTTAAAAAGCAATAGTGTGTAACCATTGTTCTCGTAAAATCAACAGTCAGGTTTTTATGGAATTATTCGTTTCTATTTTCTAATTTCTCCTCAAATTTGACCATATTGATTGGTCCGACAATCCATGTTATGGTGATCAAATTTGGAATAGTTCAACGATATGAATTGTCATTTTAAAATATGTTCAGTTAATTTGTAATGAATAGGATCTTCCTATCTTTCAAAATCGCGCAAATATTTTCTCGGGCCTGACTGCATATTGTGGCGGGCCGGACTTTGCCGACCGCTACCGTCAAATTTTACGCGATCATTCATATCGATATTTGTTTTCCGCCGACCCTTCCAAATTTGACCCAAACCCTTCAACAGCTTGCTTTTCCACCATCACTTCGTCCAGTCCCCAAAAAATAGCAGGGGCACGAGTTCTTAGTTTTTGCGTGATAACATAGACACAGGCCAAATTAAAAAGCGCACACATCGACATCGGAATCGATTCTTGAATGAAACCTCAACAGATAAAAAGAGCGTGCTTGGTGTCAGCCAATTTTTCTTGCTAATTTCTCCGGTTACGAACCGTTGTGTTGAGATCGGTTTCGGAGCCTTTTAATGTCGTATGTGCAAGTAATTTGCGTGAGGCATCTCTTGTAACGGATTTCGCTTTACCCAACTCGCGCGTAACGTTCAATGCATTGGGCCAACGATGATGAAATGATATTGTTTTGAGCTGTGGGCATGTATCGCAGCGTTCTACGCTTCCAAATTAGGTGCACGTGTTAAACAAAAATATTGCACATGTTAAAAAGGCAAATGTTTTCTGCTTCTGATAGTAAAATGCTTATGATAAATAAAATAAATATGCTTCTGATAGGTCTGGTAGTAATAGTAAATCTGATTGTAAACATAACCCCCGGGGGGAAAATGGAGATATATTGGGTTGACAACACCAAATAGAAGGGGCCCCTCAATCGACGGGATCATCAACGGGGCCCCAAATGGACGCGGCAATGGAGATTGTTCTTCGTATTATGGCTGTGTATGGCTGTATGTAGATGCATCTGTAACGGTTTTTGGTCTTGTTGTATTCGCAAAACTTGAAATAGTCGATAAAAACCATATATAAATGAACATGTTCCATAGGTTCCTTGAGTATTTTTCCCCCTTTCTTCTAACTGAAACCTTTCCCATTTCCCCTTCTCTTCGGTCCACAAACTGGATGTGTTCGATTAGGGCCAAGAATGAAAATTTTAGTTTTTGCATTAAAAGACACACACAATCCACTATCCCAGGCCAGGAATGTGAATACCATTTTTCGTGTGAAACAGCTGTCTGCTTTTGGCACAGAATCGCAAAGCGGTAGTAGGGGCCCCGTATACAAGTACAGGACGGTTCATCCCAGCCAAGAGCGCACACAATGACATCGATTTAACCATTCCTCGAATGAAACCTCAACCCACTGAACCCACCGTTGACCAAACGACCTTCCTAGGCTTTTTAAAGCGACGCGAGCTTGGTGTCATTTTTTCCTGCTAATTTCTCCGGCTACGAGCCGGTGTATTGAAATTTTGTTTAGGGGCCTTTAAATTTTTGACTGTGTATGATGTGTGCTTGTGGCTGTTGAAACGGGTTTTCTTTGTGGTTAAACGCAGCGTTCTGTTCTGTGTGCTGTGCATTGGATTTTAGCAGCAAGTGTCTCCGCGTTTTTTTGGTGAGCTCGTGCATCGACCATCCACACCAAGACACCAAATCGACGGGCCCTTCATTGACGGGGCCCCTTATAGACGGGGCCCCTTATCGACGGGGCCTCCTTACCGACGGGGGCCCTTACCGAAGGGGCCCCTTCATCGAAGAGTCCACATAATAGTTGGGGCCCCGTAAACCACCTTTGAGTTTTAGTTTCAGCATAGCTGTAACGGTTTTTTATCTTGTCTTCACGCAAAAAGTTGTATGTAAATAGTGATAAAACATCATTTTAATATTAACATGGCACAGTTTCTTTTTGGACATATAAATACCACCCCTTCCCGATTTCCCCTATTTGTCAGTTGACCACAAAAGTTGAGTAAGGCCCCGCGTGGAAATTTAAGGTTTTGCGTTAAAAGCAGGCACGCTCCACGATCTCAGGCTTGAGATGTGAATACCATTTTTCGCGTGAAAACAGCTATCTGTTTTCGGCACACATCTTCAAAACAAGTATAGGGGGCCCCCAGACAAACACAGGCACGTTTCATCCAAGCCAAATTGAAAAGCGCACACATCGATATCGATGGAATCGTTTCTCGAATGAAACCTCTACCCACTGGAGCACCGTTGCTTGCTTGATGTTAGTCAGTTTTTCCTGCTAATTTTACCGGCTACGAGCCGGTGTATTGATATTGTGTTTCGGGGCCTTTAAACTTTTGTTTGGGTGTGTTGTATGCTTGTGTTGTGTAACGGGTTTTCGGTGGTAGTTAAGCGCAGCGTTCTGTGCATTCCATTTTAGCAGCAACGTACGAAGTCGAACATCCACAATGACGGGGCCCCCTAGATCGACGGGGCCCCTGGCGGCCGCCCAGTCCGCCCACCGTTTAACGCGCCACTGAGGGTAAATAATAAATCTAACAATGGTTGAGCTCTCTTTGTTAAAGAATAGAGTTGTCGATGATAGTAAAAATAACGGTCGTTTTTTTATTTTATTTAATAAAGTACATCCTGAAATATTAAACATTACGCTCAAAACGATAAGCATTGTAATTTGCTGTGGGAATAATGTTATTGTCTATAAAATTGAGTTATTATTATGCCTTTTCTTATTCATCGAAAGCAAACAATTGAAACCAATTGAGGGAACGATGATAAAGTTTATTATATTTGAAAAACAAACCTGTTCTTGATTCATTTTTAATTACTAAGAAATGAAACATTCACTTGATTTGACCCGATGAAATGTTTATTTCACACTTGTTTATAACTGAAACAAAACAAAACATTTACTTATATCTAAATGCTAATCACTGACACTAATCTAAAAACCTTAAATCACTGTTTAAGGACGTTTCGATTGTATCTTCATGCTTAAAGTTATCTCTGAGCCTTTTGAAACCATCCTTTAGCACCCCTCGTTCTCCTTATAAATTCAGAATTAATAGCATAATTTAAAAAACGAACTGATAATTAAATAGAAAAGTATTTCAAGTCCTCAATACTTCGCCAAGGCCAAATGAAAAAGCGTGAATACATACTTCGGTGCAAATAGTTCATAATGGAATATGATCTTGCTTGCTTTCACGATGTTTTACCCTCACTCCATTGAAAATGAAAATTCCCTGTCGGTCACGTTCCCGTTGAAACTGCACTTAAAAGCAAATCGCTCACAGCTTTCACTGCTTCATTCTTAAAAATCAATAAAAATGAATGGATCGAATGAAGAGTGTCAATGTCAATTGATTGGGTGGTTTTTTATTGGTTTGAGAGCAAATTCTATTTATTCCATTTCGAGTGATTTTTCCTCATTTCTCACGTCACATTTTTTTTGCAGGAGATCAACTACGATTCACCCCGGGGCGGTGTGTCGGTCATAACGGAAAAGGGTGAAATGACGACATCGTACCTGCTAATACAGCGCGCCCGTACCACCGACAGCGGGAAGTACGTATGCTCCCCATCGAATGCCGATCCTTCCACGATCAACGTGCACATCCTGAATGGAACTGTTCGACCGCCCTACTCGCTAACCGCGTCAAGGGCAATGACAAATACGACATTGTTCGCCCGATACTGGAAACATTTCAGACAGTATTTGTCAGGGCTACCATTGTGTGAGTGTTTTTTAGGATGTTTGTGTAATGTGTTAAATATGTAAAAAGTTTCATGGACATTTTTAAACTTTCCTTTTCACAGTGGGCTCCCCGTTCAAGCGGTTAGCATTGCCGCCCAGCCAGTGGAGTTTGCCGCTGAGTTTAATAATGCCCAGTATTGCATCGACAGCATTTTTCATGAAAATCCACGCGTGGACCAACAACTGTCGGTGGTAACGGTGAAGAAATTCATCGTAGAACTCTCCCCTGACCAACAAGACAAGACAGGAAGGGATAATCGGAGAAGAGAGCTTTGTTAAAACTCTTGTGCATCCAAGGCGGTGTAATAAAATAATTTCGAAGTAAAGTAATAATTGTAATAATTTACATATCACAACAAAAGACTAAATTTGAGCTTAAGGTAAGTAAACAAGTTGACCTAAAGCTGCAAAAATCAAGTGTATTCGAATGTTCCCCCCATAATCCTAAGATAAAAATTTAATTACAAAACTATGTCCATTGCCCCTTCAAATGATTTTCTTTTCAGAGAGATTTTCCCATACCGTTTCGTCTATTTTTCTACTAAATCCCAAGCAGCTTTCTCCTCTGCTCTGCAAATGAAAAGACGCTTAATCAACTGTATGGATATTATTTTGGATATTATTACATGTCTCTTTACTTCCTATCCTGCTCGATGAAACCCCTCATTGCCGTTAGCCGGAATGAGTTCAGTGTAGCTGTTTTTTACTGCCGTTTAGCGCTTTTTCTCTGCTAACTCTGATTATCAAGCAGAGTGTACAAGAAATGAATGAGAAGCGTGGCAAATGGGCGATAAATCAGAAAATTATTAAAAACATTAAAAACCACCATCCAGTTGTAGTTGTAATGATTTGTAGGCGAAATACCACCGTTTGTGTGTAGCTTAGCTTTCTTGGTGTTGAAAAGGGCTTTACTTTCATTATGCGAATAGAGCGAGAAGTGGTTTGTAATAGCATAAATTGCATTATCTGTTGTTGGCTGTAAAGGTTTGCTTTGGTGGAGTTGGGTAAAGTAAACCGAAATGATGCTTCTTTTGTGCTTTATAAAAATGCATTCCGGTGGGAATTACGTTTTCATTTGCGCCTGTTTGAAGGTTATTGTTGTTAACAAACAGCAATACAAAACAGAGGGAAAGCTGTGGTCGGTTTTCCTCTTTTTATAGTCAACTTGTGTGTTAATGTTGAATGAAAGCACACCAAAAAAACTCAACCCCCTCAACCAGAAGCACAACCAAAAAAACAGACCTGTAAAGGATGCAAACCACATCCGTGCCAGTTGTCTGATTTGGTTGTACTTTAAAAAGAGCATTTTTAATGTGCACCTTTCACACATTAACCAGACACAGTAAGGCAAACACAAACAAATGGGAATAATTATTTCCGTAAACGATATGCGTTCATATGCCTGTTTGTAGCATTGGCACGATGAGGGAGTCAAAGAGAGAATTAATAAAAATGCAATTAAATCGAACGAGTGTAGCAAATGCAGGATGGGACTGTTTAAATTTTCTCATTTGTGTGTGTGTGGTTTTGTGTTTCATTTAATCACACTTTCAATTTGAGTGCATGTTTGCAGAATGGAAAGTATTGCATCGAAGAAATCGAAGAAATAGTAACAATTGCATCGATTTGATGATGTCTGTTTGCACACTTTCTGTAATTATTGTACGGTTTGTAAGCAGCTGGGCACGGAACTAATAATCGAGCCACTTTTCGGATAGCTTCAAAATGATTAAATTACGTTGAAACCAATTGCAAAAATGAATAGGAATGCACAGGCTGCACCATATACGCCGAGTTAGGGTAAATTCAATAAACAGTGCTAATTTACACCTGCTGTACACGGTACATCCTAGAATTCAACTAAGCTAAGTATTTTCCTCTCAAAACCACAAATGCTAGTGTTCAGGCATTAGCCGCCCAACGATTTGTTTTCAAATCTGCCAACATAGAATTTATAATTTAATTTCCATTCCAAAGTTTGGTACCGTTTGAAACACCTTACCCTGTTCGCGTCTCCATGCTTTACGAGCTTAACATTCAGACCAAACAGACAGACAGGCCAGGTTGAGAAAGAATAATATTTTCGGAAAACGTTAACACCGTACAAATATACGTCCCACCATCAGCAATCCTGTTGAGCAACTCAAGAACAACAAAGCGGTGAAAGTTGAGCAAGAAATGCAGATTTTCTACCGTCCACTTCGTTAATTTGCGACTCTGAACACTCCCCGACACCAGGGCGACACTGCAGTCGGACATATAAAAAGCGAATTAAGATAAACAGCGGCCTCTCCTTGCGGCCAGTTTCGTTCCATTTCGTTCCATTTTGTTAAGAATGACTGTTTACAGTTTGCGTTTTATTACTGGTGATTATTACGATAATAGGCTTACAGTTTCAACGAGTGCTATATAATAAACTATGGTCGTATAATTTTGATAAGCGCACGCTCGACACCTTCAAGAAATTATCTCTCTCTCCCTCTCTCTCACACACATCTTTCGAGCGTACGAGATTCACGCGATCCTGTTCAGCAGGCAATCCCGGGCGATTCTTCTGTGATCCGGGTGGGCCGGTTAAATCTCATGGGTTGAATCAATAAATTGAAAATCATGCCGATATTCCCATTCGCATCTCGGGCAAAAGGGAAACTCGGTGTCTCGGAAGGAGGGTCAAAACAATAAAAAAAAGGATTCTCTTATTCTACACCGTCACGTAACGGGCGCCACCCAAAAGAACATTAAAACTTGTATGTGCTTTTTCACTCCTTTCTTGCTGCTGTTCACTCCCAATGGGATTGTTGGTCGATACTTTTTCCATTATGCTCTGTCTCTGTCTTTCTCGATACGGGTCTGTAAAAGAAGGTGAATTCCAACACTCCAAAGCTCCTCTAAATGCTAACCGTTTCCGCCATCATCTTGTGTGGTACGACCGTGCAGCTCTTCACCACTCCAACCTTCACAAAATCCCTTCTTTTACAATATCTTGGACTACGATCGTCACGCCAAGCTTCCACACACTATCTGCTCCCCATTCATTTATCCATCCAACTGCAGCTCGCAGATCCGCAGAGGACCACACTCAATAGTGATTACAGTGGCAAGCCCTAATGATGGTGAACATTAATTCTTATTCCGCCGGTTGGGGTGTACCGTCCCCGCCATCACCGCCGGTAGTGGATTGTCCGGTCGCTGCTCCTACTGCCGAATCCACCTGAGACGCCACGGTAAGTTCGTAGTCGAGCACGGCATGCTTGTACAGTGTCGCTATCGTTTTGGCCGCGGTCAGTATCATCTCCGAGCGGGACACGGACGTGTACGAACGGTGCCATTCGGTGTGTGAGGTCTGTGAGGAATGAAAAAGAATAGAGCATGAAAGTTAGATGGTTTTAACACATATAAAACACACAGATGGGGGAGAGCACAGCTCAATGAGCAGCGAAATGGATGAAGAAATGAATGACCTTCCCTTTCCGGTTTTTGGGGCTTTAAAACCGATGATTTACGGCGAGATGCTATCGATGCATTAGAAGGATCCTTTGGCAAGGGCAGCTAATCGAAGTGGAAAATTGATAAGAGTACCCTTTTCACAAATAGGAAAAGATCATGAATTTAAACTCTTGATGCATTTTTAGCAGATTTGTTGCTGTAAAAACTCTATACTGAAACACTTAATGAAGCCCTTAACCCATCCCCTTTATTGGAATTAGCTTAACTGTGTTCTAATTCCTCCTAATCACGTACAGCTAGTCATTCCATTCCGATTTACATTACCCGGAACACCACATCCCATTTAATGCATGATTGTGCATTCAAATAACGTTCGTTGATCCAATCAAATCATCATGATTGTGTCTGTGTGTGTGCTTTATATTAAACAAACATACAACCGGACCGGAAACAACGCGGAAGCACACCTCACGAACGAACAACATCAATCGGTCAATCAATTTAATTAGCAGTTTGTTAAACGGCTGCTCACAAAGTAACACGTAAACTCCGTGCCATTGCTGTTTTGATGGAACATCCGGACAGACCGGTGGACCAAACAGAATGGAAATGAAGCGTTTAATGAGTCTATTTTGCTTCGACGGAGGGACAGGTGCTGGAACAACGATCGAGACGATAAGTTTGACGAAAAACATTGAAATCATATTGATCGATCGTTCAATTGACTGTTAAATGGGTTATCATGCTATATTCAATGTGATAGAAAGGACACACTTTGAAGCGTTTTTTGTTGCGCAATCGAACCGAATCAATTATCATTATACTTTAAACACAAACTTGGATTACAATTGTTAGTAATTTTAAACCAATTTTCCTTACTTTATTTCTAAATTCAATTACCCACAGATATTGTCTAACAAAAAGCAAAATTTCCAATCTCTCTCTCTCTGAGTGAAGACTCCTCAGTTTCAATTTTAAGCGAATCGTTTTATCGATCTTTCCCAAAACAATCAGCAAAGGTTTGGGCAAGCTTTTACATCCCTACACACTACAAACTACTGCAAACAACCGGAAGTAAACGAGAGAACAATTCAGCTCAAACGTTGGTTCCGGCTTTCCCCCGTAATGGTTGTTCCGCACCATTCGTCGTCCAGGACAAGCATTGGATGTGACTAGTCACAACAATGGCAAATCGAAAAGGCTGCAACGTGATGGAAGTAAGGAAGAAAAACTACATCCGTTCGTACTGGCGCTTGTAACCCTTGCAGGCACTGCCTGGGCGATTTTCGACATCCGGTCAAACAGCACCAGCCAACCAACGACTGGCTTCTCCTTAATTCGAATGGATGCTTCGGTGAAGGTAGATTGTGTTCGATAACTTTCAATTTGTGTGGCTGTGCAGTAACGTTCGAGCGGTTGATGCTGCAGCAAACAAAACGTGACCAAATGGAACATAATATTAGGACGTCACTCTATCCCATCGGCAATGACCAAGTTAACACGCCCCTGTGTAAAAAATAGTTTATAATCCAATTTAGACACACACTTATATGTTTGTGCCAGGCTGGTTCATCCCCAGCAGTAAACTGGCTTCCCAAACGAGTGATCATCCTTCATCCGAGGCGGCGTTTTACAATCCAAGCGCTCGGTTCTGGGACCGTTTTCCTAGGGCTAATCATCAACTGGTCCTCCAGCCGTCGCAACAACTCATTCGCACTCTATCTCTCGTCTATCTGCTGCTGAAAACCACGGAAAGGCATCTAACCACATCGAACAAACGGTCATTCCAAGCGAAAGATAGCCAATCGATATGGATGGTGCGCAAATACCACAAAACGAGCGCCGTTTTTCATCCCTTCAGTTCTCGCATTGCTGGTTGCTTCCAATTTTTGTGCGATTCACTAACGATGAAACCGTGAACCGAATTCTGCATAATCGGGTTCGGTGCAGTCGTTCGAGTTTCTGCATAATGTCCCGGGAGCTAAGCAGCTGCAACCACACCGGGCGCACTCATCCACCCGGAAGCGTGCCCAAATCCCTGGCCAAACATCCTTGACCGTTTGCTCTCGGTTAATCCTTTTTTGAGAGTGGGATGAGAGAAGCCTTCAGGGTACCATCTTGTGCAACACCGGACGCGGTTGAAACATGGCACCAAAAGCTAACACGAACACTAATGCAGCCAATCTCCGGACGAGGGATAGCAGCACTTTCCGTAGAAGATTAGTCACGAACTTTAGGATGGAAATTAAACGGGAAGGACACAAGCAGGTTAAGTTAGGACTGTATAGAGGAGCGGAAGTTTGTTCATTTAAAAACTTCCCCCGGAGGTTGCAGCAATTCTGTACAGATTAAAGAAGCGGATACACAACTTTGCAGACACTCGTTGTAGCTCTAACTCCCTCTGAATGTGTGTCTCTCTCTACTCTTGGGGTTTAACAAAATGACAATCATTACAAAAACGCATAATCTCATTACGTTCGGGGAACACCCGGGCCTTCCTACCCTGTTCCCTTCCCATGTCCTACGTAAGCGATTCCAAAACGAAACCACACAAAACCAATAAGTATCAGAGATATAATAAAATTTAATTAAAACCATCCCATTTCATCGAACCAGGCACAGTGACATTGAACGATAAAGGTCGGTATACCGAATGTCCTTTTGCAGGATGATTTGATATTTTGCTTCCTGTTTCTTACCCCTGTCAACTAATTAAAACAAGCATTTTCTGCCGGTAAATATCAAACGGTAGCCATGCGGAAAGATTTGTCCACTGGGGAATAATAAGCAGGAGTGTGGTTAGGATAGAAATGGATCAGAAATTCTGGGAAAAGAGAAACAAGCTCAATCATTTAAGTAATGTAATCATTTCAATCTTTTGTCGCTCAGTCTCGTTCCAGTGTAATTTGCAGCATTAATAATGTGTTACGCATGATTGCATACTTTCAGGCTTTGCGTCTGCAACGAAAGACGCATCGCCTGGCAGTATGAAATCATGTTTAGTTTTGCATTTAAAGTGTATATTTTGCTGAATAATTTTTGTTTGTCGAAGGATTGCATACTGTAAGGTACCTATGTTGTGTTTTAAGTAAGAAGCTCCATGCTTTTGACCCTTTGTTACATCTATGAAACGTTAAGCACACAAGACAAGATAACCCTAGATCAATTTGCGATAAAACGGGTAAAATTTTCCCTTCTTTCTTCATCATCTGTGAGTAAGGAAAGTGGAGGAAAATGCGAAAAACCAACCGAAAAAGTACCGAAGAACCCCAGAAGATATTTCACAGAATAGAACCGTTATAGCGAACAACATCACAATGCTTTTAATAGATTGTAGCTCTATTTACACGACATTTCATCATCTCCTTATAGAGCAAATTTCACGCTCCATCTATGCTTAGGCTTATGGTTCAAGATACCATTTTACCCTAGAATACCTTTTTCCTGTTTTCCGCTTTGATGCATTTTATCGTTGCGCCAGAATCGACCAGCCGAACCCTTCCCACAATATAGCTAGAAAGATGTCTCTGCAAAAAGGTAACACCTTCATAATATTGTGACCCAATCAAGTGAAAATAACATCCGGCAGCGAGAGCCGCAACTCCAAGAAACTCCAAAAGGTTCTTGGGAATTCGTCCTTGCGCGTACGATAACGCTCGTCAAAGAGCATCCGAAATTAGTCTGTGACCGTACATCGTCTTTTCCGACCCAATCACACGGAACCGAAAACTAATTAAACGTGAGTAGCGTGTGCGTCCGCGTGCTCGAATGCCGCTTGTGGGAACAATCAATTAAAATCGAACCCGAAACTCCCCAGCGGATCGATATTCAATACCAGAGGACGGAGTTGTTACGGCAAGTTGTAAGTGTCTCGCAACGGTGCAAGCTGGGCAGATTTGAAATACAACCCGAGTTCGGTGTGGGTGAAGGTGTACTCCATTGGGGCAGCTGAACGTACCCGAGTCTCTTTATCAGAGACACGTCGTCATCAAATTGTAATCAACTATTCACAAACATGATTTTGATGCTACGAACAGGAACATCCCCTATCGGACAGATAATACGTAATGCTTGCACAATTTGTTACTAGCTTGTATCAGAAGGGTCAGGTGATGGTACAGTGATTTCGCAACAGAACCCATCCCTTCCCGTGTCCCGTGGAAAAAGGATCTAAATCGAACGTTCAATAAACCGATGATCCCAAATCTCACTCACCTTAGGTCCGATGTGTACATTGTAAACTAGACCTCTATGAAACGATGCCTACATAAAGCCTTCATCGGTCGATTCGTTCCATCAACAACGGCTACCATATCTGGAACGAACACATCATGGCCTTTGGCCTCTTTTCAGCAAACATCTCGTACGGTTCTATCGACAAAGGATTATTGGGGAATAATAGTTTCAAAATTGGTGCAGGCTGGAAGAGTAGAAAGAAGGAGCAGGAAATCCAAACATGAAAAATGTTTTTACTCGTTACTTAACCACTTGCAACAACCAGACATTTGAGAGGCAACTATCATTAGACATTGTCTATTGTCTGTCCCTTGAATTTAGGTTCTTCTGCAATCTCTCAGCACAGGAATGTCCGCAGAATCATTATCAAACCAACCTACGAATGGTTTCAAATCTTCCAACATGCATTTGCATACTCAACTCAGTCACCAACAGCTGCTGTGGTAATGATTATCCTACAATCGCTTACCAGCTCTAAATGTCCTTTGTGGATGGACATTTACATACCTTCCCTTCCCTTACAAAACAAGCGAGACTGATTCTAACGACAACAATTACACACAATCAGCAATGGTCGAAAACTTTTAGGCCATTAATTTAACGACCGTTAAACGACCTATCAGTGGGGATGATGACTTCGGAACTGAAATGTTCAATGCTTCAAAGTGTAGTGTTATCTTCGCTGTGGACATCATCAGAAACTGATGATGATCAAGATTTTACAAGTTCGAGGCTGTATCGTATTTAAGTAATCGTCGAAGACGATCGTCCAATTCCCAAACTTTCAAATCCTTGACAAACTTCAAACTTGACCCAGTTAACAGTAACGATACTGTTAAAGTTTATATAAATTATACAAAACTTTGTAGAATGATTCAATTGCTCCACGTAAAACGTCATACAAAAAACCTAGCTTCGGTCTTCGAACTGCAAAATTAGTGTCCTATTTCCCCGAATAAAGTATCCATTGTCCAACTGGCATAACATCAGCAACTACACTTCAAACTCTGTGCGTTAAAGTACAGCAACAAACGGCACACAAAGGCAGCGCGGTCAAATGACCAGCCAAATCCACTTCAACTTTAACCAATTTAGCGAAAACTTTCAACACGACCCGAGAACGAGGACCAAACAAAATGACCGTCGCCTGATGGAGCATTTTTAAATTTTCGTCAACGTTCACCCGGCGTAGTTAGACAAGAGGTTGTTCGTCGGAATTAAAAGTGGAACAAACAAACTTCTCTATCTGCAGGACAAACTTTTGACCCAGAGTGACCCTTTGATGAGACTGCTTGTATGTATTCCTCTCTTTCAGGTCTATAATATACACTTTTTAGTTCAATGACGGAGCACTAAACACGATCACCGTTATGATCGGCTGCACCCGAAAAGAGGGAACCCGGGTACCAACGTGTAAAACGTTTTTCCCTCTCGTTCTGCACATCATCACTGTTCGCAAAGGCGGTTTCCATCTAGACCTAATGTTGCCATTTCCTGTCACAACCAAATAAAAAAGAGAACAGACAACATTGCAAACGTGTCGTTTGTGCACCAAATTACGAAGTGCATTTCACTGTGGTTGGGTATAGGGAGCTAAGGGACATTGCATCAAGAAAACGACAGAGACTAAACGTGAGCTCGTGTCTGGCGCAAAAACCACCCGAAACGAGGCGTCCCTGGTGCATGTAATTGATTGGAATTAGATAGAGTACGCACGGTGTAAAATGGGAAAACTTTCCTGCACACGACGACGATGACGACGGACCAAGTTACTCAGACACACCGGTTGAAATTGACTGCACCCCGTGCGGAATGTCGCAGCGTAACCGTGTTCCACAGCACACGATCTCATGCTGAGTCACCTAGTGCAACTTTTACTCACAAGAGAGTAGTAGCAGTGGTGGTATTAGTACTTCTTGGTAATTTTATCGTCGAAGAAGGAAAAATGCATCCGGCATAGACCGTCATAGCCAATTTGAATACCTGCAATGGGAAGAGCTTTTTGTGAGATTGTGGACAACACACATACAACTGTGTTCGCTTTATAAAGCGATGCAGCACAGACACGCGTACCACTATTAATAATTCATCTCGTATAAAACCTACGCTTTTGCCAGCTTTAGCGCCAGAATGTATGCAACACGGCGAGCAAATGGTACTAACTAACTGTTTTACGGACCCTTCGCAGTGCCAAACAAACACCATCGAAGAGTGCCCTGTTTGGCTGCACTTTGTCTTGCCGGGGAACACCCTTCCATGCACACAGACGCATACAGACACGCTCACTCTGCCTAACGAAGCATTTTAACGCCTTGGTGACCTTGCGTCTGCCTGGGCCTGAACGAATGGCACCAGTAAACCACCAACCACCAGCCAGGGACATACATTATTTTAATAGGCAACCACGTTGGCGGCACACCACTTACACACACACACACTACCCCAAGTAGCTATTTTTTATTCCCCAAGACCGTTTTCCTCCAACACGAAAACGAGCGTTTGGCGAAGCTACGAAACTCATGGTAATGAGTTAGCCGGAAGTTTGCAATAATCCGAGCGACACCACTGCTGCCAGCCTAATACTTAAAAAGCGAAAGGAAAAGTACACGCACATGGACGCAACTGGAACGTCTTTTTCCCTAATGTTTGGTACATTCTTTAGCCTCAGCTCGTTACAATAAATCATGCAGTGGTGGCTGCATCCACACGGAGCTGGACTAAACCACCTTTGTCCATCCTGTTGCACACCACATTGTTTAGATGGTGTGTAGATTTAGTAGTGTTTGCGTCAGCAGCAGCGTTGCGAAATATTGCACGTGACCGCATAATGAAGGGATGAGTTTTGGGGAGAGGATTTAAAGTTTTTCAATGTGGTAAGCTTTATTTCGTACGATGAAAGAGAATTTGCCATGATTTTCGCTTATCAGAAATATGTAATTATTATCGCAAATGCCGCTCGCAGCAACGCTTTGGTATGAATATTCTATTATGTACTAAATACCAAAAGCAAAATTGCTCATTCTAAGAACGGTTTTTAATTTTACTGACCAAACACCGCCACTTGTACGTCGAACGGTTGCTTCGGGTTCGCTGAAAGCAATTTTAATATTCGCAATTCAAATAAATTCCTAATTTAGCTTACAAACACGTGGGCAAGTGCATGAACGTCCATTCCGAAGAATTAATTATAAATTGTGTAAATGAGTATCGTGAGTGGCGGGTGTCCGTTTTCACTACAAAAGATTTTAGTTATTTTATACGAAACGGGTCCATATTACTGTCCAATAAATTAACTATTATCAGATATCACATCAAAACGACAATCACACAGTAATCGGATCTACTCGTTGTATTTGCCGTTGCTAATTATAGTTATCAGCATTTCAAAAGACTTAATTTAACACAAGAGTGTGCTACATTCAACACGATAGCCACTCATCAGCACCATTCGGTTTCCAATTAAACAACTTTTTCAATATATGAAATGCTATAATTAACACCCAACGGGGGATGCAAAAAAGCAGCAAGGAATAAAATGCAATAGTGTACATATTCAGGCAAACAATAAACCAAAATAATAGTGCAATTCAACGAATCCTGAAACCACACACACACACAAATGGTCTCATCATACTTTTACCACACCGGTTCGATTTAATTGCGTTTTTATTCATTCTCTCTTTGACTCCCCCATCGTGCCAATACTTCAAACAGGTAGATCAACGCGTATCGGTTACGGAAATAATTATTTGCATTTGTTTGTGTTTGTTTACCTCTGTGTCCGGTCAACCGCTCAAAGTGTGAAAGGTGCTCTTTTTTAAGTACAACCATACCAGACAACTGGCACTAATGTGGTTTGCATCCTTTACAGGTCTGTTTTTTTTTTTTTTTTTTGTAGTGTTTCTGGTTGAGGGGTTTTCATACAACATTAACACACAAGTTGACCATAAAGAGAAGGAAATCCGACCACAGATTTCGCTCTATTTTGTATGGCTAACAACAATAACGTTCAAACAGGAGTAAATGTAAACGTAATTCCCACGTAATTGATAAAGCACAAAAGGAACAACTACAGATAATGTAATTTGTGCTATATTATCACCCATTTTTCATTCTACTCGCATAATGAAAGTAAAGCCCTTTTCAACACAATGAAAGCTAAGCTACACACAAACGATGGTATTACGCCCACAAAGCATTACAACTACCGCTTGTTGGTGGTTTTTTAATGTTTTTAATAGTTTTCTGATTTATCGCCCATTTGGCATGCTTCTCATTCGCTCATTTCTTTTACACTCTGCTTGATAATCCGATTAAGCAGAATAGTGGAAAAGCGTTAAACAGTAGTAAAAAAAGCTACACTGAACTCATTCCGGCTAACGGCAATGAGGGGTTTCATTGAGCAGGATAGGGAGTAAAGAAAACATATTAAATTATCGTCCATATAGCGGATTAAGCGCCTTTTCATTTGCAGATCAGAGGAGAAAGCTGAATGGGATTTAGTATAAAAATAGACAAACGAGAAATGCAAGGCAAAACTCCATCAGTATTAATTCCCACCCTCCGAAGCAAAGCCATTTGGAAGGGAAATGGCCACAGTTTTGTAATTAAAGAAAGGCAGTCAATACAATGCAGACTTACATTCAGATTCCTGGCCATAACGCTACCGACGGTAGTAGCAAATCCGGTATCCTTCAGCATATAATCCTCCGGCGTGTCGGCTTGCAGGGCCGCAATGACCGGCAGCGGTATCGGCGTC
Source organism: Anopheles gambiae (assembly GCF_943734735.2). NCBI lineage: Eukaryota > Metazoa > Arthropoda > Insecta > Diptera > Culicidae > Anopheles > Anopheles gambiae. The sequence goes on from NC_064602.1 coordinate 29,887,740, forward strand.
ATCTGCGTCACCGTTTTCAGGAGGATATTTTTCGCATAATCGAACAGTACGATCGCACCGGCCTCGAACCATCTGTGGGAAGGGATTAATTTAATTTTAATTTTCTTTTGCTAAAATAAAAATCGGATTTTTGCTTCAAGAAACGCTCCACTTACTGGTCGGGAAAGAGTTCTACGACAAAGTTCTCCACCGCCACCACCGGCAAATGATCGTCCACGCGGGGATTTTCAGCCCGAATGCTATTGATACGATGCTCGGCACCCTTTAGACCAGCGGCAAACCCAACTGGCTGGGCGGCAATGCCAACCGCTTGGGCGGCCAGACCACTGTGAAAAGGAATAGGCAAATAATCAACTCAAAATCTTCAATATTCCGCAACATTCGTCCCAACGAAAGAAATCACAACTCACATGATGGTCGCCTTGCCAAATACTGTCTGAAATGCTTCCCGTATCGGGCGAACCTTGTCGTCTTTGTCCGATGCCACAATCACCTCCGTATCGCCACCGGAATCTGCAACAAAAAAGGTTTCAAGTTCAGCAAAAAGCTTTCCCCGTTTTATATATTATTCCCTTACTTATGTACTCCTTCATCTGCGGATCCAGCGTGGTAACTATCGTGTCGACCGAGTTCTTCGCCTTTTCGGCCACCTTCTGCAGAATGCCACTGCCCGACACGGCACCCTTCATCCACCCGAACAGGGCCGAGCCGCCCTGTGTGATGGGGCTGAGGGCCGCCGCGACCGGTTCCGGGTTCAGGATCATGCTGGCAAAATCTCTCCCCACGGGCTGATCGGGCAGCGTCGGTTCGGCCGGGTGCACACCAGCAGCGGCCGCCATTGCCTGTTCGGCAGTAAACTGCGACGTGTCCTTGCTGGCAGGAATCGCCGGACTGAACGTGGTCGGTATGAACGGATCCGTTTCCTCCCTCTTCGTCGTATCGTCTACGGTGACCATCGGGGCGGCAGGCGGCACACTTTCCGCACCAGCTGGTGGTGCTGCCACGTTCGCCGTAATGAAGCTGGGCAGCTCGGAGGGTGGGCCCACGTTCGACAGGATGTTTCCCGTTTTCTTCTTCGGATCGCTCATTGTGCTGTTGGATGCTGTTGCAGTGGTCAAATTGAATAAAACACTCGATACACGGCCACTTATTGTGCGACGCAGAATAAATGTAACAAAAGTAAAACGAACGCGAACAGCCGATTCTGAGCTACGTTTATTTTGCTCCGTTGTTTGTTTATATTTTGATGGCTTTTTAGTACAGCGCCGTGCACTGTGGGAATTTCGTTCTGTGCGCACCTTGGCAATATATTTTGAATGCATTTATTTTCACATTTTCACATTTAAGATATATAAAAATGGAAAACAAAGTTGACTTGAATGATTAAATATGATTTTACAAACACATTGTGCAGTTATTTTCTTCAATTTCAATAAATTCCTCACCAAATTCACACTTACCACACTGTATACACCTTGGTTGTACTAAAAACCTCGCACCCGCATTTGACAGCGGCCCGTGTCTTCGTTTTCTCCGCATGACGTTTCTTGTTTTTGCTGACGACAAGTGCAGTTTCAGAAATTGCTTTACTCATCTCGCCGATTTTTCGCGTACCAAAGATAAGTGCAAGTAACTTTCGCTTCCCTTTTTGCTCCCCCGTCCGGTGTTGCACATTCCATGCTGCACCGTAGTTCGGATGTGCCGCACGGTAGCATAACTGGCAGTGCAAATTAATCGGCCCCGAAATCTGCCCGACCCTCCCAACGGGTACGCGTCCTTTGTTTTGTGGGGAGAAAAGCGCCGCTGCTGATAGTCAAAAGGCCCCCCCCAGAACGGTGACGAGCGAGAGCCATTGTTGCTTGAGGTCTTAGTGATAGTCGTGACGCGACCGCGGATAAAGGATAAAGAAAGTCTACGTCGTCTGGAAAGCGATTGTGCCGCTATACCGACCCGGGACCACTCCCGTTCAAAAGCAGCACGAGCAGCAGCAGCAGCAGCAGCAAAATGGACACCAACGGTACCTTGGAGCATGATGGAGAGACGGAGCAAACGCAAAAACAACAGCCAGCCTTCGACAATGTTGATATCACGTCGCCGGACGACGAAAACGAGAACGATATCTTCGAGTCGGCGATACAGGTTCGTGTGTCTTCCGGGGACTTTCCTTTCCTTTCCTTGTCGACTTTTCTTATCAACAGCGGGCCCCCGTTGCACTGTGTGTATGTGTGTTGTGTTGGCTGCAACTTTCACACCCATCCCAAACCTTCACCGCCACTGCCAGGCGCCACCTTACCCTCAGACCACCAATACTATTAAATTAAATTAAATTTGATTGAATTACGTTATGCGGGGTGCATCATAATTGGCAGCAGATAAGCCGTGTGCTGGTGCCACCTAGCCCATGCTTTGACGGTGGGTGATTCAGGAAGATGTAGACAAGAAGAAGGGGAGGGAGAACGCCTTTTTGCCAAATGCTCATCACACCAGCTTTAGCCCTGTGATTCATCAGCATACGGCAAACAGGCCCCGCAGATTACGATAAGAAAATCTTCAATGGGCGTTTTATGCGTGGTGCGTCGTTTACGATCTCCCTTCCTTATTTTTTCACGCTTCGTCGTTCTACACACACACACTTTATCGTTTTGTTTTCGTCAGCAGGAACCACTATCGCCCGTACTGGAGGACGTGCCGACGGACGAGGCGGGGGATACGTTTATCGAAATAGTTGTTGCTGACCCGCAGAAAGTGGGCGACGGCATGGGTTCATATTTGGCGTATAAGTATGTAGTCGCTAAATGACACACATTGTATTGATTAATGATTCACAAATAATCTGAATCTTTTTTTTTTCACTCTCTCCTCCCCGCAGGGTGTCCACAAAGACAAACATTCTGAAGTTTAAAAAGCGACAGTTCTTCACGATGCGCCGGTTCAGTGATTTCCTCGGTCTGCACGATCTGCTCGTAAGCAAGTACCTGCGCATGGGGCGCATCATACCGCCCGCGCCGGAAAAGAACATCATCGGCACGACCAAGGTGCGGATGGGCAGCCAGCCGCAGGCGGAAGCCGGCGCGGGCGTCAACCTGGAGTGGATCGAGAATCGGCGCGCCTCGCTCGAACGCTTCCTGAACCGGGTCGCCCAGCATCCGGTCCTGTGCCAGGATACGGACTTTGTCAACTTCCTCGAAAGCGACCAGGAGCTGCCGCGTGCCGTCAACACGGCCGCCCTGAGCGGTGCCGGCGTGATGCGCCTCTTTAACAAGGTCGGCGAAACGGTCAACAAGATCACGTACAAGATGGATGAGAACGATCCGTGGTTTAACGACAAGATCAGCGAGGTCGAAACGATCGATGCACACATGCAGAAGCTGCACTCCGCCATCAAGGCGCTGGTGTCGCATCGCAAGGAGCTGGCCACGCTGACCGGCGGTGTCGCGAAGTCGGCCGCACTGTTGAGCACGTGCGAGGAGCATACCGGACTGTCGCAGGCCCTGTCGCAGCTGGCGGACGTGGAGGAGAAGGTGGAACTGTTGCGCTCCGAGCAGGCCAACTCGGACCTGTACATCCTGTCGGAGACGATCAAGGACTACATTGGGCTGTTCGGTGCTATCAAGGACGTGTTTCACGAGCGGGTGAAAGTGTTCCAGAACTGGCAGCACGCCCAGATGCAGCTAACCAAGAAGCGGGAAAACAAGGCGAAGCTCGAGCTGCAGGATCGACGCGACAAGCTGGAGTTTGCACAGAAGGAGGTGGAAGAGGTAGGAAGGCCCAGAATGAGGAGTTTTTTTTTTGTTTGTTCTTAAACGTCTTTTCGCTACCGTTACAGTGGGAGGGCAAGGTGCAGCGGTGTCAGAAGGAGTTTGACAATATTTCCAGTGAAATCAAGAAGGAGATGGAACGCTTCGAGCTGGCTCGTGCACGCGATTTCAAGTCGACCATCATCAAATATCTGGAAGATCAAATGGCACACCAGCAGCAGGTAAGCTTCATCGCTAAAAGTACAACCTTTTTAGTATCGGAAACACTAATCTTCGCTTTCTCATACCAGCAAATGCGATACTGGGAAGCGATCGTACCGGTTGCCCGTGACATTGCATGAGAGGAACCGAACGCGTTGAATCCGCCCATCCTGTACGACGACGACGACGAAGACCGTGTTCCGACGACTGACAAACTGCGCCTCTCGATTAATTTAGTCGACTCCAATGCAAGGATATCGTAGGACGGCACACTGCCCGGGTGTGTGCTGTAGCTGCGGCCGAGGAGGATGGCCAATGATTTGCGCACGGCTTCATAAACACAACCCAGACAAAGACCTGCAGATAGTTTGATAGTGATGCTGTGCTAGACGATTGTTGTGTGGGTGAGAGTTGATCTAAGATTTCTTACGCCTCATTTCACTGCTCTATATCCTGCCCTCCCTCTCTGCTCTCTCGCCACAAGCCCTTTCGACTATTAGGAAGGAAAGGGGCAAAAAGGGTTTCCTTAAGATGCAAGCTACGCTCATGTTGCACTAAATAACGCGAGGGGTTGGGGGAAGGAGGGAAGGAGAGGAAAGGATAATATCGATCGACCAAAAGTGTGATGTGTATTTGTAAATAATGATAGCGCGAGGCAAAGAAGTAAAAAACAAGTAACGTGTAATCCCATGCAACACACCCATTCATACAAAATCCCCGTTTAGAAGAAGTAGAAATTCGCTTAGGATGCTGAAATGTTAGTAACAAACACACATAGAGAGAGGCACACACACACATACAGTCACCGCAATGGCTGATGGCCACTAGTTAATTAGGCTTCACAGTGTTGCTTCTACTACCCGTTCTTACACATATCTTCCCCCCGTTACACGTAGTTAAACATCCCGCGGCACCCGGAACACTCACGCAGACACCTTTGTTGCCTTTCTGTTTAGATATCGATTTAGTGCATTTGTTACACGTTTTCGTACGTAACACAGAAACACACACACACACAACTATGTATGTAAATATGTTTGTTTTGAAACAGTTGCGTAGTCACGTCACGTGTACTGCCTCCAAAGTGTCCAAGAGAACGTTTCAGCAACAACAAAAGGGATACACATGTGGGTACCAAAATTCTCGAATAAGCTAACAATCGGGTACAGTGTGGGTCAGTATGAAAGCCCAAACTTGGTTAAACCTTTAGAGATTCATCTTCTAATAATTGTTAGTATATGCTAATTTCGTGATGTATGTTTCAAACATGATCGGTTTTTTTTGCAATTCCAGCCCAATTGAAGGGCGGTGTGAGATATTGTTTTCGTTCAAAAAATTGTCTACACCTTCGTTAAGTTTTGTTTTTATATCAATGCCCCTATGCATAGATAGTAGCTTCTCGCTTAGAGCAAGGAAGTATTACCGAAACGTACGGTACGGTCCCGTCTGTCGAAAGTGGCATCAGTTCGCAAATGTGCTGTGCGTAAGGATTTGAAATCATGATAGAATATTTAAAAAACCAATGTGTTATTCCCCTTCCCCCTCTCTCTCTCTCTCTTTCTCACTCACACACATTCTCTTTCCCTCTACTCTGTTGATCGTGCGCAGGGCCGGCGCAAAAGATATTGTTACATTTTTTTCATAGGTTAGAACACGTGAACTCTATTAGACTATACAAATATGGTATATGCATACAAAACTAAAAGTCTTATAAATTTATTTCCATTTTGGATCACTAGAGAGGAAGCGCGCTGTGCTGAAAAGGTGGAAAGGAGTGAACAAGATAATCAAAGGCGAAAAGCGTGTGCCGCAAAACAAAACGGATTTGAACGGAAATCCGTGTGTGCAGGAGGAAGTAGATGAAGTCGATGTTTTGCATTAGATAGGAAGGATGGATGGAAAAAAGGAGACAAGTATCATAACAACAGTTTTAAGGTAAATCAATCGTATGTTCCGTTATTACGTTCAATGCTGTGCTTAAATCTTACTCCAAAAGATGAATATTGCCGGGACAGTAAATTTGTAAACACCTTTTGCGATAACACTACAATTACAATCCTACACTCCGTTCGGTATCTCGATCGCCAAATTGAACAAGCTTGAAACAATCAAAACGTGGAAATCATCCCCGCCCCGCCCGCTAGCGAATCATTTTTGTGTGTAGCATTGTATTTAATACTTTCGATAATCAACGCTTTGCGGCTACAGTGTAGATTCGTTATTTATTGTTTAATTTTTGGTGCGCCTAGTAATGCATTAGTGGGAGGGCATGCTGTGGACACCTCAGGCATTCCAGTACGAGTAGGTACGAGACGCTATTTTGTCACGCCCCTGATTTACTTACCTACGAAACACGCCGTCTCTCATACCTCGATTCGCGTAGCATTTATGTAAAAAAAAAAAACGGCAAACAAGCTAAAAGAAGCAACCGAAAGCGCATACTTCCCATGTATTGCCGATGGCAGATGCAATCTGTGTTCTCGTAGATGTATGCCGCGTGTGTTAATGGATGTGCGTGTGATATTAATCGAAAACAAGGGCAAGAAAATGTGACTAATGCGGCAGTAGGGATAATAGGGCTTCAAGCTTCATCATGTACCACTGTTTTCTAAACTGCTTGCACGATCTTGAGCGCATCGATATAGAGATTCTCTTTGTGTAGGATGTTTCCTCTCCTGTAGAATGAGCCTTTCTGCCGGGTATAATACACACATATATAGCCCTTCTTGATCGCATTTATTCGCGTCTTTCGCGGTTTTGTTGGGTCAGCAAGTTTAAAGCATTTATAAAGCTGACGGAGAAGGCACACAGAAACACACATACACACACAAACACACGGTATGTTTAAAAAGCCCTCTGACCGTTGTCCATGATAATAAGCAAGAATTGTCGAGCAAGATAAAAAAAAAAACCAACAAACAAACACGTGAGAAATGTTATTATTTCAAAAAATATATATACACATATATATCTATATTCTATTTCGAATGCGCGTGTGCGTTGTCCTTTGTCCGAATTCAATGAAACTCCGAAGCAGTATCTTAACAGGTAAAGGTAGTCATCTCTATCGCCGATGTGTAATTGAAGCAAACATTATTAAACGAACATTTTCCTCTATTTTTAGAAATATATCTCACTCAACGCACAGCTAAACTATTGCTCTATTGCCATTTCAAACTGGATCAGAATGATGAGATAGTTCGTGACGGCGGCCGCAATCTGAAAACAATACAATCAACCTTCTTTACACTGGCTGGCAAAAGAAAATCTTCAAAATTGAAACTGAAAATTACCGAAAACAACACCGTGTAATCCAAAGTGAACATACGGCAGGCGGTGAATTCAATCGGTTGGTGTAACGTTTGAAGAGCAAACACCTCGATCTGGAAGCAGATTTGTAAGGGATGGAATAAACCGATTAACAATCGTCAACTGCAGCTGTGAAAGTAACAGTAGTTCCATACGCTTTGCTTAAGTTTATGATCCATCGGACTGAGGTTCACACGTAGCAGCAGCTTTTGCGTTTTTAGTGACTGTGAAAAGATAAAGAGGAATAGAGTTAGTATCGACCAATGTGCAAAAGTAGAAAAGGCAGTTGAAATGTAATCCTAAAGGTTAGTGTTTTAACGTTAATTCAACTCTCTATTCGTAGTCCTGCTTGTCTCAACGCACCTGCTCGCGTACCAACTCGCACGCCTCGGCAATGCAGTACACCTCAAAGTAGCACAACAGGCAGGTGAACGTTTCGTGTCCGAGGGCGGCAAAAGACAGCTCACTCCGCGTCCGATAGTGTAGGTACAGTAGCTCGAAAAAATGGTACAACTTTGCGCAAAAAAAACGAACACCACAATCAGTAAGCGACGAACCCCCACAGTATTACTCGTGCGTGTTAAAACTGTCCCATTACCTGCGTGACGATGAACGTCATGCAGAGAAAGCTGCACGACAGCAGCATTTGCTGGTAAAGGTTGTGCGTTTCCGTGCAGCACGCCACGATCCGGCAGCGTGCATCGGCCAGATAGTTGAGCTTGCTCCGCACGTACACCGCATGCTGCAGCCGTGCGTATCCGCGCGCTCTATCGACCAACCCGCCGGTATGCTCCACTATCAGCTGCTTCAAGCGCTCGTTCAGCGCGTAGTGCAGGTTTTGCTGGAACAGCATCACGGCGTAGTACAACGACACCGAACAGATGATGGTCAGCTTGGGATAGTAAAAGATGCACAGCGACAGCAGCTCGCTGCCAATTGCGGTCTCCTCACCCGCGTCGAGCACCGCCAGCACGGCCAGCACGAACGAGCTCGTTACGATCAGCTGGCTGATGGTGATCTTGCGCAAAATGTGCCCCTTGATCCAGCGCTGCGACAGCTCGGTCGCGCTAAATAGCTCCCGCTTCAGCTGAAACAGATCGCGCATCAGCTGCGCAATTTCGTAGCGCTTATGGTAGCGCCGCACCACCGCTGAGAGAAAGGTTTGCAGCACGACCTGGCCCTGGATGGCACCGATCGCCTTGTTGACGGCGGATTCTTTGATGCCGTTCCGGTAGCGCATATCGCTCGACAGGAATTGGGCGCTCTGGTAGGTGAAGGTGCAAAGGATCGCTAGCACGATGCTGTACACTACCAGGACGGTCGAGACGCGCAGCTCTTGCCGCTTCCGATCGTACGTGATCGTCAGGTAGCCGAGCAGGGTGGCAATTGTTGTGCTGAATAGCAGCAAACCGTTCACTACTTTGTCGTTTAGCATTGTTTTTGGAGTTGAAGTGAGTTATTACTTTCTACAAAGATTGGGAAACTATCACTGAAGACCACGTGCCGTCATCGATGTGCTTTATATGCGCTCCTATAACGCGATCAATTATTCAAACAATCAAATGAAAAGCAAGCAGCCGCTAAGTGATATGAACACAAGATCAACAAATCAAGCCCGATTACGAAAACGGATTTAATTATGCATCGATTCTAATCACTCACTCTGCCTCCACTGCAGGCGATAATGCTTACCTCTTGCCGCATCTGACCGCACGAGCCCACCACCGCCATCAGGAACATTAAATCCATCGTCACCCAAACGAGCTGCACGATCAAGTGCACCGTGATGACAAGCGGCTGATCCTCCAGCCCACCGGCCAGCTGCGACCAAACGCGATAGTAGATGGTGGTCGTGTGGATAAATGCTATCGCAAGGTAGGCTAGCAGCGGTGGACCGAACAGTTCGTTCGCCAGTTCCGCCCCCTGCCAAAGCTGGCCGTAAAAGTCCATCAAGCCGTCCCGGCCAAAGTGTAGCCGGCGTAGTGTTTCCTGCCGGTACGGATCCGTCCAACTGCTGAGGCGCGGCAGCAGCTCATTCAGCTTCACGGTACAGAGCATTAAATACTGCACACTACCGTACATCGTTAGCAGGACAGCGGATTTCGTGAGATTGGAAAGGGCAATCCATAGCAGTGTTTGGGGATAAATTTTGCCCATCCCTTCGGGAAAAATACACTGCAGGGCTAGGTTCGCCAGCAGCGTGACAGTGTGGGCCGCTTCGTATCCGAGATTGAACACACAACACTTCCTGTACCAGGCGTGTAGAGAAAACGGGCCAACCAGCAAAGAACTGCTGTGCACATGGGTGAAAAGTTCGGCAAGCTGCTTCATCTTTGCGCGGCACGATAGAAGGTAGCAGGGTGGAAAGATGAGAAACGGAACCTCGCCCAGATGCATGCAGATGGATACGACGAACGTTACGCGGAATTTCACCATAACGCTAACGAACCATGCAAGGTAGAGCAAGAAATGCAACAACGGGCCAGCGATTGCGATGGTATAGCAGTAGCACAGTATTAACAACTCCCAGCTCGAACGAGGCAGCCGTAATGGTATGACGCCCACTAGAATAGATTTAACGTAGAGTATTTTGCCAAGCAGCTCGATTGATGCCATTGCACGATTAGATTCGCTGCTGCAGAGCACTGGCTGCGATCGACTGAACCGAGTTACTGAACATCGTTTGGTCACTGTGGTACAAGCCTCACCTCGTCTACAATGCGTGCTTAATTATTCAAACCACTTGCCTAATGCGACCATTCAAGACTACTGCGACTTACCTCTTCCCGTGTTCGAGCAAACGTACCAACGATTTTCATCAGACACAGCAGATCGATCACGTTCGAGGTGACCGCGATTCCCGCTATCAGTAGCGCGTGCCAGCTGAGGTATGACCACTTAGTCAGCACCTTGGTCAGCGTCATATAGCAAACGAACGTCAGGTGGATCAGCGTCATCAAGAAGTACGTTATCAGCGGTACGCCATATAGATCGTTCAACGTTTCACACACTTTCGCAAGTTGTTCGTAAACCATCAGGTATCCTGTCGATCCGTGATGCTGTTGCCTGATCTGTTCTTGATACACCGGATTTGTGGATAATCGCCCAGCTGCCAAGTGATCCCTTAACTGATCCACCATCCTCAGCAAGTACTGTGCACTGCCGTAAATGATCAGCAGCACGATCGACTTCGTGAGCTGACTCAGTACACTCCACGAAAGAATTTTCACATACTTTTCATGAATGCCAGTGCCGGGCAGCACAAGATTAAGCGCCACGTTCACACCGTACGCACTGTCGTACACCAGATTAAACAGAAAGCAGGCACGAAACCACAGCCGCAAAGGAAAGATGCTCAAAGAAAGTGAGCTGTAGTAAACTTTCACCAGAAGCACAAATAATTCCTTCACTTTTTTATGTCGACAAAGCAAATAACACGGCGGCACAACGAGCAGGATCGCGTCCAGTAGCTCCATAAACATGGCCGTGTAGTGTGCAACGGAAACACCGAAATTCATCGTAAAGAAGGTGGTCAGATAGACCCAGCAGCGTCCCATCGGGCCGATTATGGCGATAATGAAGCAGTACAGCAGCAACGGGCGGCGAAACTGAAGCGAAAGCGTCGCAGGATGAAATTCGTACGGAACAACACCGAGCGCGACCATTTTCAGGTGAAGTAGCCTGGCCAGGAGCTCTAACAGCTGCATCGTTCGGCTGCTGGTTCGTTGTTTGCAGATGTACCGTCGATCCTGTTCTGCCTACCGATTCATGGAAGCAACAAAAGCACACCTACGACCGAACGGTTAGGTTGGGCAATATAGTATTTAATTAATGGGTTCCTTTGGTGCTTTAGAAGCTTTGGTGCGCTTCTGATATGTTGGTGTTTGTGTCAGATGACTATGAGTGAATGACCATTCATTCAATAATTCCAGCACGGCTCAATCAATTACATCATTTTAGTACACATCGGGAAGCCAAGCCCCAATGACCTGGTATCCCTTCCTGAATAAAACAGGAGCGAGCTATTGTGGTACCTCATGATTGGAATTTCCTGGATTAGTGTTGTGAAGACTCTTTGGACTGAGAGCTCTAGGGGGAACTACGCATTTAAACGCGCTTCTCCACGTGCTACTACAAAAATGCTAAGAGTGCGTTGAAGTATGAATATGATCGCAATGTAACAACATTGTGCAATGGCCTGGTACATCCTTACCACAACTTACCTCTTCCCGTGTCCGGGCGAAGGTGCCCACTATTCTCATCAGGCACAGCAGATCGATCACATACGAGGCGATCGCAATTCCCGCTATCAGTATCGCCTGCCAGGAGATGTATGACCACCTGACGAGCAGCTTGGTCAGTATCAGGTAGCAAACGAACGTCAGGTGAATCAGCGCCATCAAGAAGTAAGTTATCAACGGTACACCAATTAGGTCGTTCAACGTTTCACACACTTTCGCAAGCTGTTCGTAAAACATCAGGTATCCTGCCGGTCCGTGATGCTGTTGTCGGATCTGTTCTTGATACACCGGATTTGTGGATAAGCGCCCAGCTTCCAAGTGATCCTTTAAGTGATCCACCATCCTCAGCAAGTACTGTGCACTGCCGTAAATGATCAGCAACACGACCGACTTCGTGAGCTGGCTCAGTACACTCCACAACAGAATTTGCACATACTTTGCATGAATGCCAGCACCAGGCAGCACAAGATTAAACGCAACGTTCACACCGTACACACTATCGTACACCAGACTGCAGAGCAAACAGGTGCGGAACCACTGCCAGAAGGGAAAGATGCCAAGAGATAGTGAGCTTCGGTAAATCTCTACCGATAGCTCAAACAACTGCTTCAATTTTGCGTGCTGGCAAAGCAAATAACACGGCGGAACGACCAGTAGAATCGCGTCCAGCAGCTCCCTAAACATCGCCGTGTAGCGTACAACGGAAATGCCGAGCTTCATCGTAAAGAAGGTGGTTAGAAAGACGCAGCATCGTCCCAACGGGCTGATTATGGCGATAATGAAGCAGTACGCGAGTAACGAGCGGCTAAATTGGAGCGAAAGCGTCGCTGGGTGAAATTCGTATGGAACAACACCGAGCGCGACCATTTTCAGGTGAACTAGCCTGGCCAATAGTTCTGAAAGCGGCATCGTTCGGCAGTAGGTTCGATGTTTGCAGCTGTATCGTTCGACAACTTGTGTAATGAATGGGCTTGTATTGGTATGTGAATTCATAGAAGCAAAAAAGGGCACTAACTACAAACCCGGAAGCTTATGTCGAGCGATACACAATTTAATTAATGTTTAATGTTGGTAATGCTTCTGGTATGTTGATGTTTGTGTAAGATGCTCGTGGGTGTTGCAATTCATTCAATAATTCCAGCATGGTTAATCAATTACACCATTTTAGTACACATAGAGAGTCCCTCAGGATCTACCATTTCTTCCTGAATAAAACAGGAGCGAACTAAAACAGGATAAAACAGGAATTTTCTGGAGAAGTGTTGTGAGGACTCTTTGGACAGAACGTTAAAAGCGAAACTACGTATTTAAGTGCGATGTACTATACTATACTTGTAAAGTACTACTAAAGCTTGGTTCATTTAGAAATGGGGCACTTTGTTCGAATTACAGTGGTGCCCCCTATGGTCAAAAATGGAAAACGTTTTGTTTTGAGTGCGTTTGTTGACAACAGAAATCACTACACTTCATCAACTTTGCAAGAGGAGAAACGCAAACTAATTGTACACAACTATCTGCTTAATCCATTGGTGTCATTTCGGGAGCTGGCAAAACGGCCAAGTTTACCTAAGTTGACTGTTGCGCGAGTAACTAAAAAGTACCAGGAGACACAGACGACTGCCCGTAAGGTGCAAACTAAGCGACGGAGTGGAACTTTAACTGCAATTGAAAGTCGTTCCCAGAATCCAGGTTAACCCAAACCTCTCAGACTAAGATCTCTGCTGTACGACGAATCCAACTCCGAGAAGATTTCAAATGTTTTGCGAGCCAGTAAACATCCAAATCGCAACATGAAACAACAAATAAAAGGCCAGAAACCGGGCTCGGAAGCTGTACGATCAGGTGCTGACGAAAACCGCATGGTTGCATTTTGAGGGATGATGGAAACCTACGTGACAGCCAATTTAAACAAATCCTGGGGGTAAAATTGTATAGCGGGGCAATGTTTGAGGCAACGTTCCCAAGAAGTTTAAATTTGTTTTCGCCGATAAATTCGCAAAAAAAAATGTATGATTTGGTAAGGAATCTGTTCATGTGACAAAAACACCACCATGTTTGTGACGAATAAGAATATGAATTCGGATTTGTATAAGAAAGAGTGCCTTAAGAAACGAATTTTGCCATTTTGTTAGGTCTCATACAGGGTTTTCCAAGTCAGTTCCGAATGTAAAGATTGTTATTCATCGCATGCAAAATGTTGTTCCACATCGATCTGATATTTGATTTCCACCATAATATTTTTTTAATTTCTACAACATGATTTTCAACACGACTCAAGCTGGATTGAGTATGACAGTTCTTTGTGATGTGTGGAAAATCATGTGTAAACACTGAAAATTCAATTTGGAAACAAATAAACCATTTGGCAGCTGTTGAAAAACATATTGGATGCGGTGAATACCAATTTTTACATTCGAAACTGACTTGGAAAACCCTGTAATGGTCCAGTCATGTTTTGGCCTGTTCTGCCAAGCTTGGTATGAAAAAGCTTGGTATGGTCATATTAAAAATTCTGTATCCACCAAATTGCCCCTATTTTTGCCCTGTAGAGCGATATTGGGCAATAATGAAAAAATTGAAGAAAAGGGGTACTAAGGACTAAAGACATCATGAAAATGAAGAGTTGGTAGAATTTACTGGCCACAACAGTGACAGAAGCAGTACAATAGATACACACAATGCAAAGCCCCATATATAGATGATCTCAGCCTTAGTGCGTTGAGGTATGCATGTGATCGCGTTATAAAAACACTATTCAATAGCCTTCAACATCCTTACTACAACTTACCTCTTCCCGCGTCCGGGCAAAAGTGCTCACTATCCTCATCAGGCAAAGCAGCTCAAACACAGTCCACATCAACTCGACTCCTGCCAGAACATTCTGCACCACTGAAAAGTTATGCCACTCTACCATCACCTTCGTTAACATCACGTAGCAAATGAACGTCAGGTGCATCAGCGACATCAAACAGTACGTGATCAACGGTACACCAAACAGATCGTTCAGGATTTCGCACACCTGCCACAGCTGCCCGTAGTACTGCATCCAGCCGGCCGGTCGCACGTGTAACTGTCTCAACGTTTCTTGCTGCACTGGACCCGTTGAACGGTGCACACCAAGCAACAAGTGTTCTTTCAGCTGTACCAAAGCCATCTGCAGGTACTGTCCACTGCCGTACATGATCAGCATGACGGCCGACTTCGACAGCTGGCTCAGCGCAGTGCTAAGCAACAGGTTCACTATTTCTAGATGGAAGGTACTTCCCGGTTGGAAAATGTTGAGCAAAAAGTTCACACCGTACGCACTTTCGTACATCAAATTAAAGAGCAAGCAGGTGCGAAACCACCGTCGGAAGGGAAAAGCACTCACTGCAGGGTTGTGGTAAAGCTTTACCAACAGCACGAACAGTCGCTTCACTTGCTTGTGGCGGTAAAGCAAGCAGCACGGCGGCACGATGAGCAGCACTACGTCCGAGAGCTCAATGAAAAGGGCCGAATAGAATGCTACAATAAATTTGCCATGCATTCTTAAGAATGTGGTCAGATAGATGTAGAAGCGGCCCGTCGGCCCTAGGATGACGATCGCGCAGCAGTACAGCAGCAGTTCGCGCCGTAGCTCGAGCGTTAGCGTGGAACGGTGAAAGTGGAACGGAACTACCCCGAGCAGGACCGTTTTGAGGTGAAGCAATCGGCTTAACACTTGTAATGTTTTCATCTTTTGAGGGGTTGATTTGTTACACTTTTCAGCTCTTCCGATGCAACTCGCTCCGCTTAATTGAACAGCCTTTAGCGTAATGAACCGACCGTTTTGCCTGCTTGTTTGCGCTGTACGACGACGACGAACCGTTCAACCCAAGGTTACCTTGCGGCGACACTGCTGTATGTGATATTTAATACATTTTATTAATTAATGGTGTACCTGTTGTTTGGCTCATCGTCACCTGCTGCTGTTGTTCAGCACCTGATCTCGCAACGCTTTTGCATAATTCAAACGCACCCATTAATTGCGTTATTTTGCTTCACATAATGCATGAAACTGTATCCTTCTGCACCAACAACGATATTCTTTAATGTTGTGGATTATTGCTATTTAAAGTTGGGTTTCATTACGCAGCGCAAAAAATGAACATCCCTTTTATTGACTGAACCGGAAAATGCTCTTTAAACGCTTGATGATTCAATTTAAAAGCTTTTCCTCGTAAAAAATACATAAATCCACGGGCTTATTTCATTCACAGTCACTACATCCTTAATTTAATAATCGATTACATTTTTTTTTTTTTGAAAATATTTCTACCCTCCTCACACCTTTCTATTCTCCTCTGCTCATCTGTTTTTGTATCCGCCTCTCTGTGTTTTTCCACCCCTCAAAGATATTCGGTAATTGGAAGGCCGGGGGGCAGTAAACACGGATTACGCACACGTACCATAATCCTTTAGCCCGCCCGCGGGGGGCTGTGGAGAATAAATGGAGGAAAAAAGCGATATGAAAATCTCAATTAAACCCCCCTCACTCGCCACTTGCCATTTGCCCCTCAGGCTCAGGGATCGATTTCAATTATCCGCACTAATGAAGCCAACCAAGTTTTGCATTAGTGAACGGGAGCGCATGCCGGCGTTAGCGAAGTACGATGTGAGAAATTATTTAACCGAGCGACAATAACAAAGTCCGGGTAATGTCCCGGGGACAGCATTGGGGATGTGTGTGAGTATGTTTTTTGCGTAATTTACGTAACTTCATGTTTGTACAAACCGCAAACTGGTTGGATCTAATTGCGGATGATACAATGTAATTTACAGCTTAAATTATATTTCGAAAGCATGGAGAGGCATTTTACTCCGTTGAATTAAGGACATTATTTTTACAATTTTTTAATGTTTATTCCAGGTTCTTGATGGAAGTAAAATATTACAATAAACTCGCATAGAAAACTAACACAAAAAGTATATAAATATACATCAAACGCATCATTACAAATTTTATTCAAATGTTCAATCCTTTTCATTGTGTGAGTGTATAGAAACGACGTAGAAATATGCATCGACACAACACAACGCTAATGCCACGTGTAGTTCCAATGGTCGAATTATAATATGCGTGCACTCTGGCACCAACAAAGCTGCCGCCAAATATAGTATGACGCGTCGGTTGCCAAAGGATAAGTGGTAAATAGGGCATCCTCAAGCGCACACACTCGCACACACACACGCGGAATGCTGAATCTATTCGAAGCGTCATCATACGTCATACACGGACACTGCGCTGTAGTGGTATGGGTGTCATCTAGAAAGCACATTTCGAAACGCCACAACCACAGTATGCGCTGAAATATCGTGGACGAGAATATCGAAGCGGACGCCTGGTGGTTCGTAAATTTGTTGTTTTTAATTGTTTTTTTTTTTTATTTAAAATAGAATGAATTTAGAATTTTTCGAAATTTTAAGTTTTTTTGTGGTTATTTTAAATTAATCGATTTTATTAAAATATTTTTAATTTCTTTATAGAAACAAAATACGAAACGCTACCGTCTCCGTTTCGGTTTCCAAACAATCCATCTCCGAAGCGAACCCGAATTTAAACCGAACAATTCCGACCGTTTCAACGACGTCATCACCCGTGGCTTTCCGTGGCAGGGCTTGCCTGAAGGATGCAATCAGCGAAGCGGCATGCTGCCAAGCACATCAGTTAACATTCGTTCGCGCGACGGTGCGGACACGGACAGACGAACGCGCGTACAACATTGCCTTCTTTGCGAGCCCTTGCGAGGTGTGTCACCGTTGTTGTGGCGTCGTTGTGTTTTTACGCGGTAAATGCGAAATACGCCTGCTTTACGCCAGTGTTTTTAGTGCGCCAAAAAACGAGAGAGAAGAAAAAAGAAGATCCCATCACGCACACGCGTGCACAAAAGGATACACGCTGTTTGCGGATTGTGGTTGGTGTCATAATTCTACGCTCTTACCCATCGGCAGGAAGCAAGGGACCCGTGGGAGGGGGGGATTTCAGGCACTTTCCCGCTCGTGGTGAATCGTTAATTGGTGCTTAATTGTGCGCGTCATCACTGGGGCGTTGGGCCTCTGGGTGTGCTCTGCCCCTTGTGCTGTGTGGTGTGTGTGTATGTGCGTGTTGCAGGAGTGCAAGGAAAGGTGAGAAGAGAAGGAAGTGGGGGACAAAAATTCCCTGCGGATATTGCCGGCGCCTTCCAGCGATAATCCACACTGGTAAAACACACGAAGCCCGACAGGCAGAGGCAGAGCCGAGCGCACCGTAAGCGCAGGTGTTTGTTCAGTGTTTTAGAAGAGTTTTTGGATTTTATCACCGTCACATCGCATCGCTCGTCATCGGTTAAGAACTTTTTCGGTAAGTCTGGGGCTGGCTGAAGGCGTGTGGTTCGGCGGGAGGGGTGCATGCAAAATGAGAAGGGAAACAAATGGATGCAAATTTAAAATTTGTCACTTAAAACATGGCTCACAGGCTGTACACAGGCGGGAATGCACGAAGAGCGATGTTTTACTGCACCAAAACTTGTTTTCCGATGGGGGGTTTGCAGGATATGGTGGCTTTTAAGAATGTGGTCAAAGTCATTAATTAAAGGCAAAGTTGGGCCGGTAGCAATTTGCTAAACTTGTTACAGTCGATTTAATGGCTACAATTTTGCTGCTTTGAGTGGATTGTCTGATGCTGTTCTGGGAGATTCAATTTACATTATTAATGTTTCTTCAATAAGCTAAACTTTATCATAATTCACTTCTTTATTTTATAAACGAACCAATAAAAGCTTTCAATAATATCACTTAGCGCCTGAAGGTATGCAAAATGTCGTTTTTCATTCTTCTATGATCTGATTCACCTATATTTTTGCATACATTTAGGCGCTTCGCAATAAAAATAGCTTCTTAAAAGCTTTCAATGTACGTACTGTTGTTTATGAGGTATTTATTACATTTTACATCGAAAAACGTGCAAAAAACACCACCCCAAAACACCTTGCGTTGCAGTCAATCACAGCCTATATTGGTATTGTTATAATCACACCACCCTAAACTGTTTATTAGCAATGGCAAGTAGATTGGTTCCCAAATTAGCTCCTCGCATTAGCGCAATGTAAGCAAATCAAATTCAATCGCACCATACAACCAAAACTAGTGCGCACCGCAGCGTCACACAAATATTTCCATAAATTTGCGCTAGCTCGCTCGCTCGCCCGCCCCAAAATATTTTGCCCCTAAACATTCCCGTGCCACATTCTTCATTTATGACAATTTTATTTTCTCCCCCAACAATTCCACAATTTCACGTTCGCAGTCATCGCCGAATCATTGCAAGCTTCGACGGCATGGCACCGGCACGGTACGGCTGTAAGAATGGCTCGCGCGAACGGGCACAGGCAAATTTACATAATTTTGAGTCGCTCTCGGCTCGGCTCCATCACCGCGCGCTGACAGCTATCTGTTTGCGCTGGCAAAAGGCAAATTGGGAAATACAGGGCAGCGGGTTTGCCTTGCCCGCCCGATTGTGCAAAATTGTGTGAAATATCATTTTCTTCGCAACATTCCGATCCACGTGCTTGCCGTGAGATTCCACCAACGTGAACACCAAGCAACAATAGCGAAAAGAAAAAAAGAGCAACACAGAGTGTCCCCATTTTCCTGGTGTGTGTGTGTGTGTGTGTGTGTGTCTTTCCGTTTTGCTACTAGACACCGTTGTCCCCTCCGTGCGCGTGGAGTTCTCTTGGAATTGGAAAGCCAAACAGCAGCAGCCAGCAGCAGCTTCATCATAAACTTTTCGTCTTTTCGGCCAAAAACGAACACAAAAAGTGAAGAACATTCCCGGTTTTGCCAATCCAATCACTTCTGCCACAGCTGAATCGCATTGTGTTGCCACAGCTAC
Organism: Anopheles gambiae; assembly: GCF_943734735.2. Lineage (NCBI taxonomy): Eukaryota > Metazoa > Arthropoda > Insecta > Diptera > Culicidae > Anopheles > Anopheles gambiae. The sequence goes on from NC_064602.1 coordinate 29,907,137, forward strand.
TCCCTGCTCGGGAGGGATGCTGGAGAAGGATTTCGATCCGTTTCCTTGCGAGAAGCGAACAAAATCGGCCAAACGCCGTTGCCGCATGGGTGAAGTCATCCGTTGACCCTCAGCGGTCCGCGCGCGCCCCTGTAATCCCCGGGTCGCAGGCTTTCGCGCGGCCCATCCATTACCATGTCAACTCGCTTCCCGAGCACGCGGATGGATGGTGCTTGTTTGGAAGAAAATGTATGCTCGCGTGAGCCATTCTTCTCCCGGCACGCGCGCCCTGGATGTGGTGTTCAGATTCGGATGCGTTTTCAACCAGGCGACGATGTGGATGTGTGCCGATCGGTGTTCTGAGTATCATGATTGGTCCAGCTGCCGAGTGTGGGGCCCATCCGATGTGCATTTGCCAGCGTTCATGTTGTGGGAATTTAATTAAATTTGCTCTTCCATGCCCAACATGTGCACACAACGAATGGAGAAGCAAATAGTTAAAATTAAAAAAAGCGCATGAGCGCTAAAGAAAACACATTTTTACATAATGCAATGCCTTTTTTTAACGCGGTGCCATTATGGGTTGGGTGTACTGTACCGCTCCCATGTGTGCCCCAAAAGATGCACTATTAGCGCTGAAGCAATAAAAAGCGCCCGCACACTCAAGTGGTGCAATAAATGTTTGCTTCAAAGCTCTCCCTTTCTTACAGCGGTACAGCTTAAGGGCAATAAACATACACACAAACGAAACAAAACAATAGCAACTGCAACAACTGCAACCGCTCGGTGCGCTTTTGTGCCAGCTTACAACCGGCGAGAGCGAGGCCAAATTCAATTTGATCCTTTCGCCCTCATGTACTTCACTCGAAACCGTCAGCAAATAGCGCTGTTGCTAGTGCGGAGAATGGAATTTTCTGATTAACTGTTGCACGCAAAAGGCTCCCGTACAGTGTGAAAGAGAGAGACAGAGAGAAATATAGAGAGAGAAAGAGAGAGAGAGAGAGAGAGAGAGTAAGGGAAAAGCTTTTATGCTGAAGGTTGTGGGCGTGTGTGTGAGTCTTTGACTTTATGGAGTCAGGTTGCAATTCAATTGAAGCTTCACATTCGTACTGCTTTCATTTTCATGAGGTTTTACCAACCCCGTTTTAGCGAACTTCCCCGAAGTGATGCAACAAAAAACGAGGAAACTTTACCTCAACAACAACAACAACAACACAGCTACAGAACCACCCGCATACAAACAGTAATATATAATTACATTCAGCGTACTGTGGTGGTGGTGGTGGTGGTGATGGTTGGCAGCACCGTCCCTTACAAACATGCAAACGTCCCTCCTGGCACTGGAAACTGACAGAGCAGACCGGGGAGCTTTTAAATGCAGTATCACGCATGCATTGCATTCATATATTAATTCTTTAAAAGGATGGGATGGGAGTTGAGGGGAAGGCGGTACAGTGAAAGGGGCGAGTGTAGTCGGGTGGTGCTATCACTAAAACTATTCTACCCCCACTGAAGCTTTCAACGCAACATTTCGAAATGGACGATTTCGTTTTACTGAAGCATTTATCTGCCCAGCGTGTGGAAAAAGGGTTATCTGATGTGAAGCGATACGACTGAAAGACGGTGAAGCTAAGGTGGACAAGCTTAACTGTGGTTGAAAGATATTCCAAATGGGTAAACTTATTCAATGTAATAAAGGTTTACCATAGCGCTGAATTTTAACATCTTTTGCATACTGTTAGGTAAATTAATTTGCGCCAAAATGTATGCAACCATGCAATTACACTTTTAGCACCATTAGCAGCATCAAAAGATTGCTGATAAGTTTACTAATTCTGGCGCTTTCAGATCGTTCTACTTTATTTTCGCCAAAATGTATGCAACCTTCATAGCACCATTTCACTATCAGCACTGCTTAAGAAATGAAAGTAAAATATGACTCACAGTTTTATCAACTTTTGATTAGGCTCCTAGCGTCGATTGCCTACTCCTAAGCACTCTCTTCGTTTCGCAATTAATACATCGCCTAATGGTATGCAATCCTCAAAGCCCAATTACACCAACAGCAACCTCCTGCACAACCCTTTTTCATCACATTCGATGCTGAAAGGTCAGCGTCCGTTACATTATTCATCAACGCAATTTGTTCTTATTATCAATCTGATTGCTTTATCTTCACATCTTATTTAAGTTGCACACTTTTCGGAGAACTGTTTGCACTTCCTCCACCTTTTCCACCCCTAAATGACTGCAATCTCCATTACACAATTACGTTGTCAGCACATTTTAAACCGAAACCTCACCCCATTTAGCGATACAGATTTCGTAATGCATTATTTATGATCGCACTTTGGTTCGGTATTGTGCAAGCGCCGTACTTTGTTTCCCCTTTTTTAGTTCCCCAATAAAAACCCCTTTGCTGTAAAACCACAAAAACCCTCGTCCTCGTTCTTTTTTAGAGCATCGATACCAGTGTTCAGTGAGGTGCTTTTTCTAAATCTAAAATTCAGATACAATCACCCAACAGGTACGCATTAACGCCAAACCCCACTGCCAGTGCTACACCGGTTCACGCCGGTACGAATGCCCGTGGCAAGCAACGGCACACAGGCAGATGCGGGGGGGGGGGGGGGAGGGGATCGTGCTTTACGCCAGCCAAGAAACTAGCATTCGAAGTTGCGTCAAAAGCAATCGCAATAAAATGCATTAAATATGAAATAGAGCCACACTTCTTGCCCCGGTTTTGTTGCCCCCTACCCGGGGCGATAGGAAAACCGAGCAGCATGCTCATAAAATGAAAGGCTTCAAATAAACGGAACGTGATGTGTACATGGAGAAACATTACCGTTGCGTCTACCAACCGAGCGGGTACGAGCTACCGTTTGCTGTGCCAACGATGGTTACTAGCCCGACGGTACGCGCTTACTAGGCGCCCGCTCGCAGCCATCTTACGCTTCCCGGTGGATTAATTCCGCCTTCTTGCGTGATTGCATCACGTCGCGCAATTTATGGGAACGTGTTAAGTGTGTATGCATATGGAATGGCGCACTAAAGTCGGCTTCTTTCTTCTCGTTACACAAACACACATGGAGAAGAAAAGCTGTGTTTTTTGTAGAGCAAAAAATTAACCATTTCCACACAAGGTTGATTGGGGGGAAATAAACAAACAAACACAAAAATAAAATGAATCTAAACAACAAAGCAGCATAATGCAACAAAGCATTCTCGGGGAATACATATCGATTGGAAAGGAGACAAAGCAGAACAATTCCCAAACTCAACCCCGTCGTTTAAAAAACACGGAACTTAAACTCGATTGAAAAACTCCACCGTTTTTGGGGCTGCTTAAGGCATCCACCGCTTCCCCATTTCTGCTTGTTCAATGTTTTCATTGCCTTTCTTCTGCTGGGGAGCCCGGGGAGAATTGGCTACGCTCCACCCAAAAAATGGGCAATCGAGCAGAAATGATGCCACCCGGGCAATGCGGTGTCCCGAACTGAACCCACCAAAAACCCCTGTAAGCCGTCCGTCGGGTTGGGCCAAAGTCCACCGAAGCCCACCAGTGTCACGTTCTCTCCCCGGGATTCGGACGGTGTGGCCAACACAAAACAGAAGGAAGAAATGACAGGAACCTGGAAAAAAGAGTGCCGAACGCTCCTCTTTTTTCCTGCTATGCCAGTGGGAAATCTTAATCCACTGCTTTTTGGTGCTTTCTACTTCAGAGCGTACACACACAGAAAAGCACAATTTATCTACACAACTTTCAGGACAGCTGAACCAAACCAAAAAAAAGCGAGGGGATGGCCAAAACTCCCCGCTATAAGGGTGAAAAACGACACGAAACAGACAAGTGGTTGCGATTTTATTTTTGCTTCACCACCATATCCGTGGAGTACTTTCCACTTGTTATTGGTGTGGTACAATCAAAGCTGCTTTTGGGGTAGCGCAAGTGCAAAAAATAAGTTCCGCTGGAACTGTTTTCGTTTTCCCTCTTTTTGTGCTTTCCTGCTTATCGGGTAACTGAGAGGAACAACAACAAAAAAGGCTCGTCAAGAACCCAAAATTGAGAGCAATAAAACGGTATACCATTGATGTTGAATAGGTTATTTTTTTCGGCATTGTGAGAAAGCTTTTGGGGGAACGCCTTTGTGTCCGATAGTGAAAGTAAAACTTCACCAACAGAACACAACCCACACAGCCACACAATATGCTGCGATACGTGTTTTTAGGAGAGGGAGAGAAAGAGAAATCCGTTCAAGGACACTAAACGGAACAAAAAGCAGTCAATTCTTGGGAGAATTATACCAGGAACCAAAAGTTGAATGCTAACGCCTCATCCCCTGCCATTAATGTGAAGGGCAAATGGCGCTGGAGCGCCGGAGAACGGCACATGTACACATTAGTAAACAAAACAATAAATCACCTGATTAGAAATTCAATTAAAGGTCAAAGTAAGGCGGGCAGAACCGTAGAATGAGAACAAAAAAAGATGGGCTTCCTCAGGCGCTTCAACATACAAACACACATACACCTACACACTAAAGACCCATTTCAGTGCTCACCCCGGCGGGATGCCGTTCGATCCGTTGTCTTATCTGTGTCGGAGGCTGAGGGTGGCGTAATTGGTGGCCCTATCTGCCTGCTGCCAGACCGTGATTCGTGACAGGGGAACGAACCTTGAGTGATTTGACATTTGAAGGCTACCGGGGATTGATGTGGATGCGAAAGCACTGTTGCAGTGCGGGGGTTTGGCTGACGTGGGAAATCGGTACGCATGTGTAATTTCCATGCAAGCAAATGCTGCCACATTAACTCGATCTCGCATTTTCTGCTTATTTGATTGATTTATTGCATGCCAATTGCTGCCACTTTGCCCATTTATTGATCAAGGTCGTGTGAAGTAAATTAAATTGCAGTATGTTTGAGTGTGCGTGGTTTTCGATTTGATTGGTAGAAACAGAAAAAAGCGCATTAATGTATGTAAAAAGTTTTTATTTTATTAGTTTTTATTAGAATGTGAAATTTAATACGTAAATACTAAAAATGTAAGTAGAAGAAATAAAACAAACAATATAAAGCCGGAGCATTCTTACAAAAATTAAAAAAGGTAAAATAATCAAATTAATGAAAATAAATAAACAACCACGTGTAAAAATATGAGAATCTAAGAAATAATCAAATTTATTACTTCTCCCAAAAACAACATAACACGAGACTTTCTAAGATAATATGGTAATTAAAAACTATATCTTCAATAAGCCCCTTAAAGTATGCAATCACCATAACTTTGTTCCTTTGTTCCGTCCGCTTACTATGATTTTTTTTTCTGATTTACGATATCTATTGCAATCAAAGTTATTGCATACATTTGGGGGCTTTTAGCACAGTGCACTCTATCTTCTTCGAAATGGCATAATAATTAACACCATTACTGTCCAAATCGACCGTGATGGCCAACGCACCAGGGCAAACAATAAAAGCAACGCTATCGAATATTGATAAACACAAATCGCACGAAATAAAAGAAAACGTGTGTCTTCCACTCCTTTACACCATTCCCTTCACGCAAAGCAAAAAAAAAATATGTGTATGTGGTCTTCAAACTTCCCCAATTCTTAACGTACTTCGCACCAACTTTACCGGTTGGTTCCAGCTTTTGTTTGACTGCTCTACCGCAAAAGCTCCACCACTTCACGCACGCACTTCACGCGCTGGGGCGCAAATGGTTCGTATCCGAAATTGATACGGTTATTGCGCTTTCCACTTTGCGAACTTGCCTGCGCCTGCTGCTCTTATGAGGGTGTATGCGTTTGTGTACCGCATCATGCGAAACGAACTTTTATTTGGGATCCTTTTTTGTTCTGCTCACAATCTAACGGGAGCACCCGTTTTTGGGGTGGTGTTTGGGCTGATCGAGTTCGCACATGCATGCATCCCTGGTGCGACCGACCATCTGTAAACGTGATTCTCACGCACGCAAATCGAAACGACCATCGTGGTACGAGGGGTAGAGAGTCCGTCGACCGTCCTTTAGTCTTCCAAATCCAACCTGCACGATGCTTGTTGGGTTCTTTTCCCGGTTTTCCTTTGTGCAATAGTTCTCGTGGGACCGTTTGACAGTGTGAAAGTTGCGTTTTGCTTGTCTTTATTTTGACCGCTTTGTCCCGCTTGATTTGATTCACTTTGAAGCGATTTAAATATTTCAAGAGATTTCTTGCCCACAATACTGCGTTTCGAGAAGGGAAGTAATGGTTTATTGGAGTTTTGATGCTTTTAAATAAAACAAATATTCAAATGACGTGAGACTACCATGAATGAAATGTCATGTTTATGTCATTGTTTATTTAACTATAGCATACTTTTAGGAGCTGTACGTATGAACTTGATTCGTAAAGTTATTTTTCAATGCAAATTGCATACTTTAAGGCAAATTTTTCTACATTATATCACATCTACGCTTAACTTGTTACAACAAATGGTATTTTTTGTAAACTTTCCGTAAAAGGAAGCTACAACTAATGAAAAAATCCAGTAAAGCACCCCTCCGTTCTTAATGGAATTTGCTAAATGTTAATGAGACACTCAATCGCAACACTACTGGCTACTGCTTTAGCACTTACTCTTGGCATAAATTAGAGAATCGCTTTGATCAGCTTTCTTCCCTATCGCTCCGGAGCCTTTTTACCCCCCATTCTCTAACCAACTCACCTTACCAGCGTGTTGATAGGAGCAGCGTGCTGACAAGGCCGACAAGTCAGGCGATAAAACCGATAATAATCTTATCATCTTGAATCTCATCTCGCAGCAGCAAAATCTCGACGAGCGCCACCGCACTAAAGCCACTCGATCTCACCGGCCGGGTTTTTAGTCAAGTACCCGGGTACCAGGAACCAGGAGTATCTGAACAGCGGCAGCTCTTTTCTGGCTGCTTGAAGCGTGAAGTAGGCGTGTGCTTTTTACACCCCACCAAGCGCCACTCCCGACAACCGCAGCCGATTTCGCGCGAAGAATGCGAACGATTGGATCACGCCAGCCGGCAGCTCAATCCTCAATAATAATCCTATGCAAAGTGCTACTCGCACACACGGTCGTCGCTTTACATTTCAATATTCTCTGCCATCGCTCCGGGTTTTCCATCGAATCGAATATTTACATGGTAATATTCGCTTGGCTCGCTTCGCGCTCAAAGCGCTTCATCTCGAAAGCACGCGAACGTAGCGTGTCGTGCGACCTTCTTTAATGGCACCGAACGAAACCACATGACAGTAGCAGTATAAAAACGGGCAACGCGCACACAAACACACATACACACACAAAGCTAGTGAGCGCATGTCACTCTACGCGCGGGACCAAGTGGCACCGATATCTATTCGCGAAACTACTAGTTTGCTCCCCGGGGATGCTAGTGGGAAAACTTTCCATTAATCAATATTCATAAGACCGCGGCAATGGACGCGGGAAGGAAGGGGGCGTGGACGTGGGCCCATTACCGCCCCATCGACGGTGCACGTCGCCTGCCGGGTGGATAAGAGGATCGTCGAAAAGTGATTATGATCCGATTAGCCTGGACGGCAGTCCAGTGTGCGATTCGAAGCGTGTTGACGCAAAACTCGAGCGGTGTGTGAGTGTGTCCCGTGGCGCTGTTTATTGCATGCCTATTTGCGTTCAGTCGCGCGGCTTCAAACGCCGAAGCGCCGTTTGACAAATGGGTCGATAAATGGGAAAAGTTGGACCATTTCGCTATGGACGGTACGGGCAATACAGACAGCTCAAACGTACAAGTTGCGCTTGCAAATTGCATACTTTAAGGCAACTTTTACGATTGAACGCCTACAGGTATGCAATTTGCAGTGCTAAACTGCGTTATGAAGATAAATATTTGATTTATTGCACGTCAACGGTTATGCGCATCGCTCTGTGACTCAATTTTAAGCAATTAATAATTTTCTACTGAAAGATTCTTCTTTTTCCCGGCATTATTTCATCTTTTTCAACAAAATCTCTAATTACATTGAGCCCCGCACGGTCCCGTTTAGCAGCACAATACGGTTCACGCTTCAATGATATGATATTCCGGGAAAAAGGCTCCCCTGTTGCATTCTGCTCACCAAACCGCATCACGTCCACTGTCACTTGTCAGCGTTGGATTTCGGAAAAGTTCCATGCATTCAGGTCGTGCCCCTCTCAACGCGGACGTGCCATTTTGGCACCCGTGGCGCTTGATGGATACTGAACGATACTTTCCCCGAGCCCCAAGCCCCAAGCCGAGCAAAAGGGAAAGGTATCTCCCTGTGTGCTACTAATTTCCTACCATTTGTGCCTTTTGCCTTGCGTGTCCTGCTGAACCGCACCTTCGACGCCCCTGGTGCTGGCAGAGCCATGGATCCAATGGCGCTCATTCTATTAAATTCGCCCGCAAACTTTTGACATTAGGTCGCGCACGATGGCAGAAGGAAAAAGCTTAACCACAGAGTCAAATTCATCGCTTCAATGCATTCGAGGTCTAGTTCCCGAAACAACACACACACACACACACACACACATACAGACACGTTGAACAAACTTTAACAATCTCATCTGTCGCTGATGGAGGGGAAATAGTTACGATGAGCCCCAATTGGGAGATGCCCGCTTGACGATGACGGAGCGTTCGGCGAGTGCTGCGCTCCGTGACGAACCGAATCTAATTTAATCATTACGCCATTATTTGTCAAGGGGCTTGGGGTGTTTGGGAGCGTGATGAGCGAGATTTCAGCCGCACCGATGGAAGAAACGACCACAAAATAAACCCCCGTCAAATGAAACGGGTCACCAATAAGACCCCAGGACTCATAAACCAAAACTCATTCGGGATGAACACAAAGCAAAAGCTTCTGACAGCCCGTTCCCCCTCTTTATGTGCGTGTGCAAGTGAGTAAGAGCATACTAAAATCAAACAGGCTTCCCCCTCCAGCTCGCGTTGACAATAAAATGGGTGAAAACATTACACCCAATGCGGTTCCACGTATGAGTGTGTGTGGCGTTATACATATTCGCTCCAGCATATTCACGTACACGATTTGCTGGCGTGAAGGTAAACAAACCCGTCGGATGCTTTTATGCTGCTTCATTCACCGGCGCAACCTTCGCGTAAAAAGAAAAAAAAACCACACAATCCACCGAAACAGAAAGAAATGAACGCAGCCAATACAAAAGGGCAGAGGAGTCCCATTCATTTGAAAAGGGGCTTCCCCGGGGTTGGGATAAATTATGTCCTTGCCGAATGGGAAAACATATCCCGCCCTCAGCATACCCGCTTCGCAAACGGTCCTCGTCGTGCTCGTTTTATTCCCCGAAATGATCTGACGCCTACCGGGGCAATGCGCGGGGTGCGGCACGTAAACTTTTTCAATCACATTTTAGGTCATCATTTTTCTTGAGACAAATGAAACCGACCAATGAATGGGGCCACCGGGGAAACCCGACGATTGGGGCAGCCGAAAACCATTCCCATCCATACAACGGAGGCGAGCCAGCTTCTTTCTTTCCTGCGGTTGTTTGCTTTCGCCACTCGGGCATGTCACGCTCGGGCTAGCTCTGGTTTATCGTTTCATCTTCTCGGTAGGCAATTTGGGGAAAAACAACGTTTTTCGGTCACATAATTTGAATTAGTTCGCGGTAATCTATGGCAAATACGCTTAAAAACCGAAGTCCCAGCCTATTGGATACATGGAGTTCCGGGAAGGAACGCCGGAAAAAACGGAACCTCTGCTCTGAAACACCGCGTGCTCTGTTTTACTTCATTGGAATCGATTTCGCTATCGTGGGAGGAGGAAACAACGCCCATCGTTTTTCTTATTGTGGTTTGCATTTTGGGATATTGCATCGGGTTGGATGTATTTTTAGCTGGAATTACAAAAATAAACTACGAATCAATGAGTTTACTGCAAGCAGAACGTTTTCGTGGTAAAGTAAACGATCATCTATGCCACGCTAATTGCATACCTTTAGGCGCATCGGACCCTGGAAGACGTACGACGGTTTTCCTACCATCATTGGCCACTTTCAAATGCTCTTTCCAATTAGAAATCATCATCTGGTGAAATCGTCAATTCCAATCAGGTGAACCGTGTTATTTGCTATTAAAATTTTCACCTTTAAATTCACAAGAAAAAGTACCTGCACCTTGTCTAGACAACCCATTTTATTATTTTTTTTTTCCTCTCCCAGCTAAAAACAAAAATCATAACCTTGATGAAGGTATTTGTAACAACTTCCTTCTGTTTAATAATCATTGAGCACTTCTCGTTCCTTTCTACCTACCAATCTGCACCCGGTCAAAGGTAGAAAGTTCGTGAGGAAACATAATTTTTGCTCGAACATTCCGACGAACATCGATGGAGGCACCCCCCGGTCCGGTCCGGTGTGCCCAGGGCCGACGCAATCACTTTGATCTACGTTCGACGCGGGATCGTTTTCGTTCAGCGTATCCGCTGTGCTTGCGCTGTTAATAAGCTTTGTCAGTACTTTAACGACACTTGCGTGCACTTGCCCTGAGGAGCCGTCGCTGTGTCCTCATTGTTTTGTTTTCTTCTCAGTGTAATTTACTTGCTTTTGTTGCAGGAATAAAGACTAACAGCAAGCAACAGCAGGGTAGAAAACAATCACATCAAACCGATTACGTCGTACCAAGCGAAGCGTTTGCTTTTGCTCTCACCTTTCCGTTATAGAGTTCCGTTCAGCTTGAGCTGCGTTTTTCATTAGCGCTGCTTGCTGAAACTCATACCGGGCAGTGCACAGCAACAACAACAACAACAACAACAAAAAGTTATAAGTTTCTTGGGATGCCATCAAACATTACTTTTACCTTCGGCGAAGCACCAAGACACCACCAAGAAGCTAATTCTGATAGAGAGCCAACACACACACAACGGCAACAAAAATCAAACTAAAGCAACCAAGAAAAAGAAAGGCACGCACATACCGACTCCCCACCATTTTTGCCGACGATTTGCTTTGCCGCTGCAAAGCGTGTTTGAACTCATTCCGTTTGCGCGTTCCTTCGCCCTTTTGTGTTCGCTTGTTTGAAATTATTTTCACGCTTTTCCGAGGCGAACCCCGCTTGCAACGCTTTTGCCTGTGCGTTTGTCTGTGGAAATGTTTTAACAATCCTGCACCGTAAGTCCTTTGCTACCTTTCTTCCACCGTGGCGAGCGGGATAATTGATGTACGCGGGAGTCTCGAGCGCTATGCTGCTTTGCCTCCTTGCCCCACCTTCCCGTATCGCATCAATTTTGCTCTCTGCGTGTGGAGACTTATGAAATTATATTTTCTTCCATTTTCGCTTCAATTATTTCTAATACTGCACCACGGGTGTCGAGATGAAAGGGCGTGTTGTGGTGTTCTCTTTTTTATTTAATTTCACCCATTCGATTCTTGCTTTTCCACCAAGCGGCAGCAATCAAACAGCAAGGCAGAAAAAAAATCGTGAGGTAATAGCGTCGGGTTTTTATTGTGTTTTGAAATGGAAAATACACACACACACACATACACAAACACACATACATACATACCCGATTTCCGCCTGAAAACGGGAGCAAAAACTGAACCCGGCAGGAGCGTTACTGTCGTTCGCTCGTCCGACGGGAGACGGTTACGGTCGGCTGTTAATGGTTTTATGCGTGTTAGCGATCGATAAAACGACAACAGCACGGTTATATTCGTTTAAAATCAATTTACAACACAGTCATCGGCGCTGCGAGGGACAACTAATGTTTCCCTGTACTTTGTGGAAACGTCAGCAAACGCGTGAGCGACTGGGCGTCTCCATTATTCTCGTGTTAAGTTCATTATACTAGGATAACACTGCGTTAGCAGCATTGTTTTTTTTTTGTCTTGTTTCGCTGAATATTTTACACTTTGCGTTTAATTACCACTCGCTTTCGTTTTTTTTTTTTTTTTTTTTTTTGGTAAATTTGAGCTACCATCAGGTCAATAAACTTATCCTTTATTACTCGCGAATATTCAACTTTCTTCCGCCTGCGGCACAAAGCAAAGTAGCATTCTTAATCGACTGTGATCGTCTAGCAGCTGCCGATCGCGACTTTGATTTTAATAAAATATTTAAAACGTTCTAAATTATCTCACCCTTTCCCTTAAAACTCTCTTTCCTTCTGCTCAATATTTCAGCAACTTTTACCTAGAAAGCGCCACACATTTAAGGGAATCAATCTGCTACCGGGGCACGCTCAACAGCACTAGCAGCAGCAGCAGCCTGCCGGTCGCTTGCCATGGATTACATCAAAGAGCTCGATATTCGACTCGACAAGGAGCACTACTACGCCGGTGAAGTGCTCTCGGGGCGAGTCATAATGCACACGACGGAAAATTTCAAGCTCAAGTGTAAGTATGCGCTAAGTGCACGAACATGTCTATTGGTGTGCTCGCGCACTCGAAGCTCGCACTTTCCGCCTCATCACTGTGCAAGCGCTTTTTCATGCGCTTCACAACCAAAAAAAAAAACAATAATGAAAGTTGTATTATCATGAAGAACACATCATAAAAGACAGTAAATCCGGGATAGACTTAAGCCACCCTGCACTAAGCATAGCACTGAACACAGACACGCACACATGAGGAGAGTGATGCCGCCACAGGGTAACTACTAGTGCCCGGATGTAAAGCTTTCACGACCTGCATTTAAGAGACTTTCTAAATCACCCCAGGGCAGTGACTGTGCTTGCAAGATGACAAAAGTTAATATTAACGAACCTCATGCTTTTAGGTCTCAAAGTCTCGTCCAGGTCCACTTTCTCTAGAAAAATTAATTATTGAGCCAAGAAAAAGTCCTGTTTGCTACCATCTAGTTGCTAAACAGTTGCCATTTCAAGTCACAAACAAACCCCAAACAAGCACGGCCAGGAGCCTTTCAAGCTCAACAATATGGCACAATGTTTACCTTTGTTGCAGGAACTTCTTCCTATGCAAAAACCCACGCCCAGGGACACGTATTAGCCTAAAAAAGGGGACAAGATACACACGAAACTGTATCTTGTCCGTAATTTAGCAAATGTACAAATTTACATCCCTCAAGTAGCAACGTAAAAGCACACCTACACCCATAGCAGCACATAAGGCAAGGAATTCATCCCTATTCGCTAGCAGGTTGTCCTACTACCTCCTCAAACAAACACCAAAAAAACCTGATCATTGTTAGCTTTTCGACATAATCTACACATGTCACATGGGGAGCGGTGCGTGAGCTGGAGCTCAGTTATCACGCGTCGGCATCCCGTTTCTTCGCTCCAATCACACCGACTCCCTCGGTTTTATCGTGCCCGAAAATTCTACACACCCCGTACAAGGGTACCGAAAGGGAGAATCCACTTCACACTGACTCCTTGACTCGCATGGCTTCGGCCGGTACTGCGACATTCCATGGAGGTGACATGACATGAGACATCCTGTCATCCTCTGGTTACACTTGCCACAGGCACACATACATCCGTCGTAATCACGTTGGAGTCATACACCTTCCGCTCACACACACACACGGCAGTGATGCTGACCGGTAAGAACTGTACCCTGTTCGCATCCTTCCGCTTTGGGATGCGGGAAAGGCTCTCATGTTTCTGCACCCGGCCTCGTTCCTCTTAAGTAATTCTTTCCCCTCCCAAACCGTCGGGGGTATCCATCGTCAACGGAACGGTTGTGGACGGAGATTACGCTCATGCCATTGAAGTATGAAGCGGTTTGCGTACAGTGATGGTCAATAAAAAAGACTCCAGATTTGTGCTGCGCAGCATCACCAAGAAGAAATATAAATCAAAACAGGGGAATTTCTAAACTCAACTGTTAAGCCTTTTTTAAGTTTAAAAAAGCTAAAAAGCTTCCAAATCTACCAATTTTGTTAGTGTGCTACTTTGACGCCCAAAGGTATGCAATCCCCATTACATAATTGGCTTACTTGTCTAGCTGCATTGATGTCGCTCCGTTTCTGTGCAACACTGTAAGAAGCTACCCACCAGCACAAAATGTCGAAGGAATTATAGCAAAAGTGAAAACAACGACATTAGGTAAACCAGGCACAAACGAGCTACCCTCAACCATACCTCAACAGGACGCAAACACACAAAGACATTTTGCTCAACACATACCTCCACACACACACACACACACACACACACACACACACACACACACACACACACACACACAAACACGAAACTTTAACCATTTGCACGAAACGCCGCACATTCCTAGTTCAATCGAGGCAAAAGATCCATCCACCCGGCACACGCCACCGTGGCCATTTTCCGGCCAAAACCCTTGCCACACGACCCTCGGCCTCGCAACCCGCGTCGGGGAACCGAGCTACCGACCGACCGACCAAACCGTTCTTTGTTTCATGTACTCCACGTGCAAAAAGCTTCTTAGTAAGCACCGTAGTAAAGTGCTAGTGCCTCGTTCCTTTTTAGCTGACTCTTTACCTTGCTTTTTTTCTTTCTCTCTCTCTCTCTAACACACTCTGTTTTGCTGTCTCGTGCCTCTCGTTCCAGCCATCCGCCTATTGCTCAGGGGTAAAGCGCACGTCGAGTGGAAGGTGTTCGTGTCCGGAGACAAAAGAACGGTAATTACGCCCTAAACTGTGTGTATCCTTTCCATCATCATCGTATCATCCAGTCCCTCTCACTCTCGCTCGCTCTCTCTCTCTCTCTCCCTCTCTCGGGGCTGCCCTCTTAAGCGTGTATGTAGGCGGGCCGCCTTACCGATATCGTCGACCTTTGAATCATTTTTTTTGTTTCTGCAAAACAAACACACGAGAACACGTGCACGCTAACACACACACGGCAGCTTTGCGACCGTCCCCACCCACACTCGGAATGATTCTTGAATGAGCCGGTGAACCGTGTAAAATTAGACACAGTTGTTTGTTTTTACACATTTCGATCGTCTAGCTTGTGCCTCGGGAGTCGTTTACATTTTTTTTCGCTAAACAGTTGTTTAGTTGTTGTTCAGTTTAGCTGAGCACACTTTACTTACACAGTCACAGTTGATCGGTTTAGTTGAACTTTTTCTTCCACTATCTGTATTCCTTTTGTGTGTTGTTGTGATTTTTATGAGCTTTTGTTACACTTGTTATTGCTATTCGACAGAAAGTTTCGCTTTCAATCATGGTTTGCTTGTATGATGAAATGTGTTGTCAACTTTTAGTTTTACGAACGAAGGAGGAAGTTTTCTAATCAAACTACTCGATTAAATTGTTTAATACTTTGAAAAAAAAATGAAATAATTACAGTCAATATAGTATGATAGGATTGATACATTATTTATTTCATAAAATAATAACAAACACAGACCAGATTTTCAGAAGTCATAGAATTTCTTATCAAAAAAAAAATATAAACTATGATACAAACAATGTTTATTTATGGATTTTTTTCAAATTTATTTTACTCTTTTAATCATTTTGACTAGTAATTGTGTTTTTTACATATTATCTGTTAGACTTTACTTACTTTGATTTACCACAAATTGTTTTACATTTTTAAACTATTATCAACAACTATTACGAGCTGTTAACCAGGTTATCAAAAGACCCGTAAATTCTCATCTGTCTAGTGTTCGACAGTTAACCTGCATTTGTTTTCCGATTTGATATTGAAAATGCTGTTAATGTCTCCTATTCATCTCAATAAAGCTCAACCTCTCTCTCTCTCTCTCTCTCTCTCTCTCTTTCTCTCCGCAAATGAATGAACTCTGTTATGCCACTCTTCATAACGATACCATTCATTTAATTGACGTTGTGTTTGTGACAAGAACAAAAAAAAATAATCCATTCCAAATGGCCACCATCAAAGCTCCACTCCACACCGTTTTGTATAACTTTTTTCTCACCACCACCACCATCAACTATTTACGCACATCATTCAAATTCGCTCACAATGTCGTTTATTTGGAGCGTGAAGCAAACCGACCCGAGAAACAGCATACAGAAACAAACAAAAAACGGATCAGCAAAATCTAAAACCCATTGCGAAGCGATAAAACCCTGCCAGCCGTTTGCCATGACGCGTCGTTTTATCTTGCTCTCTGCCCTTGCTTTATTTATTTACACTGCAAACTGCCGGTCACTACAACAGCTCCACGGCTCCGGTGCGTTTTGGGGGCTATGGTGAAAAACGCCCAGTTGGAAAATTCACGTCCAGTAGTGCTCAGTGCAAAGCAAAAACTAATCAAATGGTGCTCACTCATCGGATAAGCCTTTTTTCATCTTTTTTTTTGTTACGGTGCTATTTTTTAGCTGAACACCCATCGTTTCACAACACAAGCTGCCACAGTGCACTGCAGCGAGCTGTAAAACGCTGTGGTCCTGTCATTATAAAGCTGGCAAGTTCACGCAAGGCTCAGATGGGGATGAGGTAGCTAAGCTTCGTTTTTTTGTGCTCATTTTTGTACGCGTTTGTCTTCGAATCTCGTGCTGAATCGCTGTTTGCTTACATACTTCACACTGTACCGTATCGAAGCGGATGAGAGGGGTTTGCATCTGTTTCGCTGTTTGTAATGTAGACGTAAATTGGTAGCTAGTAAACCGGTTCAAGTTCAGTTTTATGGGATTTGCTTGAGGAAGAAAAAAAGCACTGTGACGAAGCTTTGATGATGTAAATCTTTATTCCTTTTGCAGTGGAGCTACAAGCTGTGTAACATTTTATAGTCGCTAGTAAAGCGGCATCCAATCAGAGTAAAGCAGGCTGAAATGAACTTAAGTCAATTAGTTTTTAAACCGACGGAAAGCACCTTTTATAGCGCCTACATGTATGCAATAAAATGCAAAAAAATGCAATTAGTTTTTAAACATTGTTCGTCGATCTGAAAATCTCTTCTGATAGGAATAAAACAAAACTGTAACTCAAAAATAGGTTGATGGCATCTTGAATAGTATTAAATTGTTTTAAAATTATTCTACCCTACCTACCCTTTACGCCTAAAGGTATGCAATTCAAAGCACAAAGTAGTGCTTTAGCAATTCTTTCGTTCATTGCCTTGTTTGGCATCACTACAAAAATGACAATTAGTTTAAAATAATATTTAGTGTATATTAATGAAGTAATGTAGTTTTTCGCATATCTCATAACTACCCTTTACTGAAAGCGCAGTTCCGTCCCAGACAAACGGCAATAGTTTATTTCGCCGGCACGAAAGTTAACGATCATCTTCACATTATTCCGCTCATCGTCCATTAAGAGCGTCATCATTATCAGTTATATTCACAGCACAACACTGCCAGACACTCTGCCAGTGAGTCTGTGACCAATTTCGCCCGAAACCGAGGGAGGCAGTCCCAACAACCAATCCTACTACGGCTTTCCTACCATCCACGTCGTCTATCGCAAAGCACAAATGCGCAACAATTTCGTTCGTTCCACAACCACTTTCTCCATCGAAGTTAGGGTACACATAGTCGTGCGAGGTTTATTATCTCTCATTCGCCTGGCTTTTTTTTTACTATGCTTTCCATTTATCTGTATCTTTCTTTCACTGGCCGGGCCCGGTGAATGTAGGTGAAGGACGATCAGGTCTACATCGACGAGCGGGCCGTCATATGGGGCGAGCGGGCGGGTGAAGGGCTGGACGTGACCGTACCGGTGCTGGTGCGCGGTCAGCATCAGTTCCCGTTTCGCTTCAACATCCCCGAAACCAACCTGCCCTGTAGCTTCGAGTCACGTGCCTGTTACATCCGTTACTTCGTTAAGGTAAGACGACACCGCACACCGGGCAATCGTCCTTGCACACACACACACACTCTCTCTCCCTCTCTTTTGCTTTTTGTATGTTTTGTGATCGGTATAATTCCCTCGACACAACGTCGACGACGATAAACTCATTTCGCAGCGATAAATACGTTTCGGGTGGAAATAAAACGTTCCCTAAACAGGCACAACACAATCAACAACATTTAGCCGGTGTCAGGTTTTGGGCCCTGTTGTCCTGGTGGGCCACTGCAGCTGCCACAGCTGCGACCCCGGGACTGGAGGGCAAGCGAGCCGCCGTCATTACGTACCGTACTGTCGGGGAAAAGTGCCGGCAAAAGTAAATTAACATGGAAATTCACTCACTTGCGCTCGTTCGCTCGCTCGCTTCGTATGAAATCGCATTTGGTGTGTTGCGCTCGCTATCGTCGCGCCGCTTGTGAGGCAAGAAAATGAAGCTAATAAAATCACGATACGGTCACACCGTCACACACCCTCTCTACAGCCCGGAGAGCTTTCGTTGCGAAACGGAACGCAACAATTGAACCACACATTTCATTTTTGATTCCAAAGTCAACATCCATTTTCCACCAAAAAAAAAACAAAACAAAACAAATCTGCCAAACTGCTGGCGTTGTGAAAAGCTTATGCAGGAGGACGACTTTGAATGGCCAATGGCAAAAAGGAGCTCCGAATACCGCCCACAATATGAGGGCAACAAAGAGCCAGAAAGTATGATAAAATATTCAGCCTTTCCCCTTCCAGCGCAACCAGCGTGTATTAACTGCAAAACTGTCAACGGCGGAAACGATGCGATAGGATTAGTGGAACGTTCCAAATCGGTATAAGGGCACGAGGGGGAATAAGGACCGATGCCTTTCAAACCAGTTGTGGCCACCGTCTGCTTCGATTGTGTTGCTTTTTCTTTTTTTTGTGTGTGTGCCGGGGATAGATCTGTCTTCCTGACCATGCATCGGACGAGCTGCTTGTTGAAGGGATTTTCCTTAAATCGTATCTATTTGCATTTGTTCCGCGAGAGCGGACTGAACCCCGGGACTGGTTGATTGAAAAACTGGTTAAGACATATTTGGAGCTGGTGTGGTGTGTGTAATATTTCATATATAGCTGTCATATAGCTGTCTTGATGTGATACATATTGAAAATGTAAGCTCACAACAGAGCTTCATAAAGCTGGTGAATGAGGAGCAAGTAATGAATGATCAAGATCACACCATCAAAAAGCATGGAAAGGGATGAAGTTTAAATGAAAATGCTAAAGCGCCTGAATGTATGCTAATTGGATTTTTTTCTTTTTTTTCTTATGATGATGATGATGATT
This sequence comes from Anopheles gambiae, assembly GCF_943734735.2. NCBI lineage: Eukaryota > Metazoa > Arthropoda > Insecta > Diptera > Culicidae > Anopheles > Anopheles gambiae. The sequence continues at coordinate 29,926,184 of NC_064602.1, forward strand.
ATGACGTAAAACGTTCTCTCATGAACGTAAAAGTATGCCTATGTTGTTTTTATTCAGGTGACATATTTTAATGTGTATGGTTCAATGATTATATCATACATGAAAAATGATAAATGTAAAATATGCCGCAACGTATAAGAGGTGTAAATTAAGTAAATTTTTTTTCTTTCGTCGGCTCTGTACTAAAATTGATTAATTAAAGTTATATATAATGCAACACCAAGCACCTATTATATTATTTTTAAAGTATTTAATTTTTGTTTGCTATTTAAATTACCTCTACAATTCACACTAACCCTAACTTACCACTAAAGCATACCTCTAGGCGCTTAGTGAAGCCAACTATGCGTAAGCTTTACTTAAAGCAACAGTTTGCATACCTTTAGGCGATCCATACCATAAATGTTGCACAAATTAGCATGTATTACGAGAAACTTCAGCAGCAGATATGGAAGAGGGTTACAATTAAGATAACAATGTTAAAAGAGAACGCTTAAATTTCCACACCGCAGCACATACAATCAACATGATTAACATTGCGATAGAGCTGTGGGCACAGAAAAGGAACGAAAGCAACCCTCACTTTACAAAGCAACTGGCTACGGGCGCGAGCCTCCAACCAGGAAAATGTTAGGCATAAATCATTTACAATTCACTCGCTGCTGCTCGTTAAACTTCTAATTTATACATAAATGAGCCCCAACCAACCATCTCTCGAACGATTTCTATTATACATTCCATGCGCTGATTGATTGGAAACCCATTAGAACCAGTGCGTCAAGATATGGGAAATCATCTTTGTGAAAACCGACCGAACCGACCCCAACCGACCTGGTGCCCCGGTTCACCCAAACATTCTAAACGGCCCACCATAACTCTTTGCCCAGCGCGCCTAGTGGGCCTAGCGGGCAAAGGGAAATCCTTTTTCCATTAATCAATTAAATCAGACACCACTGGAACACGTGTGTGTGTGTGTGTGTGTGTGTGTGTGTGTGTGAGAGAGATAGAGAGGGCCACTTACGAGGGAGAGTTTCACCATATCTCGTGTGGAAGCAAATGGAGTTTTCCGATCACCATGTGCTACGAGCGCATAGCTTAAAGCTGATGAAATATTCATCAAATCCGGTTGCTCTGGAACTGTATCCGGTGCTGCTCGGTGCTGGGACTGCGTGCAGATGGGCCCCATTTGGGACCTAAATGGGGGGAGGTGGGCATGGAAAAAAGCTAGGGGAAAACATATTTGTGATACATGGTAGGAAATATGTCATCAAAATATGGGTTAGGTTTCGTGCCTGTCAGCCAGCCGATATACTGGCCGGGAACGCCCGGTTTTGCTCTGTGAGTGTGTGCGTGCAGCAAATGTACATCCGGTTCAATAAAGTCCACACCACACTCGTACTGGTGGCTCGTGGTGTCCCGCAGGAGATATGATTGAGACGAAATCGAACACGCCCTTCCTCCACCATAATCGTTAGCCCACTTACGCTGTATGACTAACACTGCACGCACTGCTCTTTGCCTTCTTTCTTCGTCCCATTTCCAATGCAATCCTAACGTGCGCGCGCTCTGGCCTACATTCGTTTGTCGCTTCGTTGCTGCTTCCTGCTAGGTGACGATTGATATACCGTACGCCTCACCACCGCAAGGAATCAAGTACTTCACCATCATCGGCCCCCACATAGACTGTATGGATGAGCAATATCTGGTGAGTGAAAGGTAACGCTGGAAAAGCGCCGGAACAGTCTGCCGGGTACTTTTGGGAGCGTTACCAAATATAGTATTTCGGTGGCCACTATCCTTGGCGCTACGTCATCTGTTTATTTTTGCTTGCTTTCTTCCGCCCTTTTTTCCCACCAGAAACCGGTCTCGGGACAGGACAAGAAGGTCAAGTGTTGCCTGTGCTGTGCCAAAGGACCCGTCACGCTCAGGTACGTAAAGCGGCTGCAAATGTTTTATTCTATGTTCTTTTTGTTCCTGATTGTAGACTTGCCTGCACAAAATGTGCAAAACTTTTCACCCATTCTTTATTTTTTCCTCCCTCGGTGTCCTTTTAACGGGGTGGGGGGTGTCCTTTTTTCGCGCACCCTCACCTTACGCCCACTTTCCGTTTTCCCTGCGAAAGCCTTTTGGGGTGGAAATAATCGCATTTCAGAGGCCACGGATTGGTTCGTTCTTCGTTTTATGTATTTCTTATGAAACCGTGGTTCGGTTGACAATAGGCAGAAAGGTGGGAGAAGGGATAAGAATGATGGTTGTTGTTTGCATGCCAATTGGAGAGACCATTTTTTCCTGTTTGTTCAACTAGCCAAGACGCAAATCGTGTGGACGCGAATGAGATTCAAGTTTGCAAAAAGAATATTTAGTGGAAAGTTTTGTGCGTGAAAAAAAAATTCTACAATTTTTTTAAAGATTTTAACAATTTTTTACTGCAAAAAGCTTAAAAACTTAATAAGGTTTAAATTGTACGTCAGAAGATATGCTAATGAAATAGTAAATAAATATGTTTTTCATTTGCTTAATAATTCCTCCTAAATGTATGCAATTGGAAACATAAACAGCGTTACTAGAGCGTTACAATTACTAGTTTCATTGTTAAAACTCATTTCGATGCTCTATGCCTGAAAATAGCGCCTAAAGTTATGCAATCATAATTACAAGATGCGTTACAGGAGAAGTGTTTGATTGTTTAAAGATTGTTAGTAGTTTTACAGCATGCAAAATATCGATAGTGAAGAGTTCCACTAATTGGAGCACAGTAACGACTCCATAGCGTTTCACGCACCACCATGCACTTCTTTATGTTAATGAACTCGTGTGGTATAAGTTTCCTAAGAGTGATTACGCACACCTTTGTCCCTTTTGCCTAGGCACTGCTCATGGTACCACCTGGTTACAGTGGTTCGGTTACATACCGATGCGGTTGTAAGCATTTTCTACTCTCGTTTCCAATCCGTTTCGCCCCGCTTCTTGTCTTTGCCTTTTAGAATGACCTCCACTGTTGCTTCTAAAAAACCTGTTTTCTCTCTCTCTCTTTTCCCCCCAAAAGCTGTTCCCTCGACCGGACGGCGTTCTGTTGCGGTGAAACGCTCAAGCTGAAATCGATCATCGACAATCAGGGCGAGGAAGCAGTCAAGCTGAAGGTGCGCCTGCTGCAGTACTGCGAGTTCTTCGTCGAGCGGGGCGTGCTCGGCGTCACGAAGGAGGTGCAGCATCTGGTGCTCGAGTACAAGGGCGAAACGGTGGTGCCGAACGAGCGGCAGGACACCTGTGCCAACCTACGCATCCCGACCGTGCCAACCACGACGATGGGCGTCTGCCGGTTGGCACAGATCTACTACACACTCGTGGTAAGTGTTGTGCATGTGAGTGTGGTCCCGTTTTGCCTATTGCACGGCTCCTAATGAGTGCACGGGTTAAACGGCCTACCTAACCGCAATACCGAGCACCAGCAGGTCGGCTACGTGGCCTGCTTGAGCTCTGAACGCAAACTGTCACGTACCACCATTACTGCTACGGCTCATTACTGGTCTGAACCGTGTGCAGGAAACGCATGGAATGTATTAATGTGCAAGCGAACAGTTTAAATCCTGTCCACGATTTTCTAACCTAGTGAAACAAGAAATTTTAATTAGATTATTCAATTGAATATAAATACGGTAGAATACAGACGAACGAGAAGTTTTGCTATCCAATTTCAATCAATGCCGCTATTATTTATACCAATTTGATTCACTCAAACAGATTACAAGCTAATCAACCTTATAAAACCACCCCTTTAACCTCCTAACGTGATGAAACCACAGATGACAGTTACCTGCCAAGCTGTCCACTTTTCTGTTCCTCTCCCGGACACACCGAACATTGAACGGATTGCATACATTTAGGCGCTTACAAGCGCTTCGTGTGGTTTAATTAATATTGCACTCAGCGGATTAGCGCGTTGCAAGTGGGATGATATTTCACGAAATCCACGCATTGGAAGATCCCCAATCAAAAACACAAACAAGAATCAATCGTAAATTGAGCGCACACCGCTGCGCCAGTTGCATAATTTGGTTTACTTCTGCTCTTCCATCTTCCTTTCCTCCCCAGTTCTCGAATTGATACGTTTATATTTGCAACTACAACTAACAACTTTGCTTTTCCATTCCTACACACACACACACACACATGCAGGCCTGCCTGGAGTTCGATAAATCAGGCGACGACTTGCAAATTAACTTCCCCATCACGATCGGCACGGTGCCGTTCCGAATACCGAACAGCAATCTTCAACCGCACATAGGATACGGTAAGTTTGATCGGCAGTCGTCCCCTTCATTTCCTCTCCACACCTTTCCCTCTTTAACCTGCCTTACGCCAGGACCCTACAGCCAGGACAAAATGGCAAGATAAATGCCGAAGTGCAATCGAACACGTTTGCTTCGTGACACACGCCGGATGCATGCTGCTGCATATAGATTCCCTTTCCCGCCACCGTTTGTGGTTGCTTCACTTGCTTGCTTTCCCCTTTTGCAAGGTACCGGAAATCATGATGACAACGCCGCGCCGCTGTTAACCCGGTGACCTTTTGAAACAGGGGCAAGAAAAAAAGAAGCAAAAACCGGTGGGACGAGCTTATCCACCAGAGCGAGCGAGTGCTTACTGTGGGTTGGAAAATTGCACCGCTAAAGTAAAGCATGGCAATGACACATCCGGTGTGTGGAACGGGAGCACCAGGAGCAGCCTGGAAGTGGCCGGGCAGGCCAATGTGGATATAAAGTATTCATTATCCCGATCGAAAGTTAACTGACACGATGATGGCAGTAGAGTGAAGTGCAAATAGAGTGAACGAGCTAAAGTAGTCGGGTATTTTGCTCAATAATTCCTAACCAAAATCTACAGCTGTGCCATGTTGCATACCTTAAGGCGTAATAAGGCGATCACGTGAATCGATTGAGCGTCTAAATTGCTGCAATTGCATGAAAGAGTATTCTAAAGTTAACGGAAACTCACTGCCATGATGATCACAAGAATAGGGTGGTTTCAGTTCAATTTCTAACCATAAAGCTGCTGTTTTTTTAAATATTGCATACATTTAGGCGTTACTTAATTTCATTTAACCTAACTCGATGGTGCAAAGAAAACGGTGGCTCATGTTAAACATCCTAACGTTGAGCTGCAGCTGTGCTATATTGAACAAATTAAGGCGTATTGGAGACATTTAAATAAAATAAGCGCCTGTATCGCATTCAAAATAGTAAGTTAAAGTTAACGAAAGATGTATGACACGAGGATGGAGTTGCAAATAGCAAAATAACTGATAACTTGAGTTAAGCTTCTTAACATAAAGCTGTCAGTGTGGTAGATTGCATGCATCTAGGCGTGTTAGAAGTAAATAAAGCTAAAGTGCGCCTAAGTTGCTGCAATTACATTAAAAAAATGAAAAAAGGAAGGTCAGAGCAAATTGACCCAATGAATATAAAACCGAAAAAGGAAAGTATGCTAAATATTTCCACATTTAAGCTCAACTGTTCTAGATTGCATGCATTTAGGCGTTTTAAATTGCTGCAGATGCTTTCCATAACTATCCAGTAAAACCAATGCATCAAGTGAAATTCAATTCTTTAGACACAGTAATAAATCAAGCCCGTAAATCTTATCAAATCAATTCAAAATCAAATGTGCAGCATATAGTACACCATCGAAACGGTTAAGTGTTTCCAAAAAAACGCTAGAGACGTTTCAAAAAGGGACCACCAAAGTGACACACGCCCGGTTTTTTTTTTTACGATGACACATGACGATGACGTGAGACAAAAATCCCCTAAAGTACGAAACGCGGGTAACAACCAGAAAATAGAAGAAAAAAAAGATCCTTCCACAATCACTTTCCCAGTCCACCCCCGTCATCAATTTGGTCGTGCCGTCACATTCATTTCATTGACAAACAGCAGCAGCAGTGGGAGTGATACTACAGCACACCACACCACTACTATTAAAGTCGACGGCTTTTACGACGTTAACCGTACCCGATTACTGCTAACCGTCACTCAAACCGTTTGGGTTTAGGAAGACCAACGCCAGAATATACGACACCCCGTTTACTGATAGCAAATCAAGCTTCCGAACCCTTCTACCCATTCCCCCATTCGGTGCCATTTTGTCTAACCAGTCCATGGGTGTCCCTTTTTCCCCGGATATCCCGACACACACACACACACGCGCGCGAGCGCACCGAAAAAAGGCAACACATAAAACACGTTCACTCTCATTCTCTTTTCGCTTCCTTTGCTTTCCAACTCCGCTTCCAGATGTGGCGATCGATCACGTCGAGGGTGGCACCTACATTGGGCCCGAGTTCCTGCTCGGCGAGGTATACGATGGGTGCAATGTGAGCGACAACGAGCACCGGGATCTGGCACCGCTCTACCGTCCCGTCTACCTGACCGTCGTCCGCAGCTCGCAGCAAATATCGGCCAAAGCGGTCGAGCGCAACAACAGGCGGCAATCGGCAGCGGCCGTGCTCGGCGGTGGTGGTGCTGGTGGTGGTATCAATCCCACCCCTTCCTCATCAATGGACGGTGGTGGTGGTGGCGGTGGAGCGGCAAGTGGCAGTAGTAGCAGTGGCCAGAATGGTGCAAGAACCTCATTGGACGCCAGGCATGAGCTCCAGCGGTACCGGAAGTAGTGCGGGCTGGGACTGGGTTAATGCACACAGACACACTTACATGTGCCACACCTACTACGGACCGGTACACGCAAGAAAGCGCAGGTCATTTCGGGCGTATTCCGGTCCAAAAGCGAGCCAAAAGCGTGTCAACAAACCCCTGCAACCCCTTTCCAGGAAACCGGAACTGGAAAGAAAAGCAAAAAAGGGAAAAACGAAACAGTTAAGGATGGATTGGGGAATTGGGGTTGGAAGGTAGCTTTGAAGGACACTTTTCTCGTCTCCGCCAACGTTCGTTATGGTCCCTTTCTTTCCAACCACCCACCACCACCCCCAAAAGCAACAGAACCTTCTGGATCCAAGGCAAAGAAGGAAAGGATGGCGCCCAAGTAGAGAGTGAAAAAGGCACAACAAAATTAAGAATAACAACGAACGAACGGCCAAAAAAGTTCGCAAACCAGGGCGCAGGCAAGCACAGTTTTGTTGTTGAGAAAAGACTCCTCCAGAAACAGGTGGAGAAAAGGATTACCTCCCCCAAATGTACCGGTAGAGAGTGGAGAGAGTTCACCAAGAATAGAGAGTTTCAAGAGTAAACAAGATTGTACAAGGTTGCAGCATAGAATAGAGGAAGGTTTGAAGAGGCTTGAGGACATTTCTGAGGGGTGGTGGGAGGGGGGGAGGACAAATACACACCCGATACCAACACCACCCACGTGTTTACGTTCAATTCGTCCGCTGCCTGTAGAGCTTTAAACGAAAAGAGGGTTAGAAAAGCTGGATCCAGCCATCCCAGGTCGGGTCAAACTAATTAAAAGAACACAAACAGGAGACATGAGTGTATGTGTGTGTGTGTGTGAATGTTTCAGAGAGACCTTAGGGACAGCCCCGAACGTGCCAAAGATTTCGCCACTACACTACCAGGTAGAGATAGATGTCCCCAGTTTTCAGTTCTTCAGTGTAGCTGCAATGGAGTAGCGATTTTCGGTGTTTTAGTAGGTATCGACCACCACGCGCCTCGTAACATAACTCACCTCCGTTTTAGGTGTTGCGTCTGCTTGTCCAGTGTCCAATTTGAATGTTCATCGTCCTTCGGTATTTTAGATTCATTTCCTCCCCTAACTCAATGGTTTGAGCCACCGTGCAGCAGCAGCATCCCCGCCCCGTTCGTTACCTGCAAATGAACGACTGTTTAGAACATGTGTAGAGTGTGCGCGTTATATGTGGGTTTCTCTCCTTATCGGTTTCAGTAGTGCATCCCGGCAGCGGAATTTTTGCAATAAAAAGTGGAAAACTTTTTCTAAAAAATATATTTAAAAAAACACAGCCACCCCATTTTGTGTGCGATAAGAGGGTCTGTACGCGTACAGTCCTCCGCAGTACCCAGAGTACGGTAGTAGTTGTTTGTCGTGTAACGTTTGCATTAAAGAAAGGAACCTTTTTCGGCTCAGTTTCTCAGCCTCAGTATTCGCGACAATATTGTTGGTGTAGAGCTTTTGTAAATTCGCCTACAGGCTTTTCCAGGAGTTCTCATAGCTGCGGAACACTTACTTTATAGACTCTTTCTTACACCCAAATAGAACTACATGTAATGGGGGATTAGACTCTATAGTACGCCTGTTGGACAAATCCCATAGGAATTTCCAAGTAGCCTGTCCAAAAAGGGCACCATTGAGTTTAATTCCCATCATATGTAGTTCACTTCCCGGTAAGAAAGAGTCAAGGAAATGTCCCACAACTATGAGAAACCCCCTGGAGAACCCTGAGAAATGATCGCATTTAGTTTTGCCATCATTGCTTGCCGCTGGGAAGCCAGTGGACGCGATTTCTGATGGGGTTTTCCATGTTTCCCAGGTACTACTTTCACTGTTTGGTCGGTTGCATTGACCTCCCTGGTCAAACGAACGCAGCGCTCATGCGACTTTTCCCTCCGTCTTCATTTTCAGCATCATTTGGAGCTTCTTGTTGCTCAGAGTCGTCGGCCATTCGGAACTTAGCTTTGTTGCGATGCTCGGATTGATGTTTAATAGTACCAAGATGTCGTAAATGCCGGAACAGGCTAATACGACGTCCACAAACTGCCACACGGAGTCCGTTTTAGACGCAACAGGGTGCCGTTCTTTGATCGTGCACGCTCCTGGACGGAGTTGCTTCACTCGTTTGGCCATCACGGTTAGAGTTCTACTGAAAGAGGTGTCAAATGTTGTCTCCTGACCCTTGGGATACTATTATTGAATAGTATTAGAATACTATTATTTTATTTTTGTCAATTTGTTTAATGCAAATGTTAACCTTAACGTACGGTAGAAGTTAACGAGAGCGTATCAGCTTACAAGTCCACAGGGCTACCGCGTACAAAAAACCGAACCAACGGAAATGGAAGAAAGATTTCTGGATTTCTGTTCGATTTGAAATGAATATAAAAAATAATAAAAAAAATTAATAGAAAAGAAAAAGCAACACAAACTTTAGAAAACAGTATAAACTAATCGTCCGTTCTCATGATGACAAATACTCGGAGGAGAGGAGAAAATAATGGACACCATTGCTTTACTATTAGTTCAAACGATGGTGAAATGACTGTGTGTTTGTTTTTATTGTGTAATACGCAATTTGGAGAAAAAAACACACACACACGCCAACGCATTTCCTTGTTCCTTGACCGTTACGAGGAAAAGGTATATGTTTTCCCTTTCTTTTCTGTTTTTTTTTACTAGTTTTGTATACCACAAGTTGGTTTTAGTAATTATATTAGTGTACTGTACTGTTCAAACTGCCAGCGCAACGTTAACGTCTATTAGTAGTATGTAATTGTAGTAATTTGCATTCGCACTTGGTAATGCCACCATCCAGTTCTATGTTTTTTGTTTGTTTGTTTGTTTGCTTACCTTTATTTGCTTTTCGTGCGCGTTTTCTTGTTGTTTTTCTTCCTTTAATAATTCTAAATTGTGTTAAATTCATGTGTGTGTTTTACACTTTTCATGTGCCGATTCCTGTTTTTCTTCTTTGTTTGCTTAATTTTTCCTTCCTATTGTTTCTTTTCCTCTATTTCGCGCTTGCTTCAGAGACTAAATCTTTCCTAGAAGCGAAGAGGATTCGTTTTTTTTTCAAATTCCTACGACACGGGAGATACATTTTACATCTTCTACAACAAATCTAAGTTGAATGTCGGGTTTTTAGTCTTTCATTATTTAATTTTTTTTTTCTACATCGTTTGCAAGCATTTTTGGGCATTTTTGTTTGTTGTTGCAAGGGTTTTCTCTTTATGCTCAGACTGAATGGGTAATTGATGATTATCTGTTGACGGAGTTGATTTTATATGTATGTTTCTCGATTTTTCTTTATACAGGGCGCGCTACCGCGTCTGCCACGGGAAAATGGTGCGGGGGGGAAAAACAGAAACGTTACAAATGTTTGGGTACTTTCTTATATTTTCTATTACATCGTGACTTGTCTTTTGCTAATGCATTAATCCAGAGTTCCAGTATGTGGTATGAGTTTTTATGTTTTGTTTTGTTTGATTAATCTACCATTTGCTATGTGTCATTAGTGTAATACGCATGCATTGTCTGTGCGGTCTCTCGATCGCATCGATTTCAAGAGAGCCGGAGAGAGTTGTGTTGCTGTCTATAATATGTCCGGTTAGGGTGTCTGGCACCGTACAAAGGGTTGGACGACTGAATAAAATGCTGCCCACCCGTAATGCCCACTCTCAGGGGGTGAGGGGGCCTTCCGAATAGCCCCCACTATTATTACTATTACTGTTATGTGTCGCTCTTTGCAGAGTGGAGTGAGAACTGGGAACGAAATGGAGCGCTGCACAAGCAGTAGTTGGCAATCGATACAATAAATAGCATTCACTACAAGTACGTTAACAGTGTTGTTTTGAGTGGTCTTTTGTTTTTCGTCAGCAAATTCAGTGGGAGAATCTAATTCGATACACGGAGTACTATTACTATTGCAGCACGGCTTTTTTCTTATTGTGTTCTTTGAACTAGCGAAAGATCTTCGCAACGCATTTACACTGAAATTCTGAAACCATACTGGCTCTTTTAGTTGATCGTACAACGAGAATGGATAAAGAGAGAGAGAAAGAGATAAAACAGCGCATTTTTCTGGTCACTCAATAAAAAATTGAAACAGTTTAGCATCAAAACACCCTGTTTGCCTCATGTTTATGTTACGGCTCCAAGGCAAGCTTGTAGCGATTTTGTTTGAGGGCTATTGGGGATGGAAAGTTCCATCGAATTTTCATTCTATCGTACTAACTACAAGTCTCCCGTCTAAACGCACGTAATGTTCGCTAACTATCCGCGACTTGTGAGACCCAGCTACTGGTATGGTTTTCGATATACGAAACGATGCATCACAAACACGCTACTAAACACGCCGCTGTTGCGCCGCTCCAAGATTGGTGATGCTGTACGTGGAAGCTATAAGAGCACGTTTGCGAGGGGCAAAAAACAGAACGGGGGGAAAACAACACATAAAGTAACAAATTCAGCTAGATTGAAGAAAATAGTGGAGCATAAAATCTACTTAACAGAGAGAGAGAGATAGAGATTAAGGAAAAAAGGATTTACAAAACAGTGCAAAACAGACTAACAGAAAACGCCTCTACCAACTGACGAGGTGTCACGAAGGAAAAAAAAACATAAATAAAGTCTAGATAAAGATTCGTAACGTAGCTACACCTATGTACAGAGTTGAAAACTACGAGCCCACAGCAAAAGCAATTCACCTAAATAAGAGAAAATAAGAAGAGAGTGTAAAATGTACAAGATAACAGCTTGAGAATAATAGGGGAAAACGTTGTTCCCCGTAATGCTGCATCGGCTATCCAGCAGTTGTGCCGCCTTTCCAGTCCCGAAAAAGCAAATAAACCAAAAAAAAATAGAACACTACCTACAGATCTAAGATTAATTCTAACCATTCGTCATTCCATTTCTTCGCCATCATTACACAGCACCACAGGGCAGAGAACGCTCCCGCGTGTGCTGCACATTGCTCTAAATGGCTACGTTTCTTTTCTTTTGTTACCATTAATTAGCTATTTTACACGGAGCGGTACACAACTAAAGCCTAACCGAAATCAACGGCATTAAACCGGTTCAAAAAAGGGAAAAAACAAGGATAATGAACACAACGTACGGGTTATTCACCGCAACGCTTTCGCGCGAATGATGGAATGGAAACACCGTCCTTGTGGCAGAGTTAGCGCGGAAACTTCACCAAACGGAAAGATAAATACTTTTACACACACGCTGCACTGCGCTGTAGTAGCGTTTTTTTGTCTGCACTTGGTTAGTGCTTTCTTCTTTTCACCACACCACCACCAGACGCATCACCAACATCATCATCATCATCACCAAGGAAACGCGGTTGCCCTACTGCTGCTGCTGCTCTTTCCCCCCCGTACTAGGAAGTTATCTACTACACACGCAAGCAAGCGAGCACGTGCACATACACTCGCACACAACAAGGATCACATTCAGATATTCCGACCCAGATCGAAAGGACGATTACACACTTCAGCCCGCACTGCGTCCGCTGCGTCCTGCTTTCAGATTTGAGCTGCACCACCATCGCTAGTACTATTGCTATTATCGAACGTGGAACGATCGTCGTCACGGACCGGGGAGGAGGATGCGGAGGAGGAGGACGCCGACGAGGAGCCTGCTACGTCCGTCCGTCCGTTACTGCTGCTCACTGCTGCTGGCAGGGTGCCATTGACGTTGCTACTATTGATGCTACTGCTACCGTTACTGCTGCTGCTGCTGCTGCTGCCACTAGCCGGTTGGCCACCGTGCCGTGGGTAGGAAATGCCAAGCCCGGACGAACTGCACGCGTCACTTCTGCTTCCGTTGCTGGTGCCGTTGTTCAATCGTTGCGCTGGCCGGTGCTGTTGCTGCTGCTGCCCAACCGATACCGTGCTGACCATCGTCGAGGAGGACGGAACGGAAGACGAGGACGAGGAGGAGGAGCCGGACGAAGAGTTCGAAGAGGAGGACGAAGCGGCCGACGTGCTGGCACCGTCATCACCACCGGGCGTTACCTGCTGCAGGTAGGTGTCAAGGCGATCCACGAGTCGTTCTGCACAAAAAAAGTAAGGGAAATTAATTCTCTTCTCGATGAATTCGGCATTAAGTGACGAACTTACCATCTTCACTGTCGTCAATGGCGCTGTCATCGATGGCACTGTCATCGATGGCATTATCGTCCGATTCCACCATCGACAGCGGCACCATCCGTATCCAGGGGGTCGTCGTTTCGGCAGCTGGGTTCGACTGGGCCGTACCACCTGCCGCACTGCTGGCCCCGGCCGAGCTGCTGCCGCCGGGTGGCGGCGTGCTGTTGCACCCGTTCATGTTTTTCGTCTTGGTCCGGCAGGTGTTGTACGCACCGCAGTGGGTACACTTCAGCCCAACGACGTGGAACTTTACCGTTGACTCCTGCAAGAATCGCATTGTATAAGCGAGCTTCACAGCAAGAACATGCGCGCAGCAGCACACTCACCTTGTGGCAATCTTTGCACAGAATGTCCACGAAATAGTTCGCGTACTCCTTTGGCATGGGTGTGGCGGCCACTTCCGCGTCCAGATACTCCCACAGCTGATTCATGTCCATCATCGAGGTCTGGCAGGTGGGGCAAGCATAATGGCCGGACGACAGCTGCGTTATCGAGCAAAAGAGCAAAAAAGCGATTATTAGGATTCGGAATTGCATTTTGGAGAGCAAACCCACTTACCAGCTCTTCAAAGCACGTTCGATGAAGCAGGTGGCCACAGTCCGGAATGTGGCACGGTATGCGGGAAGTGTGTATATCGTCCAGACACACGGGACAGTTGGATCGGGACACATTTTCCACGCACTAAACCGAAAAAATGGATACAAATACATTTTTACTTGCTTTCACAGGCATTTTCACGTCACTTTCCAGCCGCAAACTTACCCTATGGCCGTCGTACTTTAGCTGCAGCGGTAAACACATATTGCAAACCTCACAGTGAAAGAACCGTCCGCGGCCACCGACCCGGCAGATGCCGCACCCATCACAGTGATACTGATTGCGGTCCTCGTCGTCGAACAGATTGCACACCAGGCATGTGTACTGTTGAAGTTAAGAGAAGGTTTACAATGAATTTCAAAGGGATAATCGCCGTTTTGTGGATTAAAACATCGATCTTTTAAAAGTAGCATTTTCCCTGTTTATTATTTGCTTAATGATTTCTATGTTTTTTTTCTGTTCTAACGTCCGCTTTTATCAATAATTGAATATTACTATCATTTTATTCATAAAGAGCTTATTTGTCGATTTTATCTTGAAAATTTGCTTACTTCCAGGTTGAATTCGCTTGACCTACTTACGCTGTAAGGCCAAAAAGGTTTTGATATAATTGAAGCCTAGTTTCTTGTATTTCTTTGGTTTATACACGCTTACAGGGTTTTCCAGGAGGTTTCTCATAGTTGTGGGACACTTCCTTGACTCTTTCTTATTGGGAAGTGAACTACATATGATGGAAATTGAACTCTATGACACCCTTTTTGGACTGGCTCCTTGAAAATTCCTATTGGATTTGTCCAACAAGGGTCCAATAGAGTCCAATTGCTATTACATTAGGTTATATTCGGGAAGAAAGAGTCAATAAAGTGTCCCACAGCTATGAGAACTGCTGGAAAACCCTGTATCTTAAATAGATTAAGTGCAATCCAGATTAGTGGTGGGAGCTCGGAATCGGACCTACCCGATTCCGTGTTCGGAATCAATTCTCGAGCCGATTCCGATGTTGGAACCGATTCCGATTGCTGAGTCGATTCCGGAGTCAATTTCGGAGCCAATTCCAGAGCCGATTCCAGCGTAATCGTAATCGACCTGGGAATCGCAATTTGCTCCGGTAACGAAATCAGGATTGACTTTAGACTGCAGCCTTCGGAATCAGCAATTAGCTCGGGAATGAGAATTAGCTCCGAAAAGAGAATTAGTTCTTGAATTAAAATAAGAAGTTTCAGAAGCGAAATCAGTCCGGGAATCTCCATGAGAATGGATCGTTTACTAATAAATTTTAATTTTTTGCGGCTATCAATACGTAGCATTATTGGATCCAAACGTCTATTCTTATGAGGATGCCGAAACAGACTCCGTTTCGAAGGCAATTCTGATTTTGGAGCTAATTCCGGAACCGATTCCGGAACCAATTCCGGAACCAATTCCGGGATCAATTCCAGAGTTGATACCGGAATCGATTCCGGAAACTGAATCATGACCTACTATCCGGTATCGATTCCGACGAAATCTTTATTTTTCCGATCACTAATCCAGATATTGCTTAGCCCCAAACTAACGCTTTAATTTTCACCTTCACCCTGACCTCGACACTGAGATTCCAAAAAACCCAGCCCAGTAGAAACAACGCAACCCAAGCAACAATACTTACCCGCCCGAACCGTACGCCACACTTTTCGCACTCCGCCTGCACACGCTGCCGGGTGTCGCACTCGGTGCAGATCAGCTCCGTCACCGTTTTCCGGTTGAAGAAGTGCGTTTCGTTCTCGTCGTGACAGTATCGACACATGTAGAATTTGTTGCAGCATGGTGTCTAAAAGTGGGGAAAGGAAAATTCAAATTCATTCCAGCAATTAGCAAGCAGGGGAAGTGGGGTTTATAGCACAGCTTTGCCAGCGTGAGACAGATTGGAGATTAATCATAAGCTCGAGTAGGGGAAAGGGCAATGCCGCAAAAACGCTCAGACCGACAAAAAACCCAGCAGCGCGTGCTGCGATCTCCGCGATCGCGACCGGTGTGTGTGTTTGTGTGTTGGTTGTGCCATCGCCGCCGCCACCGCCTGCTGCTACGGGATGGTGAAAGTGATTTTTGCTCCACTCAAATCATAAATTATCATCTTATTATCCAAGGGTAATGAGAAAATGCGCCACAGCACACAAACACACACACGCACAGAAAGATATGCAAAAAAAACATTTAAAAAAATACGGAAAAAGGCAAAACTTCGTTACAGTTTTGATCCGCATTGCCGCCAACGTCTATGTGTGTGTATATGTCGGCCGTACATCTCTCGTACATCGCCGCGGTGGCTGAAAGAAAGTGAATGAACTGGCTCTGGACGGACGGCTCGCTGGCCTGCCATATCGGGGGGCCGGTTTTCGCTACTTTCGCTCTCACGTTTCTTCTGTGCTTTCTTCGGTGCGGCGCGCGCTCGGCGGCGGCTCACGATAACCTTGGCTTCCTTTGCGGCTCCCCGTGTGTGTGTGTGTGTGTGTGTGTGCAACACGGGGAAGTGTGAAGCCTGGTTCCTGGTGTTCCGGGTTCCCGAGGTTGCAAATAGAGCACTTACCACAAATTTGGCCCGCCGCTTGTAGTGCGCACAGCCGACCCGCTTCTCGTCCCCGTCCTGGTCGGCGGCAACGGTGGCCGTCCCATTGCCACCGGGTGGCGTCGGAATTGGTTTCTTTTCGTCCATCGTTCGTTTGCGACACGGGCTGCTGCTCTGCGACGGCTCCTGCTGCTGGTGGTGGTGGTCGCACAGGTGGCAAAGAATGTAGCGAAAAAAGCCGGAACAACAGTGGAAAACTTGCCGGGACAATGTGGCTCTAACTTGAGATTTTGGTTTGTGTGTGTGTGTGGAGATTGAAAAGAAAGCACAATTCTACACAAGCTTCATGGCGGGTTTGCAGCGACCCGGAACCACACTCTCGCCCCACTATTGTTTACACAGGTAACATTTGTGACACTTGTTGTTGGGATGAACTGCAACTCGCACGCGTCGGAATCGCCCAAAAAAAAACCACCTTCACTTCTCACTTGCCGGACACAAAAAACGGATTTTCCACCTTTCAAGCCGAGTCAAAATTGTGCCCCCACAGCACCGTTTGCTTGCATTAGAGAGACACACACTTCAAAAACTTCACTACAAAATACACCTACACTAGAAACTGGAAATGTAAAACAAAGCGAATTAGTTAGCTATTTTCCTGGAGAAAAAAAAACGCGTTCACAGTGTGGTACAATACAAACAAATAGACCGTTGTTGTAGCCAAAAGAAAGAAAGAAAAAAATATATCGATCGATGACGACTGTTGCTGGCTGGCTGGCTGGCTGGCTGGATGATGTTGCTGGCAGCCACAGTGCAACAATCACAGCAACCTACACAAGAAGGCTACACAGAGGACAGACACACACACAGGCACGCCAGCTCACACTCTCTAAGGTATGTCAATAAAAAATAAAAGTCTTTTCAAAAAAGGGAAAGTGAAACTGCACACACACGCGACGACAACCACGGCGGCCACGACTGGATCGCGCGCGTCTCTTTCTTCTTTCACTTTGACGTCGCGGAATGATGATGATGAAGTTGAGAAGGAGGCTGACGATGACGATGATGATGGTGAGGAGGTTGCGTTCGGTTCGTTTCATGGGTTGCTATGTTCGCATGCTCCACTCCTCTCAACGTCATCGATTGCGCTCTCCGGGTGTGTGCGTGTGTTTGTGTGTGTTGTGTGCACCTTTGTTGTTGCTGTGTTTGCAGTGGTGCGGGACGACTGCATCTTCCACCAGCGCGATTCGATGGAGGAGAGCCCGTGATGCTAAATGCCACTGGGAGTTGTGCCTTCTCTGCCTGCTCTCCTTGCCCTACAACTCCTCCTGGTTAAACTATTCATCCAGTGTTTTTTGTTGGTGAGCAAACACATCGGGCAGAGCCGCGTAATCGCACTTTTGCTGGTTACGAAACGCTTCTGAACATCGATCGACTGTCGGAAACGCGTCGGTTCTAGCCACACCACAGCACAGCACACAGCTCTTCTTTTCCTCTCGTCGCTCGCCACATAGCAAATTCTAGCGCACTGCTGGCAAACGCGAGCGCGTGTGTGTGTGTGTGCGTTCAAGTTGCTTCCTAATCAACATCCCAGACAGTTTGATCTTGCTTCTTTTTCTGGATTCCGAAGGCAAATCACACCACTGGATGGATTTTCACTTCAAACGCTCACGCAGTGTGTGCCCTGTGCCAGCCACACGAACGGCCAGCACAGCGAACGCACCTGCGAGCAGCTGGGAAGGGTCGGCGACGGGCACGAGATTGCAGGGAAATTTTCACTTTCACGGTTGTCGCTTTTCTCTCACTTCCATGGCACGGGAGCACAGCGTGTGGCTGTGCGTGTGTGTGTGTGTGTCTGTTCCTCCTACCCGTGCGTGATGCACACCAATTTTCCACCCCAATCCGTTCGCCAATCGGCACCAGCTTACTTGCGATTGTACACTTTATTGCCACCGATTTTCCATTTGAAGCGCACCCCGTAAAAAGAGGAATCAGTTTCGCAGCAGCGTACACACACAGCGTAAATTTACAACGAATTGGAAAATTGGCTTTGACAGCTCGTGTAGAAAGGGATAGGGAAAAGGGGGAGGGGGGCAAGAGCGGCTGTAGCTGTCAGTTTGACTGCTCAGGCGTCCGAGGGCGAAGACGTTTGAATCGTCTGATTTTACGGCGAGTTTTCGCCCGTTGCGTTTTTAAAAAAGCCGTTGATTTTGGGAAGGAAATTAGAATTTCTACGATCCAAACACGATTTAGTTTCTATTACAAGCCAAACAGTACATACATTAAGTCATAAGAATAAGTCATAAGTCAAAAAACGAAGCACACATTCAATGAAATATGAAAACTTTTTTTATTAGCATTATTATAATTCCTTTCAGTATAAGAACAGTGAGTTATATGTAATTCATTGTATATAATTTGTACGTGTGTTTTCTAAAGCCTCTTTCGACTATTTCAAATTTCAATCCAACTGCGCTAACACCTCATCTACAACATGCAATAGAATCCAGTTTATTTAACTAACAAAATTTTAATGTAAAAAAAAAGAAACATTTACCCGCAAACAACATCACTAGAAGCATCTAACGTAATAAAGTCTATTCTCTTCGTAACTCGTGAACACCTTTAATTTGTGTGTTATAAAGCCATCTCCCCCTTCAGCTCGGTGCAACAAACTTGAGTCTAGCAGTTGCTGTGTGTCATGAGAACCAAAAAAATCGTGGCCATACGGCTCAATCCTGCTTAGCACCGTCCTGCCCCACCTTAGCCTCCCTCCTAGCGTTAGCCTTTCGCTGCTTCGCTATCAGCACACCCGCCCCGTACAGCACAATCCACAGCACGTACCCGAAGTGGTACACCGAGCTGTAGTAGTACCAAATTTTGTCCACCGTCAGCAGCAGAAAAGCAATGCCCAGGTACGAGAAGGCGAAAAACTTCGAGATCCAGCACAGCACGTTCAGCACCGTGCGCTTCTGGCCCGTCGCATCCTTCAGGAACAGCTTCACGTACAGATCCTCGATCGGCAGATAGAACGGGGCGCCGCAGATGCAGAAGTAGTAGCCCGCGTACACCCCGTGCCAGATGGCGGACACGGCGAGCGTCACGAGCGTGCGGTACTTCTTGCTCGGGAAGCGCTTGTACACGTACATCGCCATCCAGTACTGGACGCACATGTTCCAGTACTTCATCGCCTCGCGGAACGTCCAGCAGCGCTCCGTGTTGATGACGTCGATGTTGCGCACCGTTTCAAAGTCGTACTCCAGCGGGGAGCTATCCTCCGTTGCGGTGGTGGTGTAGTCGTCCCTGCTCGGACCGTGGCCCGGTTTGCTGCCGGCCAGCTTCGGGTACGCACCGACGCCCGCCATCGTGCAGACGCACTCGCTCAGCAGTATGCCGGTGTAGATGCGCATGCGGAAGATGAAGAACGTCGGCCACACGTACATCAGCCGGTAGAGGAAGGAACGCTCCTCGTAGAACTCGGCGCTGGTTGCGTACTGCAGCAAACCAGAGGGCGCGGGTTACAAACGAGTTTAAAGCGATTAGCGACGGATTAAGGGTAGCGGGCGAAATGGCTTCCTTACCTGCAGCGGCCAGATGTACGACACGAGCAGAAACAGGCCCGCGTACAGTGGGATAACCTTCAGCTTGTCAACCGTCGCCCCGATGCAGTCCGCCTTCCCGCTGAACGGCAGGTACATGGCGTCACGGTACGTTTTGAACGTGATGTACGGTCCGGTCAGCACGCCGACGTAATTGAAGCTGTAATGGAATATGTCCAGCATGCTGAGCTTCAGCAGCGCCCGGTCAGCTTCGGTCAGGGATGGTTGTGCGACCGTCGCCGTGTCCTTTTGCCCATCCGCCACCGTCTTAGACTTGGTGTGCGCATTGTTCACCTCGAACGCTAATCCAACGAGCTTGAGCGTCAGTATCATCTGTATCATGTTCGTGTGGCCGGGCGGTGCATCGTACCCCAGGAACGACAGCGACCGGAAGAAGAACAGATAGCCGAACATGAAGCCAAAGCACGCCAGATGACACACTCTAGAAGGGGGAGGAAGGAAAAGAAACAAAGTAAATGCATCATTACGTAAAGGCTGACGACGATTGAATTCTCGTCTGGTTGGTAACGGTGGCAAAGAGCAAAGTGGCGCTTACTTTCGGCTAGCATAGATTATCAGCAGTGCACTCACGAGATAACAGAACAGCATGTGCAGCATGTGGAAGCCACTGACGGACAGCACCACCAGCAGCCCCACCCCGGTGCCCACGAGCTTCCGCTGCTCGGGGTCGGTGAACTTGCGATAAAACTGGCCAAATCCGATGCACGACCCGAGCAGCACCAGGTAGATAATATCGTCCTTCATGGTGGCGGGGGTTCTGGACTCTCTCACTACACGTTTTCCTGCTCGATTTCTCCCCTATTGTGCTACGTTTAGCGAAAGGGTTACGGCTGCAGACTGACTGCGCGTTCGTACAGTTTCACAATGCACATACGCGTCCACGATCGCGTGAGGCCATACACTTTGCTGGTGTAAGCGTTTTTCCGCAATCGCACAGGAATGCTCGACGGTTTTGTGCTGCTTTTCCTTGTGCTGCTGGTGGTGCGTTGTTTACATCGCACAATGTATAAACATGGTTGCTTGACAGCGGAAGCGCTGTGTTGAATTTTCTTGCCCACGACGGGAACGTCAAACTCAGCTGTCAAGCGTGTGGGTTGAACGCTGCAGCGAGAGGTTGGTTCAAAAATAATGTAAATTTCTTCCCTGGCAATATTTATTCGGAAGCCATCCTCATGACATGTCTTTTGTTCTGTAAAATATGCTTCAATTATATAAGATGAACGAACAAAAAATCAAATATTGCAATAAAAACAAGCAAAAGCGAAATTAACTTTCAACGTCAAAAGAGACTCATCAAATATGGCAACCCGGGTGCAGTGGGTAACCGCAGCCTGATTCACCTCCGCTCAGCATCACAGTTGTCAAAACGCTCCTCGGGTTCGCAGACACGCTACTTGGGCATAGGAAGCCAACAAATCAGCAGCAAAGCAGCAAGCAAGCCGCGACGAATCTCGAACTCCGAATTTTCCACTCGTCGCGTGAGTGTGTTTGCTGGCCGCCATCCGCATCGTAAGTTTTGCGTGTCACTGGTCCCGAGCGTTCCGTTATTGTGCATCCCATGCACAGCTGTGTGTGTGTGAATTTTTACATTAAGCGTCGAAACAAGTTAATGTTGCTTGGTTCAATTGTACGTGTAGTGTTTTTTTGTCGTTCTTTCGTGTGTGTGTTATTTTGCGCTTCTCTCCGTCCAACCAATTGAATACCCACCTCCCCCGTGTAAATTGAACAAACGACAACGTTTGTGTGTGTGTGTGTGTGTGTGTGTGTGTGTGTGCGTGCGTTCTAAGGCAGGATTAGTTATTAGTCAGCGAAAACATTCTTCACACTGTGTGCCACCCAAGCACTTTCCGTCGACAGCCCACTCGCCTGGGTGGGGGGTCGCCGTCATACCAGTCTCCCCCCAAAGAGAAGGGGGAGGAGGAGTCGTTGTGGTTGTGTTTCAGTTTGTACTTGTGTGTGTGTGCGTGTTTGGAGTGTTTTGTCTTTCAATTGTTCTGTAAATATTTTAAACGTTGTGCCAAAACCTGTTTGCTGTTTGGGGTGGTGTTAAAGCATCTGAAAAGCAGCATAGAGTGCAGCAAAAAGAAGAAGCAAGCAAGCATTGAAGTATTGTGATGTGACAGCAGCCTCCCGTGTACACAGCGCCGAGAGAATACCGTTTTGTGCGCGTGTGTACACGCGTGTGTGTGTTTGTATGCGAAGGAGTGAGCGGGCGCGCTTGCTTGTGTGCGTGTGTATGTGTGTGTGTATTTCTACGCACAGAAAACAAGATTCCAGTCGTGCGGTTTCCAGCCATTCCTTTCACCTCCCACCTACTACAACCCACCGCGCCCCCAGTTCTTTTTGTTCAATAACCAAACATTCCTGTCAACCTCTTTTTTACCATAAACAAACGGTGGAGCGTCTGTGGAATTTATGCTCAGTGGTGGGGGGTGAGGTGATAGTGAAGGGCAAGGAGAGCACGATCGCGTGGCAGTGTACGCGCGCGCCGCACCAATACAAACAGCGACGGCAGCATTATCGTATATTTTGGCCGCGCGCTCTGTGTGTGAGCGGGCGATGTAATCATTTCGGCGTCGTGTGCATAATTTCCACACAACACACCAACAGCAGGCGGCGGCGGTGGCAACATGTTTTCCGCCCTAACCAGTAACCCCCCACTACCAGAGCCTACTCTTCGTCGCGAACGGGCACAAACAATTGTAATACGCCAGGTTTTTGTTTGGCCGAACGGGGCAGAGCGATGTGGGAAGTGTGTGATTGATTGTGTGTGCAGCGTTTTAATCCCCCCCCCCTCCCCCCTTCATTCCTCCCCTACACCCATAATCGTGTTGCATCGCAGTGAAACTGAAACGACACGCAGAAAAAAACACGTTCGCGGAAGAAGAAAGTGTGTACGCTCTGTACCTGTGTTTGTATGGGTGCGAGTGTGTGAATTTGTTGATTTTTTGTTTGCTATATTGGTGTGCGCCAACGGTTTTTGTTGATGATGTTGCCCTCGCCGAACCCTTCTGTGTCCTCCACACCCTCCACCAAGTTTTGATGAGACAACCACCAAGGGAAGGGGACGAGCAGATGATGCAGACACGGCCGCCCCACCCAGAAGAAGAGAGGTGGTGCTGGTGCAGCAGAAAATAAACAATTAAGGTTTGTAATAGTTCCTTCCGTATAGCGCTGCTCTTTGTTGCTGCTGTGTTTGTGTGGGAAGGGCTTGTAGTGGTGTGTGCATGCAGCTTAACACGTCTCTCTGTATGTGTGTGGGATGCATTATGCATCTTTGGGATCGTAGGTATTTCTTTGTGCAAAATAAAACAAGCAGGTTTTTTTTTGTGTACAGAGACGATCCTACAATTCTTATCAGTTTTGCTGGCTCTTTGTAGGATGGAATGCGAGATGGAGCACTCTTAAATGTAATAAACTAAATTTCCCTCCTCGTGAGGTTGGAATTTGCTTATTCGCTCAATAAAGTGGGTCATAATGCAACGCAAACAGGGTCGTAACAGGGTCGTGCTGAAGAAGCTGTGAATATCTTCACCTTCTTCGTCAGCATGAAACTTGTTGATCGCTCCTAAATCTCGTCGACCACCCGTTGGTCCGTGGCCAGAAGGGCAAAAGGGAAGGCACGGTAGAAGGAAGAGCAAAGGGAGCAGGAGATGAAAAACAAAAATCATCTAAAGAGAAGGCCCATCGGCAAAATCATCATTAGCGGGATTGTGAGGCGCACAAAACGTTGGGCAGTGGGCGCAAGAATTTACCAGGGTTCGGCAAGTGGGAGTTTTTTTTGGGGGTAGCAAATTAGATTAGTTATTTGAAATATAAGAAATTTAGTTTTTGTTGTCTGTGAATTCAACATTTTTACGCATTTAACTTTTTATAAATTTAGGTAAAGAAAAAAGTAAACAATGGCGTTGTATTGCGCTATCGATCATAGCCTAGGATCAATTGTTGAGAGTTGGTCCTTACATGGAACAAGATTTATCTTATTGGATGAACCATCAAGGCTAAAACTCGGACCTTGAAACCTGATTCCTATTCAGCCGGAATCTGCATCGAGAGATAGATAGTGAGGCCAAAATGGTCCTTCGAACCCGATCGTTATCAGTAGCTTGAAATCCCAATCAAATCCCTCAAACCGGGTTTTTTAAATCAATTTTTAGTCCAAAAAAAAACACCTTTTAATCTGTACAGTCTGTGGAAGATCCCTATCGATGGCTCAACATATTTGGTCCTGCGAACCGGATTCGCTTTCGGGCACCTTACCAACCCCTGGCCTGGTTGGTAGCAGCAGCATTAGGCAACGCCGTTACTGAGCTTACTGCTACGATGTTGCGGCACAGACCGCTACACTAATCACGCTTCTTGCTGCCCTTCTCTCTACCACCATCCTGTGCCTGCCCTTCCCCCTTCTGAACTCAACCCAAAAGCTCCCAGCGGGAAGCGGGTTCGATCGGTTGGTGGTGATTCCCTCCCGAAATCTGGCGAGAAGAGCGCTTTGAATCCTGACCGGGAGGAAGAAACAAAATAAAAAAAGCCGCCCGCAACACCATTCAGGTAGCCAAAGCCGAGCGGTAGTTTTTGCGGAATCTTCCTTCGAACCGCCGTGCAAGCCGTGGTGGGTCAAGAGAGCGAGAAAGAGAGAGAGAGAAAAGAAACAGCAGAAACGTTAGAAGCAAATGAGGCTTTCAAGCGAAATGGAATGAAAGAAGGCATTGGTGGGCGCGCAATGATTGAGTGGAAAAATGTTGATGATGATGGTCGGTTTGTTCAGCATCCAAACTGGCCAAGCATCGGGCGAGGTGCGGCAATTTGTTAAAATAAAAACCGCGCCACACATATAGCGAAGGTGGTGGTGGAAAGGCGTGCAGAGAGAGAGAGAGAGAGAGAGAGAGAGAGAGAGAGAGAAAGAGAGAGAGAGAGAGAGAGAGAGAGAGAGAGAGAGAGAGAGAATTAAAGAATGTGCAGAAGTAAAGGGTTGCAGGCTCCAGTCTCCACCTTTCCCTGGTGAAAACGGAGCTGTAGAGAGAGAGAGAGAGAGCGAGAGAGAAAGATCGTTCAAAATGGGAGAAACACAAAAAATGGCAAAGAAAGTATGGATGGAAAACGGTGTTTCTTTTCGTTTCTTTCTCTCTCTTCCGCTCGTTCTCTGTTTCGCGTGTAATCGAAGGATGCCGCGAAACTGTTTCGTCGCGCCCGCTAGTTTGATTGACGCAAGAAACGCCAGCACACTAGTGGGGCGGCAGCATCGTCGCCACGCACTATTGTGTTTCTTGGTGTGTTGGGTTGTTTCGGGTGGGGCGGGGAGGAAATTTGAAAACTCGAAACAAAAGGGCTGGGAAAAGCCACGCAATAGAGAGTGAAGAGATGAAGAAGAATAGAGGAAGAACAAATTATAGCGCCTGCCACACGTGTGCAACACACATAAAAGCAAAAGAAAACATCAATCATTGTAGTTGAAGAAGTAAGGATGTAAAGAAAAGAAAATAGTACAAAAAAGAAAAGAACAACCATGTGAACAATTTCAGCAAAAACAAAAACACAAACATAAATTGAATCACAAAATTCTTTTACAGAACAAGAAATGCTTTCATTCTCTCTCTCTCTCTATTTCCCTCTTGTTTTACAGTTGTGCTGAACGGGCAAAACGTGTGTGTGTCCCCGCGTCCGCCCCAAGGGCAAAGGGCAACCACAACCACACTGTGCCATTCTGCCCCCACCCAACCCACCCACCCACTCTGGAATGGAATGTTATTGCTGGCGTGCAAGTGTCCCTCGCGGTTCTTGCCCCCCTCCTTTAGCTTGTTTGGTTTTTATTCAAATGTGTCGGTTTTTATTTTTTTTGGACACGAGCTGTGATGTTGTGGTGTTGGTGCTCGCGAAAAGTGAATAATAATAATGCACAGTAACATCACCACCACCACCACCCAAACCACCCACCCACGAGCGGAGCACACTTGTTCTTCCGTGGTGTGTTTCGTCTGTGCTTCGTGGTATGTTGTGTTGGATGTGTTTTTACACCTTTTTTTGGGGCTCATGTTACACACACCCTCCATTGTTTCAAACCTAAGGGGCTAAGAGAGAGGGAGAGAGAGAAGGCGTAGGAACAACGGTTCCGAAGCACATTACGCACATATGTCGGAGTCGAGCGTTGGATGTTTGTTGAGCGTATATAACAACAGGTCCGCCAGCCTACCACCCATCATGCCCAAACCCGGACGAACATCACGCACGTACTTCAGAGAGAGAGAGAGAGAAACAGAGACGAGGCCTGAGTTCCGGGTGTGCGTGTGTGTGCTAGAGCAGTGAAAGGCTTTTCCCGTGACATTGAGGTGAACATTTTACTACACCAACCCCCTCAACAATGGTTCTTGAGGCTCCATGTGTGGGTTTTACACGCCCTAAAATGATCGATCAATGAAGTGGAAGAATGCTTCGCCACTTTGATCTGCATCCACATGCCAGCTCCAGCTTTTCAAGCTGCTTCTTCGCTTCCTAAAGCCCGCAACAATGCGCATGTTTTCAGTGAATGTTGTAGTAGCGGAATTGTTGGGGGGAAGTTAGGGGGAAGTCAGCTTCGCCAGGCTCTACTGATTGATTGCTCGAGATTCCATCGGAAAGTTCCGTGAGCGAAGATGAATAATTTATTTCCTCTGGAGCCGGGCGACTCTCGCAGGTCGTGGGTGGTATTTTCTTGAGGTCTTGTGCGGTTGTACCTTTAATCAGATGATGTTTTAGACCACTTTTTTGGGACGCCTTAAAGGTCGTTTGTTTGAGATTTGAGAAGATCTCTATGGAGAGAAACATTGAGCCTAGATAGATAGATTGTGTTCATCCAATGTTACAGCATGTTGAGGGGGAAAGGAAAGGTTGTTTTGTTGTGGAGGTGTGGAAGTTCATGTATGGGAGCGGCAGTTCAATTAATTGTGTCGTATATAACGTTTAAAGTAGATCCGATCTTAATCGGATATTCCACGAGAGTCGTACCAGTGTCTAACGGCGTTGTTCAATTAGTAAGTGACAGTGTGCAGCTGATCACTGCCGGAGTTCTTTGATTAGCTTGGGTTAATTGGTACAAATAGCCAAGCTGCAGTAGTCAGGAATTCAGGGGATTCTTGGAATTTCCTGAAGTTGCCATGTAGTAGAATTCCTTGTCTTGCTGGAGTATGGATGGACACCCAAACTAACATCATTATTACACTCGCAGAACGAACTCAAAGGTTTGAAATGGTTTGGTTTATAATATCTTATCAACAACCCTGTGCGTTTAATAGTCCAAAATTCCTTGAGATTCTAAAAAAACGGTTTTGAATGATAAAACTTCAATTGGATGGTATTTTCTACATCATTCAAATAAGTATTAGTAACTATTTTGTATAACTATACATCTATTCAAACCAACAGGCAACGTAAGAAGATTTGTGTTAAACTAACATTTATCGGGAGATTTTGGATAAACTCTTCATCATGCTCCAAAATCCCATATACACTGGAAATCTAATGCTGATTTGCATCTGACGAGGATCATTCCAAAATTGGGTCGACTTAATGGAGATAATTCTCAAGTCTTTTATAAGGTCATTAAAAGTACTGTTTTGTGATGCTGCAACTCATCAGCTAGGTCATGACATCATAACTAGAACCAAGATGACCGATGTGTTTGCCAACCTACGTTCTAGTTTTTGAAGTTTATGTAGGGAGCTCGTCAAGTTGTATGTTCCTTCTTAATTCTCTTTAATGACATCAATCTCCAACAGTTTCTTTGAAGACTAAAACTCTAAACAGCCAATAACTTCTTCTAGAATTGTTACAAATGCGGAATTCTAGCTTAAAGTTTGAACAGAAAATCCTGGAACATTCCAAACCCAAAGCCCACAGGCATTCATTCTTGACCATTCGCGATCTTACTGCTGATACGCCTGTGGACGCCTGTGGACATATTACTGCACGCTTTCGGGTTCCAGTTTAGTCATCAACCCTCGAGGCGGGCGGCTGCTTTATCAGCGGAATGACGCAAATCCCGCAAATGGTACCGGTACCGCGCAGATAGAAAGCCAGAGGGAGGACAAAACACAGCCGAAGCCTGAGAACAAAAATTGCATGCATAAAAAAACTGGTACCTACCACCAAAGCCTAGCAAAAATCGATTACCGTTTATTACTACATATGGCGTCATGGTGGAACGCTGTGGAACAAAACAAAAACGACGACCACAACCAGCTCCCAGCCTCATCTAGAGGAAATATGAAGGGGGTAAAGCATTTGATGAGTGCAATTTTTGTCCAAAGGATGGGTAAAATGGTTGCTTCCTGATTATCATCGGCCGTCTCTGCTCTGGGGGGATGTGTGTGGTGGGGATTTGATTGCCCTTGTCCCTTATTTTGCTCCAACCGGGAGCACTGTGTTCCATCGATCCATCCAACGGGAAAGCTTACAGCGAATTCGGGTCAAAGGCAGCATCAGTAACGTCGAAATATACAGCTCCTCATGTAACAGCGCGGGTGTAACAACGGGATATTGGATTTTTTGTTTGGTTTTGGTTGCTTTTGGAACGAGATTTAGAGAGAGAGAGCGCCATGGTGCTGCAACCCGAGTTTTTGTTGGCTCGCATAATCGTCTTACCCTTTAGCCCGACCTCCTACCCGCGGATTTGAGTACAACACAATGATGAACTGTTTGCGTAGGGTAAACACGTGTGTGAGAGGCGCGCGAAAGCGCCAGCGACAAATAACGCGCCGCTGCAGCTTGATGACGCGCATAGCAACGTCGCCTAAGTTGCTTGGTGCGCGCGCGTTATTACATCGTTTCTCAGCCACTTTCTCTCCCGCTTGCCGCTTTTGGCAAGCAATATGTGCAGCAAAGTAGGCGCGTGCACTGTAAACTCTTGCTTTGTAGTGCGCCCGTGGCAGAGCTCTTATTAGTTTCAGATGTGAAGCTGCCCCAAAGCCCACTGTGTGTGTGAAAGAGGTTAGAGGCGCGCGTATATGTTGTGTTCCTTAACTGAGTTCAACTACTGCACAGCAGCCTGCTTATCTTGGTACATCCATCACCACACTCCTATTTCTCTCACTCTCTCTCTCTGTGTCTTTGCGTCATGGTGATGGGCGCTTCTGCATGCATCAATCAACGTTACTCCTTTTCTTTCCACACACAAAGTAACTCTTTTATCCAACGCCCCAGTCAGTGTGTGCTGTTCCCAGCTGTTGGCGCGTAGCGTGGAAAATGAAGAGAAATTGTGGCCGCCGAGAAGCGTGGCGCAATGTAAAGTGGCCACGTCGGCGGAGTTAAAATGAAGGAAGAAGTAAAGCGGCAGTGCTGGAAAGGATTGGCTGATGACTGTGAGACTCGGCCCAAGGTCGGTTGGGATTATGAAGGAGACGCGGGTGGTGTAACAACATTCCTGACAGGATAAAAAAAGGGAACTTCGAAAGGGACAGAAAAATAGAGAAGGTAAAGAAAAAAAGGTGTCTGATAATGAGGGAGAAAATATTCATCCTAGAGCCGGCATCGGCACACACACAGAAGCGGGACAGCGCGAGAGGACACAGGTATGGCTGATTTTGACTGAAGAATCTGGTGGAATTTCCCAGCCTCCCAGCTCACACCCCGGGAGATGTCCCACGGCCGTGCGGGCAATGTGAAGGATGGCATTGAAATCTTTACAGCAGTCGTTCGTTCTGTAAACGTGTGAAAGCATAAAATGAACCAGGGGAATTCAAAGTGCGCAGCACTGCACCAGGGCTCGTTGGGAATGTATGCACACTGAGAGAGAGGGAGAGGGGGTGTGCAATTTAAATCCATTTGGTTCAATTTAGCCCGTAGTGACAGTTTCTTGCCACTCGGGCTGCAATTCTTCGCTTGCAATTGAACGCATTGGTGCGCTTTTTAGCTCTTCCAACGGAGGTGGGGTTTTCCTCGACAAGAGATGGAATATTTTATTGAAAATTAAAAATGATGTAACATTGCGCTGGTTTCTAACACTATTTTTACCATCTCTTTTAGCCCAAATACTTCAAGTGCATTCCAAACTCTAATACGCTTCTGTTTTCTGTCTCGTTTTTAGGAAGTACGGCTTGAAAGGCGGCTTCGGTGCAGTAAAAACTCAAACGCTTGCTACGATTCTAAACACAGCCAGCAGCAACGGCAAGCAGCAGCGGAAGCCGGAAAGAAAGGCGAATCGAACGGTGGCCGCCGCTTGAAGCACTTGAGCCACTTGTGGAAAACGCTAACGTTGTTGGTGGAATGGTTGTTGTTGTTGTTCTTGTAGCGCTTTGTAACGCGCGTGACGACGCCCCCATCAGGCAAGAGAGGAGAAATCTAACATGAACATCACACACACACACACATTGGGAAAGCTGGACGGAACGGATCGATTGTTGTGGTAGCGAGCAAAAAGCGAAGCGAAAAAGTTTGCATTGAACGCTTCACCTTCGAACTGCGCGGCTGCGATTGCAACAAGTGCACCGACAAGTGCACCGTTAGACTGTGTAAAGGAGTAGCGGTGGTGGCACGGAAGGACACAAACAAGGGCACAATAGCACGCGAGAGAGAGAGAGAAAGAGAGATCGAGCCCGTAGCAGAGAGTCGGCAGCACGCGCAGAAACTAGAAACCTTTTTTTTAATACGCCAATCGAACGGGGAATGACGATCGGTTGCAGCCCGGTGATGCTTTGGCAAGGAAAAACCTGTTCCTCTCACAGGGAGCAGGAACTCCCATTCGTATAATGCATATCATTTAAGCGGTGCACCGTGCAACAACCACCGCGGAATCTTAACGACCCGATTCCGCGCGAAGGAATGGAACGGTGCGCAAGGCGAGGGAGCGCTGGTACCCGCAATTATAAGCTGTTAGGAAAAAGGGAATGGGACCACCACCGTGAGCCATTGGAGAGAGAGAGAGATACACGCTCTCGAGGTGGTGCAATCTGTGCGGTGTGCGCACCCTTGCGCTCTAAGGGCCCTGCTTAGATCGATTTCGTTGTACTGATGGCGATTCTTTTCCCTTTTTCTTCCCTTTACAGGTAGTTCATCAACATCGTTGTCGTGCGCGGCGTTGCGTTTGTGAGTGCTTTGGGCTTCCCTCCAGGATATTGATAGCCAATTACACCTGCGCACACGGGGACGAGCGGTGGTAGTTTGTGCTGTGAACGGAACAGGAAAATTGACACGTAAAAACGGAAGTGAATGAGCAGTTTTTCATCGCCCACACGGGAACACGAGCAATTCCGGGAAGCGAAAGGTGATAAAAAAAAGATCGTAAGACCGGTGGAACGGTTCTGCAAGTGGCAGTGCCACTCTCGTATCGTAGTTTATCGTCCCCAACCCGGTGCAATGTGTCACAGTTGCAGTCGATTTCGTGCCTCACCCAGTGCGCGGTGTAGCGGTGCGTTCTCCAGTGTGCCGCCCGCCCGCCGTTAGTGCAAAGTAATGCACTGGTGTGGTAGCGTGTGTTGTCTCCGTGTTGCGTTTTATGATCAGTTTCATCGGTCACCCATTGCCGGGGATGCGCTAGAAATACAAAACGACAAAACGATCGGGCCGAGTTTATGAGGGTGTGTGTGATATATGGAACATCAAGCAAAACCGCGGTAGAAAGTGTTATCGGGCTGGGTGGCAGACGAGAGCCATTTTGTTGTGTGAGAAGTGCACCGAGTGTTTAAAGAGGAAGGGGAGGAAAAGTGTGGCCGTTTCTAAAAATAATAGGTAATAAATGACCGATAGAAAATTGCCAATTAGCAGCCCATCGGAACAGGCCCCGGCTAACCGCAGCCCGCAGCTGCTGCACCATCATCATCTACTGCAGCAGCAGCATCCTGCTGCACACAACAATCATCACCAGCAGCAGCAGCAGCTTTTGAGGCGGCTGGCCGGGGAGCAGCAGCACCAGCACGGCATTGCAACGGCCGGCGGCACTGGTGAAACGCTTGCCGGTGAAGGTGGTGCTGGTGGTGGTGGCAGTGGCCCAGTTCCGTCCGTTGCACCGGCACCACCCCCGCGCGGCACGTCCACGCTGAGTTCTGGCAGCCATCATCTGCAGGCCGCCGTCGCGCTGGCGAGCGTCAACAGCAACAGTTTGGGCGGCGTCGCAGGCATCGGCAGCAGCACCAACCATGCGGGCACGGCGGCCGCCGCTAACAGTGCCAAGCACGCGAACATGCACCGTCTGAAGCACACGAGCTCGGTGAGTTTTAGATGCGTTTTAGCTTTCGGGGAGAGTATGGCGAGGGAACGGGGAAGAAAAGAAGACTTACAAACGTTTTTTTTTACGCCGGGGGACAGTGCGCGGGGTCGAGGACGTTTTGAGGGAAAGGGGTGTAGGTGCGTGCGAAAACAGGTCATGCGACAGGGGAAAAGTGTTGGCGAAGGTGAAAAGTAGTTTGTAACACGGAAACGTCCATTCTGGGCTCTTGTTTCCTATTAGAAACGATGCACAAATTGATTAGAATTTTGAACGATTATTTAATTGATGTTCCTAAAAAAGCCATTGTGCATGGCCATTGCCGGTACAAATACTATTGTGGATAAAAATTGATTAGGATTGTTATCGAATTAACCCAATTTAAAATGTATCAAAGCTTCAAAATAAGATTAATACTTGTCTGGACTGTTGCAAATACAGATACATGAGACAAATTGAATAGAATTTCGATAGTTCTATAAGTCGATGTTCCAAATTAAGGTTTATTTTTCCCCGAATATTGACACGGTGGCAAAATTTTAAGAATTTTTTTTATGTTTAACCAGTAGAAACTCCAATGTTTTATTCCCTAATTGCCTGTAATCCTATTCGAACATTGAAACGGGGACAAAATGATAAGAATTTCGAACAATACATCAGTTGAAATTCTAATACATCTATCATATTTGCCTGTAAATTGATGTGAATATTGATATGGGGACAAATTAATAAGAATTTTGAAAAACCGAACCACCTGGAGTAAGAAATTAATTATTATATTTACCTACAATCATTTTTTGAGCATTGATAAGTGGAGATTTCTACGATCAACTTATTGATGTCCAAATAAGAGTTTAAATTTCTTTGTAATTGTAACAAAATACAAATACTGAGATACGGAGACAAATTAACTGTAATTTAATGCGAAGAATTA
Source organism: Anopheles gambiae (assembly GCF_943734735.2). Taxonomy (NCBI): domain Eukaryota; kingdom Metazoa; phylum Arthropoda; class Insecta; order Diptera; family Culicidae; genus Anopheles; species Anopheles gambiae. The sequence continues at coordinate 29,958,888 of NC_064602.1, forward strand.
CTTGAAGTTCCAATATAGCATTAAATTTGCCTAAATATTGATAGATGCTTCTAATTACAAAATTTATGAAATCATTTGAAGATTGTCTAATTTAAAATGATTTGATTGAACTATTCTGACCTGTTTTGCCTTCTCAGGGAGTGATTGTGTTGTAAAAATGAATGAAATGGTTGATAGAACAAGAAAATCTATTATATGTTCCATTATACAGAATCATTTTTTAAGTATCTCCCAGAATTTAACTTGAAAGAGGTTTTGCAGTCCTCTTTACCGCACTAAAAATCACAATTTATTCAAAACAATCACAACATGGATGAACAAATCACAGTCCCGTGACATGATTATCACGCTGACGACACTTTGTTGGACCACAGCAGAAGTAGGCCACTTCTGGGCAGCTAAGATTTGTGAATTCCGATACGGAATGGTTTCATGCCGCCACCAGGTTTTATTGAGTCATTCAAGAATTGTTGTGAGAATTTGCGATGTTTTTCCAACGTCACAGGAAAAAAAGGAAAACAAACCACAGCCACAGTAGCGCTCAACCGCGCTCGGTGCAAAGTCGCGGCGCGGAACGAAAAGATTACTGATCCGGCAAGTGTCTTAATCGACGACACAGCACAGAAAGCGCTTTAACTGAACTGGCCCGGAACGGTTCGTCACATCGTTCGTACCGCTGCCGCCAGGCAGGTACCGCTGCTTATCGGTGGCCGCTTTCACTGCGAGCGTAAAAAGGCCCTCATAAAATCGACAGTTTTCTTTCCATTTCACCACGGGCTCCTTCCCCGCAATCCCATCCACCAACACCGGTTTCCCTTTGGTTTGGTGGATGCATAATGCTAATCTTGTTACGGATGCACTTCTCCACCGTATTCCCTTCCGCTGCTTCTTCTTTCCCGTAGGGGGTTCGACTGTGCGATAGGGTTTCCTTTCGCAGGAAAAGCTGTGTAGCCAAGCACACCAAATGGACGTCATCTAACCGGAGCAACCGCGCAACCACTTTGCTTCCAGCACGATTCGGCGAAAAACCGCGGAAACACGGAAGGGCACCCGGCTCCCTTCCTGTTTCTCCCGGGGGGAAGCCTCTAGCCTCTCTGGGAAGGAATGACGGGTTTGACGGGTGTTACGGTTGGTGGGATAAATTATTTCTCCCCCCCCCCTTCTGCGTAGGCAAAAAGCCACAGCCGGCGAAAGGAGGGAATCGGATTTAATAACAGCAACCGTCGAGATCATCCAACCAATCGGTATTAGCACCATGTCTGTGTGCGTGTGTGTTGGATGCGCTTTAGATCTCCTCCGCTATAAATGCAAAATCTGCAATCGGGCGGGCTGGCTGGCTGCGCTCTAAATGTAGATGAGATTAATCTCCCTCGGACCCGAGGCGCTCAGTACCCCGGTCCACGGTACCTCAACAATCAGCCTGATTGTGGCAATAATATGTGCTCGAGTACTCGAGAGGGGGAACCCCTTACCATCTGTCTGTCGTCGGGGTAGAGCAACAACGGCAGCAGCATCGAGATTGACATCAGGTGGCCTGATTCTGGCCCTAGAACGCTTGCAGTGGCACAAGCCAGCGGATGTGTGATGCAGGGGGAAGAGGACCTCTCGAGGGTTTGTTTGATGGATAAATTGGCGAACGGCGGCTCACAGTGGTGTGGTGGTGTCCCCTATCGGAACATGTTGTGCTTGGTGAATTGTTTGATTTATAGCCCACCCTGACTACAACAGCAACAACTACAGCGCTACCATGCGACAAGACCGTTTCTGTGGTCGCATTTGTCCATCAAAGAGGAGTGCTTGTGCTGAGTTTATGCTGTTGTTGTTGCGGCCTGATACACCATTGCAAAGGGGTGGTTCAATTCGCTAAAAAAGGTTGATTCTCTTCTCCCTCCGGAATCCAACGTTTATGTTGTGCATGTTTCTGTCCCTGCAGCACCGTGCGTGGCACAGAAACACATTTGGCTAATTTAAATTTCAATGGGACCCCTGGTAATGATGGGCTCATACACGCAGCCAACTGCAAAAACCCAACCCTCCGTGTGTGTTTGACGACAGATGTGTCGTCTGAAACCGTTCTGAATGGTGGTTGATGGTCGAAAAAAAAAAAAACCGTCACTGGAATGATCTAATCGGAAGAGGAATGTTGTTGTTTGGTATTTGGAGAGAATATGCTAGTTGAAGGGGTGGAAGTGTGTTGTCCTCTCTATCGAAGAACGTGATGGAACTTAGCAATCAACAATTGGAGGACGATCTTTTGTCACATAATTTAGTAGAATCAGAGGAAGAAGAAGGAGTAGAGAGCTATCTTGAATATGATAATTTGACACATACAAACCCATATATACATAGAGTATTGATTTTTAAAAGAATTTTGCCTATTAATATTCGAGATACGAACTCATGGCGCAGTTGGGGATTATTGCACCTCGCCATACCGATTCCACTACGACGCCTACTCTGTGGTTCAGCGTTAAAACTCCAATAGTACAATCCTGCTCAAGCCTCAACTCCAGCTGCAAGGTCAAGTGTGCAATACAATGTCAAGTGTTTCCGGATCGCATTGTGAAAGGATTTTATTGTGTTAAAAAAAACATAACAAACAATAGAACAATGTATATTGCCTTCTGCCCAAGAAATGTGATCCGTTTTTCTGTCACTATTAAATAGGGATACTTGTCTGTTTCTGTCCCATTTTTTGGTGTCCTCTGTGTATATCTTGATAACAATACAATGCACTGTCCTACAGCACAGCTTGGCGTAACAAATAAATCCCCTGCTTAAGAAAGGGGCTTCTTCTCGGCAAGGGATCTGCTCTCCAGTGTGACCTTTTGCTTTTAATACCCTTTCCGATGCACACGCACAGACCCAAGCGAGTCAACACGCTCGAAAGTAGCAAGGAAAGTAGAAATGAAGTAGCCTTCTACTTCCCCTTCTACTTTTGTTGCTTAAAATCAGAAGAATGTAGAAACATGTGGTTTCCAGGAAAGAGCAAAAAATGAGTTCTTGAGTGTACACACACGCACACGCGACGACTTACGCTTACACGTTCTTGTTCTACGCCCCTCCCCCTTCTCACTCGCCCCACAGATCTATTTTTAGATCATCACACTTCCATCGACGGCGGTCGATGTGACGATGTGTGTCGTCGCGTGTGTGTTGTCGATTTGGTCAGAAAAACTTTTTCTTCACAGCAATCTTTGACATGGAGCGTCGGCGTAACGATTGAACCATCGCGACTTTGATCAGTGCGCGCGGTTAAAACGACCTTTTGTATTGTGTAGTACGTAGCGTGCGCGCCAAAATTTTAAGAGTGCGCGGAGAGTGAATGTGGTTTTTGGGGGTGGGGGAATGAGATACAGAGACAAATTTCGCTGTACATTAACACATACATTCTCACTGCATGGGTTGAACTGCGAATGCTCAGTTCTGAGAGAATATACTCGAGCGCTCGCGCATGAGTGCAAGCAAGCGCGGTATAGAGGATAGAGGGAGACAAACGATTATTTTGCTCCAAGCTTTCTACTTTTGTCCCGTTGGGGAGACGACATTAAGCTGCTAAAGAAAACCGAACTTACCACATAGAAATGACTACCCGTTTTGATTGTGTGTGTTTTTTTCTCTCTCTCCTATTATCGTGAGTTACCAGTAAGCCGCGTGTGTGTCGTTGTCATCGTGCATTGTTTTCTGCCGATTGCCCATTACAGCTTCCGGTGCGCTTCCGCACAAATTCCGACAGGGGACAGGGGCGACAGACGACCTTTGGTCCGCCAATATGCAGGGTTCGCATTGCACAACCAGGGGGTCGTTTTTATATATGCACACCCTTCAGGAGAGAGAGAGAGTCTATTGGAGTGGTAAAAGCAAGGAGAAAAGCCTTCGTGTCTTCCTCTAATATCCCTATGGCATGGCTGCACCTTGGCCACTTAATGAAGCGGCGGCCAGAGAAAACGATCCGTCCGCCGCGCAGATGGCGATGGTAAAAGTAAATAGCTTTTAATGATGCGCGCGTTATGCTGCACGGAGCCGCTTGGTTCAAGTTGACTTTTGTTGCCTCGTTGCCACTTGTTTTGTCGTTTGCTTCTGCTGCTAGTGCTTTGCTGTTTGCTGTTCGTTAATGAGAAAGTTAACCGGGGGTCCCGTTTATTTAAGTTGCAAGTACATTTTTACGAGCTTGTTTTGTGTGTTTCTGTCTTTAAAAAATAGCTTTATGATCGCGAAGCAAATTCTAACAATATTTTAATGCGTCATAGAGAAACTGTTTTTGTGTTTCGTTTTCCTGAAGCTTTGTTGCTTCAGTACCGTCTGTACCGTCAAATTCATATTCATTCGACGCTGAAAAAATGCAACTCTTTAGGGAGGTTAGAGTGAGAGATCATTTGATCGATTGCACAACAACAGCACAATCATAATTCATGCCTTCACTGCGTGTGGGGCATCATCGTCGTAAGGTTGAGCTTTTCTATTTTGCCACCTTTGGCGATGCTTTCCCTCCTCCTCCATGCACGTACTGGTGGACTCTCGCACTCTTGCAAATGAGTTCCTTGTTAGTGAACGATCTCTATTGCATCACCAGCAACAGCAAGAGGGGGAAATTGGGGAAGCTACTTTTTGGAGGTTGAATATTTCTCCGTTTCGGTTGCTGCCTCCTCCTCCTCCTAGCTAGAGAGAAAGACAGTGAAAGTAAAGATACGATTTCGGTGTTTTATTGGTTGGTAATAATGACGGTGATGAATAACGATTCAAAGCTGTAGCTGTAGAGTAAAAAAATGCCTCGTTTTGACCGTTGTGGGACTGGCCTCATGGCTTTCATGGTGTGTCTGTGTGTTGAGAGAGTTGTGGAAAGTATCATTATTATCTTTTCGCCCCCCACGTGTGAACGAACACGCGTGTGGTGTGGCTTTCGGTCAGCTGCAAGCAAGATGGATTTGCGTTTCTTTTCAATGACCCTTGCCGAAACATAATGCTCACGCGCCTCGTGCGTGTGTGTGTGTGTGTGTATGTTGACTATGTAATCTGAACCGGTTTTTGCTACACACACACACACAGTTATTTGCGCGGTTGTAAAGTTGGTGTGAGATGGATTGCCGAAGCCTTCCGGTTCTTAATTTTAACGACAGCTGTTATTCAATAATCGATTTTGCTTGCTCAACTTCCTGACGCGGGGGTTCGAATGAGTGTTGAAGTGTGTTAAGACTGGGTCGGAAATTGGATGTAATTTGAAGTCATTTTTATACCTAGTATTTTAAATTGTTTCGTTAAATTTCTTTAAATTTGAATAATTTTAGTATCGAATTTTCCACTGTCATTTTCTGCTGTTTGGTGTCTTAAATTGTGGTACCTAACTGAATTTAAACATAAAAAACGAAAGTTTTGTATAATTTATCACACTGAGAGAGTGTTTCCTTCGTTTAATTTAATCAAATGTAACATTTATGTAACACTTCACATTCTTAAATTAATGCAAAACCTACAATTTCGATGCTTCTCCGCCCCGTTGAAATATATGTAACACACAAACCCACAAAAGCAGTTTGATCGTACGGGGGGCGGGTGCGATCGAAAACTTTCTCTCTCCCCCAAAGGGGGAACAGCCAGAGATGGGTGTGGCGCGCATGTGTGTGTGTGTGTGTTGTGCGCACACCTTTTCCATCGCAATCAGGAGTTTTTTTTTGTAATGCACGCTTTATCTCTCGTCACAAATTGGTGGCCACCACTGTGTACGGGGCTACTGCTACTACTACTTCCTGCTTGTCAATTGCTTCACTCCGCATCTCTCTGTCTGTCTGTGTTGCCGTTTTGATTAGCGCAAAACGTTACGTGCTCTGCGGGCGGGAACGCACTCACGCACGCACGCACGCACTGGCTACCCACTACAGGGTGTACGTATGCCCACAGCTTGGATTATTTCTTTTTTCTCTCACTTTTACGTGTGCTACACTCTATAACACTCGAGCTTGACGTTCGTTGCCTGACCACCACAACGACGACGACGAAGGCAGCAGCAGCAGCATGGTATTTACCATTTTGTTCGTTCTTTTTGTGCATTGTTGGTGCTGTTTGTTTTCGGCGTGAGAGAGACAGGAGAAGAGCCCTTCCATGGCGGCCCAAGAAGGTGCATATCGAGCGCGTGCCACACCGCGGGCACCTCTGATTATGCCACGGCAGGAGGAGGAGAGCCCCCATGAATAAACATTATGTTGGTGTGCTGTAGCCGGGTTTTGGCTCCTGGTTGGACGCATCGAAACGCAAACTCGGAAGCTGCGTGGTGGAACGTGGAAAATGATAATGGGTCCGTTTTGTTACTAAATTGTGTCTGCGTCGAGCAATGAGGAAAAAGCAAACATGCATTGTCGCACAATGGCACGAGCGAGGAGCGAGGTTCGTGACGTTTGCTGCGAAAATGAAGCGCAAACACGAAGGACAACTTTTCCTTTTTCGCTTTGGAGTTTGCAATGGGAATGCAGATGAAGAACAAAGTAGCAGGAATTTGTTACATTCGTTATTTAGAGATTTCCGAGCATTTTGGACAGTTTTGCAAATATTTATGTGATTTTTTCGACAGGATTTTTGTTACTGTCCTTCCAACATTAGTTTTTAAACATTTTAAAGCATTGTTGTGTCTCGCAATTTATCTATAATTTTCTAAATGTTTTTTGATTGTGTCTTAGCATCGTTCCAATAGCACTGGAGCAAATGATCCAAAAATGGGGCACTTCACGATTCTAGTCAGCTATTTTATATGGAGTTTGGCAGTTGGAGGCTGAAAGCATGTCAACACTCCATACAAAACTACACACAAAACTAGCCTGCAGTTTTGAGCCTCCGAGCTAGAATTAGATTCGAGTACCTGCTCGAAAAAATAGCAACACAAGCTTGGAATTTATCGCAAGGTGCATTAAAGAGATCAGATAGTGTAATCTAGAATCAAAGTGTATGTGGACCAGGTGGTCTCACAGCATGTTGTTTATAACCAAATTTGAACGTCACTTTTTGAAAACTTGCTCGGGTGAAAACTTTTGCTCAAATAGGCCTTCTGGTAGCTTGAAAATAAACCTTGGATAAGCCTTCTAAATCCATACACCTTGGGAAAAGTCCACCAGTATACTATACCCACTCTGATAGCTGCTCGAAAACTGCTCTACAATACAAACTGCTGACAGGTTGAAATTTCCTGAGCCTACGATCTAAAAACGGAAAGGGGCCGATTATTGGTAAATAGTGATTAAATTGTGGGACGAAATATTAAAACAATCGTTCTAATCTAAAATAACTACGGGAAACCCCTGTAAAAAGCTCTACAATTCATTCGTTCTTTTTAAGAAGCAGCTTTTAAGCACTAATTGTCGGTTCTTTTGCATACGTTTAGGCGCAAAACTAATACAATCGATGCAATAAACATGATTGACCGGCGTCCAACGCGTGGGGGCCCGCGTTCGTCTGTGTCCACTGTTGTGTACAGATGTTTCTTAATTATAAAAGCAAATCACCAGCAAGGATAAAAATAGCACCCTTCTTTCTTCCCTTCTCCTCCTGGCGTCTGGCTCTCCCACCTTATATCATCGTGCTCAACTCTGATTCGATTAAGAATTTAAATCGATTTTATTCCCATGTTAATCACGCCGCCGTGGGTTGGCTAGAATGGTGAATTGGAAATTGCCTTATTCCGTCCGGCACACTCCGGCTGGTGTGCGGAAGTCTTCAGCATAGATGAGTGAACTATGTCATACACAACGAGTGGCAGAAGCAAAATACAAAAAAACAAACGAGTTAGACAAACAACTGGTCATCCCAGGCCATCCAGGCCAGATGATTGGACATCTTGTTTCGGATAGAAGACCTCCCACTCACCCGACTGGTTCTGTATGTGTGTGTGTTTGTGTGTGTGTGTAAGCACCCATTTGTCGATCCGGAAATGTATTGCAAATAGGTGATGAGATGGGCCGGTCATACCACCTTCGAGCCCGAGCTGCATCGTGTTTTCTCGCTGTTATGCTGTACCAGTTCCTCACTATCGGCAGTAGCACCAGTTCTCTCGGGGACAGATTCCAACGGACCTTGGAGTGGTGGTGACTTGGGTGGGCGCAAAAAAAGTAGCTCAGTGGAGCAGCGGCAGCAGCAGCCTCATTATTAGCCTATTGAACTGCAGTCCACTTGGAGAGGGGGCTGTGTGTGTGTTTGTTTCCGTTTTTGTGCGATGTTGAGCAGCTTCATCAGTGGGTGTGGGTTAAATGTTGTGACACCGTTTCTCCGCCCGCCTGACGATGGGGAGCGGAGGCGAATGGTCAACTGGAATACCGATGAGTGGCTGGGATCGCTTGATGGGTTTGATTGGAATGGAAATTTTGTACAGGAAAATGGCATCAGTTGGGCCAATTTCATCATTTTATTGTTGGAGGTGACTCATTTCTCCTTAATTCCGAATAATTCCATCACGTTCTCTCCATCAAATGAATTGGTAAAGATGAGTGAAGCTGCTGCCAAGAAATGGTTGTTCCACCACACAATTAAATATCAATTTCGATGTTCAAGCAATGTCTTTAGCTCTTTTTTTCTATTTTTTCCCTAAGATTCCTCTCCAATACTTCCAATACAAAAAATCCCTGTAGAAACGCATGTAAAACACGCCAAACAAATTGTCCCATTGTCGCACCCCAAAACACTCAATTGCCACCTAAAAAAAGGCGGTTGTGCTCGGTAACAACCGAAGAAGCAGCAGGGGAAAAAAGCCACTGCTTTTCCAGTGTTTCAAATCATAAACCTCAACCTCTTGTCACCTCCGGGTGGGTTTAAGGCTCCAAAAAACACAAGCAAGAAGACAAGAAGCAATGCCATATGCTGTAAGCAATGTACTAAATTACGCGACAAAAAGCACAAGCAGTTGTGTTGGGTGGGGAGCATGCCACAGCATAACACAGTTGAAGTTGATGATGATGGCGACCCCGGGGGTGACACAGGAATTCCCTCCTCTTCTTCTTATGCGCTTATGGGTGACAAGCTCTTTTATGTTCGGGGTTTTTTTTTGCTCTCCCCTCTTACTATCCCCATTGTAAAAGGCAGTCTTTAGTGTGAGTGGGTTGTACAGTACCACACAATAGCTAAAGCATCACGATCGTCCGGGTAAATCTCGCTTGCACGCGGGGTCGCTCGCGCTCCCTGTCACATTGTGTTGTTAAGGGCTAAATGCACAAATTTGTCGACCGGCAGCAGACGACCGACCACCATCACAAACGTTCACAAGTAGGCGTTGGCAGAGTCAAAAGGAAAATTGGTTGGAAAAGATCACCCACGAGCTGCTGCTGCTGCTGCTGCTTGTTAAAAAGGGAAGGTTCGGAATTCCCTGGCCCCTAGTCTGGCCCTGGGTCGTCACACAGACAGACAGACAGACAGCCAGACCGCCGGTAGTCAACGGTTCGGCTTCAATTACATCAAGTGTCCAATTGAGGCTCCCGCTCCCGACAGCGGCAATATCTGTGGACCGCTGGAGAGGAGCGCCAAGACACTTGATCTTCGAGGTTTTGAGGGTGCCCGCGTTCCCTCTTAAGCGCTTCTCTGCCTGCTTTAGACCCACTCGGGAGGGAAATATCCGCTATCGTTCAAGTAGTAGTGCTTCTTTTGTGGCAAATCTCTCCGTCCGTTTCACTCGGGAAAGTTTGCCATTTAGCGTTTGCTTCCGCCGGAAAGCTTTGTTGGTGGTGGTGCTGCCCTCGGTGGTCAACTGCCATAAGGAGTTTGCAAATAGTCTGCACTAATCACCTACTCTCACTGCTCTTGCCTACGGCCTGTTGTTTCTCCCTTTTTCCAGTGGGAATTGAAAACACCCAAACCACCCAAAATGAATGCAATCAAAAGAACAGCTGCGTGCGCTGATCTATGGACTGCTGTGGGGTAGCGTTAGAAATAGCGGATCTTTTATTTCCTAATTAGCCTTAACCGCGCGCGGTGGTAGTGGTGGTTGGTCGGTTCTTTAGGTACAATTGGGAGCATCAAGATCTTCCACGCGGTTTTGGGGAAGTAATTGCTCTCTTTTTTTTTTGCTTATTTTTTGCTACTCAGAAGCAGAACGCAGCAGCAAAAATCGAACGTCTTATTCACAGCACGGGGTACGGTGAACTGTTTGAGAAACGTCCGTACTTTTAAAGCAGAAATCACGTAGAGAGAAGCTAATAGCAGCAGCAGCTGGCGGAGGGTTAATGGTCCGTGTTGGTGGAAGATGATGGAACGCGTCTGGTTTATCGGTGGAGAGCGGCTTTTAAGTGCATGCATGCATGCATTCCATACACTGAGTGGTGTTTTTTTGTGCGTTGTGTTTCTCCAAAGATTCGAACCTTCCGTTTTTTTTTGGTTTGGTGTTCGTTGGCCGTTAATGTCTATTGCTCTATTCGAACGAGTAGCGCCCATTCGCCGTTAAGACGCACGCCGTCTGGAGTCGTCTATCGTTTAGATTAGACAGCGTAAGAAGGAGGAGGAGACACGCTCTTAATGAATCGTGCCACGAAGCTGGACAACGATGCTTTCAAGCAGCAAACGCGCGCCGGTCGTGTATGCGCTGGTACTGGCGGCTGCTGTGATGATTCATTCTGTTCTTAAGATTCGAATTTTATGTGTTCGAAGGGGACGTCAAAGGGCTAGGCCCTTCAGCATAACCTCTTCTGATAATGCTCGTTTTTTTTTTTCTTTTTTTGTGATTTCTTGTAGAGTGTCGAAGAGTGAGGTTTCTTTTCTGTTTGTTACCTTTCAATATCATTGCTTCAATTTTGGAGTCAAAATTCCCTTTCACACAGAGGTGTTTTGAATCCATTTCTGTATGTGTGTATCGATCGCGAATGGTCAATTTGCTCCTTCAGTGCACCGCACCGTCATTATCCGACATTAGGCCGTCATTGGCACCAATTAATCCGACAGCAAACAACGATTGGGCTCATTTGCGGTCGAAAAAAACCCTGCGCCTTTCCGTGCGTGTGCGGGTGAATAAAATAATTACTTGAAAAAAAAAACTTTACACTTGATTTAGCAAAAAGTAGTGCCAAACAGCGTCCCACACCGTTTGCCGTTATGAATATATACGTTTAGAAATCATTACTATTCATTATATTCATTGTGCTGCTCTCGCGAGCTCTATCGAGGCGAAAACAAGGCAAACCTAGCTGGTGGAATTTGGTGGGCAACGGGCGCTCCAAAAAACGGTCACGGTTACACAACTCCACCTCACACACACACACACACGTTCGATTTCGAATGCATGATTTATAAGACAAACGCATTGCCGCGCCCGCTCGATCGATTCCCCCCTCGCTTTCCCGTTGAAGCTTCGATCGAAAGCACGAACGAAATGGAAAAGGAGGAGGTCCGCTTCATCGCTTAGAAAATATGATAATATTCCAAATGCATCTCCAACCCACTGGCTGAGAGAGAGGAGGGAGGGAGACTGGGTCGTTCATTCGTAAAACGGCATCTCAAATAGGGAAGGAATGTCTGTATTTGATTGACAGCTAATTAAAGCACTGCAGCTCTGAGCAAAAGCTCTGTCTTTTGCCTCTGCCCTGTGGAGCTGGATGTCTGAAAGCTACGCCGTTCGTTCGCCGCTTCCTATGTGTGGGACACCACCCTCGTGTGTTCCGGGTGGTTCCTTTTGTGGGATCCTTCCGGAAATAGATCCACACACACACACACATATGAGCTAGAGGCACGCACTCGGACTGGTGGCACGATTTCATGTAAAAATTTACCCCTTTTCATTTGTTTTCTCATAATCGAAGGCCATTCTAGATTGGGTTATGGGAGTGTTAAACCTGCCCAAACACGTGTGTTGGGGGGCAGGTTCTTCCAGTGTGTTCTATTTTAGAATATAGAAAGGCGTTTAAAATTTAGAGAAACCAAAAAGAGAAGCTATCAATTTTACGGGTTAATAGGTATTCGATCGGAGTTATTTTAGACTCATAATAGGACCCTTTTCCCCCCATATATACACTAACACACCGTTTCGGGAAGGATTTCATATTCATTTAATAAGCGGCACCATTTGTTGAAGAAAAATAGTATATTTTAATGTTTGTTTGTTTTTTAAATGCTCTCTTTTGCGGCTCTGCCTACTGTAACTCTACTGGCTTTTAGTTGTAGCTGCTGCATTCTTTAGCGCATTTTAGCTCATCCTCATCCTTCCTCAACCCTGTGATGATACATTTTCCGGGTAAAATCCCTATCAGCATTAAACGTGCCACACCACGGGCGCAACGCGATTCCCATTAAAAGCCCATCATCTTTATCTATTCCTCTCCCAGTTTTAGCTCCGCTCTGGTTGCCGACCTCTGTCGCTGTTTAGTTTTCGGGGTTTTGGGGGTAATCTTTTGCTCGGATGCATTTTACTCCCATACGCAATCGCTTTTCTTGGCTTGTTTGTTTAATAAACTCACTACAAGTGCGTTTTATCGCAAGAGGAACGGAGTAAGAGCGAGAGACTGATGACAGAGCGAAGCGTTACGCAGCCTAATAATTCACTGTGTGTATCCTGTCGCGTGTGTGCATCTAGTAAAAGCTCACACACCAAAAAAACACCACTTCGTGCGATTTAGAGGGATTTAGAGCTAATTTGTGTGTTTGTGTTTTTTTGTGTGTGCGTGAAAAATCGGTCTAACGCGCTCTTTCTGTTACGCTTCTATCAAACATCGCTTTAATTCAGCAAGGCGAGTTGTTCTGTGCGTTTGTTGTGTGTTTGTATTTCTGATTAAGATTAGTTTTGTTTCACCCCAAAACTTTATGAAACCACCACCCGGTTAAAAAGACACGGCGACCTACAGCGGCCACCAAGACGGCATTAGCGTTAGAGAGGTAAACTGCTTCTACTTATGATACAGGGGGTTTCCAAGGGTTCTCATAGTTGTGGGACACTTCCTCTTTCTCTCGTTCTTATTGGGAAGTGAACATCATATGATGGAAATTGAACTCTATGGCACCGTTTTTGGACAGGCTCCATGGAATTTCCAATTGGATTTATCCAATAAGGGTGCTAGATAGTCCAATTCCCATTACATTAAGTTCATTTCGTGTAAGAAAGAGTGTCAATAAAGTGTCTTTCTTAGATAGGGCTATGAGATCTCCTGGAAAACCCTGTAAGTGTGTGCCTGCCTGTCTGCTACTAATAAATCGGCCACACGATTCGTGATCTACCGAAGAAAGCAGTAACTCTGAGAAGGAAAATGGGGGGACAGAGACACCCCGATTTCTAGGTGGGATTGTTAAATCATTGTAACGTTTTGTTGTGTTTGCTTGCTACGACTGACTTACTGATGTGCTGAAAGTGGGTGCTGTCTGCTCTACTTTTTAAACGTACTCGCCTCACTCACTAATCGAGAGATTATCAATAACACATTTGTCATCGGGTTAAAATATATGCGATCATCATGTATTCGCCGTTTTTCCCCCCTTCCTTATCAATAATGGGTAGCAGAGAGAGAGAGATGGATATAGCTTGCTTGCACATTTACTGCTGCATCCTCCCTTATTTATAAGTAAGCTTGCTTGGGGGCGCGCGCGATCTCCTCTTTAAGAGGAATAAACGTGTGTGGAAAGGAAGCAGCAGCAGTGTGCCAGGCGACCAACAGTTGGTGCAGCTTAGCTCGCTTTTGCATCATCATCTTTCTATAAGGGATGGCTCCTGCCAAATAGGTCGCGTTCTACCCTTCTATATAGTAAAGCCATTTGTGTTTGTTTTTTGTTTGTTTTCGCTCTCTGGCGAGTGTGAAAACGGTGCTCTTTGTCCCCTTATTTGTTTGTTTTAAATGTTTCTTTGTGTTCTTTCGCTCTAAATGCAACAAACCCCTTCCGGAGCCCTGCCTAACAGTACATGGAATGCTGGAGATTCACAGGAATCGGGAAGATTCGTTCGAAAAGTGCCTGTGTGTGTGCTGCACCTGCCACACCTGCTGCTGTTGTGTCTCATCTTGTTGTACTAATTCGTTGATTAATTCGAATACTTGTTGTAGTGCTTTTATCAATCCTCCTTTTGTCATATCTTGCTCGTTTTCTCTCTCTCTCTCATCCCTTGGTGATACTGTTACATGTTTTGGCTTTGTTACGTTAAATTGTCCTTCTTCTCCTGTGTATCATCTCCCTGTGTTGCTTACAAATGGCGCAAAAGATAGTAAATGCATGCTTGGTATATTCCTACTGCACACTCCCTCCTGCCCTCCTTTTAGTACAGGCTCGTTTTCTTCATAATCCTCAGAAACTCTTCCTGATTCACCTCCCCATCCCCGTCCCGGTCGGCCTCGTCGATCATCTCCTGCAGCTCCTCGTCGGTCAAGTTTTCTCCCAGCTCCTTCGCGACGCGCTTCAGATTTTTAAACGAAATCGTACCCGTCTCATCATCATCAAACAGCCGGAACGCCTTCAGTATCTCCTCCTTCGAGTCCTTCTCCGCCATCTTGACCGTCATTAGCTGCAGAAAATCGTCGAACGAAATCTTCCCCGACCCGTCCTTATCGATCTCGGCAATCATCTTCTTGATTTCCTCCTTTTTCGGCTCGAACCCGAGCGCCCGGATCGCCACCTTCAGCTCCTTCGTGTCGATCATGCCCGTGCCTTCCGAGTCGAACAGATCGAACGCTTCCTTGATGTCCTGCCGCTGCTCGTCCGACAGCTCGAACTTGGGGCCGGACTTTTTGCGTCCACCGGCACCACCACCTCCGCCGCCGCCTCCCGTGCCCCCGGTAACGCCTCCCGTCGTTCCGGTCATGCCGGTTTTGTTGGTGGTTTTGGTCCCTGTGGAAACGGACACCGATCCGGACGCCTGTGAAATAGAGGGAAAAAAGTCGAAAAGGGACTATTAAAATAAATGAAAACTCATACAGCAATGTGGAAAAGGGTCTTCGCTTGGAAAAGCACCACCAAACACACCACAATCAAAAGGTCAAACAGTAAGTGGGCTGCGTCCACCGATAGAGAGGGAGACGGTGAAACATTATTTTTCCATCGCGCGGCGTGTGTGTGTGGGTTGGCAAAATGTTTTCGGCGAAAGTTGCCCTTGACCAAATATGTGCGTTGCGCGACTTGGGGAAGGGGGGTGAAATTGGCCTGCAGCTGCTATAGCAGTGTGTGTCTGTGGCTACTTTTTCCCAACCACAAGCCAGTGGGAGCGTTGTTGAGGGCCAAAAAAGAAAGCAAATGAAATTAGAAAATGCTTAAACCAACAGAACAGAGGGAGAAAGACACACACACACACAGTTGGACAGCGGCAATGTGGTTGGATGTGGAGGAGGGTTGCAAAATGTTATGCTAACGTTTTGATATTTCAACTCGGTGTGTGGGTCGCGCACGCCGCGAGACCCTTTTTGCTTACCATTGATGTGCGGTGCTGAGAGAGAAAAGTTGGGCTTTTTTGTAACTTTGTAGCCTTCCCCACTTGCTGCCGCCTGCTGTCTGTGTTTTTTCACACACTCTTCACGACACAGAGAGAGAGGGACTGGTCGGAGTTTGTACAGCACACACTCGTGGCGCTTGGTGCAGAATGACACTCGATGCTGCACCGTCTATGTTGTGTGTTTAAGCCGCCCCCGGGAAACAGACGGTTCGGTCGGTGTTTGCACACACACACTTTCTCTCTCTCTCTCCTGTGTGTAGAAGGATAGCAACCACAGCAAGCACAGCAGGCACCACCCCCGTGTGTTGTTGCCCTTGGTTTCGTCGCTTTCGTTGTTGGGTTGTGCGGGGGTCCCCCGGTTGCTATAGGCTCTCGGGTAACCACGGGTGCGTGTTTTTCTTTTGCAGCAGACTGTTATGCACCCTCAAGCACAAAAAACCTCACGTTTGATATGTACTGTTCCGGCCCTGTCTCTTCACGCTGCTGTTTTTGTACGGTGTTCCTAGTGTGGCAAGGCACAATTATTGTTGCACGATCGAACGAGATGATGAGAGTGGTTTTTGAAAGGGGCAGTTGTTCACTATTTGCGGCTTGTCTCCCCGCTGCAGATTCTAATTATCCATCCAAGGAAAGGAAAAGAACAATCTTCCCATTACGGTCAAACGGTTTGTGGTGTTTCCTTTGTTTTCGGGGGAAGATGTCCCACCAACGCGCGCACAACCAACCGACACGGCCAGCTGTTGAGTTTTGAACGGCACCAACGCACTCGTCGTCTGCTGCTGCTGGGCTGATTTTCTGCTGCTGTCGTATTATCGATTGCTGCATGCACAGCACCACCGTGTGTTGTATCCGGACGGCGCGAGCCTCCTAGGGCGCAGCAGCAGCAGCAGCAATCGTGTTATGACGTCGATGAAAGCTGTCCGTAGAAAAGTCAAACACATATGTGCAGCCTGCTGCTGTTTTGTGGCCCGTGTATCGAGATACACGGATTTCCTTCTCCACACTGCGCTTGTTTGTGGAAGGTCGACGAGAACAACAACAGGCACCACCCCGACGACTGCACGTTGTTGTTTTTATTGCGCAATAATAACGCGTCCGTTGAGGTTGCACTACTTCCTTGTATTGTGCTGTATGTCTGCAATGCACACGATAAGTGTACAATATGTTGCCCGGGACAGCGCACAGCAAAACAAGTGCGATTAAATGCGGTGGAAACGCGTTCCAAACACTGGCGGACAGACGCGCACACACAACGCGGAAGAAGTCGAAAATTTTTGACAGATGTTTGCGCTGTTGCGCGCTCTCGGTCTGTTTCGTGGTGTGTGCGTGTTTGTTGGTGAGATCGGTTTGCGTTGTGTGCGTGTGTGCGTGCGCGATGCTTTAGCAGCGGGGCGAATTCGCGCTTGCTGACATTTCGCCCGCATCCTTGAGCGCTGAAAAAAATTCAAATTGACCGTTGGTGTTCGGACGACGTTTCAGTTAGTTTTTTCTTCTATAAATTCAATTTTGTTATTATTATTATTATTTTTGTTGTTGTTGTTATTATTATTATTATTATTATTTTGGGAAGTGCTCATGTCTAATTCTTATATCTAACACTTAAACATACACACTATTTGTACTATTTTGTCTGAATTTGACTCGTGTTTGAACGGTTCTTCAAGGGGCGTATATTATTCTCATTGCTTTCTTGACATGAATAATTTATTTTTGATTTTTTTTATCTCTCTTTGCAGTTAACCACTAGCATCTATCCAGAGCTTTATGACAAAGGCAACCGATTATCTCATTCAAGTGATACCAGCCAGGCAGATACCATGACTTCCGTAACGAGCTCGTCGCTAGACTCGGACGAGGTAGATCTCTCCGGTCTGGTCGAATCCGTGGTCGATTCAGACGAGGAGGACATTGCTGAGAGTATAGATGTAAGTACAAAAAACTGCTGTCTCCTTGAGTAACTCCTTGACTAATCGCGCGCTCTTTTGTCACTCCCTTTCTGCGCAGAGTTTAAGCGTGCGCGATACGGTGCGAGAATGTTTGGAAAAGGATCCGACCGACCGGACGGTGGAGGACATTGAGATACTGCTCGAGTTTACGCAGAAGCTGAAAGCGTTCACCAACATGACTTTCGCCGTGCGGCGCGCCCTCTGCGCGGTGATGGTGTTTGCGGTGGTCGAGAAGGCCGGCACGGTCGTGATGAACGACGGCGAGGAGCTGGACTCGTGGAGCGTGCTGATCAACGGGCACGTGGAGATCGAGCATGGGACGGGCGAGGTCGAGTATCTGCATTACGGCGACAGCTTCGGCATCATGCCGACGATGGACAAGCTGTACCATCGGGGCGTGATGCGCACCAAGTGCGACGACTGTCAGTTCGTGTGCATCACGCAGACGGACTACTACCGGATACAGCACCAGGGCGAGGACAACATACGCAAGATCGAGGAGGACGGCCAGGTCGTGATGGTGACCGAGCTGCGCAACAGCACGGGAGAGAACGGGTCGCGCAAGGGATACGTGGTGATACGCGGAACGGTCGAGCGGCTGATGCACCAGCTGGTCGAGGACACGACGCTGACCGATCCGAACTACGTTGAAGACTTCCTGCTCACATGCCGCACCTTCATCAACAATCCGATCGACATCTCGAAGCAGCTGCTGAAGTGGTTCAACGTGGATGGTGGTGGGTCCAGCGAGGACGGAGGCTCGACCGATCTGGTCGATAATGCGACGGCAGCGACGGTATCGATCGATCGATCGTCTCACTTGTCATCCGGGACGCTGGACAGTGTGCTGTGCGACCGTGTGACGCGCGTCGTACTGCTGTGGGTAAACAATCACTTTACGGATTTCGACACCGATCCGCAGATGATGGAGTTTTTGGAAATCTTCGAATCGGCGCTGGAGAAACGGAGCATGTACGAGCAGCTGCGGCTGCTGCACGTGTACGCGCAGCACAATGCGCGGGAAAGGAACGTTACGCTTGCGCGCAGCTCGCGCGACGAAGATCTGAACTTCCAGATTTCGGGCGGCCCGGGCGGAATCTTCATTACGCGCGTCGAGCCGAAAACGAAAGCGTACGAGGCGGGCCTGAAGCGGGGCGACCAGATACTGGAGGTGAATGGGCAGAGCTTCGAGCACGTGACGTGTGCCCGGGCGCTCGAGATTCTGATGGGCACGACGCACCTGAGCATCACGGTCAAGAGCAATCTGTGGGCTTTTAAGGGCATGCTGTCGAGTGCGGACGGTGATTCGAGCAAGCTGAAGATCGACCTCAAGAAGGGGCTGCGGACGGAGCTGCTGCAGTCGCAGAAGTCGCTCGATCTGGTGGACAAGGTCGGTGGAGGGTTGCTGCCGGCGCCCCAGTTTCTGATGCCGCTGTCCGTCCGGGACATCGAGTACGGGCGGAAGGATTCGGGCGCATCGACACCGTCCGCCCAGATGAACAACAACAAGGGCGGCAGCTTCATGACGCTCGGTGGCAAGAAGCGCATCCAGAAGGCGCTGATCAAGATGAACCTACTGCCAAAGAATAGCGTCTTCCAGGATGATAATATTAACAACAATCACAACAATGGCGGTGGAGGAGGCAGCAACAACAGTAGCAGCAGCAGCGGCGGCGGCGGCGCAAACAACGGCAACAGCAACAACGGTAGCAGCTACGAGGGTGGCAGCGACCGGTCGTCGGGTATCAGCGTCAACTTCTCCTCGCAGGCGTCCTCCATCTCCACCTCCTCGATAACGACGGCCGATTCGGACGAAACGCCACCGACCTCCGCCTACCAGAGCAATCCGGATCTGCGCGAAAACCCCTCCACCCCGGCGAAGGCCCAATCGACGGAGGCGATCGTGCCGGCCAAGACGGGCGGCACGATGTACTACGAGGAGCTGCGGGCGAGCGACTTCCCCGAGCACATCCTGAAGGTGTACAAGTCGGACCAGACGTGCAAGTACCTGCTGGTGCACAAGGAGACGACCGCGCACGAGGTGGTGATGCTGGCGCTGCAAGAGTTCGGCATACACGATCCGAGCTCGAACTTTTCGCTGTGCGAGGTGAGCGTCGGCGAGGGCGGCATGATCAAGCAGCGCCGACTGCCCGACCAGCTGCAAAATCTGGCGGAACGGATCGGGCTCAGCTCGCGGTACTACCTGAAGACGAACGGCATCACGGAGACGCTCGTGCCGGACGATGTGGCGCCGGAGCTGATACGCGAGAGTGCGGTACACTTTCTGCAGCTGAACGCGAACGAGCTGGCGATACAGCTGACGCTGCAGGACTTTAGCATCTTCCGGCAGATCGAGTCGACCGAGTACATCGACGATCTGTTCAACCTGAAGAGCCGGTACGGGAAGCCGATGCTGGTGCGCTTTGCCGAGCTGGTCAACCGGGAGATGTTCTGGGTGGTGACGGAGGTGTGCAGCGAGCACAACATGATGCGCCGGTGCAAGATCATCAAGCAGTTCATCAAGATCGCCCGGCACTGCAAGGAGTGCAAGAACTTCAACAGCCTGTTTGCGATCGTGAGCGGGCTGGGGCATGCGGCGGTCAGCCGGCTGCGGCAGACGTGGGAAAAGCTACCGTCAAAGTATCAGAAGCTGTTCAACGATCTGCAGGACCTGATGGATCCGTCGCGCAACATGTCCAAGTACCGGCAGCTGATCCAGACGGAGCTGAACGCGCAGCAGCCGGTCATACCGTTCTATCCGGTGGTGAAGAAGGATCTGACGTTTATCCATCTCGGTAACGATACGAAGATCGACAGCCTGATCAACTTCGAGAAGCTGCGCATGATCTCGAAGGAGATCCGGACGCTGCTGCACATGTGCAACTCGCCGTACGACATACTGACCATGCTGGAGTACAAGTGTCAGCCCCCGAGCTCGGCAATGCTGGCGCTCAACCAGATGTCCGTACCGTCGGGCAGTGGGAATTTGATGCTCGCCCCGCCGGCACCACCCCCACCGCCTCCGGTTACGTCGGTGGCGGCGGCGTTCGTGCACAGCCAGACGGTGAAGCGGCGGAAGAAGTCAACGGCCGCCCCGAATCCGAAGAAAATGTTCGAAGAAGCGCAGATGGTACGGCGCGTCAAGGCGTACCTGAACAACATGAAGGTCATCACGGACGAGGACGAGCTGCACCGGTTGTCGCTGGAGTGCGAGGCACAGGGCGGCACCACGCCGAACACGGTCCAGGTGCGCAAGCGCTACCCATCGCCCACGCTCTCCACCACGTCGAGCACCAGCTCGACGAGCGAAGGCAAGAAGGGTGCGCTCGGGCTGGGCATGAGCAGCCTGTCGATCGGTAGCGCCAGCAGCGGCAACAGTGGAGCACCAAAGTTCGGTGCCGCCTCGCCGCAAGCCGTCAAGAAGCTGCTTTCCCTGTCCGAGCAGACGAAAACGCGCCCCCACCAACCGAGACACCCGACGACTGGGGCGATCCTGCCGCCGCCGCTCACCAACATGCATCACCATCACCACGGGCACCATCACGGGGGGCTGGTGGGGCACCTGAACAGTACGCTGTCGCACTTCCACCATCCACACGCGGCATACCTGCAACACGCTGGTGGTGGTGGTGGTGGTGCTGGTGGCGCAGGTCTAACAATTAGCCCCTCGCAATCGCCGGCCCACTGTTGTGTCGGACCGACCGGAACTACGACCGGCAGTGGTTCAGGTGGTGTCAGTACCGCCGGAGGCCTCATGGGTCCACCGCAATATCCACCACCGTCGTCGGCACACGCAACCGGCGGGTTTACGGGGGGCAGTGGTGTGACCGGTGGCGGTACCGGTGGTGTCGGGCATCTGTCGGGCCTGCTGCCCACCAATCCACCGAATTATAGCGCCACCATGTCGATGTATGCGAACGGACGCCCGGTGCTGGCGAGCCGGATACTGGAGAGTGCCGTCGATGTTGTACCTAGTCAAATACCGCCACCGATGGAACTGCCGCCCGAGAGTAGCTCCTTCCGGAGTCCACCGAACTATGGTATGTGCTAAAAAAAGAGCGAGAATTTGTGATGGGATAATACTTGTTTTTCTGATTAGTTTTCACTTTTCAAAGAGATGATTACAATCTGATTCATCTCATTTAATTGCAATAAGCTACTTTTACTAGTAAGTCATGCCAGTTACGCTGATCACTAGCTACTTTAAGCTTCCTGCTAATCATTGCGAGGGATTTGAACTAGAGGTGGGCATTTCGGTTCTTTTAAGTGAACGTGAGTGAACCGAATAGCCGGTCTCGTAGTACAGTCGTCAACTCATACGACTTAACAACATGCCCGTCATGGGTTCGATCCCCAAACCGACCGTGCCGCCATACATAGGACTGACTATCCTGCTAT
Organism: Anopheles gambiae; assembly: GCF_943734735.2. Taxonomy (NCBI): domain Eukaryota; kingdom Metazoa; phylum Arthropoda; class Insecta; order Diptera; family Culicidae; genus Anopheles; species Anopheles gambiae. Next base: position 29,980,587 of record NC_064602.1, read on the forward strand.
GGGGGGGAATCAATTAGTCACTGAAAGCCAAGCCCACAAGTGGGTACAGGCAGGCCTTGACCGACATCGGTTGTTGAGCCAAAGAAGAAGAAGAAGAAGAGTGAACCGAATCGTTCATTACTAAGAACGTGAACGTGATTTCGGTTCTTTCGTTCTTTTGCAAACACCTGTAAAGTCTGTGAATCGGTCACTATTCGAAAATCGGTAGAACTACGGATTAATCCGTTGGTCTGATCACGTGAAAAGTTAGCCAATTTTAACACTCTATCATTCGACCCTGGAAAGCAACTCACACAAATAGTTTAAAATAGACCATTTCTTGTATTGTCTCTAAATTTGTAAATGTTGGAAGGTTTTTCTGTTCGTTATTTAAAAATTATCATGAATTTTTACACGAATTTTTATGTTTTTTTAATGTTCATTTTTCAAAAGAACCATTGCCTTTTTCTCTTGTGCACCGGTTCATTTATTTTTTTTCACGTGAACTGAATGATCCGTACGGTTCTGGTACATTTGGCACATCTCTAGTTTGAACGGGTACCCCTTGCTTTATTTTTATGGCTCTAGCAAGCTATAATCCACACTGGAATGTATTCAATATATTTAGCAAGCTATAATTCCAGCTGTTATGACTGCTCGCAAACTGCATTGATTATAGCAGAATCAAATAACCCTTGTGAGAGATGTCGGGTGAGCTTTCAAACTGCTCGATTTCGTTCTTCCGATTTTGATCAGGCGCCTCCATTTCACATGGACATATATTACAGGAACACATCGAAAATTTGAGATAGGACACTCGAGCGATAATTCTCGATCAAGAACCTGTACAAACAAACACAGGCTTCAAAGGCGCTTGTAGTATATTTTCTATCGACTAAGAGCAATGAGAATATTCTGAAAGATGAGGAAAATTAGGTCCCATATATGTACTGTAGCAGACAGGCGACGAACCCCGTTTTTTTCACTTGTAGTCAACGGTCCCTATGGCACCGCCAAAAACGCACTTAGAAACACTGGAATCCGTAATTATACCTCGCTCCACTGTACAGTATAGACATTACTCCTTCTGAATACGGTCTGTTGCGATCGCTGGAGCATGATTTTAGCGCTGATTTCTAACGCCCAAACTCCTTTTCCTCCAGCTCAAACGGCGCATCGACGAATTGCCGGCAGCAGCAACAGCAGCAACAGCAGTACCACCATTCCACCGCCCTACCCTGCCCCGCACCAAAACTTTGGCAACTCATCGCGCATCATCTCCGCGGTCGGGATATCGCCGATCGCGTCCAACTTTGTCGCACCGACCGTCAATGCGCTCTCGCCCATGTATACCGGCAACAGTGGTGGCGGCACATCCGCAGCGTCTCCGGGAGTCGTCAGTGGTGTGTGTGCCAGCTTGCCGCCAGCAATACCGGCACGGTTGCACGAAACGATCGATTCGGGGCCGCCTCCATTGCCCCCGCCGAGTATAGACCTGTCGGCGGAGAGCAGTTCCGTGACCGTGCTGAGCAGCGCTGCTTCCGGTGAGTGTTTTAGCAACTGTGGTTGCCCATTCTTCCCTCCCCATGAAATAGTATGGCAAAACAGTTAGCAATGGTAGTTTGTTTGTTGAAATACTGTAGAAGTAGTTTGGGTAGATCCTTTTTTTTTGTTTTTTTTTTTGTGAATTTTTATATATTTCCTTTGAACTTTCAACCATTAAATATATTCCCTCGTCATCTTTTGCTCTGTCTCTCTGGGTGCTGCATGTTTCGATAAGAATATTTGCTGTATGAAATTATGGTTCTTTTCCTTATCCAATCGAACGCGAATGAGGGTTGTGCGTGTTTCACAGCCGAAAAAAAGAGTGATTTTTTTACATATGGTCCATTTGTTATGAGTTTTTTCGTGCGTGTGTGGCACGGGTTGTGCATGCATAATATTACCGTGTGTTCAGTTCATTTGTTTTCCCATCCCCTATGACTGTAGACACATTTTTTGGTTACTTTCTTTTTTTATGAGAAACAAAACACACCGACATATTATTTTGCATGTGCATATTGTTGTGGTTGAGTGATGTGTTGTTGTTGTTTCCTTCCGTTGCTTTTCCATTTCGGTCCTGCATGGAATGAAGCGATGTGTGCAATTTACCCCTGTGCGTGTATGTACGTGTGTATTTTTCTTTGTTTTCATGATCATGAATACGATCCCGTATCAGATAATACGCTCTTCCGTGAAGCAAACTAATGCGAATTGAAACGTATTCTTGCCATGCTGTTGCGTGTGTTTGCAGGAGAAGCTGCCGCCAAGCAACACGAGGACAGTGTGGACCATCCAAATGATTCAGTTGAGACGGATCGTCTGGCAACGATTTCAACGGATGTTTAAACACCTTCGGGAGAAAACCAAAACCAAAAAACTAGAGCTTAAAACAAAAAAACTAAAACCGCGTTAAAATGGCAAGAGGGTGGTGATAAAATGAAACTTCCATGTAGCGTGACTAAAGCGGAGACAAACAATATTTAACCAAAAGGGAAGACAGAAAGAGACAAGTCATTCGCCCGCCCAATAGTTAAGGGCGGCGGGCAATCGTTAATCGTATTGGATGGTCTATAATTGTTGTTGCAAATAATCACATCAGTGTCTAAGGAACTGCTGGATGTTTGAAAAGATATAAATAGATAATGCACATACAAACCATAACCGCCGTTCCCATCTACCGAAAGTGAAGCGTTTCGCTGTCAGAAAGCGATCATGCTGCAGGCGGCGTATGATCGTCTCCACAAAAGGATAAAAAAACACACACAACATTGTCTCGTCAAACCGTGTTGTAATGACTCTCTTTTAGACGTATTTACCCAATTCTCGTAGGGTAGGAGGGTGTGTTCTATTGCGCACTATACTGAGCCTACTGAAGGGTCGTGTAGCGTGTAGCTGGTAGAATTTACTGTAGAATGAACGTATTTGTGTGTTACTGTAACACAGGAAGAGCGTCTAGTTATTCATCTCTTCTCCCCCGCTATCTTTCTCTTACTCTCTCTCTCTCTCTCTCTCACACACACACACACACACACACATTTTTATATTCTATTGTGTGCGTGTGCCCAAAGGTCAACGCGAATAAATCGTACCACTTTTTTCCAATCCCACAAGACTGACGACGATAGAAGCAAACGCACGCGTAGAGAGAACTATTTTTTGTATGATTATTGTACGCGAGACTAAATCTCCTTGACGCTGCGACACATGCAAACTGCAACCCGTATAGTCATTAAAAAGCACCGATCTATGAATCATCATGAATATGCTACGGGTGTGCCGTGTGGTTTGATGTTGTGTGCTACCTTTATTGAAGAATATATATATAGATATTGTTGCACTTTTTGGTGTCTATCAATGGGTGATGGGTCAATGATTGTTGCAATTGTACTGCTGGAATGATAAAATGGCAGCTGACAGCATAGAAGACGATGAGTACCTTGTGCAAAACAGATATTGATGTTAAAGATTTATCTATAAAAAAATACACCTACTGAAATAATGATGGCGTGATTGGATTACGATCCCGTTTGATGTACACTTAAAGATGCCTATGCACACATCCACATCAATGTTATCCACTGACCAATCGTAACTAAGCAAAGCAGAAGCATTTTGTTTTAATATTCCAATGAGAAGATGAGCGTGTTTGTGTGAGCGCTTTTTCAACCCTTGTCTACTAGCTTTTCATTCTAAGAGAAAGTCATTAACAGGCGTTATTAGTAATTAGTTTCCAAAACGATATCATTCATCACTTGAAACTGTGTCATATCGAAAGTGTGTTCTATTTTTTTTAGTTGGCTGGTACCTCTAAATACAGATAGAAATTGGTTACCCTTTTCATAGATTCCTTTTTGGTAGCTACTAGAGTGCGATCGATGAGGAGGAGCAGCATAGTGGAGACTTTATATGTACTCTTTATAGCGAGCAAATCGCGCGCGCGCCCCCTTTCGGGTAAATATCTAACCATGATGCCTAAGAGCAAAACGAGAAAAGGGTTGCAAGGAAGAAATATTGAATTATCTATAAGGGATCTATAGGGAAAGCGAATCAAACTAGACAGAGAAAAAAATATAAAATATATCTATAAGAAAAGAAAATCAAACTAGGAAGTGTAAACATAGTGGAAAACTATATTATATTTATGGATGTCGCAATACCAATACCCAGAACCAAAGGCACACAAAGCATCCAAGATATTCAAATATATGATAGAGTGTTGTTGCATTTCACAAAATGCCAAAAAAGAGAAAAAAAGTGTTTCAGTATCAAAAACAATGCCATAAACCTCATCTCCCGAGACTAAAGCATACACTTGCACATCCCGTTTATGCAATCTATTCATATATTGGTATTCATATTGATGTACACTGATGCAACCAATGTTAAACATTGAAATAGGACGAAGAGATAGAGAACGTGTGAGGTGTACTAACACAGGGGTTAAGGCAAATATTGTGATGTGATCGGGGAGAAATAAACACAGCTAAACGGAGTGGGTTTATTAGTAGTTCCGTGTAAGAAACGGTAAAACAAAACCAGAACCTTTTGCCCACTCTCTCATGCACTTCTTTTGCTATCAATATTCTATTCGCTTGACAAACGTGTGTATGTATACGTATATGCCGCCAGAAATTGTGGAGAAATAAAGAAGCAACCCAATATTAAACACATCAATCTGTGTCGAAAAGCACCCAAGTGTGCAACCAAACCAAGTGTGCAACCAAACCAACCTTGTATTAGGCGCTTTTCAGTATGTGTTATTCTGCCGTTTAATCCCGTTTGCGCTAGCTAACATACCTGCGCTAAGGTTCATTTCATACGCGCCTACGCACAGCGAAGAGATAAGCAGCACGTGATTTCATTCCAAACTTGAATTGCGCGTCGACAACACGTTGCTTTCTGTGACCGATGTACTCTATAGCTACCACCGGAAGTTGTTGAATCGGATTGGCAGAAGAAGAACAACAACTCCGGGTGACTCTGGAGGACTCTGGACGACTCTGGACAACTCCGGGCGACTTCGGGCGACTTCGGACGACTCTGGACGACTCTGGACGACTCTGGACGACTCTGGACGACTCTGGACGACTCTGGACGACTCTGGACGACTCTGGACGACTCTGGACGACTCTGGACGACTCTGGACGACTCTGGAGAACTCTGGATGACTTTGGACGACTCTGGACGACTCTGGACGACTCTGGAGACGCTGGACGACTCTTGACGACTCTTGACGACTCTAGACGACTCTGGACGACTTTGGGCGACCCTGGACGACTCTGGACGACTCTGGACGACTCTGGAGATTCTGGACGACTCTGGAGAACTCTGGAGAACTCTGGATGACTTTGGACGACTCTGGACGACTCTGGACGACGCTGGACGACTCTGGACCGCTCTAGACGGCTCTAGACGACTCTGATTGACTCTGGACGACTCTGAGCGACTCTGGATGATTCCAATTCTCAGAGACTCTGAAGGTCTCCGGAGAACTCTGGACGACTACGATCCCGGACGACTCCGTCTCCGGGCGGAACTAGTTGGTCCCATTGTGCCGGAGTCGTTATCGGGCCTGCAATAGCCAGAGTCTGATCGGAGTCGTCGGTGCGCTCTAGAGAGCACATCACTACTTCACCAAAGGAGATGTTCACCTTCACCGGGGGAGATCACCTCTAGTGTGCCATCGTGTGTTGCAACAAATGAGCAGGGTGGAGGGGGCAAAGCAGAGTTACAAAGCGGTAAATTTAAAATGATAATCCCAACTCTCACGCCAATATGAATGTTCCTTTAAAACGTGTCACTAGTCCCCCTGAACAGTAGTAAGGAAATAAATGCACATACCAAAAGTAAAACAAACATACAGACACACATACACATATAGTTTCACACAAATACAGTACTGCAAACCAAGTGCATGCAGTTGTAAACGAGAACCGTGCGTGGTGTGGTGTTTGTCCGCTTCGAAGAAATCATGATGACACACGGTCGTAGATTTTTTCCTTTTCTATTGCTCCAATGCTGAGGAAATTGAGAAATGAGGGTGCGATGGGAGGGTTTGAATGGTTTTGTTTTAAATATTTTCCTCATACTCTTTTCTTATCGAAACATGCAACCCGCGCTTACAGAGATGATCGTGTCGGCTAACATTTCTTCTGTTTTGCTGTAATATTCAAAACTACCCGAAAAAAAACTGCTCGAACGACAGCATTTTCCCGGCAAAGCGCAAAAGAACAAACACGAACAACAGCGTTTGTGCCATACTAATTGCCAATTGCCACCCCTGCCTCCCCCCCCCCCCCCCCCCCCCCCCAAACAAATCTTTTCCCATTCGATTAAACCGAAAACCTTCAATCACACTAACCTTTAATCCCTGTTGTTTTTTTTTCTCTCTTTCTATTTCTCTTCTGTTTTGATCTAATTCTGTTTCTCGCTTTTGTAGTAATGTAGACAAACTTAACCACCAAACAAACCACACACAAAACACCAGGGACACTCATATAGTAAAACGAACTCCTTGACCGTCCTTTTTGGGGCGTGGGGTGTGTGCGCGGTGGTGTGGTGGTTTCGTTTCGTTGTGCTGTCCTAGCCCTCGGTTCGGTTAAAGTAACCAACTAGCATAGCTGCTTCATCGCCCAATTCCTACCTATGTTTTGCTCTCTCGTGTATCGCTCGTGCTGGTGCTCCCTGTATGCACACATTCCCCGCCGGTTACGGGTGACGTCAGCTCAGCGGCAGCAAGAATGGTGGCGCCGCCTCATAAGCCCTGCTTCTCTCGTGCGTCTCGTGCGACAACACTGTTGCTAGACATTCAGCTGTGCTGTTGGGCTCATCATGATCGGTTCGCGGTGTAGTTTCTATTTTTTAGTTATTTAAGCAGTTGGTGGGGTAAAAGCTTAGATCGACAGAGCCACTTCTTTACTAGTAATGTAGTGTGTAGTGTTTGTAGAGGACGAACAAACGAAACTTACTTCCAAAACCACGGCGTCCGACGGGCGTCGTGTACCAAAGAATTAACGCAACGTTGAATCAAAAGTACGAAAAAAAGCTGGCAATCTTTCTCAAAGCCGCGTTCTCATGGCGCGCATCTCACTCTATCTCTCTTTATAGTTTCCTTAGCTAGGCGCTATTAGATGTGTAGGACTATACGTTAAGCTAGTTTTAGTTTTTTTTTCTCATTTATGTTGTTTGTTAGTGTACTACTGACACGCTAGAACGCACTAACAGATGCTCTCTGTTGCCGATGCTCTCAATCCGGTGAAGGTATTTCATTGTTGTAAGTGTAAAAGGCAAACAACCCCGCCTACCTGGTGCCTAACAAAAACGGGTTGCGAGGGAACATACATAACCTTACTTGATCTTGATCGTCGAATATCATAAACACGCACACTAAACACTAAACGAGAGATGTGATGAGGAAGCAACAAAACAGGACGAAACTTCCTCACTAGACTAGTGACTGTGCCGCGTGTTGTTTTGTTTTTAATATTCCCCAATCACTCCCCCCCCCCCCCCCAGCTCACCGCAAACTATGGAGCCTCATCTATAATTGTATGTTGTTCTGTTTCTTTCATTTCATTTCCTTTTTTTTATATACAGCACGAACCGTCCCTTACGGGCCGTATACGTCCCAGGCGTACCACAATCACATATCGCGAACGCGCGGTCCTCGATTTTAAGCCCCATTTCATATGGATCCGTTTTCGTGCGAGTCCGGATGTAGGTATTAGCAATAGGAGAGATGTATGTAGCGGACATTTCCCGACCGGAGAGCAACGGAACGAAAAACAAAAGCAGCAACAGTAGCATTTGTACACACCATACGCTGCAGATAATGACCGAGTAGAAAATGAGAGTGAACTAGAGAGAGAGAGGGAGAAAGCAAGCGACAGAAACGCGTGAGACGCGCAACGCAAAGTAAAGACGTCGCCAAATGACCCTGGAATGAACCTTTCAATGGTCTGTGACGTTCTCTTAGTCCTTCTTTCTGCTGCTTCTTCCACACTGAGCCTTTTTCTTCTTTGCGCAAAATAGTAGGATTTCACCCAATCTGTGTAGATTTGATTTTCTTTGGAATGCTCATTAACTTACAGCGTTGACCCAATTACAGTTGAGCCACGTGCCAAAACCAAATCTATTCTCACAAAACGCATAGCTCTTCCGATGCGCATTCGGTGTGTTTTGCGCATTCTGCATGTGTGTGTGTGTAACTGAGTATCCCAACTATTTGCATCTGAAGACGGAACCTAACTGCCCCGCGGGCCATTGGTTACTCATCGATTGTCGTGCTGAGCAGCATGAATAGAAATGGGAGAAGCTTTAGTTCATTTGGCTCCCTTTTACACACCTGTATGTGTGTGTTTTTCTTCTTCCTCTTCTTCTTCAACGGTGCACTATGGCTAGACATGATCAATCTTGGCCATAGTCTCTCTACCTCTCCGTCTACAAACACACACGCGCATTCTATCTCTCCTCCCGCCGGTTGCAAGTCGACCACTTTGTGATTGTGTGTGTTCGAGCAGCTAATAATTCAATTAGACATAATTGTTGATCGACTTCTCGAGATTGGTTCACCTTTGCCGGGAGAAAGAATCATCACCCGCCCAGCACCCCCATCGCGGCGCGCCTATGTGTGCGTAAACGGTGTAACACGCGCCTACCCCGACCGGCGGGCGTGCATGCATGCCATCCAGTCCAGTCTTGAAGCTCGCGCCGAGAACAGGCGCGCCTACTTTGCCTTTGCTCTCAGCAGTACACTACCGTCTCGAGTTGCTCTGTGTTTTTGTGTGTGTGTCTAGTTTCCTCCCTTGCTACCCTCCCGCCTGTGGTACGTAGTGCAGTGCGGCGGAGCAATGGCATTGTGGTGGAAAGTGTTTTCCCTCGCAACCATGTGGTTGCTTGCTGCTGCCCAAAATCACGACCGCACAATGTCGCGAATGGTGCGTGACGTAATCGAAGCAGGCGGTAACGGCCAACGATCAATCTCGACGACGACGGTGGCGGTCAGTACGAACACCACCACCGCGCCCGATACGACGACGGACGATGGTGATCCGAGCTGCACCAACGTGGACATCCGGAACGATCTGCGGCGCCTGAAGCAGATCGAAAACTGCACCGTAATCAATGGCTTCCTGCAGATGGTGCTGATCGAGCGCGTGCCGAGCGAGGAGTTTGAAAAGTACAGCTGCAAGCACCTGAGGTGCGTATGGTTTGGGAGTTTAGGTTTGGTTTGGTTTTTGTTTTATTTTGTTTTAGTGCGCGAGTGCATGCGTTCTATTAGCGTGTTGCATTTGACATTGGAGGTCATCGAATCGAATGGAAGAAGGTTAGATCCAGTGGTGGTAATTTGTAACCTGCTGCCAATAGTGATCTGCGTCTTCAGTGCTCGCTCTCTTGCTCTCTCTCTCTCTCTCTCTCTCTCTCTCTCTCTCTCTCTCTCTCACTCTCCAGTACGATATTAGTGGTTGTTTAGAACGCATCATGGCAAGCCATGTAATAGTCGTGTCGCGAAGCCGACTCTTCTCATGTGCAGTGTGTGTGTGGTGCTGTCAGGTTATGCAATAATGCACAGTCATCTCTCACCTTCTCTTTCCATATCTCTCTACATAGCTTAGCAAACCGGTCAGATATATTCAACTCGTTTAGCTCTCCCGATAGAATTAGCTGTATATATAATAACAACCGGTACGGTTTGAAGATAAGAATGGTTCGTTATAAAAAAAGTAAAGGTTTTCTCAATCAAAAGCATACAATCGAAACTATGCTTAGCTGGCAAGCGCATCGATGAATCATCAATTAACACTACCTACTAGCTACTAACTACTACTTATCGTGACACCTTCCCCACACGTGCGGTGGTGTACATCGGTTTTATAAGTGATAAATGTGATACATAATACAGCATACATAATTCTAAACAAAAGGAAAGACAGGTTGAAAATTGAGACGACAGGGCAAAGTGTGTGCACTACTATTGATAGCGTGTTTGCTGCGTGTGTAAGTGGCGGTAGTGTAAGATAGCGAAGATGTAAAAGAAAGATAAAAAAAAAACAATCATGTACACTATTAGAGAAAGATGGAAAGAGGGCGTATACGGTGCCGCCGCGGTTTTGCGAACCATCAAGGTTAAGCTCTAGGCGGAAGAAATTTATATGAAATTGTGCACACCCCACAAGCAGAGGGATGGTGGTAGTTTGTAGTGAGTGTCGTGTCTGTGTGCGGTTCAAATCACCCCAAAAATACGGGTGAGGACATTGTTTTTTACTCAAACCACGATGGCAAAAACCGTGCATAACTGCAAATGAATCGAAAAATAAAAGTATAAATCCCTTTATGTGTAAATGTATGCGCATTTGGGTTGTTTTTTTTTTTTATAATGATTTTTGTTTTCTATAACGAAACATGGGGACGAGGAAATGCTCACCCCCGGCAGATCTCTAATCAAACACACACACGTCCATTAAACCGCAGAGAGGTAACGGGGTACATGCTGTTCTTTCGCGTCATCAATCTCGTGACGCTGCGGCGACTATTTCCGCAGCTGGCGGTCATCCGCGGACAGCAGCTGATCGGCAACTATGCGCTGGTGTTTTACTACATGGAGAACATGATCGAGGTAGGCGCGTGAACATGTTGTTTTTTTCCAGTCCATTAACCTAATCTTTTTTTTTTATCTCTCTCTCTCTCTCTCTCTCGCGCTCTCTCTCTTTATCTCTCTTTTTCTCTCTCTTTCCTTCTCCACTATATTTCTTTCTATCTCTCTCGCCTTGTATCTCTTTTTCTCTCTCTCTCTCTCTCTCTTTTCTCTCTCTCTCTCTCTTTTTCTGTTTGTCACTCTCTGTCTCTGTTTCTCTTTTTCTTTCTTTATCTTTTTCTCTCTCTTTCTCTTTCTCTTTCTCTCTCACTCTTTATTTTTCTTTTTCTCTCTCTTTCTCTTTCTGTTTCTCTCTCTCTTCCTTTCTCTTTTTCTTTCTCTCTCTCCCCTTCCCACTCTTTCTCTCTATATTTTCGCTCTATTAACTTTGGCCAGCTTGGACTGAAGAACCTGGTAGCGATCCAGCGCGGCTTCGTGTACACACTGCACTGCCCTCAGCTATGCCATCTAGATACGGTAAGGTCGGAACGCGGGGGTTCGTCGCTTAGGAAAGTCTTCTTTCCTTTATACTTGCTTTTCGCTTGCTTAGATTGATTGGGCCGCTATCAGTGGCCTGGAGAATGGTACGAAAAGCCAGAACTCGTTCGAACCGCCCAAATCGGTGTGCAACAACTCGACGGTGTGCCGGGCCTGCGTACCGACCTACTGCTGGGGCAGCGAAAGCTGCCAAAAGTTCTATAATGGCTACAATTTCAATGGTGAGTTGCGATTTGTAGCCATTGTAGAGGCTAATTGATGGGTTGCGTTCCGTTTTAGGTCGCATCAAGTGTCACCCACAGTGCCTGGGAGGGTGTACTGGAACGTCCGCGACCGAGTGTAAGGTGTGCCGGGGTTGGAAGGAAGGCAAACGATGCGTCGAACAGTGTTCCGCTGATCGGTAGGTAGTTGACCCGGTGTGTGTGTATGTGACTTTTACATTAAACTAATCTTCCCACTTGTATTTGTAGCCTACTGTACCGCCCAACGAAGCGTTGCATCACGAAAGAAACCTGTCTGGAGCGGAGCGGGCTGCTGTACCAGAACGAGTGTGTGCTCGAGTGCCCGGCCGGCTACAGTACGACCAACGTAGACCAGGAGCAGGCCGATTTTTCCGACCACAAGTGCTACCCCTGTCTGTACCGGTGCCCGAAGGTGTGCGACGGCACCGAGATTATGTATCTGGCCGATGCCGATCGGATGCGCGGCTGCACGATCGTGAACGGTACGCTGCACATCCGGCTGAAGGAGGACCACCCGAACCTGGTCGACGAGCTGCGGAACGGGCTGAGCGATGTGGAGGAAATTATGGGCAATCTGAAGGTGTTCCGCTCCACCTTCATCCCGTCGCTCGAGTTTCTCGCCAACCTGCAGATCATCCACGGGGTGGACGTGAACGAGAACGCCAAGTTTTCGCTGATGGTGTACGAAAACAGCAACCTGCAGCGGCTGTGGAACTTTGAGCAGAAAACGAACCTCCGGCTGGACAACGGCGGCATGTACTTCGCCAACAACAAGCTGCTGTGCGGTGCGCAAATCAAGCTGCTGCGCCGCATCACCGACTACAACAATGCGAGCGACACGATCGACTGGAGCTCGAACGGGTACATGCAAGCGTGCAACGTGCAAACGTTCCACGTCCGCGCGTCTGTCCTGTCGAGCCGGAACGCGACGCTCTACTGGCGGAACGAGCCCAACATCAAGACGCACCACCGGCTGACGGGCTACCTGGTCCACTGCATCCGCACGGAGGTGGACCGCTCGCCGTACGAGGACCGGGAGCTCTGCTCCAAGTTTGGCTGGAAGTCGCGGCTGGTGCCGCTGGAGGGCGTCAGCATCGAGGGCAGCTACTACGCGTACCGTCTGACCCGGCTGAAGCCGTACACCCGGTATGGGTGCTACGTGCAGACGTACTACAACGAGTCGGTCAACAATGCGACCGACCCGGTGGGCATGTCCGACATGGTGTACTTCCGCACGGCCAAGGACCGGCCGACGTCGCCGCTGCGCGTGCACACGGCGCGCAAGAACGAGAGCGCGATCACGCTTGCCTGGGCGATACTGGCGTCCGAGCAGGGCATGGTGTCGCTGTACCAGGTGGACGTGTTCCTGCAGCCGGACGAGGTGGCCAAGTTCGACCGGCGCAACTACTGCACGCATCCGCATCAGGCGAGGAGCGTGCACAGTGAGCAGGCGCCGGGTGAGGGAAGCTGCACCCGGGACACGTGCTGGGGCTGCGATCAGTTCGAGTACGAACAGGAGCTGGAAGAGGAGGAGGAAGAGGAAGAGGATGAGGATGATGAGCTGACCACACCGGATGACTTTTTTGCCGAGCACACGTCGTCGGAGGATGGGGGTCGTATTGGAGGGCGCCGGAGGAAGCGTTCCACCGAACGAACTGGCCGCCGCCAGGTGGATGACTTCGAGGCGAGCATGCTGAAGTTGCTCAAGGTGGCCGACAGGCACGAGGATCATTACGCGCGGCGTATGCGCCGCGACGCAGCAACGGAGATCGAGTTTGTGAATCGACTCTTTTACCACACCTTCACGACGGACAACTACGAGTACACGGTGGCGGGGCTGAGTCCGTTCACGCGCTACGTGTTCCAACTGTTTGCGTGCAGCGAGAACGATGCCGTGTACTGCAGCTCGTACAGTCTGTACACCGATCGGACCAACCCGTCGCCGTACGTCGATCGGGTTAATGTGAGCGTTGAAATGAAGGAGCAAGAGATGGCACCAACTGGCCCCGAACTGATGGCACCTAAAAACCACAGCTCCGAGGAAGGAAACACGACCGCCACCATCACCACCACAACGACGCCCCCTGTCTCGATCGTAAAGACGACGTACGGCGATCGTATCGTGCTGTACTTTCCCGAACCGACCGAAGTGAACGGTCTCACCGTGGCTTACCGCGTCGAGCGGGAAGTTATCAATGGGACGTACCTGAAGCGGCGCACGGATTGCTTCACGCGGCTGGAACACGAGCGCAACCAGTATCGCTACACGATCCAGGGCGTCACGCCCGGCGAGTATCTGCTTCGAGTGCAAGCGATCTCGCTAGCCGGTGCCGGCCCGTTCTCCGAGTGGATGCTTGTGCGGGTGCTTGAGCCATTGCCGCGGAAGGCGGTGGGCACTGGGAAAGGGTTGCGCGATGGATTGATTGCGCTGCTCGTGCTGCTACTGTTGGGCGGTGGTGGGGCGCTAGCGTTCTACCTTTGCCGGCGTCGTCGGCGAACGTTCCGGCGGGACGATAAGATACCGCTCGCCGTCAACGATGGCAATGAGATCAATCTGGACGATGGGTTTGTAAACTGCCCGTTGAAGTAGTAGCGCTCAGTTAACGCAAAGCCCAGAATGTGCCAAATAGGTCAATTGCATCTCACCAAAGTTTGATTGCCATTTTTTGCTAAACATTTAAGAGTGGAAACGTTTTATCATTTAAGTAGCACACATAGGCAACCGTTTTACGAAGTAATAGGTTTGCTGTCCCACTTATCCTGCAGCTCTTCCCTTCAGTGTTTAATTAATTGTGTGATTTTAAACAATGCAGATCCTAACAGCGTGTTTTTGAAGGTAAATTCAAACATATAATCGTCAAACTAACAAACAATCATTCTTAGAGGACAGCGACAGGACCTTTGCCAAACAAAACGCTGTTTAAAGATTAGATAGGAACAAAATTATAATAAGCAATAAGAGACGAACAGGAAAAGGGAAACGACGAAAGAAATGCTCGCCTTATTGGTAGGAATATTGCACATAAAACAGAAATGGAATCGATTTTCATCTAGACAACGCGTCCCCCTATCAGCAAGGAAACATCTTGAGTATCCTCTTACACTGGTGGACATAAAAATAGGAACTTTTTTCTGTGACCGAAAGACATAGTTCTTGTCAGAAATATTTGGTAGCCCTGAAAAGGACTGTTTAAGTGGTTGTTGGGAGGAGGTGTTGCAGTGTTCCACTGAGCGAAAACACATTCTAACGGTCAATCTGGTGACCGTTATTCGCTATCACTTCCTGACAGCGTTTGGCCATATCGCCGATGAGATTACGGCATTCGCTTCTGTCTATGCGTTCCCACATAACCTTGCAGCGTGTCCATAGATCATCGGCTGAACGTGCAGGCTGGTTCTTAAGCTGACGCTTGAGAGTTGACCACAGATTTTCAATTGGGTTGAGGTCAGGACTCAACGCAGGCCACGGTAGAACTTGCACATCCTGGTTTGCCAAATAACATTTAACTGTTCGCGATGTGTGCTTAGAGTCGTTATCATGCTGAAAGATGTAATGCTCTTCGTCTCCGAATTGTTGTCGGGCGTATGGCAACATCTTACGACTAAGTATTTTTCTATACCCTTCCGAGTTCAGTGTCCCGTTGATACGGAACAAAGGACCCGTGCCGTGCCAGGAGAAGCAACCCCACACCATTACGTGGCCGCCTCCGTGACTAAGGGTTTTTATCGTATTTTTCGGATGATACGCCTGATTAGGAAAGCGCCAGACGTATTTAATGCCGTCCGAACCATCCAGATTGATTCTGGACTCATCCGAAAAAATGATTTTGCTCCACCAAAAGATGGATGCAGCTAAATGTTCTTCGGCAAACCGAATGCGCGCTTCTACGTGGTGCGGCTGCAGCTTACGAACCTTCCTCGGTCTCCGGGCACAGAAACCAGCGGCGTGTAAACGGCGAGACACCGTTTTCGCCGAAACTTGCAAACCAAGCTCCTGCTTGATACGAGTGCAAGTTTTGAAAGGATCCGCCCTGATCATCTCAACAATCCGCGCGTCAACGTCGGCCGTTGTTTTTCGCGGACGACCTGTCGATTTACCCGTAGCCTCGCTACGAATGGCGTTGTCCACAAACGTCCGCGAACGGCCGAACGCCTTGCAGATTGTCTTGATTGGCACGTTCTCACGATACAGCCCCTGAATGTGTTTTCGCTCCTCTGGTGTGCAGTGCTTTCCGCGACCCATGATGATTTTGTGGAATTTTTAAACAGCAACCTTTCACCTTGACCACTGATGGAAGAATGAAGCACAACTCGGTTTGGCTCTCCTTTTATACTGCCGCAAAACGCTGCCGGCACTCAAAACTCAGATAAGTAGCGCACCAAAAATGAGAGTATAAAAGGCAAAATTCGGCTATTGCAAATTCAGTACGCCTCGAACTGTTGGCGATGACACACCTAGTGTATGCAAAAAAAACACACAAAATTTTTTTTCCTATTTTAATGTCCACCAGTGTACCTTGTACAAACAAGCCTTTTTCTAGATCTAGATCAACTCTCTGTCATTAGTTCTACTAATAGACTAAACCTTTCTATTTCGTTACTTTATTGATTTTACCCATGGCAGGATCGTCACAGACTCGCGTATGAAAGGCTCTCGAGCGGTTTATACGGACTTACAAGCCCAAAACAAACCGCTATGACCACACTGAGTAGGTCATAACAACCAACGAGGAGAAAATTGTACAAAAAACATACAGCTAGATTGCTTTCTACAAATCAAAGACTTGCACCTTCATGTCAAATAGGGTTAATTAGTAATCACGCATCGGTTACCACAGTATACTCAAATTTATTCATTTTTTTTAATTTTTATATTAAAGTAAACAAATTTTATATTCAAACATGTATTGTAAGATACACGGTTTTCCAGGAGTTCTCATAGCTGTGGGACAGTTTATTGACACTATTTCTTACGTGAAATGTACGTAATATAATGGGAATTGGACTCTATGGCACTCCTGCTTGCCAAATCCAATAAGATTTTGAACTGGCATAGAGGGCCATAAAGTCCAATTCCCTAAGGAATTCCTAAGGAGTTTGTCCAAATAGGGTGCCATAGAGTCCAATTTCCATCTTATGACGTTCACTTCCTATAAGGAAGTGTCCCACAACTATGAGAGACCCCTGGAAAACCCTGTAAACAATCAAAGACAAGCCAAAATAGGCATTTACATGAAACCAAATATTCAAATTCGAATGTCACAATGTGTGGAATGTTGCATTCTTCCTTGATTTTGTTTTAAATATCATTCCTATTTTAGCATCCCTGTGAATGGCTCAATAGCGGACACCACTACTCTAGGGTAAAGTTAAATAAAATGTAGTTTTGCTCTATTTCTCCCCACAATAACTGATCGATTGATTGAACAGAAAGAACATTGTTAAAATACGCATTTGCTCTTTATTTTCCATTTCTCTCGTGCACACCAACACAACACAACACAAACAAACAGTTTCAAAAACGACAGTATTTACAAAGTAAAAGCTCCTCCAACTGTTCCCCCCCCCCCCCCCTCCCATCACACAAACACCTTCGGTGAGTTCGCCTCAATCCACGGCGCGTAGTGTGCGATCGAGGTGTACACGCTCGGCATGTTCAGTGCGCCGCACGTTTCCGCCCCGAACGACATAATGCCGATCTGGGCGTACCGGCCCTGGTCCCGTATGATCAGCGGTGCCCCACCGAACCCATGGCAAGCATCCCGTCCCTCCCCGCCCGCACACATCCACTCGCCATCGATCGATTGGGGCGACTGGAGCGCACCGGTTGAGGCGTACGCCCGTACGCACTTGTCCCACGACGTGAGCGGCACCTCGAGGCTCTGCAGCTCCGGCGATTTGGCGGCACTGGTCGACAGCTTGCCCCAGCCAATGATCTGTACCCGGCGGCCAACGGTCAGGTCCTGCTTGCGCGCATGAAGACATATCGGTTGCGCAGCGACTGGAAGAGATATGGGGATCGGTGAGCAACAAGTGGGTGGAGAGATGGTAGCGAAAAGTTACAATTTCACGGTCAGTGGGCACCCTTGCGCCGCCGATCCCCCCTCACTCCGGATGAATTTGAATTTGATTTTTTTCCCCACGTGTGAATGACCCTCAAAACCAGAGAGGGCCACGGTCGGGGCCACGTGACCACCCCACGTTTTAAGCGACCAAAATCGAAACAAACAAAAACAAAGCGTGGCACAAAACCGGTGTACTTACCGGTGTAGTTGATGGGCGTGCGGAGTATTAGCAGCGCAATGTCATGATGGTACTGGCCCTCGATGTAGTCCGGATGGACGATGATCTGGCTGACGGCGTGGTTGATCGCTACCGGTGCACAGAATCCGGTACTTCCGCAATCCGGATCGGTGCGCGTATCGTAGTCGCCCACCCGCACCGATGAGCTGTGGGAGAGAATGATCATTAAGGAGAGGAGGGTTGTTAGGAGGATGGATGTAGAACAAGTTGAATTGCAAATGAAACGTAACGCGAAGCTAATAGCCAACTAGAAATAGACGAATCCACACATTGCATGTGAAAAGAAAGGTCGCACAGTAAATTTGTTTCCGACCGGTTGGGCTATGGTGGTGGGTACAGCGCACAAACATGTCATTAGGCAAATGACATTAGGCAAGAGAGACATTAGGAGAAGGGATTTTCCCATAGAGCGTTCCAAAAAAAAAAAAAAATAGGTGAAGGGAGAATTTGATAAAAATTTGAAAAACAAGCTTACGCAACCAGCTATAATATCAGTCATTTTTGGTGCCGTGACTAGGATGCGAAGGAACGGTTGCTTTGGGATGGCAACATTGCGAGGGACTGTAAACCCCTGCCTACTTTGTTGTTATGGATCTTCTAATGGGAGAAATCTAACTCGATTCCAACAAGCAGTATTCGAGTTTAGAACTCGTTTCGAATCTTATCTTATTTAATTGTATTTTTTTTAGATGGCGATCCATCATATATTACGTATTTACGGAAATCTTTACTATTTCCTATAGAAACCACCGTAGCGTTAACCCTTTTCCATATAAATTTTCAACTCGGCACAGAATCATCTCGATTGTCAGAACAGAGTAGGCCTGAATGTAAGCCATTTTTGGTGCCGTGACTAGGATGCTGTAAAGTATTGCAAAGACGGTTACTATAGAGTGCAAATTATGAACCCCCACTCTGTTGCTCTAATGCTTCTAGCCGACTAGCCAGCAATAATTAAACTCACAAATGGTGGACGCGCAGGCTCGAAAAAAGCAACGTGGTTAACAATTAACGGGGCTTTTTTGTAATGAAATTAGATTTTCAATGAAAACAAAAAACTGCACACTCATTGGCACAGGATATGACAGTCATTGGGTTTGCAAATTTGCCACTGTACTTCTGTGCACTTCAACGCATTTTTTTGTATAGATGGGAGAAAGTTGTGTGCGAAACTCATCGTAGCAGGCGGTGGAAAAAAAAACAAAAATCGCATCGGTCGGTTGACGTGTTGACGTGCGCGAGACAATTGGGTTCGTCGCTTGTATACTTACAGCCGGTGACTTTCCGCCTTGGCCAGGGCACAGTGGGCCGACGTAAGAACGATCTGGCGCGCAATGATGGAGCCTGAGCAGGGGAAGATAAACGTCCCGGTTTTGGTATCTGTCGAGAGGGAAAGCAGTCCGAACGATTAGCGCGGGTCGAAGAACAGCAACGAGGGGGGCAACAACCGCCAACAGTAGGTGAGTTAGTGTGTGTGCGTGTGTGTGTGTGCATTGTTGTTGCAACCATTAAACGGTCCAGATTGCCGTATCTCTGGCCTACGATCTGTGATGATTCGGATGAGTGTCTCTATCGTTTCATGGTTGAAGTTCACCTAATTAGAATAAATGTGCGACAGTTTGCAAGCGAAAGGAAGGGGCGGACCCAACTCGGGGCGGCCTTGCGAGCTGTGTTGTCTGTGCGTGTGCATGTTGGCGAGGTCGTCCAATGAAAAAAAAAACGTACTTTTGAATCCGATCCGAGCGACGAACGGGTACGCCCCGAGCCCGTTGTAAAAGTCGCCCTGCACGATACTCTTCCCACAGGCCGCCGGTGCCCGCTGGTCGTTGAACGTGGGCGAGGTGACGACGCGCGGGCAGCATACGTGCGGCTCGTACTCGTTCACGCCGCAGGAAAGCGAAAAATCACCCCGATAGCATTGGCGCGAAATCTCTAGCAGCAGCTCGGGACATTCGGCAAGCGGTACACACTCGGTCAGCCCGGGACAGCTGACCCGGTAGAGGGCTTTCGATTGCTGTTTCTGGCCGGCGGATGTCGTTTCGGCTGAGGGGGAGGGTAGCTCGTCGTAGGTGATGGGGAGCGAGCGGGCCACGGTATTGCTGCCGGACGTTTCGCTTTCCTCGATGGTGTGTGCTGGAAGGGGAAGTTTTTTTTTGTACGAGAATATTTTTATTAGCAAAAATAGTTTTGTTTGTAAATGAAATTAAAATTAAAATTAAAATTAAAGTAATTTAAATTATAATGATTTTTCCAAAACAGGATCACCCAAGATAGTTTATAAATACAGTCAACTCTCTCTTATTTGACACCTCTCCAATTTGGAAAACCCCTCTTATTTGAACATTTTCCACAGTCCCTTCATTTCCAGTACATTTTTGTCCCTCTAATTTGAAAAACCTCTGAAATCTGTATCCCTCTTATTTGTGTATGGTGTTGCCATGGTTATTGAATGATGTATGCTCAAATTGGCAATCGTGTTCGCAGTTTACTATAGCTACAGTAAAGGCTGCACACTAAATGTTATGTCTCTTTCTTGTTTGTATGGACCTTTAATCCATTTTCAACCTCTGTAATTTGAAAACCGCTCTTATTCGACAGTCCCATTGCCTCTCAAATAAGAGTGAGTTGACTGTATTCAGATATCAATTGGAATCTCACAATCATGTTTGCAGACTGCTTTAATTTTCCAACTGCATTTATAGAATGCAATTCCAATTTGATGAAGAAAATCAATCAATCGAAGCAGGCGTCAAATCAACATATCAACCCTTGAAGATGCTCAACCCCGCTGAGAAAATTAGAGTTTATTCTAAAAAGATTAGTGCGCTTTTAAGCAGGTAAGTGAGTGATAAAAAGAAAATAATAATTAATCAAAGAGATCTCTTTTATCTCGCATACGCTGCGCATACCTTAAAATACGCTGAGAAAATTAGAGTATATTCTCAAAAAATTAGTGGGCTTTTTAGCAGGTAAGGGAGTGATAAAAAAACCTAATCAAACAGATCTCTTTTATCTCGCATGTTTCAGTTTGATTAATGTAGTTTTGTATGTATGATCTTTTGAATGATTTTTTCTTCTTTTCATTGGTTTTAATGCAATTTTTCACCAATTCCAATCATTTAACTTCAAAACTGTCAAATTATCGTTCTCGATCCCGATTCCTCGCTAGAATTTATATGTCGAGCACGAAAGGCTTGAATCGTTTTTCCGATCGACAGATCACGTAGACGGTCCTTCATGGGGAAAATTCGACATATTTCTATGGAAACGTCCTAAACTACGTCCTAAACTACTAAAGTGGGGTTGTTTAATGGCAAATTAAACCATTTTTTCTTAACAATTTTAAACTTGACGTTGAAACATCTCGATTATAAGTAGAGTAATAAGCCTGATACAATTTTAATTGATTTCTCAATCTTGTACAACTTCTCGGACATACTTTTTACTTATGCAAACTGCAACAGATACTGCTTAAACATTATATTTTATATGCCTATACTGTAGGTCTTATTCTATGAAATTCTTCAGAAATTAATCTCTATTTAAAATTACATTAAATTCTAACCATAATCGCCTTAACACTCAACATTCAATGCGTGCTATCATTACCATTGCTAAGCCACGTAAAGCACAACACCGCACAGAACAAAGTCCTACTCCTAACGGACCAAGAGTAGTTGTTAGGCCTCATCATCATACTAAAGCAACTTTTCCTGTTCCGCATATTTTATCGTTCTATATAAAAAAACCTCTAATCACATTCACTAGCAAAAAAAGGTCAACTTCTACCACAATAAACTTTTTCTAACTTCACTTCCGACTGAAATGTGAACGTGAACTTCACTTCAGCAAGAGCACTCTTAGCCCATCCGTTTGTGGACCGGTTTTTCACCACACATTCGCTCGTCTGCACATGCAAATCACAACTGACGACGCGGGTGTAACGTTTTTCCAGCCCACCAAAATGCGCGACCTAGCCTAGTGGGTGGATGGGTGGGTGCGTACCCATGTGTGTGTGTGTGTGTCACTCGGTGTCGATCCGTATGGTCAGTGCGACAAACGCGTAATGGACGGTGGCGGACGGGTGATGTCTTCTTTCCCTTGCCTGTGCGGTGTGTGAGGTAGCGAATGCGAATTTTCACTCTCATTTTCCAGCATCATTCTACGGCTCGTTGGTTCGTGGTAACCCTTGGTATGGCTTTGTATGGCAAGTTGAGTTTGCCTGTCTGTAACAAATAAAAAGATTTTTCATCTAAAATGGTAAGCGCAAAACGTTAGATTTTGCTTCAACAATGTTGATAAGCACGGACGTACGTTAGATTTTGAACCAAGAGTGGCCCTCTAGTGGGAAAAAATGTAAACCATCGAGACGTGTATGTTTCACCTTTCAAGGTCTGTTTCAAACCTTTAGAATTGAAAATAGAAAATGTGCTTACTTACTTAACTCTTCATGGAAGAGGACCAAAATGCCTGCAAAAATACCTCCCTTCAGAACTTCAAGGGTTAATTTGAGGACATTTGTACCACAAAAAAACCCATGCCATCACAATCAAAGCAGGCTGTACTCCCTCCCAACAAACGATTCGATATGGAACCGTGGTGTCACCTGCCCAGTTGAAGAGTTGCTATCGAAGGGGGGGCCGAATCGGTACAGGGAGGCAACCGACGCACCCATTATCTTAATGGTACACGGTCCACCCACTACCGCACCCTACAGGGCGTATTTAGAACGATTTAGAACGAAACCAGTAGCAGCCTGATGATGTGTTGTTGTGCGCGCCCGCACATTCAAGAGATCAATCAGCAGCAAATGTTCCACCGATTCGAGCCACAGTGGGATGGTGTATTTGCACCAGCACCTAACACTAGATGATCCATATTGATCATCGAGCGATCGAGGACGGCGTGTGGTTTGGTTGAAGGTCATACGCCACCGGATGGTAATTAGCGTTCCGCGTTTAGGTGCATTGGTTTTGATAAAATCGGGATTTAGTAACACAAAAACGTGTGTTTTTTTAAACTATTACTTCATACCTCACGAAACATTTGGAGCGCACCGATTAAAGGTTTAATAGGTGAATTTTTGTACCAAAAAAAAACACATAATTCTATACAAAACAAACGTTTTTGGTACAAAGATTTTCTTCCCACCCGCGGGCCGATGCCAAACGAAACGTTTCATATCTCCCGTCGTGTCTAGGGGGGAAGTCGGGCGTGTAATGATTCAATAAATTGTTCATCCGCTGGGTGGTTGTGCACAATGTGCAAACTGGAAGATCGCTTATGCCGCGCACCAGTATAACCAGCAAAAGTGCAAAAATGGTTCTCTCTGCAATGATTTCATTACCCCCACACACACACAAACGCGCGCGCGTGGTCGTTTCACCGATTTGCACCGACAGATTGACGGATTGAGGTTGATGTGCGTTGAGATGCGTTGTTGTGTGCTGTTTTTTTTGTTGTTTAGTTACATTTTTTATCACAATAAAATCGGCCTGATTATGTGTGGTGCGTTACACAACTGATTGTCAACACATGTGCGGTGCTTGCACTCTAGAATGCAATGTCATGCAGTTCCCATGCAACGGCTTTTTCGGATGTTTGCAAAAATGCCAAATCAAATCTAGATTTTCATCTTTCGTATTTCGTATGCCCCGAAGATATTATTATTTGGTTTGCGGTTTTTTTTTTATAATTTTCGTGTGTGTTTGTGGAGTGTAGTTTTGTTTTGTTATACAAAGTTTGTAAATTTGCCATATCGGACTCGTGCAGGCGCGCTCTGCCTCTCTACAACACTGAAAACCGGGGGGAGGAGCAGTTTTGGCTTAACAAAGCGAGCTAGCTACTAGGCTTCCGAAACACACACAAACACCCAGAGTAAAGGGCTCCGATGGCTTCCACCCTTTAAACCACCAGTCCGCCACGCCATACAGCCATAGCAGCCTGAGCCGTTGCAGTATCTATGTACACAGGTTCAATTTTAAACGATTTTTTCTCTCTCTCTCTCCTTCTTTTGATTGATTTTAAACGGACGCGCCCGCGCTTAGGCTTTCACTTTTGTTTGTTGTTTTTTTTTTATTATTCCTTCTCTGAACCCCTATTTTCGCTTGCCGCACATAATAGCAGTAGTAATATTACAAACGTGTGTTACACATTCTCTTCTCCTCTTGTGATGAAGCAATCTCTCGCACCAGAAAAAGAAAACAAAGCAAAAAGAAAGGAATCTCAGCTTCACAGCTACATCATTATTAAAGGGGGATCTCGCGCGCGCGCAGATTTGAAATTACACAAGCGATCGATCATTGGATAAGTAGTCGTTACGTTAAATATACATTATATAGTAGTAGTTATAGCGTACAGTCGCTTCCCTAAACCTTAGGCTGTTGTGTTTTGGGGTGTTTTGTGTGTGTGTGAGTGTGAATGTGTGTTGTTTGTGATTTATCATTAATCCTTTTTGCTCTTTTACACCTTTTTTTGCTGTGTTCATAATGTTCCTGTGCTAATTAGCTAATAATTTACTCACACACAATTATACACACACATGCACACACGACCACTATTCTCTTGTAGCTTCTCGTAATTGAAATCTAAGCTTTTGTATACGTCACTTTCTATCCCTATTCCGCTCAGCATATATAGCACAAATAAAACATAAATACAAAAAAAAAAAACGAAACTACTCAATTTGGTGTGATACAATATTTTAAACAAAATCTAAAAAAACAAACCCGCGTCTTTCCACAATCTTTTTGCCCACTCACACACAGACACCATTACAGCGAAATGTTGGGGGTGCTTTTTTACTCTTAATTGGCGACCAACAAACTGAGATTCTACTATTTTTGTAATTTCGTGTGCGCCCATGTGTCACTCCTTTTTTACTCTTCTTCTTCGTCTTCTTGTTCTACCCCACCGGTCGGGTCGGTCAGGTTTCCCAAAACGAAACCTCTCCTCCTCTTTCGATGGTGGTGGAAACGAAATGAAAGAACAACTACATCTCTATCTCTCTCTCTCTATAATTATTGCTGTTGTGTTGCATTAAAAACGTTAGATAAATAACTAAAAACAAACACGGTTGACTCTCTTGATAAAAAAAACTCCCACATTAGGCTGATAATATGACGCACGCGATGCGGTCGCACTGAACTAAATTGTAACTATATCCGGGCATTTGCTTGTTTGTTGGTTTTTTTGTTGTGTTAAGCAGGTAAATAACATTCGTCACTTCCTCTTTCAGCCTCGCATCTAACCTCTTCTTTACGTTAACTATAAACTAAAAACAGACAAATAAACAGGAATGATACGGCGATACAATAAACACGGCGCGCTAGACACACATAAACACATTCGCCACGCCATACGACACACACGGCAACTCAAGTTAAAATATACACAAAACACACGGAGACGGGAAATTTGAACTTCTTTAGCTGCTGCTGCTGCTGCTGCATCTCCTCTACTGACGACGACGACGGTCATCATCATCGTTGTCGTCATCGGCGTCATCGGGTCAACCGGATTTCTGGGCCAGCTTCACCTTCTGCATCGCCTCGTACACTTCAATCTCCTTCTTTTCCTTCTTTTTGTTGCGCTGCTCAAACTCGAGCCGATGGCGAATGATTCTTTCCACAATGTCTTCCGTCGTGATGGTGTTGCCTGCAAAAAAAAGGACATTTCACGATTAGTGGCACACTTTGTTTCGCGCATCGTTTAGTGTCATCCTTACCGGAATCAATCAGCATAAACTTGCCCATCTGCTTCGGTATCGCGTACGGATCGATATTACCCACATCCAGCGCAATGTGCGTCTGACCGTGGCACACCAGCCCCACGTTAAAGTGTTCCATCAGATCCGCCGTCACCGAGTACGGGGCGCCGATCACCACCTCGTTCACGTACTTGCAGGCCAGCACACTTAGCACGCGCTCGTGCAGGTTCATGATCGGATAGTTGCCGCCCTTGTACTGGTTCACCACCGGGTCGGTGTGCAGCCCGACGATCAGATAGTCGCCGTGCTCCTTCGCCTTCTCCAGGAAGTCCAGATGGCCGACGTGAAACAGGTCGAACGCACCGGCCACGTACACGATGCGGTCGGTCGGCTTCGGCGCCTTGCCGTCACTGAACTGGATGATTTTTTGCGTCGTCGGCAGGAACTGGGAGCAGCCGGTCCAGGGGCTGCGGGCCGTATGGTCCTGGCCGAGCTGGGACGAGCCTAGGATTTGGAAGTGTTCTTCATTATACCGCTTCAGCAATGCTTCTAGCGCGTCTACATCTTCTTGTTGTGGTGAGAAAGAGCGCAAAGGGGTGGATTTCGGTTGAAGAGAGAGAGAGAGCGGGAGCATAGAAGGGAGGAACAGAAAGAAAGGGGAAGAGGCTTGGTGGTTAAAGCAGGCATGCAGGTTAAGTAACAAACAGGAATGTTAAGTGGGGTTGTTGCAGGGAGGAATCAAGGCAGGCATGGGTGCAAGCTGTGCGAGTTATGAGCATGAAACGACAGGATGACAGACGAAGATCTCAGTACAGAATAGGACATTACTGGGTTCTCCAATATGTTTCTCATAGTTGTGGGATACTTCTTTGACTCTTTTCCTATTGGAAGTGAACTTCATATTTTGGAAATTGGACTCTATGGCACTCTTTTTGGTGCGGCTCCTTGGAAATTCTTAT
Organism: Anopheles gambiae; assembly: GCF_943734735.2. Taxonomy (NCBI): domain Eukaryota; kingdom Metazoa; phylum Arthropoda; class Insecta; order Diptera; family Culicidae; genus Anopheles; species Anopheles gambiae. The sequence goes on from NC_064602.1 coordinate 30,006,951, forward strand.
TGGATATGTCCAACAAGGGTGCTAGAGTCCAATTTCCATTATATTAAGTTCATTTCACGTAAGAAAGCGTTCATAAAGTGTCCCACAGCTATGAGAACTCTTGGAAAACCCTGTTACAGTTGAAAAGAGGATACAACCACGAATCGAAAGATTAAATAAGGCATTAGACACACACACACACGCATTCTCTCCACGTTCTCCACTGAAAGTGTCGGAGAGAGGAGAGTGCAGGGGGATACGGGTAGCAAATTCTAAGCAGGTATAATGCATTACAGAGAGCTAGAAGACGACGGTGCGCCTTCATACGATCGTTTTGGTAAAGCTACTTGTGGTAAATTAAAACTCACACACACACACACACAAATACACAACAAAACGCACGCAGAGAGCAACGCAACGCAGCGAAACAACACAGGCAGACGAGAATGCGAGAGTAATGTGGAGATGAATATTTACCATCTTTCTCAACCTCATATTCCTTATCACCTTGCTTAAAATGGTTCTTGGTAAGGAGTAGCATGCGTCCGACCAGATCCGTCGTCGAAACTCCTGCCGTCCTCGATACTTCCCTGGAAAAATAGAGTGAAGAAGCCACTAAATTAGTCATTTTTAACAGAAAAAGTAAATCTTTTTTTAAACTTACTTGTATCGCTGTGCCTTTTTGACTAGATGGTACGTGTCCACACCGTCCGCTGTTAGGGTGATGTCATCTGAAAGTGGTAATTAAAACACGAATTTAACGTTAGAATCATCGTTAACAGTTTTATGAAACAATTTTAGAAGATAATGGATGCTCGTTGTAAGCTGGCAGAGCAATTGAAGGTTCCCTGAGTTGGCCGTCGCATGTAACCTACAGTCCAACGTTCACACGTCTACCTCTCAATGCCAATCAATCGATCAATCACGATCGGGCACACAACTCCCTTCTCTCCGCAGAATTTAGCGCCGTAGTAAACAATTTCTTCCAGCTCGCTGATTAAAGGGTCAGTGCTATTTCGGCCCGGGGCGTCACAGCACCAACGCCACACCACCGTTTCGGAAGTATCGTTTGATCGCTTGGTTTCATTCCCGTCCGGGGGCCCTGGGTCAATTGAAGATTGCAATACCGCGCTGCAGCCACGCTGGGCCACGGAAGCAGCAACGTCGTCACCGTAAGACCGGCCGAGAGACCGACAGTTCATTGCAAGGATTGGTGTGCGTGTGTATGTGATCCCGGATCTGGCTTCGGAACGAGGTCGTCCGTTTTTTTTACTATGTGCGTCGGGAAGGAAGAGCGAGATAAGGCAGACGACGACAACATCATCACACCACTCCGATCGAGCAAGAGATTGGGGTTGCGCGCCGATAGTGGACGGAGGTCAAAATACGCATCGCAGGATGAGTCGGTCCCGAGCGAGGCGTTCTCATTCATGCCGGCAGTGTTTGTTGTTGTTGTAGCGATCATATGCTGAAACTTACCACCGTGCACGCAGAAGTCACAGTCGTACTTGTCGAGCGTTTCGAGCGTGGTTACGTACGGTGCGTCTTCCACCACCTCATCGACCCATTTGATGCCACGCACCATTTTGTATCTACAAAGAGGAAAAGGTTGAAAGACATACATTAGTTCATTTATCTAGCCAACTTCATGTTAATATCGATCTTTTTGAAAAGGAAAATGCATATCTCATGCGATCTTCTGACACCGAAATGTCACGTGGTCGAATGACACACGCAGTGTTGCGAACGGTGATAGTCGTCGACATAAAATTTTACAAAATGATACTTTTTGAAACAACGCATTCTAGATCCACGCATTCATTTGACAATCACGGAAAAAAATATCATTTGACACGATGATATTTTTTCTGCTACAATCATTTGACTTTTTGATTTTGCCGTACAACAAGTGAACTAGATCTTCATTAAAAATGGGTCCTTTTTTCGTGTTTTCGCGTGAATTTCTATACTCCTGTAAGAGAATACCATTTTCCTGGTTCACTGAGTGAAAATATCAAGTGGTCTAATGGCTTAGTATCGGTAAACGCACGATTAAGCAGTTCTGGATTCTCACTGAAAAATGTCAAATGACATTCATTCTACATTTTTTGCAATCATGTCATCGCAAAAGCATTGATTGTTAATGCACAAATGATTATCGCTTTTGGAAAGTCGTGTCATGGTAACCATGAATATCATGATCAAAAAATGGTTTTGACACCCGCTTACTGCGAATATCATAAAAAAATGTCGACAATTAACAACACTGGACACACGTTGCCTAGAAATGCAATCAAACAAACGTGCGTTACAGCCGTTATCATCCTTCAAATACGGTTCATTCAAGATACTTTTCCACCCCAACGGCTGTGTGAGGCTGGCAAGGTTTCAACTATCATCCCCGCTATTCTCTTTCCATTCCTCCCCGCTAAGGAGGACGCTCGTTGATAGCATAACTGCTGCTGCTACTGCTACTACGCGGCATTTTGCCGGTTCGTTGTCTCTGATAAGTGGGACCCAGCGGTCAATATACATTTTTCTTCGTGTAAATGGGAGTTTAAAAAAGTGCATTCTCTCACTCTCTCACTCCCTCTTATACTCGTTTTGTGCGCGAGTTTAGCGCACCAACCAATCAGTAGCGCATGTCGCCGTGTCTTTGGTACAACGCTCCAGGAACCCCCTTTGCACTTGCCAAGCCATGCCGCTATCTCAAATCAGCAGCACTTGGGCCGGGTATAAACCGCTAAGGAAAGGGGAGAGGTCGTGGTGGAGGGGGGGGGGCTAGTGAGTCGTTCGATTGCGTTCCAAAGTTCGCGCTTTCTTTGCGGCCTGCTATTGAACTCTGGCGGGGATTGCAGGAGCTGACGGTAACCAAGACCACGAGGTCCCGGCGCGTTTCGTACTGGCTGGCTTAATGCGATTCTTACAAAGAGAGAAAAAAAACACATTCCAAGAACACGGAGCATTATCAGGTCTCATGCCTGGCAGGGCATGTGCTTCACGTTCCCTCCATTATTTGTGATTGATCGTGCGCGCTACAAATACCAACGCTAAAACTAAACCAAGCATTAAATGGCGCCAATGTAGCATTAAAGCGAACATGTATGCTTTACACACTGCTCTCATTGGCACAAACAAAAAATGGCTCAACAAAACATGTTTCAGTTCAGCGCTTCGGGCAACTTCCGCGACCTCCTGCACCCCCTTGGGAACATTATCAAAGCGCCTTGAGCAGTCTATTATCATCACGTCAGAAGGTCGCGCCAATGTACCGAAAACAGGGGAATCTCGGCTAAGAAGCTTCTCCTTCGGTTGTGTTTTTTTCCCTCTCCGAGATCTCTGTACCTTCAGCCGCCGACCGACCACACTATCGCCCATTTGGTAGGGACCCCCTGATAACCGGTCACGTAAACCGGGTTAAAAACGGGGGATAAGGATTTGCGCACGTCATCGGCCGGGTTGTAACGACGAGCGCCGGTGGCGTGATACTTGCGTAATCGATTCAGGTCGGGGCGGTGTGAGGGATTAGATAAAGAAGGTGGCAACACAGAGACAGTACAGCCTACGCAAGTCGGAATGATCGAACGGTCCCCAGTAGCAGTATTATCGGAGGTCAAGAGAAAGAGCGCGATTTTTCAGCAATATTCACAGCAGCTCAAAACGGGAAAAGAAGAAAAAATACAGTAAATGAATAAAAAAAAAACATTTCAAAACGTTACCTTTCCTCCTGCGTAAATACTGGCGGGCCCTTGTTCTTGGTAATGTCCTCGTCGTTATGGATGCCGACAACGAGCTTGTGGCCGAGCGCCTTCGCCTGGCGGAGGGAGTTCGCATGTCCAAAGTGTACCATATCGTAGCTGCCGGAGCGGAAAAAAGAGAAAAAATAACAACAAAAACAATCAATAACCAATCAATATGGGATGGGAAATAGTAATTACTTTTGTGTTGCTGGTAACAAAAAAAAAATCCACACAAGGCTCCCCCCCAGAGGGACTGTTATTAAATAATTTACAAACCAAGCTTCATATTGCGTAGGGTTGGTGCCCCACAGTGGTGCTTATTTTCTTATCACGACGGTAACACACACGTGTCTGGGGAGGTGGAGAGAAGTAAAGAAGAGAAACCCGACTTCCTCCTTCCCCAGGGGACACACTCCGAGACATTACGACAAGCGGTGAAGCAAAGGAAAAGGTCACACGACTGACTGATATTACTATTTGCTAATTGCGTGCCGTCCGTGTGTCCGCGTGCGGCCGCCAGTAGTTGCCGGTGCCGGGTGTGTAGTTAGAAAATCTTCCAAAACGTGACCCGCTTAACGAGCAATGCCGAAGAAATTAAGCAACGACCAGGCAGGCAGGCTGGCAATGCAACGATGACTCGTGTCGTCGTGTCCACAGTAACCAGTAGGGGAAAGCGGTGCAAAATGGCCATGTTAAGCAGTTTACGGAATATTGCTTTTGAATTTGCCACAACACACAATTATTCTTGCATTATTATATGCCTCCACCATTTACAGGGTTTTCCAGCGGTTCTCATAGTTGTGGGACACTTCCTTGACTTTTTCTTATCGGGAAGTGAACTTCATATGATGGAAGTTGGATTCTATGACACCCTATTCGGACAGGCTTTTTGGAAATTCTTATTGGATTTGTCCAACAAGGGTGGTATAAAGTCCAATTCTCATTGCATTAAGTTCATTTCACGTAAGAAAGCGTTCATAAAGTGTCCCACAACTATGAGAACTCATGGAAAACCTTGTATCTATGGAATAAAAATTGCCACATCGTCTGAAAATTTACTTAGACACACGAAAAACGAGTAAAATAAAAGTTGATATTTTATGAGATGCTATTTGGACACGCGGGGCCATTTAAATAAAACGTGAAACGTCAAAATACTGGGGCAATATGGGCCACAACAACTGCGCTAAGGTAATGGGTATATGCTGCATGAAAGCTCTTAAAATTCTTCCAATAATATATTATTAAAATAAAAAACAGTTTTTACACGTTTCAAATCTACAAAATCAAATCTTTCGAAGCTGTGCGCCTGTAACCATTATTGTGGGGTCAAGTACAACACACCACAACCTCACCATGCGCCATATGTCAAAAGTATCTGCCCATTTTGACCCAAGCATAATTACCCACATTTTGCCCCACATGAAGCATTGTTGTATTTTTTTTAAATATTAGTTAAAATACTCATTCAATTGCCTTACTTTCTCCGGAAAAAAAATATAGAAACGTCATATCTTTAAATAATATACAATGTAAAACTTCCATCCCTGTGACACTGCTTTAAGCTTATTTTCAAAGTGGCAAAAACTGCTTCAATATGCTTCTAAATCTTATTTTGTATTTTTCTTAGTTATTTGTTATTCAAGGGTTAAACAATTTGCATGGTGTTCATAGAACATTCCAACGAATAATACATTGGAATGTATCTTTGCTGTAAAATAATGCTTAAGTAGAAGGATGCCCATTTTGCCCCCCTTTACCCCGTCGCGAGTCCGTCGCAAGGTCAACCACATTACTCTCTCACGCTTGCGTATGTGAATGGGATGTCCTTTGCTCCATAAATAGAGAAATGAGACCCTAATGCGGATAAGTTTACTTGATTTGTTTCCTTTGGTTGGTGGTGTTTCCATATGAACCACTTTTCAACAACAATACGCCAATGCAAAGGTAAAACTTTCCACTACCACACCTTCCAAGTACAACACAAATTCTTATCGCTCGCAGCTCAATAATACCGCGGAATGTTTCATCGATGACTGTAAAAAAACGGAGGGTGAGGATCCGAGTACTGCCGGAAGTACACATTGGAATGCTATCGGAGATACACCCGGGCTTGGTGGGGGATGTTGTGATGGGTGTGATGAATAATCATTATCATTGTAGCGTCCCACACAAAAGCGTGTGGTTTTATCTTATCTTGCTAGCATACTGGCTTTAAAATACGTTACACGATACATTACGCCACGCGAGAGTTTCAGTGGAAAATTAAAAAAAAAAACGTTCGAGTGCAATTGGCAAATGCAATTGCTCGTACAAATTGTTTTACAATCAAATTGAGACCCGTCATGCTGCACACTCACCATGGGCATTAGTGATTCTAGGAATTAAAAATGGTAAAACCTGGTGACTACTCGGATCGACGCCAATCGAACGATTCGAGACGGTCAATGAACGATTAAAACGGGATGACGATCTTGTGCACACACATAAAAAAACTAAACTGCAACAAAACTTATCGTAATGCACGCGCGCATTTTTTCGTTTATGTTTACTCTCGCACCCACTGGGGGAGCAAAACAAAACAAAAGAAAAACACACACATTGCTTATCTCAATTTGCTCGACGCTACGAAACTGCAACTGCCCGTCTTGGGCCCTTCTCAATCTCTCCCCCCCTTTTGTTTTGGCGGAAGTTTCGCATGCATCGGTAACTCTAGACCCCGCGTAAACAAACCCGCCCCGGGTGAGTGCGATGAGGCGACCTTGACCTAGAGGAGCGTGTGTGTGTGTGTGTGCGAGTGGAGAAGGCTTTTCGCCCATCGGTGGTGGTGGTGGCCCCTTTTATCCTTCGCATTGAACACACACCTTCGCGGGGCACGTTTTTGGACCGTTGAGGACGCCGGAAAGAAAAGATTTGCTCCTTTATAAAACACACTGCTGTACACACTACTACTACTACTGTCGGGCAGTCCGGGTATTACGGTTAATACTATTTTTAAACTACCATCCACACGCGTCTCTTGGCCCTCCGCATCATCATCTCCGTAAACATACTGCCGCGTAAACCGAGGCAACATGCCAGTTGGAAATCAAGGGCAAGCAAGCAAGCAAGCAAGCACGCTTTAATTGTTGGCCCCCAGGAACGGGAGATGCAGTAATGTAACGCGCGCATCGTTTTATGGGCTGTTTGTTGGTGTGGAAAACCTGTTTTCTACCGCGCTCCACCGTGCGGTTTCACATAAATATGTATCATTAACAGCAGCAGCAATGCAGGAATGAATTGAACGGGAAAGCATTGCGTGGCTGTGTGGTACAACGCTTAAAAAGAGAAGAGAAATGTATGCTTTAAAAAAAACAGAGAAAAAAAGAGCCGTACGATTTATGCACAACACACGTGCTTTTGTGACGCTTGGGGTACATGTGCTTGGGATTTCTCTCGCTATCTCTGCCTCTCTCTGTTTCTCTTTTTCGGGGCCACGGTATGCGCGGTTCCGCGCTTCTCCCTTTACACGGTCTTGCGCATTTTGTACGCAGCCTGCAGCCCGTTGCTGGACGCTGATAGGTGTACGGGCTGAATCATACGATCTCGCGCGTGTGTTTTGATTAGTGCATCCCGTTTCGTTAGCTCTTTTGCTCTCTTTCTCTCACACTCCTTTTCTCACACACGTTGATGACCTTCCTTTCCCTGGTGCCAAAATGTTAACCCCCGCAAAAGGAGGGTACTTCAGGGTTTGGGGGATGATTGTAACGTCATCCTCACGCTAGTTGATAGCGGGTTTTTTTCTCGCGCGTTGCCGTCAATGCGTTAAAGCGCAAGCGTTTCGGTCGGTGGCGTGTTTTTTCTGGCGCCGCCCGGCAAAGACCTCTGCCGTTGCAGGAAAGGAATGCGCGCCAAGCAGGGAGGTTCATTCAACCTGGAGGTAGTGGAGCTGCTTTTGCTGGTACACAGCTCTCGTGTTGACCCCGCGCACACGGCTAGTTTCATTCAAAGTTTGACGCGCCGTCACCACCACCACAAGCCAAAAGGTGGTTTGGGCCAAAAGTTCATTCCATTGGTGGAAGTATTGGTGGGGCGAGGGCAAGTTGTTCCACTACAAGGAAGCCGCGCTTGTTTCGCCGTTTGTTAAACGGTTCCTTCCTCCGTCTGCCATGCCCACCACCACCCGCGCTCCAAGCTGTTGTTGTTTTACCCCCACCACACTACTACCACACGATGAATCATACCGTTGCATCGATTAAAAAAAACTGCAGCTACTACCGCACGTCGCTGTTTTGAGCGTTCTTTTCCCGCGCCTCACTAAAAAAAGAATAAATATCATTTTGTGTTGAATGAAACATTCTTCCCTCACCACACGACGCTGCAATTGAGACAAAGTTGGGTACACATTTGTAACTTACAGAAACGGGCAAACAAAGAACAAACTTCCGTTGGCATCGCGTCGGCATCTGTGTACCGATTTAGACAGCAGCAGCACCAACAATCATCAACAACATCCTTCAACCTTCTTAGTAGGCTGCTGCTGGTGCCGTTTGGTACAATGTTGCTCGTTTGCGAAAACGTAAGTCTCTCGAGTGCTGGTGCTAGAGCAAAAAAGGAATTGTCCGCTCACAAAAACACTCCGGACACAGCAGATGCACCTACTAACTGCAGTTTGCCGTAGTTGCATAGACACACGTACTAGGTGTTTCCTTGTCGGTTTGATGGCCGATGAGCAGGCCAGACTTCAACGCGTGCACACAGAACCGGATCATGTACTTGTGCCAAGCAGCAGGGAGGGGTGGTGGAAGTGCCGGACTGGTTTAACCTATAAAACCCAGGCACCTGGTGCACTTCCGTAAATAAATCCACAGAAAAGGCTATACACCTTTCGTATGTTTTTTATACCTTTAAAGAAGCGCGCAATTTTGCTTCTACGCACGCACAAACACACGTAAAAAACGGTGCCGAAAAGGGCGTTTCTTGTTTTAAATTTTAAACCCGCCATCTCCGCGCTCTCCGCCCCGCATTGCGCACTTTGGCGACCAACGGTTCCCTCGCCCACAGAATCAGCTGAGGTGGAGGAGAGTTATGAAAAATAGTTCTATTTTGGGAACAGGCCAACAACAAACAACGCCTTGGCCGTCTCTGTCCCTTCTGCTGGTTAAGGTCACACAGGAGGGAAAATCCGAGACAAAAAAAAAACACCTTCAATCGTAGTACACATTGCATCAGCGGGGGAAGAAAAAAATGGCTTTTCCACCCATTACTACTTACCATCCATCGCACCAGACGCGCACTTCCTTGTCGGCGTTGCCGGAGTGGCCGTTTTCGTTCCGATTTGCCATTCTCGCTTCGCGTTCGCGCTGGATGCACTTTTGGGGCTTGACTTTTCGCGGGCGCTTTTCACTCCACCACGGAAAACTGGGCACGGAAACGCAAGCACGCACTAATAATACGCACACACACACGCGGCGGGGAGTGGAGTGGAGTTGGTCCGAACCGACGTTTGCGACGAATGAGCTCCGCTGGCCGGATGCTCGAGGCTTTTATGAATTATCACGGGGGGCACGGAAGTGATAAGCGGACGGTGCTCGGACACACACGGAGACACACTGTGCACGCTCGGGGTGTTCGGTTGGGCCCGCTGGATCACTGCTAGAACACGCTAGAACGCACCGGGCAGGGAGGGGGTCGACACGTAGCACCGAAAGATTGGGCTGGCAGCAAATGGAGGGCAGCAGACGGAGCCTCTTTCGATGGGTTTTCGCAGCTTTGCGTAGCGTTTTTGCACTTGAATCGATACGTTTTGCCGGACGAAAAGGTGACGAGATGCAGCTCCGTTCCGATTGGGCACTGTGCACTGTGTGTGCGTGTGTAGCGAGCTAGCGAGCGAATGAGGAGATTTCGTGAACGGGTGTGTGAGTGTATGGTTGCGTGTGTATGTGTGTGATTTTTCTAATCTGCCTGCTGCGATGACAGCTGTGCGGCGCGGCCCAAGTAGCAAATTGGGAAACGAAGGCCAAGGTTGGTAGAGTAAATGAGATTAGGGTATTTTTGGGATATTTATGATCCCATGAATAGGAATTTACTGTTTTAAGCGCGATCGATACGATCGAACGCTAATCGATGGGAAATTCAAGGGACGGAAAGAGTAGATATTATAGTATATAACGCCAGGACTCCACAGAGCATAACACGGAGCGCATCATAACAACTGACAGCTGCCAAACGCTTGAGAAAACGCTTGGGAAAGGAGGTTAAGCGTTTCATTAACTATCGGTCATCGCAGTAGGTTGGTAGCTTTTCAACGAAATATGAGCGGCCTACTAAGGATATTCAAAACATGGTACCAGCAATAAAGCGTTTTATGAAGCGTTTAGCAGCTGTCAGTTGTTATGTTGCGCTCCGTGTTATGCTCTGTGGAGTCCTGGCGTAAGAGGTAGAAGAAAAAAGAGAGCGATAAAGAGAATGAGAAATAAAGCAAATACAAGAATTCAAAGATGAGTGGGCATGAGATAAGACAAGAAAAAAAGAGCAACAAAAATATTATCAGTTAAGTTAAAATGTCTTATAATTATCCGAAATGCAAATTACCTCATCTAGCCACTTCAGACAGATTTGAAAAATTAAATTCCTTGAATTCATCCTTGAATAAAAAAAGTCGCGCCATGCAGTTGTAATTTTGGCAGCAATCTGAGCTGCAATCTCACTCAGTGCACAAAATCAACAGACGTTTTCGTTCTATCCCCATATAACCAAGATACCGAAAACGCCACCAATTTCTTGTACTAAAAATCCAGTTCCATCAAACAAAGCTAAAAAACTATCAGTTTGGTGGGTTAAGCCACATGGCCACAGAAGCAGCCACTTCAATTTTGTTGAAGTCAGTTTTTTATGCACGGGCAATTTATTTGCTCAACATGTTTCACCTGTGTTTAAATGTTATTTAATTGTGCAAAGGAAGCAATTAAACGTGTGTGTTTAAGTTGGTTTGTTGTAAAACATTCATGTGTAATATGTGAATATGTGTGTTTGTTTACTTGCGAGTGGACTCTTTCATTTCGCTGGTCAGTGCATATTTTATAGACTAATAATATTGCTGACGTTGAAGTGCAGTGATGTAAGTGAATGAATTTAATCAATCGAGGAGTTAAAATCCTATTCAGCATATCGCCTTAGCCAACCCTGGACCAAACTTTTCCTCAAAGTATTTTTGAAAAAGGTGGGTTAAGGGTGGGCAAGATAAATACATCGGATCGGAACTGGCAGCTCCGATTGTTCTAAAATTTGGTGGGTTAACGACTGAATTGACCACCACAAACCCACGTGGGTTTGAAGTGGTTTTACAGTGGGTTAAGGGCGATTTGGTTATTTGGGTCAGATATAAAGCCGCTTCCAGAAACACAGTAAAAACACCATGACGAAACAAAACTGACAATCGAAAAATAACGCTTGTTTTTTTAAACAAAAAAAAACAATGTTTTGTATTCTTCAATTTTGATGAGAATACAGAAGAACGTCAAACGGCTCGCCGACGGGTTGACCGAAAAAAAATAGCGCTACAATGCGTTACATTTCATCAATCAACTTTTTCATTATGCTGATTCTTTTCGATGTGTCTGGCAGCGGTCTGATCGTCCGTTAAAAATAAGTGTTACGATGCGTTACTTTTCATCTGTCAATTTTTTGTTAAATGTTTTTGTTACGGTGATTTTGTCGACGTGTCTGGCAGTGGTCTTTCAGTTGTCAAACTTCGAAGTGTTTTGTTACCACATGTTTTCATTCCCGCTTCAGAGTTCAAACAAAGAACAACTTTTGTGTTTTTATCGTAAGCCTTCAGTATAATAAAAAGTAAAAAAATACTAAACCTAAATTTTGAATTCAGTTTTGGTAGTGTGGTCAATAACACTTTTAACGATATAAATTGAAAGCTTTGAAGATGGTAGGTAATTGAAACATATTTTTTACGAAGTTATCTCGACGATTTTACTTAGAACTAAATCTAAATGGGTTTTCACTCTGTTAGCTTTAACATTCTATAGCAACAAGTGAAAAGGCATTTCCATTCTGTTCTTAGAGTTTCTACTTTTTTACTCCCTTCCCAGTTTGAATACATATTTTTGGTTTTCTTTCCTTTCCAGCAAACCAACCCGCAGATCCAAACACATTCATCGCACACTGCCAAAATCATTTCATCAGAAAATGAGGCTCAACCCTTTGGCAGGCAGCAAAACCACCGCGAGGTAAGCATTTTGGCTTTTCATACGAGGGTAAAAAAGGGTAGCTTTGCCTACAATGTCATTCCGAACGCGTATTACAATTAATACGGAGTTTGGTTCTGTTCAACAGACAGTTCGAATTGTTGTATGTTAATTCAATGACACGCTGAGCTGTCAAATTTTGTTCGCCGGTCTGCAACCGCCCGGAAAACGAGACAGCACCGTCCCCCGTGTTGTTCAACGGGTAGGCGAGCCGCTTTTTGTTTTGCCCTTTCGTTGCCGTGCGTAATTGAAGTCGGCTCGTCGTACACGGCAAGGCCGCACCGTTTTTTTCGTTTCCCTCTCCCTCTCTCTCTGTGTATCCGTCCGAACGTCTGCCAAACGCTGACCGGATTCTGTGTCCGTTCGCTCGTCCCCCAAAACACACACACCGAGTGCCTTTTTACCGTGCCGGATCGCATAACACACCAGCGCAGCAAAATGCCTACAGCGAACCAAAACCTACGAAACCGGAAGGTAAGCGAGTGATGGAGTTTTCTTTCTTTCTCTTTTTCCTGCTTCTGCACCGCACCGCATCTGTCCCTGTTCTGCGGCTGCCCGGGGGTTTTCGCGCAGGTGACGAAGAAACGTCAAAAATGGTCTCGGAAAATGTAAGCAAAAGGCTGCTGTGGCTGTGTGGCACGCGTGTATTGTAGTGCGTGGAAGTAGCTAGAAAGCGTGCGAGTGTTTCCTCCTTTTTGTTGTTCGTTCGGGGCGGGAAAGTTTTTCCCTTGTGTCCCCCCCCGCACACACACACATCGTTCGGTCATAAAGAAAAGTTTCCGTTTCGTGTGTTCCGTGTGCTACGAAGTGTGCCATTTTCCCTTTCGGTCAGTGCTGTGGGTCGACTGTTGCAACATACCCACCACCCACCAGTTGGATGCACAGCCTTGAATGTTCTGTGTCGGATGCTGCAACAGGCTGAACGGAAAAAGATCTACTCGTAGACAGTGGATTTGCCTCATCGAACTCCTCTGAATGCCAACACTACTCCGGTCCACCGAACCAACGAACCGAAGGGGGAGGAGGGGACTGCAAACAATGCACCCGCGGGGGTGCGGTGAAGGGTTATGGTTTTTTGTTGAATTTTAGATAAGATAGCCCAGCAAGTCTTCTATCGCCAGCAGCACCCTCCACCTCAGCCAAGATGGGATTCGAGTACGAACTGGTAAATAATATGCCTGGGAAGATATGTCTGCAAAAAAGAGGAAAAAAACCTTTGGTTGCTTTGTTAGGGGAATCTTCGCGATCCGAACCTAACCGCTCCCCACCCCACACTATCGCCCTCATCTGTCCATCGCGACCACTTGTCACCGTTGGCTTGCTATGATTGTGCTACGTTCGTGATGATAATGGTGCCGATTGTGAGCTGGGGGAGGGGTTTGGAGGGGATGACGATGATTAGGCAACTTCGTCTTCAATTGAATGAGTTGCACGTTTTGTGTAGATGCCTTTACCTTGAGCCCGGACTTCTCATCCGGGTGTTTAGTAATAAAAAAAAAACAAATAGCCCTACTCTCTCATTTGTTTGTTTATACTGATACTAATAGCTTTTTCTTTTTTTTGCTTCACTCCTTGCAGCTGCAGCAGCAAGACTCGTCCGAACGCACACAGCCACCGGCCGGCTCGAGGCGCAAGGGCGGCTCGAAGGGCGGCGGTGGACCGGGCGGCAGCAATTTGCGCTTTTCCTTCATCTGTCTCGTGGTCAGCGCGTCGCTGCTCATCTTCCTGCTCGGCGCGTACACCGACTCGTTCCATCCGATCATCGACGGCATTGCGGGCCGGCTCGGGTACCATGAGAAAATCTACGCCGTCGTGATCGATGCCGGCTCGACCGGGAGCCGCGTGCTGGCGTTCGAGTTTCACCACGGCACACTGGACGGGCGGCTCGTGCTAGACTACGAGCTGTTCGAGCAGTCGAAACCGGGCCTGTCGGCGTTTGCGGGCCGGCCGGAGGAAGGGGCGGCCAGCATCGGCAAACTGCTCGACCTTGCCAAGCGCGTGGTGCCGGAGACGAAGCTGTCCCAGACACCGCTGGTGCTGAAGGCGACGGCCGGGCTGCGATTGCTCCCGCCTGCCCAAGCGGAAGCACTGCTCGCTGCCTGCCGCGAGCTGTTCAAATCGTCCGGCTTTCTGGTGAACGCGCAGGCGGTGGAGATCATGGACGGTACGGACGAGGGCATCTTTTCCTGGTTCACGGTCAACTTCCTGCTCGGCAAGCTGACCGGGCGCAACACGGTGGCGGCGCTGGATCTCGGCGGTGGCAGCACGCAGGTTACGTTTGCTCCGCGCGACGTCTCGCAAACGCCCCTGTACAAGGACTACATGCACCGGGTGCCCACGTTCAGCTCGTACGTGGAGGTGTTCACGAACAGCTACCTTGGGGCGGGGCTGCACGCGATACGGCATGCGGTGTTTACGCACCGGGCGGCTGAAAACCAGACCAAGCTGTCGAGCGAGTGCGTGAATCCGATCATCCACGAGAAGCTGTTCCGGTACGGGACGGGCCAGTACTACATTAGCGGGAAGGACAATCCGAAGGCGACGGCCGAGAACCCCGTGGTCGACTACGAGCTGTGCGCGTCGATCGTAAAGCAGAAGCTGCTGCCGACGCTCAAGCCGAAGCCGGTCACGCTGAAGCAGCACGAAATATCGGCCTTCAGCTACTTCTTTGATCGTGCGATCGAGACGGGGCTTGTTGGTAAGAAAGGGGTTGGGGTTTTGTTCTGGTGATGATTTATTACGGTGAGCGTAAATTTTAATGTCGCTCTTTTTTCACTTGTTTGTAGATCCCATGCAGGGTGGCGAGACGACGGTGGGCGAGTTTGTGAGCAAATCGCGCGAGGTTTGCGCGGAAGCGAACGCAGACCAACCGTTCATGTGTGTGGATTTGGTCTTCATCTCGACGCTGCTCGAAGAGGGTTACGGACTGAAGGCAAAAACGCCCCTGAAGGTAAGAACTTGTTTAGTAGACTCACTCATCATCTCGGTTTGTGATTTATAATGTGTTTGTTTTTGTTGTTGGCCTACCTTTTTCAGCTGTATAAAAAGATTGACGGACACGAAATATCGTGGGCATTGGGCTGTGCGTACAACATTTTGACGAGTCGCGAAAATGCGATGAAACATAAATAGGGTTATAAGGCGACGATGGGTTCCAAAACTAACATTGGAATCAACTGACGATGCTGATGCAGTCCAACATCAGTGGAGAAGATGCAATCAGGTGGTAACGCCACAACCGTTACCAACCTCTTTTCGAATCCGGAGAGAGCGTTTGAGGGGGAAACGCAGAACGCCAACGAAGCAATCGGAAGGAAGGATTATTATCCGTTCTTTGAATCACTCTATGAGAGAAGGTGGTCAGAATGGCAGAAAAGAGAACAGACAGACAGAGAGAGAGAGGAATTTAGAGCAAACATGGGATATTACTGTAACTATATTTAATTGCTACCCCTATACAGGTCGTTATTATTGAACATTTTCCACCGAGTTCGCTACGCGAGATAGATTGAGAGAGAGAGAGAGGTAGCAGGAGAAAAAAAAGGTACAGGGTGACAAAGGTAAAGGGATGTTTTAACACAGGCATTTAGACAAAACGAAAGGCAACGATCGGTTCCACATCCCTACCGAGTTTTACTTTTCCAGCAAAAACACCCGTTTTTCACTCCCTTTACTCTCAATGACAAGTTTTACAAAAAAAAACACCTCCGAATCACGTTTTTTACACAACAGAAGCAACATTAAACGAAAAAAAAACAACCGGTCCCGCCATATAGTAAACATAGTGAATTTTCAAAAGACAGAACTATATTTTAATATGTTAGTAAAAACTGGAGGAATTAAATAGAAGAAAAAAAAAGCACAATCCATTTGCCAAAAACTTGGGAGGATGGTGGTCGGAAGAATGGTACAGTTTTTGGTGTCTCTTTACAAGGAATCGAAAGGAAACGAAAGGAAAGAGAGAAAGGAACCGCAAAGAGTGTGGTTTTTAAACTCGAAAAGAAAACAGCAAACAGACGCTTTTTACAACAAAACTAAACAAAAAAGAACCGTAACTATATCCAAGATGTGCCTTTTTTCTAGTAAAATTGTTCGTATCAGTGAGTGCGTGCGTGAAGTGAAGAGCACGCTAGAGAGAGGAAAAAGATTAAGTAAATGTTAGAGGAAAGCATTCCTAATGCAAGCACAGATATCATTATACAGGGTTTTCGAGGAGTTCTCATAGCTGTGAGACACTGTATTGACTCTTTCTTACGTGAAATGAACATAATGTAATGGGAATTGGACTCTATAGCACCCTTGTTGGACAAATCTAATAAGCATTTCCAAGAAGCCTGTCCAAATAGGATGCAATAGAGTCCAATTTCCATCATATGAAGTTCACTTCCCATAGGAAAGAGACAAGAGAAGTGTCGCACAACTATGAGAAACCCACTGGAAAACCCTGTAAATCACAAGCATCAGTGACGAGTTTAGGATAGGAGTTCACCAAATCACCAACGATCGTAATTCCGTAGCCATCGACACATAAAAAGAGAGACAAAAAACATACTAAATAGACATACAACCATTAAACAGCAACAAGAAACAGACCTGTAGAGTGTGTGAGTAGCGTACAGTAAGAGAGAGAAAAAGTGGGAAAAACAGATAGTAGAATCATAGCAAAAGCAATGCACGCGCCTAGCCGTGTTTAGTCTGCACCATCAACCTTTACCGTTTTGCACCTCTCCCCTCTTTGCACCCCAAACTCTCTCCCACATGCCACACGGCACACGATTTTTTTTGTGGCAAACGTGTGAATCAGCCCAGTGTGTGTATTTTAGCTTCCCTTTGTGGCCAGCTGGTTGATTGTGGTTGAGATAGTGCGTTTTTACCTTTAATATCCGTGATTAGTTGTTGATGTTGTTGTTTGCTGTTGATGTTTGAGGTAAGGTGAGAGGAGAAAAGGAATAGAAAGAGCCCCCCTCCCCCGTTTGTAGTTTGCTAATAGTGTAGAGTGATCGTATAAGCACAATGTACTGTGAGCAGAGCACATCCGCATATATATGTGTGTGTAGAGTGTGTCGTATCCATCCCTTGACTCCCATTTACATTCCCATTTGTTCATCTCATTCCCTTTTGTGAAAGCTCACGTCTCTGTCCCTGTCCTTATGAGTTTAAACGCACATTACGCTCACGGCACTGTCGTCGATCATTCATGGCAACCAAGGCACAGACACTTATGCGGCTTAAAAACAAGCTAGATTTCAGGCACAGCACACTTTGTTATCATTTCATTAACACAAATGAAGAAAGAAGGAGGAAATGCTTTCTGAATTGCAATAACGGACGATCACTATAAGTGAGACAAACGGTGTATAAGGCGCGAGATGAGAGAGAGGAATGTATTTGCACCCTTCTGATGTGGCAAAGGAAAACAAAATATAAAAAACAATTAATTTGCACCAATAGAGAAGCTTTCTATGTACAGGGGTTTGTTTTGTTTTTTATTCACCTTCTTTATGATTTTCTTCCATCCGAGGACACTCCGATGCATCTATCCGCTACTGCTAAAAATAAAAGTAAAACCTCAGGACGGTGTGATACCAATGAAGCATGAGCTTTTGTAGTAAATGAAATGGAAAGAAAGGCCACGGCTATTAACAATGAAGTAATGCTTAGCTAATGAATGTTTTAAAAATGTTTTCTGATCCGCCCTTTTACTCCGCTGCGATGTAATTAGACCGTGTTGTGCAGCTTAGGTAGCTAATTTTTTTTCTTCCATCGATTCCACTCCATTCCGTAATTAGTCCATAACAGGTTGCAGTGGAATTTAATAAGCCCTTTCTTTCGATGCACAATGCATCTCATACACACACACACACACACATACACTGCCATTCTAAATCCCGGTTTGCAATCGGGAACTGCAACGGTATGCTGCAACGTGCCCCACGGCATTCCTGGAGCGTTTGTGCGCTCATCATCCCGTCCCTCGGGCATATCCCTTTTTTCCGTCGACATGCGGGAAATGCGCTGTGTCGTATTGAAGAAAAATGTGATTATAAGCGCCCGGCGTCCCCGATTGGGGCAGGGGATTCAGTCGTACCAGGTACATACTGAAATCGAAACACCAGAACCACCTTCACCGAACGTAGCGCGCGCGTTCCGGCACGAGCAAAAGAGAGAGTGAATACGAATGCCCCACTGTGTGCTGTCGTTGGTTTCTGTGTAGCATTAAATTCTCATTTCTTTCAATTTTCAATGGCAGCCCTGCAATGTGTCATCGTGTAGTGTGTTTGTGTGTGTGTGTATGTGTTAAAAAGGCGTTCGCTTTCGCCTTTCTCCATACCAAATGGAATAGAGGAGTGGAGTAGAAAAATGGTTCCGAATAGCATGGCGCGAGCTTAGCTTTAGCGTGGGGATGATGATGATGATGATGATGAGGACATTTACAAAAAACATACAGTTCACCTTCCTGAATTGAAAAAGGGGATACAGGGAGAGAGAGAGAGAGAGAGAGAGAGAGAGAGAGAGAGACCGAAAAAGGGACAGAAGAAATTCACATTGTTCTCGATGGTTTAAAATTACGCTTATTCGTGCCTTATTCGAGGCGAACACCAGTTCCGCTGTGATTGAATTCCCAAAACCCAAAACGGGCTTTTGTGTTCCGATCGTTCGTTGTCTAACTTTCGATGTGCTACGTTGAAGAAGCAACTGCAATGCTTTGCATTGCTTGTCAGATGAACTTTACTTTAAACTGGAATCATTTGCTTTATTTCTCCCGTTAAATGGAGAACAGCTTCTGTTTGTTTGCTTGCTGAATCGTTTGAAATTTGACACATTGCATAAAGGAAAGGCGCAACCAGGAAGGAAGGAAACCTCAGAAAAGGCAAAGCACGCAAGCATATCTTTCACGTTTACTATCAATTCTTAGTAAATGTGGCACTTTTTCATAGAAACCATATTGTAGCGGAAAACACAACGCTCCAGCTCACTCGAAACCCGGAACCGTTTGGTTTGTTTTACGTACCTTGCGTATCGTAAGAGCGGAGATGTACCCTGTTTGAACTGCAGCCAATTGCGAGCTGGTTTCGTTACTTTTAGTTGTGGATTTTTGGGGTGAGAAGCGATGAATGAAGATGATGATGGTGGTGGAGGGAAGGTTCCCGGTATAGCACAACGCAATAAATGCATCACTGATAATGCGGAAAGGAGAAGGAGCGCAGAAGTCACACCGTCTATTTTATGTGTGTTTAATTTTGCTCTAGTACATTCAACCGAACTGAAAGAAGACTTTGCACTTTCCAATTTAAAAAAAAGAACGCCCAAAACCCCCCAGACAGGTAGGCGATAAAATGGGCGTCGAATGAAAAAAAAAGAAGCAGGAAGCCCTCCTTTTGGTGTGCAAATAAAACCAGCGGATCCATTTTTACCTTCGCCTCGTGTAAAGCAGCGCCCGGACGAAAGAGAGAGGAAATAAACAAACGTGGAAAAGTGGAAAAATGGAAATAAAGAGAGCCTTCAAGAGGTGCATCGCCACTACAACGGGGCCAATCTCGGTTATGCTTTTTTTCCGCTTGCAAAACCTGTTTTCCTGTTTCCTGTTTCCAACGGACAGGGCCTGTCGACGTCTGTCCTGTTTGGAGCGAGTCTGTCTGTCTGTCTGTGTTTAATTTAATTTATAGCTTGCTATTGATTTTATTTCATTTTGCCGACTTCTCCCACACTTTTCCACCTTCTTTCCTTCCGATTCCGTTGGCTACTTATTGCATGGTTGCTTCCCAAACCCCCACGCAAACGCAGCTTCAGCCACTGCAGTTGAGGGTTATCTTTCCACCGTATTCTTTTTTGTTCCGGTTGTTGTTGTTGCGCTGTGTATGCGCTTTCGTTCCATTCAAGTACTCACAGTACAAAAATTGGAGGAGTGTATCGGGGGGGGGGGGGGGGGGGCAGTGGGCGGAATATTGGAACTCTCGAATCCGTAGGCGAACAAATCGATTCGCTCTCGCTACTTCCCACCTACAAAAAACTTCGGCGCGAGAGATGTAACTATGGATGATGCGAGAACAGAGACGCTCTTCCCTTTGTATGGGGATTCTTATTCTGGCGGAAAACGTCATTAAAAGCAGCTCCACTGTTTTCTGCCAAAAGAAGCTTCCGGATGACGATTGTTCGTATCGCTTTCATTCGCTGAAAATTTAAAGATAAAAAGATACTGCTTATATGTGCGCTAACATGCGTGTGCGAAACATTCTTCTGTTTAATTTTAACCTTTTGTAGAGATTTTCCTGAAATTTTGGCTACAATGCAAACCATTGTCCCTAGAAACATTAATATGGCTAAAAAAGACATTTACTGGAAGTATAATTTAGAAGTAAACTTCTGCATATGTTTAAATATTTACGACGAATTATTTTTTTTTAAAGAACGGAATGAAACTGGGCTTCATTCATACGCAATTCAAATTAATAATTTATCTAAAGTTTAAAATCAATTCCATAAAAAAATCCTTTCTTTCAGCACATTTTTTTATTAAACTTGATAAAATGCAACGAGAAAACACCATTTTACCTTAAAAGTCATAAAAAACACGACAATTGCATACATGTAGGCGTTTTAATTAGCTATTGCCGGTTCAATTCGATCAATCCGCCTTAAAGTATGCAATGCGAGTAGTAGTTTAATAGGATTTTCCTTGCTATTTGCCCTAACCGTTGCTATGGATTGGGATGTATTTGCAAGCAACTATTTTGCCGCAGCTTCTTCCATTAACAACGGTCTAAGCGGCTTTTGTTCTACGTCGCATGCGAGAGAAAGCGATTCCTTCGAGGCGAATCCTGGGTCGAAACCAAGCACAACACACAATACCTTTAACATAACCCCCAGCCCGAATGGCCGTCGCACACACAATGCCGGCATAATGTACTCACATCCCGTCTGCAATTATGAACATTGGCGGGCCGTTGTCGCCGTGGAAGCAAACAAGCGGAAATAATTTTCAATCATCCTTCCCATTATGGCATCCTCGGCGTCGTTGCCGTTGACGCTGTCGTCATCATTTCCAATCGGAGTGGATGATGCAAGGGAGCATCCTGTTCCGTAAAGCTTTCCCCTGTTGTATGGCCGTTTTCCCACGGAGCAATGTAGCATTTCCGGATGCGAGCAGAATGTGCACCAGGGTGTGTGTGTGTGTTCATGTACGTATCCAAAACCAGAAATCAAACCGACACAACAAGGCAGACGGGGAACCGTAAAGATAGGCGCAGGGTTTGCTTTAACAAACCAGGAAAGCACCGAGATGGCGGCACGCGCTTAACCAGCAACGTGATTCCCAGACAACGTGCTCGCTCGTTGGAAGCAAGCATAAAGAAGAGGAAAGGAGTCTGCTCACTGCCGCTGCTCACTACCGCTGCTGCCGCTCCTGCTGGTGCAATTCAATCAGAACTCATTTTCCGCAGGTAATTTCCCTCTTATTTCTGCCGTTTAGCTCATAATAATAAAAGTTCTCTCGGGGACTGCTTCGGTTGGTAGATGGTTGGTGGTAGTACGGTTTTCGAACGTGCCGGCACGACTTTCGGTTGGAAAGTTTTCGGACGGAGTGAAAACAGAGACAAGCTCCCCCTGTTTGCAAAAAAAGGAAAAGAAAAAGGTGTCTCGGGTGGCCAAACAGTGAGTTGGGAAGTTTGCGATAGTAAATGCGATCTTTCGTACGCTACGCGGTTGGTGCAAGAAGCGGCGAGTAATGAAAGCAGGTGTATTTTGCCAGCTCTCTTTTGGGGTTGAAATTGAAACGGAAATATCACTTTTCTTCATTCTCGAAAACAGCTTGGTTTCAAGGGTAGAACACTTTAAGCTACCAAGACGAGGCAATCAACCTGTAGAATGAAGGTGAGCGGAAGGAACCAATAGCAACTTAAAGCCTGTGTATTTGGTTTTGATGCTTTTTCGCATGATTTGCTAGATGATTATTTATTTGACATTGGAGTGATATTGAAAAGCAAATAATTATGCAACATTTTACGCTAGAAAGCACAGGATTTGCTGTTGGTAAACACTATGTTGCATACCTGCAGGCGTTTTGCTATATGATTGTGTCATCATCAAAAAGAGCATATCTTTAGGCGTTCATCGATGGTCAACAAGAGCATGTTTTACTTGAATTGGTTGATCGAATTGGTTTTCCTATTAGAAGAGATATAAAGGCATAGTTTTTGTTTCAATAATTAATAATTGCATAGCTGATCTAACAATTGTTGATAAAAAATAAATTAAAATCATCATATTGCATACCCCTGGGATTATTATTTTTTTGCTACACAACTCTTCAAAAAGTCATTTTCATGCAAGCTTAACTTTTTCCATTTTCAGAAACCTTAGGTCGCATTAAACATTGCTCCTGGTGTTATTTCTCATTGCTCAACGATAAGAACTATCAAACAAGTACAATTAGTGTACTGCTAGCAGTATATGACCATATTTTTCACTCAATAAATATTGCTTGTACGTTTTGAAAAAAATGTGTTAAAACATTACCAGCATAAGAAATTCTCAGAAATCTATCGAAAAGGTGTTTTTTCAAATGTTCAAAGCGATTATTGAAACATTCTCTTGGACAAATTGTTATATTTTTAAGCCAACATAAGCTTTTGTAAATTATTTTGTTGATTTTGACACTACACTTTTTGAAATGCCTACAAGAATCCCATAACTGATACAAATAATGATAAACAAGTTTGTTAAAACAACAAACAATTGGACCAACAAGGTAACAAACCGTAGGAAAGCTTAAATCAATTGAGAGCAAGTGCTACAAAACACCGCAGGTTGCATACCTTCGGGCGCTCTGCACTTAAGACGCAACCCAACCTAATGGGCCACCGAGAAGCGTTATACTTACAACTCATCCATGCAGTAAATGAGGTGCACAAGGTAATGTAATCCTCCCTGCACAGAGGACACCAACGAGCAAATTGCTACCCATAGCGTAGCGCAACCCCAATTTCCTATCCTATTAAATCTCTTCTTTACTGTTTCACGCCAACCCTTGCGCCAGCCAAAGCTGAGAAGTGCAGTGAAGTGTTCAAAACAAATCCCATTCCGCTTCACCCCATTCCACACGATCCAATGATGGCGATCGTTATCCGTTAACTTCACTCCCGCCGCAAAACACAGAAGCCACATAAACACCCACCTGCACTCTCAGGACGAAAAAGCGCTTTCCAGGCGATGTTGGGGCGACCACGGTGCCGGGGAGTGTGAAAATGAAATCGAACAGGCCACGCGGTTTCGCTCGTGGTCGAAATAATCAGTTAATGTGGAAGTAAAAAGGGGGCAGACCGGGCGTGGTAGAGGAAATTTAACCACACGGGGCCCGCAACACCATCCCAGCAACGATCTGGCTGATGGTGCTGCTGCTGCTGATGACGGTTGTCCTTTAAGATTCAATCGACCACAACGGCCACACGACAGCGGAATGGGAGGTTTTGAAGCAACCAAGAACACTTGGAAGGAAGTTTTACCTTTCTCGCTTTCTTTCTCTCTTCTATTGTTTCGCTCCCTCACTCACCAATGCCATTTCCGTTGGAATGGGAAGATAATAATGACCGGTTGTTGGTGGAAAGTGGGCAGGGTAAAACGATATCCTCTCCATGCGGATCGGCGAACGGGTGATGTTGTAGATGTGTGTTTCGAGCGGTCATTAGCATACGCAGCATCCCGAGTGGAAGTGTGGAAGTGCGCTTGTCGGAAGCACTCAACCTCAACATATCCGTGCCAGTGCGGTTTGTGCTGCGGAAGTTCGGGCTGGGCGCGACACACACACACTCCCAAACAGCAACAGCACGAAAGATAACCGTTAAAAGGACGAGTAAATCTTACCGCGCCTTGTGTGTCTTTTGCGAGACGAGACACACATGTGAGCGAGTAGTTTGGTTGTGAACGGGGATGGGGATAAATTATGTTTCCCCCAAATAGAGGACGACGCAAAACCGCAACATTTGCAGCGTATCACAGGAACGATGATGATGATTCGACCGACGGGGGCCCGACTCCGGGACGGCTATCATCACCGACGTCGAGTTGGTGTGTCCTTAGAGCTCACAAGATTCGTCCAATTTTCATTCATTTGCATCCACCTCGACGTGCGAAAGTTTTGCCGCTCGGGAAGTCCGTTCCAAAGGCATGATTTCCTTCACCATCCTCTCAGTACTCTCTGGGTTGGGTGGGTAGAACCGGGGAAGATAATTTGGGTCACATTCTACATTCCACCCGAACGGGGTTTGATGAGTACGATGAGGGAGCAAGCGATCAGACCGACCGTTACCTAAGCAGTCGTGAGACGTGGTTCAGTCCAACCACTTGCCAGCTCTGTGCACATTCTGAGCACAGCAGCCCGCAAAAAAGCACACTCCCGTTTCGTCCATTCCGGTAAACAACGTTTTAATGAACTGCAAATCGTCGCCGGGGGGGGGGGGTTTTCTACACTGTGTTGCTGTTTGTGTTTGTTATGCCGCGAAGGAATTTGGCGAATGTTAAAGGCGAGAACCACGTGCGTTTGTAGTCGATTGGAGGACAAACAGGGTGGAAGAATGGCACACAATTCTGTGCAGCAAATCGTGTTGCTTTAAACCGTTTTCCTAGAAAATGCTACCACCGTGAAGATGTATTGCAGGAGGGGAAAATTGTTTCACTTTCGTGCACCGGCCGGAAGGTGCAGGTGTGTACGTGTAAGGATGCTTAGGAGCTTAATTTATTCTTCCCATGAAGTATGATTACACTCGGGGAAGGAACTTGAACGGAGGAAATGTTGCGGAATAAGCTTCATCTCAAGCAGGAGCATGTCTTGGCTTTACGCTGTCTTTTTGGGTGTTTAAGAATTACAATGTACACGATCTTTACAAGATGCTGGGGGTAAGTGTTTGTGGGATTTTATGAGTGTGATTTGTTACGTTAGTGGCTTAAACAATTGGCGGAGAATGTTACAAGGGTTTGGCTTTGCATAGCTAGGAAGCTAGTACTGTTGTGTACATTGCATACTGACAGGCGGAATTGGATTTATTAACAAAAAGGCCTTCAATGATTAGCTGGAAATGAAACCCTTTCCTTCTAAATGCATAAGCCATATAAGGATACGTAAAACAGTGGAACGCCGTTTATCCGCGCTCGTCGGGACTGGACCTCGCCCAGATGCTCGAATAACACGGATAGTAAGTCAAAGTCAAAGTCAAAGTATATATTTTATCAAAAAAATGTTTTTTTTTTTAATTTTTATTATGTTTTAGTGGTCTAACCAGATTGTTGGTAAATCCTAATCAGTTTTTATTAACTTCATGTTTTTACAATGAGAACATTATAATTTTCCATTAATTATAGCGTTTTTTTATGACAAAATGCTCTGATAACTGTTATTTTAAATATCCTTCTCAGTACGCAATGTCATCATTGTATTGAAATGTCATTTCTCTACTGCACGGATAAACGTACAGCCGGATAAAAAGTACCCGGAAAAACGACGCTCCATTTACATTTTGTTTTGACCAGGTTGCACAATTATTCAATTAATTTTCGTGCTTGATTGTGTCTTGATTTATGGCGTTGCAATTTGAAGACCCACTAAGTGAGGTTAATTCCAAATAAGTAGTCTTTTTAGTACTTATTTATTTACAATTATGTAATTTTTTCCTAATATTTTTGCATAATTTTGATCCTTAACATCTGTTAACCATGTTGTAAACGCCTGTAGGTATGCAATCTGAGTTACAAATCGATAGATTTATGCTTTGTAGCATAATTTATAAAAATTGAGAAAAAACTCATCCATAGAGAAGCTATTCAACCTCAAATCTGTTTGAACTTATGACAAACTGTTTTATAAACATATTTTAAATTTGATTGCATACATCCAGGCTCTCAATGAGGAAGCCCGTGTTTTTTTTCCAACTCATCACATCTCCCTCTCCAAATTGCATTGATCTTCCAATTCTGCGAATTAATTTTCACGGAATCATCATATCCTTCCGCCTTCTCGGTCACGAATGTCAAGTAACCTTTTAGTGTGATGAAGTTTTTTTGTTGGGCCATACATGACTCCTGTTTTGTTCCTGTCAACTGCAAAAATCGTTTGCCGGTGGAGTTCTCCGGTAGCCAACGAACGCAAAAAAACACCAGCACTGACACACAAAAAATGAAAAACGTCATCAAATTAGCCCCGGGTTCGTGGGTGTTTCCCCCCTGGCGAGCAGGCGTTTGTGACAACGAAATGTGAAAAGCCTAGCGGGCGTGCGGAGCCTTTCTTTTATTCGCACACATTCTCCATGCATGGGACGTGTTTGGCGTCGTTAATGCTAAGCTCGACATCAACCGTGGAATCAATCAAACCGGGCGCACCGGGCATTGGTGTGCGGGCCTCTACGCTCAGTGCAACATTGTGTTTGCAATGGATGGTTTTGTTGCGCGTGTGTGTGTGTTTTTTCGTACTTCTATCAAGTCTAGTCTTGTGCGTTTTGTGCTTTTACGATCGCGTACAAATTAATCATTAATATTACGTCCGCCTTGTGAGCGGAAGTGAGGGACGTGAGAGGCAAACAGGCAGAGAGAGAGAGAAAAAAACAACAACATTTCGATTTGTTACGGCGAAGCGACCAAACAATATATTTATATGTTTGATAAATTAGATGCCACTAAAACCTCGTGGACCGGAGCAACTATTTCACTTTTTTACCACCAAAATATAGTTCCGTTTATGGTTGGACCCGTCGTCAGCGGCAATCACGAAATTGTTATTCAATCAATCGATGCCGTTTCCGCAACTGCAGCGGACACGAATTTTATAGATATTATTAGCTCCAAAACAGGGAGCTACGAACAGCATTGTTCCATCGCCACTAGCGCTGCTTTTTGGGCCGTACTCGGCGCATTTTCAAGCATTCTATTGCTACGAACAAACCACAATTGCAGCCACGACTCCACTCGGTTGTGATTGACTATCTCTGGCGCCGTTCGAATCGATTCTATGTTTTTTTTTTCTAGGTTTGGTCGGTCCGAATTTTGTTGACAGCGTAATAAAAACAAATTTAAACGAATGTTCCGTGCACCATTCTTGCCAATAGAGGTGAGCTTGGTTGGGTACCGTTGCTCAATTTTTGTGGTTCAAAGGAAGACAAAAACAACGAACACGACGTTACATGCCTGTGCTGTGGGACGCTCATTCACATTAAGCACACGGGGTACGGGAATGCACAGTTGCACAGTGTACTGCTATTTCTGTGCCGTCCCAAACGGTAGCCAACGGGAAAAGAGTTCAAGGTTGTTGATGGGACCGATATTTACGGTTCAATAGATAAATTGATTACACAAGCGTGGTGCGGTGACTCGTTTGTGACTCGAGAGAACAAGTACCTTCGGCTGGTCAGTGTAGCTACCGAACGGAAAGAAGCTTATTTTACGGCTGCAAACTGTAGCGACAGAACCAGCGGGAAGTAATGAGGGCATTGTGCTGTGTGGTGCCTGTTTCTATCAACGTCACACTCAACATGAATGAAAGAGGGCGAAGTGGTACCGGGGGTGAACAAAACAAGCAGATCTATCAGTTGTAGAGCAAATGGCATTAAAAACTGAACTGAGAGCTGAGTATTTTATGTTTTATTAGTTCCAATACTTGAGAGTGACACAACCTTCCTGAGCGATGGAAACGCCTGGTTGTTTGTAATGGCGTAAACCACGAGCTCATGTCTAGAGAAGTATTTATATAAAATTTGCTTTTTACTTAAGTTTTTCTGTAAAAAATTACACTTTTCAATAATAATGATGCAAATTAAATAAGTTCAACCAGAACGAATTGGTGTAAGGTGTATTGGAAATACGATGAAGTCATGGAGACGCCTGGTAGTTTGTTCAAAAATGAAAATAAATAAATAAATAAATAAAGCTACAGGATCACCTTCACAAAAAATGGATAAAAAAACGATAAAATACAATGAAAAGTGGTATGAATTCTTTTATTACTCTTTGTATGTCCAGTTTTTATATTAGAGCTTTTTTTAAACATTATTGAGAATTATATTTTATTTAAATAATAATGAGCACAGTAAATAAATAAGTTATGATTCAAGTACAAGGACTTATGCAAAACAGTGTAAATATCGTTGAAAGTCCCTGAATTGTACAGTATGGGTAGTTTTACTTGGAAGTTTTATTTGTACCTAGTTTCAATCAACTTAAGCTCAAATATGTGGGAAATGCTTGTATGATTAAGAGTAACATAAAAAGGTAATTACTGTAAAGTAAGTCGATAAAGGAAGCAAGTAGGAAGAGAAAGCAAATAAAGAAAGAAAAAGAGAAGGTTTTGAACGAAAAGTTAGAAAGGTTTTGAAAGTAACGATAGAAAAGAATGTAATGTAACCGAAAAAAGTAAAAAATTGACGTGACGAACACAAATGGTATCTTACATAAAATAATGCAAAAAATATATAATAAAACACAATTGTGATATTTTTCGCTGCAACGTGTATGAGCTATGGGATCAACTTTTTTCAGCTTCGCATTTTGGTGAACTAGATACAATAAGCTATTTCCTCGGAAGCTAGTTTGTAGCGGAATTATTGCACTTATCCGGCGCAACTGTCGGCAGTTTCCAAGTGGTAGCTATTTCCGCGTTTTCCCACAACCACTCCAGCACAGCCCGTAATTCAACCGCCTTTGTTGGTGCTGGTTGATTTACATGCGTAATTCATAATCTATTCTTCCTCAACATTACAGCGGTTACCGGTACGATTTCCTTGCCGGGGTGTTCACACCAAAGCCTACGAGGCACGAGATTCCGTCCCGGTGGCGTTGGGCGTGCGCAGCCTCAACGGTTTCCATCGACGGTACGGTCCGCTTTGCCCGCTAGGCAATGAGTGAACCCTAAGCACTTATGCCTGTACTGCATCCCACACACACAAACACACCCACACCTAAGCATACCACGCTCCGACCGTAATCCTTTCCGCATCCTGTACCGCATCGTTAATGGTTTGTACAGCAGTTCGGGTACAGGAAGGAGTGCTGTGGAATGGATTATTTATCATGCCAATTCGGAAGGAGTCTGAAGGGATGCTCCCATGGCCGGTAGGATGCCGCTCGTAAGTGCTCGAGCATGGTGCCAGCGAACCGCGTGTGTGTGTGATCCGGTCATGGTACGAAGCGCGATTACATCGAATGCACTTTCGCCCTACAGAACCGATCGATTGCAAAAGCCAAACAGTGGATTAATCGTGTACCAGCACATAAATCTACGGTAAGGAAAGGGAAGGGAAGGGGTTCGCGTATTGCTCACCACTACCGCGCACGGTTCGATGTTTCCCCGGGAGGCGTATTGCGGTTGCGTGTGGGGTTTTGCGTTTGCGTTGTAGCGATAATGCGATAATGAGCAGCCGTGAGCGTTTGGCCACCCGTTTGGTTTCAACAAAGTTCACCGATGCTGATGGGGCTGCAATGGCAACGCAAGCAGAAGGGGTAATATCCACACCCCTGTTAATGATCTGTTTTCCAATTGGCAGGACGGGGCGTCTATCAAGCTGATGGTTTAATTGATTGATTTACGCACAGCGCGGTAAACCGTGGCCACGTGGGCCGACCGACAGACGGTGTGCAGGGAAGAAGAATGTCACTTTCAATCACGCTTTTTTGCTTGCTAGGCTACCCAGCCCCACACCCCATAAAACTGATACGGAACGTGTCCGGAAATAGTTAACACGTTTGGTGTCGGTGGTGGAAGCCCAACCACGCACGGTGCACATGATTTTAAGGAAAGGTGAACAATCGAAAAACAATCACAAAAAACCAACGACAAAAGGGCGTGCGATTAGTGTGGCACCGTACGCGGCACGCGGCGTTTGATGGTGTGTGTGTGTGTGGATAGATTAGGTTTAATTATTGCAATCAACCACGCACTAAACGGTCGTTAGGAGTCGCGGGTTGGAGCAATGTCGCGAGCACCGAGCGCTGGGTAATGAGCTCGCGCTGGCAGTGGTGTCGTTCGTCCAATCGTGGCTGGTGCTGCCGGTGGTGGTGATGGTGGTGGCCGGTTTGGTGGGCTGTCACTGATCGTTTTATTTGCACCTCAGCACCGCACGTCATTGTTGCGAGCTTGATAAGTTTATCATGAATAGTACATTAATTTGTTGGGCCCTTTTTATGTTTTTATCATACCACGGATCAAAAGGGGGAAACCGGTTAACCGAGCCACTCGTTTATCATTTTCAATGTAATTTCAAGCTGATAATTGAGATGGGTTAGCGATTGGCTGGGGGTGGTTTTGTTATTGCAATTACGCTCGATTGCGTGATAATTTTACTATTCAGAGAGTCTTTTACAGGTTTTCCAACAGATGTCTATACCGTTCAATTTGGATTTATGTTGTATATTTTTGATTAGTATTAAAAATAAAAATTAAATAATTTAATTAAATTTAATTGAAACTAATTAAAAATGAATTTAAGATAAATCCGAATAAATTCAACCTTTTTTTAGTACGTTTAATTTGTTTGGTAAAGCTACAATAAATCCATCGCTTATGTGTGGCCTAGGAGAAATTGTGGTTGTTTGTGTTTCCTCTAGCATCGATCATGTGCCTTTGAAAATAATCGGCCTGATCAGCGGTGTCGCCCTCTTTCGGAAATACCAGGAAATAACGAATTGAGCAAATAGTATACCGACCACGGTTCATTAAGGAGATCAAGTAGTTGAATAAAGCGCATTTTTACAATTCGCCACTTGACATAGGGTCCCCGGAGTTCACGTTTTTCTCTAACTAGTTCGTGAATTTTATATACCGCTTTTTGTTAATAAAATATATTTAGTAAACATCTTTTGGGATTTGCAAATCCATATACAACAATTAAACTTGTATTTAACACAGGTATTCGATAAACAATGATAAAAATGAGTGTTATTTCGTCAATGCTTTGTATCACTCACTGTGTTCTCGATATTTAACGAAAGCAATTAAGAAATCTTTAATATTCCTTCTTTTCACATTACATTATCTACGAGACAAATAAACTATTAAAATGAAGTTGGTACTCTTGCCTTTTTGATTTTAAAGTTTACGACCCAAAAATAAAAATAATAATAATAATTATTATTATTCATTTTAATTTTCAACGGGCCGTATGGCCTAATCAAGATGTAACAATTCATTAAAAAAATACATAACAAAAACAAGATTTGTATCGCAATTCACTGCGGCCACGGCAAAAGCCGGAGACGTTCCTTGAAGCACTGAGTTGAGATGTCGAAGTCGAAGCAATCCGAGACAATGTTGAAGACAGATAAAAAATAATAAATAAATTATTTCGATAATATGACTCATTTTTTTTCAACAAAATCCATAAATATACAAAATTGAACTTGAGAACCAGACAAATTTGTTCTATTTGAAATGTTTCGTATGCCTAAACTAATGGTTAACGGTTTTAAGATGTCGTGAAGGTCCTTTAAATATATAGTAACCTCTAAAGACGCTTTTCCACCACCTTATCTCCTTTATGCATCGTAGTATCAACATTAGTTAGCCTTATCAAGCACGCAACGAATTAGCATTTGTTTGTTTTTTGTTCAAATTGAAAACAATTTGACAAACAAATGTCAAACTTCATGTCAAGACGTTAATGGGAACACTAAAACCCCCCTAAAACTAAATGGGAACTAAAACATTTAAGGAAAATGAATAATGATTCACCATAGAACAACTTAAAGTTACACCATCTGGCAGAATAATATAATCATTTGTGTCATTAGTGTGTTGTAAATTATATTTGAAGTAAAAACAGTAACAAAGTTATAGAACAATATTTAAAAATAATACCGAAACTTTTAATTTATTACCTATTTACGTAGAGTTTTTTTAGACTCCGTTGCAATCATCTAGCGAAAGAAAAAAACAAAACCAACAAACCATAACCTCCATTGCATTGTATACTTTGTGCAATAAACCATCATGTCCAATGTTGCTGAATAACTTTCATGATTAATTGCACTGTTGACACAAAACAGTTCCGCGCTGGTAATCGATCAAAACGAAACATTTCACCGACCAGAGCAAGTGCCATCCGTCATGCAGCTCGACCCCGGACTGTCCTGTCAGCTGGCCGCTGATGCGTACGGTTTTGCGATGCGATTGCGTGCTCACCAAGCTAATTGGTCCGAAAACGACACATTCATATGCGCTTGGAACCGTTTACCCCCCCCCCCCCCTCCCCCGGGCAGCCCCGTTTTTCACGGTACACGTCAAATGGAGTGAAACATATTATGGGTTTTAATGCTCTTCAGGCGTCCCCCATGCAGCCGTGTAATGGGGCGCTCTTGCACCATCAAAGTCATTGCTGAACGGTGATAAGCTTTTATGGTGGACGCATCCCTGTCTGGCCCATGGTACATCGTACACCATGCCTAATTATGTGTGTCAAATGGGGGTTGAATTATTTGCTCAACACAGCGGCAGAGGGCTGGTGTTTGCGGCATGAGTGAGATGAAGTTGGGAGTAATATTTTAAAACCCACAAGAAAAAAAAAACAGTAAAACCAAAAGAGAAAAAAAGGAAGCTTCACAATGCAAGCCAAAAATGAAGGTTAAAAATTGTGAAAATAAACATGAAATGGAGCGGGGAAAGGTGTAGGGAAAGGAGAAAGAAAAAAAAAACAGTTTATTTCCGACAGCAGGCTCCCGCTCCCCCCAAAATGGTTTCATTTTGGTGACTTTCGCTAACAATGCACGGACGGTCGACCAAACGCAGCAGCCCACGAAACAAACCCTACGAGAGCACCTAAAATAAGCGAAAAAACGAACACAAAAAACCAACCAATATTTTGTGCCCCGCTGTCTCCCGGAGCGGTTTACAGCACAAACACGCATACACACCAAAGTTAGCGCAAAGTGACAGCGCAAATGTCAAGCGAATGTGTGACACGGTGCTCAGCGAAATTTTGTACGATAATTTATTGTGTTCCGGTTAAAGTTGAGTGCTAATGTTGGGTGTTGGTTTTTTCGTTGTTGTGTTGAGGTGGGAGCATTTCTGTGTGTGTTTTTGTGTGGTATTTTATCTCGTTTTGCTTTCATATTTGTTTGAGTTGCTGGAGTGATAAATGCAAGTAACAGGTTAGCTTATAATTTGCACAGAGAGAATGATAAAAAGGTTTAAAAATAAAGCGAAAAAAACAAACAAAACAATTCAAATACTTCGAACAAAGAAAAACTGTATTAATTCAAAACACTTTGGACATGAAAAGTGAAGAGGAAACAACATCCTTGTAAACAGTATTATTAAGCCTCTTCATACTTTCACACTATTTTGCAAACCCTTTTTTAAAACGACTATCGTTACTTGTAAGCCTTGTTCTAACCTTAAAATGTAAACATCGTCAACACGATCCATTCGCTCCAAAGCTGGAAATCAAACAAACAAATGAAACGAAACAAAACACACACCAAAAAAAAAAGCTGAAGAAAATCTACACATCCACCAAACGAATGGACCTCACTCGAGCATCCTTTGCAAAATTTCAACACGAGCTGGCTTCCCTCGGCCGCTGGGTTGAGTGGTGTACCAAGGATGCGGAGGAGCTGAACGGCTGCTGAAAACTTGCCTGCCCGAGAGTGATTTATAGCGCGTGCCACACTTGATGATATATTTCGACGCAAATTGCTAACATATATTCACATTTGCACCAATGACAGTGGCACCCCGAAGCAGCGAGCGGGGTTTACGGCACACCGTCCACGCCAGTGAGCTGCTGCCACCGGGGCTGCCCTATGTTAGTGCAGGACTGTTGTCTGTTTTGTTGCTGCTCTATCTGCTGCTTGGCCGCAATGGACAAAAGGACACGCCGACAGCCCGTCGGATAGATAGGCCGGGGAAGGTTCATTTGCTATTTTCTTGTGCGGAGTGACGCTGCCTGCCACCGGTTGCTTGTAAAGTTTTGCAACTTTCTGCCGTTTCTGCGGTGCCGGGTTTTTGTGGCCATGTCAATGCGGGGCATGTGTGGGGTACGAGCTTTTTGTGTTGTTCGTTTGTGGATTTTGTGTGCGAGAAAGTTGCGGCAAAAGAAACGAGCAAACGAGCAGTTGAGATGGAGAACGCCTGGTTGCTCGTAAAAAGGTTTTTAGAACGAACGCCATTTCGCCCCGTCCGTCCCTTTAGTGCCGGCGACTAAGCAACGCAACAGTGGGGCAAACAGCGGTATAAAGCATTCAATTTGCAGTGAAGATTATTGATAGATGGTATTTTACGGTACCGCAGCCGCTGCTTTGTCTTTTCTCACATCGGGCGGCTGGCTCTTTTCAGGGCGCTTTTCAGCGTTTTGAATGATTCCTTGTGGTACAGTTTTTGGGTGGGTAGTTTGAGAGCATTGAAAGCAAAAAAATATATATATAGCTGGGAAAACAATGGTAAAGTGTATTTGTTAGGAAATGGAAAGTGTAACTTATCTTTCGTTGCGTGCGGCCGGTTGGTTGCGTTGGGATCATTTGTTTTTATTAAAAGTTTAAAAGTTGATTTTTTTTCTTTTCCGTACCTTTATTTAGCGTCATTTGGAAGGAATAGATAAAAGAAATGAAGTTTTATATATTGTGCTGGGAGATAAATTTAAAAAAAATGTGATTTATGAAAATTTGATAAAGCCCCCCTGCAAGCCCTTTATATAAATATCTCAAACAAAACATATTTTTTATGTTTAAAAAAAATATTTAAAGAAAATTTAACAAAAATGGTTTTTACTTACATTACTTAGTTATGTATAGGAAATATTTTAAGCAATTTTTATCATTTTTATAAAATAATATTAATTTGACATTTTGACTTACGTACCAATTACTCCGCCTAAAAGTAAACTTTATACATCATAAAACGCCTTCAGTTATGCAATCTGTGTATCAAAATTTTCTTATAGGTTTGCCATAATAAACCATAATAATGAATGAAGCTGTAGTATGCATTCCCTTCAGCAGCTTTAACTTTCGACCGCTTCTCTATACGAACGTGCGCCCTTTATTTATTGTGCATCAAACTGAACTCTAACTGTCCACACCGCTGCCAACGATTTTGGTAACATCCTGTCGAAATTATCTGTACACTGTCCGACTACGGACAGCGACAAGCCCGACAAAGCCTCACTATCATGGTCTGCCAGTTGTCCCACCCGGCGATAGAACAGAAAGCAAAGTAGCAGCAGCAGCAGCAGCAGCAAAAATAATGCGCGAACAAAGCGCTGCTCTTTGGTCACCAACCGACAGCAGAGTACAAGCGTAGGCGACGCTGTGTAAAATAATTATAAACTTTCCCCCTCAGCACTCACAGCGCTGTCATCGAAGCTTTCTGCATAGTGGAAGTGCTGTTCCAAAACGAA
Source organism: Anopheles gambiae (assembly GCF_943734735.2). NCBI lineage: Eukaryota > Metazoa > Arthropoda > Insecta > Diptera > Culicidae > Anopheles > Anopheles gambiae. Next base: position 30,042,273 of record NC_064602.1, read on the forward strand.
AATAAAAAACCAACATAAAAAAGGGAAGCTTGCACTGCAACGAACGAAACAACAATCACGGCACGCAAGCGGGAAGCCTCGGGAAATCACGCCAACGGTTCCGATTTGTTCCCGCGGGAACACAGCAAATTGTGAGCTTCGAAAAGCATGTGGCAGGGAGGCCTTAAACCTTGGTAAGGAGAAGGGATGGCATTGAGGGCTTGGGCTGGGAGTGTTGAAAAGCAAAAATTAGCGACAGTGGCCTTATTTCTCGACGATAGGAGCCAGTTTCTGTGCGGTAAATAGAACGGGAACAAGGGAACGGGCAAAACCATTAATTACCATTCTCGTGCTGAGTAGTGCTACCATTGCTGCTGTTCCTTGTTCTGTCTGCTGAACTTGGGAACAGTGCCGATGCGGGAACAGGAAGGTACTAATCGGCAAACGGTCAAGTTTAAAGTTCACGGTCCTCGTGCAAAAGTGCCAATTTGTGCATGCTGGAGCGCTGCTAAGCGCCATTCTTTTCGCGCCATTAGTCTCTCGCTCTCTCTCTCTCTCTCTCTCTCTCTCTCTCTCTCTCTCTCTCTCTCTCTCTCTCTCTCTCTCTCTCGTTACTTTCCATCCCCGAGGGAAAACGAGACGAAACTCCACAGGCGACAGGCGCTATAAGTTTCGTCCCGTAGTTCACTGTCCAACATCCGGCTGCCATTAGGGAGCTGGATCGTCCAGCTGTGTTTTTTCGCCATTCTTTTTTTTACCCAACAAAATGGTACTCGAGATAAAACTGAAACGCTTCGGTACGCAGGGAAAGTGTCTCGTCTTGTCTCTTGTCCCCAGAAAAAAACTGGTCCTACGGTTCGTTACCTTCTGCTGGGAGTGTTGCTCGTGCTGCTGACAGCGTTCTGACCAGCATTTGATAACTCACGCTCCCGTCCCGGCGGGTTGTGTTGCATCCTGTCGGCCAGCTCCCCGTCACTGGCTGTGTGTATGCACCGCAAGGGCCACAGCATTTAAACATTCTCCCACAGCGCGCACACACACTGTTACCGCGCGGCGTGAGCTCGAAGCATCCTGCCTCACCCCAGGGCAGGGCCACAGTAATGAATGAGCTGCATTCCAAGTAATAAATTAAATTATCTGCTGCAAAGCGTCGACGTGGCCACTGTGGCCACTGTGGTGAGTTACCGAGAGGCTGAGAGTGGTTCACTGGGTAGTAGCTTTTTTGTTGGTATTTTGTTGTTCATTCACCTATTTTTTGCTTCCTGCTGCGGTCGAGACACCGTTTCTCGCGCTTGCACTCGCAATTCATAGATGCACCCGAAAGCGACGCAGCGCAGTGTCCTTTAATGTGTGGCAAATGTGTTCAGCTTGGACAGGTGAATACTTAAGCGAGAAAAGAAGTGGGTTTCGAGCGATGCAAACCACACGAGTTAATAGCATTTGTATAAATAATTGCTTGCGCCCGGTGAAAGAAAAGGGGTAAACTGATTCTCTTAATTAGCATCGTATGGGGAGCTGCCCGTGTGTGTGTGTGTAATTTCTGTTGTTAGTGATAAGATTTTAGCTGGAAGCCATTCGGTGGCAAGTAGCCTTTATGATTCTTCAGTTTATCTCTGGTGTAGTTTTAATTGGCCTCATAGGATTGCCACTTACCAGTGAGCAGCTCGTTATGGCAGCAGCGTTGCAGAAGATGAATTGTAGGCACTTGAAATAAATGCTGGTAATTAATCCTTGCCCGTTTTTCCTCATTCCCGAGTTGATGTGCTGTGTTTATTGGGCTGTTTTTTCATATGAACACTTTTATTTAGCTTTAGTTCAGCAAATAAAAGCTTCCTGAGTCGTTTTGAACTATTCTATGTTTCAAGTTCGTATAACTTTAGGCTGTGTTCTGTTTTGTGTCTTTCAATGATTTTGTATAACTTTAGGCTGTGTTCTGTTTTGTGTTGCATATAATCAGGCGTAGTTTTGGCGTAAAAAAAATTTGCTGTAAAAATGTATTTTATGATTTTTATCTTATCTTTTAAGCACAATTATGCTCTTTCTGCATGGAATACATAATTATTAATATATTCAACCACCATACGCATTCACTCAGTAGTGTGTGGTGAGTGCCAGCCTTTCCATTCTATTCGCTTAGGCAAACCGTTTCTCTCGCCTGTCCCGTGGCCTATTAGAGAAATCTACATTTAAATGAATTATTTTAATACCCCTATTACCCTCACCAGTGTCTGTCACCTCTGCCCCCTCGGCCAAGTGCTGTAGTTGCAAAGCGTAAACGGCTTAGAACGATTATGCTTGCCTCTGTCGTACGGAACCCCGCCGGGAGAGCAGCTGGAGTGCAGAACGGGCTGGAGTAAGGAGTAGCATAGTTACGTTACGGAGCTTATCCTGCACGCTGCACGTCGCGACGGTCACATTCCCCCTTTTGGTCGGGACGAATGCTAGCAAGCGTTGAAATGAATTTATGACACATTACTTACGCTGGCGCGTTAGTGTGGGGCGAACATTTGAAGTATGCGACAGTGGAGGATGAGTGCAGACGACCAGGCCTACCCGCCAGTCGGAATGTCTCACACTGGAGTGTAAGCGATTTTCTGCATGGTTGTGCTCCGCAGAGGGGAAGCCGACATTCTTGAAGGTGAAATTTTTATTGTGTGGAAGCAGCACAGAATGAACAGCAAAATGATTATTACACTGCGCGTATGCGTCTGCACATTCCCCGGTGTATTTAATCAGCTTAAATCGCTCAATTGGCAAGAGTAAGAATATGTTTCAGTTTGAATGTTTAAGCCGCTTTGGTACGGTACGCTTGAACGCCAGGCCAACGTGGTCGATTGGTTTTAATAGGCATTTTATAGGCTGATTGTGGGCGCCGCTCGACCGACACGTGAGGGAGGTTGAGCATGGGAAATTCATAGCGTGTAAATGATTGAATTCATTTATGGCACGAAACAAAGAGGAATCCAGCTTACGGGTGGGCAGCAAAAGCCATTTGCAGAATTTAAACGAGATATTCCACCGTGCACCGACCGAGTTGAAAAGTCATTTAACTCATTTTCTCTCGTTTGGTTTCATTTTCCTTCCGTTCCTTCGTCCGCTTCGTGTTGCTAGTGCGTGGCGCTAAAGTGTGTAAAACAGTGTGTGAACATGGTTTCACACGCTGCCCGCACACCGGAAAACGCAGATCGAACACTTCCCGCACCGGATGCTGGCTCGGTTTGGCGAATGTGTTACAATAATGGTTTTTGGTGTCGTGCTGGCAAATCGAAACGTATCGAAAGTCCACCTCCCCGTGCTCGGCGATGCTTTCTTGTGCGCTTACACATGTTTCTGTCCCGATGAAGGGTGGGGAAGGTGGAACCGCAAAGGAAGTGCAGAAAGAGCGCACAACAAAGCAATAAATAAACATTGCACTCCAGCTTGCCATCCTCTCCATCGGTGCGACTGCACTGCACTGGGCTGCACACGCTCTTACACGGTTGGGGCGGGTATAATAATTTTAATGAATTGAACATGTAAATGGAAGCAGGCCATATTTCATTGCATCGGGCTCGCCTCATTCGGGTTGCGGGGTATGAGTAGATTGTATTAAGGTGCTTTGGGAAGGAATGAGAGAGGGTCTGGAGGTATGAAGAAGGATGGAATGGTGTAGACTGGGCTAGATACAATTGTTATATGGCACTGTAGCTCCCAGGAGATGACACCATCAAAAGGACCACCTCCGGTGTGGCCCATTTCGTTGCACTCGCTTGGAAGCACTTGTGGGCAGCATAAGGGCGGCAGATTGTGGGCAAAGCGGTGGATAAATTGTGGCTTTTCAATGAGCGTTTGAACGAATGAAGGGAAATGCAGTTGTATATGTTTTTATTGTTAATGGCTCTGATTTAGTTCTGTTCTATAAATTGAAATACGCCTGAAACCAGGCAATCTGTATAACATGATGTGCATGTTTGCTCGGGTGCAACTTATTACGCCTAAATATATGCAAGAATGAATATTAAACGAAGGTTTTACTATTTTTTGTACAATCATTGCCTATGATTAGTAAATATTGAAAAAAAAACTAAATATTAAATCTGAAAAATTCATGAAAAATGATTTATAAATGCAGTATTATAACATATTTTTATGAAATTTAGTATCGGACTTTCCAACTTATTCCGAATTTCCGCAATGATGTCCTAAATTTATGTTAATTCATAATTTTGTATGTATTATTTCATATTGATTTGTAGTGAATCACAACAGCTTGATGGAAAGATTTAAATGATTGTATTTCCTCTAGTACCTACTATTTTTTCCCACTATCCCTTGCTTTACTGAATGCTGGCCGCAGCTTCGATTGCAAGTGTTGCCCGGTGCCCAGTGAGGCCGTGATTAGTGCAAACCACTTTCAAGCGCCCCCCTCCGGCTCCAGGCAGAATCGGAATGTTGGCCATCGAGCTGTAGGCGTTTTGTGATTTATGTGTCTGCAAGGAGTGAGTTCGAATGAAAAGTTATGCCGCCAGAACGGCCAGAGCTGGAATTGTGCGAGAGAGGGTGCCGAGCGGAGCATCGTCTTGGCGTCAGCAATCCCGGAGACGGCCTCGAGCAATGCGGATGGAGCAAATTATTCGACTACGAGTTCCTTCCAGCTAGTCGAACCCATTCGGAGCATTTCTTGCACTGCTTACGTAAGATGTTGCACAGATTGCACCGATGCAGCTGGGCAGAGCATTAACTGTGCAGTGTTGCTGGCCAGTGCAAGCGCCCAACGCTCCTGTGACCGCAGATGGGATGAAGTCACCAGCCGCCGGCAAGGGTCCTTGTTTATGATTGAGCATTAAGCGGTTGATCATGGTGTTTTTGCATTTAGCCGGCTTCTTGGTTTGGCTTCGTTGGGCAAAAGGAGTAAATGACGCTTGAAACCATAGTTTTCTCGCAACCACTAGTAGAAAGTTGTTCTTCAGAGATTGTCACGGTTTGCCTAGTGGTGAACGTAATTATTTTTATAAAATTTAAAAAAAAGGAACACAAGGAAACATGAACAAATTGATTGAGATCATGATTTAGTCCCAGCCATCCTGTGCTTTTGTATAGAAAAAAGCCAGACTGCCGAGCGTTTCCGATGAGCTTGCCATCATAGAAAAAAAACGATTCCTTCCGGAACGACGAAGACAGATGAGATCAAAGCGGAAAGTCATTGCTTTATCAATGCACCAGAGATGGTTTTCCAGCGTTGACAGCGGGAGAGAAGCATCTCCGGACGGGATGAAATGTACCTCTTTGTTCGTCCATCCACTTCAAATGACCGGATAGCTGACATCGTCCACAATTTAGCGTCACTTTTCACTTTCCCCCCCATGTCGCTTATCTGGATCGTGAACTAGGAGCACAAAACGGCATAACAGAGGAGTGAAATGTGATTATGAAAATAGTATTCAACGTTCTACCTGTTCTAGCCGGACACTCACCATGGCGAACCGATCCGAGTGATCAAAGTAAATGGTTTAGCAAATTAATTTCTCATTCTCAGCAGTCGGGTCAGAGCTCGGAGGTTGCTGCTGTGTTGGAATCGATACGAGTCAAAGCAGAAGCATCGAACGGGAGAAGCAGGAGATAAAATCCGTTTTCAATAGATCGTCTGTCTTGATTTCATGGATGTCATGATAAGCAAGTTAAATCGCTCGAATCGTTCTGGGGTAGAGCAGAGCTCGAATAAAGCTGCTTGCAAACGTTCAGAATGAGCGTTGGAAAGGAATGAATGATGTAAACTGGGTTACGATATTTACTCAGCTCATTAGTAGTGCCATCCTGTAGTGCCAGTGGTACTTGCGATGAAGCGAAGGCCATGAATTCTATGGCAACCCCGTTTTTGTTGGTAACTGTAATAAAGGAGCAATATAGAATAGATTCCTGCTGGCAAATTAACTCAACGCCTTTTTCTATTTGCATTAAAGCAGAACGAGTGCTTATAAAAGCAAACAAATAAAAATCGTTCATTGCACGCCGGAGCATTCCCGGAAATGTTGGTTTCCATCATCCCCTCCTGTGCAGGGGTAATTATTCCATACGAGCACAGTGTACAGGTATTTATTTGCACGGTCTCATTGAAAAGCATTTCCGTCAAGTGACTTCGGGGGTGCAAGTTTTACGAGACACTAAGTGTACACGTACGTATCACCAGCTCAAGGGTCGTTACGTTGAGGACCTATTAGGGGATGTTCGGGGTGGCTTTTGTGTTGGCATTACCATGCCAATCGTGCCACACGCATGTTGGCAGTACTTTTTTTTGCTGAAGTTGCGTTTGCTGATGAGAGATTATGCAAACCGTTTAACGGTGGCAATGGATAGGACAATAGCGTACATGCGTACTAATGGAAGAGAGGGTAACTTTACAGCAAACACTAATAGCTGTTTTTTATTTCGTAAGTTTTTCTCAAACGCCTAAAAGTAGGCTAAAATCATTGAAAATAAAAATTAGTGTTAGAGTCAATTAAAATATTTAAAATACATAACATAAAAAAACTGTGCCTATCCAAAAAAGCTGTGTGTAATGTTAAAAAATAGGGCTGTGTTAGTAATAAAAATTACCTTTAGACACTCAACAAATGCATAAATTACCTTAAAACTTTAGACCATGGAAAATAAGTCATTCAACTGAAGTGACGCACTAAGCTTCCTCTCATTTATTTTCCACGTAATTGAAAGCAAGTTAACAGAAGGAAAGCAAAAAACAAAAACAAACACGAAAACGACTAAAACAACGTCCACACCATGTCGGAACATTTCAATCAACCTTGCGGAGGGTGCAGTTTGTCAACGTGCGTTCCGACATGACGTTTATTGCCTTTTTCCGGCCATCAGCGAAGAGCACGAACAGGAAGCGACACAACTCGTTGACGCTCGTTCAGCGTTGTTAAAGGGCTCGGGCTTGTTTCTATTCCGGGAAGGATAAACGAGCTTTCTTGTCGTTGTTGTTGTATTTGTTTCGTGAAGGGCTCTTCCGGGGGCGGTCGCTTTTAAAAAGTGGTTTGATGTTAAAATAGCAACAGTATAAACATTTTCGTGCGTTAATTGAATCTTTTCCGCGAATTATCAAACCATTCCTTTTGAGATGTTTTTGAGAGAAAACTAATTTGAAGCGGTGTTTTGTAAGTACGCTCTTTGGAAGACAATTATGTACTGCATTATCTCGTACATTTTTCTTTGTAACATTCCCTTCTACAATCTAGAGGGAAAGATTTTTTTTGCCGAACCTCACCCTATACTGGAGCTAAAGTGCGTGCTTAAGGTATGCATAGGTACGCAAACCGCAAGCACGCTGTCGAGGAAGGGGTCGGACGGAAACTGTACACCCTCAACCCAGGAAGTGAGCGTTCTTCCGGGCTTTCTCCTCGCAAGCGTTGCGTCATTAATTATTCATGTCTAATTATTCATCGGCAAGTCAATTGATTAAAGGTAAACACCCACTCTAGGGGCATGGATTTGGGGCTGAGAGTGCTTGTAAAACGACGCCGAACATGATCCCACGAGGGCACACATTGCGTATGAGAGTGTATGCCGAAAAGCGGGACGCATGGGCCAGATTGTGAAGGATAGTTGAATTTTTATGCATCCTTGTGGGTTCGTCGACGGGCTAGCTAATTTGGGATGGGTAGAGGATGAAGCGTTAAAGAGTGGCTTCCGGTTTTGTTATTTCAGTACGAAAACGAGATATTGTGCTGACAAGGAAGGATTGAGTTAGCAGTTATGGTTTAATGAGAAATTGTAACATCAGTCATTTTTAACTCTAGGCATAATTCAATGCTGATGTGTTTCAAATATGAATTTCGGGCAAATTTTCTATTTTTTGTGGTAAAATTTTTAAGAGCATTTATTTTGAACACGTTTTTAAATATCAATGCAAATTTCTACCAAAATTAGCTTAAATAAACATGTTACCATATTGCATACCTTCAGGCGGATTTAGTAACGTCATTGTAGGGTATTTCTGCTTAGACTGCGATTGCTTCCAGAAGACTTTGATTGTATGCGCCAAAAGTTATGCAATATATTACTATTTGTTCGATATTTAGTACCGGTACGCCTACAGCTATGCAATTTTAGGGATGTATCTTTCAAAACATGTCACTTAATGTTTGATTTACATTTTTTTAAACTGATTAAATGCTCAAAAAAAAAATCCATCATTATCCGTGTGTCTTCACAATCGATTCACGATTGCTCCCTCTCTGGCTGTAATTGAGCTTGGTGGGGATTTTACCAGCGCTGTGCCGTGTTGCTCATGTTCGCTCGATGTTCGACGCTCAAAAGTTAATTAACATAAAAAGCATATGACGCTCGTGCCCACTTGACTTCGGCATTGCGTCCCTTTTCGTTGAATCATCAAAAAGCAATAACAACAACGACTGTCGTTTAAAAAAAGTACTCCGGAAACTTCAACGACCCGATGGTTACCTTACTGCAAACAAAATTGACTACCGTGTATCGTTGATACACGGTACACTGATAGGCTTGTTCCATTTTGTATTTCTCTCCCTCATGGGATGGGTTGTGTCTTTTTTTGTTGGTTTTTTTAAGGTCCACAGAGTGCTTGATTTTATGCTCGGGAGCATCATTTTGCCAATTTTCGTCGTGATGTGTTTTCAGTGCCGCAGAAAAGCTACAACGTAGAACAAGCGGCAACCGATTCGGAGTGTTCATTCGCTGATTTGCATTAATATTTAAATATTTCACCAGAACTCTTAGGTGCAGTCGGAACGGTGGTCGATGCGAAGTGATCCTCTCATGCCCAGGTACCGAAGCACTGGGAAGCAGCACCGTCCGGGAACCATCGACACCAACAACACGGGAAAGTTCCCTAACGATCGAAGCTGCCAGTGATGCCCCAGCGGTGGTCACTTTCAATTTTCCACCAAAGTCCAAACGCCCCGGTACGTCCAGGGTCGGGGGTTTTGCAAATGCAACCGTACCGGTTCGGTTTGGTCAAGTGGCAGGATCGAGCACACGGTGGGACTGCGTGCAACGGTCCACAATAATGGATTCGGGATTTTTGCACGGTTCGCCATAGAAGTGCGCGATTCGAGCGTGTGTGGTTGGGGCTAACGATGGAACGATACAGCGCAAGGGCTAGTGCCTCTACAGCAGCACCACCTTTGGTTTTCGCATTGTGTAGGATACGGCCATTGTGTGTGCGTGAGTATGTGTGTGGTGGCTTTGGATGTGGCGTGGTTTGGGAAGAAGTGCATTCTTCCATACTCACCAGAGAACCACAAAATGATACCAACAGCAGAACACGAGCCGAACCTGGATCAGAGTTTCCGGTCGCTGCTCGCCATCGAACGAACCAGCAGCACCACTGGCCAGCAACACTTTTTACCGTGGAGGCGTGGAGACAAGGGTGTTAATTGTGTGTCGGTTGAATTTTGGCTTTTTCCGGTCAAGAACCCATGGCACTGGGCCGCCGGAATCCACCGTGCTTCCGTTTCGAGGCGCTCTGGGTGTGCGAAATAACGAATGTGGTATCCCGCCAGCGTGTAGTGGCTCCGGTGAAATCACACCGTTGAGATTGTGTGCAAGCGTGCGGGCGGTGAAGTGTGGCCAGCGATGTTATTGGAAGTGGTCCGGAAGGGTGAAAACATCATGTCCATTCGGAGAGTGTTCCTCCGCTCTGCCCGGACGTTCTTCGCGGGACACAGACACATGAATTTCATTACAGCTTCAATAATTGAGTATCGAAGCGCAGGCATATGGATGGATCGGGTACGGTTGAACGCGCCAGGGTAGCCGGTTGCGCAGGAATGTCGGTACACGCAATTCAATAGGATTGTTGCCGGGCAAACGTGGTGATCGCTGGCGCGCTCGGCGTTGTTCGAATGCGTAGTACTTTATTGCAAACGTAGTGTTAATTGCATTTGCGATGGGTGATTCGCTGCACAAACAAATTTGTACTTGAGCGTTTGCGGACGGTTAGATGGAGCAAGTAGTTTGTTGCAGTTGCTGGTGTTGCAGAAGAATGTTTTCATCGGAATCGATCGAAGGTAGGACTATGCGGGCAGCGGCAGTAAAATGTTGAACGAAATTAAGATAAAAATCATATTCGATGATATTTGTTCGTGAAATCGTTTGTTTAATAAAGTAGTTGATTTGAAGTTGATTTTCAACAAGAAGCGCCTAAATATATGCAATGTATTTTTATCTCGCTTATTGAACAAAACATAAATGTTGATCTGAGCGAAACCAGTGACAAAAAACCTTAAAAAATAAATAAATAAATACAGTGAACCCTCTCTTATTTGAGAGGCGATGGGACTGTCGAATAAGAGGGATTTTCAAATTACAGAGGTGGAAAGTGAATGAAAGGTCCATCCAAACAAGAAAGAGACAGAACATTTAGTATGCAGCCTTAACTGTTGCTATAGGAAACTGTGCATACGATTGCCAATTTGACCATACCAACGCCAATTCAATAACCATGGCAACACCATACACAAATAAGAGGGACACAGATTTCAGAGGTTTTCTAAATTAGAGGAACAAAAATGTACTGGAAATTAAGGGACTGTGCAAAATTTTCAAATAAGAGAGGTTTTTCAAATTGGAGAGGTGTCAAATAAGAGAGGGCTCACTGTAGATAAATGAATTGTACATAAAACAAATACAGTGGAGCGCCGTTTATCCGGGCTTCTTGGGACTTGACCTCGACCGGATAAGCGAATAACACGGATAATGAGTCAAATGATATATTTAATCACCAATTTCTGATTAGTTCTTTAAAAATTCCTATTTTTTGATAAAAATAACCCAGTTTTTATTAACTTCATGTTTTTTCCATGATAATATTTGTTATTTGCCATGAATTATAGTGTTTTTTGTTATGATAATGTGCTCTTATAACCGCTTTTTTAAATATCCTCCTCATAACGCAATGTCACCTTTGTATTGAACTGTCATTTCTCAACAGCACGGATAAACGGAAAGCCGGATAAAAGGTACCCGGAAAACGGCGCTCCACTGTATGTTCTGAACGATCTTATCTAAAACAAAAAGAATTGTTCTTCACCGACCGAGTGTGGAGGAGCGATTTTGCAGGCATTTGCATAGCTTAAGGCGTTTTAAATATATTTCGTGGGAATGATTTACTCTAGTGATGGGTAAAGTTGGCAAAAATCCAACTCCGATCCGACTCCGATAAATTCGGAATCGTCTCTTGAAGGTAGGTCTGCGCTGCAATATCTGGAGTCGTTCGGAATCGTCCGGAGTCGTCCGGAGTCGTCCGGAGTCGTCCGGAGTCGTCCGGAGTCGCAGTCGTCCGGAGTCGCCCGGAGTCGTCCGGAGTCGTTCGGAGTCGTCTGGAGTCATCGGAGTCGTCCGGAGTCGTTCGGAGTCATCGGAGTCGTTCGGAGTCGTCCGGAGTCGCCCGGAGTCGGAGTCGTCCGGAGTCTCCCGGAGTCGTGAGGAGTCGAAGTCGTTCGGAGTCGTTCGGAGACATCGGAGTCGTTCGGAGTCGTTCGGAGTCGTCTGGAGTCATAGGAGCCGTCCGGAGTCTTTCGGAGTCGTTCGGAGTCGTTCGGAGTCGTTCGGAGTCGTTCGGAGTCGTCGGAGTCGTTCGGAGTCATCGGAGTCGTTCGGAATCGTCCGGAGTCGTCCGGAGTCTTCCGAAGTCGCAGTCGTCCGGAGTCGCCCGGAGTCGTCCGGAGTCGTTCGGAGTCATCGGAGTCGTTCGGAGTCGTCCGGAGTCGCCCGGAGTCGGAGTCGTCCGGAGTCGTCCGGAGTCGTGAGGAGTCGAAGTCGTTCGGAGTCGTTCTGAGTCGTTCGGAGTCATCGGAGTCATTCGGAGTCGTCCGGAGTCGTCTGGAGTCATAGGAGTCGTCCGGAGTCGTTCGGAGTCGTTCGGAGTCGTTCGGAGTCGTTCGGAGTCGTCGGAGTCGTTCGGAGTCATCGGAGTCGTTCGGAATCGTCCGGAGTCGTCCGGAGTCTTCCGAAGTCGCAGTCGTCCGGAGTCACCCGGAGTCGTCCGGAGTCGTCCGGAGTCGTCTGGAGTCATCGGAGTCGTTTGGAGTCGTCCAGAGTCGCGCGGAGTCGTAGTCGTTCGGAGTCGTTCGGAGTCGTTCGGAGTCGTTCGGAGTCGTTCGGAGTCGTCGGAGTCGCCCGAAGTCGGAGTCGTCCGGAGTCGTCCGGAGTTGTTCAGAGTCGTTCGACTCCAGACGACTCCGAACGACTCGGACTCCAGATGACTCCGAACGACTCTGACTCCGGTGACTCCAAACGACTCCGATGACTCCAGACGACTCCGGACGACTCCGGACGACTCCAGGCGACTCCGGACGATTCCGGAAGACTCCGGACGACTCCGAACGACTCCGACTCCGGGCGGATCTAGTGGTTCCATTTTGCTGGAGTCGGAATTTAACTAACAATAGTCGGAGTCAGATCGGAGTCGTGGGTGCGCTCCATACAGCACATCACTAATTGACTCTCTTTACTAAGGGCTTACTAAGGGCATAATTATCTTTAATAAAGTTAAAAAAGCTATTTATTTTCTTGCTATTTAGTCCTTAAAATGTTGTGTATTTTTAATTTTCTCTTAAAATTGGTAAATAAATGACAAACAATCCATTCTACCACACCTTCAAATTGCATACCTTCTGGTGCATAGGTATTGCAAATCGCTCCGCGAATTCGCAATTCGCTATCAGCGTAAACTCATATGCGGTTAAACATGCTTGATGAACGCAATGAAAGGCGGTAATGCTGCAGTGATGAAGAAATTTCATCAATCACGGTCGTTAATTACGGTGCTGCATAGCCTGACAGCCAGAGAGATACGGCGAGAAAAGCCCCTAAGCACTTGTGACGGCTTTTGGATTTAATTAATTGGTCCACTCCGCACCAATCATACGATGCCCGTTGCATGGTGTGGTGTGCCCAGCATTCGTGGTGAGTGTGAAACTTTACGATTGTTTCACTGTACCTTTGTTCGGGCATTGAGCACCGTATAGATGCATTCATCCAGCTCATGGCCTGTCTCATTGTCCTTTCGATATGCATGTACAAAAATGGTATTCAATAGGCAAGGCAATATGGCTGACCCGGACAGGTACATTGTTTCAAATCCTTTCCGAACAATGGTCACAGTCGCGGCTTACCTATCAACGCGATGGAACTGTTGCCGTGGCTAGGATATTTAGTTCCAATGCACGCGCATCTTTTGTTAATTGAATTTTCATATTTATTTATTTACGAGAGTTACGCTGTGCGCGCGGTTCAGGTTGATGCGGGCTGCACTTTCATTCTACCATGTACCGGCAATCCACTTTCGAATGCGGTTTTGAGTGAGGATCAATGTTAGCTTCTCTTCGTTATTTTGGCTATGACCTCTTTCCGCATTATTGGATGCTATAGGGTTGTCAATTATTTGCATAAGCTAGGAGTGCGAAATTGATAATTCTGGTCAAATTAGAAAAGAAAAAAAGCAATCCGGCATAACAGGACCGTTTTGAACCTAATTTTAATTAAATAATCATAATCAAGACATAATGGCAATGCTTCGGCCAATGAGCTTCCGAAAGATATAAGCGAATTTTGCGATTTTCAATGTAACACTAAAAACCATTGTGAAAATCTAAAGAAGAACTCAATTCAAAGCTCTAAACTTGAGTTGATGTGGTGTTATTTATTATTATCTATTTATACACTTCCTATCTCTCTGGCTGGATCACACAACTAAAATCACTTAACTACTCACCATCATGAAACCAATCACTTTCGAAGCCACACTTTTCCTCCACAGTTCGCTCCTGCAGTGAGTTGAAATGTTTTAATTAATGAAATTGTATCTGTGTGCCACTGGTGACGAGTAGTGCCAAACCAAGTTACTCTCCAAAGCTAGCATACGAAGCAGCTGAACTTTAACCGAACTTTTGGAAGTAGCTCGAGTTGAAAAAAGACGAATCGTGCTGTTTGTCTCACTCAAACACTCGCTCAGCAATAGTGTCCTTGACATGCAAAGCTTTCTCCAGGGGGAATAGAAATGAAGATTCGGCTTGAAGAATTGTCTCCCGGGAGTGGTGGGTTGGTGGAGCAGGATAGTTTCCCGGCATGATGTGAGCTCCGAGCTTCGTGTGTTTTATTTGTGTTTCATTACTTGGTATTGTACATTTAAGTGTTGCAGCGTATGTGAGAAGTGCATAGAAAGATCAAGGGCTCCAAATATTTGCTGATTAGTTTCCTAGTGATGGTTTGGCAAATTTCCAAGAAAATTTGAGATTGTGTGGTCGTATATTTGTATTGCGGTTTTAATTAAATCATTTATAAGAAAATGTCAACTGTTTGATGGTAACATCGCAACCATTGTTTTAAAATTTTACTGAAACCGATCTTTTTATCGTTGCAAATTTGAAGGCTTACAAGATGCGAATAGGAATTAAAGAGAAAAAATAGAGAACATTTTGATTATAAATGTATGTTAAACAATGAATATAGCAATGCTACATGAATCTGACAAATTATATCATCGCACGCTAGCTATATAATCCTTTCATTGGTGCAATGACGCGGAGCAAACTCTATTTGTTACCTACTTACACATCGGTCAACAGCCTCTTAATGTTACTGTTGATGCCATGCATTCGTCCTGCTAGAAGAATCCCTGCTGGAAGATAGAATAAAATATTTAACGATGCATGACATACCCGTCACACATCAAGTATCGTTACGCGGCCACAATTTTGAAAAGCACCGTGAAGCCACTCGAAAGCGCCTAGTAGGGCAGCTAGCAACGAATATGTGCCCTGAATGACTTGAAGGAAGGTTTCTCATCTACAGTGCGCGTCCACTTGATGCAGTCACCAACAGGGAACGGTTAATCCATAGCAATCTGCAACGTAAGAGCCACCAGAGCTTCAACATTCCCGGTTGGAAACCTGGTTAAGTGGAAGGAGATGAAGTGTTCCGTAGGTTCGTACTCGACACGCGTTATGTCATAGTTGTGTTGAGATTGGCTGGGAAAGAAGGAGAATGCAAGCGCTAGCGATGGATGTACAGCACGCTTACCAAGCACAACTCTCGACGAAGAAATGGCAGAAATGCGGTGCACTAGAACAACCAGCAGCGTCATTGCTGCACCTTGTATGATGTCATGGGCACTTAAGATGAGATTTTGTACCTACCAACTGTCTATGTGGGGTGTATTATACTCGATGTCCATTTTTAAGGATGTTCTTATGTGAGAAGCAAACCTTTTGTGGCAGTATTGTTAAGCTCTCAACTTGATTAGTTGCTGCTCAGCAATGTGTACATGCAGCATGGTTTTATTACTAATTAAACAGCTTTACAGCTCAATCCAAATTCCAAGGTTTTCCGAGCAATTTCCGCACCATAAAATTAGCTCACCATCGAACCCATCGATACCACCGCGGCGAGAAGCAAACACAGCTAAACAACACCGAAGGTTCATCGTCCTGGGCTAATGGTTTCATTTGTCGCCATGTCAACGCTCGTTTCGGGGTGCGTTTTTGCTCTCTGACGCCACCTGACGCATCCGGCCCCGGGGCACATGTGGGCACGTACGCGACGCGACCGGAATCGTAATCAGTGCGGCAGTGGGTTCGAAACCGTAATTTGCAGAACATTCACTTTAATTCACTCAACCAGCCGCCCCATGCGTGGCCTCACCATGTCGTCGCCGTGCGCGTTCTATTGATTGTTTATTCCAAACCATAAACGTAAATGACCACCAGCAGCAAGGGTATCGAGCAGGGGATGAATGCAAGCAGGGGTGGCAAATTTAAAGCCTGACCCGACCTGATTGGCCCATCCCGCTAACCTATGCGGCAAGGTTTCGAGGCGAGTATGGTGAGGTGAGTATGTTTTTTCGTGTACTGCTAGCAAAAACTAGTCGAGAAGATCATGCTGATAGGGGAAGGAGTCGGAAAAAAGCCCCAGAAAGGATAGAGCAACGGCATTCACATTTGTGGTTTGGACGTGGTACATTAGTGGTTGAGAGGGGGTATGTGGGAATACAAACATTGAAAAGTTTCTTCACGTTTCGAATAAATGGTAATAATTGCTGCAATCATATCATGAATATTCAAAGCTAAAGACTTTCAGGGAAAAGGGGTGTGTCTGTCTGTTGGTCCTGTAGTAGTTCGGTGGTTGAAAACAGTATGGGATTGTAAGAAATCTCAGCATACAGGATGCTCTTTTTGTGTCGAAGAAAGTAACAGGCTGTTGTGAGAAGTAGAAGAAAGGTGATAGCATCTTTGACCATAGATTTGTTATTTGTGAATGAGTGAATAGATTTAAAGACACATTGGCTGGTATTATTGAATCCGTTCGTAGCGGCGGCGTACGTCCCGACACTCATTTTCCTAACGTACTAGATGGTTGCTACAGTAATTCAACGCAGCGTTGTAGGACTGGGCTCAATAAATGTGTTGCCATCCCTAGAATTTCATGTGAGCGCCGTACGTTCCCGCAAGGAACGGATTCAATAATACCAGCCATTAAAACGACGAATATTATTGTGAGATTCATGTTGCATAAATAGACCACTATTTTAAGCAATTTATCAATAAAAAAGAAGAGGTCGGTGGTTAATTGGGATGATATAACAGTTGTGTAAAGCAATTTGCATACATTTGGGCGGTTTTTATACTAATAAAATAATGTAACAGAGATGCAATGGCTGGTATTATTGAATCCGTTCGTAGCGGGAACGTACGGCGCTCACATGAAACTCTAGGGATGGTAACACATTTCTTGAGCCCGCTCCTACAACGCCGCGGTGAATAACTGTAGCAACCATCTAGTACGTTAGGAAAATGAGTGTCGGGACGTACGCCGCCGCTACGAACGGATTCAATAATAACAATAAGCCAATATTACCTAGCTTGTTGAATAAATCGCCTAAATCTATGCAATGTACAATTCAACGCATCTTTCTTAGACAGAACATTATTTCAACGGTCTTGAATTGCTGCAGAATGGTCAGTTAATTGACAAAATATGTTTAAATTATGTCTCCTCACACGGTTAATGGTATTTCCGATCTTTTGTGCTGCAAACACAACCAGCGCACCTTGCAATGCTAATTAGCAGGACACACCACGGTTTACGATAACCCAAAACATGGCCACAAACATTACACGTATGCCCGGAAACGGTATCAAACATGAAACAGGTGCCATCAAATTGGATTGTGATTTCATCCCGCCCTGCCCCAGTAGCAGTGCCCCAGGCTAAACCAACATTCCTCCACCACGACAACATTCGATCAATCTCCGGGGCACGGCACGGCTGTGGTTTGCAATGTATTATTGTGCCTCAAACACAACCTCAAATCATTATCTCGCGGTTGTGTACCGCGATTAGACTGCCACGGGCACGCCCTTCATCACCGCCTCTAGCGAATGGTACGGGAACGCGTAATTAATGGCTTCAATTAATGCGATATAAACGTCGGGTTTTTGGTACCCGTGAACTATCGATTATCCTGCTGAGCATCAAGGCGGGCGGAACGATGCCGAAACACGACCGTTGCGATAAAGGAGCGAAGGATAAGGTGAAGGTAACGTGGAACGAGGTGGTCTTCCAAACGGGTGCATCCCCGGCATCTGGGTAATGCTTTGAAATGCAGCACTTTCACCTGTCAACCCGCAGCAGTGCTTTCTTTTCGTCCTAATTATAGTGCATAATTGCGGATTCACACAGATTCACACTGGTGCGGGATCGCTTGAGAACATTCCGTGCCGTGCCGTGGTAAGCGGGCAGGGATGACATAATAAATGACAGCTTCCAACGGAAATACATTAACATTGTTGATCATCATGAAATTGGCTGCCAAATTAGTGTTATGACGGGGTAATGAAAACTAAAGCCCTCGTCCTCCCGATTCGGTTTGCAGCAATCAATGCCCGTGCTCGACAGCGCATCAATCGATTGCAGCACATACATACACACACACACGGCTCACACAGATAAATGGGCCGCAATGTTAATGAGTGTTATTTGCACCTTCCACGCACTCCACCCCGGGACATTAATACCCGTTTGGCCCCACCGGAGTGTTGTGTGTGTGCATGGCTATCCATCGCACTGAGGGGAGGGAGGGGAAATTTGTAATTCAATCGAAGTTGTGGCCTCGGGCATAGTAGTTCGCGGCGACAATCTGCACAAGTCGGTTTACATTGTTCAGCTGTCTTGGTGGGCATTTTCTCGCCAGCTTTCTCACTGTAACGGTGGCGATAACTTAAGGATATGAAATTTAATTTGCTCCTGCGTGTTTGTCGATATCTTTAACTGTCCGTTTAGGGTGCTTAAACTGGGTAGCTCGAAGACTATGCGAAAACCACGACTAATTATGTTGAATTGTGGTGGCATGCCGCTTGGTATGTCTGCAATGCGTCATTTCGCTGCAAAGTGAAGGAATTATTTAAGCTTCAGTGAGAGCAATAATTATTCTCTTGAATGACTCTTAAATTTGGTTCGTATGAAACGCCTGAAGGTATGCAATGCGCTTAACATTTATCCATTAAGGGCTGAATGAACTATGAATAATGAACTTGTTGCGGAAAGCATTTTTATTACAAAACTGTAAACATATTCGCTGATAAAAATATTTTAAAATTAAATTGAAATTATGTTGATGTTCCTGCAACAAATAAACATGAAGTAAATCGATTTGTTTCTCTTGTAACAAAAATGTTCCGGCAACATGATATTGACAGTTCGTTCATGCGAATTGGCAACAATTGTTCCCGCAACATTTTCATGCATACAGGCTAAAGATAATTTTTTTTCGAATACTAACAGTGCATGTAATCTTCCTGACAAAGCGTCTAAAGGTATGCAATTTAATTATTTGTATAAAGTTTCTATAGAGTAACTTAAATTAATTTTTTTTAACAAAATATTACGATGACATGAAATTTAAAAGAAAAAAAGCGCACCAATCTGTATGTCAATTCAGCAATGAGCTGGGGTAATGTTGACTTTTTCCTTTTATTTTGATCATGATGAGAGGGTTATTTCATTTAATTATGTCTATGCATGTTATGTATGTTAATTCATGTTGTTATTTTGTATGGACATGTTACGTTATGTTGCAGTATTTGTTAGTACAACACTACCATTACAACTTAACCCTGTATATTGCATACATTTAGGCGTTAGACATCGATACCATCAAAATCGTTTTTCTCGTTATGCATTTTGACAACTGACTAAATATGTTACTTACCATAACGCACTTTTAATCCGCAAAAACGGTGCAGCTTGTGAAGGGAAATGTACATTTTATGTGATAAATATCCCAATAGTTTTTCTACAATATCACTCAAACAATCTCTTAAAAAGAGAAAAAGCAGTTAATGAAAATGATGGAACATTTCATCCAGTTTAAAGACTACGATTTCGCTCCACTTGAATAACATCTTCAGTGCTTCAAATCCGTTGTAGCAAAGCTCATCCAATTCACACCAAACACGCATATGTTAGTTTGTTTGTGTACACATCGATTAAATTTGTTGATTTTACGCGCCCTATTGGCTTAAAGCATAATTTCACAAGAAAAGCAATTTCGTGTGTATTTGTTTAATCAACTAGAAACAAACCGGTCCCGTTACACCTCGTTTGTTATCATTTCCAGCCCGAGGGAGGGGGGACAATTCGAGCGGAAACAATATTTTCTGACACCACTCGGCAATAAAGTGTGTGAAATTTATGGCTTTAAACTGGCCACCGCCTCTCCAGCCGTTTTCCCTTTCGCTTGAATTGTACACCACTCCGCAGAAGGTGTGAATAATTGCATTCTATAACAATAGGTAGATTATTTACACAACTCAATTCAGGCGTGGTACACGAGAGAGTCAAGGAGAAAGGGAAATGAAATAAAAAGAAATCAAACTCGTCGACCTAATGGACTCTCTAGTGCCACACGGAGTGCCTGCAGCGGTTTTGAGGATCAAACGTACCGAACAATAAAAAGAATAGGAAGAGTCTCACAATGCAATTACCGATTTGCACGTTTCGGTGCATGCTGTAAAAAGAGCTTTTTTTAATTGCTTCGATGCCTTTTGTTTGTTTGTAAGCTCGCTCGGTTAGAAAACATAATATGTCATCCGATGCAAATGAAAGAAAAGTGAGGAATATTGAACCATTGGTAGAATGGTTCAAGGCGAGGCCCTATTTGTTAAACATTTGCATACGTCGGAGAAATGCAATCCCATCACACAATTGTTTGTAGAGAGAAACAAAAAAAGGAACCAACACCACATGGTTTTGTGAATTGATTTTCCATTCCATCGTGCCGGTCGGGCATGAAATGATTTCGGAAATGAATTCTTCTACCGGAACCGTCTACCGAGCGCGAGTGGATGGGCGTAATCGTAATGTCTCGCCGTGGCAAGGTTTTCGACAGGGGTTGACCCGGTGACGCGCCCGGGTGTGCAAAATATAATGCATGCGACCATTTTGCAACCACCTCACCACCATCACCAGCCGTGAAGATGTATGAATATAAATGCCTTTTTGTTTCCTGAATGGAATATAACGTGGCTGCTGCTGCTGCTGGACGTACATTGATTACGCATGCAAACCGTTTTTTCCTCCGCCTCCGCCCCATTCCAACGGATATGATTTTTGTGTGAGGGGTTTTTGATTTTTTACCTTCATTTTGCATGCCATGCCACTTTTTTCTTGCTCTTTAAACAGCCATTGTGGTTTTTGCGTTTTGCTTTGCTTTTAAACTGACCCGGCAAACAACGGCGAAAGGGAAAAGTACGGGCAGCGTTGGTGGGTTTACGTAGCGGAATTTGAATTGACGTAAACACGGTTCATATTAATATACCAATTTATGGCAGGAAGAAGATAACGGCCGGACGACGGGGAGCCGTTGTATGCGTGTTGCACATGCAAAAATTTGCATTGATATTATAAAAGGGGGCAAAAAGCAGGTGAGCACAGTGAGGGAACGAGAAGCCCTGGCATATGGACCCGAGCACCGGAGCAAAAGGCGGGTTCGCCGCTTAGAGTGACTTGTGAGAGAGTTCAACAGCTGATTCAACAGCGAATGAAGTGAAACTAAAAATGGGGTTTGTTTTTTTTTGCTTTTTATTCCACTCGCCATCAAAACAGTCACGCTGGGTGGTATTAAATTCTGAACTGACGCAAAACCTGGTATGCAACACCCCGCCTGTCAAACTCCTGTCGATGGAGAGAAGCTTTTAGCTCGCTTTAAGGGTGCATAAACCACCCCTCTCTCTCTCATCGGATCTGTACGTACGCTCGTTGCCATGCCTGCCTCAGTGCTCAGTGCTAATGCGATGGTGGTTTACACGGATTAAGCGTTTTACGTACGGGTGGGAAAGCTCTGCTCCATTCCCATTGCTTCCCGCTCGCAGAACAAAACGTTGACGTAGAAGGGTGAACGTGGCACGGTACAGCCTTCACGCTCGTCTCGTTTTGTTGAAAACTCCTCTTTCCACCATCAGCAGCCCAGTGTGTGTTGCATGACATATTAATTTGCAACATGAACGGCATGTTTGCAACAGCTTTCCACACTCTGCCGATGGAGACGATGTGGCACGGGAATGGAGGTGAAAGGCCTGGAGGTGTTAAGCTCCCACAGGAGGGGGTTGGTGACGAAGGGGGAGTAAGCAAAAAGTTCCGGCGCCGGCTCACTGGCAGGGCGGGTCGCTGGTAGCGTGCCACGTGAGGGTTTACGGATTCATTACAGGTTGTGCATCAAGGATGTTACACGGTGTTTAATGAATGGTAATTTTCAGCCTTCAAGCCGGAGCCGAGCTACGGGTGGCTATGGTTGGCTGTAGCCCCTGCCCTGCCCGTTTTCCACCAGGTGCCCTCACACACACACACACACACTCACACGTGCAATGAACGGGGAAAAGCGATTTGTATTTTAGATGATTGTGTTTTACATGGTGTTTGCAGTCGAACAGGTTTCAAAAGCGAGGTTGTTTGTAGTTGGTGTGTTTTGCATTTTTTGTGCTGCTTTTTGCACTAATATTTAAATAATACACTACGAGTGGGTGCTTTTGGCACACGTTTGATCGCAATATAAGGTAATCGATTGGCGGTTGTAGGGTTGTGTGTATTTGTGTGTGGTGAACTTAAACGATAATAATCTATTGATGGTGTTTGAAAGTGTAATTATTGAGTTTGGGTTTAAATTGATATTATAAAAAAAGGCAAAGAGTTGTAAAATAAACCATCAACATGGATGTAGGCACTCGTCAATAAATGCTAGCAAGTGCTTTATTACAAAATGAGAAGAACATAAACGAACGAAATAAAGGAAATAACTAAAGGTAAAAATGTAATTCAAGCGAAAATAGCAATATTACTCAAATTACTTACTTACTTAAATAGCAATATTACTCAAATAAACTGAGTTATTTGTGAATAAATGTTGAAATGGTTATACTATTTGAAGTTTTGTAGGAATTTCGGACATATTTTTGAATATATGTTTTAATATATCTGTGGATTTTTTGCCAGTTCTGAAACCAATTTGAAGCTACAATATCGATTCTAAAGAAATTGGTAATAAAATAAAAGGTTTTTGTTGGGTTGTATGACACTTTACTGAGAAGTTTTATAAATTCTTCAAAACAAGTAAAATAAATGGTTGTTTTGACACATAATTAGCCAGCTTTTTTGCATATATATATTTCAATACTACCATATCATTCATACATCCATTAGGCGAGAATAATTGCGATTGTAAAAGCGCATATGTATTTTGCACGCTCGTCCCGCTGCGCAAAATGGTTCCAGCGCACGTTATCAATTAAGGGTGCGTATATTAATGAACCCAACCAGCACGGAAAATGTACCCACTCGTCCATCATGCTCATCATCATCAACACCGGGTCCACGAGAGGGTCAATTGGACCCGCTCAAAGGGTTGCCAGAGTGCTCAATCAAAGTTGCCCACTGTTTAGGTGCTTTTCGTGCTCGCGAAATCGCTTTCCCGGCACGGTTATAAATGCTCCCGGCAAATTATTGTACATCATTGTGCGCCAGCGGTTCATTAACAAGGCGTCCAGGCGATTATGTGAAATCACCTGCAGCACACCGCATGCTGAAAGGATGCTTCAGAGCCAGCGAGGAACAATTACCGCACGATTCCAGGTTGAAGCGATGTATGGTTGTCAAATTGTGGTACAACTTCTTAACGAAACTGCACCCTGGGTTCGATTTGCAAAGCCGAGGTAGGCTTCGGGCCGTACAGCACGTACGCCCGAATCGATGTTCAAAGAATGTTCAATCAAAGCACCGCTTTCAATGAAACAATAGGCCAATTATTCTGCGCACTTTAGCGATCATGAATACATTATGGTTTGGAAGGGAAGGAGGAGGAGGAGGAGAGTCGTGTGTGCCAGCACGTAAAGGCATCACCGGGTGGCTTACAGACCGTACATCTACAGGGTTGTGTGAGTGGGAGGTGGTAGGTATAATAAAAAGAAATTTATGTTCACAACAGCCATCGGGTGTGCTCAATGTTAGCTCCATCCTAGCTGTTGCTGCTTTTCAACGCTTCTAGGCATGGTACGTGCTGTTGTGGCCGCTTGTTAAACGGTGTATGGTCATTTTTACATCGAGCGAGGCATGTGTTAGCAGCTGGTTGGCAGAATGTATCCCAAGAATGACGGGCGAATTTGTTATTCGCGTCCAGTTTGCGGATGTTGGTTTACAATACATTTAGTTGCATTGATATGCAATTTTTACAGTCTTTGAGTTATTTTTTTATTCTGAATGGAAAACAGAACTTCTCATTTAACTATTAATGCGCCTAAATGTATGCACATGCAATATTGAATAAAGATAATTTAATATTTTTGCAGATTTCTTTTAATTCTCTGTTTTGGACCTCAGAAACCATTGATGAATGCTTTACTGGCGTTAACCTGAAGGTTTTTATATTAATTATAAGATTATTGTGATCATCATCGAGTTAAAAGTAAATATTTGATTAAAAATAGACATCTTGCATATCTTTAGGCGCTGCAAGTACAATTCATCGTAGGCTTTCAAACAAAATTATGCCAAATAATAATACAAAAATTCGTTTGAATACCATTTCTACCATGTTGTTTGATTATCATTCGCATTTGTTTGAGTTTGAATTATTTATACCACAGTTTCAATACAAAAACAAAAAACCAAAAAGATTTCACAAGTTTTGTCCACTCGAATGAGCTCAAACATCGAATGCATAATCCATTTTTCGCCCTTCCACCCAGCCTCGGGCCTCGATGATATGGCCCGTTGCTCCATTCGTTGGGAGGGACCGATCGATCAATCTTGGTTACCCTTCTTACAGACGCTTTAAAATCATTTATTTCATGTCACTCCGGGTCACGGCAAATGGATGAGAATAAATCAGTGTTTCCACGCTCATGCTCACGCTATACATACTGGTGTGTGTGTTTGGTACCGGTTTTTTTCTTCTGCCGGTGGATGTCGAACCGTTCACCAGTGTGCAGCCATTTAAATCAATTTCCGATTGGGGTTCAGAGATTCCAGTTCGAAAAGCGTTTGAACCGCATGGCACTTCATAACGCTGCTGGCACGCAGAAAAAGCTAATCGAACAATCGGGTTGAATCGGGTTTTTTTACCGCTACTGAAGCACATGTAAGTGTGTTCTCACTGCCTTCTTTTCCACGTGTGTCTGATACGCATTGGTTGAGGTGGCTGGAGATCTTCAACATCCTAGCCTGAAGGTTAGCTAGAAGCACTCGCAAGCGCTCGATTTATCACTCGAGGAAGGATTGAGCTAAAAAGAAGTTTTGATTTTCACTTCTACCAAAACCCACACAGCACACATGTGTCTCCTCCGTCCTAGTTTCACAACCCGAAAGCGAAAGAAATACCGATCACGTACCGAGTTATCTATGCCATCGAGGAATATTGATTACGCGGTGACATAGTAAGCGGGTGTAGCGTGCCGTATTTTTTTCCTCCAAGCCCTGCCGTCTGCATCCCAAATCCCTGTATCGTTTCATGTCTCAGGAGAGCGATTCGAATGCAAAGCAGCTTCCTAGGCAGGGAGCGCAGTAAAGCTAGAGTATGTCAAGATCTCCGTGCACGGTGCGGCACTCGTAACTGTTTGCTTAGCGTTAAATCAATTCTTCTTCATGAATAGCAACTTTAAGCGTTCCAAGGGGTTCCCACGAGGAATGGCAAACCAAAAAAGGGAAACACGTCAAGCATCAATTGTAGCTAACAGAGGTAGCAGTAGTTTGCTGCCGGGGAGAGTCTGCCAAGCTGCGCTAGATTTGTCAACTTTAATTCAATGTACAATCTTTGACATTGTTAGGGAAAACTATTTTTCACTTCACGGCTCTTCCCAGTCCACAATCCGACAGTCAGAGTGGCAACTTTACAGCACCAGCTGTACAGTGAGCAGCAGCAGCAGCAGTACCAAACTCTCCACCAAAGTACAAGCATAACTTTCGGTTCCAACTTTGACTGACTTCGTTCCGTTACGGTCTGGGCAAAGAACGCAGCTACGAAAGAAAGGGAAAAGTTTAGTCGGTATCCATTTTCTGCTTGCACAACTGCTAACACAGGCGAACGTGTGTGGACGACCGGTGGTGGGTTGGCTGCGTGTTAGTTTGAAAGTAATACAACTCTCTGCATGTGTATTTGAGCTGCGCTCTGGTGTCTGTGTGTGTGGGTCTAATGTGTCTTGCATAGTGTTTGCGAGGCGAGGCACGCTCGCTAACCAACTTATCAAGTGTCCCATTAAAGCACACCACCGAACCAAATGTCACGGGAGCCGCTCGGGCGATGCTGGCCACGGTTGGCTTCGAAAGCGACCTGGTCAGCATCAAAACTGGTGGCACGTGACAGCGCGAGTGAGTTGGCGTAACGGTGGGATAATGGAATTGTTCGGTGTAAGCAACAATTTGCCAGTTGGTCTGGGGGATCGGTGGGCGATTGCAGCACAGGACAGGACAGGTCAGAACGTTTCACGGTCATGCATTTTTGATGGCATCGATGGTGTGCTCTCTCTGTTCAGAATCTTGGCCACCGGGTAGGTGGAACATCTTACCATCTTGCCAGAGGCTGCGCCAGAGGTCATTCGCCGAAGTAATTGCAAACGCTGATTGCTTTCACCCCGGGGTTTGTGATTCCGTCTGCACCGAAAGCTTGCGATGGAGCGGCTGGAGCGCATTGTATATTACAAAGAGGCATCCCCTACCTGGCTACCGGGTTCTTATCAAAAATGGATACCGCTCTTACACCCACCGAAGCGAAAGCACCGCTTCGGGCGGGATGCCATCGCCCAGAGCGTAATGGTTTTATCAGTAGTTATCACACCTTTGATAGATTCCACCGTCTTCTGTGTCCTTGGACGGAACGCACTGGCATTCCGTCGTGATTACGCCTAATGGCAGTGGGCCGGCAGCGGAACAGCAAAGGAAGGGATGACCATCGGCCATCAAGAAAATGGTCACAGCGTGTCGGCCCCGTGTTACAGCGCCTGGTGCTACTGCGGTTACTACTGTTCGGGTGTCGTTTGTCAACTGTGCGCATGCAAGTCAGCAGCGGATTATCTGACACTCCGGGTGGACCACGGGAATAGAATTTATGGATTTGTGGTTAAACGGGTGGGTGGATGGATCGGTACCGGTCACGTCGTGACAGGCACAGGATGTGCGGAGAGGGTGATGGAACGCTGGTGCCAACCGGGATTGTGGTTTTGAAATTGTCACTGTCTCGATACCGACGCCCGGAAGCTTCGGGCCTCGGATTTGGCACCTTGCGTTGACGGCGGTTTTGCGGGAGTTTGAAGCGGACAAAAGTTTTAATTGTACAAATGGCGTATAGTGCGAAATGCGTATAGAATTTTTATTTAAAAGCGTTGATTAATTTTACAATTCTGTAGAGATGGGCGTTTGGATGTGATGTAAGACTCATTGAAAATTAGTAAGATTTCATTGTGATGCAACGAAAACTGTTTTTTGGAAGACGAAATAAATCAATGTTGCTTTGCAATTTGCATACATGTTGGCGTATTGCTGTTATTTAATGGAAATTGCTACTTTCTAGCTCAAAATCGAAAATTCATTTTAATAGAATTATTTGGATGAATACATACAATTGTATAGATGTAGGCGTGTCATTTAATGTGAAGGGTATAACTTAAGGCGCCAAATCGCCGCCTGCTTGTGTTTAAAATGTTGAAATGTACTTAATCAACAGCTTAAGAAGCCTAGTACAGCTTCTTGCCCTCGATTGAAGTTATTTTTTTGTATTAAGAGTATAGAACAGAACATTTTGGAAACATTTTTTGTTTCCTGTTGTTTTGTTTTGTTGGAAACAACAATCTAGAAAAATTGCTACCGACACTAGCTGTAATTAAATGCGGACCATCATCGCCAACAAAACGGACCTGCCCGGGCATAAAACCACCGCAACAACAAAAACCAGCTGCCTCATTTAGCCATCGGATCACTCATTTTGATCTGCCTGCGATCACAGACCGGTGTCACGGATTGCCCTCCCTTCGCCTACATCCCCTTTTTGGCAGCACGATGCCTTCCCAGATGCTACCCTGCTGCGGAGGAACCGTTTGATCCGCACGCTCCAGTGACCAATGGTGGCTAATCCAATTAGTCCGAAAAATAAATGAGTCGCATAATAAAAGCGGTCATCAGAAAGACCACATTCCCAGCAACTATCGCACAAAAACACACACACACCCATATATATAGAGAGTGTCACACACACACACACACAGCCAGCGCGCTGGGTATGATGCGGTCGTTTCCGGTGAACGTTTCGGTGGATAATTCGTCCCCGGAGACAAT